>NC_138896.1:62724000-63924000 GCF_965194825.1 Balaenoptera physalus | reverse complement strand
ACCAAAACTCAACAAAGATGAGATAGATCATCTGAAATGTCCTATAACCATTAAAGAAATTAAATTCATAAGTAAAACTCATTAAAAATGTCCAGGTCCAAAGAATTCTACCAAACTTTCAAAGGAGAACTAATACCAATTTTATATAATCTCTTCCAGAAAATAGAAGAGAAGGGAGTACTTCTCAACTCATTTTATGAGGGCCTGATACCAAAATGAAACAAATGCGGTATGAAAAAAAAAAAAGTTCACATCAATATCTTTCATGAAATTAAACGCAAAAACCTTCAACAAAATATTAGCAAACTGAATCAAAGCATGTGCAAGAAGAATTATGCACTGTGACCAAGTGGAATTTATTCCAGGTGTTTAAGGTTGGTACAACATTCAAAAACCTATCAGTGATATGAATTTACCGTATCATATGATGATATCAAACTATTTGACAAAATCCAACATCCATTCATAGTAAAAAGTCTAAGCAAGTTAGGAATAGAGGAGAATTACCTCAACTTGATAAAAACGCATCTACAAAAATCCTATAGCCAATACATACTTGAAGGTGAAAGACTGAATGCTTTCCCTCTAAGATTAGGAACAAGACAAGGATGTTTGTTCTCACCACTCTTATCCAACACAGTACCGGAAGTTCTAGACACTGAAATAAAGCAAGAAAGGAAAGGTATACAGATTGGAAAGAAAGAAAGAAAACTGGCCCTCCTCACAGATAACATAACTGTCACATAGAAAACTCTTTGAACTGATAAGTAAATTCTGCAAGGTTGCAGGATACAAGATGAAAACACAAATATTAATTGCATTTCTATATTAACAATGCTCATGTGGAAACCAAAATTAAAAGTACAATATCACTTACAATTGATCCAAAGACAATGAAGCCTTTAGGTATAAATCTAATAAAACATGAACAGGATCTGTATGCTGAGAATCATGAAATGCTGATGAAAGAAATCAGTGAAGGCCTAAGTAAAGGAATAGATATACCATGTTCATGGATTAGAAGATTCAACATAGAAAAGATGTCAGCATTCCCCCCAAAAGGATCTATAGACTTAATGCAGTTACTATCAAAATCACACCAAGGTTTTTTGTTTTTTTTTTCTTTTGGTAGTTACAGAAAGCCCATTCTAAAATTTATATGAAATGGAACAAGACCTAGAATAGCTAAAACAATCTTCAAAAAAGAAGAATAAAGTGAAAGGAATCACTCTACTTGATATTAAAGCTTACTACATAGCTGCAGAAGTCAACACAGTGTGGTATTGGTAAAGTGATAGCCACATAGATCAATGGAACTGAATAGAGGACACAGAAATAGACCCACACAAATATGCTAACCAACATTTTATAAATGTGCAAAAGTAATTCAATGAAGGAATGAGAGCTTTTTCAGCAAATGATGCTAGAACAACTTGGTACCATAGGCAAAAATACATCTCAACCTAAACTTCACACCTTACAGGAATATTAACTCAAAATGAATCACAGAACTAAATTTAAAATGTAAAGCTATAAAATTTATTTAAAAGTTGGAGAAAAATCTTCTGAATTTAGGGCTAGGCAAAAGTCCTTAGACTTGATACCAAAAGCAAAATCCACAAAATGAAAGGATGATAAATTATATCTTTCAAAATTGGAAACTTTTGTTCTGCAAAAGTTCATGTGAAGAGGATGAAAAGACATGCCAATAAATTGGACAACCTAGAAGAAATGGATAAATTCCTAGAAACACACAACCTACCAAGACTGAATCAAGAAGAAATAGAAAGCCTGACCAGATCTATAACAAATAAAGAGATTAAATCAGTAATCGAAAACCTCCCAACAAAGAAAAGTCCAGACCAGATGCTTTCACAGGTCAATTCTACCAAACTTTTAAAGCAGAATTAATACCAATCCTTTTAAAACTCTTCCCAAAAAATGGAAGAGGAGGGAACACATTTAAAACTCATTTTATGAGGGCAGCATCACACTGATACCAAAGTCAAAGATACTACAAGACAAGAAAACAAAAAATCCTGAATAGATAGCCAAAGCAATTTTGAGCAAGACAGAGACAGCACACTTCCTTATTTCGAAATATATTACAAAGCTACAGTAAACAAAATAGTCAACACTATTGTTGGTACTTTCATAAAAACAGACACATAGACCAATGGAACAGAATAGTGAGACCAGAAAAATAAGCACACACATATATGGTCAACTGATTTTTGACAAAGGTGCCAAGAATACACAATGGGGAAAGAATAGTCTCTTCAATAAGGGGTGTTGGGAAAACTGGATATCCACACACAAAGAATGAAATCAGACCCTTACACCATACACGAAATTGAACTCAAAAAGGATTAAAGACTTAAACAGGAGACCTGAAGCTATAAAATTCCTAAAAGAAAACATAGGGGAAAAGCTTCTTGACATTGGTCTTGGCAACGATTTCTTCGATATAACACCAAAAGCACAGGAAACAAAAGCAAAAATAGACAAGTAGGACTACATCCAACTAAAGAGCTCCTGCACAGTAAACAATCAACAAAGTGAAAAGACAACCTACAAAATGGGAGAAAATATCAATATTTGCAAAACATGTATCTGATAAAGGGTTAGTATCTAAACATATATAAGTAATACCTGCAACTCAAGAGCAAAAAGGAAAACCCAAACAAATTAAAACCCAAATAACCCTACTAAAAAAATGGGCAAAGGAACTGAATAGACATTCTCAAAAAAAGACATGTAAATGAGGAAAAGGTAAATGAAAAGGTGCTCAACATCATTAATCATCAGGGAAATGCAAACCAAAGCCACAATGAGCTCACCTCACACCTGTTAGGATGGCTGTTATCCAAAAAAAAAAAAAAAAAAAAGAAAGATAAGTATTGACCAGGATGTGGAGAAAAGGGAAAACTTGTACACCATTTTTGGGAATGTAAGTTGGTGCATCCACTGTGGAAAACAGCATGGTGGTTCCTAAAAAAATAAAAAATAGAACTACCCTATGATCCATCAATTGCACTTCTGGGTATATATTTAAGAATAGAAATATTCTGCAATCCCATGTTCATTGCAGCATTTTTCACAATAGCCAACATGTGGAAGCAAGCTAAATGTCCACCAATGGATGAATGGATAAAGAAGATGTGGTACATATATACAATGGAATATTATTCAGCCTTAAAAAAAAAAAAAGGAAATCCTGGCACTTGTGACAACATGGATGAACCTGAAGGATATTATCCTAAGTGAAATAAGCCAGACAGAAGGACAAATACTACATGACTATACAACTTATATGAGGAATATAAACTAGTCAAACTCATAGAAGTAGAGGGTGTAATGGTGGTTGCCAGGGCCTGGGGAGAGAGGAAAATGAGGAGGTATTACTCAACTGGGATAAAGTTTCAGTTATGCAAGATGAATAAGCCCTAGAGATCTACTGTACACATCGATTGCCTATAGTTAACAATACTGTGTTGTATACTTAAAAATTTGCTAAGGTAGATCTTATTTAAGTGTTCTTATCACAAACTAATAATAAAAAAGAAGATGGGAGGAAACCTTTAGATGTGATAGATATGCTTATGGCATAGATTGTGGTTGAGAGTTTCATAGGTATATACTTATCTCCAAAGTCATCAAGTTGTATACATTAAATATGCACAACTTTTTGTATGTCAATCATACCTCAATAAAGTGCTTTAAAAAAATAACTCTCAAAACTTAACAGTAAAAAACCCCCAAAAACTCTAATTAGAAAATGGGCAAAAAATGTGAACAAACAACACCATAAAAGGGGGATAGAGATGACAAACCAGCATATAAAAAATAATCAATATCATTAGCCATCAAGGAAATGCAAATTAAAACCACAATGAAATATTACTACATTTATCAAAATCACTAAAATAAAAAATAATAACACCACCAAATGCGTGGAAGATGAGGAGAAACTGAATCATTCATATATTGCTGTTGGCACAGGCTCTCTGGAAAAGAGTATGGCAGTTTCCTACAAAACTAAAAATATGCTTACCATATGACCCAGCAATTGCCCTCTCAGGCATTTGTCCCAGAGAAATGAAGTTATCTTCACACAAAATCCTGTGCACAAACGTTCCTAGGAGTTTTATTTGTAACAGCCCAAATCTGGAAACAACGCAGATGTCCTTCAGCAAATGAATGGTTAAACAAAGTGTTTACCTTTGTGGTAGCTCCATTCCATGGAATACCACCCAGCAATAAAAAGGAGGATCTACTGATACAGTGACTTGAATGAATTTTAAGGGAATTTTGCTGAGTGAATAAAACCAGTCCAGAAAGATGACATTACTGTATAATACCATTTATATGACATTCTTGAAATGACAAAATTATAGAAAAACAGATTAGTGGTTATCAGACCCCCCTCCCCCAGGTGTGGTTATAAAAAGGCAACAAGAGGGACCTGTGTGACGGAGCCGTTCTGTACCTTGACTGTGATGGTGGATATCGACCCACACATACGATAAAACTGAATAGAACTAAACACCTACACACACGAGTACAAGTAAAACTGGGCAAATCTAAATAGGATCGGTGGATTTGATCAATGCCAATATCCTGGTTATGACATCGTACCATAGTTTTGGGAATTGTTACCATTGTAGAAAACTGGGTAAAGGGTGCACAACATCTCTCTATATTGTTTCTTAAGAAACTTCACGTGAATCTACGGTAATCTCAAACTACTTTAATATTATTTTAAAAGTGTGAATTCCTCTGGGTTATTTATTTTTAAAAAATAAAGTATAATCCTCTTAAAAATGTCATGGCCAGGGGCAGAAAGCTATTTCATAATTTTTAAGAAATCACCCCAGCTCCTGAGTGCCACTCCCTCACCTTGCTATCAGCGACGTGATGTGCGCTGCATAGTGTTGGAATTAGGAGTTGGAGAGCGATCTTGGCCGTGGCCTCGCCGTGTTCAGGTGTGTGTGTCTATAGGTGGGCACCGGTGTGATGGTGAAAAAAGAGAAAGCAGAGGGAGAGCTATGCCTTCCCTGCTGTCGGGGAGGGTGGCCAGCTGATGAAGGTGCTGTGCTGAAAGACAGGGAAGGGTTTAAAGAGGGTGCTGGCGCCTCAGGAACGCCTTCGTACTGCACTCTCCAGGAGCCCGTGGGCGGTGGCTGAACAGCCGGGGTGCAGTGACTGAACCCCACCTTCCACAGGAAAAGGTGAGTGCGGGACGCGCGCGGGAGGTGCGGCCTCTGGGTAGCGGCCCGCAGGCGTGCTGGGCAGCCCGGCTGGCAGAGGCGGCGCCCGATCTTGGATGCTGCAGCCGAGACGCCAAGGAGACTCCGAAAGCAAGGAGCGAAGCGTGGCGGCCGGGGAGGGTGGGGCCGCCCAGAAATCCCGGCGGCGCCAGCCGGGTAGCGTCTGCGGGCCGGGGGCGCGCACACGCAAGGCACGTGGGTGTGGAGCAACCCGCGCCGCTGGGCCTTCTTCCTGCGGCGCCGCGGCAACCGGGTGCCGGCGCTGGAGGAACCGCGGGTGGGGTGCCCGCCCAGTGCAGGCGGCCCCCGCAGCCCCAGCCCGGCACCCAGGTGACAGGCCAGGGGCGGGCACCGCACCGAGGCCCGGCGCCTGGAGGCGCTCTCCGCGCGCCTCTTTTCCCCGGTGCGGGGGGCCTCCTTCCCGCGCCGGTGCGGGAAGCCCGGCGGCTTTGTCCGGGGATGTCTGGGGGCGCGGGCGGGGACGAAGGGGCTTCCCTGCCTGCCACACCCTGGCATGGGGGAAAGACTGGGATGGACAGAGCCTGGTGGGAGCGCCGAGGGGCTCCGAGAACTGCACCCGCAGCCGAGCTCCGGAGACTGGCTCCGGGGACCCGCGAGGGCCGGTGGGTTCCACATGGGTGGACCCCGAGCTGGGGGCAGTGGTGGGGTCGCCGGTCGCCGTCGCGTGCGCTCCCCTATGCCACCACACGAACGCGGGCACGCAGTCTGGCTGCCACCCGCCGGTGGCGGGGCTGGCGCCGCGAGCGCGCGGGGGAGGGAAGGGGGGCGGGGATGGTTGGGGGCGGTCCGCGACTGAGGTGTGGCCGCGGGGGGAGGGGGCGGGAGGCACCGGAAGGCTTTGGCCCTGCTGCCGCAGCAGCTCCGCAGTCCCCGCCCAGCGCGGAGGAGGCGGCGGCGGGCGGTGTGGTGCCTGCGGGCCACACTGCGGTCCGTGTCGGCGTTAACCTGTCCTCGGAATAAAAGGAAAAGGCAAAGAGTCCGTTTAAAGGGGCGTGGGCGGGCAAAGACTTTTGCTGGTTCCAGCCGGCGCGGAGAGGTTGGCCGCGGAGACGTGGGAGTTGCAGGGTACCGCCAGGTGTCATAACGCGGGGAGGTGACCGCCCGCGCAGCGGCGCCTCCACTTGGGTTGAGCTTCCGAGAGCGCGACCCAAGATGGGGAGATCTTTAAATCGGGCATTTCCCATAGTAGTCCTAAACCTAGCATTAACCCCTTCCCGCCCTCACCCCACACACCTCCAAATTCTTAGCAGTCTTTTAAGCGCTCGGTATTACCAGCCTCATTTTATGTGAAAAACCAGGACAAATTCGTCACTCTATTAACCTTTCCGTCCCCAAGACCCCAGAGGCAGCTTTCCATAGCCCTAAGACGTGGTCACTCGAAACCCCCAGCGAGTGGCTCCTGTGCTCGGCTTTTTGCTCCGCAAACCCGGGAGGGTGCCACCGGAGGACGCTGAAGGCAATGTCTCGGTGGCCGCCCGGCGCCGGTGAGACGACCGCGCGAGCCGAGTGGGGACGAGCCTCGCGTCCCCCTCCCCAGGCGAGCGGGTCGGCCCTGCACGGACACTTGGTCTCTCTCTCCCTCTCCCCCCTCGGGTATCGCGCATTTTCTCAACAGAGCGTGACCTGGTAGACAATGAATCGAGAACCCGCCTGCCCTTGTCCGAGCTGCCTCCCGACATCTCTGCCCTTCACCGGGGCGGGCGCTGTGTGGGCACCTGGACCGCCCCGGTACCTCGGTCCCCAGCTCCCTACTCCCCGAGCGGCGGGAGAAGGGCCTTTCCGAGTTACCTGACTCAGGTTCGAGGCCGTCCCCCTCGCTCTGCTTCCCAAGGGCAGAGTCCATGAAAGTCCGAAGCATCTGTGCCACTCACCTTCCCCCATGCGGGGCGACCCCCTGCGTGTGTGTGTGTGTGTGTGTGTGTGCGCGCGCGCGCGCGCGGTAAGCATTTAACAGCACAAAGTAAATTCCCAGACGTGCAAGACAAAGCATTTCAGGCAAATATGGTCCAGCGTTCTAGTTTAAATAAACCACCACCAACAACAACAACACAGACACACACGCATCTCGAGGCACTGAGTCAGTGCTCGCCGCCTGCCTCGGCTTCTGGAGCATCCGCATCCCGGTGAAGGGATTTTAACTGCATCTCCGCCAGATCCGCAGATCCGCTTGGAAATTACCTCCTCTGGCGGTGCCGCAACAAGTGGTCCCGCCGCCTACCCTGCGCTACAGCTTCCCGGTCCCCAGTCGGCCGGATGGGGGTGAATGCAGGGAGGAAGACTGCTGATTTTCGATTGTGAAAATGCTGTCTGCGTCCTGTGCGCTGCAATTCTCTTGTCACAATCAACCTTTTAAAGTGGTGGTATCATTAACACCTGGAAATGGAAAACTTACCCATCTTCCTATTAAAGAGGTGTTGATTTTTAACCGAGCATTTTTTTTCCCGACGGACTTACACTTTACTGATGCGATTTCCCCAACCTTTTGTGGTTTGGAGAAGCGGGGGGGGGGGGGGGTAGGGTGGGGGACGTAACGGCCGCAAGGCTTTTATTTTTTGAGCAGATACTTCTCCCCCTTTCCCTACCCAATTTACAATGATTAGATTCTCAGCTTCCTCAAAGGTTCCCTACCTAGGTTTTGTGCCAGAAGCTTTACGGTTAGACCTGCTCACCCCTTGTCCCATGCCCAGCGAAGCCCAGGTACCAATGGGTCAAGGTTCCCTGGCTTCCACACTGTCACATTCCTGTTAGAATAGGCCCTCAAGGGCGAAAGACGGGTTGCCAGGCCGACCGAAGTGGCGAACAGAGGCTACAGCATCGAGGGACAAGGGGCCTCGGTCTTCCTCCCGGCGGTTTCCTGGACTCCGCTGAGCGCCGCGGCGACCTCGGCTAGAAACCGATTCTCCGCCCTAACAGAGTACGAAATTCCTTTGGAAAAAAGTTTGAGAGAATCCAATGTAAAGACAGACTTCCTCCAGTCTCGTTATAACACATTATCGTATAAGTATACCCACATAACCACCCAAGTGGGGAGCAGGCACCCAGATTCGCGGTCCCCACGTGTTGCAGGAGTTGGCGCAGACGCGTCAGCGGGCACCGTGGGGAACGTGACACCGCATTTTCTCCGAATCCCTGCCTTCTCGGGTGGTGCAGCCGAGGGAGAGGGCCTCAGGGAGGTGGGGAAGAGGCTGCGGAATCCATTCGTTCTGCGGAACCACTGGGGCTTTAGAACAGCGCGCAACTCCGGGGGCTTTCCCACGGCCCGATTCTCCCACGTGAGAAAAGCAATGCTGGTTATGGGTGATTAACAGCCGGGCTTCCCACGACCGTGCGGCGCTTCGCTGCCAGCACCGCTAGCTTAGTCGTTTTAATTTGACCCTTATTATTAGCAACGTGCTCCCAGAGGCTGGAAACTGGATTCGCACCCCGATGGCCGTCCTCTCCCCCCCTCCACCGGCCTGCTTCCTAGGCAGGGTCAGAGACTTGCAGCTCCTGCGGCGCCCCTTCCTCCTCCAGAGGAAGTAGGCCCCGAGACCCTCTGCGACTAGCTCGGAGGCCGTCAGACATCCCCGGGGGTCTCCCGGGCCTCCGAGCTGGGCGGTGTCTGCAATGCCTCGTCGTGGGTTCTCTCTGGCACATTGTGCCGGTGTGCAGAGAGAAAAACACAAAACAAAACACACTCCTAAGTGCCACCGGCATCCATGGAGTGGCGATGGTCTATACCGAGTGCCAGTGCCTGGACTTGTGGGGGAGGGTACTGCGGTCCAGGGCAGCGTGGGAGGACCTTGAAGGCCGGCTGGCCGCAGGGGAACCCTTCCTCTCCGGGTTCAGCGGCCGGGAGCACCCCGGGCGGCGGCAAAAAGGGCTGGTAGGCTCTCCTGCACCCCGTGTGCTCCCTCGCCTTCCCTGTGTCCCCCGGCTTTTCCAGGAGGAAGATGGGGTGCCCAGCGTGGGTGGGGCGCGCCGGGCCGCGGGGCCAGGCTGTCACGTGTCCCCCTCCCCCGCCACTGCGGCGGGAGTTCCAATCAGAGCGCGCCAGGGGGCTCCTCCTGGGCAGGAACCACCCGGCTTGGCGGCGGAGGGTGGGCCGCCGTCACCTGACCGCCCGCCCCCGCCCCCCGCGAGTAAGGGGCGGTGGTAGCGTCTGCTCGCTTACAAATGGCCCCTCCCGCCCCGCTCGCCCGCTCGCTTGGGCTCGGCGCGGACCCGCCCGGGCGCACTCCTCCCGCCGGTTCCCAGTGTCCCGCCGCCCTGCCCGGAGCCGGCCGGCGGTCCCCGGCACCCAGCGCGTAGGCTCGCCTGCGGAGGTCGCGACGGGAGGCTGGACCGCGGTGGCGCGCGGCTCGCCTACCGTCAGGTGAGTGTGCAGTGTGGGCGTGGGATGCTGCGGGGAGAGTGCAGGGGGACGTGCGGGTCCTCAGATGAGGACGCGGGTCCGTGCGATGCGCAGGTTAAGTTTGCAGAGCGAGTCCGAGGTCTCTCTCCATCTCGGCCTCCTCTTGCTGCTCCGGCGGGTTGGGGGCTCCAGCGAAAACCTAGATTTGGGGGGAAGGGCTTCGGGAAATTCTTGTCTTGAGATACTTGACAAAGGTTGAAAAGACACATCAGGTGGAGGGTGTAGCTACAGCTGATGGGGGTTAGACAGGTGCATTCGAGTTTGCCTGCGTGTGTGTGGCTCCCGGGCGAGTAGGGTGAGCCCGAGATGGGGCGAAGCCTCTGCGGCGGGTCATTCCGTCCCCCAAAGCCACTTAGATACCCAAGAGGGAAATTGCGCTGCTCCGAGGTGGTCACTGGGCGTTACAGCAGCAAACCGGTGACCCCCGTATTTCTGATATGCTCCTGTAGTAGCAGGAGAGCAGGTGGCTTCAGTAAAGAGTGTATGAGGCTTTAAGGCACCCAGAAAATATTCCATTTACCTTTTAACTTCTTGGCAGGATTGTGTATTAAAAGTGCTGAATCATGCAAAAAGACATGGACCAGGAAAATAATGAAATAATGAAAATAATTCACTTCATTTTTTGGTAAAGTTTTTCAAAGCTAGTGATAATTTTTGAATAAATGCTTTAAGTTTAAGGTGTAGGCACCAGGTATTTTAAAATCACATTCTAAGACTGTGCCCTTTGCTTTCTGGCTGTTGATTGCTTTTCTGTCCTTAGAGTGAGTTGTATCTATTCAGTATCTCTTGCCACCCTCCCCCCTTTAAAAAAAAAAAAAAAAAAGCCAACCCAAGACATGGGCTTTTTTGGTGTGTCCATGATTGTAAGAGGAGTGGAGGAAACCAGTCTTGGAAGTAGAAAACTCCTTCTTCGATGAATGTGATGATGGCCAATTTGATTTGTCATACGCCTCTGAAGGGAATGTCAAGCTGATAACATGCAGGCTAGAGAGAAAAAAGAAACAGGAGTTGCCCATCAAGGAAGAAATGAGCCCAAATGCAATTGTGTTCAGTAAAACAGCTGAAGGGAAGTGATCCCACATGGGAGCCTGAGTCCTCGTAGGTGGAGGTGGAAGGGTGCAGCTTTTGATGCAAGTTCTGCGGTCAGACACCAAGTAGCATAACGACGATTTTTTAAAAAATCGGAGTCAGGATTAGCAAAATGGGTGTGTCCAAAGACAGCTCTTGCCCATTTACTCCGGGCTGCGCTGTCTGAACTGCTCATGGCCTGCTGACTCATAAGGAAACCAGCATGGCTTAGGAGGGTTGGATTTTACTTATACAAACTAAATAACCATACCTGTAAAAAAAAAAAAATTTTTTTTTTAAGGAAAATAAAATCTTTAACACAGATATCCATAAACAGAAAAACTCGTCTTCTCCTCACATCCCTTCTTCAGGGAGGTTTTTCCCGATTCCTTGTCACCTTCATTTCAGTACCTGTCATCCATGCTTGTGCACAGAACATTTGGGTTGACACCAGAGATTTTCACCTAAATCTTGACTTTAGAAATAGTGGCACTCCTACCAATATGATTATTTCAAAGGTATTTGTGAAGGATGCCAAAAAACTGGACAATGAATGATTAATTGAGTTTTCTTTGCAGCACAGACTCCCTTAACATGGCATGCAGGACCAGGGAGCCCCACCCTGTTTCTGCGCATCTGCATGAAAGGCCAGGAAAGGAATTCAACAATTGCAGTGGTGCACAGAGGCAGTTTCTAGACTTGAGTGTTAACGTTTATTTAAATAATTACTAAAAGGTTGGGGGGGGTAGGCTTTAATCCACAGGGAGGTCTTGAAAAAGCACCGTGTTCTGTGGTTTCACTTGTCAGCTTGTTAAAATATCCATTTAACTTTGAGAGGTTGCTTTGGATAGAAAAGGGATCTGAAGTGGGTGCTGCTTCCCAATTTTAAGATGCTGGGGTTAAAAGACGTGCTTGGAAGGACAAATATCAAAGCATCTAGTGAAGCCAGAAAGAGTTATTTTTGCTCTGGTATTCTGAATAGAATTTCTTTATAAAAGTAAGTGTTTTAGAAAGAGAGGTTTCATTTTCAGGCAATAAACCTGCTTGTGGAATAGACAAGCACTGGGCATCTCAGAACAGAGATGCACAATGGCAGCAGGAAACAGATGAATGAGTTTACCTTCCGCTGCTTGGTCCTTCAATCAGAAGCCAGTCATGTCATGTCTGATTAGACGAAGGCCATTTCTGCAACAAGGCGAGGAGAGTTCAAACCTTATTTCAAATCTATGGGAAAGACAATGTTTTGAGCTGCTCTGAAGAAAGAAGCATTCATTATAAATTCACAATTCATTATTGTCATAGCCATGCTAAACCGCATCGTCTACTGCAGACAGCGAGTGTGACCATGAGGAAGAGAGATACCAAGACTTTCTTCTTCCCTTTTCTTTAAAAAAAAAAAAAAAGAAATTTCAAAAGGACGCCCACTTGATGTTACCATTTTTTTAAGGCAAATAAATCATTTAAAGAAGAGAAAATTCTACTTTTCCCCTGATGGCTGGAGTGAATTAATGCACTTCTAAATCTGGATGTGGTGACCATTTATATAACAGAATAACTGTATCAATAGTTATTCCAGTCTGAAGTGAGACTCCAGGTGAAAATTGCATGTTCTGTTTGGAACGAATGTAACTTCAAAGCTGCTGAAACCACCTTCTGCTTTTTTCCTTCTTTCTAATGCTATCTTTCCCCTCTTTTAAATCCATAAACCACACCTATCAGTCCTAGCACCTAGAAGGCTTTGCGATTTCACCAGGAACACACAATCAGGTAAATTGCCTGTGATTGCGGGTCATTCTAAAATCAAAATAGATTTCATCTTCAGCTTCAAGAATCAAATTCTGAGGATGTCTCTGGTGCTTTGCTCAGACGCTGGCGCCCTGGTAGCCTGGTTTCAAAGAGGGACTTGTCCTAAGATTTGCAGCGATTATTTCGTGGAAGTTAGCTCTGCCCACTTGCGTAGTTAATTGCAGTGCAGGAAGGTTCCAGAACAGTACCTCCTTGAGTTCCGACAGTAAATGTGTACACAGCATTGTATGAGCAGCATTCCAGAACACCCACCTCCCAGTGAAGTGAATGTGCTGGCTGAATAAACACCTGGGCTTCTTTGGCCTGCCAACAAATCTCATTTTTCACCATACGAGATAGTGTTAATGTACACCAAGCTTGTTTAGGACACTAGAGAGCCTTATAGGATGGAGAGAGCTGTCTGATGTCTGACTTCCTTTAGAGTTGGCCTCCAAAAATCTACCTTTTTCCCTTTTGAGAATGTGAGGTTATGTGTATTTTTGAAGGAAATAAAAGAGAACACACTTTGCTAATCCACTTATTACAGGGAGTTGTAAGATTAGTAACATTAGTAATATCTTTGGCTTTAAGTATGTAAAAATGAAAAATTCGTACATTTGCGGGTATGTGAGTGTTGGGTTGGGTTGAGTATTAGTAGGGAGTTGCCTTTAAAAAACCATTTGGAAATCGCTGCTCTTAAAATTATGTGACATTGAATACTTGCACGTTCATCTCTGCAAAATGAAAGAATACACTTTGGTATGCACAATTTGCCACATACGCATGCATCCTACACAAACTAGAACTGCTATTTAGAATTATTCAGTTACTTATTTTGCAGAGACTTGAGGTAATGGGGAGAGTTTTTGTTTCTTCCCTGGTGGATATTGGGCTCTGATTCTGCCTTGCTTGGGTATCTTAGTGCTTAGGACCCTCAAGAAGAGGCAAGGAACACGTACAATAGTTCCTATTATGAGTAAAGTATATTTTTTACAATGTATCTTCCTTTAGGTTGCCAATTTAAAAGTAGTCATGCTCTAGGTTTTAGAGCTAAATGTATCATGAGAAATAGCTTTTGTCCAGATGTAGCTCAGGATGCATCACCTTTGGTCAAATTATGGTAAATCATCTTTGCTACTAATGGAATTTGGAAACTACCCATACTGCTAATGATCGAAATATGTTGATCTTACAGGTGCTCCTTTGATACAGTGGATGGTGACTGCTCTTCTGCCTGCGAGTGGTTCAAAATGTAAGTTCAGCAAACCGAATAATCAAACATTGGTAATTCTGGAGCTCTATGCAGAACAGTTCTTCCCATTTTCGTTCCCTCTGACCAAGACTCTAGCCTCATAAGTAAAAGGCTAGGAGGAGGTGATATCACCCCCTTGGGTAGGTGGAGGGATACCCAACTTAGACCAAGATTTGTTCACTGTACAGCCATGTAACTTTATACAACTGCCATGACAGCCATCCGTTGGTATTTTTTCTCTACTCCTCCTCACCACATTGTTTTCCTGGTAATAGAATAGGAACCTTTGGTGTCTGGGCAATGCTGAACTGACACTTTCGACACTTCCCCAGATGTCACATCTTTCTGGGTGGCCCTGCCTATTCTAATCTTCTCCTGGCTCAAGCAAACAGATTTTGATATGTAGGTACATACAGGAGCAGCATTCTTTTGTGCCAGAAGAAATCCTATGGCTGCTATCGAGCTAGCTTTCCTGCCACATCCATTAGGCAAAATACTTCTTTAGCTCAGCTGATGAAGGTCACACTTTTGGGATCTGGCACACTTCAGTTATAAAATGGAAAGTGTTAAAACATGCAGGAGGCCATTACTCTTTCCACAAAGATATTGGATGGTGGGGGATTTTACAGATTTCCTGAGGATGGCTCCTTATTCTCTGTTCTCAGAAAGGGACCCAGGGGAAGATCCTTACCTGCTTCTGTAGAGACCTCAACATGTAATTTAAGCTATTTTGGAAAAATCTGTAGGCACTTAACGCATTTCATCACCTGTCAGGCTCTAGAAAGCTGATTTTTCTTAGGAAAAACATCTCTGCTGCCTTCTCTTCCCCTTGCTTTTCTGCCTCCTGTCTCTGTTTCCTTGCCCCAAACATGGATTTCCATGTAATTCAGTTTACTAAATATTTCTGCATTTTTGGTTTCGCTGCAGAGTTTATTGCTAGAGCGGCTAATAGACTTTCGGCACAAATAGTATATTGATCACTTGAAATCTTGTTTGGGCTTGACTGAATATACATAATGGGGTGTCAATCGGGGAAAAAAATCTCATAATAAATGGCAGGCGACTTATATTCGTGAGAAAAAAAAATGTCTTGGGCAGCACACAAAATATCATGTTTACTGTAGCATGACAGACTGATTCCGCCCGTCTCCTCAAATTCATTGGGTGGATATTTAATAGCAAAGGCAAGGTTAGAATACCAAGATCCTGGGACCGTTCTTTCTTTGTTTATACGGGGAAGCATTTTTGCACACCCTCTAGAGTATAAACATCTTCTAGAATCGCAGCCAGCAAGAAAGATCTTTTCTACCTGAGGAATTCAGAAATTGCAAACAAATCTGTTTAAGTTGGTGTATATTTAAAATCAGCTACTGATTTATGCAGTCCATATTTTTTAACTTTTTACCATGTGTGTATCAGTGCCTACACTCGCTGTATGCAAATATTTTCAATGTGTACATGGGAGAGCACGGTATATTTAGAGAAAATCCTGCTTTACATAAATTATTTTTAAGAACAACTGAGCAGAGGAGTAGCCATGCGTTAAGAAAGTGAAATCTTTTTTTTTTTTTCCTTTTTAAATTTCCTATTGAATGATAAGTAAAAGAATCTCAATTTCAAAGTTTTATGTGTAATTCTTCAAAATCTCTTTTCCTGATAGAGCAGTGATTGTGATGGCAAGTATTTCTGGGAAAGTGGTATTTTTGGTTACTTTCTGTAACTGACTTTTCTCTGACTGTTGCCGTTGGTCATCTGTGTGGAATCTGGCCGCAAAGGGAACATGGGGTATTGTAGGAGCTGTAATCCTGCTTCACCCCAAGACGGTGTGGGGTATATTACACTTTCCCAATCCACCGGCTGGGGTGCAACCTATCTGCCGTCAGGAATTCTTGGTGTCCTATAAGTGAATGAAGTCAATGCGCTTATCAGGTACCTTTTTTTTTTTAAGTTTGTTTTTTTTTTTAAATTTTTTATTTTTTGGCTGTGTTGGGTCTTCATTGCTGCACGCAGGCTTTCTCTAGTTGCGGCGAGCGGGGACTACTCTTCATGGCGGTGCGCGGGCTTCTCATTGCGGTGGCTTCTCTTGTTGTGGAGCATGGGCTCTAGGCATGCAGGCTTCAGTAGTTGTGGCACGTGGGCTCAGTAGTTGTGGTGCACGGGCTTAGTTGCTCCACGGCTATGTGGGATCTTCCCGGACCAGGGCTCGAATCTGTGTCCCCTGCATTGGCAGGCGGATTCTTAACCACTGCGCCACCAGGGAAGTCCTGCTTATCAGGTTTTAATTTGCTTTTTTATGGCAAAAACTAAATAACGTTCTAGACAAGTGTCTCTTCCAGTTCCTTTATGGTATTCAAGATTTTTGAAAGCATATTATGGCAGAGTTTTCACTTTTTAAATCTCAGGTCATATCCGACAACTGGAAGAACCTACTTATCATAGAGTGTGTGAAAATAGGACAAGTGAGGCTATTAGGGTATAAAAGACGTGACATCAGGCCCTGATCATATCTGCTGTTTTTCTGTAGGGCTTCAAGAACTTTTGCCTATTTTCATCTAGTTCATTAAAATGCTTCTGATTTGTTTTTTAAGGTTTCTGATCAGCAGTAAGAGAGCATACAAAGTTTGCTAAGAAAATGGGATTATCTGAGAACTAACCAGTTGCAGAGATTGAACAGTATATGATTATAGGGGAGCTATAGATTTTAGTAATATCTTTTATAAGTAAAATCTTTTATCTATATAGTCCCTTATATATGTATACTGTTTCATGACAGTTAGAAACTATTTATAGTATACTGCTTTTTGCACAAAGAGAGGCAATCACATTCAATAGTTTAAGCTTGGGGAATTATGCTGTGGAGATTTTAGCAAAAGCTACATTACATGAGAACTTTAAACTCGGGAATTAGCTATTTGAATAAATTCTTAACTTTTAACCTACAGAGAAATGCATGTCTGCAAATGTTAAAACTTGGACTTATTGGGTGTCACCAATAAAAGGGAAAAATGAAATCGCAGGGCAGAGAGAATGGGAAGGAAAAAATTTCCCACAGAAATTTAAGTCTGAAATGTGCTTTTACAGGCCTTGCTGTTGTCTTAAATTTTGGATCGTTTTACTGATTTATTTTAATAAAATGAAGGGAGAAAATGAAAGGAACCAAGAAGAAGTTACGCAAGCTGTTTTCTGATTAAAAGATATTCAAGATTATGTGTTGGTAATATAAATACCTAGGTTTAATAGATTGCTTTCTTACCAGTTCCTACCATATTACAGTGAGAATATTTAAAGACAAAACAAGTTAAAGCACATATCTTTTATGTCAGTAGAACTAAAAACATCAGTATACTCACCAGGTACTTGGTAAAGCTTTTACATTGTTGTTTTGTTTTGTTTTGTTTTTACATTGCTTTTTAAAAATATTTATTCAACACAGATTTTGAAAACCGAGTTGAATTGGCAGCCGTTTCACAGAAAGGGACATTACAGTTTCTGAGGTTTGATTTCTACATATGCTAAGTGAACATTAGGAAGTAACTAGAACTCTTGGATGTTTGTTTTCTTGCAACTGCAACATTTTCAGAAGGCAGAGTCAGAGCTCTCTTCTGTTAGAAGCAGCTCATTTAAAGTTATATTCATTTAATAGAAGAACAGTTGTGGGACTACTTTTTCTTTCAACAATGATTTAAATAACTAGGCTGATGCAATGGATTAAGGATAATACGCATTTTTAAAAGTTGGTGTTTTTTCACTTTAATAAAGAACACATTGAGGCAAAGTAAAGACAGATTACAGTGTATTAATTCAATTATCAGTGAAGTAGTAGTTTGGTATATATTACTTTTAATAAATCTAGTTTTACATTTAATAAAATGTTTATTTTCAGGTTTAATTGCTCGTGTTCAAACAACTTGCTTAGGGCATAGAATTTCTGCTGAGCTTTGAGCAAATTCGGTTTATTAAACCCCCATGTTCCTCTTAAGAATGAAATTTTGCCATTCGCAGCAATGTGGATGGATTTGGAGGGCATTATGCTCAGTGAAATTAGTTGGACAGAGAGAGACAAATACTGTATATATCACTTGTATGTGGAATCTAAAAAATACAACAAACTAGTGAATACAACTAAAAAGAAGCCGACTGACAGATATAGAGAACAAACTAGTGGTTACTAGAGGGGAGAGGGAAGGGAGGAGGGGCAGTATAGGGGACTAAGGGGCACAAACTGTTAGGTATAAAATAAGCTACAAGGATATATTGTGCAACACAGGGAATATAGCCAATATTTTGTAATAACTTTAAATGGTGTACAACCTTTAAAAATTATGAATCACTATATTGTATACCAAAAAAAATCCATATCCCCCATATGAGAGGGGATAACTTGGGGCTCACAGTCAGCTGATGACTTCTTATGTTGGGTTGGCCAAAAAGTTCGTTCAGGCTTTTCCGTAAGATGCTGCGGAAAACCCGAACGAACTTTTTGGCCAGCCCAGTGTTTATTGATATGTTAATAATATATTCTATGTATATCATGTAAGTATATAATATACTTATTACAAGTATAGTGTTATGCTTTATTTATTAATAGTTAAACATATATACCATTTCAAACAAGCCTAAACCATTCCAGTTTAACTGGAAACAATACTGAGAAATAGACATAACCAAATGTCCTATAACATTAAAGAAATTAGGCTTAAGTGTTTCCCCAGGTTAGCATTGGCTTGAGATACATGCTGTGGCAAAAGTCATTTTCTTACTGATAGGCTGATCCACCACGGTTATGCCTGAATTTGGTGAAAGGGAAATGTGTGATGGTTTTTTTGGATTCTTTTGGTTTTGGTGTGTGTGCTTTGAGTGGAGGAGGGTAGCTTTAAGGAATGAGAGTCTCATTTTTTTTTTTTTTAATTAATTAATTAATTAATTTATTTTTGGCTGTGTTGGGTCTTCGTTTCTGTCCGAGAGCTTTCTCTAGTTGTGGCAAGCGGGGGCCACTCTTCATCGCGGTGCGCGGCCCTCTCACTATCGCGGCCTCTCTTGTTGCGGAGCACAGGCTCCAGGCGCGCAGGCTCAGTAGTTGTGGCTCGTGGGCTTAGTTGCACCGCGGCATGTGGGATCTTCCCAGACCAGGGCTCGAACCCGTGTCCCCTGCATTGGCAGGTAGATTCTCAACCACTGTGCCACTAGGGAAGTCCGCGAGTCTCATTTTTAAAAATAAAAAAAAAAATTAAGTGAAACCAGTTAATCCCACTTTCAGGTTAAATTTCTTCATCTTGGTGTGCCCTTGCCTCCCTTAAGACTGGGCTTTGGTCACACTGACAAGTGTGGACATGCAGACCCATCGTCTGCTGGACTTGATTTTGTCTCAGCCAAACAGAGGGAGTGGCCAGCCTCTGAATTCTATTCCCAAGCCAAGAATTTGAAATTGATGTTATTCTCCAGCAAGCTGGCCACACCCTCTTCAGAATCATTGTTTCATTGCCATGGTCTTCTGGTACTCCTGCAAACACACCTATACCTCTCCACAAGTTCTTCAAAATCATTTTTCTCTCATATTGTTAAAATAAAAGATAAGCGTTCAAGGTAAGACTTAAAAATATGAAACCTACTAGAGACCCACATTGTCAGGCTTTTCCACTCTCATATAATCCCTGGAAATAACCTGGAGGACATGAATTTTCAGGCTGGGCAAAGCTCTAACTCAGGCCTTTATGAACGCTCCTTAGGAGATGTATCTTACCCGGGATTTGCAGAGCTGGGATGCTGGATTAAAACAGACAGACAGACAGACAGACACTCTCTAGGCAGGGATTTAAGTTGACAGCTAAATAAAAACAAAAACAAAACAGAACAAAAAACCAGCACAAAGTGAACATGCATAGAGGTGAGAGTTCCTGTTTCTTTAGAGATGTCAGTAAATGCAGGAGAATCAGCCAAATTCCAGGGTTTTCTTCTTTTTATTCTCTTCTGTAATAGTCCAGGGATGTCGCCACCAGGGACGACGATGACTAATCATTCTTAATTTTTCTAGTTCTGAACATGAGGCTGACTGGATCCCTTATAGAGCAGACTTCTTGAGCAGCATTGTCCGATGGAACTTTCTGTCCATCAGACAGACAGAAACGTTCGCTGTCTGCCCTGTCCAGGACAGAGCCACTCGCCACATGTAGCTACTGAGCGCTTAAAGGTGGCTAGTGTGACTCAGAAACTGCATCTTTAAAATCTTACTTAATTTTAATTAAAATGTAAATTTAAAAAGCCACATGTAGCTGGGGGCTGTATGTATTGAACAGTGTTGCCTCTGACAGTCAGGAAAGTGAGT
This sequence comes from Balaenoptera physalus, assembly GCF_965194825.1. Lineage (NCBI taxonomy): Eukaryota > Metazoa > Chordata > Mammalia > Artiodactyla > Balaenopteridae > Balaenoptera > Balaenoptera physalus. The sequence goes on along the minus strand of NC_138896.1, from coordinate 63,903,889 downwards.
CAGCTTTGCATAAAGTCCTCTTTGTGGGTGATGTGAGCGAAGGGCTATGCACACTCCAGAAACTGGGGACGGGTCAGTGCTGACCACTGTGTGCCCTCCACGTGCAGCTGCCAGGCAAATCATGGCTGTGCTGTTGCCGTCTTATGTTCACATTTTATTTATTTATTTATTTTGAATTCTTATCGTAGTAGAGTTGATTTACAATGTTGTGTTAGTTTCACGTGTACAGCAAAGTGAATCAGTTATACATATATATGTATACATTCTTTATTTTATTTTATTTTATTTTTAAGATTCTTTTCCCCACATTTTTAAATAGAACTGAGGCCTCCCAGTTCGGGGCCCAGTGCATGATATTGTTACTGCTCTTTTTTTTTTTTTTTAATTGTGGCAAGAACGCTTATAATGAGATCTAGCCTCTTCACAGATTTTTCCGTGTACAGTACAGTATTGTTATCTGTAGGTGCCATGCTGTACAGCAGAGCTCTAGAATGTGTTCATCTGGCATAACTGAAATTTCATACCCATGATTAGCAACTTGCCATTCTCCCCCCGCCCCCCTGGCAACCACTGTTCCATTCTTTGCTTCCATGAGTTTGAGTTTTGTTGCTTCTCTGAGACCCAGTCCCCAACTGGGCAGTCTCTCCGTTGTCCCAGAATCTCTCTGGGTCCTGGCTAGTTTGTTTGGTTGTGACTGTACCTCTGAGGTCCTCTCAGAATTCTGGCTTTAGGATAAGAGGTTTATGGGCAGAAGTATGGATTTGCCCTTCTAGAAGGTTCTCCTACCACTTCTTCCTTGTTTTTTTGTCACTGTATCCTGTTGTCCGTGGTTAGAGCTTCACTATCTACTTACACTGGGGTCTCTGTGTCTGGAAGGATTTTACCTCCAGTGCGCTTTAGGGTATGGACCCCCTCAGTCAAGGCGAGACCTGTTAAGAAGTTACGACAACTCACTCATCCCGCAGACAGGCCTCTTCCTAAAGGCGGTGAAAGCTTCCTCTATAAATGGAGAGAGTCTTCGGACTGAATTGACTGTGACCTTTTCAGAGCCCGTTCTGGGACAGAGTCCTTGGGTGAGTGGACTTTTCCTGGTGGCGCTTGGTTTCTTTGGCTCCCACCATCCTAAGACTTCACTGGTAGGCAAGTGGGAGGGAAAGGGGGTGAAGTGTGCCTTGCAGCTGTGACCATCCCCTTTGTGCCCCCAGGGGGACCCTGTGCCGCCCGGCATACCCAGGAGGCTTCCGTCTGTGTGGGGAGAGCCAGCCTGAGCGTGGTGGGCACAGGTGGATGAGGCGGCTCTGTCCTCTGGAAGCTCCCCGCCTGCACCCCACCATCTCCCCCAGACCCAGGATCCTCCAATCTGGTCCTGCCTCAGAATCACCTAGGAGATTGTTCAGGAAAAAACGTTCATAAGCAAATTCCTGAGCCCCACCCCTCATGTGTAGAATTAGACCGTTTCTTTCAGTTCTCTCAACCCCGTCTTCACGGTTAGGGGGTTTTCAAGACAGGCTGCCGTCAGGGTTCTGCACCAGACTGAGTGAGAATCTCTGGGGTGGGGCTGGCGCTGCTAATGCAGCCTGCATCTGGCTCCATCACAGAGGAGTTCAGGATGTGCAGTAGGAGTTTCAGCTGGGTTGCCCCCCTTAGCTTGTATTCACTTGCTGGATACCTACTATGCTATGCGTCCAGCCACCCTCGATGTGATGCTGGCTTTCAGCATCTTCGCGCCTCACCTTTTCGTGCCTCCTTTGCATTCTCGTCACTTCTGCTCCGCCCACCGAGCAAACGACCTCTGGGCCTGCGGTGACCTTTCCATAGCCCGCTTTGCAGCTCCGGCCAGGTGTGTCCTGCAGTGATGTGAAACTGGGCCAAGTCCCCTTCCCTGTGCCACCCTGCTCCCTGGCAATCAGGGTGCAAAGCTCAGCTGCTCCTCCTCCCCCAGTGCGGTCCCTGAGTCCTGCGGCCTTGGTCCCCCTGCAACGTCCTCTGGTCACTCTGATGCTGACCTAGTTCAGAGCTGCGCCGTCTCATGCCCGGCCTGATCCAGAAGGCTCTGCGTTGGCCTCTGCCTCCTTAGGTGGCTCTCCTCTCCAGTTATCCCTCCTCAGCTGTGGACGCATAGGTCAGTTCACAGAACTCACATCAAAGCTCCTAAGGGCTTCTTGATGAGGAAAGGGCCGTCCACACCTCCCTCACCCACCCAACCCTGCCTTCACGGCCCCCGGCCACCCGAGGCTGCTAGCCGGGCCCTCTGTGCCCTGCAGCGCAGGCCTCGGTGCGTGGTCCCCCTGTGCTTCGTCCCCCTCTGTGTTTGCTGATCTATACCTCCCTCAAGGCCTGGTTCACAGGTCACCCGCAAGCTTCCTTCAATGCCTTTGTCCAAACCACTCATTCCCAAAGCCCCACACCTTCGCCTGCACCTCTGGTTCTTGGTTCTCTTTCCTCATCTGCCCGGGCTCATATGCAGCTGCTCACAGGGCCCCCGCTCCCACCCCCCATCTCCATCCTGCAGCCACAGTCAGTCCCTACATCCAAGGACAGGCCCCCTGCAAAGCTCTCCCAGCATCACATGCTCCCACCCAGGTGCCTGTGGCATTTTTAAGTGCCCTTGACTGGATGCCCTTGGCAGTGACCGGGCCTTTGGTTTTCCCCTGTGCGTGGATATGCTGGACCCCTCGCCCACTGACCAGACACATGCACACAGCGTCACCCTCCCAGCAGTGAACTCTGTTCCCCACGCTGGCCCCCGCCCACCCCCCATCAGAGCTGCTCACTCATCCCTGCGTTCTCAGAGCAGCCTCCCAGCTCCTTGGTGGTACTTTGGGAAAACACTTTTCTCCACCCGGGTCTTCGTGGAAGGAATGAGAATTTTGAGACACAGTTGGCACGTCTTTGTAGTAGAGGGAGAAGGATGCCAGGAACCCTCCCACTGTTGCCCCCTCCCTGTGTCATCTCTCCCCACCCCATCTCTACCCCTGTCTCTGGCTTAGCCCACCTGGCTGTATCCTGAGCCCCTTTCTTGGGCAGCTGCTTTGAGGGTAGCCTCAAATGGCTGAGCCAGACCCTCGAAGCCATCCCCCCGCCCCTTTTTCCCGGGAGATCCCTTGGGGACCGAGAGGGCAGCCAGGCCCCTGCTCTGGACAAATGCATAGAGATGAAGGGCGCTCTTCTGCCACCCGCTGCCATGGGGAGAAAGGCTGGCAGCCCATCAGGAGAGGGAGAAACCTTGGGAGGGGTTGAGCCAAGATGCTGAGGGCCTCATCCAGCCAGGCCGAGTTGGAGGAGCTTCCAGAGCTCAATCTCGGTGAAGGAGGAGGAGCTAGAAGGGCATCGGAGGCCACAGATGCAGGCAGAGGCCCGAGGGAGGGTGCGAAGGCCAGGCTTATTCGAGGAACTACAAACATGTCAAGTATTTCAGAGTGGGGTGGATGTAGAGGTGGGACAGGCAGAGCCGGAGCGGCAGGACTTAGAGCGCAGCTGCGGGGCAGAGGGGGGCGGCTGCTCAGCGAGCGCTGCAGCTCCCCGCGGGGCCGTCGTTGGGGACGTTCCCTTCTTGATCCCGCCACGTTGGTGCTCCCGGCTGGTGCTCCCTGGGCCTTGTCATGGTCCCACCCCTGAGCCTCACCCACCACGTGGAGACCTTTGCAGCAGTGGCTATGCCCACAGTCAGGCCAGGGGTCCACTGGGGCTCACCCCTAGAGGAGAAACGACAGCCAAGCCCGCAGGGGACTGTGGCCCGAGGACGAGCTGCTGCGCGTTCCAAACTTGGCCTTCAGCCAAGAGTCCCTTCGGCAAACTTTTAGGGGAAAGAGCACGGGCCGTCTCCCCTTACCCGCTCAGGGTTCCTCCGCTGCAGCCCCCCAGGGCCAGGAGCACACGGGCACCTCACCTTCCCAGGGCCGCAGCCTCAAAGGACGTGGGTGACTCTTGGTGGCCCCTCTGGGAACACCTCCCCGAGAACACGGCCAGCGCCTTCTCGGCTCTGCTGTCAATCTCTGGGTGACAATCAAGGCGCTGCAAAAGGACAACTCGCAACAAGCCTGCACAGAGAAGTCCTTTTATGTGCGAGGATGGCCCCGTCGTTCACTTTAGCACCATTTATATCTTTCTTGATAGGAGTTACTGTACTTGAGAATGGTCAAGAGGCATTGCTTTAAGAAGGCTGTTCGGTCATTCGATGTAAAGCACACCGAGAGGGTTCATTGTTCCCAGGCAGCGCGATGGCCTGGGCCAACAGCCCGGGGTTGGATCCTGAGTTTGCCGAGTGGGCGGGCAGCGCTGGCAGAGCCTTCCTTGTGGAGTCTGTGGGCTGGGGGAGGTGGTGGGCTGCCTCTTGGACGCAAACATGTGACGGGCCCAGCCGGCCCGGGGTCCCTCTGCAGGATGACGCGGCAGCCCGTGTGGGCAGCGGGGAGCCGTTCTCACCCACTCAGGCAAATCAGAGAGAAAGCAGGCTGGTTCATGATTTAAGGTCCCAGGATTGGCAACTAGAGCCCCTCATGGGAAGGACGATGGTTATTTGTAACCCTGGTCGTTGGCACGAATGCTCCATCAGCCAGTGAGGGGATCTCACAGACACCCCCTGAACTGGTCACACAGGTTGGCCTGAAGATGTTGTCTTGACTGAGACCCGGCACAGTTTTGGAGCTAGTCCAACATGCAGGAGGATCCAAAGTCCCTGGAAACCCTTCTTTAGTTGGTTGTATCTACCCCTCAACCCTGCCCTACCACCAAGGCTGGCCACTTCTTCCCGGCCCCCCACGCCTGCAATGCCTGCTCTGACCCGAGGGCCCAGTGAGAAGACGGGGTGGTTAACATCCTGGGGTCCCATTCAGTTCAGGATCATGCCCCACAGTTGGCTCAAGCTCCAGGGACATCACTTGAATCGGGAATGTCCAAGGTATGTGCTTTCTGTCCCTCAGGGCTGGGCCTGAACTGGCCACCTGGTCCCTGAGCACCGTGATCCAGGACAGAAAGGGATTTACCAGCCTTATTATTACTGCCGTTGTTACCTATCCCTTTGTAGTGTTTCCTCAGCCCTTGGTGTGGGTGCTTTCTTTTATCTTCACGACCACCCATGTAGTAGGTACTGCTATCACCATTTTGCAAATGAAGAAATTGGCTCAGAGAGGGCAGGCCAGTGGCTGGGGGTCACACAGCTGGGAAGAGGTAGAGGCAGTCCTTGTTGCTGTCCTACATCCCCAAGGCCTGGACTCTGAGGAGCCTGAGCCCAGGCTCCCAGGCCCGGCTCACCACCTTCCCCAGGTGTCTGTGAATCGTGAGCTGTGGAAGAAGAAAAAGAAGGACCAAGTTAGAAGCTTAGATGTGCTCCAGGGGCCTCATTTCCCAGCTTCCTCCTCCCAGCTGGGCCTCCGGGCTTCTGTAAACCATCCATGTGGCTCCTCAGGGCCCACTTTCTCTCGCCTCCATACACATCAGTGAGTCATTTCCTCAACTTTTTTTTTCCCCCTTAGGTTTTTTTTTTTTTTTCTATTAGGAAGAAAAGTTTCCTTCACAATGATTTATGTCTGTCTCTGCAGATCAGTTTTTGAAGTGTTTCAAAGACTTGCAGAATTACTTTTTGTTTCAATATTAGATTTCTGTCTCTGCAAAATTTAGAACCATATGCTCTCAACTCTGGATATTGGCTTCTAAGGAGTATCCACCCTGAATTTTTTTTAATCCCAGATAATAATCAGACATCTCTCTCAGGGCAGCCTAAACCTTAGCTAGGGAAATGCTGAAAAAATGGGGAATGGGTTCCTGCTTAGGGGCACACAATACCTGTGAGCCCTGATCCCCCGGGTACCCACGTTAGCAAGATGGGAAACCAAGGTAGATGGACACAGGCTTCAGGGCTGGAGGAGAAGAGAGGCAGGGTGAGTGGCTGAAGCCCTCAGCACAGGGCTGAGCTCCTGAGCCTGTTCATGAGGACCATGGAGCACAGGCCTGAATTCAGACGGCCTGGCTTCAAATCCCGGCTGTGCTGTCGGTCTCTGCTGTGTGCCCTTGATCAAGTTCCTTAACCTCTCTGTGCATCAGTTTCTGAATCTGTAAAATAACGGTACTGCCTCCCAGGGTGGATGCAAGGACCGAATTAGTGTGTACGTGTAGCGCCCTGAGAGCCACGCCTGGCATGTATTAGGGGCTCAGCCTTGTTGCAGCGAGAACTGAGTGGCTTCTGGAAAGCACTCTTCGGAACAGCTGGGGATATTTTCCAACCAATGAAAAGCAGTAGTAATTCCTATTTTATAGAGGCAGAGACGGTTGACAGCTCTAGTGAGGCGCCAACCTAAAATCAGAAGATTCACATCACAGCATTCAGGGAGTTGATGTGATTTACTGTTTATTTAATGCATCTGTGCCACGCCGAGCTCCACCCGGGGTCTGGGCTGTCTTCCGTCAGCTCTCTGTGGATGTGCTGTTGCTTCTTGGTGAATAAGATTAGGTCAGGGATTGGCGCCAGTTCGGGAAGATGGACTGTCCTATCAGAGTGACACCATTCTTTGTGTGTCTGTCTGTACTTGGTTCATTGCTTTTGCCTGTGACTCCCTAGGCCAGGGGTGAGGGGAAGGGGAGTGTCACCTGCCATTGTGTACCTCCCTGTATCTTTTGGTTTGTTTTCAAGTTCCATTTATTTATTTTTAAATTTTTACTGGAGTATAGTTGATTTACGATGTTGTGTTAGTCTCAGGTGTACAGCAAAGTGAATCAGTTATACATATGCATATATCGACTCTTTTCTAGATTCTTTTCCCATATAGGTTATTACAGAATATTGAGTAGAGTTCCCTGTGCTCTACAGTAGGTCCTTGTTGGTTATCTATTCTATATACAGTAGAGTGTATATGTCAACCCCAATCTTCCAGTTTACCTCCCTGTCTTTTTGAAAGACACCTGTTTACATGACTCTTGTCCCATTTGAGAAAACCCCTCCTGTGATCCCAGCCCAAGGCTTCCTCCGGTGGCGTGGTCCTCTGTAGGCCAGTTGGGGACATGGGGGCCAACTCAGGTTTCTCCCAGGTACTTCTGCCCCATCCAAGTGCCATGTGTGAAGCAGACATCAGATGGTGGCCCAAGGGTTCAGGCCATTATGTACAGTAAGGGGTGTGGTTCAGGGACCCCACCCAACCCTCCCTGCCTCAGATGTTCCCTTGTGGGATATTCTTAGCCTCATGGCCAAGATGTGGGTGCGTTTCAGGGGACCGAGAATCTCCCCTGTAGTTACCAGGCACCAGGAGCCCCAGCAAGCTGACTGCACAAGCCCCAAGCCTGCTGGCACCTTTGCCTCCCTCTTGCCCACACCCACCTCATCCCCAGAGTCCCCACCCAAGCAGAGGTCACCACCTCCCTTTTCAGGCTCCTACCCCGGCCTCCATCTGCATCTGGTCTGCCTGTCCCCAGCCTCTGTTCCATCTCCGGCCATTACAGCATCCAGGGTGGGCTCGAGAAACACGAATCTGATCGTGTTACGTCTCCTGTTCCCCCCTCGCCGGCCACCTGCTCCGGCTTCCTGTGTTTCTTCATAATGCTCTGCAGTTTCAGTGGTCTGCTTTGTCCCTCTTGCCCCCACTAGCTGGTAAGGGCCATACTGGCAGGGTTGTGTCACCCCTCTAGGGTGGCTTTACAGCCGTGGCTCTGGGTGGAGAGGTAAACCCGAGAGAGTCTAAAGACAGGAGTGTCTGGGAATCCAGCTGCTAAGAAGCCAGGAGGACCTGGTGGAGGTAACAGGGCTGGTACAGGCAGGTGGAGAAAGAAGCCCCCCTGCCCACCACCCACCTGCCATTTCCCCCTGGACAGCCGGCCAGGGGTTCCCCAAGGCAGCTGTTGCACGTGCTTCTGGGGAGCTTGGAGGACAGGTCTCTTCTCACCAGGAAAAAGATGGTGACCATGGATTACTTCCTGGTGGCTGAAATCCTGGGTAGGTTAGAGAGGATGAACAAAGATTTGCCTTCGGTGCCACATTTCTCACACATTATCTCAGTTCATCTCTACGCAAACTTCGTCAGGCTGGTTGTACATTTCCCATGTAACTGATGAGGAAATTGAGGCTCAGAGAAGCTGGACGCTGCCTTCTCCGTTCCACGCCTGGTCTATTAGCCAAGCCTGAGAGGAACTAACCGCTAGAAAGAAGCGAGTGTGCAAACCCTATATGCCATAATGGGATCAAATCCCTTTATCTCCAGGTCACGGCCAAGACGAGGTCCCTCAGTGAGGACGGTTCAGATATGGTGATGGTCTGTGAAGCCAGGTGGACAGTTTTGCCCCTAAAGAATCTGGGGACTGTCTGGGTCTGTCCAGGAAAGTGTTGACTTTCATCAGCCTGTAAGTGGCATGACCAGTCTTCTCATCCGGAGCTCTTGAGGTCTGACAACAGGTCAGGTGTGGTCAGTCTCCAGACAGAGCCCTGACAGCAGCAGGAAAACAGAGCAGGCGAGGTGGGAAGAAAAGCAGGATCCGAAACCTCCCGCTGCAGGACCTGGCCCTGCCCGTGTCCGCATCAGCAGCTGAGGGTTTTGAGGTGAGATCGTTACCCAGTCCAAGCTCGTACTGTTCACTGCACGACAGGCCAACAGATTGAGAGACGAATTGTTGGGGCCAGCTATAGTGACTTTATTTGGAAAGCCAGCAGACCAAGAAGATGGTGGACTTGTGCCCCAAAGAACCATCTTGCCTGGGTTTGGGTGCTAGTTTCTATTATAGAACAAAGAGGGGGAGGTGATAAGTTGCTGCAGATATTTCCTGGTTCTGGCCGGACTCCAGGGAGGATGTGTTCATTTCTTCTTTCCTACAGCCATTCACAGGTGGGCCTGGTCAGGATGTTTCCTGTGAGCTTAAACAAAGGTGTTTTAGCTTAACACCAGGGGCAGGGGAGGCAGGGTTCCCAGAGATAAGCCATTATGTATGCTTTAAGCTTATAGGCAACATCCCTTTAGTGACTAACTTGTAGCAAAAGCAATAGAAAAGAAAGGTTACAGTAAAAGAAACAGATCCAATATGGAGTCAGCTTTGTTCTTCCCTGTTACAAGATCTTCACAGATGATGACAAATGGGATAAAATGGAGTTTTGGTTGGAGCAGCTGTAATAGCGAGGCCATGATAGAAAGATTGTAAGATGGTAGTCAAAGGGGAAAGACCAAAGAACTCAGCAAACTAGAAGTAGAGGTGGTTCCTGACCTTGACCTTGGCTGAGACCAGTCGCACCCTCATGTCTCAATTGTTGCTCATGAACAGGCCCCAGTTCTAGATGCTGGTGTTGGTCGGACAGACTCAAGCTCCATTCTCCACACGGATGGAATCCTAGCCAGAGGGTGACATCACACAGGGGTCACCTTTACCTGTGCTTAGGTAAATAAAGGGGTCTCAGATCCAGGCTCCAACTGCAGCACTCCTGATACTGATGGTGCTGGCCTGAGCAGGGGATGGGAGTAGCCTTTAGGGTGAAGGTGAAGGGGGATTAGGGTTGAAAGATGGTAGAGAGTAACAAGAGGCCCTTGCTTCCCAAAAAAACCAGGGGACAATCCCATCCCAGTATTAGCTGGACATTCAGAGCTTCAGACTCTTGAGGGAGACACCTTGATTCAGTAGACATAATCCTGGACTGGGACATGAGCTTCTTGTGTCACCTCATTCCTGTCACTTTGCCTCTTCTGCAAAGTAGACCAGCCCCCTACCCTCGCATGCTGCAGTGCTGCCATGTCAAGTTTGTATGAACGCCAACTACATTCGGGTCTACTACATTTTCCTTTCAAACACTGATACTTTAATGACTTAGACCACTCTGGCCCCATAACTCGATAAGGTAGTATTGGTTTTTATAATTACTATCTTGTGATTCCTCATGAGCAACTCACAAAGCACTCGTGGTCCAACTGGACCGCCTCCATGAAAACATGAGGATCACACACAGCTAATAAAGATTAGCACCAAGGCCAAGGAAAGGAACATCCAAGGAAATCTAAACCAGGAGGAAAGCTCAGTTCATCGGCTGTGAGATGAGATGTCACAGGTGGTCTGCACTCCTCCAGGGATGCCCCCATGCAGTTGACTATGCTGGTTCTCCATCCTGAAATAATTTGGCCATAAAGCAAATCAAATGGCTCTTCTCCAGGCTGGGGTGGTCCTGCCTTAGTCCATTTGTTTTAGGGGTATGTATCAATGCTCCCATAACTTTATCTCTGGTATTGTTGGGTGAAAAATAGAGGGGAGACCATTAAGTAGTCCCAAGAAGGAAAATGGAACTTGCCCTGCACTCAGGTGAATAAAACAGTGATTTTGGTCTGAGTAGAGCCAGGTCCAGTTGAGACAAAAAGCTCAAAATGTTTAAACAGCTGCAAACCCTATGAGCAGCGGAAATGTCCCCAGCGTCCAAAGAGGGGCTTTTTTTAAACTCCAATCACTACAATAAACATTTTTCTATAGAAGATAAAAAATTCTAAATTTGGACACTGTAGTCTATAGTCTGTGTGATGGTTATGAGAATTCTGAGGTTATTATTTTCTCTTAGAACTTGGGGAAAATTCCTCTACATTCCATCTAAATTTTTTTTCAATACCAAGGAGGAAATTGTTTATAATTAATATGTATTCTCCCAATGAATAATAATTTAACAAAAATTATTCTCTTTTTTCCTGTAAAACAACTTGTTAACATGAGATGGGGTAAGGGCTTTTTTCCCTCCTACTAAGATCAACTTTTCCCTATTTTAAATGATATCACCAGACAGTTGAGCAGTGGTTTCTATATTGGAAATAGAGATGACCCCATCATCCCACCTGGTTAAGTTTATACCCTCTTCAAAATTCCGTTAATTTTTCTCTTAATACTTGGTTCTTGGTGTGCTTCTATGGTGTCTAATAAGAAACTTGATATAGACTTTTAGCAGACCCATACTTAGTTACTTTATAAATAATGAATTTATTGAGCCCCTTCTCCTGAACATAGAAAACTGTAATATTGATGCAAATGTTTCATGATAGAAATTTGATGAATTTATTACAAATCCCAGCTGAACTCAAAGGAAGTAGTTCGGTTAGATGTTGAATGCAGGAATAAAATTCCATGGCTTCTCAAGCTCAAGTTAGAATGTCAGTTGTCCAAAAGAGGGATTTTTAAAAAGGAAGTTTGTTTTTAAAAATCGGCAGTCTAACCAACCACAGCAGATTTGGAATTCCACTCCTGACCGAGAGGCAGGGAAAAAGAATCCTCAAATGTACTATTAAGAGGTGGCTGTATATGCAGAGAATACAAATTGATTATAGCGTTAGAATAAACACAGCATAAATTTGAAATACCAGTCAACAATACGTACATTGTCTCCCCAGACCTGTTATAGATTTGGTGGATGAACCCTGACATTGCACCTTCTGAAGTGTGCAGGTAAATGAGCAGGGGTGATGTGTGTGCCAGGCCCCCACGTTCACGTTCACGTTCACGTTCACGTTCAGACAGATCCTCGCTGGCAGCCATGTTCGTCTGTGAGCAGTGAAAAATAAAGGAATCTGAAGGTGATCTATCCCATCGTGGGTCTGACAAATTAAAAATTTGCATGTGTGAGACAGTAGTTTTGTAGTCCGAGGAAAGCAAATAAGAAAGTGCAAAGCATTTGAATTGTGTCGCTTCTAACAAAGCTTTTAGAAACAGACAAGTATAAATGAGATTGATTTAAATTGATTTTTTAAAAATCTTTTCTTCTGTGGAGTCAAGAGAGTGACCCAAAGCTTTGGAGGAGCATGGGAGCTGACAGAGGGCTAGTGGCTTTCTGTTTTATGAGAGCCCAAGCAAATTAGAACATAAATGTTGCCCGAACAGTTTCTGTTTTCTGGAGACCTGCACGAGAGAAAACAGCACCCCGTCAGTGGGAACAATGAAGCAATCGGCTTTGTCTGCATGTAGGGACTTTGCACGGACACTCCAGCTGTAAAATACCAGCAACCTCAGCTTGCTCCGTTCCTCATTTCACCAAATTAATTCTGAAGAACTGTGTCTTGTAGGGGCTCAATCTTTGTGTGTTTTCTGTACAACAGACATGCTCTTCTCTGCTGATTTTTCTGAAACTGACCAATACTTTCCTGGGGATGAAGGAGGGAAATGGTGTGGTCCTGGGTATTTATTTCGTGACACTGCCCACAAGGGCGCACTGGCCTGTAGGCTGGATACCAGCCACCAGCCCATCATTTCTCAGTGAAAAGAACCTTTCAGCTCGGTTACCTCCTGGAGAGAGCTGATTTTCCAGCAGTCAGGCTTGATCTGGGTAAATAATTAGAGAGCTGGAGAGCGAAGACATCACCCTAGTGCTGTCTGTGATTCTGCTAATATAGCCAGACCCTGTGATTCCATCGCTGCTATAATCTTACCGCTGCCTTTCTCTAAAGCTGGAGAGAGAGAGAGAGAGAAGGGAAAGAGGGAGGGAGGGGGAGGGAGGGAGAAACAGCAACAAAGCCAGTTGCTTGCATTTGTCTTGAAGGAATTAATGACATTTTTCATTCTTTGGGTGAAAACAAGAAAATAGCTGCAGTTCTTTATCTGCATATAAGAAGGTGAATCTCAGTCTACCTCGCTCTCCCTATCACCTTCACCTCCCAGGCCATGCATGCCCAGTGCAATTACTTTGGTATATTGATTTATTTTTAAAACTGTATTACCCCTCGTTTACTGGAATCTGCAGGGCTCTGGGTTGTGTAGGCGGATCACATTTCTCATAAAGCAGACCCTGAAGTGGTTAATAGGTTGCTGAACTTTTGCAACTGCTCATTAAAAGCCAATTAAAAAAAGAAAAAGAAATGTTGGCTGTTATAAAGTATGTGTGTCTCTCTCAAAATATCCATTATTCTGAAACTTTATCGCATTTTATCCTGTCCTTCTTTATGGGGCCCGTGGATGGGGAAGGGCAAGAGAATAAGGAATCGATAAAACTATTCCAAGTTTCTAGTGCAATTCCCAGTTTTTCTCTCATTTGTGTCTTCAGTTGCAACCTCTATAGTTATTATACCATTAATTCTCACTGATTGAGAGTCATGGTGAAAAGGGAAATCAGATTTACTGAAAAATAGTAATCGTCCTAATGGAGTTTTATTACTTCGGAGAAAGTTATATAGATCTGAATGAATACTAAGAAATAGAAAAAGGTAACTTAATTAAAATAATTAAAATTCATAACAGGCATGTTTAACATGGTTCTGTGTTAACTACAAAGGTCCTTTGACGATTTCTGGACCAAGAACTGGAAGACACAATGAAGGAACAAAGGCTGTTAGTTTAGGTGGCCTCCTTTTCCAAGCGTGGAAGATCCCGAGTGTCAAAAAAGTTGGAAGTCAGCTACTCCCCTACCCACGGCCCACCTCCACAGATTGATTGATCACAGATTGTAAAATTAGCGCGTTCTTAGCTGAGTTGAACTACATACGTTTCTGGCAAATACCAGCTGAATTGGTAACATGGGTTGCTTCAGTCACCAATATGGCAGGCCTTGCTGGGTGTTTGGTATGTGACAAACCTAGATGGTCTGGCTCATCTGGGGGTTAAGTAACACAGCCAAAGGGGCAGACACAACAGTGCTTTGTCTGTCGGCCCCTAAAGTGCATTCAGACCAAATCTCACCAGAGACTTTATTTTCTTTTTTAATTTTTCACCTCTTCACCTAAAATAGTTTGTCTTGGAACTAAAAGCAGCAAAAGTTGATTGATATTAACTATGACACCTCTGAATGGACTAAACCTAATTCCTTCCTTCCTTCCGTTCTTCCTTCCTTTCCTCCTTTTTTCCTCCCCGCTTTTCTCCCTCCCTCCCTCCCCAAACCCAAGGGACCCTAGAAGGCTGTCCCTGGGCAAGAGAGGAAGGTCCTTGGGGACTGGATGCCAGTAGGGTGGGTGTGTCGGGAAAGAACAGAGGGTGTCAGGAGCATGGGGGCCAGGAGACTGCCAGGTGCTTTCTGGTCTCACACAAAGGGGACTGGGAAATTTTTTTTGGAAGATCATGGGATGTGATTGTCCCACAGTCAAAGGACAGCGTCCGGGACGGTGTCAGGACTTGAGTATTTTTGGATGTCATAGAAGAATCCTCTGGAGAAAAACAACGTGTAGGACCCCTCTCTGTAATGCCACTGGCAAGGTTACTGCTTTCAAAGCAAAGCCAGACTCCGGCCCTGCCCGAGGTGAAGTCTTTGTCTGCCTGCGCGCCCGATCGCTCCGGCTTCGGATTGATTTTTGGCCGCCGCTGCAGCAAGTTGGGGGCTGGCTCGGAGGGTGGAGGCGGCTGGGGGCGGAGTGCGGACTGGCCTCCACGGCACCAGGGAGCCCACTGCTGCTTCGGGATTTTTTTTTTTTTAACTTGGAATTTCCAGATAACAAAAAGAAAGAGGTTTCTCCTGGATCTGAGGGAGCCATTAACATCTATTAATAACGCCGACGGGGTAAGTAGCGGAGTGGCGCTCGGAGCGGCAGCCGGGTGCGCGGTCCTCGCCCGGCTCGGGCCGGGCGCGCTCCGGGGCCGGCGGGGACCCAGCCGGCTGCCCGCCTGCTCCGACCCCTGCCCAAGGTAAGGGGTCCTCACCGGGGCGCCTACGGGCTGAGCACGTCCCCTCCCCCCGACTTCTCGGCAGGGCATTTTCTCTGGCGGGTAAAATTACGTGTCATTTCTCACGGGGCATTGCCGGCCGCCTTCCTGGAACCGTCCTTTTAGATTTTGTGATCCGCCCTGGCACAGAAGCTCTCCTAGGAGGTAGTGCTTATGCATATTCATTTTGTCTAGTAACCGGCTACGAGTCTTGCCATTGCAGGTTGATTTATTGATTTATGTGTAAAGTGTGTTTTATTTTAGTGATTAGGCAATCCTGAAGTCGTGGAGACGTCTGTGTATCCCAGACATGTTCATTGCTAGGGATGAAAGACAAAGGTGGTCGTCCCACCTCGCCCCACCCCTTCATTTTCTACCTAGTGACCACTGACTTATGTTGTTTTATGGAAAGCTAGTTAGGAATGGCATTTCCCCGCCCCCCCCCCCCGAGGAATCACTGAATTTAATATTAGTGCTTGTAAATAAAGCATGCAGTTATTTTTAAAAGCCCAACATTTGAGAAGTAACTTCTTCTGGTGTGTGTGGTAAAGACTGGACAGTGTGTGGTGTGTTATTTCAGTTTGGGGATGATTCCAGGATTTTGCTGTTACTTCTGTGAAACAGTCAACAGCATGTTCCCATCAAGGTACATGAAAATAAATGTTGCCTTTCATTACAAAGGAGACTGCAGTGAAAAGGGAGACATCACTTCAACTCTTCAACTGTGGTTTTCATCTTTCCATGCTTCCAGCCCTCTACTCATCCATACATAACCCCATCATTTAAAAAAAAAATTATCTCCATAGATCTGCTTATATTTTTCAGGAACTCTATTATGCCTATAAACTTGACCTGGATTGTGTTACTAATTTGGTAGGTTCTGTCATACAGGAAATCACAGTCTGTGGGTCAATATGTTCATGTGAACCCCCCAGTCAAATTAGCTAAATTGTTTCTAAAAGATATTTTTAGGCCAGTGGACACTTAGCAAAAATGTCTCTACAGATCCTGATAGAACTGTTTTTAGATTCAGTACTTTAAAAGCCTGTTCAACCCAAGCAGTTCTAATCAATGTAAAATGTGCTTCTAACAAAAGATGTTTGTATTGTTAGTGATTAAATCATTATACATTTCCTTAATGGAAATAACTGATCTAACAGCAATAAAAATTTCACCCCATGAAATATTATTCTGATTTTAAACTCTAGAAAAAAGTATGCATTTCTTGTATTTCAGGGGGAAGGAGTCATGGAAGAATGAATAACTAAAGTATAGGAACACTTGTTTGGGGTTTATATTTTCTACAGACTTATTGTATATTCTGTTTGATGTGCCTCTTTTAATTTTTTAAAAATGATCTAAATTTTCAATCTACTGCCAATTCATATTATACATAAAATAGATGAACGTACTATACAATACACACGTATGATTTAATCCATGGGTAGGAACGACAACCATTAGGGTGAGACTAATGAAGCATCTGCCTCTATGAGAAAGAGCAAGAGCGAAACCACCCCAGATCAATACCTTATACATAACCAGCATGAAGAGGGGCCCCAAAGCTTTTCTTCTGCTTCAATTCTTAAACAAGCTTTTCCTGGTGGCATCATGTTCATGTTGTAGGGGTTCAGTAAAAATGAGAAGACCAAATGTTAACTAGGCAATATAAGTGTTTCTATCTTATATCTTTACTACAAACATTTTTTTTTTGAATTTTTGAATTTTATTTATTTTTTTATACAGCAGATTCTTATTAGTTATCCATTTTACAAACATTTTTGACATGCACTGATTGCTGAAAAGTAATTCTAGGCTTGAAATTCTGAAGATGGCATGAGGCTACATTTTTAAGAGTAACAGCAGAGATGAGTTGGGATGTGATTGTTAAGCTTATGGGAGCGACTCTAGCAAGTAGGCACGAGTGTGTTTGGTGTGTCTTTGTGCCTGTTTTACAGGAGGCACGTTACCATTGTCTGTGAGCCCCGGCTCTGATGTTATCAAACACAGAATGAATATGTAACGACTTAATACATTGAGTGCCCTAAGCAGTACATGGATCTTTCTGAGGTCTTGGGGACAGTAGAAACTTACCACCGAGAATGTAAGGAAGGAAAGAATTAAAGTGAGCTGGGTTGACCACCCCTGAGCAAAGAGATACTCTGCCTTGAAATAATAACCACCACAGTAATAACCACCACCCCCCTTTCGTGGCACTGTCTGCATGGCCTTTTGTTCATTGTATGTGGAGTTGGCACTAAATCCCTGGGGATGATGATGGTATATATAATCTTTTACTGATGGTCTGAACCCCGTTGTGCTTCTGTGAGATACACACATACAAGCACACGTTTATTAGATAGTAGCACATGCAAACAAGTGTTTGTGCAGTGTTCTTTCAATTCACTGAAAAGACTACAGGGAATTTTTTCAAGCTCCATTCAAGACCATTACCGTCAGATCACTAGTTGTGAATTTTTTTTTTTTTTTTTTAACCTGGAAAGTGACCTTTTCCCTACCAGAAACTCTTGATGAATAGAAAGAGTACTTTCAAAAGCCCTCAGTACTTCCGTGGTGGTCCAGTGGTTAAGAATCTGCCTTCCAATGCAGGGGATGCGGGTTCAATCCCTCATCAGGGAACTAAGATCCCACATGCCACAGGGCAACTAAGCACGCGCACCGCAACTACTGAGCTCGTGTGCCTCAACTAGAGAGTCCACGTGCCACAACTAAGACCCGAGCAGCCAAAAATAAATAAATAAATAAAATATTTTAAAAATAATAATTAAAAAAAAAGTTAAAAAAAAAAAGAAAGAGAGGTTTTTTTTTTTTGGTTTGGTTGGTTGTTTAGGCTTCTGTCCCAAGAAAGAACAGCAAATGGAATATTCCTCAGTATCAGAAACATTTGAGGCAAACCTCCTATTTGATTGATTCAAGGATTCACATATGTATTTTTCTCTTTATTTTGTTGAATAATTGAAAGGGAACTGTTTAATATAAAAGCCTATACCTGGACAAAATGATACTGTATTGGTCTGTCGTGATTGAATCAGAAGCAGGGGAAAAGTCATTTCCACTTTGCAGATACCATTGGTCATCTCTTGTTTATCAAGGGCGATGTCGGGAATGAAATGACTGGGGAGTATTAGAGATTATGTGTGTCGATATTTACTGACACACAAATCTATTCTTTGTTTTTAAAATGTAGCTCAGAGTAGGGTGGCATTCTTTGGCTGTCGGTGTTGATCTCCTGTGTACTGGGGTAACTGGGATGTCCCAATTACCCCACTAGGATGTGTTGAATTCCCCTGAGAAATTAGATGGAATGAAAAAGGCTGCTTGTGCTGGTACAGTTGGCCTCCCTTTGTAGGCAGTATTTGACTTCTAGCCACCTTTGGGACAAAGCCGTCTCTAAGCTCCCTTTAACATTATCATTTTGGGGTCATTATGATCCCCTCCAAAAAACCACATCTTCTCTGTACTTGAAAAGGACTTGATTTTGGTGTAGTTTTGCAGAACTCAGTTCCAGGGAGACAGTAAAATACCTTAGTGGTTTCATCTTTATATAATTTACATATTTTAAGCTCTCTGTTTCAGGTCAGTGGCCTATTTTGCTACTCTAGATGATTGACCAATGTTAACAAACCCAACGGATCTTAGAATAAATTAAGAATGACTCTGGGCAGCCCCAGAGGCCCTCAGTAACCGATTTCTAATAGATTCAACGAGAAAGTACTTGCCCTTTCTTCAAACTTTATCCCAAACACAGCGCCCTCCTGGCTGATAATCAATAATGACTCACGTGGGATTTGATTTACAGTGAAGTTTCATTGTCTCTGCCCCAGAGGACTTCTCCGTAACAGTCTCCGGATGACTGAGGGGTTAAATAAGCACGTTCCCTCTGTGCTTCAAGGATAAAAACAGAAAAACCAAAGTGTACAGTAACGTCAAGGTATTGTTTGATTACTAGACAGCTGATGGTCTTGGAAATGAAGAGTGGTAACCGTAGCCTCATGAAATTTCTTAAAATGCATGGCAAGTCCTGGATACTAGATATCGGTTACGCAGCCCCAAGATAAACTTTGGTGCCATATTCTCACACAGAATTTAAAGCATCACCTTCATACCACTGTGGAACTGAGCGTCACAGGCACCAAAGTAAAACGTGGATGCATAGAAGCATAGGAATGTGTTAATCTGGTCCAGGTGCTAAGTCGGGCTTGGCAGTTCACCAGTCTGCATTTTGCTTAACTACAAAATCCTTAAGACTGGGACCTGTTCAAGATGCAGATGGAGGCTTGTCTCTGTACGGAACAGATACGCTAATCAGTGGTTGTGGTCACCTCTTACCCAGACCCCTCTCTCCTGCTCTGAAGAATTTCCCTTCTTCCAAAGAAGCTAGGATGAACATAGAGGTGCATGTATCTTTTCGAATTATGGTTTTCTCCAGATATATGCCCAGGAGTGGGATTGCTGGATACCAAAGGGGAAATGGGGGGTGGGGGGGAAAGTGATAAATTAGGAGATTGGGATTCACATATACACACTACTATAAATAAAACAGGTAACTAATAAGGACCTACTGTATAGCACAGGGAAGTCTACTCAATATTCTGTGATAACCTATATGGGAAAGAATCTGAAAAAGAATGGATATATATATATATATAATGTGTAAGTGATTGACTTTGCTGTACGCCTGAAACTAACACAACCTTGTAAATCAACTATACTCAAATAAAAATTAAAAAAAAAAAAGCAGCAGCAGCTAGAGGCAGCAGGAGAAATAAGAGCCAGGGAGGAGCGCCATGGCTGAGGCCCTCCCTTCTCTGCCTGTGTCTGTGATTGAGCAGATAAGCACAGGTGGTCAAGGGCATCGGTGGCGAGCGTGCTGTGTGTTGGCAGAGCGTGAATAACTCAGTACCTGGGAAGATGGTAGAACAGAAACAGTAACAGGGGTCATTTCCTGTGCCCTGTGTGGGTTGCAGGGACACAGCGAGACCCCTCTGCTGTGCTTCCACCTCCAGCCACCTGGGAGGTTCAGTTCCTCCTCCTGGTTCAGGGCCATTGTCCCTGGTGCTCGCACGGAAGACTTCATGGTGGTAGCGGCCACCAGAGCCTTATTAAGACATTGCTCTTGTTCTCAATGACAGTCTAACAGGACAGGAATCAGGGTGAACCAGATGAAATTGCCAGCGTTCAGCCATTTCTGACCTACAAAACCAGCACTTAACTCATTTCCTAGTTTCCTGTCTTGCTCTCCTTCTTCACACAGCAACCAGATCACGGAATTCCCCTGCCTACAAAATGTTCCACTGGCTTCTCAGTGGGCTCAGAATAAAATCCAGGCTCTACACCTTGGCCTCCTCTGAGGTCCTTCAGGACCCGGCCCCTGCCTGCCCTTCCCCCACCTCCCAGCTGTTCCCCAGTTCACTCTTCCTCCCAGCAGGCCTCCGGGGAGGTTCCTGGAACTCACCTCAGGATCTTTGCATTTGCCCTTTGCATTCTGTCTGGCTCCTTCTTGCAATTGGAGCCTCAGCTCAAATTTCACCTCCTCTGAGAGGCCGTTCCTGGTCCTTCTGTCTAAAGGAAGCCTTCTTCCTCGTCCTGTTAGCCCATTTTATTTTCTTCCAAGTACTTTATCCCTCTCTAAAATTACTTCTTTTCCTTGCTTCTTTTTTTTTTTTTTTAATTGAAGTATAGTTGATTTACAATGTTGTGCCAGTCTCTGCTGTACAACAAAGTGACTCAGTTATACACATAGAGACATTCTTTTTTTTATATTCTTTTCCGTTATGGTTTATCCGAGGATATTGAATATAATTCCCTGTGCTATACAGTAGGACCTTGTTGTTTATCCATTCTAAATGTATTAGTTTGCGTCTACCAACCCCAAACTCCGCCTCAGACGTAGAGAACAGACTTGTGCTTTCCTTGCTTCTTGTCATCTCCTTCACGTCAGTGGAAGAGGGAACAAACACCTTGCCTGGCTTGTTCTTTGCTGTATTCTCCCTGCCTGGTACGCAGCGGGGGCTTAGTATGGATTTGCTGACTGAACACGTTGGACACGTTGTGCACCATTCTGAACCCTCTTAACCGCAGCCACTGCAGAGCCTGATCCCAAGCAGCTGTGGGCAGCTTCCTGCTGGAGCAGCCAGGGATGCCCTGTCCGAGGGGTCTCTGCCTCTCCAGCCCCCTGATAGCACGTCGTCCACGAGGGTGAGGGCTGGCGGAGATCTCTTTCCCCATTCATTCATCCTCTGTGTTTCTTGAGGTTCCCTGGACTGTCCTTGTAAGATCCAGCCAACCCAGTGATGCATCTCGTACTTCCTTGACCTCCTCCCACCCTCCTGTCCCGCTCCTGCTAAACCGTCTTCCTGCGAAGTCCTGTCGCAGGCAATGGTCTTGGGGGAAACTCAGGCTAATGAAGGTGCAATCGATCCTGTGATCTTTTTCTAAGCTAAAATCTTGTTCAGTGAGTTGCTATACTACCCGGGTGATTTGGTAACAGCTAACAGTGAATAAGGACTTACAGTTTTAAATCTGAACATTTAACCCTCACAGCAACCCTATGAGGTATCATCCCCATTGAACAGATGAGGAAACTGAGGCACGATGACATTGAATAGCTGGCTCAGGGTCACAGCAGTCAGTGGCAGAGCTGAGTGCAGGTGAACCACATCCAGGCTGGCTCTCTTAACCTCCCCTCGTGACCACACTCTCCAGGCTCTTGACTCAGGCCTTTGCCAACAGCCTCAGTCCCTCCTCTGAGTCCCTCTATCCCTGCCTTTTTTTCTTTCCCTGAATTCTTACGTCTCCCAAAGTGACATGGGCACCCAAGGGTGCCAGGAGGCTGTGAGCAGGTGTTACTAATTCATTTTGCCCTGTTGACTACAGGCGTTGCCTGTGACGCTGGCCCTGGCATTTAGGCCAGCTACGTGGACTTCCTTCTGTCCTCAGGATTCCACCTCTGTGGTCCAGCGCCACAGAGGCACTAGAGATGGAACTTCTACACTGCCCTGTCCAGTCCTGTGAGCAGGACAAGTGCTCCTGCCCCTCTCAGCCCCGTTTCCCTTCTGTCATCATAGTGCCCACCTCCCAGGGGTATTCTAAGGATGAAACAAGATAGCGTTTTAAAGTGCCGAGAACTCCCGGCTCCCAGTAAGCGCTCAGCGGATATCAAGTGTGATTATTCTTTTTATGGCAGTCGTTAGGATGTGAGGACAGGACCCGCGGTGGGACGGATCCAGGGGAGGGCCCATCTTCTCTATTGCACCTTTTTTTAAAAAAATTTTATTAGATTATAGTTGATTTACAATGGTGTGTTAGTTTCAGGTGTACAGCAAAGTGATTCTGTGGTACATATACATGTATTCATTCTTTTTCAGATTCTTTTCTCATATAGGTTATCACAGAATACTGAGTAGAGTTCCCTGTGCTATACAGTAGGTCCTTGTTGTTTATCTATTTTATATATAGTAGTGCGTGTATGTTAATCCCAAGCTCCTGATTTATTCCGCCCCCCTGCCCACGACCGCGTTTCCCCTTTGGTAACCATAAGTTTGTTTTCGATATCTGTAAGTCTGTTTCTGTTTTGTAAATAAGTTCATTTGTGTCATTTTTAAAAAATTAGATTCAACATATAAGTGATATGATATTTGTCTTTCTCTGACTTACTTCACTTAGTATGATCATCTCTAGGTCCATCCATGTTGCTGCAGATGGCATTATTTCATTGTTTTTAATGGCTGAGTAATATTCCATTGTCTATATGTACCACATCTTCTTTATCCATTCATCTGCCGATGGACATTTAGGTTGCTTCCATGTCTTGGCTATTGTATTGCACCTTTGAATAGAGGAAATTGCCATTCTCTTTTCTCCCTGCCTCTATTAAGTCAGAGACTCTGGAGGCACTATTGTCTTTCCTTTCCTTCTCTCCCTTAACTCCCACTGCCCTCCCTAGACCTGACATGGGTTTCCCTTTGTTCTGGGCATCCAGAACCATAGGCATTAGCCCATCTCTTCTTAAAGTCCATTGCATAGCTGCAGAACAGTTGGAACTGGAGGGTGATGTTAGCTTTGAGAAGTGCTGAGTGACTTCTCCTGCCCCGGGTGGTCCGGGTAGGCGGTGAACGACCGAGAAGCCAGTGGTTATGACAGATTGGCACACCTCAGACTTTCCCGTTTCAGCGTTCACTTGGGGGGACTGCCGGTGTCCTTCAATGGGTAGGACTCCTAACTTGCTAGATAATGCTGTTCCCGTCCACACAGAGCCCAGACGCATCAGAATAAAGGACACTTCAGAGGTCGCTTTAAATTATATGCTGTTGATCTTATTTACAAAACCAAGGAATAAAAAAACATCAGGCAAAATAATTGACATTGAAAATAAAGTATTGCTTCTTTCCAGGCCCTTCCTTTGCAGAAGGTAGAACCTTTGACTAGGCGAGGGAGAGATCATCCTGGTATCTCTTCTGACTTTGGATTTCTAATGCAAAACAAAGTCACACTTTGAGAAACAAATTTCCCAACTTTGTCCCCTACTCTGATGGAAGGTACCAGGGTCTTTATGGGGCATGAGTGACCAGAACGGTTATTTTTCTCCTAGGCATACCATCATGCCCAGAAGAGAGTACTATAAAATAACATTGTTTTTTCCATTTGGGCCTCTTTCAATCCTATGGATCTGAATATCCCACTACCCCGTAGTTTGGAGGAATTTGACTCTATTGGCCGTCTTCTGAGGTTCTTTTTCTTTAACATTACCTTTAAGATCTCGCTCACAATTCTGTTATTCTCTTGCTCATTAACATATCAAGTCAGATTTTGCAAAAGCAGCTCTTTCATCTTCCCCTCCTTCTGCCAAAGCATGTACCTCACTTAGAGTGCTGTGTTGTGTTTCTGCCGAAAACTAGCAATCGACCGACATCTTTTGAGTAAAAATCTGCAAGTAGGCTAAAGATCATTTGTAGATCAGGCCAACTCTTCATCTTTTCTAGACTTTATAGCCCCAGTTTATTTGTGACTCTATCCTCCATGTTATTTGAGGAAATGTCCCCGTGTTTTCTATGTCAAGTGTTTTCACCTTCTGCTTTGTTTTCTTAACTGTATTTTCTAAAAACCTAGAAGTGAGAAGGAGAAGCAAGCATGTGGAAAGGTGTCTGTTAACTGGTCCTCAAACCAGAAGTGCATAATTACCAATAACATAACACATAGGTGTAAATACATAGACCGGACCACCACATTGAGTAATTCATTCAAATGCATTCTCCATGATTCCCAGTCACTTTCAACAGAAGGAGGCGGGTTGGCCCTGGGCACCGTTGAGAGGCCCTTTGCATGTGAAATGGTTGACTTCCTTGCCCCTCTTCCATTTGATCGTTTGGCCATGCACGATCTAAAATCCATTCTAAAATCCATCAGTTCTTCTAAAAATCCATCAGTTCTTCTTGGTTATCATTTTAAAATTCACACCGATATCAGTGTAATTGAATGAAATACCTTACAAATTTGCATTATGTGGGGAGAAAAAAATAGGCTGGCTTAGGTTACCCCATACAAACTCTATGAGTCCATCTGCTGGCTTGGTTCCCAGGATGGTGGTTTAAAATCTGGCCCAGATAGAGTTACCAGATGAGAAGAGTTCATGGTCCTTCGAGGGACAGGACACTGGGAGATGAATGGGAAGACACAGGAGGAGAGTATCAGGCGGGGCTCCCGGCACTAGTGGTTCCTAGTGGTTCCTGAATCGAGCTGCACTGAGAGCACCAGGGGTGATTATTATAAATTCAGATCCCCAGGTCACCCCCTCCCCAGATCTGAGGTTCTGATTCAGTAGGTCTGAGGCTGGGGCTTGGGATTCTGCATCTTAACAACTGCTCTAGGGGCTGGGACTAGCCCCCTTGTTTGAGTACTTTTCTCAGCTTCAGTTTTCACATCCCTAAAAAGAAGGTAATAGCATCTATTTCACAGAGTTGTTCCAGGAACTGAAAGAACACGTGGGAAAGGGCCCTGGGAACCATGAAATGAGACAGACTAGGATGTTGAATTAGTGGGTTTAACTCTCAGCCTCTTTCTGAAAGTCTGAAGATTGAGGTGGACCGTGCCCACACATCCCAATGTGACTAAAAATGACTCTGTTCCCAGTAGAATCCCCTTCTCAGTCTTCATTTTCCCACATCAAAATGCCAGGAAAGATTTTCTAACCCCCAACTCCTTCCTTCCTTTAACAAATATATATGGAACACCCACTGCTCTAGGTGCTTGGGACACATCCAAGACTGGTTTTCCTGTCTTTCTTGACCAAAGTGGGTAGAGATGCATTGTGGTTTGGTCCATGGAGAGAATAATGTCTGACTGATTTCTGCCACTTTTCAGATGACCCTTAAAATAATATCGGTCAGAAATGTCTATAGAAGAGATACTTCCCAAGAGATAACTGGTGGCTCAGGGCCCATCTAATCCAGCAAGTAGCAAGGATGGGCTTTCCCTGGTCACATCGTACAGCAGTGGCTCCCGGAAAACCCCAAGAGAGACTGCCACGTGTTGCCTGTAGCTGAGCCCCGAGTTGGGGATTTCATCATGCCTCCCTCATCCAGAATGCCCAGAAAACTTTGACCAACACCAGTCCCTGAAAAAGAATATCCCAAATTATTTTCACATACTGGAGACTGTAACTTAGCCTTGAATACAGACTAAGAACTAAAGATATGTTTTAATGAAGTAGCTTCTCAACCATTGTGGAAGATAGGAGTGCAGTTCTAGCTCACATGACATGGGAAGTCCTTCCTCAAATACTATTTGATAATAATAATATAGTAGTACATGCCCAGTCAACAGGTTAAACGTGTGTCAAACTCCTTATATGAATTATTGATTGGGGTTGTTGGAAGAATTAAGTAGGTAATGATGTAAGTATTGCAGTAGCTGAGACATGAAGGTTAAGTGGCTTGCCCAAGGTCACGCAGCTTGTGAGCGACGGAGTTGGGATTTCAACCCAAGTGTATGTGACCAGTAGGCTCTTCTGTCTCCCCCAGGATGAATGGTAGAGGTTTGCCTAAAGCAGATTCAGCCTTAGACCCCCGAATGAGGGATATGGTTACTGAAATAACAAGAGGAGTTTACTGAAATACAGTCTGACTCAGCCTTTCTCAGTGAGTTCCTTGAAAGTATTAGCCCTTAAGGCATCGATGATGTAATGAATTAACTGTTCTCTGATGCATCTAGGATGGTACAAAGTATAAACTATTCTTGGAAGAATTGAGCCAGCAGTCTCTTCAAAGCTTTCCATTACCTTAAGAAGGAAGGCCAAAATCTTTTACCCTGCTCCCAGGGCCTTGTACCATTGGACCTCTGCCCACCTTCTTTCATTTCCTTGGATGAACCATGTTTCTCCCCAACTTGGAGCTCTTGCCTTGAAATCCTGCCCCTCTTCTCTTTTCTCATTCTTCAGATCTCACCTTGAAAGACACTTCTTCTTTTTGTCTTGTTTTCCCAGCTTTATTGAGATATTATTGACAGGGAATAAGTACCCCAGTCCAGCTTGTTAACTGTGAAAAGATCAAAAGCCTTTGGCTAAAATCCACACTCTGTTACCTGCACAGGTACTGTCTGGAGAATCAGTGGGCATAGCTGGCCCTTTTTCCTGGGGTCCGTTTCCTGTCCTTTCCTTGGAATTTTGAGGTGTCCCCCTTGCCTTTTGCCCAGCTGTGCTCGCTTTCCCACCCTCATCTTGGGATTCCCTGCCCGTTTCCTGGGGTGTATGCAGTCTACTCTCAAGCCCATGGCAGCTCCTGGCCGGGTCTCAGTCTGACCTGACATCTGGGTGAAGGCAGGGTGGGCACAGTATCACTGGCAGTGCCCTCGAGGAGAGCTGGTGGACCGGGGTGACTGAGCGCTGCACGCTGAGCTTTGTCCCATGACTTCAGGCGGTTCTAGGGATGCCCATCCCCTGGCAGTGCCCTTGGCTCTCCTCAATCCACCCTCCCTTTGAAACCACTCCACCTCAATAAGTAAATAGCCCCCCTCCCCCAGTGTCATATGGAGCACTTGCTGGGATAAGAGGCAGTTCACTTTCTGGCCTCCTTTCATGTTACCCCTTCAGGAATATGAGACACTTTGAGATAAAGACCAAAAATCAAAGATGATATTCTGTTTTACATCTTTCTTAAAAGAGGAAGGATGCAAGTGTAAAAACCCACACAGCAAAAGGTCCTCATTGTTGCAGAGATTTAATCATCTTTTTCTTTGGAGATAAACTCCAATTTCTCATCTTTTAAATTCAAAAATGGAAGGCCATCCTCACGTGTCAGACAATTTACTGTTTTACAAAATAATATGAAAATCGTTAATAATGATAATAAAACAGTAAGGTGATTCCCGACTGAGTCTCTGTGTCACCGAAAAATAATTGTTTAGAAACAGGGTCTTTCTCATTGAGAAACTTCTCTTGTGTCTTAAGGATTGAAATTCTGAAATAATCCTCAAGGTTTTTCTCTCTTTCCCTGTTGTCCCTGATTTCCCAATCAGAGTGCTTAAGCGAAGCCTTGGGCTTTTGGTTAATCATTTTCGTCATCTTAAAACCCAGTTTCCAGCTTTTCTGCCTGGAGTTGGAGTCAAAGGCTCTATTTTCTCAGTTGATGAGAATGCACCAAGTTTTTCTGTTCTGCAATAACCCCCACGCCCGTTTGGGAGTGCGGTACCTTAGTGGAAGCCTTATTTCCATAATGTCACCACTTCTTATAAGTGCTATGCTATGCTATGCTACGCATAATGGCACGCATTTATCTCTTACTGTGGTTTTTTCTCTGATTCTAAAAGTAATATATGTTCACTTTAGACAATTTAGAAAATACAGAAAATGATAAAGGAAAAATAAATACCACCCACAGTTGTACCCCCAGGGATGACAACTGATAACACCTCAATCGGATTCTTTAGCCTTGGTCTGTGCAGATATAAGCTATAAATTGGAATTCTATTTTACACACAGCTTTCTTTTTTTTTTTTTTTAACACACAGTTTTCATATCCTGTTTTCTTCCCACTTTTCATTTTATTTTGAGCATGTTCTCATGACATTAAACATTCTCTGAAAACATAATTTTAATAGACAAACAGTATTCTACCACATGGAAGTACCTGAATTTATTTCATTGTTCACCTACCGCTGGATGTTTGTTTCCATTTTTCGCTAGAATGCAGACTGGTTCTGTAAATGTCATTATTAATGGCCCTGTTCTTCTCCTGTAACTTTTAAGATTGAGGTATATTACACATACAGTAAAACACACAGATCTATAGTGTACATTTTTATATGTGGACATACCTGTGCATTAGGTCATGTTTAAAGGCTCCTTTTATAGTTCTCTCAAAATTAAATTTTGCTATAGGTGGTTTGTGAGTATTCAAACACAAACAAACATTTACTGGGGACTTATTATGTATGATTTAATTTAATGCTCGTGGGCATCCTGTGATGGAGATGCTGTTTCCAGCTGAGAAAATTGAGACCCCGAGCACCCGAGTTGGCTGCCCAGTCTCGCAGAGAGTCAGGGTGGACACAGGATTGGATCCCAGGCTTGCCTACACCCAGAGCTTTGGCTCTTTGTGATATTTTCTCTTAGATAATTAAAAGGAAAAGCTGCCAACATCCTTCGGTAGAACACAGAGCCACTGGGTTCGGTTTTGTCTGTTCCTCCCTTTTAAACTAAGGTTAGGGATCAGTAACCGACCGCACTGGCTCTGCTGGTTAGAGCTTATGTTTAAAGTCGGCAGAGAGCTGCCACTGCTACTTTGGGGTTCGGGTTGTGTTTTGCTCTTACATTTTGCTCAGGGCTAGAGAGCACTGTGGGCTGTCTTCCATTACAAGCCGTAACCCACCCACTCGTCCCCCCCATCCCCTCACTCTGGCTTTCTCCAGTTCTGCTACCAAGAAGAGCAGCAATCCTGAAGACAGAGGCTTATGAAAACCGGCGGACAAGTTGTTTCAGGCTTGGCTGCCAAAGCGTGGAGAGAGAAGGCTTCAGTTAAGGTGTACAGTTGAGATTTGGGACGCGAGGGAAGCTTCTGGGCTATCTTGTCCAACCTGCTGAGTTTACGAAGCTGAAACTAAACCCTGCGTCGTCTCCCTGGGGAGACGGCCTGTTAAAGGCAGACCTGAGACTGGAACCAAGGGCATCTGCCTCGGAACTAGGTTGCATCTCATCGGGTCAGCGGACGCACACGTGGGGTGGACGGGTGAGGCCAGAGTCGCTGCCTTCTCCCCCCGACACAGCCAGATAAGGGCAGTCAGGTTGGATGGCCCCCCAAGTGCATTCCCACTGTAGGGAAATTTAACAAGATGGAAAAAAATGTCCTCTGTGTATGTGGAGGGAAAGAATTCTGGGATATGCCGTTTGGGGTCTGCTGAGGTGAGGACCCCCAGATCTCTCAAAGAGCAAGCTAGGTTAACAACAGATAGCCAATGAACTGCCGTCCAGAGTGCGAGAGGCCAGTTAATTGCAGGGCTCTGGTTTGCTGTGCAGGGCGTGCAGGTTTGAGGCCAGAGTTGCATGGCAGCGAGGCCTCCTACACCTAGTAATTCGGACAGAGCAGCCAGATTCGAGCCCTGGTTGTGTACGTCTGGGTGACTTGCTTCACCTCCCAGGGCCTCATCAGCGAAATGGGCCTGATAACAGTACGTACTCGCTTCCAAGCTTGATGAGCACGCATGTTAAACGCTAGAGCAGCGCCTGACACAGGGAAAGCACTTGGCCTGTATGAGGGTCACTGATGACGACGATGAGGATGGCAGCCGCCACCTGCTGCTCCCGGGGATCCTCAAGGAGACGCTGATCTCTGCCACTGCCATCCTCTGCAAAACTCCCTCGGGGCTGCAGGGAGCCTTGCCTCTAAGAAATGCTCAACAATATTTAAAGCCTGGATTTAAACAGGTGGCAGTTCATCAACTTGCCCTGGGCACCGACATAGCTCAGTCTGCAGCTGGCCACGCAGACACTCTTTCTAGACCAGCTCCCTCATTCCAACCCAAGGGACCCGCGTGTCTCTGGGAAAATGTCGCTTTCCGAGGGTTCTTTCTGAGGAAGTAGAGCCGGTGGCTGAGAGGTCACCAAGCCGAAGGGGGTTGCTTAACCCTTTGTGCCTCTCAGCCACTTCCCACCTTCTCCGTGGAACTGACAGGGATAATCATACCACCTCAGGGAGGCTGTGAGGGGTAGATGAGTGAATGGATGCAAAGCATTTACAGTGGTGCCCAACGCCATGGGTGACAACTGTTGGGTTTTACTCTCCTCTTCCTGTTTCTATTTCATTCCATTTTTTCCTTCCTTCTCTCTCCCTCACACCTTCCACGGTATTAGACATCTTTGCCAACATTCTTGACAGAAGACTTCAACCGTGCTGCTCTGTGAAATTCATTTGGATTCATTTTATCTAGAGATAAGCCTCTTCCCTTTTTTTTTGTTTTTTCCGATGTGTGGTTTTTCATACTACTCTGCAGTTGTCTCTTCTAGGACTTAAAACCTTGGCTTAAATGGTAGAATCTCTCAGTAGACTATATGCTCCTGGAAGGCAGGGTCTGCCGATCCCCGGTGCTTAGCCAAGCTTCTGGCCCGGAGCAAGTGCTAGCAAATGTTTTCTGAGTCCATCATTTTCCTTACAAAGAAGCTGTAGAGAGAGAAGGTCACTGGTGGCTGACGGAGGTCCTCGGGTAATCCACAGAGACGCTTGGTGGTGGTGTCATATTCTCACTCCCAGCAGACACTCCAGCCTTGCCGTCCTTCTAAGTCCTTTTCTTAGGATAAGTGACTTCCCTCTGGAGCCAGTGAAAAAAATTCAGTTCTTCCATCTCCTGTGTTCCTCTGCTGTAAAAACAAGGAGAAGAGAAGATGCCAGGAGCAAATGGGTCCACTGAGGACATCTGTTCTCTGTTTCCTGCATGGGGCTTGGAGGTGGTGAGAAACCAGCTCGGGGTTTTTCCCTCTTGGTTTGTGGCATCTCTGAGAAGTGGATAAAATGTCAACGTTTCTTATTTGTTGAACTGGCTGCTAGAATACAGACCCTGGGGTGCTGCGGGGTCAGTGTGGAACATGCCCACCTAAGCCCCTTCTAGCTCCTACCATGGCCCCTGCCCTTGCCCTGCAGGTGTGAGCCATCCAACTGGCAAATACTGTTACGGTAACTGAGCTGTTTGGCTTCAGTGAGGGTAATTTCTGACACGTACATAATGTTTTCAGATGTAATCAAATAAATGTGTCTTTCCGGGGCATCTTTTGTAATAGTCTACTATGAAAATAATCTTTAACCTTTTTCTCACTCCATAAATACAATTTACTCTAAAAATCTCTGATGCTAGAGAAAAGTATTAAAAAAATGTTACACAAAGGGGATCATATCATACGTTCCGTGTGATTTTTTTCAGTGTGGACATATTTTTTTTAAACAACCCTTCTCTCCTCTCCCATATCTGCCACTTCCAAGACAACCAGCATGAAGAGCCTGGAAGTTCTCTTCCATACTTTTCTCCACAGAGATATAGTCACATATGCATAACATAGAGAAAACATGATCTGGTCATTGTTTGAGGCAAGTGACGTCATCCTGTATGTGCTTCTCTGCATTTTACTTTTGTCGCTTCGTAAACTGGGCTTGTCCCTACAGTGAATTACTAACGCTAACCCGTCCTTGTCGGTGGCGGCAGATTCCACGGGAATGGGTGTACCACAGTGCAGGCAGCGTGTTTCCCTGAGCAGCCTCTGCTGTGGTAGACGTGCGTGTGCTTATAGCAGTGCCCACCTGCTTTCATTTCAGTGGGATTGTGCCAGCTACAGCCCTTTCTGCTGTAAGTAAGAGGAGACCTGACTCAAACTGGCTTGAAAAGGAAGAGCTTAAAAAACACAGTAAAAGTGATACAATAATCCCAGGTAATATATAAGTGAAATGGATCCCGCAACTTATTAGTAAAGAATACATCAACACAAGGAAATGCAAGCATGGCTTTACATTTGAAAATCTATTAGAATTGACCACAGTCACAGATCCAAGGAGAAAAAAAGAGTTCAAGCATTTCAGTTAAGGCATAAAAAGCAAAAATTCTACTGTCATCCCCAATGTTTGAAAATGTTTTGACCCGTGTGAATAGACGGCCTGATAAAGGGCATCTGTCAAAAACCTGCAGTAAACACCCTGTAGAAATGTTACATGCAGAAATACAGCAAAGAGGCTGTACCACTTTGCTGGACCACAGAGTGGCTGGATCACTTCTCTTTGACATCTCTACTAGCAATCCTAGCCACTAAGATGCAACCAAAGAGAAATAAGGGCTTTTCAGGATTGAAATGAGAACAAATGTATCATTTTTTGGAAATCCTTAAGGTAGGCAATTTAGAAAATCCAAGATACTCTATACAATTAGAACTATTCCATGAATTCGGAAACTTTTCTGAATACAAATTCAGTAGCATGCCCGAGCCCTTGCAACTTCTAAGTAGGGAGTGAAATTTAGAAGATGCCATTAACTACAAAAACTCAGAAACTCAGAAATAAATCTAATAACAAACGTATGAGATGTGTATGCAAATAATTTTAAAACTTTCAAAGGACAAGGACATGGCTAAATAGACAAACTAATTAACATATCCATTTCCCCAAATTAATATATTAATTCAGTACAATTTCAATAAAAGCTTCGATAAAATTTTGCACAGAATTTAATGAGCCGATCCTAAAATTCACGTGGAAGAGTAAAGGGCTAAGAAAAACCCAAGACAAAGAATAGAGAAGGCGGCCTTGAGCAATGAGAGAGGTTTTTTTGGAAAGATACAGTTATTAAAATAACGTGGTATTTGCAGAGATGTATTTGTGTTCTCTAGTTTGTCCCTTTGGTCTAAGTGTGTATCAGAGTAACAGTTCAGAGGTGGAGCTATTAATCAGTGGGAAAGGAAGCCAAGTCAATATACTGCACTGGGATGACTGATTTCTCATGCAGGGAAATGTAAACTGAGATCGCTTTCTCACATCTCACACAAAAATAAATTCCAGATGGATCTAAGACCTAAATATGAAAGACAAAGTTTTTCAGTGTTTAGAAGAAAACCAGGCAAATTATCTTTATGACTTCAGGGCGGTCTTTTTCTGTTTCTTTCTTAAAACTTTCCTCCATAACTAAAACAACTGAGAACCAGCCCTAGTAACAGTGTAACAAAGTATTATCCTTAAAGCCAAGAACCCTTGGCTTTGAAAGCTGGAGGGACGCTGGAGACAATCTCATCTCACATTATTTTTTTATTATTATTGAGATATTTAAACTATATTAGTTTCAGGTATACAATGCAGTGATTCAGTATCTGGATATATTGTGAAATGACCACCGCAATAAGTCTAGTTAACATCTGGCACCATACATAGCTACAATATTTTTTTTCCTTAGGATGAGGACTTTTAAGATCTACCCTCTTAGCAACTTTCAAATATGCAATACAATATAGTCGCCATTTCGCATGTTACATGCCCAGGACTTATTTATTTTATAACTGGAAGGTTGTACCTTTTGACTTCCTTCATCCATTTCTCCCACCCCTCCCCCCCACCTCTGGCAACCACCAATCTGTTCTCTGCATCTATGAGCTCAGTTTTGGGGGTTTTTTTTTTGTGGGGTTTTTGCTTTTTTTAGATTCCACATGTAAGAGAGATCGTATGGTATTTGTCTTTCTCTGTCAGACTTACTTCACTTAGCGTAAGGCTCTTAAGGTCCATCTGTGTTGCCACAAATGGCAAAATTTCATTTTCTTTTTATGGCTGAATAATATTCCATTGTGTGTGTGAGTGTGTATATGTATATATACATACCATGTTTTCTTTATTCATTCACCCATCAGTGGACATTTAGGTTGTTTTCATGTCCTGCCTATTTTAAGTAATGCTGCAGTGAACATGGGGGTATCTTTTCAAGTTAGTGTTTTCATTTCTTCAGATAAATACCCAGAAGTGGAATTGCTGGATTATATGGTAGTTCTATTTTTAACTTTTTGAGGAACCTTTATACTGTTTTCCATGGTGGTTGTGCAATTTACATTCCCAACGACAGTGCTCAAGGTTTCCCTTTTCTCTACATCCTCACCAATACTTGTTACTTCTTGTCTTTATGTGTGTGTATGTGTGTGTGTGTGTGTGTGTGTGTGTGTGTGTGTGTGTGTATATATATATATAAAATATATATATATTTATATATATATATATAAAATAGCCATTCTAATGGGGTGAGGTGATATCTCATTGTGATTTTGATTTGCATTTGAAATCCAATGCATTAATGATTAGCGATGTTGAGCACCTTTTCTTGTACCCCTTGACTATCTGAGAAAATGTATATTCAGATCCTCTGCTCATGTTTTAATCAGATTGTTTGGTTTTTTACTATTGAGTTGCACGAGTTCTTTATATGTCTTAGATATTAGCCTCTTATTACATAAATGATTTGCAAATGTTCTGTCCTATTCAGTGGGTTGCCTTTACACTTTGTTGTTGGTTTCCTTTGCTGTGCATAATTTTTTTAGTTTGACGTAGTCCCACTGGTTTATTTTTGTTTTTGTTTCCTTTGTTTTCATTGTCAAGTCCAAAAGATCATCGCTAAGACAGATGTCAAGGAGTTTACCACCTTATATTTTCTTCTAGGAGTTTTATGGTTTCAGATCTTACATTCAAGTCTTTAATCTATTTTGAGTAAATTTTTGTGTGTGATATAAAATAGTGGTCCAGTTTTATTCTTTTGCATGTGGCTGTTCAGCTTTCCCAACACCATTTATCAAAAACACTGCCCTTTCCCAATTGTATATTCTTGGCTCCTTTACCATAAATTAATTGACCATATGTGTGTGGGTTTATTTTGGGGCACTTTATTCTGTTCCATTGATCTAGTGTCTGTATTTATGCCAATACCATATTATTTTGATTACTATAGTTTTGTGATACAGTTTGAAATTAGGGAGCGTGACGCCTCTAGCTTTGTTCTTCTTTTTAAGATTGCTTTGGCTATTTGGGATCTTTTGTGGTTCCATACAGATTTTATGATTGTTCTGTTTCTGTGAGAATGCCATTTGAATTTGATAGGGATTGAAATGCATCTGTAGATTGCTTTGGGTAGTTTGGACATTTTAACAGTATTAATTCTTCCAATCTATGAACATAGAATATCCATTTATTTGTGTCTTCTTTAATTTCTTTCTTTAGTGTCTTATAGTTTTCAGTGTACAGGTCTTTCGTCTCCTTTGTTAAATTTATTCCTAGGTATTTATTCTTTTTATGTAATTGTAAATGGGATTGTTTTCTTAATTTCTCTTTCTGATAGTTCATTATTAGCATATAGAAACGCAGCAGATTTTTGTATATTGATTTTGTATCCTGCAACTTTACTGAGTTCATTTATTAGTTTAACAGGTTTTTGGTAGAGTCTTTAGTGTTTTCTATATATAATATCATGTCACCTGCAAATGATGACAGTTTTACTTCTTCCTTTACAATTTGGATGCCTTTTATTTCTTTTCCTTGCCTAATTGCTCTGGCTACGATTTCAATACTGTGTTGAATAAAAGTGGTGAGAGTGGGCATCCTTGTCTTATTCCTGATCTTAGAGGAAAGCTTCCAGATTTTCACCTTTGGGTATGACGTTAGCTGTGGGCTTGTCATATATGGCCTTTACTATGTTGAGGTAAGGGGAGGATTTCTTAAACAAGACACAAAAAAAGCACAAATGAAGAAAGGAAATAATTGATAAATCTCACAACACAAAAATTCAAACTCATGAATGACAACAGTAACCATTTTTAGAAGGGGGAAGAACAAACCTCTCACTGGGAGACATTTGCAATGCGTAACAAGGAACTAATTCAGCCTACCCAAAGAACTCCTGGCATTCAATAAGAAAACCACTAACAAGCCAACAGAGAGATGGTCAAAGTGTAGGGAGAAGCTCTTTGCAGAAGGGGGAAAACTGATAGTCCATAAACATATGAAAAGATGCTCAATTAGTAATGAGGGAAATGCACATTAAAACCTCAAAAGGCAACCGTTCCACAGCCAACAGATTAGCTCAAATGTTGAAGGCTGGCCAAAAGGAGCAAGCTTTGGAGAGGAAGCTTTGAAGTAGGACCTGTCTTACTGGATGGCAGGACTGGAAATGCAGGCAGCACCTAGTAAATCTCGAGATCCTGCCCCTCCCCAGCAGCTCCACTTCAGTGTTCTACCCTAAAGAGACTCCCCATGAGCACCGGGAGATGCAGCACCTGTGATAGAAAAAAAAAAAAAAAGGAGAACAAGTTAAACACCCATCTGTAAAAGATGAAAACTACTTTATGACGCATGCAGTCAGTGCACTTCTGAGTGGCAGTTAAAGTGACAGGGATCAACATGGATAAATTTCAAAAGTATATTGGTGACTAGAGTTGCTAAATTATGTATACAGTGATGCCATTTATTAAAAAATGTATTAGGTTGAACTATATAAAATAGGTATATGTAGATAAAATATCAATACATAGGTAAAAATGGTCCATATTGACCAATTCATATAGTTCAATCTAATACATGCCTAATATAAAGATTAAAAGGTGAAGGGAAGGACAGCTGCTAACTTCAGGATAGTGATTGCTTTTAGAGAGGGAGACAGAGGAACTGAGTCAGGAAAACCTACAAAGGGAACTTCAGATGTGTCTAAAGTTTGATTTAACACGCAGAACTGGAGCATATGGCAAAATGTGAATATTTGTGAAATCTGAGCTGTGGGCACTTGGATGTATTCTCCCTTATCCTCTGTATACCTTTCTCTGTGTTTAAAATACTTCATAAATTACAAAGAAACCAACAAAAGAGATTCATTGGCACGAAAGGTCAGTGGCAGATGTGGTTCAGGCAGGCCCCTGTCCTCCTCCGTGTTTGTGATTTATTCTTAGACTGAAAGCGAGATGGGTGCTGTCAGTTCTGGCCCGCCACTGCATGTAACAACAGCCAAAGGAAAGAGAGAGGCTTCTGATATGTCTCCAAAGAGTAAGGAATCCTCTTTTCCAGAAGCCCCTAGAAAACTTTGGCTTCAGTCCCATTGGCCCAGAGTAGGTTACATTGTCCAGTCCTGGACCAAGCCATGGGACCAGGAGAATGCCAAGAGTTGATTGGCTTAGGCCTGTGTTCTGGAGCCAATCACAGGCAAGGGAGATGGGATTACTCTTGGACCTCATGGGTCCTTGAAAGGAGCTATAGGTGAGGATTGGGTGACTTGAATGGGGGCAGAGGTGGATACTGAGGAAACCTGGCATTCTGTTAGAAAGAGGAAGGGAGAAGTGAATGCTGAGTAGGAAACCAACCTAACAGTGTCTACCAAAGAAAAGATTGCCAGCAGTGAGATTTGAGTCTTAAGTGTAAGGGAATGTGTTCTGTAAGTTGGAATCTGTTGTCAGATTGCTTCCTAAGCGGATTGAATTACTTTGCATTTCCACCAGTGCTTTTTGAGCCACACCCCTCCTGACCCACGGGATTTCTCGCCTATCAGATTGGTAAAAATTAAAGAGTGATAAGTGACAGCTGATTGTTGCCGCGATTTGCATTTCCCTGACAGCTCTTAAGGTTGAGCGTCTTTTCCTGTGTTTATTGGCTATTTGAATGAGCTCTTCTATGAACTGTCTATTCACATCGCTTGCCAAAATCAGAGTCTTGTCATCAAGCTTTTAGACTGCATACGATTTGAATGTGTTTTAAGGCATTCTCTGAGCTGGGAGGTGAAAAGTGATTCTTCGTTTCTGGAAGCAGCTTGGTGGGTTGGTAACAAGAATCACTCAGTAAGCAGGACACCCAAGATTCTTGTCCCCACTACTCTGCCCCGATCGCTCGCTTATGGTGTCACATTAGGGAAACGGAGGCCCAGAGTAGGAGGCAACTTACCTATCTATAAAATGAAAGGGCTGCATGTTTATTTGTAAGGGGCTTTCCAGTTGTGGTACTTGGCTGCTGTTTTGGTCAGGTTGGAGAACCTTTGTATGCCCTTGACTCGCGAAGTTCAAGTCTCCCCCTTTTACCTACCCCTCCCACCTTGTGGGGATCCCTCACTGGATAAGGTGACCTCTGGGACTAGCGTCGACCTTTCTGGGCAAATCAAGATCCTCAATTCAATCTGCGGCACTCCATTGGGTCTTTGTCCTATCTTGATTCCTCAGCCAGATGGCAAGCCCTTGCCTGTGTCAACCTTCTGTAGCCGCTCTGAGTTGCTTCTTACAGGGCACAGGTGGGCGCTTCGGTTCTGGCGGTAGATCAGACCTTTATGTCTTCACAAAGCAGCTCTGTAAAAGCAAAGCCTGACCTCAGGGCCAGTGTTTGATGGCAAAGCAGCAAGGCATCGGTGACACATATCACAAGCAGGAAAGGTTGAGGGAGGCCAGAAGAGGTCAGCCAAGAAGGGAATTAAGCAGGTTGTTCCCAGTCATGTGTGTCTCTGCTCATTCAGATCAAAATTGCTCCTCCAAAGAGCGCCTTTCGCTAATGAACACAGTCTCGCAATAACAATGACGATGTGAGTGATCCGAGCCTCACAGAGAAAGCGGGGTTCCCTGCGATGGCAGGTCTGCCTCAGCACCTTTGGTGTGGAGGAGGGCAGGTCCCAAGACGCGTGCGGGAGAGAGGGGGTGTGCAGTGCTAGGAGATGTTTCCTGCCCGCCCGCCCCTGAGGGTGCCGGGTTGCTCCACTGGTGAGCAAAGGCTGCATCCCGAGGGCGGGTGGTGCGATGATCGTCTGGCTTCGCGATGTTGGTTTCTCAGCTGTGTAGAGAGGCGCCACGCTCAGCTCCACGCGGGCCACCGGGCATCTCTCTCTCTGTGATATTGGCATAAACTTTTTTTCCTGTGTCTGAGGAGGTCAGGCAACCCCTCAAATGGTGCCAGTTTCGCTAGGGGCTTGTGACACCTAATTTGCCCACCCTCGTTTTCTCTTAGCAATAAACTTTCATCAGTTTACCTCCAATGTTTGCTTCCAAATTTTGGAAGAAGCCTGTCAGTGGGTAAGGAGTGTAAAAATCCGCTTGGCATCTTTCTCATTAATATTGGTGTAGCTGGTGGGCATATGTGTTGGGGAGCAGGGATGAGGAGGGGAACTGGCCAGTTAGAAGCCAATTTCGTTGCTCCTGGGTACCCAGAAGGGCAGCGGAGAGCAGAGCCCATTGCCCCCTTCGTGCCCCTGTGGCCATGTGCCCACAGCACATTAAATGATGGGAGTGATCCCGCCATGGGCACCCCCTCCCTTCTGGCCTCCCCGCAAGCCCTGGATGCTGTGCCCCTCTTGGTGTAGGGACTTCACAGAACTGGGCCCTTTCTGTAGCTTGGAGAACACCATCTTCAAGGTCCCTACCTGTTACTACCTTCTACAGACTGGAGCTTGTTTCGACTTCCACTCACGCCCAACCTGCCAGCCTCACCCACCCCGAGTCCAACACACCAACCTCCTCTCTTAGTGTCATGAGATCGTGCTGCTCGGGATGGCTGATGGCAGTTTGTTCCAACCAATAGGCATCAGCATTTCTGTACCATGCTCTCTCCTGAGCACCTTCCTCCCTTTTCCTGGGCGACTGTAAAGGACAGAGGCAGTCAGAGACATCGTTTTTGTGGTGCATCGTGGATGTGCATAAAGTTCTTTCTTATTGTTCTGGTTTTTAACGTAGCAAGACTGGTCACCTTACGTCTTTATTGTATCCTTCTGGATAAATCTCAGTCATCATTTGCATACAGTTGTTTCCATTGAAACACTGTCCAGCACACATTTCTAGGCGACCATAGTTTCTCAAGGGGATGCTCAGTTATAACATGTATAAAACGTGGGACCCCTTTCACTAGGTTCTACCTGAATCTTAAGCTCATCTTGTTCAACATAACAGACATCCACGGGATGTACACCACATACAGATTGCTCTGCTCAGCTCTGCTCCATGAAGCAGGCCCCCTTCTGATCAATCAAAAGGTACTCTGCCCCATTATTAATGAGTTGGAATTGGGGGATCTTAATACAGAAGAACAAAAGTGATATTTTAACATATCTGAGCTCATGAATTATTTTTGGATATTTCCTATTTTCACATTGTTAGAGCGCTCTCTCTCTCTCTCTCTCTTTTTTTTTTTGGTTCAAATTCAGTCATGTTTTCAAAAAATACCAAAGAAGTCTGTGTCCTACTTAAAATCAGCTTGTTTCCTCATCGCCTGCAGGATAAAATGAAAATGCCTTCTACTGCAAGGTGCTTCCCAGGCAGTCAGCCGCCTTCTCCAGGCCTGAGCATCTTGAACTTGGCACCATTCCCCAGTGACACCCTCTGCCCTGCCTCCCCGCGTCCGCAGGAGCTGCTTCCTGTGCTGGGAGCCTCCTTCCCTCACCACCTTCCTTGTGTCCAGCTCCTCTCACCCACCACCACCAGCCCAAGGGCAGCTTCAAGCCAAAGCCTTTCTGCTCATCCACGACCTCCTGCGGTTTGTTCAGACTCTTACGAGAGCACGCTAAATTGACCTTCTGTGCTGATCGTCTTTCTTCCTCACTGTTCCCTGAGCTGTTGGAGGTCAGGAGTCTCTATTTCACCTGTGTTCCCAGTATGTGGTTTAAGAAAGAAAAAAAATTAGCCTACAGTGTCTGTAAAACAAATCAGTAGAGTATGCAGGCTGAGACCTACACCTCGGTGATGTACTTCAGAGTGTTGGGGGATTGTTCATTCATTCATGATTCATTCATTCATTCATTCCTCAGCAGAGGTATTGCATTCCTGCTTTCTGCTAATTCTTGGATGTTAGACCAGATGGTCCAAATCCTGGAGACTGTTGAGAGCCTCCACCTAGCAAAGATGGAATTGAGGTTAGCAAACATTTTATGAGACTTCGTTTTGGGTTCACATAGTTCGGGGTTGATTTTTTCTTTTTAACTTCTAATCTCCATCACTCCTCCCCCAGATCTGAACTTGAAAGAGCTCTCCCATGCCACTCAGAACTTGGTGTGGAGGAAATAGAAAACCACACACATTCTCAGCATTTCTTATTGACTGTTTTAAAGACAGATCTGGATGCAGCATTGCACCAAGGTGTTTTGACTTTCCATGATGTCCTAATTAACATCAGAGCTCTTTAAAAACATTCCGAAACCTCTGATATGACTACTCTTGACAGCTATCTATTTGTATTTATAGCTTTCTGAGCAGAAAAAGAATCACTGAAGCTTTTCTATTTCATCGTCTTGTAGACAAGCCATCTGAAAAAAATAGGGAAATGCTTCATTCTCAGAAGTTCCTTGGGCCTCAGCCAGCTGCGTTGAGGTCCCCAGGCAGAGCTTCTGTGAGTGTTGCTGTGGGAAGGGACTTTCAGCCCATGGAAAAATGAGCTCCTGCTGATGACCTACCAGGTACAGGTGGTCAAGACTCATCTTGTTGGGGGTTTCCAGTGCCTGGCTGGGCTACGTGTGAGAGGCCTGAGTGGGGGGTTTATGGAACCTCCCAGGTGGCAAATTAACATCAGCCATCTCATTCTGACCACTTTCTTCTCATTTGTCTAAACTTTAGGTCTTCAAAGTGGGAACACACAAGATATAACCCACTGTGGTGCAGGAAAAATGCAGATCAGTAGACTAGAAAAGTTCTGTTCTCATACACTTGTTCATGGGCCCAAGATGTTAGTATAGTAGTGCATACACCTACTTCATAAATAAATATGCATCTATCCGTGGCAGGATCACAGGTTTTTGGGGGGGTTTTTTTGTTTGTTTTTGTTTTTTCACTCTTGGGGTTGTGTGCTCAGCAAAGTTTGGAGGCTACTGTGTTAGCCGACTGTCATTTATCTAGAACAGAGAGTGTCCATTTTCACTTGAGTGGACAAAAATGATAAGAGGTTTCAAAGTAAGCAACAGTTGTGTAAATCAAGTACGGTAATTTCCCTCCCGGCCTTGTATGGTGTGTTGGTGGGCCCTTAATAACACTTGGGTTATTTCCTGCAAAAATCTAAGCGTGAGCTGTCATATTTTACATACTCTATTGTTAGCCTCTGTATGCGCATAATAGAATGAAGAACTTTCTAGGGGGAGTACAACACAGTCAATGCCATGATTCTACACGATATAAAACTTCAGAGGAAGGTGGTAAAGGGGACCACCATTAATATGTTGCTGCATGTTTCAGAAATTTGTCTATAAGAGTATGCCTCATTTTTGGTTTACCAAGTTATGGGTATGTTGAACAATGTTTTATAACCCCAATGTTTTCACTTCATTTGTATTCTTTTTCCTTGTCAGAGAGGTGAGAATAAGACAGTGGGCGCAGGGTAACGATCATGAAGGTCATTGGTGGTGGTTTGGCTTCTTGGTTCTGAGACTCAGACCCTGGAAACTACGCCCTTGTGGCTTACATTTCTCTATAAATCCAAAAACCCATCACATGCTTTGCAGTGAGAAATACAGCCTCCACACACACCATGATAGACCAGGGAATGCCTTCTTTTTCCAGCGCTAATAACACCCTGGAAAGCCAGATTGAGGTGAGAAGCCTTTGGAAGATGCGTAGACTTGACTGAACCTGGAATTCCTCCCAGCCAGGTGGGACGTTGGGCTCCCTGGGCTGAGCTGTAATCAGCTGCCCCAAGCAGCAGCTTCCTCTGTCCAGTTCCAAGTTCTCCATCAAGATATTATTTCCGACTGCTTCAGAGGAAATTTTTTTTTTTTTTTTTTTTTTTTTTGGCCACACAGTGCGGCTTGCAGGATCTTAGTTCCCTGACCAGGGATTGAACCCGTGCCCCCTGCAATGGAAGCTCAGAGTCTTAAACCACTGGACCACCAGGGAAGTCCTGCTTCAGAGGAAATTCTTGCTCCTCTCCCCCCACCCCAATCACAGGCACAGTCACATTGACAAGTGAAGTGTACTTCTGTGGGTATCCTTAGATTCCAGCAGAGCTAACAGTAAAATCTCAGGCAGGGGAGTAAAGCACAAAGGTACTTAGTAATTGCCATCACTATTAACAGGACAAGGTTCATGGGTACTCACTGTGGGCGATGGCATAGACAAAGCAGGCTGCCGGCTCCGAGAAGTTCCCAGGCAGTCACCAAAAATCACCCCCTCTCTCCCACTCCAGCACTTCATCGGGATGCAAGGGATGTGATTATATGGATAGACCTGACAGTGCTATTTTTAAAAGCAAATCAGATTCTTAAAATGTTAACATTTGATGAACTCTTATTAGTTTCAAGGCACTGCCTGATATAGCACCATGCCTCGGAAGTTTAGCTGTGGATCACCCCCTTGGGATCATCAGTCTTCTCTGCTGATTATCTCTAACCAGCAAAACCTCCTCCACCTCTGCAGGGGACGGCTTAGGAACAATAGGGACCTCTCTGGATTTCTGTAACCACATTTCTCGTACACTGGTTAGTTAATAGCGCAGACATGTTTGTGGACAATCAGGGATTCCTATCCCTCTGTTAAGCGTCTAGTTCCCAGGATTAAAGAGGCAGCAGGGTTTTCTTCCATCGTTAGAGAGGTCTCTGGGTTCCACCTTTATGAGCCAACAGAGGCTTGTGATGGAGGTTGAACAGGTGATCCAGCCGACACGTAAGCGATTTTACAGCCTCCGTGACTTGGTTATCTTTGGAACGCAGTTTGACAGGAAGGCTCTGGCTTCCAAATAATTCACGTTTTATCAGTCCTCTGTCATGGCCGACCCTCCATTGCTAATCAGTTCAGAGCAACCCAAGGGGTCTTTGGTGAGTGGTCATTTCAGCTCTTTATAAATACTTCTGAATTGGGACATTCCTCTATGAACAGCCCAGATAAACAAAGGGCCCAGTGTATTGAGTTTAGTTGGTATTTTTTACCAAGTTTGTTGAGCTAGCCTTCTTCATACCAGTCCATTCTTGGAATTCTAGACATGACTGCTGGGAACCATCTGAATGCTGTCTTTAAGCGTAAAGCTTTTGTAATCTATTTCCTTAGCAGCTCTACCCTGAGTTTCTGGTCTGAAAACTATAGATGAAGAAATTGCTTTCTGGGTTTGGGCTGGGGGATTTTCCTTGTCACAGTAGGGGGACCTTACTGAGAGGTAAGTTGCTGCCTGAGTCAGTGTTGAGAGGTATAAGGTTGCATGAGATTGACCAGTAATGTCTTCCATGGGCGCAGATGAGGAGTGAACTAGTAACGTCTTCCGTGGGTGATAACCTGCTGTCAGTCTGTCACCCCAGAGCTACCACCAGTATACACTACCTACCCCACCAACACCTGAAGCCGGCCATTGGGGCTTTTACAACACCTGGGTGAGGTGTCCTGTTAATGAAGGACTCGCCTGAGAACGCCAGGAATCAGCCTCTGAATTCAGCAGTGTCTGACCCTATGTTTCCCTCTCTCCCA
Source organism: Balaenoptera physalus (assembly GCF_965194825.1). Lineage (NCBI taxonomy): Eukaryota > Metazoa > Chordata > Mammalia > Artiodactyla > Balaenopteridae > Balaenoptera > Balaenoptera physalus. The sequence goes on along the minus strand of NC_138896.1, from coordinate 63,859,947 downwards.
AATGAAAGGTAGCTTTTCTACCATATACTCTGTTCATCCTGCATTTTTAAAGTTTTTTCAGTAGCACAGACTCTGGTTCTGTGAAGGAGCTTCCAGATTGGCATCTGAGGTGATTGCCGTTCTGTAGGCAGAGCTGTCTAGTTTGATCAGGACTTCCCCCACAAATCTCTCCATTGGAGACAAGAACTTTTAATACAGATTAAACCCCACAGTGCCAAACTCCTGGAGATTGTCTAGGTTCGTCGCTTATGCTGAAACACGAAGGCATCACAGTATTGACTGGGGCTTGGCGCTGCTAAACGGAGATCGTCTGGTAATCGTTTTTATAAGAGGATTTGATTTGGGGATAAAATTTCATTTATGATTTTGGCCCACTTGTGCCTTTGCATAAGATTCTGAACTAGAGGAAATAGGTAGATACTTTCATTGACTTCTTTTGCCGTGGCTATTTTTATACATCATTGTACAAAGACCCTTTTGGCTCATGGCGGAAAGCTTTTTCCTACTTTTAAGGGAATTTTATCTACAAACCCATTAGATATCATTTCTTGGTCTTCACATTTCAAGGATGGTTTAACTCTCAAGTGTTGAAATGCTTAATCCAATTTCAAAACTCAACTTCAGTTCCACTCAGAAATCAACGTATCGTTAAGCCGCTGAGATACACGTGTGAAACTACAAGGGCGGTTGGGGAGAGTGTCACATGGTGCTCTGTGGACCGTGCTAGGTGAGATTGCAGGAGGGTAGGGGAGAGAGCATTGGGCGGGGACGTTGGCACCCCCTGGGTGCCACCTGCAGAGGGGCAGTCAGTCAGCTCGAGATGCTGTAGAACAGACCGTCCTGAGCGGAAAGCAAAAGCGTGCCCGTTTATTCCTCAGCGACTCTGAGTCTCCCCAGCTCCCCCGACTCGGGTGAGCAGTTCGACGTGCGGGGACAATGGGTGCAAAGATCCCCACTGTTCAATCGGTGCAGCTCGATGCCAGGGGCTCGACTGACTGCAGCCCTGACACCACGGTCTGTCTTCTGTCCCTCTCGGCCGGCCTCTCCCCAGGCTGAGCGCGGTGCCTTGCACCTGGTGGGACCTCAGTACATTCTTGTTGAATTGAAATGGGTCCTTCATGCCTGGTCCTTATATCCCGGCCCCTGGGGAGGGGCCCATCACAAAGGGCTTTCCATCGAGCCATTGCCGGCTTTGAATTAGTCCTTAGCGCAGCCCCAGGCATCTCCAGCATTGATGTCGGTGCTCTCCCCACCCGTCGCCAGGCAGCACATCTGCACTGTCGCTGGCACAAAGCGCAGAGCTGGGTGGGGGGCAGGGGGGCCCCCGGTTGGAGTCTGATATAACTTTGCCCAACAAATCCCCACTGTCTGCACGATGCTGCTGGCGCAAGAAGGCCTGTGCATCTGCGGCTGCGGAAGCGTGTTTAGTGTCGAGCTTGGGGTCAATTTTATATGTATTTTTTCTTGCATAAGCTTCTGTAGCGTGTGGGGTAATGCAGTCGATTTGAGGACTATAGGGTAGCTTATAGCCTTGCCTGGATCTTATTTTACAGAGAAGCGAACAGAAGCATGATCCAGAATGCAATTAGATTTTTCTTTACAGGGCAGGGACTGTATGTTTTCTGAGTTGCAAAGAAACCAGGCAAATGCAACCCGGTTTCCTGGATAACACGTTCTCAATCTGTGTATCGGGCTCCTCCTTGCTTTGGGGGAATAAGAGGAGGAAGGAGAGCCTTCAGGTCTAAGGGGATGTGGAGTGCGGGGAAGCTGGGTGCCTCGGGCCCCCAGCACAGGTTTCAGAAGAGGCCTCGTGGGGTGAAGACAGGAGGAGGGGGGGCAGGAGCCAGAGAGAAGCCCACACAGGAGAATGGTACGGGCTCCCCTCCCCCAGGACTTAGCTCGGAGTTCCACTGGTGGGAACCCTTGGGGTTAATTTATCAGTGGGTTCCTAATCCGCTCAAGGAGAGCAGAGGAACTGGTGACCACAGGACACCCACAGAGGGAGAAACTGGAGACCTCTGTTTATCCAAATGAGTTTAGTCTGCTATTAAACGCTCTCAGGCCAAAACGTTTGCGTTTGTGGTCCAGGGTGCCTGGAGCCCAGGGAGAGCTCTGGGTTTAGGGCCGGCTCCGAGCAGCAGCCCTTCCTCCCCCCACGCCTTGATCCACCATTCCCATGCCCGGAGCAGCGTCTGCCCAGCAAGGACCCATTCTCTCACCCAAGGGCTCTAGAGACAGATGCAGGGTGTACAGAGCAGATGCCCTGCCGCCCGCCAGCCTGGGGGAGAATCAAGACCTCATCCTTTCTAGGCCCACCCACCCCAGGCCACTTGACCAGCTTCCCCAGTGGCGAGACTGGGACCACCCTGGGAGGTTCGCAGATCCGTTCTGCCTGAGCCTGGTGCTGATTCTGTGCGCTGACCCCTGCCCTCCCAAGGGTCCCTGCCTGTCTCCAACTCACCTCCCTGCAAGGCCAGGACCCCCAGCCTCCCTGGCAGTGATGCTGCCACTGGGTGGCCCTGCTTCTCCTTTCATTCACACCCCTTTCCCCGAGCGCAGCTGCAGTCAGCCTGCCACATCTAAGCCCAGGTCAGCAGTTCAGAGACTTGGAACAAGGAAAAGTGGACCCTGGATAGGCACCAGGCACCATCCCTCCACAGGCGCCACCCACTGGGCACCCCGCCGGCTCCTGCCCCCAAAAGACGGAGGAGGTCTGTCTTCCTTTCTCCCCCATGCAGGGACCAGCCTCTGGAGCCACAAGCCTCCCCCAGCCCGAGGGTCCACCCTTCCAGTCCTCACCCTGCACCCCGGAGGCATGGGAGCACAGTCCCCTCCAAGGAACCCCGAAGTTACGCACACCACGCTGGCTTTGTCCTCTCTCCCTCGCCGGGACAGTGCCACCAGCACATAGCGTATTGCTGTAGGAAGGACCTTTTAGCCCAAGACTCGCCCATCAACCTCACTGACTGTCACTTTCCAATCCTCCCCTTGTAAGGATGTCTTAGCTCTCAGGTGGCCAGTGCCTCCATCCCCCCAGTCCGGGACGTTTAGCCATTTGATCTAGGAGAACAGGAACAAAGAACATCGCAAGGAAAGTCAGCTGGATTATCACACACAGTTCTGTTTAAACAGAACGAGGTAGGATATCGAGGGGGAAAGATCAGCACAGAAGGAAGAAGGGGTTTAAAAATAAAGAAGTGACGTTAAGACCAGAGAAATTTTTGTTTCTTTAGTAAAGTGATGCTTTAAAAAATCTGGATCTAACAAAGAGAAGGCAAATAGATCCTTCTCTACATAGCGCTTAGGGTGGCTACTGCGATTGATTGGGTTTGGCATCCACGATGAAATCTGAGATCTAATCAACGCTCAGCAAAGAGTCCTGTAATTGATTATTAGTGTCTGTCAAGGGCACGAGGAGGAGGAATGGCTCAAGTGTCATGCGTTTGCCATCTTTCCTGACCAGTCTTTTCCAAATCCCCCCATCCGTTCCCCCTGCCCCCAACCTGAGAAGATGTTCATTCACGTAAAACAGGGAAAAACATAGCTGGTCCTAACAAAACTGCGGTAAACTGACTCGGCCGTTCATTCAGTTGTGCCTTGTTCATTCAAAAACTCACTCCGTGGTACGAAAGGCTAGTATGTGGGAGACTGTGGAAAGGAAAGACTCCCTTGCTGCTTCAAATCCCTTACCATCTAATTCCAGAGATAGAACATGAAATATAATTGATTACAATACAAGCAATCACTAGTTACAAGACATCCTAAAGTAAAACAAGCATGGCACTGAGATGCTCGGTATTGTAGATATTTGTTCAGTACCCGATGAGAAGTTTATAAGTATTGTTTGTTTTCTTTTGTGTTTGTTTGTTTTGTAAGCAGCTAGATGTTTTCCCTCAAAAAGCACAAAAAGTAATGTTTTGGGTAAAGGACGAGGGTAGAGAAAAGTCCCAGATGGGTCACCAGATTAAGCTAAATATATAGATCTTTGGGGGAGGGTTTCAAATAGACCCATAGGATAAGTGGATTGTTCTTCCTGAAACTGAGTTGTTTTGAGACATCAGGATTCTGCGCACCGTAACCTCGGGGAGAGACTGTCTCTGCACTCTTTCAGCTATTCATTTCATTTCTTAAGACAAGCGGGATTTACCTAATTGCAGTTAACCCGAGATAGAATACCCTGCAGTCATGGAATTGATGACATGTTCCACTCAGAAGTACGTGTTTATGTAAGTAAACCAAGTCTCTTTATGAAGTGCAATTGTGGTCTTTCCTCACTTTTCCTCCCTTCCTTCTGTGGCAAAGAAGACAGGGTGAGTCAGGCAGAAGCTCCGCCAGTGCCAGGAAGAGCACGTTTGGAAGATGTCTTGCGTTTCCCCCTTTTTAAGTACAATTTGTAACGCGAGGTAAAAAGGTGGGTCGTTTTATCTTGTATCATCACCTCACGTCATGGCCCTGGGGTTCTTTTGAGAAGGTCGTGTGCCTCGGGGTCCACTGTGGAGGTTCTGGGGACTAACGGGGGGCAGGGAGTTGGGGACCCAGGGCTGCTGCTCGGGACCCCCTGCGGGATGTCTCGTGGAGCTGTGGCTTCAACATGGGGGAGTGAGGACCATCTGTGGGAGAGCGGCAGAGGTGAGAGAGAGAACGGACGGGGGGGGGAGTACGCGTGCTTCGACAGCCCCGTCCTGCTGGGAATCAGTGCTAGTAATGGCATCCGCGCATTAATCTGAAAATAAGGCTTGTAAAGTGCTCGGTATTTCCTGGAGAGAGACCCCCATTTCCTTAATCGTCCCTGGTCTTTCCGGGACCAGAGCAACACAGCAGTGCCTCTGCCTGCTGAAGAGAGAACCGGCATTCCTAGACCTCTGAGCCGCCCTCCCGTCGGCAGTGCCGAAGTGCCAGCCTTCTGAGGCAGGAAGCTGACAGGGCCCCTCAGTTTTCCTGGGCTTTTACGATGGTCTCTCGTGCCCCCATTTCATTTTCGACCGCACATAGGTCCCTGTTCCAACCTCCCGTTTAGCCTGTATCTTTCAGCCCCATCACATTGGATGATGCTGTGTCGTTTGTAACGGCTGCCGTTGGCCTCTCACCGTACTTGACCCTCGCCTCACTGAGGTGTGCAGGGCGCGGCAAAGAAGACAGCTGTCTCCTGACAGGGGCCTCCAAAACGGGAAGACACAAGATGCTCCTCTTTTCTCTGTGTATTTCCCGCCCTGGTTCCTCCCCTGCCCTCGCAGTGCGTGGTACCCTGAATCCCAGCCCCCTACCTCTGCCTCTCACTGGCAGACGCATCTTTTTGTCTCCTTCGTCCCTCAAGCCCCTGTCCTGTGAATTCTGCCTTCAAAATGTGCCTCAGCTCTGACCACTCCCTTCCACCTCCACTGTCCTCACCCTAGGCCTCCTCTCCCCTTCCCCACAGTCCCCTCCCACACTGGAGACATCATCTCACTCCAGGAAGCACCTGACCACCATCCACTCCCACGGGGTCTCAGGAAGGCACACCAGCCCCATTTCCAGCCTCAGGTGACTGCCCCACGCCTGCCTGCCGTGGGCTGCCTGGTGGTCCCAGATCTCTGGAGGCCCTCCCCATCACTCCCCTCTGCCTTCCCCTGCCCCGGCCCTTCTGTGAGGCCCAAATGCCACCTCCCTGGGCCGGCTCTCCCTGGTTCCCTTGTCAAACATAGTTTATCTTATGTGTTTCATCACGTTTTCTGGGCACCACTCTTACATCGGTGACTTTTTTTGGGGGGGGCCTCACCGCGCGGCACGCGGGATCTTAGTTCTCTGACCAGGCATCGAACCCGTGCCCCCTGCAGTGGGAACGTAGAGTCTTAACCACCGGACCGCCAGGCAAGTCCCTTATATCGGTTATCTTATTCTGCAGTTTCGTATACAGATGGTTCGCAACTTACAATGGTTAGACTTATGTTTTTTTGACTTTACATTGGCTTGGAAGCAATACGCATTCAGTAGTAACCGGACTCCAGGTTTTGAATTTTGATCTTTTCTAGGCTAGTAGTAGGTGGTACGATCTTCTCTCGTGATGCTGGGCAGGGGCATCGAGCCGCAGCTCCCCATCAGCCACAGGCTCGTGCGGGTAAACAACCAGTACACTTATAACCATTCTGTACCCAGACAACCAATCTCTTTTTCACTTTCAGTGCAGTATTCAATCAAGTACATGAGAGATTCAACACTCGATTATAAAACAGGCTTTGTGTTAGATGATTTTGCCCAACTGTAGGCTTATGGAAGTGTTCTGAGCATGTCCAGGCCCGGCTAGGCTAAGCTGTGATGTTCGGTAGGTTAGGTGGATTAAATGGATTTTCACCTTACAATATTTTCAACTTAACCATGGGCCTTTAGGGAGGTAACCCCATCGTAAGTCGAGGAAGATCTATACTTGCCTTCCTCCCTCCCGAAGCCATCAGCTTCCTAAGGGCCGTTCCTTATTCTTCTCAGAGGGTTCGTGGAGTGCGGTGGAGTTGAGTCTGTTCATCTCGTTGGGGTCCTAGAAGGTGACGACTTCAGGCTTTTCAGATGAGATGGACTTCTCAGAGTATCTTAAACGTGACTTGAAAATTTGGGAAACTACCTTACGTTATCAATTGTTAAAGGCGAGGGAGAGAATAGAGAGTGTTGGTTATTAATCACATTTTGCTTTCACTAACGTTCTCCCTCTTGCCTCACCGTTTCTGTGGAGAATTCCGGTTATCCCTGCCCCCGCTGCTCCAGTGGTCCTGCATCGGGCCGCAGTGGTCCTGCATCAGGCCCGCAGTGGTCCTGCATCAGGCCGCAGTGGTCCTGCATCAGGCCCGCAGTGGTCCTGTATCGGGCCGCAGTGGTCCTGCATCAGGCCCTCAGTGGTCCTGCATCGGGCCCGCAGTGGTCCTGCATCGGGCCCGCAGTGGTCCTGCATCGGGCCCGCAGTGGTCCTGCATCGGGCCCGCAGTGATCCTGCATCGGGCCCGCAGTGGTCCTGCATCGGGCCGCAGTGGTCCTGCATCAGGCCCACAGTGGTCCTGCATCAGGCCCGCAGTGGTCCTGCATCAGGCTGGCCCTGATGCCCGGGCTTTAGGTAGGGCAACCTCGGCAGCATCTGCTCAGCCCCGCACGTCTGCTGTCCTGTCCTCATTTCTGTCCTCCCCGCTTTGCCACCTCCTGCTGCCAGCGTACCTGCTCCGGTGGGATGTGGGGCTAGGCCTAAGGTGTTGCTTTCCTTTTGAGGAGAAAGTTGCTCATCCCTTTAGAGGCAGTGAGACGGGAGCTCGGAAGTCAGAGGCAGGCTGTCCATTCCCAGAGAAATACTTCAAGGCGGGCAGGTGTGTTGTTCTTGTTTGTTTTTAAGTGAGACAAATGTGCTTTTCAAAAGATGGCGTGTGTGTGTGTGTGTGTGTGTGCGTGTGTGTGCTCACACCCCTGAGTCTGCTTGAACATCTAACACCTACCAGCTCCCTGATGAGAACATTCGTGGCAGATAAAAGACATTAAGAAGTCCTAAGAGTGAAGCGGGATGAGTCACGGGGAAAGAGAGGCTGCCAGCGCCATGTGGAGCTAGTTGCAAAGCTCGGCTCTCCAGTTCCCTTTGCTCAGACCTCGTGCACAGCGGGGGCCCAGGGGTAGGCGTGATCGTCTCCCTCCCTCGGGCCCCTCCCACCACCTCCCAGCAGACACAGGCCCACTGCATGCCCTGCTGGGCTCATCTGAGTCCCGAAGGTTTTATTTGCCAGCTGGGGCCGCAGGAACCAGCCGTGGGCTGCTTTTGCCTCAGGTGCCGAGACTGAGCCGTGAGTGGCTGTTTGTCACTCGGCATCTTTCATCACAGCCCTGGGGAAGCAGCAGGAGGGTGTGGCCCTGCGGAGCGAGGCTGTAGAGATTAGAAAAGTGCCTGCAGAACGGCTGGCCAGAAGATTTGCGACTGGGGATCACAGGAAAAGGTGGGCTCAGAGTGCCACCGGGCAGGCAGTGTCTGTTCTCCTTATGGTACCCATGCAGCCCCTCCAGTCCTTGGCACCGTGGTCACCTCCTCCAGCCACACCATCCTTGCTTTCAGCATTACTTGTCTTCTTGCACCCCAGAGGAGCGGGAAGGAGACTTGTGCACAGTCCTCTGTGGGGCTGGGGCCTAGGGCATCCCTGTGGCAGAAGCTGGGGACTTTTGTAGAGCCTGCTGTTTTTGAGGTGTGTTCCGGCAGGCTCATAGCTGGTTTAGGAAGTGTGGGACTCATCAGGGAGATTGGAATGAGAGGGGAGACCATCACTGATGGGAGGGGAGAATACCTAGACGTCTGGTGGGAGACGGGTTTGGAGAGCAATGAAAATGAGTGACTTGATGGGGAACTGGGGATTGGAGCAGCTGGGGAGAGTTCTTAAAACGCCTCCACATGCCTGCGGGAGCTGCTGCCCGAGCCTGATTGTGTGTATCCGTGTCTCTTTAGAAGCCACGGCCGGTTCTTCAGGGGCCTTCGCTGAAGGGGAACTGAGCCACAGGCTTGCCTTTCCCCAGAGTCTAATGAGAGCCCACCGTCACAGCCACGCGGACACACCTGTGCCCACCCAGGGGCCTGGGAAGAGATGATGCTGGCATAGGCCTTTAGTTCAGCGTGCCCCGCTCCTGTTACTGAAGCGAGTTAAGGTGATAGGACCAGCCCGTACCTTGATGTGAAACTGCTTCGGGGGCGCCTCCTGCTGGTGTTCGGGACACACCTGGGTCTGCCAGATGCAGCCGTGCTCCAAAGGCTGTTTTGTAGTCTGAGGTCAAGCTCTTCCACAGAACCACTGATGCCTTTGGCCAGGTTTTAGGAAATTCAGTCACTGGCAGGCTGTTGACCTCTGTGGTTATGGGAACTCCAGGGCTCTGGGCCAGCCCAGTGCTCCCCAGACCGTGGTTCAGAAATTCAGTCAAATACAGTAAGCAGATCTTTTCAACCTTGGAGTCACAATGTGACTCTTGTAAAGAAATGTACAAATAAAAATGTGTTTTCGTTTTTATTTATGCAGAAGGAGGAGACAGCACAATTTTAAACCCCAGCTGTAATCAAACGTGGAAGAAAACTCACAAGATTTGAGCAACTAGTTGGAACCTTGCCTCTGTCTTTGTTTCTGTGTAGGTCTGGTTCTTTATAATTACTAGACTCACTAACAGAACGCAGTGTATTTAGTCAGTGCATAGAGTTCCCATTATTTGTGAGACCACAATGGCCCCAGTGGAAATTCAGAAATGGAACTTGTTTTATTAGAAAATTTGAAAGAAGTTATCAGAAGGGGAGGAAAAGAAAGAAAAGCAAAGAAACTAGCCACAGATCTGTCTCAGCAACCACTCCAGTCAGTGTGCCCAACAGCATAAAAACAGCACATTGCTGTGGCCAGCTGGCAGCAGATCGGGGTGCAGACTCCTTCTCTGTTGTTCATTTCATAGGAGCCTTGGGACCTGCATTCATCATTTTGGTCTTAAGCAAGGGATGTCGTTTGTAGAAAAGGTTTTCTTTTTTAACCACTTTTTCAGGTATGGTGTTTTTGCCACCATACTGCAATTTACCCAGGAAGTTAATTGCCTTATTCTTTTACTTTGACCTTGGGAGTATATCATATCTGAGAAAAGTGACATTTTGGTTTTCTAATTTAGAAGCACAAAGGAAGTTGAGAGAGAGAGTGTATGAACCTGATTCACACTTTGGGGAAAAGTGCTCAGGTTAAATTATAGGCTTCTGGAAGTGGGAGCAAAGATAATACTATTAGACGCATGCATTCAATATGATTAATGGGACAACAGGGATAACATCGGTGCCCCTTTGCCAAGACAATGATGGCTTGCATTTCATCTGTGAAAACGTGTGCAGGTTGAAGGATGTGAGTCCGCACCAGTGAAGGTCTGAGCTCACTTAAGCTGCTCACTTCCCTGGCAGGGACAAGCAATCCTAGAAACCCGTCGTTGCCTGCAGTTTCGAAGGACGCTGTTTCAGAAAAGGGAGGGATACTTTCCCCAAGAAACACACGAGTAGAAGTGCCAGCCCTTGGGTGGAGGGTCACCGTGAGAAGAGTTAATGGAAAGAAAAGAGAAAACCAGCAATAATTGGTGGCCTGGGAAGATGGGGGGCTTAAGCTTGCCTGAGTCAATTATCACGCTACTTGACATTTGTAAAGGATGGCCAGTTTGGTTTTGCCTGTGAAGTGAAAGAGCTGGTTCTTGTCGGTTCCCAGTCCACCCCAGAGCCGGGCGAGGGCTGCTCATTTGTGATGCCAGCAGACGCTTCTGGAGCACATTTTGGTGATTCTCTGGGTAGCCTCATCTCTCAGTGGGGAGAACTGAACTTCTCATTCAGCTGACAGAGAAAGCCACGTTTAAAATGCAGTCATTTTGAAACGATAACGATGGCGGGGCAAGGGCAAAACGGAGCTGTCACCTCGTGCTCTGGGGAATTTGTGATGTCTTAGTCTCTTCAAAGATGAATAAAATATAAGGCGGAGGTAGGACTTTTCTTTTTTTATATACATATTTTTATTTTTTATTTAAAAGAATTTTTTTTTCTTTTTGGCCGCACCGCGTGGCATGTGGGATCTTAGTTCCCTCACCAGGGATCAAATCCAAGCCCCCTGCATTGGAAGCGCAGAGTCTTAACCACTGGACCGCCACGGAAGTCCTGGGGGTAGGACTTTTCTTGGGTGTTAGGGTGGTGGTAGATGCCACCCCTTATACCCTGCAAGTTGTTTAGGGGCTTATGCAACGATCTGAAAGGCAACACGAACTTGAAATAATTTGTCTTTTCCACATCAAGATCAGAGTAGCTTTTTTGTGTTCTTGTACACTTGAAGTAAAAATTAAAAGAGTAAGTTAACCCTTATGGGGAATTTTAATTCTTCTGTTTAAAAAAAAAAAAAATTCGTTTACCTTTTTCTTTGGAAAGCACCACAAATGACTATTTGCTTTAGATTCTCTCCTAGATTCTACTTTATCTTCGAATCATTAAAACAGGAATATAGTTAATATTCATCTGACTTTTCAAAGTGAAATTTATTGGTTTAACCTTCATTCTTTTTGTGTTATTATCATTGCCAGCACCCATGGCTCATTTATTGGGGTGTGAAAAACAAAATGGATGAAAATTAGTTTTTCTCTCCATATGCAGACATACCCTCTCTATTCGCCAGTTCCGTCAGCTAAAACGCTTTGGGTAGGTTTTGTTTGTGTCTGTTTCAGTCCTTTCAAACGGCTGGTTCCTGCCGAGTAACTCCCAGGCTGGCCCTCAGGCACTTGTTTGCCAAAATAGGATGACTGCATCCCTGAAAGTGGATGGCGTGTTGAGAGCTGCCTAGGGGCTCAGCTGGATCTGGGGTCAGGTTGTCACAGTCAGGGTCATGGCGGGGCTGCCCTCTGGACAGACAACCCTGCACTGGACACAGGGGCCTGTCCACTTAGTCAAGACGGGAACGGAGGTCTGAGACAGGGCAAGTGTGCCAAACAGGCAGTGAGAGAATTAGGAGGAGCAGAGGTGGGAGACACAGGGGGCGTGTGAGCCATGGGGACAGGGTCCCTATCATAGAGAATATGAGTAGAAATGTAGAAGAGAAGAAGCAACCAGCCAGGAAAATGGCTGATGGGCTGCTGACAAGCCCGCATGCTTTGAAAAGCCAATTTCCCAAAAATGAATGTAGGGGAAACTGGGAAATGGGGACACGAGGCATGATCTATCTGCAGAGGCCCGGCAGGGTGGGCAGACACAGAGGGCAGCCACTGCTGTCTGAGAGAGGGCGTCAGTCCTGGAAGCCGAGGGAAACTAGGAGGGAAGAGGTGAGCAGGATAGACTTGGGGGTGACAGTCCAGAGAGGGCTGGCCATTCCTTTACGTGGAGCTGCTTTTTCATGATATGTTATATTTTTATTATATTGTTGGATTCAGGTTGTTAAAATTAAAAAAATTTTTTTTATTGAAGTATAGTTGACTGGCAATGTTGGGTTAGTTTCTGGTGTACAGCAAAGTGATTCAGTTATATATATATTATATATAATATATATAAAACAAGCGGTAGCTTTTTTTTTTTTTTTAACATCTTTATTGGAGTATAATTGCTTACAATGGTGTGTTAGTTTCTGCTTTATAACAAAGTGAATCAGTTATACATATGTGGTAGCTTGTTAGTTCCGTGTTCCTTACCAGGACCTCCTGTTAAGATAACTCATATATTTTATTTATATATATATATATATATGTGTATATATATATATGTATATGTATATATATATGTATGTATATATATATATATATGTATATATATTATTTTCCAGATTCTTTTCCATTATGGGTTATTACAAGATATTGAATATAGTTCCCTGTGCTATACAGTAGGGCCTCGTTTATCATTTTATATATAGCAGTGCGTATGTGCTAATCCCAAACTCCTAATTTATCCCTCCCTCACCTTTCCCCATCGGTAACCGTAAGTTTTTTTTCCTATGTCTGTGAGTCTGTTTCTATTTTGTAAATAAGTTTGTTGCAGGAAGGGGACCCCTTCTAGTGCCCGAGAGTGGGCTCTTGTCTAACACTCAGAAATGAATTGTCCTAGGAGACACACCTGCTGACAAAGCAAGAGACTTTATCGGGAGGGGCACCCAGGTGGAGAGCAGGAGGGTAAGGGAACCCAGGAGGACTGCTCTGTCACGTGGCTCGCAGTCTCGGGCTTTATGGTGATGGGGTTAATTTCCGGGTTGTCTCTGGCCAATCATTCTGACTCAGAGTCCTTCCTGGTGCTGTGCACATCGCTCAGCCAAGAGAAGGATTCTGGGAAGTTGGTAGGACTTATGGGCTGGTATCTCCTCTCTCCTTTTGAACTTTCCCCAATTCTTCTGGTTGGTGGTAGCTTTTTAGTTCCGTGTTCCTTATCAGGACCTCCTGTTGTTAAGATAACTCATGCAAGCGGCTACTATCTTGCCTGGCCAGGGAGGGCGGTTTCAGTCAGTGTTTCCCCTAACAAGTTCGTTTGTATTGTTTTTTTGTAGATTCCACATACAAGTGATATCATATGATATTTGTCTCTGTCTGACTCACTTCACTTACTATGATAATCTCTAGGTCCATTCATGTTATTGCAAATAGCATTATTTCGTTCTTTTTTATGGCTGAGTAGTAGTCCAGTGTGTGTGTGTGTGTGTGTGTGTGTGTGTGTGTATACACACATACAGTGGATCTGCCTTTTTTAGCTGACCTGACAGAGTGCCTGCAGCCCGACCTCTGAGGAGTCACCCTGCACACTGTCTCCAGCCCACTTTGTGACAGTGCCATCACCTGTCTCTGGCCCTCCAGGGTCTCACTTTCCTCCAGGGATACAGTCAGGAAGGCGATGGCTGCATCAGTGTGTAAGTGATGGAAACTTAGGCAGTAGGGAAGACAGAGGCTTCGATCCAGCCTTTGAATTTGGGGAACCGCTGTTCAAGCTGATACTTGGAAAGGGGGAGCTCTTAGACTGGGTGAAAAGAACCTGAGGCCGTAAACACTTGTCTGGAACTGAAGGAGGGTGTGCCAAGGAGGCTGTGAAATCTCAGAATCTAGAAAATTCTAAGGAGTAGGAGCCCATCTTTGCTGTGTGACATAGTCTGGTTTAAAAAAAATCCAGGGGCTTCCCTGGTGGCACAATGGTTAAGAATCTGCCTACCAATGCAGGGGACACGGGTTCGAGCCCTGGTCCGGGAAGATCCCACATGCCGTGGAGCAACTAAGCCCATGTGCCACAACTACTGAGCCTGTGCTCTAGAGCCCGTGAGCCGCAACTACTGAGCCCATGAGCCACAACTGCTGAAGCCCGCATGCCTAGAGCCCGTGCTCTGCAACAAGAGAAGCCACCGCAGTGAGAAGCCCGCGCACCGCAGCGAAGAGTAGCCCCCGCTCACCGCAACAATAGAAAGCCCGCGTGCAGCAATGAAGACCCAATGCGGCCAAAAATTTAAAAATAAATAAATTTATAAAAAAATTTTTTAAATCCAACGTTTTTCAGTATGCACTGGGCATACTGTATGTTCCTAGACAAGCGGCAGGCCAGACGGAGTTGAGAGGAATCAGGAAAGCAGTTTTGTTCTAGTGACTCTTCAGCTGTTGTTTGGCCTTCACAGCGTCAGGCTGGAGGAGCTCAGAGAGGTCGGAGCATCTGGGCTCGTGTGGGCACCGGGTGCGGCTCCTCAGCCAAACCACGGGTCTCTCCATGCGGTCGCTTCTTTTGACTCTAAAATAGGAATGATCAAATCCCGGGTCACAGTAGGGTCAAACAGAAGTGGAAGGCGCTCTCCCATTGTGTGAGACTCCAGGAATGGTGCACCCTGGGGACATGGCTCAGCGAGGCGCCCCAGCAGACGTGAGCCGTTGTTAGCACACTGCCAGACCTCAGCAGTGACCAAGGGGGTGCCAGGCATCTATGTGGCAGGCACAGTCTCATGCTTCTCGTGAATTAACCCACAATGCAGGTTATCAGTATGCTCCCTATAATTAGAGATCTGAAAGGCACATTTTCATAGCTGCCACCGAAGAGGAAGGATGGAGGGAGAGGTGAAAGGATGCATAAAAGAAAAAGAAGCAAAAATGGATGGATGGATAGATGGTAGGTGAATGGATGATGGCTGGATGAATGTATAGAGGTTGGATTGATGATGGATGGACGGAGAATAGATGGATGATGGGTGAGTGGATGGAGGATGGATGGAGGATGGATGGAGAAATGGATGGATGGACGGAGAATAGATGGATGATGGGTGAATGGATGGAAGATGGATGGATGAATAGATGGATGGATAGATGGTGGATGAATGGATGATGCCTGGGTGGATGGATAGAGGTTAGATTGATGGATGGATGGATGATGGAAAGAAGGAAAATGTTGTATCCACAGTCCAACTTCTATTTGGCCTTTCTATCCTCCTCCCATAGCAGTTTAGAGAATCAGTAAGACTTTGTTTCCTTTTCTTAAAAACAAAAATGTGTTGAGCACCGAATATATCCCTGGTCCGTACTCATACTCCTACAAAGCTCGCTACTAAGAAGGGACAGTGAAAATAGATGCCCAGCAGAAGTGGTAAGGGCCCTGTGCAAGGGGCACATAAAGGAGGTGTGATGCCTGCCCACTGGGAGCTAATGATGCAGACAGGACTCCGCTGAAATGCCGCCCCTCCCTTGTAGGAAACTGCAGGTGGGTTCTCTGGTTTGAGTACAGTTTCCATGGAGGTGGTAGGGGGGACCTGAGGGAAATAAAGTAGAAAACGTAGGTTGGGACCTTATTATGAACAGCCTAAGAAACATGGATGTTTTTGCCATTGAACATGGAATAATTGTATCCGTATTTTGGAATATTATGCTGTGGTTAGCATATGTACCAACATGAATCAATTTCCAAGACTTGTCATTTAATGAAAAATGCAAGTTGCAGAAAAATGTGCCCAATGTGATATCACCAGTGGGAAAATCCTACACAGAACAGCTCCGCTTGTTGGTGTTCTCTGTGGGTCTCAGGACCACACCGGACTGCTAACAGCGGTTACCTTTGGGGCAAAAAGAAAGAACTAGGGTTTGGGGGGGTGGGGAGTGTTGAAGGGGGACTTCAGCATTTTTTAGTAATCTTTCAGTTTTATTTTAACAAGGAAAATGTTATCTTGCTGTTAAAATGTAATTTCACTTTTTTTTTTTTATTGGAGTAAAATTGCTTTACAATGTTGTGTTAGTTTCTTCTATACAGTGAAGTGAATCAGCTATATGTATACCTATTTCCCCTCCCTCTTGGACCTCCCTCCCACTGCCCCCCGCCCCTGCCATCTCACCCATCTATGTCGTCAGAGAGCACCGACCTGAACTCCCTGTGCTATACAGCAGGTTCCCACTAGCTATCTGTTTTACACATAGTAGTGTATTAATGTCAAACCTTATCTCCCAATTCGTTCCACCCTCCCCTTCCCCCCATGTCCATGCAAATGGAAATCAAAAGAAAGCTGGAGTAGCAGTACTCATATCAGATAAAATAGACTTTAAAGTAAAGACTGTTACAAGAGATAAGGAAGGACACTACATAATGATCAAGGGATCAATCCAAGAAGAAGATATAACAATTATAAATATATATGCACCCAACATTAGGAGCACCTCAATACATGAAAATGTAATTTTAAGATTCAAAAGATAATGGAGTTGTTGGCTTACATCCTAGCTCGGCAGTTTTCAATTAGAGCCTACCCATTCCGAGAATTGGGAAGATATTCTCTGAAACCCAACAAAATCCAGGGGTTAAAAAAAAAGCCCCCATCCCCTCAAAGCCTATAGAGAGGAGGAGTTCCTCAGGCCACTTTCTCACAGGCCCAAGCAACATCATTGGTTTGGTTCATCGATGGTCAATTTCAGGTGATAAAGGATGCTTTTCACCGACATTGACCTTGCAGAATCATTCAGCTTTCCCACCCATGACTGGATTCCATGCCATTGGCAGTGGCTGGCTCCGGGCAGCAGTGGCAAGTATGTTTTTCTTTCCTGGCACCAGGATCATTTTCTTGGAGAGTCTCTGTGGACGTTGGCAAATAGTTTTGGTCTTCTTCCAAGAGATTGGATTTATACCAGTCTAAATGAGGCAGGCATTTAATCAGTCACCCAGGGAACAGGCTGGAGGCCCTCTGGTGTCTTCTTTATAATTAATTTTTAACATTTGTTTTCAGTATAGAATTTGGGCCTTTATCCTCTTTGAAATAAAAACATAGCATGCATATTAGGTTGGATTGGCACTAAACTTCACACACCATTCTTTTATCCCCTTCCAGCTATTAATTCCTATTAAGCGAGACAGAGAGATAATAAGATCCCCCTGCAGTCCCCCGACTCGCTGGCCTGCACGAGATGTCTCATCCTCTGTAATTGCCTTTGGTGGCCAAGCTCTGTCCTGTCATTAGCGTGCATCAGAGGCTACTTGTCAGAGATCCACCTCCCAAGCTGCCCCCTCTGCCGTGCATCCCCTTCCGTGCCCCAGCCTCTCTGCCCCAACCTCTGGGAGGTCCTGGCTGACCAAAACCTTTGTTAACAAGACACAGGGGTTAATTCTGGATTTTTAACGCTGAGATTTAAACGTGAACTGCTGGAGATTATTTCTTGTTTGTTTTTGTTTGTTTGACCTGCGCTTGGCTCCTGGGAGCCCAGGCCTGGGCCAAGGGGACCAGAAACCTTATGGTGAACCTTCTTGGTGTGTGCAGATACCTGGGACTTTGACTGAAAATACAGATTCCAAGGCCTTTCCCCAGACCTACTCAATCAGAATCTCCAGGGTGAAGGCAAAATCAATTGGCTTTTTTTTTTCTTTTTTAAGTTCTGTAAGTATTTGCAAGTTACCCAGTTAGGTGATCATTTTTTTCACGGTCTTTCAGAGAAGTTTCAGCACAAACATAGCTTTAACTTTAAGTACACTGAGCTTGCCCTCAGGGCTGCCATAGAGCCTTTGTGCAGATTACAAGCAGGGACCCTTTTTCCCTGACAGGTACAGACCACACAGGAGACAAGACTTGGCCTGCAGAGCCCAGGATGGATTTCAGCCCCCTGTCCCTCCTTGGCTAGGAGTTTTTGTGCAGTTAACAACCTATGCAATGGCACATGGCAACCCTGCTTTAACTCTGTGCTCTGACAAAGATAATAGCTACCTTTGAGTACCTACTTGTGTAATCATAAGGCCAGGAATTTTTTCTTACATAGTTGTTATCTAAAACCCTGACAGCAACTCTTTAGGTTTTATGCTGAGGAAACCGAGGCTCTGAAAATTTGATTTTCCTAAGTTAACACAGTCAGAAAGAAGGTAAGCCGGATTAAGACCCAAGCCAGGCTCTGACGTGGCAAGCAGTGGGATGGATAGGAAATTATTTACAGTCAGTGCCTGCCTTCTCCAACAAGGCTGTGGGTAATCCCTCATCCTTCTTTCCTCTGAGAAACCTATTAACTCAGGAGCCTGGGAACTGTCCCCGAGGCCAGGAGTTAGCTGCCTCTCCTTGCTGTGGGAGTGAACAGAAGCCTCAGGCCTCCAAATGCTGAATGACTAAGTGTTTATGGCGCACCAAGGGACCTGGGCGGAAGGTGTGTGACACGGTAAAGCGTTAGCCATCGCGTGTTTATTATTAGCAAAAGTGTCACACTTTCCAGCCAGTCACCATGATTAAAAGTCCAGTTTCTCTTTTATTACGTGTAGGGATCTGAGCAAAGGGCTGAAACTCAGAAGGGATCACGAAATGGGAGTCAGCGATGACCGTTAGTGGCATTGTCCTGTCTCCTCAATTAGTGGCTCGGTGATTTGTCCTCCAGAGTAAGGAGTTGCCCTGCAGAGCACTGACTTGGCAGGATGTATGTCGGCTGCCTGTTGCCTGTCTCCTTGGTTATCTAGGGCTGCGCGAGGAACCACCCCAGAACCCGTCAGCTTCAGCAACACTCACGTTATCCCGTGTCTGCAGGGCTGCTGGGGCTCAGCTGATGCAGGGTTGGCTCGGCGGGGCCCCTGTGCTTCAAGATGTGGCAGCTGGGAGGCCGTGCTCTGCACACCTCTAGCTCTCCGTGGACCAGTGGGGTAGCCAGGCAAGCTGTGCTCGTGGCAAAGGCAGAGGAGAGAGAGGGCAAGTGGAAACACATCAGACCCCTTGTGATCTAGGCTCCGGACTGCACGCCATCACTCCGCCTCGGTCTCCTGGCCAAAGCAAGTCACACGGCCACGCTCCCCTCCCCTCTTTAGTGGAAGGAGTCGGCAAATTCATGTGGCAAGGCGCAGGGCTGGAGGGTCAGAACCAGGTCCATGATGCCCCCTGCCCCTCCCTGGAGGCTCATTTGGTGGAATCTTCTTTCACTGCCCCTTTCCCCTTCGCAGGCAGTGGGGGAGCTTGGAGGACCACGCCCCTCCCCAGTACGCCATCCCCATAACCATGCTTTCCCCCCAGCACAGAATTCACCCAGCAAGCAGCTCCCATTTTCAGAGAAGATCTGTCGCGCGTCAGATGTTTTTCATTCGATTCTCAAGAGCTTTTCAAAGGCATGTTTTTTCTAGAAGTGCCTCCCTGGACACTTTGAGATCACAGCCTCAGTTTTGCTCGCTTTCTTTTCTGAGAAATTCAGAGCTATCCAGATCGCCCTTCTCTCACAACCATGGCAGCTCGTTAGTGGCCCTCCTTTATCTTGGGTGGCTTTGGTCCTTTTCAAACAGAGGCAGAGGGCAGGGACCCCAGCCCCGCCCCCCCGTTACCCCCTTTGTTAATAATGGGAAGGGGCCCTTATCCCCCTCCTCGCCAGGTGGCACACGAGCCACCTGGTCTCAGCCCTTGTCTCAGGTGGTTGCACCATCCCAGGCTGAAAGGCAGTTTTGAGGGGTCAGCTAAGGTGCTGGTCCCCCAAACTGGTTGGGCATTAGAATCCGCTGCGGAGTTGCTGCACATTCAGGTTCCTGGATGACCGGTGCGTGGAGCTAGAGGCCAGCTCGTTTGGGAACCACTGGTCTCAGTCACTTCACCTACCGTCCTTCCTCCACTCGAGTGACACTCAGACTATTCCAGATGCTGATACTTGCTAACCCTCTGATTATTTGTGACCCAGATCAGGAAGACACGGTCGCATTAAAGCGTGTGCAGAGTGTTTTCAAATGTCTTCTTATGAAGGCGGGAGCCTCGCATTCCTGCAGAATCTGAGAATTTCTTGTCACTGTGTGACCTCAGGGGACAGGAGACAGGTCCCTTTCTATGGCCCTGAGAGCACTGTACTTGATAAAATCAGCCCTCCTTGGTTCCTTCCAGAGCCCCAACAAAGAAATAGGTTCAGCACAGAGAAGTCAGTTACTCTGAAGTTTGTATTTCCCGCTTTAGGCTTTCACTTACCACGATCCAAAACTCAGCGACATAGCCAAGTAAAATGCTATCTAAGACTGAATATGAGGGGAGGGCAGGCCCCTCACCCCCATTGTTTCCCTGGTTACTTAAGTGATTCCTTTGAAAGGGTGCAAGGCTGGGAATCACAGGCCCAGATTTTAGACTCAACTCATTTCTTTCTCTAACCATCTTTCCCCAAGTCATTGCCCCACTCTGGACCTCAGTATCTTCCTCTGAAAATGAGAGGGTTGAATTAGGTTACCTAGAATCTTGCAAAGTGTGGTCCGTGGGTGCTGGTTAGAAACACAGAACCTGAGACTGCACTCCAGACCTGCCGAATCAGAATCTGCAGGGAGTTCGTGTGCACAGTAAATTTTGAGAAGCACGGTTCTATAAGGTTCTATAAAGTATCTACTAGGGTGAAACCAAAGCGAGACCTTTGCACAGTGCCCCCAAAAGCTGGGGAAGCTAGCTGCTCACTCTCTCTTCCTTTCCTGGCGGGTGTGGGAACTCTTTCTGGCTGGGACATTCCCTCTTGGTGCCGGCTTGGGGGGATGGGATGCCGCAGGCAGAATGCAGCTCTCTTCCTTGCCTTCTGTGTGGTTCTTCTCAGGATTTTTGTTGCACTGTGTTGTTAAAATTTCTTAAATGGGCTCTGGACTCTCCCAGAGCTGTTTTGTTCATGGCTACCTGTCTATTTGTTGATCTTGTCGGGGGACAGAGAAGCTGAGTTCTCTCCTCCATCACCATTTTTCTGTAGGTTTTATTAAGGTACCTTCTAGGAGCCTCGAATTCAGTGCCTTTGAAACCACTGTTACTCTCCTGTACCTTCCCTGTCATTCTCCCCCCAGTTCCTTTTGTGAAAGCCTGTCTTGAAGACGGTTCTGGTCCCTAGTCCCGCCAAAGTCAAGGCACTGCTCATGCATACTTGCCGCCTTCTGGGTTCTTTCGTGCCAAGGACCAGAGGCCAGGAACACTGAAGAAACAGATAAGCCAGGAAAAGTCAAGAAGAGAACTGTAGTTAAAATTCTGAGCAAGCCTCATGCAAGTCTGGGTCACTAGACATGTCAGCCTCACAAAATAGATTGAATGTTACCAGAGCAGGGAGAGGCAGAAAGCAAGTCAGAGAACCAACAGCCAGGAGAATAGGAGCATGCAGTAAGCCTATTTTCCATTACCACTTGTCAGAAATATAGGCTGATATATGCCCAGGAAAAAAAAGATCATAAATTCCCCTCGCTCCTTTCCTGCGCCGTTTTGAAGAGGACTTTGCCGTGGACTTGGAGCTGTGTTGATTGGCAATTTATTTGTGGATTGTTTTCTGCAACGGGGGCTCTTCTTCTGGGTTTTCTGCAGTTCACTACAACTAACTGTCGGTTTGGTGGGAATTTCCTTTTCCCTCAAGCCAAGCTCCCCGTCCCTTTCCACCGCACGGTACCTCCCGCAAAGCATATGACCACTTAAATAACAGGCTCTGTCGGAGCCTGCTGAATTTTCCCTCCTGTTCATGGTAGCATGTCAGCTATTACGTATTCTCATATATTATTCTGCCAGGAAGCATAGTACAGAAAAACGAAAGAGTCATCTTTTCTTGATGTCTCAAGACCCAGATCGGGAGCCCAGGATGCTGCAGAACTCCGAGACACTGGATTTAGGGGCACTTCCCAACCTTCGCTAGATCAAAGTGACATTGTCATGGTTGAAAAGAAACAGTGACTTCTTCGTGAACCATTTAAATAAGCAGGTGATTGAACAGGTACTGGGCTGGCTAAGGATGGTAATGAGGATTAAATGAGATGGTGTGTGCAGTCAGCATTCTACAGGTAAGGAGACACGTGGAGTAATTGCTCAAGGTCCCAGGCCCAGCAGGTCGGGGCGAGGGTCCAAATCGAGGCCTCTAAGCTCCTGCCTTCACATCCCTGACTAAGAAATGCCCCGTCCTCATTAGCGCATTGCCTTGTATCCTCTTCTCTTTTTTTTATTAACTATAAATGACTGCTACTTCATGTTCAAGACCCCACCATCAGTCTCCTTCTGGGGGGCCCCTCCCTGACTCCCAGTCGCCCCCGCCCCACTCATGGCAGGATCAGTGGCCCCTCTCCCTATGCTATGATGATAACCATTGCTCTCATCATAGCATCTTAAAGAGAATGCTCTGGTGGTCTCTGTTTCTCATTAGACTCTGAGATCCTCAAGTCAGAGACCATTGCATTCTTCCGAGTACCCGGCACAGTGCCCGGTGTGAATGTCCACGTCTTTTCTGCCTCTGATGAGAGATGTGTAGATTCTTTGTGTTGAAACAATCCAAAACGCAAGGCGTGAGTGTAGGGGCTTGCGTACGTGCATGGATATTTCTCTACACGTATCCTGTTGTGGCCGTTTTATCGTGATCGTCATTACTTTGAAACATCTGTCACTTGCCAGAGGAGATGGGGTAAGGCTATTTCGGTGACTCATGAAAGCAAGATGGCAGGGCCTTGTCAAGGGGCTGCCCTCGGCGTCCAGGAAGGCCTCCATCAAAACTCAGAGCCCTGACCGCCCGCTTAACATTTCATAAGAGGTCTGTGGTTTGTTTCTCTCCATCAAAACCCCGACTTTAGCCATAATTCATGCAGAGTTGCTCTGAACAGGGGTCAGAAGAGCCTGGCCCATTCAAAAAGGTTAGCAGACGTCTGTTTTTCCATGTGGATTCCCTGTGGCAGTGAGACAGCTCTGTCCTGAGGCTCAGAAAGGAGACAACAGATGCAGAGACAGTGACCATGCGAAAGGCAAAGATCACCCCTCGGCTGGGCTTCTGGGGCGCCATGTGACACAGAGGTTGAGAGTGTGGTGCTGGGACCTGCTGTCTGGGTGGGACCCTGCCTTGACCCTGGACAGCCAGGTGACCCCGGGTGAATTGAAACAGTGGGGTCCCGTCGCTTCCTCACTCCTGATGTGCAGACGGCTGCTGGAGGATGGAACAGACGGAAGCATCTGGCGTAGCTGTGACACCTTGTCAGCGCTCGCTGCTGTGGGTTCTGACGGGTCCACCGCTCGCTGTACTGCACGCTCCGGAGGGCACGCCCCTCCCTGTATCAGGCTTCCCTGTGCGCTCCCAGATCCACTACCGTAGGTCAGAGAGAGGGTATTTGATAAATACCTGTTGAATAAATGGGGATTGCTCCTGGCCTTGGTGGGCAGGGTGGAGTAGGTCGTCCATGGATAAAGAAGTAGAGGAACGTGTGGGCTTTGTGGAATTCAGTAAGTTCCATTTTATAATCAATGGTGGTTTCTTAAACGAAACAGCCAGGAACCTGCAACCACGTGGGTCCATCCCAGCTGAATCTGTGAAAAGCCGTCATGTTCCCACAGGCAGACACTGAATCAGAATGGAGGGGAGCGTGATTTGTGACCTCAGGAACAACAGGACGTCCACTTACAATTATAACGGCGGCTGTAGCTGGGCGCGGGGGGATGGCTGCTGCTTTAAAAGCCCCGCCCCCCGGCTCTTGCCTTTTTTGGCATCACCAGAGCCCAGGGGCTATGTCACTGAATCTTCTGCTGTTTGCAGGGAAGGGTTAGTGGGGCAGAACGAGCCTTGCTGCTGAAAAGAGAGAGGAAGGCAGCCAGGAGGCTTCGATGACCCAAAGTAAAACCCAGTCCTCTGCCCCTGCAGTGGGGGAGGCTTGGTGTTTGGTCTGGACCCATACCTCCGGCCGCCTGGCCCCTCCCCCGGCTGTCTGGACACATCCTGGCATTGGCACAGGGGGTGTGACGAGCCCCCATAGGAAGGCGCGCTCCCGACTACAGGAGTGAGATGTGCTTAGGGCCTGACTGCCCTTGAGTCTCTCCCTGTGCAGGGGAGACATTACTCAGCATGTCGGGTGGGGACGTCATGAACCCGAGCGCAGCTTGGCTGGTCTCAGCCGGAGCACACAGCTGCTGTCGTGAGCCTGGGGCAGGCAGAAAGGGCCCCCCCCTCACTCGTTTCCCAGGAGGCTTTCCGGGGTGATTTTGGTCAGGATTCCTCTCCTGAGATGCCGCTGGGTGGCAGGGCAGGGATCGTTGCCCCTGTGGGTGAAAATGGGGTTCTCCATCCGCAGAGTACACATTGTGTGTCCGGCTTCTCCTCCATCGTGGCCTCTGTGCATGAGTGAGACCTTAATTTGGATTCCCCCAGAGGCGGACACTGAGGGCAGATTCAAGAGCAATTGGTTTATCTGGGAGGTGAGCCCAGGCAGCGCTGCTTGCGGGGGGAGGAGAGAGGAGACGGGGAGAGAAGGGAGCCAGGACAGCGGGCGTTCATTCAGGCGCAGGTATACACAGCCACCGAGGGTGAGGGTGCTGGTGGGGCATTCACCCACCAACTCCCAGGGTCATGAGGACTGCTCCTGGGGCTGTGAATGTCCCAGCACGTCCAGCCTGTGTCCTGCAGCCTCAGGCAGAGAATCCAGGGCAAGAAGCCTTGGGAGGCACCAGCAAGTGCCAAGGGTATATGGGCAGGATAGCAGCAGTACCTGCTACATTTTGCTGGGGGAAGGGTTGAAGCCACCCAAGTGTCCCTGAACTGATGAATGGATAAGCAAAATGAGGTCTGTCCGTACAATGGAATATATTATTCAGCCTTAAAAAAGAAGGAACATGCTACAGCATGGATGAGCATTGAGGTCGTCCTGCTAAGTGAAATAAGCTTGTCATAAAAGGACAAATACTGTACAATTCCTCTTGTATACGGTGCCTAGAGTAGACAGACTCATAGAAACAGAAAGTAGAATGGTGCTTGCCAGGAGCTGAGGGGAGAAGAGGAAACTGGGGTTTAATGGGTTCAAAGTTTCACTTTGGCAAGATGAAAAAGTTCTGGAGGTGGGTGTTGGTGATGATTGCATAGAGATGAGAATACACAGAACTGTGCATTTAGAAATGGTTAAAATCACATGACATAGAACTAGAAGAAATTGAAATAAAGTGAAAGGAATCACACACACATACAAAAAAAAGAAATGGTTAAAATAGTCAATTTTATGATACATATATGTATATATTTTACTACCATTTTTAAAAAAAAGGAGGCAAACCAAGGCCCAATATCTGGGTAACTTCTCCAAGGCTGCTCAGTGGTTAGCTGTCCCCGGTGAGGCCAGGAAAGAGCCGAGGAGAGCTGTCTGCTGCCACTGCAGGTGCCAGGAGCCCTCGCTCAGCCTGTCACCTCCTCGCCAGCTGAGGATTCCACGGCAGGGTCAGAGCAGCTTTTCCTGCTATTATAGCTCAGATGAATCTGAGACAAGAATGAACTTTTCGGCATGTGGAATGGCTGCCTCATCGTGAATTCCGCCGTGTTACAGTTTTATCTTGAGGCGAGTGAAACAGGCACGTTGAGGACCTACTATGTGCAGGAACTTCCAGATGCTGAGAGAATCGCACCAAAATCTCTGCCCCTTGGTTTACGTCTTGTGAGCAGGAGGGCCTGTAGACAGGTACTAAGTGACATTTACGAAAAAATCTGAAGGATGAGTTAACGAGGCTGCTAGGTAGAGGGGTGCTGAAAAGGAGTTGGGGGAGGGGTGAGCCATCCTGACAGGGGGCAGCGGGGTCGGGGCCGGCGGGGGTTGGCCTCGAGGAACTGAAGGGTCAAGGTGATAGAGAATGACACAGTCAATCTTGCTGCAGTGTGGAGCTGGTTAGACTGGGCGACAGTAAGGAGAGGCAGCCAATGGGCAGCGTGGGGGGCCGGGGCTGGTACCTGAGCAAGGTTAGTGTTACTGGTCTCACATGAGGGTCTCACATGACGGTCAGACTATAGAAACAGTTCAGCATCTTTGGATGAGAAAAACGTCTGGATGTCATAACCTCTATTTAAGTAGAATTTGCAATATATTTAATGAGCTGTAATGAGGCCAGATTTATATAAAAACACAGAAATTGGAGACCTCATTTTAGATGGTTTGGAGGACAGCAGAAGTTGAATGACTGTCACTGCACCTTCTCTGGTTCCCAGGGCACTCAGAGTCTCCCCGAGGGCTTCACCATCTTTTATTCATCTATGCTCCTGTCATGAAGTGGAGGAGGGTGGCATGCTGTCTTTCTGGCACCTTCCGTTTGTATCCCACTCTGCTAGATGGTAGGAGAGATGTAGAGATACACAACGATAAGAGCACTGTGGATCTCGTTGGAATCGTTAGGTAGGGGCAGCTGAAGAGTTAAACGTGTGTCTCTCATAGCCGATCGAGGCAGCCAGAAGTAGGACATGACTAATTGTTTGATGATAAATGGGACAGAAAATAAGGGACTGTAGGAAATGAGAGAAAGAGAGAACCCTCTAGGGTTTCCCAAGCCAGATCTGAACACTGGAAGGATACTGGGCTTGGGACAAGAGCGTGAACAGGAGTAGGGGGGCAGGATGGGTGTGGTGGGCTGGGTGGCAGCGCGCACGCCCTGGAGCCTCGGTAGAGGACTTATTTCCACAGGAGAGAGGAGGCGGCGGGCGGTGCTAGGGCTGGAAAGGTGGCAGGACACCAAACTGTGTGCCCGGGCAAGGGGCTTGTGCAAGCTGGGAAGCCAGGTGCTGTTTGGAGCTGGTGGGTGATATGTTCAAAATGGTATTTTTCAGACGACTTAATTGTCCCAGTGGGTGGAATGACTTAGAGTGAGAGAGACTGGGCTGGAGACACAAACCATCAAGGAGCTGATGAAGGATGTTTCGGGAGAATCAAGAACTTGAGATGGGCATGAGCAGAGGTGCCCATCACCCTGAAGCACCCATGTCAGGAAAGGGGAGGCAGGGAGGTGGAAAGAGCCTGAACCTTTCATCTGAGGACCGACATCCTAAAACAGCCAGGTCAGATTCTTGCTTGCTCACCAAGCTTCAGTGTCCCATTGGGATGGACCAGGAAGTCTCAGGTCTCCCCCAGCTTGATGATTCTGAAACTCCCTGACAGAGGTTGGGAGGGGTAGTGGAGGTGATGATTGGGTAGAAGCCTGGGTCAGGCAAGTCGTGATGCCCCCAGAAGGGGGTAGGGGGAACACATTTGGGGAGCAAAATGAGTTATTTCAGACATCCTGAATGTGACGTATGGGTGGGGGCTGGATCCAAGGGGAACCATCTATCAGATGCAGCAGCAAGAGAATGAAGGTGAAAGAAAGCACCATTGGCTTTGTCTTTCAGAGGGCCATGGGGACCTTTAAGAATGCAGGATGCGTAGGGTAGCAGAGCTGTGTATCAGGGGTCAGGGGCATGGGAGGAGACAGATGGTCTACTCAAGTTGGGTCATTTGAGGAGAGTTTAATCAAGGGATGGTGTGCAGAGGTGTGGGCAGGGTGTAGGAGAACCACGGAGACGGTGCAGACTCAGGGCCAGTAACAGCGGCAGCCAGCCTGCCCGGACCAGAGCAGGGAGCTGCTCCCAGAACCTGAGACAGAGAGTGGTGTGGCGAGGGACCCGGTGGAGGCTGAGCCCAGGACATCACTATCTTGCCCTCCCTCGCCTACCCTTCAGGAGGGATGGGAGCCATTGATGAAGTTCCCACTCTGTGTCAGCCTCCCAGATCCCAGAGCTGGATAACAAAGGGAGGAGAGGGGATCCAGAGGGCCAAGCAAAAGACGTGGCATGCCCACAGCCAAGCTGCAGGGTAAGGGAGACAGGAGATGATGCGCACACAGTGGTAGGTTAATGGAGGTGGTAAGAGCCGAAGTGACGGGGAGCAGGGAGGCTGAACAGCCTAAGCAGAGGATGGTTGTTGGCTAAGAGCTGAGCTGTGTGCACCCGTGATCGGGGAGGAGTCGAAGATGACGGGAGAGCAACCAAACTGGGAAAGGGGTGGGTTGGAGTCCGATAATCAGGCACAGGGATGCGTCCCTGGTCAGTCCTCCCTCCAGAAAAAAGCATCATTAAAGAGAAAAGAAGAAATAGATTTGTAACCCACGAAGACTGAGTAATAGTGATGAAAAATACAAAGTGAGCTCCCAGCAATCGATGAGCCTTTCTAGCCTATGAGTTGGCTTTTATGAAATGAGCAGAAGCCAGCATTTCCAAACTCTACCTGCCCTTAATTGCTTTTTCCTGAAAGTCTGACCCAACTGGTGCTTGAGAATATATTTTTGAACAAACAGCCTGATAGGAGGCAGCCTGTCTCCCACTCTTCACTTCATCAGAATCTGCCCTCGAGCCGGGCTCCTCCAGCTTTCTTGTGCTCACCCGGGGAGTTAAGTGCAGATTTCAATCCGGCAGGCCAGGGGTGGGCCCGAGGATCTGCGTTTCTACCAACTCCTCAGTGAGGTGCTGATGGTCTCTGGAGCCACTGTGGGTACTGAGGTCCCGGGAGGCCTTTTCAGTGATTAATAGCAGTGAGTTCATCACAGGTATGAGAACCAGATTGCAAACATTCATACCAAAAAAAAATTCATTTCAAAGCAATGAGCTCACCTGTACCCTCTGCCGCCTTTCTGAACATATAAAGCCCTGCATCTCCAGGAGATGTTCTCCACTGTGTACACATTGTGTACTGCTTAAAAGCAGGTGCTTCTGGAGGCAGGACCTCTCCTGCACATTGTAAATTACCTGTTAATTGCAGTGGCACCTTAAATAGATTGGCCAGAGTGGTTTGCCCATTTCCTTCTTCTTGAAATGGTTCTCTGGTCCATACGCTTGATGACTTTTCACCACCACCCCTCTCTCCCTGGTCGTCTGCACACACTAAAAGTGGTTTTCTTCCATTTCTTGAGATGATTTGCATCCATGGATGGAGGCAGATAGTTCATGAGCTCCTTTAAACACCTCCTAAACACCACTGTCTGCAAGGCTGGCCTCCTGCCCCTCTGACTGTGCCAGTAAATTTCAGAAAAGGCAGCTCCCAGAATCCATTTCACACAGTAACTGAAGAGGGCTGTTGTACTTCTACTGGATTTAAAAAGCACAGGGCATTTGAGGATGCAGACTTCTCAGACCCTCACTTAGGACCCTCCTTGGCGGAGAGTAAGCCCATCCCAGGACAACAAGTGTTCACTTGTTATCTATTATTATTTAGTTCTAATCTTTGGATGATGAGCTGAGAGCTAGGGTGTACTTATTGTCATGAGACAGTAAGTTTATTTTGAAAATTAAGGTCAGTGAGGTAGAAAAACCCATTCAAATGTCTCCCTCAAGCCCTACTCTCACCCCCACCCCATTCCACTGCCTCTTCTTGAACTGTCTTTTTAAAAAGCAGATTGCAGCATCTGCCGGCAGTCGTGGTGGGGATACACCTGGGTCCAATCGTCATTTTCTTCTCTCTTTCCTGATTTCTTCATAACCGTTCAAACTCACCAAGCAAAACAGGTTCACCCATAATCTCTGGTTCACACTAGATTATAGAAAATTAATTCACTCCAAGTGGAATCATTTCCTCACTGCAGCAATATTTCAATAATAGTGATCATTACTCAGCACTTACCGTGTGCTATACCAAGGCTTTCCACGCAATAGCTCATTGATGCGCCAGACACCTCCGTGAGGTGGGGTATTTCACTTTCCCCACTTCACGGAGAAGAAGACCAGGACATACCTGGATCAGTACCTTTGATCAGGGGCACTCAGTTGGGAACAGCGGTATTAGGCCTGCCCAGCACCAGAACCCGGGTTCCTCACACTCCTGTCTAGTGTTAACGGCAGCCTGAGCAGCTTCCACCCTCATCAGATGTGCTCGGGGGAAATTCAGGAGGTGCTCCTGGAAGTTCAGGGGACCCAAATTTGAACAGCCCCTTAGAACATTGCACACTAACAGTGTCTGCAGTGTGCCGGGGTAGAACTAGGTATCTTGCGCCTTCCCCTGTGTGCTTCACAAACATCTACCTCCAGGGCTTTTGTCTAGCTGTTATGAAGTCCAAGCTCATACTGCTTGCCACACAACAGGTCAATCAGTAAATGAAGGGACAGTTCGTTGGGGCAAGGAATAGCAACTTTATTCGAAAAGGCAGCAGACCAAGAAGATGGCGGACTAGTGTCCCAAAGAACCATCTTACCCGGGTTAGAACTCAGGCTTCTTTTATTCTGAAAGGGCAGGGGGTGTGACTAGTTGCTGTAAACTTCTTGGTGCTGGATTGCTTTGCTCTTGCAGCTGGCCACTAGGTCCAGTCACAATGCCCCCTATAAACCTCCAACAAGACAAATGCTATTTTCTGTTCTGCAACTCTTCATCTCTGTATGAAAGGGAAAGTGTTATACCTTTAAAGGTCAGAGCCTTAAGAATGGGCTATCCTGCATATTTCAGGCTATAGGCAACTTCTTTTACAAAAGGTGCAGAGTCAGCATGACTAAGCACAGGCGACAGAACACAAAGGTTACAGCTAAAGAAATAGACTCAATATGGAGTCAGCTTTGTGCTTTTCTGTTACATAGACACATTCCTACCATGAAAAGCCCCATTCCTGCCCCAGGCCACTGTGCACGTTTGCAGAGACACCGAGGGATTCTTGGTCAGGCATCCTTCCCAGTGCCCTCGGCAGCAGGGCTCTTGTCAGGTTCTGGGAGGGGCTGGAGCTGGTGCATTTGTTTATGTCTGAGTGAGTTGGGCACCTGCTACATAAACTGTCAGACCCTGAGTCGGGGATCTCGGAAAGATGGGTTGCTGAGTTCAGGTGAGCAAACTTTCAGTTCAGCCAGAGCTTGGGGTATACCTATTAAGTGCAAACCACGGATGGGGTGAAGTGGAAAGGCCAGAGGGATAAATAAGACACAACCCCTGTGTCTGGGGCCCATGATGACACGTGTCGATCCATAACGCACGCCACGTGGCTTCATAACGTGCGACGGGAGGCCAGGAAAGGAAGGGGAGAGAGCTGGCCGGCAGGCAACCTGGGAAGCCTCAAGGAGGAGGTGGCATTTGAGAAAAGACTGGAATGAGGCAGTAGCACTCAGACGGGCAAAGCCTCCAGGGGGTGGGATATTGCCGGTAGAAGCAGGGATTCTCCCGCTGCAAGACTTTGAAGAGCATCAGTCAGTCCAGGGGCATCTGAGGGCCTGCAGCTGTGTGGCCACGTGGCCTTGGAGAGGACTAGACATCTAAATCCTCTAACGTCAGAGCCAATATCTAGTCTTAAACCACGAAGCACTTTGGAGGCATCCTCAATTCAATCCCTGTCCTCACTCTCGAAGGTAGGTTTTATTACCTCCATTTCACAGATGGAGAAACTGAGACCCAGAGAGGCTAAGGGACTTGCCCAAGGCCAAGTGAGGAGTGAAACCCCAGCAGGTACCCTTGAGAGACCCTGCTCCTTACCTGGGCTTTCTGCCACACCGTTGTTGACCCCTGTCCTGGGGACCCGAAACCAGTCCCCAAACCGCAGAGGCTGGAAGCAGTGAGAGCTGCCCTCACCACGTGGGAACCAAGGCGAGTCCAGGCCAGATCCAGCGCTGAGCCCACACCTGCATGGTGTTAGAGGTGGAGGTGCTTTCGGGACCTTCGCGAGCCCCTGCCTGGGTGGCATGAGCCTCAAGGGTAGAACATCCCCAGGAGGCCAGCGGCACAGTCACAGCAGCCCTCGCTCTCCCCGCCGGCCCTTGCATAAGTGTGCGGAGCCCCAGGCGCCAGGGAGCTCCTGTCTCTTGCGATCCCCGCCGAGGCAGAGGGAGAGAAAGCCTAGCAAATTAAAACAGTTGAAGTCACATCACTTGTGCCTCTTTGAGCCACCCATAAATACATAGGTACTCAAACCTGCTAATCTGACTCCAGCTAATATGTTTTAACCACAGTCTGTGGGCTCTGGAAAGCAGCTGTGAGGAGCAGAGCAAGAAATTAGATTGTAAAAGTGCAGGATAGAGAAATGATTGCAGCATTTTGACAATTACCTGGTGTTCCTTGGTCCGCAGAGGCGAGAGTGCTTTCTCTCTGTACTTCAGCGGTTAAAAAAATGTATCCAGGTTAAGTCCGTTTCATTACTATACCATTATAATCCAGCCTGTATTGATTGCTCACCGCTCACCAAGACACAGGGCGCTGTCACATGTCACCCCGACAGCTACCCACCCGCAGGGGCTCCTGGCACTTCTGCTTTTCGGAGGCGTCAGCCGAGGAGCTGAGAAGCCAAGCAATGTGCCCAGTTGACGGGCTGGTGACTGTGGACCAGGTTCCTAACCCACGACATCAAACACCAGAGCCCACACTCCTCCCAAGGGTGAAAGTTTTGCTTTTCATTCCGTTACTGCGAGGGGAAGGGAAATAGGTCAATCTCCATTTTTCAATTGTGTGTTCTTTTCACACCTAAGGGGTTGGAACAGTCTTATACTTGGTACAGTGGATCTGAGTTCACTTTTGTGAGATTCTTAATAATGCGAGGTGCCCCCTCTGACTGGAGTGGCCAGGTCCCCTCTTTGCATCCAAGCACGTGGCTGTTTTCCCGGTCTCCCTCCACATTATTAAGAATCTCACGAAAGTGAACTTAGAGCCATTGTACTGCAGACAAGCTGCTTTCTATTTTTTGCTCTTCTGCTTAAATTTTCAAAGAATCTAAAATAGCACATGCCATTTTTTACCATGTTCTCTTCTGAAATATTTAATTCTTCCTTGGGCGGTTTAACATTGCTTCGCCCAAGGATTAACTTCCATTTCTGAATAGCCTATTAGCTGAGAGAGGCAGAAAACGTATTTCATAGAGTGGCAGAGATGGGGGGCTGGCAGAGAAAAGCGGGGCGGCCCACGGCTTGCCTCTATAGAGCTGCTTGCCCATCAGCAAAGCCGGGACCCACTCCCTTGATTAAACACATACTGATTTTTAAAAAGCAAAGTTTCCCTGCAAAGACCACTGTTAAGGGGATTAATGCTCAATGAATAATGAATCGGGGAAAGAACTACAACAGTAATACTTAATTGGAAGAGGTAAAGTCAACCATGGTGAAGTGCTCACATCGCCTTGTAGACGCAAAGCAAGTTCTAGAGGGCTCCGTGGGTCTTCAGCCAAATCAGACAGACGTGAGGGCAGCTTCCAAGTCAAGTGGCCAGCCGGAATGGTGCCGGTCAGGATTGCAGCATTTCTCTGCTTATCTGTTTCTTAATAACGGCCGGAGAAGAGGGGAGGGAAAAAAGCACGGGAGAGATGAAAGCTTTGGTGATTTCTGCCTTTGTATTTGAAGGCCCTAATCAAAAGCTTAATTTCTCCTTCTTGCATAATTAAGCCAGATGTTGCTGATGTTAGGTGACTTGCCGTGTTCTTGCTGCACTTATCTCCTGTTCCTCCTTGGGCCAGGCCTAAAAAGTTTGCCTCTTGAGGCAGATTTTTCCAGCAGCCTTTTATGGATAGCTGTGATGGTTTAACTGCCTTCCTCCGTGTGTCTCTCTGTTCAGCAAACTGTACCTCATTTAGTCTGGGGTGTTCACAGTGTTTTGCTTCTTGGACCCAAAGTGTCAGAATTTACTCACAGTGGTAGCAAGAGAAAGGGATGGTTTCCTCCCTTAATCCTGAGTCACTTTTTTTTTTAAAAAAAAAGAAAGGTGTCTCAGCTGTGACGCTGGAAATGTTCTTGCCAGTCAACGTGGGAAAATGTGATTCTTGGCCGATTAATTATAAGGCTGATTTTCCCAAATCCAGATTGGGTGGTGATGAATTACTAATCTTTGTCAACGATCACGTTCTATTTTTTTTTTTTCTTACAAAAGAAAATGAAAGGGGGGTCCCTAAAAATTAAAAAGAGACCATAAGGATCGCACTTTTAGCACATTTCCCACGCTGCAGCTGGCCGCCCATGAGACACAGTGGACATCGCCTGGTTTCCACTTTGCTTCAGGATCACCGAGTTATAACCCAGAGGTACAAGAGGCACACTGAACCCCAGGGAGTGTGCGGGGCTCCCCAAGCTGCTTCACAATGCATTTTGCTCCTCCTGGGAAGCCTCGCCCTCCGGCTCCCATGTTGTCAACTCTCCAGGGGCCCCAGGTTTGCAGTCACCTCAGGGCCAGGCACAGGGTGGAGGTATATGGAAAAGACCCGCAATCAATAGTATCTAGAGGCGAGGGCTTTTATAAAACCCTCTCCCAAGACCAGCCCCACGCTAATTAAACTGAATCACTGGGAGAGGGACACAGGCAGCTGTGCTTTTTCAAACAGCCCCCTGGAATCCACCGTGCTGCCAAGTTTGAGAGCCACTGATCTCAGGGTACCTCCCGAGACAGCTCTGGGGAAGGTGTCATTCAGAATGATGCCTGCCCTGCCTCCTCGTCCCACTTATTTAGTAGAATCTCCAGGTTTTCTATACTTTTACCACTGATTTTTTGTGTGTGTGACACATTTCATTTTGCCAGCTCCATTTTTCCTCCACGGCTGACACAACCTTTAATAGTCACGTTTCTCACCAAGAAGATCGTTTAAAGCTTTAAGCAGTTTGTGACCTTTACACTTTTGTCCAGCTTAGTAAATCTGCTGGCTTTTAACAGTAGTCACTCAGACGTCACAATTTCATTGTAGTTATTTTGTTGTACTTCACCAGATTTTTTTCTAAAAGCAAGGATGTGCTTTGGCTTAGCTTTTGAAAAGATTGTAATTTTTTAAAATTAAAGATGCCGGGGCGTGGGAGAAGATTCCTTTATTCTAGAATTTTCCCAGCAGTATTTCTATAGAAAGTGAGTTGAGCCCTTCTACCACTAGAATATTGGGTCTCTAAATTCTTACAAGTAGGGCTTTAATAAATATCTGCCAATTTTTAAAATTTACATCTGAGGAGAGAAGAACAGGTGTAAAGTCAAGGTATTATGTGAAACAGGAAGAACAAAGTGAAACAGCCATTGCAATTAGGCATTCCTTTTTCATAAGGCTGTAACAAATAATGTGTTTATTTCCCCACCAGTACGCCTTCTAGAACACATAAAAGCTTGGGATAAAGGGAGGCAGAAATCTCTGGCTCAGTTTCTGATTCATGCACTCTCTGAACGTGAAATGTTAGGTATAATATTTCATTTCTTGAAATTGTTTTATACTGCCTACCTCACAGGGCTATTATGTGGTTTCAAAGAGACGTAGGTGAATACACGCTGAAAAGCCTGAAGCACTATATGATAGAATGTAAAATTAAAATGTTATTTAATTAAGGGTTCACTGTCTGCTGCGGCCTTTTTGTACTTGGGTACGAGGCTGCCCTAAAATAGGCACATTTAAGCCATGATCTAGCAGAAGAACAGAAGTTAAAAGGGAAATTAATAATATAACGGATAACATTTCAGTGCTTCTTCCCTGATGGTAAGGGGAATTTACATCACCCCCTGCAGAGGGCAATTAATTGGTTGAAAGACCACTATCACTCAAGTCGGTGCTTTAAAAATGCCTTGTACTGTGCGTCAAGACAGAAAGGCAAGGGGCGTTGGGAAGAGAGAAGGATTCTCAAATGGGTAGATATTATTTACATAATATAATTTTTCTATTCTAAGAATTCATGAATATTTTAAGTTACCTGGACTTGTTTCATATGTAACATGCGTTTTCCACCCTGAATTTGACTAGTGTGTATTCAGAGACAGCCTGGAAAGCAGGGAGATAACTCTAGCTTGAAAATACCATGGTGCCCTCTGGCCTGGTTGCTGCCGTAACTCACTCACTGTCCTGTGTTTTTGCCACAAGACTACTCCACTTGCCGTCTGTCAGGACAGTAGAAGGAAGACATGGGGGATATTTCTTTATATATGTATTTATTTGCTTTTTTAGGATAAGCACATATTACAGTTTTTAAAAATCGTTAAGATGAGAAAGATCCTCTTTTAGAATGATGGAGGTAGAAATGAGTGGAAAACGGACTTCTACTCTGTGTTTTTCTGCATTGTTTAGAAGATCTCCCTTTCCTCACGTCCTCCCTGCTTCATCTCTCCCCGTCTCTGGAAATAACCACCATTCGCCATTTATAATCATGTGCCTTTACAAACAAAAACCAAAGATGGGACTCTCATACATGAGTATTCAGCCAGTTCCCCAATATTAATTGAGCACCTACTATAGACAAGGCACCGTTTAGGTGGTTAGGATACAACACGCAAGAATTGCCGCAGTCCCTGGTTTCAGATAGCTTATATTTTAGCCTTTAGTAATTTTTTTAAAACCCCTCTTTTTTTCAGATTAATTATAGATTCACAGAAAGTTGCAAAGCTAGTATAGAAAGGTCCTTTGCATCCTTATCCAGTTTCCCCTAATATCATAGGACGTTATCTAAACCAACCATATGGAATTACATTTGTAGATTTGTGTAACCGTCACCACAGTTAAGACGAAGACTTGTTCATCGGTATGAAGATCTTCATGCTACCCCTATATAGTCACACACACCCCTCTCCCCTCACCCTCTCTAACTCTGGCAACCTGTTCTCTATCTCTACAATTTTGTCATTTTGAGGACATTATATAAATGGAGTCATATTGTATGTGACTTTTTCTAATTGGCTTTTTTTTTCACTCAGCATAATGTCCTTGAGATCTATCCAAGTTATTGTATCAATAGCTAGTTCCTTTTTTTTTTAACATCTTTATTGGAGTATAATTGCTTTACAATGTTGTGTTAGTTTCTGCTGTATAACAAAGTGAATCAGCTATATGTACACATACATCCCCATATCCCCTCCCTCTTGCATCTCCCTCCCACCCTCCCTATCCCACCCCTCTAGGTGGTCACAAAGCCCCGAGCTGATCTCCCTGTGCGATGCAGCTGCTTCCCACTAGCTATCTATTTTACATTTGGTAGTGTATATATGTCCATGCCGTGCTCTCACTTCATCCCAGCTTACCCTTCCCCCTCCCTGTGTCCTCAAGTCCATTCTCTGTGTCTGCATCTTTATTCCTGTCCTGCCTCTACGTTCATCAGAATCTTTTTTTTTTTTTTTTTAGATTCCATATATATGTGTTAGCATACGGTATTTGTTTTTCTCTTTCTGACTTACTTCACTCTGTGTGACAGACTCTGGGTCCATCCACCTCACTACAAATAACTCAATTTCGTTTCTTTTATGGCTGAGTAATATTCCATTGTATATATGTGCCACATCTTCTTTATCCATTCATCTGTTGATGGACACTTAGGTTGCTTCCGTGTCCTGGCTATTGTAAATAGAGCTGCAATGAACATTGTGGTACATGTCTCTTTTTGAATTATGGTTTTCTCAGGGTATATGCCCAGTAGTGGGATTGCTGGGTCATATGGTAATTCTATTTTTAGTTCTTTAAGGAACCTCCATACTGTTCTCCATAGTGGCTATATCCATTTACATTCCCACCAACAGTGCAAGAGGGTTCCCTTTTCTCCACACCCTCTCCAGCACTATTTGTTTGTAGATTTCTTGATGATGGCCATTCTGACCAGTGTGAGGTGATACCTCATCGTACTTTTGATTAGCTAGTTCCTTTTTACTGTGGAGTGGTGTTCCATGGTATGGATGGGCCAGAGTTTGTCTAGCCATTTACCTATGCGGCGACATTTTGGTTGTTTCCAGTTCAGGGTTATTGTAAGTAAAGCTGTTATGAACAATTGTGTGTACAGGTTTTCGTGTGAACATAAGTTTTAATTTTTCCGGGACAAATGCCCAGGAGTACAATTGCTGGGTCATACAGGAAATATGTGTTTATTTTTTGAAGGAACCACCAAACTGTTTCCCAAAGCGTCTGTACTGTTTCACATTCCCATAGGCAATGTATGAGCAATGTCCCCATACCCTCTCCAGCATCTTGTGCTGTCACAATTTTTCATTTCATCTGGACTAATAGGTGTGTAGTGATAGCTCATTATGGTCTCAATTTGCATTTCCCTAATGGTTAGTTGTGTTGAACGTTTTTTCCTGTGCTTATTTGCTATCTGTGCATCCTCTTCAGTGAAATGTCTGTCTGTTCATGTCTCTTGCCCACCTTCTAACTGGATTGTTTGAGATTTTAATATTGAGTTTAGATTTCCTTGTATATTCTAGATAATGCTCCTTTGTGGAATATGTGGCTTCCAGATATTTTCTCCCAGCCTATATAACACAAGGTTTTTATTTTGTTAAAGTCCAATCATCAACTTTTTTTTCTTTTATGGTGTCATGTCATATCTAAGGATTCTTTGCCTAGCCCAAAGATTTTCTCCCATGTTTTTTTCTAAGTTTGATAGTTTTACATTTTATATTTAAGTCTGTCATCCCTTTTGAGTTAATTATTGTATAAGGTGTGAGGTTTAAGTTGAGGGGGTTGATTTTTTTATCTGTGGGTATCCAGCTGTTCCAGCATCATTTGCTAAAAAAAGCCATCCTTCCTCCACTGAATTACTTTTGCACCTTTGTCAAAAATCAGTTAGGCAGTAATGTAGGATTATTTCTGGGTTCTCTATTCTTTCCATTGCTCTCTGTGTCTCTCCTTCTGCCAATACCATACAATAGCTCTACAGTAAATCCTGAAATCAGGCAGAATGATCCTTACTTTATTCTTTTTCACAGTTGTTTTAGCTATTCTAGTACCTTTGCCTTTATATAAAAATTTTAGAATAATCTTGTCTATAGCTACAAAGTAGAGGGATTTTGTAAAGAATTACATTAAACCTATATCAACTTGGGCAGAATTGACATCTTTACTATGTTGAATTTTCAGATCCATAAACACAATATGTCTCTCCATTTATTTAGATCTTTGATTTCTTTCATTAGCATTTTGTGGTATTCAGCATGCAAGTTCTGTACAGGTTTTGTTAGATTAACATGTATTTCTCTTTTTTTTTTGAGCAATTGTAAATGGTATTATATTTTTAAATTTGGTGTTCACATGTTCACTGCTAGCATATAATCATACAATTGATTTTTGTATATTTATTATATTTATCTAGTATTCTGTGACCTTGCTGAAATTCCTTATGAGTTCCAGGAGTTATTTGTTCATTTTTCTTTTGTTTTGTTTTTAGATTGATTGGGATTTTCTGCATAATCTCATGTTATCTAGAAATAGAGAGTTTTATTTCTTACCTTCTGTTCTTTATAAATTTCTTTTTTCTTGCCTTAGTGCACTGGCTAGAACTTCCAGTGCTGTGTTGAACAGGAGTTGTGAAAGCAGGCATCCTTGCCTTGTTTCATTTTATGCGGAAAGCGTTCAGTCTTTCACCAGGAAGTATGTTAACTGTACAACAATTTGTAGATGCCTTTTTTCAAGTTGAGGAAGTTCCCCTCTGTTCCTATTTTTCCAAGTGTTTCTATCTTGAATGGGTGTTGAATTTTGACAGATACTTTTTATGCACTAATTGATATGATCTTGTAATTTTCTTCTTTAGCCTGTTAATATGGTGGATTACATTGATTGATATTTGAATGTTGAACTGGCTTGTATTCCTAGAATACACTTGGTCATGGTGTATAATTCCTTTTATATATTGTTGAATTCTATTTGCTAATATTTTGTTAAGGAGTTTTGCATCTATTTCCGTGAAGGCTTTTGATCTCTAGTTTTCTTTTTCATACCGTCCCTGCGTGGTTTTGGTATTAGGATATTGGCTTCATAAGATGAGAAATGTTTCCTCCTCTTCTATTTACTGGAAGAGAATATATACAGTTGTCGTTAATTCTTCCTTGGTAGACTTCTCCTAGGAAACCACATGGGCCAGGAAATTTCTTCTTTGGGAGATTTAAAATTACAAATTCAATTTCTTTAATACTTATACGGCCGTCCAAATGATCTATTTTATATTGGGTGAGTTTGTGGTAGTTTGTATTTTTTGAGGAATAGGTTCATTTTATCTAAGTTGTCAAATTTATGTGTGTAGATTTATTCATAGTAATTCCCTATCCTTTTGATATCTTCAGGGTATGTAGTAATAGCCTCTGTTTTAATTCATGATATTTGCAGTTTGTGTTTTCTTTCTTTTTTGTTTTATCAGTGTTGTTAGAGATTTGTCAATGTTACTAAGCTTTTTCAAAGAACCAGACTTTTGTTTCTCATTTCTTTATTTTTCTATTTTCAATTTCACTGGTTTCCGCTCTTTATTATGTCCTTTATTCTTCTTGCTTTGGGTTTATTTTGCTCTTTTTCTAGGTTCTTGAGGTAGAAGCTTAGATTATTATTTGAGACTTTTCCTCTTTTCTAAAATAAGCATGTAGTGCTAAAAAATTTTCTTTTGGCACTGCTTTAGCTGTGTCTCACAGATTTTAATATGTTGTATTTCCATTTTAATTAAGTTCTATATATTTTATTTCCCTTGAGACTTCCTCTTTCAACCATGGATCACTTAGAAGTCTTTAGTTTCTAAGTGTTTGGAGAATTTTCAGTTATCTTTTTGTTATTTACAATATTTCTAGTTTGATTCCATTGTGGTCAGAAACATACTCTGTATGGTTTCTGTTTTGTTTTGTTTTTTCAGTTTGTTGAGGTTTGGCTCTAGGTATTGTTTTTCTTTGAATACTTCCGTGAGCATTTGAAAAGAATGTGCATTCTGCTGCTGTCAGGTGGAGTGTTCTATAAACGTTGATTAGTTCCTGTTGGTAGATGATGATGTTGAGTTCCTCTATACCCTTGCTTATTTCTGTCTAGTTTTTCTATCAACTTTTGAGAAAGGGATGTTGAAGTCTCCAACTCTGATGGTGGATTTCTCTGTATCTCCTTTCAGTTCTATCAGGTTTTGGTTATCATATTTGCAGCTCTGTTGTTTGGTGCATACACATTTAAGATTTGCTATGTTTTCTTGATTGATTGACCCTTCTGATGTTATGTAATATTCATCTCTGTCTCTGGTAATTTTCTTTGCTCTGAAGCCTACTTTACCTGATATCAATATAACTACTCCTGCTAGCTTTTGATCAATGATTGCATAATATATCCTTTTCTATCCTTTTACTATTAACCTGTCTTTAACATTATATTTGAAGGGAGTTCCTTGTAGACAGCATATAGTTGGGTCATGTTCTTTTATCCACTCAGCCAATCTTTGACTTTCAATTGGTATATTTAGATCATTTACATTTAATGTAATTATTGGTATGTTAGGGCTCAAGTTGGCCATTTTATGTTTCCTTTCTGCTTGTACTTTCTCTCTTTTCCATCTCTATTTTCTTTTTCTTGTCTTCCTGTGGGTTACTTGAACATTTTTTTAGAATTCCATTTGATTTATCTATAGTGTTTGTGAGTGTGTTTTTGTATAGATTTTTTAGTGGATTGTCTAGGTATTACAAGCTTGTATGTATGTATGTATATGTGTGTACTTGTGTATATATGTAATTTATCATCTGTTGGTATCAGCATTTTACCAGTCTGAGTGACATATAAAAACCTTACTTCCCTTTATATCCTTTTACTGTCCCCTGTTTATAATTGTCTTAAATATTTCCTCTACCTACATTTAGAACCCATCAGACAGTGCTATAATTTTTTCAACCATCAAACATAATTTAGAACATTCAAGAGGAGAGGGATAATGTATTTACCCATATTTTTACTTTTTCCATTTTTTTATCCTAATTCCAAGGTTCCTTCATTTTCATTTCTTACGTGTTTAGAGAACTTCCTTTACCATTCTTATAGGATCAATAACAAATTCTCTTAGTTTTCCTTCATCTGAGAATGCTTTGATTTGCCTTAATTCCTGAATAATATTTTCACTGGTATAGCATTTTGGGTTGACAGTTCTTTGAAAAGCACTTGAAAAATGTTGTGCCACTTTCTACTTGACCTCCCTGGTTTCAGATGAGAAATTCTTTTCTCTGTCCCCTCCATTCTGCTGTTGAGCCCATCCACTGAGCTTTCTATTTCAATTAATGTATTGTGCAGTTCTAAAATTTCCATTAGGTTATTCTTTATAGGTCTGTTTCTTTGCTGAGACTCTGTTCTTTTTTTGTTTCAAGAGTGTTCCTAATTGCTCATTGAAGCATTTTTATGATGGCTGCTTTAAAATCTTTGTTAGATAATCCTAACATCTCTGTCATCTAAGTGTTGGCATCGATCTATCGCTCTATCGCTCTATCTATCTATTCAAATTGAAATTTTCCTGCTTCTTTGTATAAGTGAGTTTAGATTGAGACCAGGACACTTTGGGTTTTATGAGACTGAGAATCTTATTCAAAGCTTTTTCTGTTTTAGGTGACTTCTTTTAACACTGCTCCAGCAGGGGAAGGAATGGCATCACCTCGCTACTGCCAGGTGGTTGTAGAAGTCCAGGTTTCCCTTTCAGCCTCTGTTGTTGACACCCAAAGGAAGAAGGAGCTCCTTCTGGGCAGGGGTAGAGGTTTCAACTCCCCACTAAGCCTGATACCACCTGGCTGGGAAGGATATGAGTGCCTTTTGTTGCTCTTCATACGGCCAGCACTGGCACCTCAGTTTGGGGAGAGTAGCTTGCCTCATTACCCCTTCTGAAAGTCCTTGCCTTCCACAAGGCCTCCCCTGACTCCACCCCAGCATGGAGGAAGAGGTGTACTTCATTATTAATGGGTGGTGATGAAAGTTCAGGCTCCCTACTCAGCCTCCTCTGACACTGCTCTAGCAGGGGTGGAGGTGAGGTATATTGGGGGTACCTAGCACAGCCTGGCATGGTTGAAAGTCTAGGTTTCCCACTTGGTCTTTGCTGGTGGGAGTGGGGTCCCAGTTTTTTCTGCAATGTTTGGCTAGAGTAGATCGGTTACTGTCTAAAAGTTTTCTGTCTTGCTGGGATGCCCCTTTCTGGTCCTGTGGCTGTAAAGAGCAGCTTTTTTTGTAGTATTTTTGTCTGTACCTATTGACATTTCCAAGGTGTTGGCTTCTTCACCTCCAAGTCTGGAATATATGAGGCAAAAAGACAACCCAGGAAACTCACCACCATGTCATTCTCTGGCACCCAACGTTCCTAGCCAGTCTTCCTTCTTCTCTCCACTTTTTATATCTCTATCTCCATGATGTAGAGATATAGAGATACAGATAAAGAGATCCTTACTGAACAATTTTAATAGTTCTAATCATTTTCAAATGATGGTCTTGGATTTTGGAGGGTGACAGTCACATACTTTGAAAAGAACTATGTTTTCTTCTCTTCTTTTCCAATATTTACACTTCACTTCCTATTCCATCACTGCCTTGCCCAAGACCACTGGTGTAATGTGGAAGAGCGGTGACAATGACAGGCATCCATTCTTCTCTTGCTTCTGATCTTTCAGTGTTGAGTAGATTGTTTTGTAGGTTTCTGTTTGTATCCTTTATCAATGTTTTCTCTGAACTTAGCTTGTTAAGAATTTTTTATTAAGAATGGATGTGCAGTTTTATTAAATGCCTTTACTGAATTTACCAAGATGATCATGTGTTTTTTCTCCTCTGATCCATTAATAATAGAATTATAATAATAAATTTTTCTCATGTTGAGTCTTCCTTACATTCATAGGACAAACCCTCCTAGGTCACGGTGTATTACTCTTTTAAGGCACTACTAATTTTTCTTTTTTTTTACTTTTTTTTTTTTGGCAGTAATTTTGATTGGTTACTGTATTTAGGATTTTTGCTCATGTATGCTTTAATAAGATTGTGCTTCTAATCCCTGCTATACACCAAATGGATGACCTATTTTAGATGGGGCCTATGTTCTCCATACTGCCTTGGACCACTCCCTATGGTCACTCAATGAAATACTACATTTCCTATTAAATATTAAATTTCTTTTTATTAACTGTCCTGTCTGACTTTCATAGGCACTTTGAGTTGCTGGTCTGTACTTTGCTATGTTAGTGCTATCCTATCTATTTTTGGTATCTAGGTTATACTAGGTTTGTAGAAGAAATTGAGAATCTTTACATATTTTCGACATTCCACAGCAGTCTAGCACAGGAATTAACATGTACTTTAAACTTTAAAGGTGTTAAAAGTGAGAAAAAAGAAGGAGTGAGTAGTAAAACCATCTGGTCCTGGGACCTGGTTGATGGGGTTGGAGGTGGAAGAGGTAAACTTTGACTACCTTTTCAATTTTCTTTTCCTATAGTTACTGGTCTTTTCAGGTTTCCTGCCTCTTACTGAGTCATTGTAGCCATTTATATGTTCCTAGAAAATCGTTTTATTTCTATTTTCAAATTTATTTTTTTAATCTATTGGAATTTGCATATATATTCTCTAATAATTTTGAAATGAAATCCACATCTATAGTTATATCCTCTTTATTAGTCCTAATTTTATTTTGTTTACTTTGTTTTTTTTCCCCCCAGAGTCTGGTCTCTTTGGTTGGTCTTTATAAACATCTTTTGGTTTTAATGATGAAACTGACTTGTTTGTTTTCTGTTTCATCAGTTTCTGATTTTACCTCTCTTGATTCCCTTTCTTCTACTTTTTTGAGCTCTTTTTAAAAGATTTCTTGAGATGATTGTCTAGTGCAATTTTAATCTTGCTTGTTTTCCAAATGCACATGAAACATGGAGTCCCTCTTTGATTTTGAGCTGAGTGCTCTCATGCTCATTCATTGCTACGTGGTCTCCAATTTCTTTTTATTTCTTTTTTTTTAAATACATCTTTATTGGAGTAT
This sequence comes from Balaenoptera physalus, assembly GCF_965194825.1. Lineage (NCBI taxonomy): Eukaryota > Metazoa > Chordata > Mammalia > Artiodactyla > Balaenopteridae > Balaenoptera > Balaenoptera physalus. The sequence goes on along the minus strand of NC_138896.1, from coordinate 63,815,730 downwards.
AATTGCTTCACAATGCTGTGCTAGTTTCTGTTGTACAACAAAGTGAATCAGCCATATGCATATATATATCCGCATTTCCCCTCCCTCTTGAGCCTCCCTCCCTATCCCACCCCTCTAGGTGGTCACAAAGCACCGAGCTGATCTCCCTGTGCTATGCGGCTGCTTCCCACTAGCTATCTATTTTACATTCGGTAGTGTATATGTGTCCATGCCACTCTCACTTCGCCCCAGCTTCCCCTTACCCCTCTGCTTGATTTTCTTTTATAAATTAACTCTTGGGTTAGAGTTCCAAGAGGCCTGTACTCTTTCTCTTCCGGGAGTTTTATTGAGATTTTATTTGTGGCCAAATAATTGGTCAGATTTTTTAACTGTTCCATAAAAATTTAAACATATGCTGTCTGTTAGTTGGGAACTGAGTTTAAATTTGAAATTCATCTAGCTTGATGATTGTGTATTCAAATCATCTGTATCCTTACCTGTTTTTTTTTTTGTCTACTTGATCTGTCACTTTCTGAGAAGGCTGTGCTAAAGTTTCCCACCATGATCATGGATTTAATAGTTTCTGCTTGCATTTCTAACCCTTGTTACATAATTCCATGCTGTGGTGTTCAGTGAGAAAGCTTTGTGACTCTTATCTTCTGGATTGTATCTTTAATCCATGTAAAATAGTCCCCTTGCTTTTGACCTTGAATTCTATTTTTATCTAATATTAAGACTGCATTTTTTGGCTTTCTCTTTGATAACATGTATTAGGTTTATCTCCAGTCACTCTGTTTTGCGCCATTTTAAGTCTTCTGTAAATAACATAAAGCTCAGTTCTAAGTATTTCCCATCACAAAGTCTGTCTTTTAATAGGAAAATTAAAGTATTTGTATTTATTATAAATATTGGTATGTTTGAACTTATCCCTGTCATTTATTTTCATTTTCTACTTTACATGCCTCCCTTTTCTTTATTGTTGTACTCATAATGTTTTCTTTTTCTTTTCTTTTTTTTCCTTTGGTGTTTTGGAATTTCTACGTCCTATTCTTCTTTAGTTGTTTAAAGCAGAGCATCAAACTCTCATCACTTATAGGAAAATGTAATTTAAATCGGAATTTGTAACCTACCCTTCCCACGAGACAAAATCTTGAGCAAATTTTTACGTGTTTTTAGCTTCCAAGGACCTTTCTTGCTCTCAATGGCTCCATTTTCACAACAGCCTACTCTGGGTTTTCTCAGTGCAGTATCCCTCTGAAGATAACAATAGTGTATGTGTATGTGTGTGTGTAAGTTCTATTCTCTGCGTTGGAGTCCAGTTCAGGTTGTTTTCGGCTTTCTCTGTTATGGAAAATATTTCCTCAAATGTCTCCTACTTCTTTCATATGCAGAAAGGTGTGGATTGGTGTTGGTAACTGTCACGTGTTTCCTCAGCAATCATATGCTTGGTTTCCACTGCAGATCCCTTTTCTGAATGGGAGGGATGGCTAAGACCCATGAGTAAGTTCGTGGGGGGCGTGACAGCAGATTTCCCTTTAGGGCATTTAGGAAGAGAGCAGGCAGGCCAGCTGGGAACCCTCATGGGGCCCCGCAGGGAAGCTTTGCCCTGAGGTGAAGCAGTTTCCCATAGCTGACTTCTATGCAGCGTCATGTTTCTCTTTTCCTCTCCTTACCCTCGTCTCTGCCTGCTGAGGAACCTCGTACTCCCTACCTGATGTTCTAGACTCAGAATCCGGGAGGAGAGCCCCTACCCTGGCCAATTCCCAGCCTTCTTTAAGAGCTACGTTCACAGCACACTGCATCCAGCCTTCCACACGCTGGGGGAAGGGGCAGGAAAGGTTGGTCCAGGTTATTTAGACCCATTTCCCTCCTAAGTGCCCCTGTGGTCTGCCCTCTCCCCAAATTTGGAGGGGTTCAACACAGCCTTGAGAAGACTCCACCAAGCCTGCTGCTGTGCTGGGCTTGTTTGGGGTAGCAGTTTTCCCCACTCCAGTTTTTCTATCAACCTGTCCCACCTACCAGTATGTCTACAGCACTGATGGTGCCCTTTCAGTGCTACTAAGGATTTATTTTCCTTCTTGCTGAGGGGAAGAAAATATATGTGCTCGGTCTGCCATCTTGAACCAGAAATCTAAAAGAGGGTTTAGGATGCCACAAACAGGTAGCTTGTTTTTTTCTTTAATGGCTTGTTGTTTTTTTTTTTTAAATTTTATTGAAGTATAGTTGATCTACAGTGCTGTGTTAATTTCTGTTGTACAGCAAAGTGACTCAGTTTTATATATATATATACACATACACACACACGTATGTATATATATACTTTTTCATATGCTTTCCATTATGGTTTATCACAGGGTATTAAATATAGTTCCCTGTGCTATACAGGAGGACCTTGTTTATCCATTTTATATACAGTAGTTTGCATCTGCTAATCCCAAACTCCCAGTTCATCCCCCCCTCCACTCCCCCTTGGCAACCACAAATCTGTTCTCTATGTCTGCGAGTCAAACAGGTAGCTTTTTGAGTGAGGAAAACAAATCACTTAAAATATCCTTTCTATAAAGAATTCCAAAATAGACATGCCTTTTCCTGTACTTAAAAGTCAAATAAGTAAAAGGCAAGAATACGGAGTAGTGTTTTTGTCTGCAACCAGAATGAAGGGGTGAGTACTACTGCCCGACAAGGCTGGAGTCGGGGCTGTGTTTGTATTGGCAGCATCGGTCATGTACACTAGCTGCCTCTATTAAAATGTAACTATTAGCAAATGAAATTAAATACTTCAGTTGCCTAGTAACTAATCCAATTTGAGAAAGAAGCAAAAATAGAATACATAAATTTAGAACTTTTAGGCAGTGTGCCAAGCAAAATATTCTTGCTTGTATCCGTTTGATCATCTGCCATTTGAATGGAAGAAAGGATGTTTTAGTGTCAGATCCGCAACATTTGTGTTGACCTTGCTTGCTAAAAGTGAATATCCCTTGATGACTAGACATAACTGAGAGGTAGGCAGGCTTCCCAAAGACATCCAGCCCCACTAGCTCCCGAAATTGCCAGGTAGGGGCAGGAGCCGGAAGGCGCTTTGAGTGACTACTAGGAATTATTTTTTTTGACTTAATTAAAAAGGAAGGGCATTATGTGATTTAAGCCACATGATACTAAGGGGAAAAATGTATAAACCATCTGTTTTATCTATTTCCATATAACAGTAAAATATATTTCCTCCCAAAGCAGCTTTTCAACAAGATGGAAAATTAAGAAACAGTTTAAGATTGTGTAGTACATGAAGTAATTACTGGGGTTATATAATATTGGAGTTCAAAGAAATACCGTGATAAATAAATTGACGTTCAATGTGATGTCAGTTACTTCAGGTATGACTTTTTTCCGCCTCCTTGAAAAAATTGAGAAAAAACACGCCACAGTTGCCTGTATTTACAGATGACATATTTCCAAAGAGAAAGTAAAAAAGAAAATGAAAAATTATTCCCTCCAAAATAAAATAATTTAAAACTTAAGAAAGAGTTGTAAGAATAGTACAATGAATTCTATATACTCTGGACCCAGATTAGTAATTGCTTTATCACTTTTCTCCCTCCCTCTCTCTTACACACACACACACACAGACATTTATATATGCACACACATATACATGTACTTATATACACAGACATTTTTCTCCTAAACGATTTGAGAGTTAGTTTACCTTTAAATATTTCAGCTTGTATTTCCGGACAACATAATCAAATACAATATCCAATTCAGGAGATTTAACATTGATATAATAGTATTGTATTGATGCCACTGTATTAGTACTGTGTTGATTGCATTGATAGAGTATCACAATCTATATTCAGATTTTGCCATCTGTCTCAATAATATCCTTGAAAGCAGTTTCTTTTTCAGTGCATCCAGGATCCACTCCAGTAGTGCCCATTGCATTTGGGTGTCATGTCTCTTTGATCTTCTGTAATCTGAAACAGATCCTCAGCCTTTCTTGCCTTTTGTTACATTTGACACATTAAGAGAGAACAGGGAATGTCCCTCATTTGGGATTTTTCTGATGTTTCCTCATGATTAGATGAGGACATATTTTTCCATCATTAATTGCAGTACTCTTTTAAATAGTCTAAATTCGTAAGAGGATCATGCAGTGGAAGATGGTTAGCAAACCTCAGAGCCCTGTCACCCCAAATTGTGGCTGGGTAGACTGTGGCTTTTGGTTGGGCGTGGCTGGCAGCCCTGCCACGTGCCAAGGGCTCTGACCTCAGCCCTCTGGCGTGTCCCCACTCAGCACACAGTAGGCATTTCCTAACAAAGTATCCAGGGACTCATTCCAAAATAGGAAAGCAACCATTGCAGCCCAAAACCTATTTTTTTCCCTCCCCTTTCTAAGTGTCTTAGAGATGTAAAAGCTCATGAAAGAAAAGGCCACGTACATTACCAAAAGTATTTCAGCTATGTAAATGTTCTTCTATTACTAGTAGTTATTAGCAAGTTAAGTTTTTAAACTGATACCAACTTTAGCTGCTTAACTATAGAAAGGTTGACTGATAAATGGAAGGGCTGGGAATCACAATTAAACACCACTGGCAAGGCAAAGGAACCAGTGAACAAGACTTACAAGGGATGTTCACATTCAGGCCAGTGAAGTAAATCTATAGCCTACTTGTCTGCAAGTCAAAACTTACGCCACACCCTGGTTTTGAATGATGGGTTCGGTTAAGAGAAATTTTTGTGGGAAATACGTGACATGCGTGTGAGAGTTTATGTTTACCCGTGGTTGGATCTGGAAGAAGAAATAGGCAAAGGTCTGTTTCTTGTCCTTGAAACTGAAGAGGTTCATGTCTGAGTCCTCCAGGGCCTTCACTGGGGTGGGCCAGTTCCACCCACACCCAAAGGCACACGCGCATTCTAAACCCTGGACAGCGTCACACGGTTCTTCTGGGCTTTGCTATGTGACTCTTTGCTTGGTGCTCACCTTCATTGTTTTCTACAACTCTTTCCCTTCCTGTTTTTCTGCACTTATTTCCAGTCTTAAAAATGCAGACTGGAAGGGCTTCCCTGGTGGCGCAGTGGTTGAGAATCTGTCTGCCGATGCAGGGGACACAGTTTCGAGCCCTGGTCCGGGAAGATCCCACATGCCGCGGAGCAACTAAAGCCCATGCGCCACAACTACTGAGCCTGTGCGTCTGGAGCCTGTGCTCCGCAACACGAGAGGCCGCGATAGTGAGAGGCCCGCGCACCGCGATGAAGAGTGGCCCCCACTTGCCGCAACTAGAGAAAGCCCTCGCACAGAAACGAAGACCCAACAAAGCCATAAATTAATTAATTAATTATTTTTTAAAAATGCAGACTGGAAGCATCACAGCAATTGTCCCTAGGTCATGATACCCGGATCTTGAGGTTTTTCACCGTGATAACTTGGTGCCTCTTCTTGATTTATAGCTCTCAGCTTAATTAATTCGGAGCTTAGGTTCTCCCCTGCTCTCCTTCAGCTTCCATGAGACTCTCCTGAACTGCTTCCTCAGCCCTGCTCTGTGCAAAGCCAGGGGGATTGCAAAGCTCAAAGGGCCCGTGGTCAGCTCTGTGGAACATTGCTACCGCTTCTCGTTCATTCATTCAACAAGCACGCTTTGAGCGTCTACTCTAGGCCAGGCACTGCTCTTGGAGCTGGAGATACAGAGGTGACAGGTCTGACCAGATTCCCACCCTCACGGAGCTTACGCTCCAGTGGAGAGTCACGTGATGTACTAGTAAGTAAAGCCAGGAAGACATAGTTCCAGATGGCAGCAAGCACCGTGATGAGAATCAAACAGGCCAGCATGAAAGGCAGTGGGAAATGGTGAGGGTAATCAGCCAGCTTCCCCAGTCGCCGTCTCAGTGGGATGCCCTCATCTTACAGGCAGGGGTCAAGGAACTGGACAAGACTCCATTTGATAATCTGCGGAATTAACTTCCTGAAGAAAAAGACTTTCCATTTGTTCCAAGGGGAGCTAATAGAGCATTATTATTTGTTTAACGTACTTTTTATATGACAAAGGATCAAAGCTATGGACAACAAATTTAGTAGAATAAGTATTGTCTTGCTTATGCTTTCTAGACGCGAGGTGACTATACCACGCGGTTAATTCCAGTGATTCTCTGTGACTCTTAGCAAGTAATTACCATTCCATTCACATCTGCCCTTAAAAACGGGCCATATGCAAGTCTCTCTTATAGTATTTATCTTGCAAATCCAAAGGTAACAGACTGAAATGATGACTTAAAGCAGGGTGGGTGTTATTCTTCTCAGATCTTTTCAAAAGGTCACATCTTTGAGCTGCAAAGGTATGAATTTTTCAGGTGCCTCATAGTAACCTGGATGGGGCATGAGAGGAAAGAAGGGCTGGATCTGTTCAGGGCGTGACTGGTACCAAGCCTCCAAGCCCTCATAACAAAATGGATTCTCTTCTTGGGGTGTCAGCCTGAGATAGTCGCATTATGAATTCAGTGGTGAGCAGCTTTATTTCGTCTATGATGGAAAAGCACACACACACCCTGCAAAAAACGTATATGCTTTCACCAAAACTTGACCGAAGATGCTTACTTGGGGGCGAGGTAGCAAGGCAGGTCTGATGCCTGTGGTGGGATAGGACCACGGCATCCAGGCCACAGGCTTTCACCAAGGTGGGCGGCTTCTCCATCACTCTGAAGTGGTTTCCCCTAGTGCCGCCTCTCCGCCCCGCCCCACGCACACACCTCGGGATTCCTGTGGTCTTCACTCCATCACGAGAACCGCGCGGGCAGCCCTGGCCAGACCCACCCAGGGCTCACAGTTTGAAGGGATGGGGGAGCCCCCTCCAGGGGAGCACTGTCTGAGGCCTTGATGCCTGTACCTTCTCTGGGGGAGAACACGAAGCACCTCTCTCCTCTCCTTTCCTCTGCTCTGATCGCCTGATTCCCCAAATCCTGGAAACGGCAAAGGCCCGATGGAAGGGCTGAAATGAACACGTCTTACGTATTTCCAGCCAAGGTGGAGGACAACAGAGGTCTCCCTGGGGAGACCATGGCCCACATAACCCTCACCAAGGTCAACAAAGCAAGACCAAAATGTCAGACTTCCTGCCTGGGGGAGCTTGTGACACTTCAAAGCTTGGAAATACAAAGTTCATCCAAAAGCAGAACTCTGGAATGGCCCAGGGCGCAGATTTTATCACAGTAAAACACAAGACATAGACAGGATTTCTCCACCCCACCCACGCTCTGGCAGCACCAGTTGGCCCCATCAGAAGGCTCCTGAGCAAAGAAGGCATAAAATGGGCAAAGCCCAGGTGTCCCTGAGGTCCCCTGCTGACCTATAATAGCCCCCCACCCTCTGTGCCATAGGTCTGCCATCATTTCTCTTTGTCCTGGGTCCCTGGGTCTGAACTTGGCCAGCTACAGCAATAGAAAATGTGGACCACTCACCTTGTGCCTTACCCCAAGAGCAGCCTCCTAATCTAGAAAGAGACCGGAAAAAGAAGGAAAGATAAACAGGCTTCCATATCTGAGAGACTTGAATTACTTTTATTTTTCAATACCATGCGAAATTACCATGAACGATAAAAGTGTAAACTTGAGGATCCGCAGAAAATGCAATCGCATGGCAAGCACTGTACGTGCACTGTTGCATTCGGCAGCCGTCAGATGCAGCAGGGGGAGTCAGGGTCCCTTGGTAATTATGCGCATCCATTAGCGTGGCATCCATTCTTTGTCAGAGGCGTTTGGCGACAGTCTCTCTCCGGAGAAGCACACAGCCTTGTGGTCTGCAGCTACGTGGCCACAGAGTAGCCCGCCGAGGGAGATGCCACCGATAACACCATATTATAAAGGCAGAGTTTGTTGGGTTTTTGTTGTTGTTTTTAATCTCAGATGTTGGTTGCAGAGGCACAGAATGTTGATTACAGTTTTACAGGCACTGCTAACAAAAGCTGCACTCGCAAAGGAAAATTCAGTGTTAAGGTTCCGTGGATGATGATGGCGGGGTAGGGGCAGGTAAGCTGTAGAAGGTAGGGAAGGATGGGGGAAGTGTCGTTGCCATTCCTTTAGCAAAGGAAGATGGGGGCAGGCCATAAACATAGCTTCATTCCCAAGCCGGCAATTCTTACACTTAATATGTTTTGTCAGGCAAGCCTTCGATACAGATTAAAATGAAATGCCAAGTAATTTCCACCTCTCGGCCGCTCATGTCTGCGAACAATGGAGAGTGTTTTGATGAATGTCAGTTAATGGCACTCGCACGCTTGTAGATTTAGTCCCAGCAGCAAGGACTAGGGATGGGGGAAGGGTGGGAGGCTCTGTGTGTGTGGAGAGGAGGGCTGGGGACCTTCCCGATGGATTCGGTTCACGGCAACCCAAATTGAAGGTAAACCCAAAACAAAATCAGGCTGCCACGTTGAGATGACCTGTTGTCGTTAATTAGGCTCAAAGCAGCCTCCACCTGGAGGAGGGTTTCTTTGCATGTAGGTTGCGTTGTCGAGCGGGTGCAATTTCCGTGGAAGGAAAGTGAGCACCTGCATTGCTGCGTCTAAGGCTGCGTTTCAGCTGGGATGTTGAAACCAAGTCTCAGTAGCTGTACTTTTAGAGTCTGTCCCCTTCCCGCTGGGTTCCATCCTGACAGAAACCAGACACTGCCAACCCACAGGCCGAGCTGTGATTTCTCATTTCCCCGTACATCCCTGCCTTTGCAACTTTGCATTGTAAACTCCCAGTGTGGGATGTATCAGAAGAGCAGGATAAAGACGGAAGCGCCAGCAGAATTCTGTCCCCCAAGGATTTAAATCCTCACCTTCCTCATGACTGGCATATGCCGTGTCCTTAGTTCTCATCCTGTTCTTCAGCTTGATTGGGAGGATTTAGTTTCTGCTAATTCTCTTATTGTTTGGCATAGGAGCTTTAACTGGAAGTTGCTGACTAATTTTACGGTTGTGTAGGTAACAATTAACACTCTGTCCTGCAGTCATCGTGAAGGAAGCCTCCGTGTTCAAAGTCTAGTAGATTAAATTGGTTTTCCCTTCAAGTACCAAGGACCAGGCTGTTACCTTGACTTTGGTGCTTACCTGTCTTTTGCTTGTTTTTTTGAATCACTGGTTACCAAATGGTTTTGTGTCCAAGCCAGTTTTTTTAAGACATTGAATCAGAAGGAAACTCTTGCAGGAATGCTTAGGACATGTGCAAAAATTATCTTCCTGTGACCAGAGTGAGAGTCCCAAGGGCAAAGAGAATAAAAGCTGAGGTGTGTTGGGCTCAACTGTTCTCACTGTTAGTTAATAACATTTGTGCCCTATACTTACCTAGTTTGATCCCTACAACAGCCCTCTGAAGGGGTTACCATCCTCATTATATGATGAAGAGACTGAACTCTCATGGTTTTCCCAAGACACCACACAGCGAAGAATCAAGCGTACGGGTCTGTCTGACCCAAAGTCCCAGCTCTCTCACCAAAGCCTTATCTTTGAGAAATTTTCCAACTATTTGGAACTATTTCCAACAGTTTTCAGATAATTTAGAATTGAAGTTACTTGCTAAAAGATGATTGGGGAAAGAAGTAGTTCTCATTACACTTACGCACTGATGTTGAATTGTTCTAAAATTTTTTAACTTAGTATCCTTTTGGTCAGTAATTAGTCTGAAAGCATCTAACATGGCAGCCGAGAGCCCGAGTCTGAGTCTGTTCGACAGAGGATTGCTTTGCATGTAGAAGTTCATGCGCTTCCTCATGTACATTTCAGAAGCAGCATGAGCTTTTCAACTCTTAGATAATCTGAAAGATCCACGTTGCTGCCAATTCTAGGCTTTTCAAAGCTAACATTTAAGGAGGTGCTTCTAAAGCAGGAGTAAAATTGGAATGGCTTGAGTTGGTCTCCCTTCTGCATCCAGGGAATTTGGAAAAGCAATAGACAGTAGGCATCCTGCCGGTCTGTGAGAAGAGGCAGAGCGACACTTCCTGCCAGTGTCTGGGGGCTGGAGGACCATGGCCAGAGCACAAGTCACATCCCCCCAGACTGACCCAGAAGCCCACTCTCTCTTCCCACCTCACCTCACTCCCCTCCACCATCCAGCTTTGTTGTTTTGTCATCTGGGGAGGAGAGAACCAACCTCCCTGTCTTGTCATCACTACCATTGGGAGCACATATGGATGTCGGGGAAGCACGTGGGTGAGGCCCAGTCTCCATTTCCTGATCATAAGAGGGGGCGATACCTCCCTCCCTGGGTTACTGGGAGGCTTGGACAGGAAATGTGCGGAGCCACTGGGCCACCCGGCACAGTCAGGCTTGGTGAAAAGTGGTTACAGCCACAGAAGCATTTCCAGAAGCCCCCAGCTGGTCCAGATCATCGCTGCTTTCCTCAGCAGACCTGAGCTCACAGTCTGTCTTTGATAACAATTCCAGGTCTTCGGCATTTGGAGGGAGTTACCAAGGTGGGAGTTTTACAGTAAATATTGAAAACCCCACCTGCAAAGACGATGTGAGAGGCAGTTCCGCAAAGCAGCCCTGTCTGGCCAGAGAGCTTCTGGGCATTTCCTAAGACTCAGTCTTCTGGGACTTCTTCCTGATCAAAAGGATTCTTCAATTTCAAAATCAAAGTAAAATCTCTGGCAAAAAAACACCGAAATCGAGTTGAGCATCTCTATTAGCAAATTCCGCTTCCCAGAGAACTGTCTCTACAGGCAGAAAACACAGGTGGTAAGTAGAGGAGCAGAAAGATTTGGGGCCCAGGAGTCCTGCCTCAGCCTAGACCTTCAGAGGGTGGACAGGGTAGCGTCTGGTCCCCAGAGCACGGCCGCCAGAGCACAGGCGTGGGGAGAGGCCAGAAGGGGCATTCCTCCAAAAGAACCGCAAGATTTTGCTAATTTAGAAAACCTGAAGAACACAGGTAGGAATGGATTCTAAGGAAATTAGATTAAGGAGGATGAAATAGAGAGATTCTGGATGGAATGTGTTCGCTAAAGCAGGTGGAAGTGGCTCTAAGAGATTGCTTTGTTGGTTGGCTGAAAGTTGAACTCAATGGTTCTACATTCAGTGAGGCTCTAGAATGTCCCTGGCATAGCATAGAAGGAAGGCATCAAAGGCTTAGCGAGGTTGGCAGGTTGGAGCGCATTTATCACACGTGCCCTGCACACCCACTTCCTCACCTTGTCCCCAAAACAGGCTCAGAGGACACTCCCTGCTCAGGCCCTGTGAAACACGTTACTGAGGGGGCACCAGCCACTCCTACTCCGAGGAGCTCTGGGGAGGCTGAACTCTGTAGGCTGGGCATGCCAGGGGGATGCAGCCACTGAGATGGGCTGTCTCGTTTCAGTAGGGATGATGGGGTCACTGCGTGGCAGAAGACACGGACAGGGACGTTACTTAACCAAAGCTTGGGTCCACTCACGTGCGCGCAGTAAATCCTATCTACTGACACGCGGTTTGCTGAAAGAAAGTGCAGCGTTTCTTATAAGGCTCCAGACAAGGAGCCTGGGACAGTTAATGCTCAAGAAGCCCGAACTCCCCGATGGGTTTCAGCAAAGCCTTTTTAAAGGCCAGGCAAGGGAGGGGAGTCCCAGGATATGGGATCAGCTCATGCACAAGTCTCTGATTGGTTGATGGTGAGGTGAAGTAAAAAAAAGCACTAAGTTGTTGCACATATTTCCTGGTTTCTGCCAGACTCCAGAGGGGATGTGTTAATTTCTTCCGTTTGATGAGGGTTTTGGCATCTGCAAAACAACTCAGGAAACATGTAGCAGATACTGTTACCTAGGTACTTCAAAAAGGAGCTACAGCAGAGGATATGGGGGCGGGATCTGTCCCAAGAAGGCCCCACAGGGTCCTGCTCGCTTATAGGGGCAAGGTGGCACCGTGACCTAATGGCCATCAAAACGTTTTCTCAATATTGCTGACCAGCTCTCCTACCAACATTATTTGTATAATGTTTCCTTACTCCATTATTTTTCTTTGCTTTTACTATAAATAGCTAAACGCTGTGTAGCCTGTCTTGGCTATAAATCAACTGGATGCGTCTACTTTGATCCTTTTTTCTCTCTCTTCCTAATCTTTGATATTGGAGAAAAACACTTCCAGAACCATAATGGGTTCTACCCACACGTCATCTTTGGCATAATGAACTCTGAGCGCGGAGGCGTTATTTAGAAGGAGTGTGCCGAGTGTACAGCACTCCCCCACGGCTCCCTGAGCAGAGCTGGCTATGGGAACTGCCCACTGCGGTATTTGGGCCTATTTCTGTAGGGTTAGGGGCACCAACTGGTGAGCTGCCAATGCCGTTCATGATGATGGCTGTGTGTCTTTGTTAAGCCCAAGGATTCTCTCTTTTATTCCCTCTAGTGGCCAAGGAGGATAATTGCCGTTGTCACCATTTTACAGATGAGGAAACTGTCGGCTAATCATTGGAAGTCTGTCTCACTGACCTCTATCCTTCCACGCCAGGTACCCAGGGGGTCTCTGGGCGAGTTCCCCCGGGCCTCCAGCCACACTGCCCTTTATTTGATGAGTAGAAGGTGGTCAGACACTCAGAATGAGCCACAAAAGGTGGGCAGTGTTTCATAGCTAAATGAAGAGAGAGGAGAGGGAGAGGATGTGGGGGAGCATTTTGCAAATGGCAAAGCCTTACTTGGACATATTGCCTTGCTCAGTTATGATAACCCAGTTTCCTGTTCTACGTGATGCAGCTGAAGCTTGGGGTAAATGAGTAAGTGGCCAGGGTCACGTGAGGGTAAGTGACGGCAATTCTTGCCTTCTGACTCCAGGGCTCCCCCTGAAGAAGCAAGTCATGATCACATATCCTCCCATAAGCTCACCATCATCCTATTAACAGGATTCAAACTGAAAAAGGCAGTAGAAGTGATATTGGGAAATGTCTGTCGGCACTCCGGGTATCACTGTGACGAGCCTTCCGTCCAAGTCCTTCTGGAGGGCAGCCCTCTGCCCCAAACTTCCCGCTGACTCAGTCTGAGTAAATACTGTGGCCCAGACGAGCCGCCTCATTTTTTTATCTCCTCTTCACTTTGCTAGTCTGAACTCATCATAGGAGTAAAGAAAATAAGAAACATTAACTATGAAATGAAAGTTGCTTCAAAGAAAAGTTAAAGACATTTACAAAATATGTATGGTCCCCACCAACCTGTGATTTTCATAAAGGTTGATAGGCTGCCCTCCCCCCAGGAAAGTTTGCTTTAGGCCCCATTGCCTCAGCTTTCCCCGTCTGCAAAATGGGCATAGACCGTGGTCCATTCCCCTTCTCCTATTTTAGTACCTGTTGAAGACAAGGGGAACGGAGGTCAGGTGTATCTTCAGCTGAAAAGACAAGCTTTGCAAAGGGTCTTCTCGTTTCCCCCATTCTCTTCCGCTTCCCTTGAAAGCCACCCCCCTACCCCCCCACCCCTGCCTTCTCCAGAGCCTCCCTTGAAAGCCCCGCCCCACCCCACCTTCTCCAGAGCCTCCAGGTCTGCAGCTATTGCCTCTAGGAGTAAGAGGACAAAGGAATGGCATCAGCTAGGTTGCAGGCTTGGTACTTTGTCTAAAGAGTATTGCATCATCGTACTGCCTGATTTTTTTTCCTTAATAATGTGGAATAGGGGTGAGGGGAGGTGGGGTGGATGAGAGCACCTGGGCCCTAAAACGGGAAACTCCTCATCCGTTTGCTCCCTATGCTTAAAAGACCCACGTAAGCACGTCACTAGAAGCATTGCGTCAAACAAGAGCTAAGAGGCACTTAAGGGTGCTGTGATAATGTTAGCTGTGCCCTGTCACTTTGTCTTTAAAAATACGCAAGTGCAGAAGAGAATCCGGCAGTGAGTTCCCAGGCTGGCAGGATTCCCCACCTTCATGCACACCCACGTCCACCCGCAGTTGTTCAGCCCAGAGTTAAGACAGCAGGTCAATGATAAAGGTGGATCTTCTTTGGGCCACAATAGTCCCTATGAAATTCAGCTGAGCCCTAAGGTTGCCTTTGCTGAGTCTGAAGTTAGAGTATCTATGAGGGTGACCATTTTCTGGAAATGTCTTGCAGATTGAAGGAGGTTGGACATCCTGTTTTGTATCCAGAATAAGGACGGAGAGGCTCAATAGTGCCTACAGGTCAGTTGGGTTTTTTCTGGGCCTCATGATTGGGATTCTGAGTTGGCTGTAGCCGTGGCCGTGGGCAAGGCACATGATGTCGGACCTTGAGGTTCAAGGGTATTGTTATTCCCGCTTTAGCAAGAAGGAAACTGAGGCACAGAGTAAAGCCAGAGCATGTGGACAGTATTACCAGACTGTCTGAATGCAGCAAGGTCAGGTGGCGGCAGCAGCTCTGAGGGTGAGGCTGCGTCTTTACGTCCATGGTGATCTCCACCCTCCCAAGGCATCCACGTCCTTAGGGGGAAGGGGTCCTTGATCTTTTCTACGTCATGGACCCCTTCTCACCATACTGTCTTTAAATGCTTAAAATACCTATGGTTTCAATACCTTTACTTTGAGCAAGGTCTCAGGAATATTTGTCTCAAGTAGTCCTCGTTTAATTTCACCAATTAATAATTACACAAAGAAGTTTTTTAAATAGTATTTCCAAGGAAGCTGCATGGACCCCACCCCACCCTTGAATTCTACCCTCTGCCTTGGTCCACACCACCTTCCTGCTCCTCTGAATAACCCCCTACCCCCACCGTTCCTCATTTTCTTTTCCTGAGTATTTTCTGGTGTCGTAGAGGTAACTCGTTCTGTTCAGAAGCAGAACCTCCCTTTGCTACTGTGTTAAACCACGTTTCATTCAAAGGACTCCTTAGGACATTAGTTGCTGCATTTTGTTTTTTAATTTTTATTGGAGTATAGTTGATTTACAATGTTGTGTTAGTTTCATATTGAGTAGAGTTCCCTGTGCTATAGAGTAGGTTCTTGTTGATTATCTATTTTATATATAGTAGTGTGTATATGTTAATCCCAATCTCCTAATTTATCACTTCCCCCCATGTTTCCCCTTCGGTAACCACACGTTTGATTTGAAGATCTGTGAGTCTGCTTCTGTTTTGTAAAAAAGTTCATTTGTATCATTTTTTTTAAATTAGATTCCACCTATAGGTGATATCATATGGTATTTGTTTTTCTCTTTCTGACTTAGTTCACTTAAGTATGATCATCTCTAGGTCCATCCATGTTGCTGCAAATGGCATTATTTTGTTCTTTTTTATGGAGAGAGGAGAACGCAGACCTGTGGTGACAGAGGCCTTAGAACCTTGCAGGGGAACGTCCCCGGAGCTCCACGGCCAGGAAGTGCAGGAGGACACAGGACTTTCAAAACAGAAAAAGTAGGTCTGCTGAGAGCCAGAGCTGCCCAGTCAGGCCTCTGAGGTCTCAATGCCAGTTGAAGGTTTTCAAACAACAACTTCTTTTCTTCCCCGAGAAAAACTGCTTGGGCAAGCCTCCCCAGTGTACATTTTTGTCTGACAAGAAAGCATTTTGTCCTCTGTCAATGGAAATGCCAAGAACAAAGCAAGAGGGGTGTTGCCAGGAGGCAGTCGAGCAACTCCCCTGACCTAGGCGCTGGAGGCCCGGGCCCCCTCCGTGGCCGCCTCTGTCTGGGCCCCCGGGTCTCAGATGTGCCCAGAAGGACTCTCCCTGGGGCCTGGGCAGGCGGCGGGAGAGGAAACGTCAGTGACCGCATGGACGCCTCGGCTCTGGTCAGTGGGTGAGGGGGCTTTGGGAGAAAAAGGAGACAGGTCTGTCTTGTTCATTTATTAATAGGCGTCTGTCACACGCCAGGTTAGGAAATAATCCTCCCATTGTCAACGTGGCTTAATTCTGCTCTTGTCAATATGTCTTCCGGGGCCTTGCAGGGAAGGGAGGTGCTTTCTCAAAAGAAATCCTTTTCAGAGATAAATGCAGATGTGCCTCTCTTGATCCAGTGGGCCTGTGCATGCAAGGAAGCATGTGTGTCTCCCACGTGATATTCAAGGCATCAAGGAAACGTGCTTTGTAGCGGAGTCCTTGATCTCTTGAAGAAGTCACTCCTTAGGTGGTTTCTGTATAAATAGAGGCTTCCGCCTACTGGGTTTCTTTAAAACAAGGGGGTTTTTTTTTCTGCATTTTGCTTGGTTCCTAAAATAGTAACAAACAGCATTATTCAGGGAAGGTCAAGAAGCTGACACCCCTTTTGGAAGCTTTTAGTGCCGCAAGCCTTAGCCTCTGATGAACACCTGTGGGACTCTCACCTGACTGTCATCATACCTCACCCACACACACACCCTCACAAGAAACCTAGGAACTGAGATGACCGCAGTGTTTTTAAAACTTCAACGACCCTCAAGCGTTTTCAGATTCAGCGAAGAATCAGAAAAGCAGAGTCCAGAGAGCAAAGTCAAAAGCAGGTCTCTGTCAGTTGTATGACATTGTCACGGTGAAATCCTTTGGAGTAAAGAAACCCAAGTACTTCCTATTCCTCTGACAGGATGTGAGTGCTGAGTGCAACCCTAGAACCACCAAAGAGGCAGGAATTAGCCAACTTTTTTCGGTCTTTTTTTTTTTTTTTTTTTTTTAATTGATGTTAGAGTATAGTTGCTTTACAATAGCCAACTTTGATTTGGCTAAAAAAGA
Organism: Balaenoptera physalus; assembly: GCF_965194825.1. Classification (NCBI taxonomy): domain Eukaryota; kingdom Metazoa; phylum Chordata; class Mammalia; order Artiodactyla; family Balaenopteridae; genus Balaenoptera; species Balaenoptera physalus. Next base: position 63,799,168 of record NC_138896.1, on the reverse strand, counting down.
ACAGGAAACACACACACTCACACGCCCCTAACTAAGGCACCAAATTCACGTGGTAGAAAAGAAGAAATCATAAACTCCCTCCATGATGCTAAATAACATTCACGGCAAAAGCGAATTTTCTGACGGTGAATCAACCACTGAAAAAAGCTTCCTGCAGCACATGGCACAGAGCAGGCTTCTCAGACGTCGGGCGCTTATTATTCTGTTCCCAGCCCTTATTTTCCTCCCACCCCTCCCCACAGAAGACCGCACTCAGATACAGCAATCCATCCCAAGGAGGAGCTTCGCCTCTGAGAGATTAATCACGAGCGGGGATGTGTGAGTGATCCTGCCGCCCGAAAAGCAATGGGAAGCTGAGGCTGCCTTTTATCCAGTAAGCAAAGTTCAGAGCTGTTTGCATTCTGCTGGGTAAGCAGGGCTCTCTCAAGACCCGAGCTGGATGGGCTGCGCTCTCGGCAGGAATTCTCGCCAAGGCAGCGCACAGGTGTGCCTGGGAGGAATCACCTGAACCACAGAGGCCAAGGGGGTCAGAACTGCTCATTTTTGCAAATAGCCTGATTCCGTCATGTTTGAATTAGCGTGAAGCATTGCAAACCCATTCTGTTCAAGACGTTGGCAAGTGAAAACCAGATTAAGATCTATGCAGTAAGCTTAGGATATATAGGGTTTTTCCTAATCACTAGAGAAATGCTAGAGGCTGGAATTTCCTAATTTTTGCAGAAAAGGAGTCGAGGGGTATTTTTTGGCCATATAACCCCCCACCACCACCAAATAAAAAACCTAATGACAGGACTTATCAAGAATTAAAATAAAAGGAAAGGGAAAATACTGCATTTGGCATAGCTGTACATTGGAGCAAATAAATGCTAAAGGGAGTTGGTAATTCAGGAGGTCCACCCTGGTCTCAGACGCTTGGCAGAAGCAATGGCATCACACCAAAGATGTATGATGTAGCCTAGTGGCCTGGAGAGCCAGCAGCCCTGGGCTCAGACCACAGCTCTGCAGCCACTTTCTAGCTGCAACTTTGGGTAAGTTCATTGTCATTTCCGAGCCTCTATTTTCATTTTCCTTTTTCTTTTTTTTAAGTAGTTTAGTACTTACATTTCTCCATTTCCTTAAAGTGGGAAATCAGTAAAACAGTCCCGTCTCACCTCAACTGGAATTCAACGAGATAACGAATGTGGAGTATCAAGCCTGATAACAAGGACAAAGTAAGTTCTCAACTTACTTTATTATTGGACTTTATTAGAAGATCTAGCAGGATCCAGGAGAAGCAGAGTGTGTTCAGTGGCTGGGTTGCCAAGGAAAGCATAGAATACAGCTCTTCCCAGTGGGAAAATTCTCTTCACATCCAGGGCAAAAATCCTGTCCTGACACATCCAGTATCAAATAGGCTTAATTCTCCACCCTCGAGGGTCATCACGAAAATGTCTTAAGTGCTCATGTCAGAATGCGCATTCAGCTCTGTCCAAATACCAGGGCAGTTTTAAACCTACACGTGCACCGTCCTTTACAAACCACTCACACGTCTTAGCAGGGCTCAGACTAAAGGCTAACGCACAGACTAATGCGAAAGGGGCTATGTGGAGCTGAGGACGTTCGGGGTAAGAAATGAACCAGGGAGAACTATGGTTTAACAATAGTGAGCGTGGCTTCATCTCCTGAGCTTGTGTTGGAAGCCAGACCCTATGCTACTTTCCACGCATGATCCCACGTAATTGTCACAACATCTCCATGCAAGCTGAGGGGCGACGAGGAGGCAGATGGATGGAGGATGGAGAGGGAGACCTGGCACCTTGAGGGAGACACCATAACCATAATGGCCGTTACTTACGGGGCCATTACTGCGTTCTTAGCAGTGTGCCAAGCACCTCCCACGTGCTTATTCACTTAGCCCTCACCTGCCATGTAGAACTAAGTCCCCCCATTTCTAGTGTCAGGATTGTAAGAGTCTCAAAGTTTGCCTACCTTGCCCAGAGTCACATAGTAACAGGCTAGGACTCGGTCCCTGGGAATCTAATCACAGATCCTGTGCTTGTCCACTTAGAACCCCTCTTCCTTCCCACCAGAGCTGCCAGGGGTAACACAGAGACCAGTGGTAGGGGGACAGGGAAGGGCTCCTCATAGCCAGTTTTCTGTACTAGCCGGCAAAAGAGTGGAGTTTACATCTGAAGACCCTAAAAGACAGGCCCATGTGGAATGTGACCATGCACTTCACATATGTGCTACAGTAAGCTGCAAATGACAGAGTTTTGATGAATTGCAGTCTATGCTCATATTAGCTTCCATTTACCCAGTGCCTGCTCTGCGTGTGCCAGCACCTTTCTGAGTGATTAGCGTGTGCTAAGTCCCTGAACCCTCAAAGCGATCATATGCGGCAGGTTCTGCCCATTCTACAGATGAGGAAAGGACTTTGCCTGAGGTTGCAGAGGTAGAAGCGGTCCAGCCGGGGTTTGAACCTGGGCGAATCTGGCTACAAGGCCACAGACTGAGAAGAGCAATACACCGTGGGGCCCGAGATGCTTCTCTTCCCTGTGGCAGGTGGATACCTGGCAAAGGTGTTTGCAGGTAAGGATGCACCTCTTCTAACAATTCATGTGAATGATTCCACTGGACTCTAAAAGTGGTGGCACCAGAAACACCAGGTGATACGGATGCCCTCCATTCAGTCATCTTCAAGGCCCAGGAAAAAGCAGTCTTGAGCGGATTTTCCTGTTTTAACCCTTCCCATTTAGCACAGTCAGCTGACGGCTGGGTGAGGCTGCTGTAAAGAGTTTGGAGGCCCGCTGCGAGCCCTGACATCCTTGTCTGGAAGACACTGGCATTGGCAGCTGTCCAAGCACTGTGGCTGACTTTCAGACCATTTAATTGAAACCATATTTTTTTAAAAATGGGAAGGGGTGGGTGCCAGCACAGGAGAAAGATCTTGGCAAAAAACCTTGTATGCGCTGTTTCCACCATCGGATTGAGCAGACAGGGCCACAAAGCTGATACAACAGGATTAGCAAAATTGCATTGTTGGCCATAGGCACCGCGTGACATGTGCTACAGCAAAGGCATTTGGCAGGATTAACCTGCCAGGGATAAAGATATAGCAGACAAGGGGCAGAATTAATGGACCGGCATGACCAAAGCGGGGAAATCTATTTGCATGCAATATTAACTGTGCTAATAAACTCCGGGCTAGGCTCGGCAGGCCCGTCAGTCCTCTCTGAACCAGGATTTTTTTTTTATTTTAAAGCCCACCTGGCGTCTTCCAGCCAAGATGGGCTAACGCAAGCGGGCTTCCCAGGTTGCCTTTAGGCTCATGTTTGCCATCGTCCTGGAATAGTCCTAGAATAGTTGTGCCGTCTTACATAACCGTAGCAGCATTCTGACCATGCAGAATGATCCTAATGCCTCGGGGTTTTGGTGCCAAAGGATCCATTTAGAGGGCGACTGTCTCTGAAAAACAATGAAGAAACATTAAGTACAACACACTCTACAAAATACCTACTTGGAGTGGGTGGTTTTGCCTGATTTGTGTATTCTGATTGCCTGAAAGTCAGGGCGAGACAAGGGTGAGCAAGCAAGACAGCCCAGGACATAAATTATCAGGAGGCGCTCATAGGTCCCGCTCCTATAAGAGTAGATTCAGCCTCTTAGAGTGAGTGCCTCACGCCCCTCACCCTGGTCCTGCTGAAAGTGACCGTGGGAACAATGTAAGATACGCCCATTCAAAACGCACGTGCGCTTAGATACACTCACACGGTCACTAATGCACAGCTGAGTGTTGAGGGGAGGGCAGGGCCAGGAAGAGGCTGGGCAGGTGAGAGGGAAGGGAACCAGTAAAGATGGAGTTATCCTCCGGGTTACTGCTGTGGGCAGGTGGGGACCTCTGCCAGCCTATGTGGGGCAGGAGAGCAGGTATTTTTCCACCAGCCCCCATGCATCACTGATGAGGGATGTTAACTCCTTTTTAACCCAGCAGGTTGACCACACGCCTGCTCCTATTCCTGACCCGAGGAAGCCCCGCCGGCCGAGGGTACCGTGTGAACAGAAACAGTGGTGCTGGATACCACCAGCACCTGCCACGTGAGTGAGATTTCATATTCCTCTGAAGATGCTGAAGCCCCATCAGACTCCCACGGTGTTAAGTCTCATTAGAAGCGTCCGTTTTTAACAGGGCCCTAGATTTAGAGCAGCAGTCCCCAGATCTGGTTTATCAGAATCCCTGGGGTCGGGGGAGGGTGTGGATTCCTGGGTTTTGCTTTCAAACCTGGGTTCATCGCAGTGAACTTTCAGACATCGCAGTTTGCTTTCAAACCCCAAAACTCTAAGCAGAATCTTAGAGTGGTGGGGATGGAGCCCTGAATCCCACCTTCCCATCCTGAGCCAGCTAGCCAGGTTGGGGGGATGTCAGCCGCTTCAGGGAATCTGCAGCGACCCGTGGTCAGCGTGGGAGACGGTTGATGAGGAAACCCGCCCTGTTTCTATTGCTGTCAACTTTTCCCAGAAGTAACAGGCAGGAGAATGGTTTGTTGATTTGAGACCGCTGATGTTACAAAGCTTAGATAATTGTCACGCCCTTCCGATCGCCTTCACCAAGTGATCATTATGTGACGTTTAAAAAAATGAATTAATTAATAGAATTAGCTGGCTTGACCTTACCAGGCAAATAGTGAAGAAGAAGGACTAACGTAAACAGGCCAAAGTGCGAAATAAAGAGATAAAAGGTTTTGGTGAAAATGGGTGCAGAATTTTGGAACACCAGAAATCTTAACATTCTCTCCAAATGCCCCTGGGGTAGCTGAGGTGCTTCATGAGGCAACAGCAGGTAAAAGGGCCCTGAGGTGGGAGGAAACCAGGTTGTTCCAGCAGGGCCACTCTGTGTGGCTCAGTGATGCGAGAGCCCCCTGTCTGGGGGCTGGGGTCCAGCCCAAGGCCACCCACCAGGTCACATGCCCTGTTCTAGGGCTGCATCTGCCCAGGAAAAGGGGGACCTTCTTGAGCTCATAAAAGGCTCCATCCACAGGAAAGGCGTGATTTTTTACATTGTAAAGGTGCCATATGGCCTAGCTCCGTGTTTCAAGATCTGAAAGAAAAACAGCGTGGCTAAGTGCATGGAAAGTGGGAGGTGTTGGTAGACAGGTAGGCAGGGCTGGACCGCCGGGACCTGTGTGCTTTTGCGGGGACTTTGGATCTTATTCTGGGTGGGATGGGAACCGGGGTTGAAGCAGGAGAGTGACATACTTTGAGTCATATTTTAGAAGGATCACTCAGGCTGCAGCGTGAAGAATGAATCAGAGGGACAAGTTAGACACGTAGAACATCGTCCAGGTGAGAGGCGGGGCGGGGCAGGGGCGGCCATGGAGATGGAGAAATGTACTTCAGTGGCAAAATATTGACCATTCTGATGATTCATAGGGGACACTAAGGACAAATTTGTTTTGTGTCTGCACCTCCCCCAACTTTGCAGGACTTCCTTCACTGATTGAGAGCACAGCCAAGCTGCAGGTCCTGCTGTTACAGCTACTGTGCAGTACTGGGCTGCCAGGGGACTCCACGACGGCCTCTGTCCTTGCGATCACTGTCTCCTCTGACAGACGGACGAGTGGAACAGTAATGGAAGGACACAAAAGGTAGAAGAGTCCTAGATACCAGGCCCGGAGCTCAGGCTGAGCAGGGGGCCGGGGGGCCTTCCTGATGGCTGACTCTGGAGCGCTCCTGCATGAGCAGGAGTGTGTTGGGTAGAAAGGGGCCGGGGCATTCAGATCCACAGAAGCAGGCAGACGTGGGGTCCTGGGGGGAGGCCTGCTCCCTAAGAGGGGAGAAGAGCAGGCAGGGAAGTGAGGAGCCATCGGATCTGGAACCTCGTGGGCATGACGAGGAACCTTGGAGAGGTTAAGCCAGATCAGGCTGACCCTCTGGAAGAATCCATCTGATTTCCCTCTGCATCAGGGTACCGCTAGCCTAGAGGCCAGGGAGACGAGTTAGGAGATCTGGCAGTCAGCTATTGATGTAAAATTATTCATTACAAAACAGCACGTGTATGTCCTTAAGCTACTTGGTGCCATTTTTATTTTTCCTTTTCCAAACACGTAGATAAGAGTAGTTGGACCACACAAGTCTTAGTTTAAATCATGCATTCATTTGACCAGTATTTTTCAAGCACCACCCCCCCCCGCCACGTGGCCAATGCTGGGGAGGTTAGAGTTTAGTGGAGACAGCTCTATGCACACTGTATGGTAAGTGCCTTAAGGAAGGGGACCAGATGCCTGGAGAGCACGTTACAGAGGACTCAGGTCTGGTCTGGGGGAGGGGTGTCCAGGAAGTCATTTTGGAGTTGAAATCTGAAGGAGGAGTTGGTATTAAACTATGCGAAATGGGGAGTGAGGCATTCCAGGCAGAGGAAGCAGCTTGTGCAAAGGCCCTGTGGTGGAAACAACTATGGCATATTTGAGAAGTTAGAAAAGCAGATAAAGAAAAGCCATTGGAGTGCAGAAACATGGGGAGATGAAATGTCGAAGCTTCTTGCACTCTGCTTCTAACCCGTGGCTGCTGTCTGTCCCCGCTCCAGACTCCAGAGGCAGCACGGAGGAGGAGACCCCACGACCATCAATCAATCAGCCTCCCCGGCACGGTGCGGTGGGGCAGCTGGTGTTGTGAATCAGGCCGTCGCCAATCAGAGAACGGCTACTTCACAACACCAGGGTCACACCCCACCACAGGCAGCGCTCCGGGCACAGGCCCCCATCACACCCGCACCTCGGCCATCGGTCATCGCTGGGGCACCACCAAGCCCCCCAGAACCACAGCAGGCGGCTTTCTGGTTCACTGTGCATACGCTGTGCGGACACCACCGCAAACACAGCAGCCCTGAGGCTGTTTCTGCCCCAACACAGCTCCGCTTTTAAAGGAAAAAGCTACTCCTGGCAGCATTAGCTTCCTGCAGAGAAAGCGGAGCTACTGGCTTCCCGGGATGAGAACGGAGTTCTGGGCCCTCAGAAGGGTTAAGCGCCACTAAACGGACCATGGCCACATAGACAGGGGACACATCTATTTCCTAGGTGGTCCCGGGTGCCTTTGAGGGTGAGAGTTCCACTGCCCGCCATCAGCACGTGTCCCCACGCTGGATGAGAGCCACACACAGGAGGACCCTTCCTAGGGCATCAGTGTGTCACACACTCACGTCCTAGGTAATGTGATCTGTCACCTGTGCTGACAGGCGGGCTTCCTTTCCCTGGGACCCCACAGCCAGGGACCTGGCAGGGTTGAAAAACTGACGGGGCTCTCCAGAGTTGGAGTGTTTTCATGTTTAAGTACCTACCTAAGGTAAATCTTAACATGTGAAACCGCTGTGTTTTAAAGCCAAGGGAGGAGTTTAAAGACAGGGCGGCTGGGTTGGCTAGAATCCTTTCTTTCTCGAAGCACTAAGAAAAAGGAGGATGCCCCTCTCTCTGGCTTTCTGTGGCACAGAGAAAGAGAGCCAGGGTCACTGCGATGAACCCAGGCTCTGTCTGTGTAACCTCGGTGCTGTGCTGCCGTCCGCGAGGAAGCCAGAGGGATGGACAAAAACAAGCCCAGTGCAGATACTACACAGAATGAGGTTACATAGAGCTTGGGTTAATCAGAGCGGCCCTGGGTCTCTGTCCCCTTGAAGTTCTGGGAGGTGAGTCTACTGCTTCTGCGAAGTTCTGCCCCTCACCCCAAACTACTAAGGCATCTCTGAAGTGTTACGTAAGTTATGCTTGGGGCCAAGTATCTTTAAAGTTAAAAGAGTCCCAGTTTTTCAGAACAGTCTTCCCACCTTCTCCTTAAAGCATATAAACGGCATATCTCTGAGCATCCATCCACTAACCGGTTCCCCTACCACCACCAGGGTCCAAGTGGGTACCGTTCACAGTGTGGTCCATGGTGGCGGCATCAGCACGCTGGAAAGGCAGCATCCCAGGCCCCACCGCACGCCTGCTGCATCACAGTCTCAGGGGCACAGCCTGGGTTCAGAGACTGGGTGTTAACAGGCCCTCGAGGGGATTCTTCAGAATCGTGACCACTCCCTTTTTGGTCTCCCCCCCATCCTCTCCAGGTTCCATTCCAACCCCATCTTTTCTGCACGTTCCAGCCAGAATGGTCTTTTCCAAACACACACCTCCATCGTGTGAATCCCTCCACCCTCTGCCTTAAAACTGCTGGAAGAGTTGGCCTCACCCTAACACTGACACCCCGAGTAGCATGCACCCCCCCCCACAACCACCTCTCAGTGCACGCCCTTCCTCCCTCTGGCACACCTGCCCCAAGACCCCTTTCCAGACCCTCACACCTTCTAAGCTCCCTCCTGCCCCAGGGCCTTTGTGCAGCTCAGCCCTGTCCGGAATGCTCCCAGCCCCGAGTATCCTCCCGTGACTGGTGCCTACCTATCCTCCAGATTTCAGCCAGCTCCGACTCCCCAACTCGGAAGGCCAGGTAAGGTAGCTGACGTTCAGAACAAGCTGAATTCTGCCCCTTCAGAGCACACGTCCCTTTGTGTCATTATGCCTTCACTGGTGGGACTCTTTGCTGAATGTGTGTCTTCCCCACTGGCTGGATGCTTCCCGAGGGCAGGGACCTTCAGCTCCATTCACTGTTGCACCCCTAGCCGAGCTCAGTGTCTGGCATTGAGTAGCGGCTCGATAATATATTTGTTCACAGCCTGAGCTCTGAGTGTCCTTCAAGGTCAAACGCTCTCTCTGGCCCATTGGAGCACTGCGTCTTTGTTTCCTTCCAGTGGCATCATCATAACAGCAGCAGGCACTTACGGCGTAGAAACGGGGGCGTGTACCGCTCTGAGCCCTTTGCATAGCCATTTACCCAGGCAGTTTCCTCCTAGTGGCAGGTCGTGCAACCACCCGTCACGTAAGTAGTGGGACCACACCATCCTTACTGTTGGTAATTGGCGTAACCCTATCCCAGGCTGTGTGGCTCCATGCTGCTGAGTGGAGCCAAAGGGGACAACGCTGGAACCCTCCTTCACTGTCGGTGGGAATGGCCACTGGTGCAGCCACTATGGAAAACAGTAGGTAGGTGCCTCAAAAAGCTAAAAATAGAGTTGCCATATAATCCAGCAATCCCACTCCTGGGCATCTATCCAGACAAAACTATAATTCAAAAAGATACATGCACCCCAGTGTTCATTGCAGCACTATTCGCAATAGCCAAGACATGGAAGCAATCTCAGTGCCCACCGACAGATGAATAGATGAAGAAGATGTGGTCCATGTATACAATGAAATACTACTCAGCCACAAAAAAGAATGAAATAATGCCACTTGCAGCAACATGGATGGACTTAGAGATTATCATACAAAGTGAAGTAAGTCAGAAAGAGAAAGAAATACCATATGATATCACTTACATGTAGAGTCTAAAATACGACACAAACAAACCAATCTACAAAACAGCCTCACAGCCATGGAGAACAGACTTGTGGTTGCCAAGGGGGAAGGGGGAGCTGGGAGAGGGATCGACTGGAAATTTGCGGTTAGCAGATGCAAACTATTATCTATAGAACAGGTAAACAACAAGGTCCTACCGTATAGCACAGGGAACTATAATCAATATCCTGTGATAAACCATAATGGAAAAGAATATTAAAAAGAATGTAGATACATATATATATGCACATATATATAACTGAGTCAGGCTGTACAGCAGAAATTAACACAACATTGTAAATCAACTATACTTTTTTAAAAAAGGGGGACAAAGCTGGACATGGAGGTCCCCAGGGCTTGCTCCCAGGGACCCAGAAAAACCCTCTCCATTCTCAGAGGCTTCCCTCTGGCCTCTGAAACCTGGTAAACCGGGCAGTATTCTTCCTGTTTGAAACCTTTCTAAAAGGTTAGATTCTAATCTTGTTTAAAGCACTTCATAATGGAACCTGATTATAAACCTAATGAAATATAAAATAGGGTCAAGTCCAGAGAGAGAAAAAACTGTTTAAGAACCAGAGGAAACTCTACTTAATTTTGTTGTTAAGCTGGTGAATTCATCCGAGGTTTTCCTCAGTTACCTTCAGAGGTCAGCGCTTCTGGGAAGATCTGGGTTTGGAAAGGAGGTTTTCTGAGTAAATATTTAATATCAAATAGAGCCACGGTTCTCAAAGTGGGGGTCCCCCGACCAGCAGCATCAACACCTGGGACCTTGTTAGACGCACATCTTCCAGGTCCGCACAGCCCTGCTGAATCAGAAACCCTGCGGGAGGAGGGCCAGCAATCTGTGTGTTAATAAGCCCTCCAGGGGATTCTGAAGTGCCTCAAGTTTGAGAACCACTATAAAATAGGGTTAAAAAGGGAAAAGAACCATCTTCATTACCAAATGTGGAAAGGGCAAGGTCGTGAAGTGCCCATGCAGGCCATTCGAAGCAGTGTGGAAAGTTCAGGGCATTTACTGTATGTTGAATAGTAATTTTTCTTAAACCTACTTTTCTGAATTTTTAAATTGAATCCCCCGGTGTTCTGGGCTGTGGAAACCTGACCCTTCTCTTCTTCACCTGAAAAAAAACATCCCCAGAGCGTCTTTTTATCCCTCACAGCAGGGACACTGGAAGATAAAATTACTTTCCACCAATTTAAAGGCTTAGATTTTTTTATTCCTTATTGATTGAATTATTAATACAGTACAAGGCACATTTTCAGGGCTTTATATGCCTTTAATCAGAGCTCCCAACAACCCCATTTTAAGAAGAGGAACCACAGGCACAGAGAGATTAAGGAACCTGCCCCTGGGAATGACAGGCATCTCCTTGCAGGAGCAGAGATTGGAGCCCCGTGGTGCCCCCAGACCCACACTCGGACCTGCCTTTGATTGGCTACCTCTGTAAGGAACAGCTGGGGACCAGGATAGTCAGCTGTGGCAGCTCAGAGCATCCTGTGTCTGTCTAAACAATTAGAAGCCGTTTAGGATTTGGCAGCCAACTTGGGGAAACCCTGACTCTAAAACGTAACGCCATAAAGATGAAACACTGGACAGTCGTTTCATTTAAACTTGAAAATTTTTGTTACTTACCTTGAGGTAGGTTTCTTTTTTGATGGTGAGGGGAGGGTAGATTTTCTTCTGTACTTTGCTTGTAGTCATCACTAGACGTTTACCTTTAGCCCCACGGGTGGTCTTTTATGCATTCCTTGTGCAAGCCAAGGACATTTTCAGCCCCGTGCACCTGTCTCTTGATACAGACTCACTCCAGGGACGTGGCTTCTCCCAAATAGATAATTTGAGGGTTCCTATTCGTTGTGCTGCTACAAAGCAAGAGTTCCCACGTATCACATCTTACCTATGGCAGTAAGGCTGTAGGGAAAGCTGTGCACACACGTGCTGCTGAAATTTCAGGAAGAGTCCATGGGCCTCACAGACAGAGTTGAAGTGGAAGGTTTTCACCATAGCGTTGATTGTTGATGTATTTTGGGAAAGAGGAGGGGCAATAAAAATCCTTTCCATCATTATCTCTGTCCCCCAAACTCATAAAGAACCTCGCACAGACCAAAGAGAGAGTTTGAAATTGCTATTTTAAAAGGCATAGCAGACCACCCCAAGGTTCACTGCAGCGCTGTTCACAGTAGCCAAGACATGGAAGCAACCAAAATGTCCATCGCCAAAGGAATGGATAGAGAAGATGTGGTACATATTCACAGTGGAATATTACTCAGCCATAAAAAAAAATGAAATAACGCCATCTGCAGCCACATGGATGGACCCAGAGGTGACCATACCAAGTCCGAAAGAGAAAGATAAATATCACATGATATTGCTTAAATGTGGAATCTAAAAAAAATGGTACAAATGAACTTATTTACAAAACAGAAATAATAGTCACAAATGTAGAAAACAAACTTATGGTTACCAAAGGGGGAGGGAGGAGGGATAAATTGGGAGATTGGGATTGACATATACACACTACTGTATATAAAATAGATAACTAATGGGCACCTACTGTATAGCACAGGGAACTCTACTCAATACTCTGTAATGGCCTATATGAGAAAAGAATCTAGAAAAGAGTGGCTATATGTATAACTGCTTCACTTTGCTGTACACCTGAAACTAACACAACATTGTAAAGCAACTATACTCTAAGCATAAAAGAGAGTTTTGGTAGAAAAATGAATCAAAATAAATAAGCAGTAAAACCTAATTCTGACATTCCCTCCGGCTTCCTGAGTACTGGGGCAGTTCAGGGGACTTGGGCCACTGTTCGTCATTTCCAGGGGGTGGCACAGGGGCCAGAAGCAAGGAGACCTAAGGCTGAGGCCCAGTAGAAGGTGAAAGTTGGGAGCGGCCTCAGATCCGGGAAGCTTCGCCATCTTAGCCAAGCAGAGGGGCTGCTGTCATGGCTTCAAGGGGTACCTGTGACTGGAAAGGCCTTCCCCTGGCCTTGTCCCATTGCAACTCCATTTTGCAATTGAGGAAGCGGAGGCCCAGAAAGGTCAAGTAACCTGCCTTAGGCCACACAGCCTGGCCCTCAGTTTCCAGAGCCGCAGGTCTCTGTGCTTCAGAACCAAGACAGTGACCCCCCACCTCCCTTGCTGGTATTTACTGCGTCCTGGCACTTGGCCAGTGTCATCTCACTGAGGCTCGGAGCAGCCCTGGGAAGGGAAGCAGTGGCATCATTCCCATTGCTCAGGTGAGGAACCGGCTCAGAAAGGTCAAGAAAGGCTTTCTTGCTCAAAGCCTCCCAGCTGGTGAGTGGGCTATCGGGACCCCAAAGGTCTGCTTCCAACCCTGCTGAGGGGCTTCATCCCCTCCTTCCTCACCTGCCAGCAGCCCACACCTGTGTGACCGACTGCCTTCAAGATTTTCTAGCCGTCTTCTGCTTGAACACTGGAGCCCGGGGAGAGAAAGCACTGGACGTCGGGGGAGAAAAGCCACGCCCTCCTGAAGTGAACCTCCAAGGCTGTTCCCTCGGGCCCTGACAAGTGGAAGAGGGGTGTGTGTGTGTGTGTCTGTGTGTGTTTGTAAGTGTGTAATTGACTTTACAACTGTGAAATACAGTCCATTCTCTTCTATCTTTGCACCATTTCTTTTTGTACGTGGCCTAGAGGAGCATCCCTCAACGTTTAGAGCCACGAAACAAATGGGGGGAAAAAGAAGACACTATTCCAGGACCAAACCGCTCAAAAATCAAAAGGATTACAGATGTACAGGATAGACTGTGAGAGTCCCTTATCATTCTATCCCCAGAGATAACCACTTTTTTAAAAAAAACAATTTGAATAATTTTTTTATGATTACAAAAGCCAGACGCATTTAAAGATACAGCAAAACGAAAGTAAATAAATGCTTCACTGCTCAGGCTTCCTTGGCAGGCACAGGGTCTGAGGCCACAGCCGCCGATGCGGCTCAACCACCTGGGTTACCAGGGCTCCCCGCCACTGACCCTCTTAATTTTTGATTCAGAATAAATAGAACAGGCAAGGACTGACCTGCAATCCTTTGGAAACACAAGTCACACCACAGGCCTCTGACCTCCACTACCCATTGCCGTGTGGGATCTGCCACCAACTCCCACTTCTGCTGTTTCCTGCACTATCTTCCCCCAAGGCCTCACACACACTGTTCCCTGCAGAGGTTTCTCTTCCCCCAGGTGTCAGCTTGACCCCTCCTCCCCCCACTGAGAGCCACCCTGACCTTCCAGTTGACTGCATGCCGCCGTCCACAGCACGACCCCTCCCTCCCATCCCTGGACCCTGCCCTGCCTTGTCTCCACAGCACGCATCACCTTCAGGTTCCTACATAACCTACTTGTGATCTGGTCTCCTCCACCTCTAGACCATGAGCCTCCCGAGGGCAGGCATTATTGCCTGCTGTGATCACTGATGTATCCACAGCGCTCAGCAAACAGTAGGTGTTCAATACATGTTCACTGAAAGAGAGACCGTGGGCCCCTGTCCTTGCTGAGTCCGGGAAGTAAACAGCACTTCTCCTAAGCCCAGCTTCGCCACCCCAGCCTGCATCTGCACGGTTCCTGGGGAGTGGCTTCCTCCAAGCTGTGTTCATATGTCACTCAAGCTCTGGCAAGCTGAAGGTTCATCAAATATGGACAATGGAGTGCACAGGTAAGAGCTCTCGCCAAGGGAAGAAGGCCTTCCCTGGGGCACTGTGATGAGAGGCCGTCAGAGACAAGCCCAGGAGGTTTGGGGGCATCTTGCTGAGCTTAAGGACAGAAGAAACGGCTTCTAGGCTGCCTTCCCTGAGCTCCAGACCAGGTGAGGCTCCCCCGTTACTCACATGGCACCCTGAACTTCAAAAACAAGCGAAGAACTAACTATGACTTGGCAATATCCTATTTCTCCATCAGGCAATAAGCTTCAGAAACACAGCGCCAAGGTCTGTTTTGCTCTTTCGGCCTCCCCAAAACCTGGCACAGTGCCTGGCACATAGGTGTTTTGAGGGATAGCTGACCCACTTGTTCGCACGGTGCCCTGCTCTGTTCTGGCAGATGGGGATGCTTACTGCATTTCCCATCCTACAGAAGACATTCAGTGCCCCTGTGCTCCCAGAGCCACCAGACAAATCCAGAGACTAATGCCAAATAGATGGCACCACCAGCTTAGGAAGAAAGTGTCTTGGTGAAGACACCCCTGTTTCCATGGAGTCAGTGTGGAGTGGCAGGAGTAATCTAGGACCTGGAGGAGAGACCTAAACTTTGTTACTTGTAGCCAACAGCATTCATAGCCAGTCTAACCAGAACTGTTATATCAGAATTATCACCCATAACAAGAAGCTTGGAGGTGAGGAGTCCAGAAGGATGAAATGATTCAAGGATGCCATCAAAAGCCCAGGCTTTACCCTTCTGCTCCACCACCCTTATCACCTCACATTCACAAGAGGGCTGCTGCTGTTCAAGGCATCACGTCTACCTTCCAGGAAGAAGAAAGGGGACATGGAGGAGCCAGTACTATCCCCCTCCTTTCATCAGGAGACATAGCCTTCCTAGAAATCTCCACCCCCACCCAGCAGACTTCTACTTAAATATCACTGGCCAGAACCCCATCACTTGCCCACCCTATCAGTCAGGGACACTAGAAAGATGAGAATTCAATGATAAAGATTGGAAAAGCTGAAGCAGCAAGGGAGGAGTGAGTCAGTAATAGCTATAGAGTTAGCCAGCCTGCAATATCTGCCAAAACTATGTAAATTATTTTTTAATATAACTGTTTTTGTGGGTTTTCTTATTATAAAAGCAATGAGTATACACTTACTTTAGAAAATAAAGATTTTTAAATCTCTGCAATTCCATCATACAGAAGTAACCACTGTTAATTCCTGGTTTATTATCCTAGATCTTCGTATTTTTTTAACATGGATGAAATCATACTATGGGTTGTTCTGTAATTACCCTTTACATTTGATATGATGAAAAGTCTTTCCAAATCATTAAATGTTCTTTGCAGAATCATGTTTTATGTCCGTGTACTCCACTGAATAGTGTACCATGATTTGTTTCTTTGGTCCCTTGGTGTTGGGCATTTTGATATTTATAACAGAAGAGTGAAAAATCAACACTAATGACTCCCCTCTTGTAGCTAAAATGTGGCCCAGCAGTTCCCCTTCTAAGAATGTTTCATAAGGGATGTGCACATTCTTTAGAGCTTTTGAAGTATCCTACCAAATCGCCTTCCCAGATGGATTATTCCAGTGTATAATCTCTCCAGCAGATACAAGTGCCCATCTCCCCCATGAAATTTTCACCCACACTTAAAAAAAAAAAAAAAAGACTAGGGGAACAGGAATGGCAGCCTAACTCAGCCCACTGCGTTCCCAGGTGAGGGGACAGAGGGAAGAAGTTCTTGCACAAGGGCACACAGCCCAGCCAGCCTGGGAGCTGGGCCTCAACACTGCGAGCCAGGCCCCTTGGCACTGCATCCTGACCCCTCCTGGAGCACCTATCAGGGAAGGAGAAGCACCAGGGTGCAGGAGAGTGTGGGAGGCATGAACAGGTGCCAGGGGTTCCCAAGGAGAGAGGACCAAGGCCAGGAGACCTCGGGAGCATGAAGGCCGTGGGTATGAGCAGTCCTTGGTCTGGGAGTCACCCCAGGCAGACAGATTTGCTTCTGACTCAGCACTGCATTGCCACTCAAGCTGTGGGCCCCTAAGCTTCTCACTTCCCTGTCTCTGGGACCAGTACAGTGAGGCAACACAGCTCAGACCCAGGTCCTGCCAGCCATTCATGCCTGTTAGGAACTGAACTGTGTCCCCCTAAAATTCGTAGGTTAAAGCCCTAACCCCCAGTGCCTTAGAATGTGACCATATTTGGAGATAGGACCTTTAGGGAGGTAATGAACTTTAGATGAGGTCATAAGGGTGGGGCCCTAATCAGCTGGGACTGGTGTCCTTATAAGAAGAGGAAGAGACACCAGGAAGGCACGCACACAGAGGAAAGACCATGTAAGGACACAGCAAGAAGGCAGCTTCCTGCAAGCCAAGGAATGAGGCCTCGGAAGAAACTAAGCCTGTCATCCATCACCTTGATCCTAGACTTCCAGCCTCCAGAACCATAAGAAGAACAATTTCTGTTGTTTAAAGCACCCAGTCTGTCGTATTTCGTTTTGGCAACTTGAACGGACCTAAAAAGATGCCCCCATAAGTGTGGGGATCATTGCTTTTTCTCCTGCATCCTGAGCTTCAGGACTCAGATACCCTGAAACTGGAGGCAGATTCTTTCCACAAGCCTTGAGTACTCAGTGTGGACACCCACCCATTATCTGGGCCACCTCTGGTTCCCTGTGGCCGTGATGAACAGTTCCCTGCCCGTTGACTGCATCCCCTCTCAAGCTGCGCACCTGAGGCTCTTCTTGGTACCACTGGAGTCCCTGGACCCCCGTGCTGGCCACATCCTCCAGGAAGTGCTGGGAAGCCAGTGCCACCAATGAGGAACGGAAGTCAAAACTGTCCCGACATTCTGCACGGCTTCTCACACAGTCCCCAGCAGGTGCGAGCCCCACTTGCCCTTGATGATCGATTCACTGATGCCCCTTCATTGGCTCAGACTCTTCCCCTTTCTAACTCCTCAAAGCCTGCTTCCTGGGATCTCCTCTCTATTAAACTATTTTTCTCAGCATCTGCCTCTGCGAGAACCCAAACTAAGGCACATGGAGAAGAGAGCTGTGTTTCGAACCCAAGACAGACCCAAGTGCACATACAGTCCTCCCTCAGGATCCAGCATCCACGGGGGATTGGTTCCAGGACGCACCCCTCCCACACACACCCACAGATACCCAAATCCAAGGATGCTCAAGTCCCTCATGTAAAATCATGTTGGCATATAACTTAACGCATATCCTCCCATATACCCTAAATCGGATTACTTATAATACCTAATCAATGTAAATGCTATGTAAATAGTTGTAAATACAATGTAAATGCTATGTAAAGAGTTGCCGGGGTGCACGGCAAATTCAAATTTTGCTTTTTTGGAACTTTCTGGAAGCTTTGCCCCTGAATACTTTCAACAGGATGCAGAACCCGCAGATACAGAGGGCCAATGATACAAACACACCAGCCCAGACACAAAATATGCTTTGAGGGCAACGAGCAGTCACTGCAGCTGCAGAGCCCAAGTCCTTCACGGTGGATGACGGCAGCTGAAGCCAGTGGCCGCTGCCATACAACACTGAAGCGGGAGCATTCAAGCCAGACAGAGGCGGGTTCAAATCTCAGTTCTGCCAGCCACCGGCAGGGCAACCTCAGGGTGAATAACTTGCTAGGTCTCCACTTCATCAGCTGTGGGTGTGGAAATAACACTGACCTCCCAGGACTGGCGGGAGGCCTAAGGAAGATCAAATGGAGAAAGCACCTGACTTGGTGTGTGCTCAGCAGAAAGCGCCCGCCCTTTCTTTCCGAGGCAGCCGTGGAGCTGTGATGCTGTGATCTCCCTTCAAGAAAGAACTTGCCGTTCAGCTGCCAGGAGTGCAGTGAGGTGACAGACTCCAGACACGGCGCCTTCAGATGCGCCCCAGCCTTTGAGCAGAGGCTATGCTCTTCCCGGCAGCCCCCAGCCAGTGCTGAGGCTTGGCCACTTCTTGCCACCGTGGAGCATCTCTGAGGGGAAATCTTTGCTCGGGAGTGCCCCACGGACCTGGCTGAGACATCATCAGACCTACTTGGCAGCCTGAGGTTCTCCCTGCCCAATCCACTCCCCCACCCCCTGCCCCCAAAACCATCCTCTTTCACTCCTGTTTCCCTCTCAGTTCAGTCCTCTGGGAAGATGAGGTTAAGACATCTTTCCCTTCCTCTCTTATTTCTGGAGAGACCTCCCGCACGAAGTAACAGCAACAGAGAGGTTTTCACAGGGCTTCGTCTGAGAGCCTCTACGGTATTAATCCCAGTGGGATTCCTCCAAAGGAATCAGAATCAGTCAGGGCTCTTCCCATGGCAAGCATAGAAACAGATCCTCGTGAATTTCATAGGAAAAGGAACAAGAATTTATTGGAATGCTATGGGATACCCAGAGAATTTCAGGAAAGGCTACAGAACTTGGCTCCAAAAGGATAGGGCCCCAAGAGCTCACAATCTCCCGGAATTAGTCAACTTTGTTTCTTCAGGACACTGCTGTTGACATCAATAAGCTCCAGTCTGATTTTAGTCCTTGTAACATCCCACTCAGGATTCGGAGTCCAGGAAGAAGGTGTCTAATTGGCCCAAGAGGTGGTGGGGCACTTTGGGAAGCAACTTTCCTGCCACTGATGGACAGACCCGCTGACTCTGCATCCAAAGCAAGATCAAGGTGCCTGTCATTCAAAGGTGAATGGATCTGTCAGATGGCTGTTAGTTTCAATAGAACCTAACAAGCGAGGGAAAAATACATCCTGCCCCAGTTCTTGCCAAGCGTTCAAAGCGATGTATCTCCAATGCATTTCCACCTGCTCACTCTTTGCCTAAACCACCATCCATTCCTCCCCAAGGGTTTGAGTTTCTTGGGTTCAATGTCACTGTGTGTAATCTTAACACTTTTCAACCCCCCAAAGGATCAGATATGGAGTCAAGAAGGACGTACTCAAACTTTTTCAAAAACACTTGTTTGGGATATAGTAAGCTGCCTTCCCAGCAGGAGGACAAACCCTCCCCCACTCTCCACGGTGACAGAGGCCAATGGGCCTTGGCCTTGATTGTACCAATTTCATCACCAGGCTCTCTGGAACTTCTGGCAACCTGTCAAAGGTCTGTTTTATATTAGTATCTTTATTTTACATTCCTTTAACTTTTCAGATGAAGCTCCTTAGCCCAACCCTAAAGCACTTTGGATAGTTGAGGAAATTCACTGATACGCAGGAGGCCCAGCGCAGGTGATGTGGTACCCTTCCCGTACCCTCTAGAAAGGTGTTCACCTTCAAATGCTGAAGGCTGCCGCCTGCCAACACCTGCGGCTCTGCCTAAGGACTTTTGGTGGCGTTTTGTTTGTTTTTATCCTGATTTCTCACAGGTCAAGCTGGGAATGTAGAGAGTTAATGCCTCTGGGAGGAGACCTCATTCAAGGACAGAGGGAAATGTGCTAGATACACCCACCAGCTTCCTTGCCCCTTGGGGGGATAACGTGGCTCCCACATTTCCTCCGGGGCTGAGCTCCCCTTGTGCACAGCACTCTCTTTTGAAAATGCACCTTTACCAGCTGCCTTTCCCTCCCTGCCTCTCTTCCCTGCTCTGCTGGAGTTCCCTTGGATCCCCTCCCAATTAAATTACTTGCACATAAATCCTTGTCTCAGTTTTTGTTCCCTCAGAAGGAGACCTCAAGACGAAGCCCATTTTGAATTAAAGTTTTTCACCAGAAACACTTTGAGAACAGCAACATCCGTCCGCTGCTGGCAGAGGTCCAGGAAGGAAGCGCCAGGCAGAGCCCTTGGCCAGGTGGGGAAACTGTCTGCGCAAGTTACCTGCCTCCTCCCCAGATGACCCAGGAGCCCCACCCTGTATACACAGCTGCAGGTTCTGCCCTCTAGGCCCCGGGGGTTGCCAGGAGGCTGCTGCTGGGAATTGAAGGGATGCAGATCCCAACAGCCTCTCACTGCCTATCGGCTCATTTCACACTGACAGGCTACCGGGGGTGTAGGACTATTTTTATTTAAAACATTGGTTGCCATAGTAACATCCACATGACCGAATACTTATTCTAAGTCACACAGAAAATACCCTTGGGAAGGGAGAGAGAGATGAGAAGGCCCGTGCAGCCCTGGGAATCAGACAGCAAGAGGCAGTTCCTTGAAAAGAGAAAGCCACACCAGCCCAGGGGTCTGGGCTCTCCTCCATCGCCCACCTGAGTCTTCCAGGGGTTTCGATTTGCAGTCACTGAAATAGTTTACAGGGCACTGTGGGAGGGCTGTGATCTGCCCAGGTGGACTTGTGAGCGGTAGCTCCTCCCAGGAGGCCAGAAGTTTCCCTTGGTGTGATCTACTCCACGGGTCAAGACAGGGTGCTGTGCTAACATCTGGGCCCTGGCACAGGGTGCTGATGCCGAAGTAGGACCCGCTTCCAGCCCCGCCCAGCTTTCCACAACGCGCTCGGGACAGACGGAGTCTATGGGGGCCCGTGAGGCGCCCCCCATCCACACAGCCCTGCCGCAGAGGACCAAGCCACCTGGAAAGCACCCCCAAGGAGCAAAGCAACACACGGAAAGGAGTTGACTTTTCAGGGCCAGAGGGAGAACTCATTTCGCTGTAGCCTTCGCCTTGCAGCCTCACTGACCCTGAGCCTTCCATACCCCTTCAGTGGCTTCTTTACTCCTTCATTAGCATAGAGCCCAGAGGTAACATCTGAGGTCCCTGAGCGTCCCCAAGAGACTTGCAAGGGTTCAGACAGAGGTCATGTGGCTCTGGTGGTTCAGTGTAATTAGTAATCAGTTGCGGTTAATATTATATCGGAGGGGAGGTTACGGACCATCCTTGAGGAAAGCCAACTGGACAAATCACATCATGCCTCTCCCCTCCCCCAGGTGATTCAATTATACTTGTTACAATGCTAACAGCTCACATTGATTGAACACTTAATATATTCGAGTGCCTGACTCATTTGATCCTGACAATGACTCTGCAAGGGGCCATTGTCACGTACGGTCCACAGACGAGAGACTCCAGTTTCCCCATCACCAAAGTTAGGTAACCTGCACAAGCAGCTGATATGCCGTGGAGCTGGGACTTGAACCCAGATCTGTGTGACTCCTGAATGTGTACTTTTAGGCATCATGCTATGCAAGTGATCACCTGGGACCACCTCGTCCAAGAAGAGAGTGGCCAAAGTGCAGATGAGGTATGTACGGAGCAGGGAGGCGGTGAGCTCTGACTTGGTGGGTGATGATAGGGCTGGCTGCTCGTCTATTAGTCTCAGATCTTTGTCTGCTCTTTGGCCCCCAGCCTGGTCTGGCAGCCATCAGAAGCCCCCAGGATTATCAACATCTACCATTCTGTTGCAAGATCTGGAAGAGGGCCTCTGAGGCTGGCCTCTGTTCTGGGTCAGAAGTGTGGGTTCCCCTGAAGTGTGTGCCCTTCTAGGCTCCAGGCTCTGTGGGACAGACAGAGGCTCTTGTGGGACAGCTCCTGCCTGGGGGTGCTGCCGCCAGGGGTGCCACAGAGGTGACAGAGGTTCCAGGACTACAGCAGGGCCACATCACAGCTGCAGTCGGCACTTCCTTGCCCTGGCAGCCATTGGCATCACCTTGAAGGTGGAGATGAAGTTTCAGTGGGCCCTGGGTCCCACTAGCGCTTCATCTTGGAAAGTGTTCGAAGAGAAAGGACATCGAACAGTGTCTTAGTCCAGCAGATCTGAGCAGATCCAAGCGGTCTGACTTTGGGAGTTCCTAAAAGTCTCTGTTTTGTCATCTCTCACGTGAAAGTGAGGCGCACCTGTAGCAGATGCTGTTGAGGTCCTGCTCGTAGCCACTTGGCTTCCTCAGGAGGTTGCCTAAGGACAGTTTCAGAAAGCCCATGGCTTCCTACCCAAGAGTGTTCTCCGCCCACAGCAGTGAGCTCACCTGAATGTGCAGGGCAGCCCACACATGCC
The DNA here is from genome assembly GCF_965194825.1 of Balaenoptera physalus. Classification (NCBI taxonomy): domain Eukaryota; kingdom Metazoa; phylum Chordata; class Mammalia; order Artiodactyla; family Balaenopteridae; genus Balaenoptera; species Balaenoptera physalus. Next base: position 63,777,166 of record NC_138896.1, on the reverse strand, counting down.
CAAGAGTTCACGCTCCAAAAGTAGCCTCAACCAACGAGGACAGGGCTTGGTGGCAGCTTCCCTGCCCCTGGTGAGGTGTGTTCCACAAGTTCTTTCTTGTGGGTCCCCATCGGGGTGGAGCCCTGGGTGCCCACTGCACTTTCACGCACGTGTATCATTTTCCTCCCTTCTCTGCCTCACGTTCCCACACCATCGCCATGCTTCCTGGGATCACCTCCCACATAAACCACCTGGGACTTTGTCTCAGGGTCTGCTTTGAAGAGAGCCCAACCTACGACATCTCATGGTTCGGGGAAGATGGAATGAGGATGCATGTCAAGCTCTCAACACAGTGAACACTTTCATAACCTCCAATACACTCGTTATACCTGATGCACATCTGGGGGTAGAGTGGGGTCTGGCTGTGGGTTTACTTTGTACATTTGGGGGCTCTCCATTCCCTGAGCCGGAAGGCCTCTTAATCTGGGCTTAAATTTAGCTGTGGATGATCATCTACCAACTTCTTGATCTTCACATGGATCCCTGAGAAAGACTCTACCTTCTAGAACACTTTCTCTAATAAAATTCCCCTCTGGCCCCCAGGAGAGGCTGCGTGGAGCAGGCAAGGTGTCAGACAAAATTATGCAGTCAGTGTCATCTTTCCCTCACCCTTCAGGCTCCTGGTCCTTCCTGCTGCCCAAAGAGAGACCCACCTCTGCACTGGAGAGCCCCTGAGAACTCACCTCAGCTACCGAAAATAAAACTACACTGTGATCAGATTCACTAAGGCGTGACTGATGTTTTCCATTCCATTTCGATTTGAGGAGCGCAGCGAACGTGCACCTTGGCTGCCTAAGGGGTAGCTGGGAGCAGGGCGTTCCTTCCCCTCTCACCTCCACCAGGCTTAACATTTCTTTCGACTATCCTGTTTCAGCTGAAACTTTCCTATTCCACCCCATAATGCATCCACAGCTTAGAAAAATAGAAATGGGGCCACACACCTGCCGACATGTTGAATCTGAGCCCCATTCCCCGACCTCTAACATGAAACACCTTGATTTTATTTAAGCTGTTGGCTTTTGTGTCTTCCTAGTCCACAGGCTGCTTTGTGTGTGTTCAGAAAAGAGCAAAAGAAATCGGGACACGTGCGATAGAATATTTGAATCAGAAAATTAAAGAGAGGTTTGCCTCACCCGCAGTACCCTCTCCTACGCAGAGCAGAGAGCCTCCACCTTTAGTACAGATGAGAGTGGTGGGGAAGGGAGGGGCTTTTTAAAAGGCAGCTCCTCAGCCCCACTCCAGGAGGCTGATTTTTAGGCTTTGAGATTCTTTGTAAAGCTGCGATGCTGGTCATTCCAATAAAGGTCATCTTTTGGATTCTCACTTTGTTCTTTTAAATTAGTGTTTCTCAAAGAGAGGTGCCCCAAGGACAGCCCTATGCCCACCTCTGCCCTAAGCTCCCAGAGACATGTGAGCACATCAGAGAATGCTGCCGCTTTGCCCGTCAAAGGCAAAATCTGATGCTTCACAGACACTCGTGTACCGCCAGGATTAAAAGCCCGCAAATAAACCAGTTTGTTCATTTCTATTCTATTGCATGAATTATCATTCATGATTATTTACAGATATTCCGGATCTATGAGCTAGCTATAATGCACGCCCCCTAATGAGAAAATTTATTACATCAAAGAATAACAGAAGAAACACACAGGCTGCCCCTTGGAGGTGTTTGGCATGGACATGACAGGTATATGTTCTGTAGATAGAAGTCCTTGGGAGTTTCGTGGCATCAGAAGGGGAACATCTCCACCTCCATCCCATATTCTTGGTTAATTCTGCTCAGACATATTCCACCTCACGCTCCCCAGGCTTCTAGTTTGACACACAATCATCTCTATTTGGGTCAAGATTCAGAAAAATTAAAAATATCAGGTTCAAAATAGCTAATGATAAAAGAAATTTTTGAAAAAGATTCATGAGACAGACAGACAGACACATAGTGATGCAGTGATCACCTTTCACCATGACTCTGCCCAGCACCACCGCCCAGAGGCTGCTCTGTCGCTATGGGCACCTACGCAAAACCTTGCTCCTTCACTCTGGGATTGTGGGAGAGACTTTAGGGAACAGAAGCCTCCTATTCTGGACACTTATTTGAGACTGCATTGCAGATTAAACCAATAGGAAGGGAAGGGCCTGAGGTCAGGAAGCCCTGAAATTCCAGTTAGAGACAGGTATCCAATATGTTCCCATCTTCATCCTCCAATTCTGTCACAGGTGTGGAAGGAGCCATAAATCCACACACAGACATGGCAGATAACGTCTCATTAAGCCCGCTTGGTCCCAAAGAAGGGGTAAGTCAAGCCCATTTCCGGGAAGGGGTCATTTGAGCACCTCGCTTTACTTTTCCACCACGCCTCCATCAGGTCCCGTCAGATGGCTGTCTAGAAGCACCACATCACTGTCTCCACCAGCTCCCTTCCTCCCTCCCCCAATTTCCCAAACCCCATAGTTTTTTCTCTTCCTTCCTTTCCTGGGTCCTTGCTCTACCTGGAGAGGCAGCATGGCATTGCTGGAGTTCTGGCTCTGTGTACTGAAGAAACTTTCCCCTTGGGTCACTCAGCTCCCTTCAGAGCAGAGCTTGGGTGAGTTCTGTCTTATTTTGGGTTCTATCAGAAGCAGATCCTGAGATAAGGATGTGAGGGCAAGAAATTTTACTTGGGAAGTGATCCTAGAAAACATTGTTCGGGGAATGGTAAAATGGGACAGGGGAGGGTTCCTTACAAGCTAGTTACCCCTGAGGACCACTAGAGTTTTATGCCACTCACAGGGACACACTGGGAACTAGCAGAGAACGAACACCTCAGACAACTAGGGTATTCATTAGTTGAAGCCCACTCCCAGGGGTTGTTAATTCCCTGGGGCTTCAGGCCTGCCCATGGTTGGGGAAAATGTCCTCTGCTACCAAAACAAGTCCTTAGATAAAAAAATGCAGGGGCAGGCAGCCAGAAGTCTGATGGCAGGATGTTAAGGGCAAGAGGACGTGGGCACCAGCAAAGGGAGTTTCAGATTCTTAGGTTAATAGCATTCTCTGCCTCTTTACTCTTTTATCAAAGACTGCTTCCTATCTGTAGTGAGACTAAGGGAAGGAAAGAAGGGAGGGGAAGGGAGAAAATCCACTCTCATCACCATATTTCTCATATAACGGTTCTCAAGATGAAGGAAGAGGAAGAGGGATCTCCAGGGGAAGACAACTGGTATAAAACCATTGTAATACAATTTCACATGGGGCTGGAGTGTACTGCTTTTTTCGAATACAAGTATAGAAAGAAAAATTCAGGGAAATCTCACTGTCTGCCGTACACAGAAAACAGAGGAGTGATCCCCAAGCTGGTGAGCCTTATGTAATATTCTCTTGGGAGAGGTGGCAGATCCTAAGAAGTTTGGTGACTACAAAGGAGAAACATGGGTTTTTAAAAGTTGGGAAACACTGTCAGCATGAACGAGGCCAAGAGGCTAAACGCTATGTGACCAGGGACCTGTGGAAGTGGAGGGAGCCACCTCGTGATTGAAAAAGATGAGACACTTTAAAATAGAGTGTATTGGGTAACCCAGCCTCTCTTACAAAAACAAGTCTGGCACCACCTGAGTTTCACCCTGGAGGGAACTTCAGCCCTGCACCCTGGAATGTCACCCCCTCTTAGGGCACTCTTACTTGAGCACTGCCACTGATCCTTAGGCGTGCTCAGCTTCTCAGATGTATTATTCTGAGCTCCCCCAAAGCAGATCCTGAGATAAGGGCTTGTCTGAGGGTGGTGTATTTGTAGAGTGGTCTCATGAAGCAGGAGGGAGGTGGTGGGAAATAGAAGAAATGACAGTAAAGGGTGCATTAATGAGCAGATTAGTGCTGTGGGCAATGAGTCTCAATCCTGCTGGGAACCTTCTGAGGAACCGTATAGAATCTGCCCCAGACAGATTCTCCATAGTCCCCCCGTCCCCCTTGCACTTCTGGGTTAAGTGTATGTAAAAGCCCAGGGATCTTTATCAGCTTTGGAGAATGCTCTGAAGCAGAGAATGAAAGAGAAGCTTTGGGGACCACTCATGGCAGTCATGGAGGTTTGCCACTCAGATCACCTTAAGCAGAGCCTGCTACAAGGCATCTCCTGCTGCTGCACTCTCGGATCTGCCTCAGCACTCACCCCAAGGCCACACTTTCCCTGGTTGTCCCCAGCCGACAGGGGCACAACAGAGGCACTAGAACCGGGCCATTCCTGCCCAGTGAAGGACTCCTCTAAAGGGCACCCTGCTCAGAGACTCTACCATCACCACCTCCAGCCCCTTTAGCCTTCACAGACATTGCCCCTAGTAAACCTCTTTCTCATCTAACCCCGCTTTAGCATCTGCCTGTAGGACTAGCTGAAGTGACAGAAAGCTCGCAGACCATCAGTTGGTTTGGAACTGTCCATCACTGTGGTGCTGAAATCAGAAGTAGGCCAGGAAGACGCAATGCGGAAACAAAATATATCTGTGTTCTCCCTCCCTGACTGGGTAACCATTGAAGAGTACAGCATATTCCCTTGGTCCTTCCTAGCCAGGGGAAGTAGCTGGTACTTTCAAAAATGTCATAGTGGGAAAACGAGGAGATTGCCACGAGACCACAAAAAAAGTAGTTTCCGTGGGTGCTGCTCCTAGAAACATGAATGTTGCTGAAATCTGCCAAGTCACCCTCAGCCATTCACAGCTCCAGAACCAGGAGCAGAGTGGCTTATACCCCTCCTTCTTTCTAGCCTCCTGCAAATGCCTTACATTGGCAAAGACCGACAGGAACCCAATTGGCAAGATGAACTAGAAATGCAGCTCCACACTTTCATCCTTCACAGTACAGACTGTAAAGGAGAACACTGGAGAATGTCAATGAGGCTGAGGACCCACAGACAGTTTCTGAGCTGGAAAACAAGATACCCTCTTAGTATCATCAGATGGCACTGTCTCACCGGGGTCAGGTGTCTTTGCCTCACAGAGGTGATGAGGTAGAGAGGGAGAACACTAAGCGTGGATTCTGTCAACAAGGCTTAAGTCCCACCCCTGCCAGAGACCAACTGTGTGACCTTGGGCAAGTAGCATGACCTCTCTGAGCCTCAGCAACCTCATTTGTAAAGCAGAGGTGGCACTAGACCAGAGATTTCCAAGCAGTGTTCCAAGGAACCCCTCAGGTACCTCAACCCCATTATGAGTTACTGAGCAGTTTGGGAGGGGAGAGGAGACCAGGTCCACCTGAGTTAGTGTAGCCCTACCTTTATCTGATTCCCATTAGAGGGTTTTCCAGGATTTTCTCTGAAGCTTAAAATAAAAGTTTGAAAATCCTACACCCAGCTTATCTTCAAGGCCCTTTTCTACCTCTGTGTTTCATAAGTCTATGGAACTTGAATCAAAGTCTAGGTCCTGCCTCATATAAGTGAGGGGAGCTACCTAACATCTCTGACTCACTCTTCTCATCTGTAAAATAATTCATCACTTAATGAATACCTGTGATGTGTCAGGTGATTTGCACACATCCCTAATTTCACATCCATCTCTCTAACAGACATACCATCAATATCCCCATTTTACAGCCTAGGAAGCTGAGGCTCAGAGAGGCTGAGCAACACACCCTATTACTCATCCAGCAAATGACTGGATATCTATTAGGCTCCAATTTTTGTTCTCTCTGCTCTGTTGCCTGCCTGTTTTAGAGTGGTATGAGGAAGAAAGGAAACTCTAAATGTAAAAATGTCTCACAAAAATACAAATCATGAGGTAACCATAAAGAATTGCAGTTCAGGTTTAGAATCAGAATTACTTTAGCACTAGTGAACCTAACTCCCTTCCATAGTGAAGGCTGTCTAGCTCCAGAGCCAAACCTGTCCTTAACCACTGTGTGACACTTGTACACGGAAAGCTGCCATGGCCTGTGGTGGAAGGGGGAGGGAGGGCCCACTGGGTCAGGAGTAGTGTATGAACTGAGTCCAGAACAAACGATGGGCAAGGATTATAAATTCTGTCAAAAGTGGGTTTGAATTGGCTCCTCCACTTACAAGCCTTGTGGTCTGGAGTAAGTTATTTACCTTCTTTGCCTTGGTTTGCTCATCTAGAAAATGGGCGTGAAATGAGTTTACCTAACGGTATGTCTTGAGGGAAGAATTCTCCCTCAAGACCTCCCTCACTTCTAATATCAGCTGCAAGCTGGGGGAGTTCATAAAACCACCCACAGGTGCGATAATTCGTTGAGAGGACTTACAGAACTCACTGAAAGCTATTATACTATCAGTTTATTATAGGGAAAAGATACAGGTTAAAATTAGCCCAAGGAAGAGACTCATAGGGCAGAATCTGGGAGGGAGTCCAGATGTGGAGCTTCTGTGTGTCCTCTCCCCGTGGAGTCCTGGATGGCATTACCCTTTCTTAGCCACAATGTGTGACAATACAAACAGAGTATTGCCAGCCAGGGAAGGTCATCCGAGACTTTGGTGTCCAGAGTATCTACTGGAGCTTGATCACTACTGCCCAGGTGGTTGACCTGTAGTCCACAGCCCCTCCCGAAAGTCAGGCTAATACCTTTAGTCTCCAGTTCCTCTGGAAATCAGAACTCATAACAAGTGGCCCAAAGCCGCCATCATAAATCACATTGTGACACTGTCTGATGACCAAAGCCCCCAGGCAAACAAAGACACTCCTGCATACAGGACATTCCAGGGGCCTAGAGATCAGCTTCCATGAGCCAAGGCAAAGGCCAGACCACTTGCTGGGTAAGGTTAATTCTTCTCTACACAAGGGATAACAGTTCCTATTTCAGGGGGTCATTGTGAGGATTAAGTGAGATAACACAAGTCTATCTTCCCACGTATGCAATTCCAAAATCCCAAATGCTTTGAAGACTGGAATTTTATCAGAAATCATTTAGAGGCAAAACTTACATTACAGTTAGTAGGAATTTTCCTACTGAAATATCACTGTGTGTGATTTGGGCGACAGTGCCACAACCCCCCCACCCCCCCGGGGGTGTAACGGTACAGTCAGCACCTACCACACATTGCCTTTCTAAAATTCAAAAATGCATCTGGCCCTGAGGGACTTGGACAAGATATCGTGGGCTGTAAATGTAGGTACTAGTAACAGTCCCTAGCATATAGTAATTGCTCAATAAATGCAAACAATTAATATTTTCTACTAAGACCAATACAAATGTAGTGAAGGCAGAAAACACCTGCAAAAGTGGTCAAGGCTACTGATTTAATAGCCCTTTGGCAAAATTTTACCCCAATTTAAATTTTCACAAGGAAATTCCAGGAGCATATATGGTGAAAATAAATTTTGTAGAAGATTTATCTTGTTAGGTTTATTATCATAAGTATTATATATTATATGTTTCGACATAGTTAGTAAAAATTAAACATAGTCATGGCACAGTTAAGCAGGGCTTGCTGAGGGTGGGCAAGCAGAGAGGGTACCATGGTAGGTTTGAGGGTTTGCCATGGGCTTTCAGACCTTTGTGTATATTGACAAACTCTTGCTGAATATTTACTGTTGAACTTCCTGAAATTTGCCACCTGGGGAATTTCTTAGAACTTCCTACCAACTTTTAGGCAATTCTATTTCCTAATCAGCCTACCAATTAAGTGTTTATATTATTGTTTTTCCCTCTCTAGAACTTTTTTTGTCAAGCATGCCCTCTTCTATTAGTGTCACAAGAGTAGAGTTGTGCCTGAAATCAGACCCCTGGGAGAAGCGAATCAGGATTAAAAATGTCAAAGAAGAAAGGAAAATTCACAAGAGCCCACCCACATCACAAGCAGGGAGGCAAACTGAAACATCCTGGGAGCCAGACTTTCCACATGCATCACCGCACTGCCCTCAGTCCTTACTGGAACCAGTTGGGAAATGGGTGGATGGACACAGAGATTGTTTTATCACAGGACCACAGTCTCTGATTCCCAATCCCCAAATCTAAAGAGCTCTGAAAAAAGAAAGATCTATTTGTAACTCATTTGGTTACAAACCTTGCCCTGGACTAATGAGAGGCTATTTTTAGTCTTTATGCTGGTCTATATGAATATTCATGGATTTGGCTGCAGAAATATTAATGTGTTTGATTACAGGGTGCTTCCGAAGGCTCCACTGGGAGGGTTAAGTAATATGATATATATGCTGAATTACCTTCCTAAAAATCCAAAAAATTCTGAATTCAGAAATTCATCAAGTTTTTGGATAAGGGATTATGAATTTACATTGCACAAAATCCCAACAGGTAGGTGTTATCTTCACTTTAAGGATAATAAACAGATTTAGAGATGTTACGTAACTTGCCCAAGGTCATACAATAAGCAGCAAAATATTATACACTTTGATAGAACAACTATGTCGATTGCAGCTTCCAATGGACAAGGTTTTGCATGGCATCATCAGGGAGCTGATGACACCTGAAGGTAGACTGAAAATTATGAAGAGATGTTTTGCCGTTGGCAAAGTTATGCTGTTAAGATTTCAGACCAGCTCCCAGAGAGCCTTCCATTTCCAAATTCAAGGAAACTATGCCCTCTGACTTTAAGGAGATACATTTCTTCTCATCCTTTAAAAGCAGAGAAATTTGATAAAGAAGTTGTCTGGGAAAGAAAAACAAAAAAAAACCCGCTAGACCAAAATCAAAACAAATCATTTTTTGCATATCAATCAGGCTCCTGATTGAAACTGTGCTAGCTGCTTCGAGAGAGGAATATTAAAAGTAAAGCGTTGCTAATTTAAGCACAACTAATTTTAAAACATGTACCTAGAAACAGCCACATGGGAGAATCACTTAAGCTGCATCAACTACCAGCTTCATTTGACGGGATATGCCTGGGTTGGGAGCCCCAGTGTCATGACATTTGCCTCGTCCCTATGGGTAGAGAATGAAGTCAGCCATTCCCTATAATCTTCAGGGCTCTGGTTTTCATGAACCCATGCCAATTTACTCCTGCCTCACAAATGAGCAAGAGGAGTCTGGAGGGAAGACCCTGATCTGGGGCTTAAATGACTGTCTAGGAGCTGTCACCAAGCGTAACCCCCTTCCTTATGGAGCTGGAAGGCCATCTCTTCCATGAAGGCAGTCCTATAAAAGCAGTTTCTGGGCTCATCGATCAATCTCACCTGGAGCAGACTGCCGCAGCTTTTCCCAGATCCCCCTAGATCCCTTTAACTGGTTCTGTGTACCCCTCCTGGAGCTTCTCAAGGTCTGTACCCTTAACTCTCTTGGAAAGATTGTGCTGGGGCTACTGGTGCAGTTTTGTCTGCAGGCACTGGGAGTTTGTCCCCTGAGGAAACCATCAGTCAGTGCATAACTAATGCAAGAATATGGAGGCTCAGCTCCCTTGCCTCCAGCATAACTGAGGCTCCAGAGGTCCTCTGTGAGATCAGGTCAAGGCTGCGAATTTGCCCAAACTTGCCCCTTTCTGAGCTGCATCTCTTTTTTTGCCAAGTGTTTCCCTCACTCCCTTACTGATTTCTCCTGTGGACTTGCTCTTTTAAAAAGTCACTGCTTCTGGGCTATCCCACCTAAGACCATTGTACCCAAGGCTCTGAGATCTCAGTATAGATAGTACATGTTATACTTTAAAGTGAATAACGAACCTCAAGTGAATCCTCTAGACTTCTGGTAAGGACCTACTTACTTGAAGTTCAACTATTCCACAGGTGAACTCATCATTTGCCACCTCAGCCTGCATGGAGATGAGGGCAAAGGAGAATAAGCTAAAACAGAACAGAGAACATGACCTAGTCAGGTGGCCCTGTTTCCTCTCTCCAGAGCTACGGATAACACATAAGCATGCCCATGGCAGAGGCTGCTAGCTATCCCAAGATATGGTCTCTCTTCTCCCTCACAACCATGGAGCACAATATGTTCAGTTATAAACTGAACACACGTCTACCCAGACAGCCACCATTCCAGTTAAATATGGCCTTGCCGTTAGGTTCCAGCCAATGGGGTGTCAACATAAGTGATGTGCACAACTTCATAGACATGTCTCCCTTTCCCTATCACCCTGCGTGGATGTGGCGGGAAGCCATGTAGATGAAGGCCACACCTGAGGAATGGAGGAAAAACGATATAGGATCCCGATCGTCAATATCATGGAGTTGCCCACTCTGTTTCATGAACAGAAAGAAACCTCTATCCGTGCAAGCCAAGTCATTTTGGGTTCCTGTTAGAGCAATCAAACCAATATTCTAAAGAATGCAATTCCTTAGAGTGCAATAGGATTATAAATTTCAAACTGTGTCACAGATAAAGAGAAAAATGTCTCTCTTCTTAAAAAATATATTTAATTTATTTATTTATGGGCTGCTTCAGGTCTTAGTTGCGGCATGTGGGATCTTTCATTGGGGGGCGCAGGCTCTTCATTGTGGTACATGGGCTTCTCTCTAGTTGTGGCGTGTGGGCTCCAGAGCGCGTGGGCTCTGTAGTTGTGGCACACAGGCTCTCTAGTTGTGGCGTGCGGGCTTGGTTGCCCCACAGCATGTGGGATCTTAGTTCCCCAGCCAGGGGTGGAACCAGTGTCCCCTGCATCGCAAGACGGATTCTTAACCACTGGACCACCAGGGAAGTCCCGAAAAATGTCTCTCTTAGATTGGATTTCCCACAAAAGACCCTGGGATGAGGATCCATGTCAAAGTGACTTATGATTTATTAGAAAATATTCCCAGGAAAAACTGGTAATGGAGTAAGAAGAGAAGACAGCCAAGCAAGGGTTTGATACCAGATAAAGCCCCGTGAGGGTAACTGTAGCTCAGTCCTCCAGGGGAATTCTGGGGACAGTATAGGTCACAGTTATAGGCAAGAGAGCTGGAGAATTTACACACCCTGCACTTGCCAGTTGAGGGATACCCCCAGAAGACTGTAAATCCCCTGGCACTTCTAGCTGTCCAAGTACGTAAACAGAGCAGGTCCAGCAGCCTGCGGGCAGCCCTCTAACATACAGGCATAGGTGTTGGCCTTTGGGAGTAAACACATACTGGGAAGCCAAATGCATAAAAATGGTACATGGCTGACATGGGTGGAGTGCAGACAAGATTGGCTGACAGAGGGCTTCTTGAAAAAATTTTCCAGGAGCTCCCAGATGATTACTTGTGGCACTTACTCATGTGCTCCTTTGCATAGGAAAAAACTCTCACCCTCACCTGGACATTTCTATTGGTTATATCTTATGTTTCAGGGGTCTAAAATGGCATTCTGTGGCAGCCACAATGATAGACAAGGTTATATTTCAGAGGTCTCTTTAAGTCCTAAGAGAAAGAGTAATAAATTTATAAGAAGGGAGGAACCAAGATGGCGGAGTAGAAGGACGTGCTCTCACTCCCTCTTGCGAGAACACCAGAATCACAACTAGCTGCTGGACAGTCATCGACAGGAAGACACTGGAACTCACCAAAAAAGACACCCCACATCCAAAGACAAAGGAGAAGCCACAGTGAGATGGTACGAGGGGTGCAATCACAGTAAAATCAAATCCCATAACTAGTGGGTGGGTGACTCACAGACAGGAGAACACTTATACCACAGAAGCCCACCCACTGGAGTGAAGGTTCTGAGCCCTACATCAGGCTTCCCAACCTGAGGGTCCAGCAACGGGAGGAGGAATTCCTAGAGAATCAGACTTTGAAGCCTAGTGGGGATTGACTGCAGGACTTCGACAGGATTGGGGGAAACAGAGACTCCACTCTTGGAGGGCACACACAATGTAGTGTGCGCATCGGGACCCAGGGGAAGGAGCAGTGACCCCGGGGGAGACTGAACCAAACCTGCCTGCTAGTGTTGGAGGGTGTCCCGTAGAGGCGGGGGTTGGGGGGGGATCTGTGGCTCACAGTGGGGACAACAACAATGGCAGCAGAAGTTCCGGGAAGTACTCCTTGGCGTGAGCCCTCCCAGAGTCTGTCATTAGCCCCACCAAAGAGCCCAGGTAGGCTCCAGTGTTGGGTTGCCTCAGGCCAAACCACCAACAAGGAGGGAACCAGGCATCACCCATCAGCAGACAAGCAGATTAAAGTTTTACTGAGCTCTGCCCACCGGAGAAACAGTCAGCTCTACCCACCACCAGTTCCTCCCCTCAAGCCTCTCAGACAGCCTCATCCACCAGAGGGCAGACAGCAGAAGCAAGAAGAACTATAATCCTACAGCCGGTGGAACAAAAACCACATTCACAGAAAGATAGACAAGATGAAAAGGCAGAGGGCTATGTACCAGATGAAGGAACAAGATAAAACCCCAGAAAAACAACTAAATGAAGTGGAGATAGGCAACCTTCCAGAAAAAGAATTCAGAACAATGATAGTGAAGATGATCCAGGACCTTGGAAAAAGAATGGAGGCAAAGATCGAGAAGATGCAAGAAATGTTTAACAGAGACCTAGAAGAATTAAAGAACAAACAAACAGAGATGAACAATACAATAACTGAAATGAAAAATACACTAGAAGGAATCAATAGCAGAATAACTGAGGCAGAAGAACGGATAAGTGACCTGGAAGACAGAATGGTGGAATTCACTGCTGCGGAACAGACTAAAGAAAAAAGAATGAAAAGAAATGAAGACAGCTTAAGAGACCTCTGGGACAACATTAAATACAACAACATTTGCATTATAGGGGTCCCAGAAGGAGTAGAGAGACAGAAAGGACCAGAGAAAATATCTGAAGAGATTATAGTCGAAAACTTCCCTAACATGGGAAAGGAAATAGCCACCCAAGTCCAGGACGTGCAGCGAGTCCCATTCAGGATAAACCCAAGGAGAAACATGCTGAGACACATAGTAATCAAATTGGCAAAAATTAAAGACAGAAAAATTATTGAAAGCAGCAAGGGAAAAACGACAAATAACATACAAGGGAACTCCCATAGGTTAACAGCTGATTTATCAGCAGAAACTCTACAAGCCAGAAGGGAGTGGCATGATATACTTAAAGTGATGAAAGGGAAGAACCTACAACCAAGATTACTCTACCCAGAAAGGATCTCATTCAGATTCGATGGAGAAATCAAAAGCTTTACAGACAAGCAAAAGCTAAGAGAATTCAGCACCACCAAACCAGCTCTACAACAAATGCTAAAGGAACTTCTCTAAGTGGGAAACACAAGAGAAGAAAAGGACCTACAAAAACAAACCCAAAACAATTAAGAAAATGGTAATAGGAACATATATATCGATAATTACCTTAAACGTGAATGGATTAAATGCTCCAACCAAAAGACACAGGCTCGCTGAATGGATACAAAAACAAGACCCATATATATGCTGTCTACAAGAGACCCACTTCAGACCTAGGGACACATACAGACTGAAAGTGAGGGGATGGGAAAAGATATTCCATGCAAATGGAAATCAAAAGAAAGCTGGAGTAGCTATACTCATATCAGATAAAATAGCCTTTAAAATAAAGAATGTTACAAGAGACAAGGAAGGACACTACATAATGATCAAGGGATCAATCCAAGAAGAAGATATAACAATTATAAATATATATGTACCCAACATAGGAGCACCTCAATACATAAGGCAACTGCTACCAGCTATAAAAGAGGAAATCAACAGTAACACAATAATAGTGGGGGACTTTAATACCTCACTTACACCAATGGACCGATCATCCAAAATGAAAATAAATAAGGAAACAGAAGCTTTAAATGACACAATAGACCAGATAGATTTAATTGATATTTACAGGACATTCCATCCAAAAACAGCAGATTACACTTTCTTCTCAAGTGCACACGGAACATTCTCCAGGATAGATCACATCTTGGGTCACAAATCAAGCCTCAGTAAATTTAAGAAAATTGAAATCATATCAAGCATCTTTTCTGACCACAATGCTATGAGATTAGAAATGAATTACAGGGAAAAAAATGTAAAAAACACAAACACATGGAGGCTAAACAATACGTTACTAAATAACCAAGAGATCACTGAAGAAATCAAAGAGGAAATCAAAAAATACCTAGAGACAAATGACAATGAAAACACGACAATCCAAAACCTATGGGATGCAGCAAAAGCAGTTCTAAGAGGGAAGTTTATAGCTATACAAGCCTACCTCAAGAAACAAGAAAAATCTCAAGTAAACAATCTAACGTTACACCTAAAGGAACTAGAGAAAGAAGAACAAACAAAACCCAAAGTTAGCAGAAAAAAAGAAATCATAAAGATCAGAGCAGAAATAAATGAAATAGAAACAAAGAAAACAATAGCAAAGATCAATAAAACTAAAAGCTGGTTCTTTGAGAAGATAAACAAAATTGATAAACCATTAGCCAGACTCATCAAGAAAAAGAGGGAGAGGAATCAAATCAATAAAATTAGAAATGAAAAGGGAGAAGTTACAACAGACACCGCAGAAATACAAAGGCATCCTAAGAGACTATACAAGCAACTCTATGCCAATAAAATGGACAACCTGGAAGAAATGGACAAATTCTTAGAAAGGTATAACCTTCCAAGAGTGAACCAGGAAGACACAGAAAATATGAACAGACCAATCACAAGTAATGAAATTGAAACTGTGATTAAAAATCTTCCAACAAAAAAAGTCCAGGACCAGATGGCTTCACAGGTGAATTCTATCAAACATTTAGAGAAGAGCTAACACCCATCCTTCTCAAACTCCTCCAAAAAACTGCAGAGGAAGGAACACTCCCAAACTCATTCTATCAGGCCACCATCACCCTGATACCAAAACCAGACAAAGATACTACAAAAAAAGAAAATTACAGACCAATATCACTGATGAATATAGATGCAAAAATCCTCAACAAAATACTAGCAAACAGAATCCAACAACACATTAAAAGGATCATACACCATGATCAAGTGGGATGTATCCCAGGGATGCAAGGATTCTTCAATATACGCAAATCAATCAATGTGATACACTATATTAACAAATTGAAGAATAAAGACCATATGATCATCTCAATAGATGCAGAATAAGCTTGTGACAAAATTCAACACCCATTTCTGATAAAAACCCTCCAGAAAGTGGGCATAGAGGGAACCTACCTCAACATAATAAAGGCCATATATGACAAACCCACAGCAAACATCATTCTCAATGGTGAAAAACTGAAAGCATTTCCTCTAAGATCAGGAACGAGACAAGGATGTCCACTCTCACCACTATTATTCAACAGAGTTTTGGAAGTCCTAGCCATGGCAATCAGAGAAGAAAAAGAAATAAAAGGAATACAAATTGGAAAAGAAGAAGTAAAACTGTCACTGTTTGCAGATGACATGATACTATACATAGAGAATCCTAAAGATGCCACCAGAAAACTACTAGATCTAATCAGTGAATTTGGTAAAGTTGCAGGATACAAAATTAATGCACAGAAATCTCTTGCATTCCTATACACTAATGATGAAAAATCTGAAAGAGAAATTAAGGAAACACTCCCATGTACCACTGCAACAAAAAGAATAAAATATCTAGGAATAAACCTACCTAGGGAGACAAAAGACCTATATGCAGAAAACTATAAGACACTGATGAAAGAAATTAATGATACCAACAGATGGAGCAATATACCATGTCCTTGGATTGGAAGAATCAACATTGTGAAAATGACTATACTACCCAAAGCAATCTACAGATTCAATGCAATCCCTATCAAATTACCAATGGCATTTTTTATGGAGCTAGATCAAATCATCTTAAAATTTGTATGGAGACACAAAAGACCCCGAATAGCCAAAGCAGTCTTGAGGGGAAAAAACGGAGCTGGAGGAATCAGACTCCCTGACTTCAGACTATACTACAAAGCTACAGTAATCAAGACAATATGGTACTGGCACAAAAACAGAAACATAGATCAATGGAACAAGATAGAAAGCCCAGAGATAAACCCACGCACCTATGGTCAACTAATCTATGACAAAGGAGGCAAGGATATACAATGAAGAAAAGACAGTCTCTTCAATAAGTGGTGCTGGGAAAACTGGATGGCTACATGTAAAAGAATGAAATTAGAATACTCCCTAACACCATACACAAAAATAAACTCAAAATGGATTCAAGACCTAAATGTAAGAATGGACACTATAAAACTCTTAGATGAAAACGTAGGAAGAACACTCTTTGATATAAATCACAGCAAGATCTTTTTTGATCCACCTCCTAGAGTAATGGAAATAGAAACAAAAATAAACAAATGGGACCTAATGAAACTTAAAAGCTTTTGCACAGCAAAGGAAACTACAAGTAAGACGAAAAGACAACCCTCAGATTGGGAGAAAATATTTGCAAACGAATCAACGGACAAAGGATTAATCTCCAAAATATGTAAACAGCTCATGTAGCTTAATATTAAAGAAACAAACAACCCAATCCAAAAATGGGCAGAAGACTTAAATAGACATTTCTCCAAAGAAGACATACAGATGGCCAAGAAGCACATGAAAAGCTGCTCAACATCACTAATTATTAGAGAAATGCAAATCAAAACTACAATGAGGTATCACCTCACACCAGTTAGAATGGGCATCATCAGAAAATCTACAAACAACAAATGCTGGAGAGAGTGTGGAGAAAAGGGAACCCTCCTGCACTGCTGGTGGGAAAGTAAATTGATACAGCCACTATGGAGAACAGTATGCAGGGTCCTTAAAAAACTAAAAATAGAATTACCATATGATCCAGCAATCCCACTACTGGGCATATACCCAGAGAAAACCATAATTCAAAAAGACACATGCACCCAAATGTTCACTGCAGCACTATTTACAATAGCCAGGTCATGGAAACAACCTAAATGCCATCAACAGACGAATGGATAAAGAAGTTGTGGTACATATATACAATGGAATATTACTCAGCCATAAAAGGAACGAAACTGAGTCATTTGTTGAGACGTGGATGGATCTAGAGACTGTCATACAGAGTGAAGTAAGTCAGAAAGAGAAAAACAAATATCATATATTAACGCATGTATGTAGAACCTAGAAAAATGGTACAGATGAACCAGTTTGCAGGGCAGAAGTTGAGACACAGATGTAGAGAACAAACGTATGGACACCAAGGTGGGAAAACCACGGTAGGGTGGGGATGGTGGTGTGCTGAACTGGGCGATTGGGTTTGACATGTATACACTGATGTGTATAAAATTGATGACTAATAAGAACCTGCAGTATAAACAAACAAACAAACAAAAAACAACTAATACTAAACTTTCTTTGGGTTATTTGTATGGAAATATGTTAATATAAATGTTTCAGACATTACATGAAATTTCTAAAAATCTTATTTGTTCTGGTATAATGTTATAAGTCATAATTCTAGTTATTACTTTAAAACATTTATCTCAGAAATAACTAAATTTCCTTGTCACTTGCATTATTATGAACTTTCGTCAAATCTTTAACCATGGTCATTTTTAAGTCTTTTGTCATTTACAGACAGTTCTGGGTGTACTCTGATGCTTTTGCAAAAATGTTCCTATAAAAGGGTTTCATCTTCAAGGAATTCATGGAAAAGACTCTGACAAGTACAGGTTTCTGGTAACTGACTATACTGCTGAACTGAATGAATAAGCATTTTCAGAACTCTAATGGAAAACTGATGAATTCATAAAAGTGCTAACAAAAGATCAAGATGAAAAAAAATTAATTACATGGGACTGAGTGAACTGATGAGGATGATTATAATTTTTGTGACTTTCTGTTTGAATAAAAAAAAATTTTTTTACAGGAGTCTCTGATAAGGCCCTTTATTCCCCACTCACAGCCCCAAAAATCCAGCAGCAGAAATCATCTAACTTATTCCTGGAGTGACACTGTTAGCAGATTTATTCCATACCTCCTTAGGAACAAGCACAGGCATTTTGTAATATTAAAAGGCACTTAAAAATACCTTTTATTCAGATGGCCTGAGATGGACATGCAAGTCAAAACTAGAGCTGAAGACTGCTTGCTAGGTACACACACACTTTTTAAAATCTCATCTAACATTTATACCTATCAAATTGGAAAAGGTGATAAAGAACAGTACGTCCCAGTGATGGTGAACATAGACACGCTTAGGTGCTGCTGACTGGCATGTAAGTTATTACAAACCCTTCTGAAGGTCAGTATGGAACTATGTTTCAGAAGACTTAAATAGATGCATATTCTTTGATGCTCCAAAAAAACCCATGTTTAGGAAATTTTGGGAGTGTAGAGTTCAATGAAGTATAATACATATATGGATTCGTATAACCACCAACACAGTAAGGGTACATCAAAAAACTCCTTTGTGTTATTCTTTCATAGTCACCCTCTTCCCCTTACAGTCCCTAACCACCATTGATTTGTTCTTCAATCCCCATAGTTCATCTTTTCAAGAATGCCATTTAGGGGGCTTCCCTGGTGGCGCAGTGGTTAAGAATCTGCCTGCCAATGCAGGGGACACGGGTTTGAGCCCTGGTCTGGGAAGATCCCACATATCGTAGAGCAACTAAGCCCGTGAGCCACAACTACTGAGCCTGCATGTCTGGAGCCTGCGTGTCTGGAGCCTGTGCTCCGCAACGGGAGAGGCCGCGACAGTGAGAGGCTCGCGCACCGCGATGAAGAGTGGCCCCCGCTTGCCGCAACTAGAGAAGGCCCTCACACAGAAATGAAGACCCAACACAGCCGAAAATTAAATAAATTTTAAAAAAAAAAAGGAAAAAACTCAACTATATGCTATTAAAAAAAAAAAGAGAATGCCATTTAAATGGAATCGCACAGTATGTAAACTTCTTTCACTCAGCACAGTGTTTAAGACTCATCTAGGTTGTTGCGGTTATCAATAACTTGTTTCTTCTTATTGCTGAGTACTATTGCATTATACAAATGAACCACAGTTTATTTATCCATTTACTAATTGAATGACATGTGGGTTATTTACGGTTTTTGGTAATTATGAACAGAGCTGCTACAAACATTCATGTACAGGTTTTGTGTGAACCTAAGTCTTCATTTCTCTACGGTAAATAACCAGGAGTGTGATTGCTGGTTCATACAGTATGTACATGTTTAACATTATAAGAAACTGTATTATTACAAACAGACAAACTATTTTCAAGATTTGCATTCCCACCAGCAATGCAAAGAGCTCCAGTTGCTCTGTGTCTTCATCAACACTCAGAATTGTATTATTAATTTTTGCCTTCTGATAGGTTAGTGATATCTCATCATCGTTTTAATTTGCACTTACCTAATGGTTAATGATTTGAACAAGACATCTTTTCATGTGCTTATTTGCTATTTGTATATCATAGTCAATAGAATATCCATGTCTATTTCTAATTTATAATTTTTTTTAATTTTTGAGTTTGAGAGTTCTTTATATATTTTGAATACAATTCCTTTGTAAGATATGTGATTTGTAAATATTTTCTACCAATTTGTAGCCTGTGTTTTAATTTTTTCAACAGTGTTTTATACAGGCCAAGAGCTTTAAATTTTAGTGGAGTCCAATTCATCATATGTTCTTTTATGGATTGTTCTTTTGGTGTCATGTCTAAGAGCTCTTAACCTAAGCTAAAGTCATGAAGATTTTCTTCTATGTTTTATTCTAAAAACGTTATAGTTTAATGTTTTCTATTTAGAATTTTTTTCAGTTAATTTTTGTGTAAGGTATGAGGTTTAAATTCAAGTTTTTTTTTTTGCCTAAGGATACACAATAGTTCCAACATCATTTGTTGAAAAAAATTATTATTTCCCCCATTGGATTACTCTGGGATCTTGTCAAAAATCAGTTGGGACTTCTGTCTTCTACCTCCTGACCACCTGGTGTTTTGTCCTGTGACCTTGCCTGGCATGAAGTGACTCTCTCTCTAGGACCTCCAAGTTGTGGTAGAAGGGGAGAGACAAGATGCAGAGCAGAAGGACTTGAGTTTACCTCCTCTCATGAAAACATAAAAATCACAACTAACTGCTGAGCGACCATCGACAAAAAAGAATCGAACCTACCAGAAAAGTTATTCTACACCCAAAGAAAAAGAAGAGGCCACAATGAGATGGTAGGAGGGGTGCTTTCACGATATAATCAAATCCCATACCCACCAGGTGGGTTACCCACAAACTGGAAAATAATTATATCGCAGAGGTTCTCCCACAGGACTGAGAGTTCTGAACCCCACATCAGGCTACCCAGCCTGGGGGTCTGGCATCAGGAAGAGGGGCCCCCAGAGCATTTGGCTTTAAAGGCCAGCAGTGCTTGAGTGCTATGAGATTAGAAATCAACTACAAGAAAAAAATGTAAAAAACACAAACACGTGGAGGTGAAACAATATGCTATTAAACAACCAATGGATCACTGAAGAAATCAAAGAGGAAATCAAAAATGCCTAGAGACAAATGAAAATGAAAACATGATGATCCAAAACCTATGGGACACAGCAAAAGCAGTTCTAAGTGGGAAGTTTATAGCAATACAATCTTACCTCAGGAAACAAGAAAAATCTCAAAGAAACAACCTAACCTTACACCTAAAGCAACTAGAGAAAGATGAACAAACAAAACCCAGAGTTAGTAGAAGGAAAGAAATCATAAAGATCAGAGCAGAAATAAATGAAAAAGAGATGAAGAAAACAATAGAAAAGATCAATGAAACTAAAAACTGGATCTTTGAAAAGATAAACAAAATTGATAAACTTTTAGCCAGACTCATCAAGAAAAAAAAGGGAGAAGGCTCAAATCAATAAAATTAGAAATGAAAAAGAAGTTACAATGGACAACACAGAAATACAAAGGATCATAAGATACTACTACAAGCAACTCTCTGCCAATAAAATGGACAATCTAGAAGAAATAAACAAATTTTTAGAAAGGTAACAATCTCCCAAGACTGAACCAGGAAGAAATAAAAAATATGAACTGAACAATCATAAGTAATGAAATTGAAACTGTGATTTTAAAACTTCCAACAAACAAAAGTCCAGGACCAGATGGTTCACAGGTGAATTCTATCAAACATTTAAAGAAGAGTTAACACCTATCCTTCTGAAACTATTACAAAAAATTGCAGAGAAAGGAACACTTCCAAACTCATTCTATGAGGCCACCATCATCCTGATACCAACACTAGACAAAGATACCACAAAAAAAGAAAATTTCAGGCCAATATCACTGATGAACATAGACGCAAAAATCCTCAACAAAATACTAGCAAACCAAATCCAACAATACTTTAAAAGGATCATACACTATGATCAAGTGGCATTTATCCCAAGGATGCAAGGATTTTTCAATATCCACAAATCAATCAGTGTGATACACCACATTAACAAATTGAAGAATAAAAACCATATGATCATCTCAAAAGATGCAGAAAAGGCTTTTGACAAAATCCCATATCCATTTATGATAAAAAGTGTCCAGAAAGTGGACACAGAGGGACCCTACCTCAACATAATAAAGGCCATATACGACAAGCCCACAGCAAACATCATTCTCAATGGTGAAAAACTGAAAGCATTTCCTCTAAGATCAGGAACAAGACAAGGATGTCCACTCTCACTACTCATATTCAACATAGCTTTTGAAGTCCTAGCCACAGCAGTCATAGAAGAAAAAGAAATAAAAGGAGTTCAAATCGGAAAAAAAGAAGTAAAACAGTCACTGTTTGCAGATGGCATGATACTATACATAGAAAATCCTAAAGATGCTACCAGAAAACTACTAGACCTCATCAATGAATTTGGTAAGGGTGCAGGATACAAAATTAATACACAGAAATTGCTTGCATTTCTATACACTAACAACAAAAGATCAGAAAGAGAAGTTAAGGAAACAATCTCATTTACCATGGCATCAAAAAGAATAAAATGCCTAGGAATAAACCTACATATGGAGGCAAAAGACCTGTACTCTGAAAACTGTAAGCTGATGAAAGAAATCAAAGATGACACAAACAGATGGAAAGATATACCATGTTCTTGGATTGGAAGAATCAATATTGTGAAAATGACTATACTACCCAAGGGAGATTCAATGCAATCCCTATCAAATTACCAATGGCATTTTTCACAGAACTAGAACAGAAAATTTTTAAACGTGTATGGGAACACAAAAGACCCCTGAATAGCCAAAACAGTCCTGAGAAAGAAAAACAGAGCTGGAGAGATCAGGCTCCCTGACTTCAGACTATACTACAAAGCTACAGTCATCCTCCCTGACTTCAGACTATACTACAAAGCTACAGTCATCAAAACAGTATGGTACTGGCACAAAAACAAAAATATAGCTCAAACATAGATCAATACAGGATAGAAAGCCCAAAAATAAACCCATGCACCTGTGGTCAATTAATCTACAACAAAGGAAGCAAGAATATGCAATGGAGAAAAGACTGTCTCTTCAATAAGTGATGCTGGGAAAACTGGACAGCTACATGTAAAAGAATGAAACTAGAACATTCTCTAACACCATACACAAAAATAAACTCAAAATGGATTAAAGACCTAAATATAATACCTGATACTATAAAACTCTTAGAGGAAAACATAAGCAGAACACTCTTTGACATAAATCGCAGCAATATCTTGCTGGATCCACCTCCTAGAGTAACAAAACTTAAAAAATGGGACCTAATTAAACTTAAAAGCTTCTGCACAGCAAAGGAAACCATAAACGAAACAAAAAGACAACCCACATAATGAGAGAAAATATTTGCAAACGAAGTGACCAATGAGGGATTAATCTCTAACATATACAAACAGCTCATGCAGCTCAATATCAAAAAAACAAACAACCCAATCAAAAAATGGGCAGAAGATCTAAATAGACATGTCTCCAAAGAAGTCATACAGATGGCCAAAAAGGACATGAAGAGATGCTCAACATCACTAATAATTAGAGAAATGCAAGTCAAAACTACATTGAGGTATCACCTCACACCACTCAGAATTGCCATCATCAAAAAGTCTACAAACAATAAATGCTGGAGAGGGTGTGGAGAAAAGGAAACCCTCCTGCACTGTTGGTGGCAATGTAAATTGGTAACAGCCACTATGGAGGACAGTATGGAGGTTCCTCAGAAAACTAAAAATAGAATTACCATATGATCTGGCAACCCCACTCCTGGGTGTATATCTGGAGAAAACCAGAATCTGAAGAAACACATGCACCCCCAATGTTCACTGAAGCGCTATTTACAATAGCCAAGACATGAAAGCAACCAAAATGTCCATCAACAGATGAATGGATAAAGAAGATGTGGCACATATATACAATGGAATATTACTCAGCCATAAAAAGGAACAAAATTTTGCCATTTGCAACAACTTGGATGGACCTAGAGATGATCATACTAAGTGAAGTAAGTCAGACAGAGAAAGACAAATATCATATCATTTATAGGTGCAACCTAAAAATTGATACAAAGGAACAAATTTACAAAACAGAAACAGACTCACAGACTTAGAAAACAAACTTATGGTTACCAAAGGGGAAAGGTGGGGGGAGAGGTAAATTAGGAGGTTGGGATTAACATATACACACTACTATATATAAAATAGATAATCAACAAAGACCTACTATGTAGCACAGGGAACTCTACTCAGTAATCTGTAATAACCTATATGGGAAAAGAATCTGGAAAAGAATGGATATATGTATATATATAGCTGAATCACTTTGCTGTACACCTGAAACTAACACAGCATTGTAAATCAACTATACTCCAGTATAAAATAAAAATAAAAAAATCAATTGGGCATACTTATGTGGATCTATTCCTGTACTCTCTAATCATTGCTTCATTGATTCATGTGTCTATCTCTTCATCAATCTCATACTCTTAATTACTGAAAGTCTTAAAATCAAGTAGTGTAATTCTCCCAACTATTTTCTTTTTAAAAATTATTTTAGCTATTCCAATTTATTTGTTTTCCATAAAATTTAGAATAGCTTGGTCTACATCTACTAAAAACCTTGCTGGGATTTTGATGATATTATATTAAACCTCCAGGTCAATTTCCACAAAATTGACATACTTACTTTTTTGAGTCTTCCAACCCATGAAGACAGTATATCTCTCTATTCATTGGGTCTTCTTTCTTTCATCAGCTTTTTATAGTTTTCATCACACAGACCCTGCACATATTTTTTTTTTAACATCTTTATTGGAGTATAATTGCTTTACATTGTTGTATTAGTTTCTGCTGTATAACAAAGTAAATCAGCTATATGTATACTTATATCCCCATATCCCCTCCCTCTTGTACCTCCCTCCCACCGTCCCTATCCCACCCCTCTAGGTGGTCACAGAGCACTAAGCTAATCTCCCTGTGCTATGCAGCTGCTTCCCACTAGCTATCTATTTTACATTTGGCAGTGTATATATGTCCATGCCACTCTCTCACTTCCTCCCAGCTTACCCTTCCCTCTCCCCGTGTCCTTAAGTCCATTCTCTACATCTGCGTCTTTATTCCTGTCCTGCCCCAGGTTCTTCAGAACGTTTTTTTTTTTTTTAGATTCTATATATATGTGTGTTAGCATATGGTATTTGTTTTTCTCTTTCTGACTTACTTCACTCTCTATGACAGAATCTAGATCCATCCACCTCACTACAAATAACTCACTTTCATTTCTTTTTATGGCTGAGTAATATTCCATTGTATATATGTGCCACATCTTCTTTATCCATTCATCTGTCGATGGACACTTCCATGTCCCGACTATTGTAAATAGGCCTGCACATATTTTTTTCAGATTTATACATAAGTATTTTTTGAAGGGGTGCTATTAAAAAAAAAATTTTTTTTTGGCCACACCGTGCAACTTATGGGTTCTTAGTTCCCCCACCAGGGATTGACCCTGTGCCCTCAACTGTGAAAGCATGGAGTCCTAACCACTGGACCACCAGGGAATTCCCTAAAATTATATTTTTAAAATTCTTTTCAATTGTACATTGTTAGTATATAGAAATATGACTGACTTTTGTGTGTTGACCTTGCATCCTGCAAACTTGCTTATCTTTATTAGTTCTAGAGATTTTTTTAGCGACACCTTGGGATTTTCTACATAGAAAATCATGCTGTTTGTGAAAGGAGATCCTTTCTTTCTTTGTAATCTCTACAGTTTCTTATTTTTATTTTTTGTTTCTTTTTTCCTGATTACACTAGCTTAGACTTCCAGTGTGATGTTGAATAGTGGTGGTGAGAGTAGACATCCTTGCCTTGTTCCTGTTGTTAGAGGGAAATCATTCAGTCTTTTACCAGTAAGTATGATGCTAGCTCTAGGTTTTTTTGTAGGTGCCCTATATCAGGTTGAGGAGATTTCCTTCTACAATTCTGCACCCAATTCCAACGTGTGTATTTTTTCTATACCACCAAGAAATTCTCTGACCCCAGCTGGGTGTCCTATGTGTCAACTCAATTCTGATCTACCTGAAGATAGTATCAGATCCCACAGGTTGAGAGCTCAGCCTTAAAGACTGCCCCCTCTACCCACTTCAGATGTCAATTCCAAGTCCAGGTTGTCACCGTGCTTCTGACTGACCAGCTATAGATTGGAGGTTCCGACATCCCCTCCCTGGGTTGATTAATTTGTTAGAGAGGCTCATAGAATTCAAAGAAACATTTTACATTACTGATTTATAAAAGGCTGTAACTCAGGAACAGCCAAATGAAAGAAATGCATAGGAAAGAAATGAAAAGTATGAAATGAAAGAAATGCAAAGTATGTAGAATGAGTCGCACCACTCCCCAAATATCCATGTGTTCACCAACCCAGAAGCTCTCTGAACCCCATCCTTTTGGGTTTATATGGAGATGTCATTGCATAGGCATGATTGATTAAATCATTAGCTATTGACAATTGAACTCAATCTCCAGCCCCTCTCCCCTCTCCAGAAGTCTGGAGGTGGGATTAAAAGTTCCAACCCTCTAATCATGTGGTTGGTTCTCCTGGCAACCAGCCCCCCTTCCCTAGGTGATTTCCGCAAGTCATCTCGTTAACATAACAAAAGAAACCTTCATAGCTCTCATCCAGGAAATTCCAAGTGTTTTAGGAGCTTTGTGCCAGGAAAGGGAATGAAGACCAAATACATATATATATATATATTTCTTACTATAAATCACAATTTCTCACCTTCTATTCTTAGTTTCTTGAGAATTTTTATCAGGAAAGGATGTTGGAGTTTGTCAAATGCTTTTCTGCATCTATTGATATAATCATGTGGAGTTTTTTTTAGACTGTTAATATAGTGAGTTACATGGATTGATTTCTGAATATTGAATCAGCTTGTGTTAACAGGGAAGAGCCAATTTTTGACTCCATGTTGGATCTGTTTCTTTGACTTTAGCCTTTGCTTTCCGTTACTTTTGTTGTTATAATCATACATAATGGCCTGCCTCAGGGAACCCTACCTACCTGTGAGTGGCTGCAAGAAAGAAGAAATTAACACATCCCCTTCCTGAGGCTGGCCATTCCAAGAGATGTTTTGCAAGACTGAGAGCCCTTTTTACTTTACTTCCTCCCCACCTCTCCCTCTCTATTCTGCCCTTTTACTTTACTTCCCTCTCTGATTCCATAAAAGAAACTGGCATCCAGACCCCAATAAGATGGTTTTTTGGGGGACCCTAGTCCACCAACTTCTCGGTCTGTCGGCTTTCCGAATAAAGTCATATTCCTTGCCTCAACACCTTGTCTCCCGATTTATTGGCCTGTCATGCGGCAAGCAGAGGGAGCTTGGACTCGGTAACACTTGTATTCCCAAGCTGAATAAACCCCATTTGGTCACAGCATGTTACCCTTTTTAAATTTGCTAATATTTTTTGAGCATTTTTGTATTTACATTCTTGAACAATAGTCATATGTACTTTTATTTCTTTGTGCTATCTTTGATTTTGGTATCAGGGTAATGTTGGACTCAAAATGAGTTGGAAAATATTTCCTTCTCTTTATTTTCTGGAAGAGATTGCTCAGAATTGATATTTGGTAGAATTTGCCCATGAAACCATCTGGGCCTGAAGACTTCTTTTTTGGAAGGATTTTAACTAAAAATATAATTTCTTTCATAGTTATAGGACAATACAGGTTCTCTAGTTTATTTTAGGTGAGGTTTGATAGTTGTGGATTTTGAGGCATTAGTCCATTTCATCTAAGTTCTCCAGTTTATGTGTAGTTTGTAATGTAGGTGTTGACTTAAAAAAATGCACAACATGAGAGTTGCGAGTTAAGATTTTTTGGGGGCAAAATGAGGACTGCAGCCCGGGAGACAGCGTTTCGGATAACTCTGAGAAACTGCTCCAAGGAGGCGAGGGGAGGAGCCCGGATATATAGGAGTTTTGCAACAAAGGGCAGGTAGTCGGGAACCTCAAAAGATTATTGTTAATTAAAGAAAACTGATATCTCAAGTTAAGGAATTTAGCACTTTTCTATGTATGGGAAGATGCAAGAGTCTGGGCTCACTGAAATCATTCCTTTGATATACACCTCAGCTATCTGGGACCAGTATCCTGTGTTTTCACATCCTGAGTTTCCTCAGGGCTCACCACAGGGAGTGGCTGCAGTCTGATGGCTGCTAGATGACAGGTATTCTTTTCAGCCCTGAGTTTCCTCAGGGCTCACTGGCTCACGTTGGAGGGCTGCAAACCTTGGTGACTGTGACTTCCTTTGTTTATTGATATGGCAAGAAATATTCCATTTATAAATATTCCATTCCATTTATAAATATTCCATTTATCATAGGCTTTACAAAGGCCTCTAAAGTCTGTAGTGATATCTATCCTCTTTTTTGTTCATTCCTAATATTGGTAATTTGTGTCTTCTCTTTGTTATCTCAGTCCTCCGCAAGGTTTAATTTTATTGATCTCTTCAAAATACCAGGCATTGGTTTCATTGATTTTATCCACTGTTTTTCTGTTTCCATCTTATTAATTTCTGATTTTTCTATTGGCCTTTTTGTTATTATTTCACAGGTTCCTGGGATTCTGTTCACTTTTTTTTCCAATCGTTTTTCTGACTGGATAAATTCTGTTGATCTAAGTCAAAGTTCACTGACTCCTCTGTCTGCTATTGAGTCCAGCCAGTGAGTTATTCTGGTTGCGATTTTCAGTTCTAAAATTTGCATTATTTCTTCTTTATGTTCTCTCTTTCTTTGCAGGGACTTTCTATTTAGCATTTGTTTCATGAGTGTTCCTGATTGTTTGAGTATTTTTATAATGGCTGACTTAAAATCTTTGTCAGATAATTCTGTCATCTGTATTATCTCTATGTTGGCATCTATTGATCATCCTTTCCTGTGCAAGTTGAAATTTTTGTGGTTCTTCATATGCTGAATAATATTGGATTGTATCATGACATTTTAAGTATCATGTTACAAGATTCTGGATCTTGTTTAAATCCTATAGAGCAGGGGTCCCCAACCCCCCTGCCGCAGACTGGTACTGGCCCACAGCCTGTTAGGAACCGGGCTGCACAGTAGGAGGTGAGCATCGGGCAAGCGAGTGAAGCTTCATCTGCCGCTCCCCATCTCTCGCATTACCAACTGAACCATCTCCTCCTCCCACCCCACTGCTGCCCCGGTCCATGGAAAAATTGTCTTCCACAAAACCGGTCCCTGGTGCCCAAAAGTTTGGGGACCTCTGCTGTAGAGAATGTTGATATTTTTGTTTTAGCAGGCAATGGACCTGGTGGGGTTCAGGCTGAAAAAGTTTCAACCTGGAGGCTATGTTTCTAATGTCAGTTCAGTTGTCAAAACCTTTGCGATGCTCTTCATGTCTGTCATGGATGTGTATCACAATCAGAGTTGTGGGGATAATCTATCCATTACTTTAGCTCTCAAAATCTTTGGTTATGCTAATTACAACATGCACACCTCACAGCTCAGGAGTGAGCTCTGGAGTTCATAAACAGTTGTTTCCCTGAGGTCCTCCTTCTTTCAGTCTCCCTGGTAGTTTCTGATTTCTTAGATCTCTACTTTTCAGTCTTCTGGCCAGAAACTTGGGACTGTAGTTATCTCACTCTGTCACGTACTTCCATGATTGTGTCTGCATTTAGACCAAGTAGTAGGAAGACAAGAGGTTAAAACGTCAACACGTGTTGGCCCTACCCTCTTGGAATCAAAGTTCAACCACTGCCCCCACTCTACAGGATTGCTTGGGGGCTGGGATGCAAGAGAAAAGAAAAAATTAAATCCAAGAGGATTTCTGCTCAAGTGTTCTTGGGAGTATGTCCTCTCTCCCTCTCTCTTTCTCTCTCTCTTTCCCTCTCTGTTTCCCTTTCTCTTTCCCTCTCTCTCTCCCTCTT
Source organism: Balaenoptera physalus (assembly GCF_965194825.1). Classification (NCBI taxonomy): domain Eukaryota; kingdom Metazoa; phylum Chordata; class Mammalia; order Artiodactyla; family Balaenopteridae; genus Balaenoptera; species Balaenoptera physalus. Next base: position 63,747,915 of record NC_138896.1, on the reverse strand, counting down.
TCCCTCTCCCTCTCTCTCCTGTTCACTTCCCAATATCTCAAGCCAGAAGGACTGGGGAATTCCCATAGAGCTCTTCCATCTACAGTGCTCACTTCTGAGTTTCTGGATACACTGAATTCAACTTGGAGATACTGCAGGGGAAAAAAAGTTACATTCCCTGCCAGGTTGATGATACTTTGGTTTCTAGTGTTCTTCCCCAATCTGCCCGCTACAATTTATTTTTCAAACCCCCAGATAGCCTGCTCCATACACCCTGCTCCAGTTTTACAGTCGCATTCACTGGAAGTGATGGGCAGCTGCTTAGTCCATCTTACTCAGAACCTGATAACCAGGTTTAGGAATTTATCCTAGGAAAATAATCAAAGATATGTGCTGAGAATGTATGCTCAAGGATTTTCATCACAGCAGTGCTTACAATAGTTATATACTCTTTGTTAATCTTTGCAAGCAACAGAATCTGGTCGTTTTAACTTGGCTGATTTAAGCAGGAAATACATTTTTAAAGGGATATTGAGTGCTGTAAAGAATGCCAAGGAGGCTGAGAAACTAGCCTAAGAGGGTTCGGAGCCAGGAACAAAGCCCAAATTCGAGCCAGTGATGAGTGCCTCCTAGCACCACTGTACACTGGCCCTGATCACCACTAATCTTATTGTTGCCACTGCTACCCGCAGAAAACTGATCTTTCTGCCTCTGCCACGATCACCAAGGACAATTCTCTGCACTTCCTACTTGTTTGCAGCCCTCTGACCCATTCGTAGCATCCCTTCTCTATAAAACTCCTACAAGGTCACTGAAGGCTTTGTGGTTTTGAATTTCTCTTTACTAATACAAGATAGTTTGGCAGTAAATTATGTACCAAAGGTGATAAAGGCAGTAGAATTTTAGAGGAGAGGGACGCCCCTGAGAACATGAGTTGTAGGAGAGAAGGCTTTTTAGAGAGGGTAGGGGCAGAGTTGGATCTTAAGGTCTGATCTCAGGAAGAGGATTGTGTAAGTCAGCTATTGCGGCACAACTGACATAACAAACAATCCTTGAATAATATTTCTCTCTCATGGACTTGGAGCCAAGTGGGGAAGTTCTGCTTCTGATTTTTGTTTACCCTCTCCACAATTTCTCTAAGTTTCTGTGGTTTACATCCTTGTATTTCTGAAAGCTTTCCACCTGGCAGCATAAATTGTTCCCAGTTTGCATCATGTCAACCTGGCTTCACCAGTTCACACAACAAATCTACTCATGTCAAGTATTTTGTGATTTAGCTGCACTTCACCAAGGATTTGAGAGGCCGTGTGACAGGGTCACATCTTGGAACATATGGCCTTCAGCCACCCTGCTGGCTTTTCCCCCTTTCTCTCTCTCTCCCATTCATCTCCACTTCTCCCAAACCCAAATCAACTCACAAATCCTGTCCTTTTCTTTCACAGACTATTCTGTCATCACCCAGGCCCCTCAGGGTCTCACCTGCTTCCCAACGACTTTAAAAAGCAATTCTTTCAAACACATCCAGTGCTCTCCCCAGAAGAACATTTGGCAAATCATGGGCTCTTTCAAAGCAATCATAGTTATGTGTTTTTTCTTCTTATCCTTCCAATCTGTTATTCTTTTTCCAGTTAGTATTCTTATTTAAGAATAACTAGACATGCAACAAGCAAATGATCTGTGGAAGATTTAACCTACTTAAAAGGGGAAGAAATGAGATGTGGATACCTATGTGTTATCCCTTGAAGAAGCTTATAAAAGTATAGCCCCAGTAGCCAGGATGCTCTGAGGAGAACCCCATTGGGGAGAACAATGGCTAAAAATAGTACTTGACCTTGGGTATCTGAAAGGAAAAGGATGAGAAATGTTGACCAAAGAGTTTAAAGTGTCTTTGAAGAAAAAAGAAAAATAAAAGCACACCCACTTTTTAAAACTGCATGGAAGTCACCTTCTGCACTTTCTGGAAAGGAAAAGCTATTCAACCAAGGTGTAGGCTGACAGGCACGACCTTCAAAACAGGCAAGGGGGTAGCACTCCATATGGTAGAGGTAGAGGCAACGGGGGCAGCAAGAGAGAATCATAGATAACCCAAACACTGGAGAGATCTCAAAGTAAATGACCAGATCAGAAGGCAGAGCCATCATCATGGGATCAAACCTGAAAAGGTCTGCTTTCACAGTCAGCAAAGAAATAGATGTCAAATGGGCTGCAGTTTCTGGAATGGATGACATTCATAGGAACTATACGTTCCCACAAGGGAATGATGGAGGAAGAATCCGATTCTAACATCTTACTACAAGTGTGTTCACCCATGCCAGCACTCTAGCCACCTTGCGATGGAGATTCTTCTTTAGTGAGAGGAAATGGAAGACCCTGAGAGAGGTTTCCCCTTAGCTCTCACACTCCCCAACTGCTGTCTTGCTCTGATCTTTCCCTTGTCTTTCTCCCCTTTCTCTTTACTACTTAAGGGCTCCCCCCATGCTAGGAACTGTGAAGAGCTCAGAAAGGAATGAGACCATCACTATCCAAGCAATCCAGAACCTAGTAAAGGAAATGGGCTGATAAAGCATGTGTTGAAGGGAACCCATCTTTGTGCCCTTAGAAATGAGGAGGAAGACTTTGTTTCACACTTAGTGGAGGCTTCACGTTAAGAAGCGGCTTTGTGCAAAGCCTTGAAGAACATACTGACTTGGTTGCGTGGAGCTAGGCTGAAAAGAAGGGCCTTTAGTAGGTAAACGTATTTTCTGTAACGTCTTACGTAAAACCCGAACGAACTTTTTGGCCAACCCAATAGGAGTGTCTGCCATGTGCTAGACACTGACGCTGCCCACGAGTTATTTTAGTTAAGTGTGTGTTCAACAATTTGTTGAGTAATACCAGATACAAGACCCTGGAGATCCACATATGAACAGAGGAGTCGCTTTCTTTATGGAAGTTGGAGACTAGTGGTTTGACAGACAGAATAATGACCTCCCCATGTGTCCGCAACCTAATCCACAGAACCTGTGAATATGTTACGTGGCAAAGAGGAATTAAGGGAGTAGAAGGATGACCTTAAAATAGGGAGATTATCCTAGACCAGTGTAATCACAAGGGTCCCTAAATGTGGAAGAAGGAGGCAAAAGAATGAGTGACCACGTGATTGATGTGAGAAAGACTTGGACCAGCCGTTGCTGACTTTGAAGATAACAGAGGCCATGAGCCAGTAACGTAGGCAGCCTCTAGAAGCTGGAAAGATGACAACATGGATTCTCCCCTAGAGCCTTGAGGAAGGAACACAGCCCTGCTGACACCTTGGTCTTAGCCCAGTGACATCCACTTGGGACTGCTGACCTCAATAACTGTAAAATAATAAATCTGTGTTGTTTTCAGTCACTAAGTTTATGGGAACTGAACATTGCTGCTGGTGTTTTTAGGAGGAGTAAGGCAGAGGAGACCGAAGAAGGTGTGTTGCAGTAAGAGACAGCAGACCTGTGTGTTCATTCCAACTCTGCCATTAATTCATGGATTTACTCATTTGTTCAGCTGGAACTATGTGCGGGGCAGAGTGTTAGATGCCAGAGCATAACAGAGAATAAGATGTGGAATCTTCCGGCTCTTGGGGAACTTTCAGTCTAGTTAGAAAGCAGATAAAAAGTCAATAAAAAAAGATAAATTATCCAAATTATTTGGAATGAAATTAACATGGTGCCATGAGAAACATGATGGTCAGGGAAAGCCTCTCTGAGGTGATATTTAAGTTGAAATCTACAAAAGAGAGAGAAAACCATGTGAAGGGTGCATGCAAACAGGACAGGAAAAACAAGGTCATGTGCCTGCTAAGAGTGACTGGTATGGTCTAGGATCTGACAAATGGCTTAGGTGACAGCATAACAGTAAGTAAGGGGGAGGGGGAGACATGGGCTAGATCATACAGGCCTCGTAAGTCATGGTGAGAAATTATTCTTCAGAGCAATGTAAAAACACTGAAGGGGCAGAGAGGAGGGGAGTAGGAGAGGGTAGGAGTCAGAGTTTGGAATTAGCAGATGCAAACTTGTATAATATAGGATGGATAAACAGCAAGGTCCCACTGTACAGCACAGGGAACTATATTCATCTTGTGATAAACCATAATGGAAAAGAATATGAAAAAGAATGTATATATACGTATAACTGAGTCACTTTCCTGTACAGCAGTAATTAACACAACATTGTAATTCAACTATACTTGAATAAAAATAAATTTTAAAAAAACATTGAAGGGGCTATAAACAGATGAGTGTTATGACCATCTATAACATTTCATATCACTGTTTGTTAACTTTTTATTCTGAAATGATTACAGATTCCCAGAAAGTTGCAAAAGCATGCAAGAAGTCCCATGTACCCTTCACCCAGTTTCCTCCAATGGAAAAATACAGCATAACCATAACACAATTTCAAAACCAGGATATGGACATTAGTACAAGCTACAGAATTTATTCAGATTTCACCAGTATTACATGTACTTATTTGTGTCTGTATGTATCATTTTATGCTTTTTTGCCACATGTGTAAATTCATGTAAGCACTACCACATCAACAGACAAAACTGCTCCTTTGCCACAGGGCTCCCTTATACTACTCCATCCCCCTTTCTCACCTAACCTCTGGCAACCCATAATCTCTTTTCTATCTCTATAACGTTATTATTTCAAGAATGTTATATATACAATGAGGTACCACCTCACACCGGCCAGAATGGCCATCATTTAAAAATCTACAAATAACGAATGTTGGAGAGGGTATGGAGAAAAGGGAACCCTCCTACACTGTTGGTGGGAATGTAAATTGATACAGCCACTATGGAGAACAGTATGGAGGTTCCTTAAAAAACTAAAAATAGAATTACCATATGACCCAGCAACCCCACTCCTGGGCAAATATCCAGACAAAACTATAACTCAAAAAGATACATGCGCCCCAAAATGCGTCCCAGACGGTGGGCTGGAAAACACATCTACCTCCAGCTCTGTGGGGCTGTTTGCTGGTCCTCCCTCTCCTTCAGGAATGGGGAATTCCCTGGCGGTCCAGTGGTTAGGACTAGGCGCTTTCACTTCCATGGAACTGGGTTCGATCCCTAGTCGGGGAACTAAGATTCCACAAGCGGCATGGTGCAGCCAAAAAAATAAATAAAATAAAATAAAATAAATAAATAAATAAATATATATATATGGAAGTGGGAATGTCCTAGAAGAAAATGGTGAAGGCTATCAGGCCTACGATTTCAAGCTAATTGGGAGCTAGAAATGTTATCTAAAATTTAAATAACAATGCAAAACACTCTACTTTCATTTTACTCCACTTCAGAAATTTTCAGCCACCCAAAAGGACGGGCCTCATTCCCTAACTCTACCAAAAAAGAGAATTGTTCCATTACTGTGACTATGATACATTATCATTAAAAGTACTGTCCATAGCCTTAAAAAAAAAACAAAAAAGAAAAGAGATACATCCACCCGAATGTTCTTTGCAGCACTATTTACAATAGCCAAGACATGGAAACAACCTAAATGTCCAATGACAGATGAATGGATAAAGAAGATGTGGTACATATAGACAATGAAATACTACTTAGCCATAAGAAGAATAAAATAATGTCATTTGCAACAACATGGATGGACCTAGAGATTATCATACTAAGTGAAGTAAGTCAGAAAGGACAAATACCGTATGATATCACTTGTGGAATCTAAAATATGACACAAATGAACTTATCTATGAAACAGAAACAGACTCACAGACATAGAGAACAGACTGGTGGTTGCCAAGGGGGAGGGGGGTAGGGGAGGGATGGATTGGGAGCTTGGGATTAGCAGATGTAAACTATTATATATAGAATGGATAAACAACAATCTATAGAATGGATAAACAAACCAACAGATCAAGGTTGGTTTGGGGTTGTTTTGGGTTTTTTTTTTTTTTTCGCTTTCAGAGGTCCATTTGTTCCAGCACCATCTGTTGCTGCTCCCTCCACCCCTGCACTAAATTGCTTTTGCACCTTTGTCAAAAATCAGTTGGGCAGGGCTTCCCTGGTGGTGCAGTGGTTAAGAATCCGCCTGCCAATGCAGGGGACGCGGGTTTGATCCCTGGTCCAGGAAGATCCCACATGTCGCAGAGCAACTAAACCCGTGTGCCGCAACTACTGAGCCTGCAGTCTAGAGCCCACAAGCCACAACTACTGAAGCCTGCATGCCTATAGCCCATGCTCCACAACAAGAGAAGCCACCGCAATGAGAAGCCCACGCACCGCAACTAAGAATAGCCCCACTCGCCGCAACTAGAGAAAGCCCACGCACAGCAACAAAGACCCAACGCAGCCAAAAAATAAATAGATAAAAATTTTTTTAAAAAGCAGAATGGAAAAATAGCAAATTATTTAAAAATAAATCAGTTGGGCAGAATTTTGTGGGTCTTTTTCTGTGTTCAATATTCTGTTCCACTGATCTATGTGTCCCTGACTCTGCAATACACTGTATTATATAATTACTATATTATATAATTACTGTAGCTGTATAATACATCTTGAAGTCAGGTAGACCGACTCCTCCCCCCTTTACTCTTGTTTGTTGTAGTTGTTTTAGCTATTCTAGTTCCTTCATCTTTCCATGTAAAGTTTTAGAATAAGCTTGTGTATCTATGACTACAAAAAAAAATAAAAACAAAATCTTGCTGGGATTTTGATAGGAATTGCATTAAACCTATACATCAATTTGGGCAGAGCTGATATCTTCACTATGTTGAGTCTTCTAATCCATGAACACAGTATGTCTTTCCATTTATTTAGATTTTCTGATTTCTTGTAACAGCATTTTATAATTTTCAGCATACAGATCCTGTATGTGTTTTGTCAGGTTAATACCTAAGTATTTCATTTTCTTTGGAGTGATTGTAAAGGGTATTGTTTTAAATTTTAGTTTCCACATATTTGTCATCAGTAAATAGAAATGTAATTGATTTCTGTATGTTTCTCTTGTACCACGGAGCCCTGCTGAAATCACTAGGAGTTTTATAAATACCTTGGGATTTTTAACACAGAAAACTATGTCATCTGCACACAGGGACAGTTTTATTTCTTCATTTCCAAACTGTATGCCTTTTAAATCTTTAAAAGACTTCTCTGCTTCTTAACAAATGGATTGTAGAAGGACAGCTGATTTTTGGTTGTAGGAAGTGGGTGGAGCGTGGAGCCATTTGTAGAGATTGGAAAGACTACAGGAAGGGACTAAGGCAGGATGGGTTCCACCTGCTGTTGAGTGGGTGATTAGAGATTTGAGGACAAAGCCTCAGAGGAGAAGTCAAAGGTCGAGATATTGGGAACAGTCCGCAATTAGATAGTATTGAAATCCAGGGAAGAGAGCCAGAAGAGAGCCAGAAGAGGACCCAAGGCTGAGCCCTTAAGACTGCAGATAGTTAGAGGTTGGGTACAGGAGGAAGAGCCTGCAGAGAGGACCAGGAAGGGCATCCAATGACTTCAGACAAATCACTCCGTTTCTTACACTTCAGTTTCCTCATTGGAAACAAAATGGGAGTTTTGGTGAGAGCACTAGTATACCTCTTAGAGCCCTTCGGCAATAATGTTCTTCAGTTTGGGGGGCTCCCATCAGCAAAGTGCTAGATGGGAGAAGGTCTGACAATGAAGCCATTTTCTCATTTACTCATTTGGTGAGACTTGGCACGTTGGGAGTGATAAGGATATGATTTCCTTGGATAGACAGCTTTTATCCCAATTAAGGATACATCAATTAAGCATCTCTCTTGCCAGGCTCTTTGACCAACCATTATGATAAATTAATGCTCACAAGTCAACGCCTTCATCAGTCATAAAACAAAGCATTTTGCTGATAGGATAGGCTAATCCGGTTCTCAATGCTCCGTAAATCCAGCCACTCATGACCACACCACTTCTTAGACACTGGCACTTCTGATCTGTCCTGCCCTGTCCCATTTTGTTCTTTTTCCACATACCTCTTACCAAACCTTTTAATATAATAAACATGATAAAGAGGTAAATCTGATAATATTTCTTGTTTGTCTCCAACTATAATCTTAACTCCTTTTTTTGTTTGTTTGGTTTTTTTTTTTTTGAAAGCTTCTTTCTTTATTTATTTATTTATTCGTTTTTGGCTGTGTTGGGTCTTCGTTTCTGTGCGAGGGCTTTCTCCAGTTGCGGCGAGTGGGGCCACTCTTCATCGCGGTGCGCGGGCCTCTCACTATCGCGGCCTCTCTTGTTGCGGAGCACAGGCTCCAGACGCGCAGGCTCAGTAGTTGTGGCTCACGGGCCCAGTTGCTCCGCGGCATGTGGGATCTTCCCAGACCAGGGCTCGAACCCGTGTCCCCTGCATTGGCAGGCGGATTCTCAACCACTGCGCCACCAGGGAAGCCCTCTTAACTCCTTTTGAGGCAGGAGATAGATGGGCTCCAGGCTGGGCATATACAACCAGCTGCCTGTTTGCACTTCAAAATAGAAATAACAACAGAAACAGGGTAAATAGCAGGACTTTGTCTCCTGAGGACACTTTAAGATAACAGTCATGGCGGGGACAGAGAGGGGCTAAACCTTGTCTGAGTAAAGGATCAAGAGGTCACATGTTTCCCATCCTTGGGACAAGGGAGACACTGCACATGCACAGAAAGCCTCCTTGGGGGTCAAAAAGGAGGGGGCGCCACCCATAATAGGTGATGCCAAGACCCCCCCATAGGCTTTTGGGCTGGAATCCATCTTGGAAAAAAGTTGTGCACACATATTGGGGAAGGTTCTAGGGCAGGTCAGATGTGGAAAAAGAAACCAGATAATTGGCCACAGATAAACAAAGACTCAGAAGAACTGCCCTATATAAATGAATTAACCACCTCTTTACTGTGCTCCTTCACATTAGGTGGGACGCCCACACCCTTTCTCTCCAGGTGTGCATCTCTGCCTTGCTTCTGTCTTAACAAACTGTTTCTCTGTGTGCTCTCCCACTTGTTGTGTTGTGTCTCTAATAATAAACTTTGTACCTGTTTTTACCTCCTTGAGAAATGCATTTTTCAATGGGGGCAAGAGCCAGGGGAACCTTATTTCTAGCCTCTATACCCTGGTGGATTAATGGCTAGGATTCCTGGTTTTCATCCAGGCTACTGATGTCCAATTCCTGGGCAGGGAATAAGACCTCACTTCAAGCCACCGCCCACTGCTGTCTCTCCAAGATCACTATTCAGAGAGTCCCCAAAGCCTAGACAGGTGGCCAGTCCATAATAAGTGTTCCAACATTTGTTGACAAATTTTGAAATAATGTAAATCACCTCCAAATTTTAAGTTCTTCAGGAATCACGGTCCAAAGCTGAATGTCAGTGGTGTTTGTTATTAATACAGGGAGAAACCACTTGAGTGTTCCTATTTATGAAGAAGAGTCCTGAATTATGCAGAGCTTGAATTATGCAAGACTGTCGTGAATGCATCCTTCACGTAAAGTATAACCAGTTTATAATTTATTACGTATTCATGCAATAAATGAATGTACAATCATTAAGTTTTAAAATATATTTAATGATGTACAGAAAATAACCTCATGTTACAGTTTTGAGTTCAAGTAATGGAATGTAAAACTACATATACAATATAATGAACGCATTTTTGAAAGGGGAAAGAAATGAATCAGAAACACACATACAAACCCAGGACATAGGCCAGAGTAGTTGAATGCTAGGATTACAAGTAATTCTTATTTTTCTTTTTTTTTTTTTGGCATCCTTTTTGTTATTTTCTATGATTAACACCTAAAACTTGTGCAATCAGAAAACACCAACCACCAATAAATGGAGAGTGCTTGGAAGACAATGTTCTCTCAGAACTGAAAGCACTTTTAGGACCATCCAAGACAGCACTATTGAACTGACCTGAGAGGTCCTAAGGCCTCTTGGAAATCAGTTGTGGAATAAAGGAGGAGCCAGCAGCCTTGTGAATGTACCAGTTTTGTCCAGAAGTGTTTTTTCAACTGGACTAGGCATTTTAAAACTTTGAGGTTACCCCAAGGCCCTTCCAAAAGACCAGGGATTCACCTTCACCCACACTCCCAAGTAGAACACCTAAAGCTGTAGGTAACAGAAAACCAACTCAACTGGCTGCAACTACAAGGAAATTATTTCACATAAAAGAATCAAAAATGAGCAGGGCAGCTACTGGATAGGCTCAAAAATCATATCGTAGTCTACCATTTCAATCATTCCAGCTCATTCAATCTAACTAATTCTTGTCCTGCAGTTGCTATCACCATTCCAGGCATCACAAGCAGGCAAATAGCCAGAGGCAGAAGAGGCTCTGCCTCTTTCTTGCAACTAAAGAATGAGCCTTTCACTATTCACAATAGCCAAGACGTGGAAACAACCTAAATGTCCATCGACATAGGAATGGATAAAGAAGATGTGGTACATATATGCAATGGAATATTACTGAGCCATAAAAATGAAATAATGCCATTTACAGTTACATGGATACAACTAGAGATTATTATACTAAGTGAAGTAAGTCAGAAAGAGAAAGGCAAATACCATATGATATCACTTCTATGTGGAATCTAAAATATGACACAAATGAACCTATCTATGAAACAGAAACAGAATCAAGGACAGAACAGACTGGTGGTTTGCCAAGTGGAAGAGGGTTGGGGAAGGGATGAAATGGGAGGTTGGGGTTAGCAGATGTAAGCTTTTATATATAGAACAGATAAACAAGTCCTATTGTACAGCACATAGAACTATATTCAATATCCTATGATAAATTATAATGGAAAAGAATATAAAAAAGAATGTATATATATGTATATATATATATAATTGTGTATATTGTAAAACTGAATCACTTTGCTGTACAGCAGAGATTAACACAACATTGTAGATCAACTATACTTCAATTAAAAAAGAAAGAAAGAAAGTAGAGAAGAAAAGAAAGAAAGTAGAGAAGAAAAGAAAGAAAGAAAGAAAGAGAGAAGAGAAGAGGATAGAAGAGAAGAAAGAAAGAAAGAAAGAAAGAAAGAAAGAAAGAAAGAAAGAAAGAAAGAAAGAAAGAAAGAAAGAAAGAAAGAAAGAAAGAAAGAAACAGTCTTTCAAGAAGGACCCCAGCCCCCAATTCTCACATTCATTTTGTCACTGTACCCTTGCCTAATCCAATTTCCTTCAAGGGAATAGGAGTTTTCTGATTACACCAATCAAACCCACCCCTGGAGACAGAGTGGGTTAACCTCCTCTGAAACCCGGGATGTATGAACATTAGGAGGTACATATTTGGGAACACCAGAAGAGTGTGTGGGAGGTGATGCGTGTGGATTTCAGGCTGGCGCTATAGCTACCGGATTCTCCCTACCAGCCAATGGGCTTTCTTATTCCCAACTAGAGGAAGCAATATGCAGCTCTCTCTGGACCAGCCTTGCCTCAAAACATGAGACCTTCCCAAAGATTGATACCAAGCAGGACGCTGTGGGGCTCCTGGGCACAAAAGCCTTTCTGTGTCCCCCATTTCCTGATTACAGGAAATAGTCTTCATTCAGCCTCCACGACCTTCCCTGAGTTCCAATGAGCAGGTTCAAACAGTTGCTAATTATGGAAGGGAGGGGCTGCAGAGACCAAGGAGGAACAGTCAAAAGAAACAATAGTGCAGCCTTGGGGCAGGGTCCTGGTTTCCCCTCAAGGGATACACATAACAATATCTTTGAGCTGTTTTGCAGATATTGAAACCCCCACCAGGTGGGAGAAGTAAATAGTATGCTGTCCACAGTGCATGGACACCCGACCGGTTGGAATCTGAAGGTTGGTGATGCTCACTCCCACTTACCTCACCACCAACCAATCAGAAGAACGTCCACGAGCTGATCATGCCCTCTTTGAACCATTACCATTAAACTCCCCACACCCCCTCCAGGTCAGACACACAGTTTTGAGGGCATTAGCTTGCTGGGGCCCCCTTTGCCTGGCAAAACAATAAAACTATTCTTTTCTACTTCACCCAAAACTCTGTCTCAGAGAATTAATTTGGTGTTGGGGTCCAGAGGCCAGATTTGGCTTCAAGATCCACAAGAATTTCTTCAAAACACATTTGGAAACAAGATTTACAATATGGAAGACGTTCACCTCTGTTTCTTAGTGTCTAGTTAACCCGCATTTCCTGCTTCAGACAGTATTTTTTAGATCACTGAGCTAAGCTATGGATTGCCAAGTTTGTCATTAGCTCAGAGTTTTAAACCACAGCAACCTCTTCCAGGAAATCAAAATCTAAATCCTTGCTTTGAAGAGCAGAAGTGCTCATACAGTTGGGTTTGGACTACAGTGAGACAGCACAGGGATGGAGTGAAAAAAAAATCATGGGTTTTTGTCAGAAAGATCCAGGTTTGATTCCTGACTTTGTTAGTTAATTGCTGAGTGATTTTAGGCAAGATATTTAACCTCTCAGAAACTACTTTCTCATCCTAAAATGAAAATACTGCTACCCACACAGAGCTCTGTTGGTCTGATCAAATGACTACTGATCTTTTCTCTCTCCACTTTCCTAGAGAAGTCTGCACACGGAGTATTCAGACCACATAAGTGGCAACCAATACACATGCTGATATTTTCCTTTGTAATTTTCAACACTTGGCTTAAATTCCCTTTGAACGGAACCAGAATAACACAAAATAAGTTGATTGGCTCTTAGGAATTATTATACTGTAGAGAGTGGGGCGTCATTGCACACGAAACTGGAGTCAGAAGACAATCTGTAATTCAGAGAAGTAATGAAATGCTTGCCTGGCATTTTGATTTTCCTGTAGATGAGAAGTTATGACGTTTTCCAATATATCTGGAGGCATTTATGAAATGCAAAATGGTGTGAGCAGCTACACTAAGCACTATCAAGACTGAACATGGTCAATGGCATGGATAATTTGTGTTATTGCTACTTAAATGATTGCATTCTAAACATGGGGTATGATGCAACCTAAGTTATCTAAAATATGTAGGATGGGAATAAATGTCTCCATCAATATTCCAAGAGCATTCATTTCCAGCCAACGTGTCTTTATCTACATTGAAGTCCCAATTGGGAATTTCTGAAAGTCCATAATATACTTGATTTTTTTTTTTTTTTTTTTACAATTCTCTTGTTATCAGCTATGCCAGCCTGCCTGTGGAATCTAATGATTTGCATTATGAGTGGTACTGAGGGTTTTTTCTGACCTTCATTTTGCACAAACCCTACTTATCTCCAGGAAAGAAAGTGGAATTCCCTCAAGTTAGCCTCCTTCACCGCACCTGTTAGCAAATATCCATCCAGAGCCAAGCAAGTCACTACTGCACTGATGAATCAGGTCAGTTCCATAGGAGGGGACACATAGTACAGCTATGAAATAACCACCACTGAAGAATATGGGGAGGAATGAAATGATAGCTCCCAATTTCTTGGAATAATAAATGCTGTTTTAGAAACAGACTCACAGACTTAGAAAACAAACTTATAGTTACCAAAGGGGAAAAATGGGGGGAGGGAAAAATTAGGAGTTTGGGATTAACATATACACACCACTATATATAAAACAGATAATCAACAAGGACCTACTATATAGCACAGGGAACTCTACTCAATATTCTGTAATAACCTATATGGGAAAAGAATCTGAAAAAAAATGGATATATGTATAACTGAATCAGTTTGCTGTACACCTGAAACTAACACAACATTGTAAATCAACTATACTCTAATATAAAATAAAAATTAAATTTAAAATATTGCCCTATAATGAAATAAAATGCCGTTTTCTCCTCTTCAAAAGGCAGTTTCAAAACATCTTTAAGTCCTGCAATTCACCTGTTGAAATGTTGACAACATACCCCAATCATTTAATACATTGTGGTGCAGAGATTTTCACACTCTCCAGCAGGTAAACATGGATATCCCTTCTACCTGCCTGAGGAAGGTGACCCAGTACTCTCCTGCCTGTCAGCCTCACACAGATGCAGGCATGGAAGTGTCTAGCTCATGTAAACCTGATGCAAATGCTGGTCACATCACTCTCCCCAGTGTATTTTCATTTTCCGAGTCTGTTTCTTTTCACTGATCACATGACATCTATTTTTCATGAAAGGCTATATGACCTTCCATTTATATTTATTGGTCATAGAAATGGCAAGGTGGAAGGCAGTTGAAAAGGACTGAATTTGATGGGAAGCGCTTTAACTGACAGAAGAGCTGCCCAAATTCAAGGGCAGGGTTTCTCAGTGGTCATGTTAGTGCTACGTCCAATTTGCCTTGTGTCTGTCTCCACGTCACAGGGAGCAATGATGAGGAATGGAGAGCAGTGCATACCCAGTGTTCCAACATCTGCTCTGGAGACCACACTCTGAAAAAAGAGTTTAGAAGCTCCAAGGGCTGGTAATAGTAGCTATCATTTATGGAGTGTGCTCTATCTATGAAATACTGTGCATACATTTGGTATGTATTATATCATTGTGAACTATTTCTCCAACAATCCTGTGAGCTATTGTTCTATTTTAGAAGTGGGAAAGCTGTGGGGTGTCTTGCTCAATGTTCAAAAGTCAGGCCATAGAAATCTATCATGGCGCCCTATGAGGTGATGAAGGAGTGTCTTATGAGAAGCTTTCCACTCAATGAACAGGCTTGTAGCAGGAACTGTCAGTGCCTCATCCAGATCTGTAGGCAGCTTTCCAAGCTCATGGGCCAGATTTTTCACTGCCAGCACCTGAAAATCTTTGCTGAAGGACTGTCTTTGTCCACCAGAGCCCCTCTGTCCATGTGTGCAGCAGGCTGGAAGTGCTGGGAAATTAATGCCGAATGACTGACCAGGGCAACTCATATATATATATATATATATATATATATATATATATATATATCGAGAGAGACAGAGACAGAGAGAAAGAGAGAGAGAGAGAGAGACATTTTAAGGAAGTAGAGGCTGGAAAGTCCAAAATCTGTAAGGAAGGCTGGCAGGCTGGAGACCCAGAGAAAAGTCGATATTACAGCCCAAGTCCAAAGGCAGACGGCTGGCAGAATTCCTTCCTGCTTGGGGGAGGTCCATCTTTCTATTCAGGCCCTCACCATTATGGAGAGGAATCTGCTTGATGCAAAGTCTGTTGATTTAAACATTAATCTCAAGGTAAAACATACCTTGACAGAAACATCTTGAATAATATTTGATTAAATATCTACGTACTGTGGCCTAGCCAAGCTGACACATAAAATCAGCCATCACAGTGTTCTGCACTGTCCCCCAAGTTCCCAGGTACCCAGAGTGATCACTAGCTTGATGACACTCCCTGTACTGACTCCCTCACCTCATTTCTCACTTCCCCAGGTCCCCGCCCCAATGCCTCCTGGGCTCACTTCCCAGATAAATTACTTAAATTCAATTCCTTGTCTCAGGAGCTGTTCTGGGGGAACCTAAACTGAAATGATACGCTTTGTGCTTGGCCCATATTGCTCCTGGAAGACGAGGCTGGGCCAGTAGTGAATCCTGCTGCAAGGAACTGAACAGCATCAAGGAGCCAGTGGTGACCGAACCTCCACAACCTGGGTGGCAATGTGATAATGATTAAGAACCAGCCCTGAGACAGCAGAAGCAAGAAGAACTACAATTCTACAGCCAGTGGAATGAAAACCACATTCACAGAAAGATAGACAAAAAGAAAAGGCAAAGGGCTATGTACCAGATGAAGGAACAAGATAAAACCCCAGAAAAACAACTAACTGAAATGGAGATAGGCAACCTTCCAGAAAAAGAATTCAGAATAATGATAGTGAAGATGATCCAGGACCTCGGAAAAAGAATGGAGGCAAAGATCGAGAAGATGCAAGAAATGTTTAACAGAGACCTAGAAGAATTAAAGAACAAACAAACAGAGATGAACAATACAATAACTGAAATGAAAACTACACTAGAAGGAATCAATAGCACAATAACTGAGGCAGAAGAACAGATAAGTGACCTGGAAGACAGAATGGTGGAATTCACTGCTGTGGAACAGACTAAAGAAAAAAGAATGAAAAGAAATGAAGACAGCCTAAGAGACCTCTGGGACAACATTAAACGCACCATCATTTGCATTATAGGGGTCCCAGAAGGAGAAGAGAGAGAGAAAGGACCAGAGAAAATATTTGAAGAGATTATAGTTGAAAACTTCCCTAACATGGGAAAGGAAATAGCCACCCAAGTCCAGGAAGCGCAGAGAGTCCCAGGCAGGATAAACCCAAGGAGAAACATGCCAAGACACATAGTAATCAAACTGACAAAAATTAGAGACAAAGAAAAATTATTGAAAGCAGCAAGGGAAAAATGACAAATAACATACAAGGGAACTCCCATAGGTTAACAGCTGATTTCTCAGCAGAAACTCTACAAGCCAGAAGGGAGTGGCATGATATACTTAAAGTGATGAAAGGGAAGAACCTACAACCAAGATTACTCTACCCAGCAAGCATCTCATTCAGATTAGATGGAGAAATCAAAAGCTTTACAGACAAGCAAAAGCTAAGAGAATTCAGCACCACCAAACCAGCTCTACAACAAATGCTAAAGGAACTTCTCTAGGCAGGAAACACAAGAGACGAAAAGGACCTACAAAGACAAACCCATAACAATTAAGAAAATGGTAATAGGAACATACATATCGATAATTACCTTAAACGTGAATGGATTAAATGCTCCAACCAAAAAACACAGGCTCCCTGAATGGATACAAAAACAAGACCCATATATATGCTGTCTACAAGAGACCCACTTCAGACCTAGGGACACATACAGACTGAAAGTGAGGGGATGGAAAAAGATATTCCATGCAAATGGAAATCAAAGGAAAGCTGGAGTAGCAATTCTCACATTAGATAAAATAGACTTTCAAATAAAGAATGTTACAAGAGACAAGGAAGGACACTACATAATGATCAAGGGATCAATCCAAGAAGATATAACAATTATAAATATATATGCATCCAGCATAGGAGCACCTCAATACATAAGGCAACTTCTACCAGCTATAAAAGAGGAAATCGACAGTAACACAATAATAGTGGGGGACTTTAACACCTCACTTACACCAATGGACAGATCATCCAGACAGAAAATTAATAAGGAAACACAAGCTTTAAATGACACAGTAGACCAGATAGATTTAATTGATATTTATAGGACATTCCATCCAAAAACAGCAGATTACACTTTCTTCTCAAGTGCACATGGAACATTCTCCAGGATAGATCACATCTTGGGTCACAAATCAAGCCTCAGTAAATTTAAGAAAATTGAAATCATGTCAAGCATCTTTTCTGACCACAATGCTATGAGATTAGAAATGAATTACAGGGAAAAAAATGTAAAAAACACAAACACATGGAGGCTAAACAATACGTTACTAAATAACCAAGAGATCACTGAAGAAATCAAAGAGGAGATCAAAAAATACCTAGAGACAAATGACAATGAAAACACGACGATCCAAAACCCAAGGGGTGCAGCAAAAGCAGTTCTAAGACGGAAGTTTATAGCAATACAGTCCTACCTCAAGAAACAAGAAAAATTTCAAAAAAACACCTAACGTAATTAGAGAAAGAAGAACAACAACAAAAAAAAAAACCCCAAAGTTAGCAGAAGGAAGGAAATCATGAAAATCAGATCAGAAATAAATGAAAAAGAAATGAAGGAAACAATAGCAAAGATCAATAAAACTAAAAGCTGGTTCTTTGAGAAATGAATATACATGAAAAAATCCTCAACAAAACATTAGCAAACAGAATCCAACAACACATTAAAGGGACCATACAAGTGGGATCAAGTGGGATTTATCCCAGAGATGCAAGGATTCTTCAATATATGCAAATCAATCCATGTGATACACCATATTAACAAATTGAAGAATAAAAACCATATGATCATCTCAACAGATGCAGAAAAGACTTTTGACAAAATTCAACACCCATTTATGATAAAAACTCTCCAGAAAGTGGGCATAGAGGGAATCTACTTCAACATAATAAAGGCCATATACGACAAACCCACAGCAAACATCAATCTCAATGGTGAAAAACTGAAAGCATTTCCTCTAAGATCAGGAACGAGACAAGGATGTCCACTCTCACCACTATTATTCAACAGAGTTTTGGAAGTCCTAGCCATGGCAATTAGAGAAGAAAAAGAAATAAAAGGAATACAAATTGGAAAAGAAGAAGTAAAACTGTCACTGGTTGCAGATGGCATGATACTATACATAGAGAATCCTAAAGATGCCTCCAGAAAACTACTAGAGCTAATCAATGAATTTGGTAAAGTTGCAGGATACAAAATTAATGCACAGAAATCTCCTACATTCCTATACGCTAACAACGAAAGGTCAGAAAGAGAAATTAAGGAAACAATTCCATCCACCATTGCAACAAAAAGAATAAAATACCTAGGAATAAACCTACCTAAGGAGGTAAAAGACCTGTACTCAGAAAGCTATAAGACACTGATGAAAGAAATCAATGACACAAACAGATGGAGAGATATACCATGTTCTTGGATTGGAAGAATCAATATTGTGAAAATGACTATACTACCCAAAGCAATCTACAGATTCAATGCAATCCCTATCAAATTACCAGTGACACTGTTTTACAGAACTAGAACAAAAAATCTTAAAGTTTATATGGAAACACAAAAGACCCCGAATAGCCAAAGCAGTCTTAAGGGGAAAAAATGGAGCTGAAGGAATCAGACTCCCTGACTTCAGACTATACTACAAAGCTACAGTAATCAAGACAGTATGGTAGTGGCACAAAAACAGAAATACAGTTCAATGGAACAGGATAGAAAGCCCAGAAATAAACCCACACACCTATGGTCAACTAATCTATGACAAAGGATGCAAGGATATACAATGGAGAAAAGACAGCCTCTTCAATAAGTGGTGCTGGGAAAACTGGACAGCTACATGTAAAAGAATGAAATTAGAACACTCCCTAACACCATACACAAAAATAAACTCAAAATGGATTCGAGACCTAAATGTAATACCGGACACTATAAAACTCTTAGAGGAAAACATAGGCAGAACACTCCATGACATAAATCACAAGATCTTTTTTGACCCACCTCCTAGAGTAATGGAAATAAAAACAAAAATAAACAAATGGAACCTAATGAAACTTAAAAGTTTTGCACAGCAAAGGAAACTATAAACAAGACAAAAAGACAACCCTCAGAATGGGAGAAAATATTTGCAAATGAATCAATGGACAAAGGATAAACAGCTCATGCAGCTCAATATTAAAAAACAAACAACCCAATCCAAAAATGGGCAGAAGACCTAAATAGACATTTCTCCAAAGAAGACATACAGATGGCCAAGAAGTACCTGAAAATCTGCTCAACATCACTAATTATTAGAGAAATGCAAATCAAAACTACAATGAGGTATCACCTCACACCAGTTAGAATGGGCATCATCAGAAAATCTACAAACAACAAATGCTGGAGAGGGTGTGGAGAAAAGGGAACCCACTTGCACTGTTGGTGGGAATGTAAATTGATACAGCCACTCTGGAGAACAGTATGGAGGTTCCTTAAGAACCAAAAAATAGAATTACCATACGACCCAGCAATCCCACTACTGGGTATATACCCAGAGAAAATCACAATTCAAAAAGACACATGCACCCCATTGTTCATTGCAGCACTATTTTCAATAGCCAGATCATGGAAGCAACCTAAATGCCCATTGACAGACAAATGGATAAAGAAGATGTATACAGTGAAATATTACTCAGCCATAAAAAGGAACAAAATTGGGTCATTTGTAAAGATGTGGATGGACCTAGAGGAGACTGTCATACAGAGTGAAGTAAGTCAGAAAGAGAAAAACAAATATCATATATTAACACATATATGTGGAATCTAGAAAAATGGTACAGATGAACCGGTTTGCAAGGCAGAAATAGCAACACAGTTGTAGAGAACAAACGTATGGACACCAAGGGGGGAAAGTGGTGCAGTGGGGGTGGGGGGGATGGCGGTGGGATGAATTGGGAGATTGGGATTGACATATATACACTAATATGTATAAAATAGGTAACTAATAAGAACATGCTGTTTAAAAAATAAATAAAATAAAATTCAAAAAAAATTTAAAGATTTAAAAAAATGAAAAAAAAAGAACCAGCCCCGATGAGACAGTGAACAGGTTTGCTGGTGGATCTGGAAAGCTGCACAGAGGAGGGGCGATGGAGGTGCATTTTGAAGGATGAAGGTATTCCCCGGTATAGAGGGTGGAACAGGGGTGTGAAAGGTGGGGCTAGCACCCAACCAAAGGAAATGACCCAGGCAGGGACCCAGAAGCAGGAAAGAATCTGATGTGTTTCAGAAACTCCTAAGAGTGGGCAACTCTCGTGGCTTTGCACAGGATGGTTGAAAAGGAACAAACAAGTCTGGGAGCAGGAGACAGAATGGGAAGCTTTTATTCTAGTCTAGGGGAGAAAGGTGAGGACCCGACCTGAGGTGGGAATGGCACAGGAAGCAAGTCCTCACAGGCCGCAGTGGAGAAGTGCTTATGCGAAAGCCTGTGATTCCCACAGTCATGGCACAAATACAAATTTGTATGTTTCTTTTTTTTTTTATGGCCGTGCCGCGTGGCATGCAGGATCTTAGTTCCCTGACCAGGGATCGAACCCGCGCCCCCTGCAGTGAAAGCACGGAGTCCTAACCACTGGACCGCCAAGGAGGTCCCAAATTTGTACGTTTCGATGCTTCACACCCAGGCTGGAGGGGTCACAACGTGTACCCCTCGGTATACCTTAGGAGAGCTGTGCCGTCTGGGAGAGAAGGGGGCCCTGACTCAGACCACACCCTGGGTATAAGCAGCCGCCCCCTGGAGAGGGCTGAGCTGAGGTCTGCCTGCCTTGGTCCAGGCTCAGAGAGCGGGGACATATCTCCTCTAGGAAATAACCCAGACAAAGCCTATCTGATACAGGAGCCCAAATCCAAAATCCAGCCCTGCTTTCTCCAGAAGACATCTCTAGCCAGAGACATGGCCTCTTAAGCGCCCCCTCAGTGGGTATCAGCCCCTCCGAGCCAAGAGCTGGGGATGCCAACGCTCTCTGTTCTCAGCAGATGTGCCCCCTTGTCACACTCAGTTTGGTTACTTGTTTGCCATCTTCCCTCGGGAAAGCTTTGTGAGGGAGCATGCCTCGTCCACCTTGGCCACTGCTGTACACGGAGCCCTAGATCTGTACCTGGCACCTAGGACATACTCATATGTGATGAACAAAGGGATGCTGGATCCCTAGAGTGGTAACCCCTGGCTCCCATGAGGACAGTCCATGGAGGAACTTGTCTCCCACCCTTTTATGAACATGTCCCTCTAAACCACTTCTCTGCTACGATGAGGCTGGGTGGAGAGGGGCAAAGCAGCCTAACGCCAGGCTCTGACGTCCTGCGGTTAGACATCTGGTTGCCTAGAGGCGTTGACAATGACTAATCCCACTGAGGAGAACTCCAGCCCAGCCCAAGGCAAAAGGAATAGGCTGGATGATATTTTGTCATTTTGGATGCTGAGGAAACATGATCTACTAACACCACAATTTTTAATGGGGGAAATGCAGGCACTTCTGCACTCCTTGTTCTAGAGATGAGAAGACACGCACCACCAGGAATAAAGCAATGAACTGACTGCTTCTCCTCCAGCCTGTGAACGCCTTAGATTTATCTCCATGGCACAGTGTCTGGTCCCAAGTGGGTCCTCAACAAGCCTAAGTTGAATGCAACACGATAGATGGCCATCGAACACAGATGGATGTCACGTGCATTAAACTGAACGATCCAGTTGTGAGTGTGAGAGTGAGCACGTGCACACGAGAAATGGAGTCTTAAAGGAGGAAAAGCAGGGTCTTGTTCTCCTTGCTCCCAAGAGATCTTTGTCCCTATGGAAACGGACACACCCTCCCCCTAACACCAACTCAAGAATCTGAAAAAGAATATACGTATACATATAACTGAATCACTTTGCTGTACACCTGAAACTAACACAACATTGTAAATCAACTACACCTCGATAATTTTTTGTGGAGCTCGGGACCTGGAACTCGAAGGTCTCCCTCTGCGCCTCCCAACAGCGGGATCTGGAAGCCAGTCTCTGGCCCCTGTGGGAAGATGCACACACCTGGCCAAACCCTGGGGGCAGCCGAGGTAAAGACCAGGTACACGTTTACACTCAAATCCACAGCTGCCACCGGCAAAGGAAGGTGCTTGGGATGGAGAAAGCTTAAGAAGATGGAGCTAAATAGTAAACTTGGCTGTTAACCATCAGATTGAAACGTTCAAGACTAAAACTGTTTGATCATAAGTGGTTGGTGTCATGTTTTTCCTGCCAATCATTATAAAAATACAAAAATGCTGTTTTCAAATTGTTTTATTGCCCATCAAACTGTAAATGTTTGTTCAAGAATCTTGATCAGAAAATTATAAGTTATAAAACATGCAGGAGGTCATTATAGTTCATAAATTTTACTTATCAATAACATCTGAAGTTTAAGGGAGAGCTAGTTTCTTGCATAAAGCTCAGTCTTATGTTGAAGTGTTTAAGAGTGAAGTATAATGATGTCTGCAACTGACTATGAAATACATTAACGAAAATAAGATGGATAAATGAATGGATGGAGCAGCATGTGATAAAGTAAAATTATAGAATCTAGGTTAATTGTAGAATCTAAGTGATGAACATATGAGTGTTTACCATAAAATTCTTTCGACTCTCAAAAAAAAAAAAACTATACTCCGATAAAATTAAAAAAAAAAAAAAAAACCAAATACATGTATAGTAAAACACCACCACCACCACATAACTCGGATACCAAGAGAGGCAACCAATAATCAAGAAGCAGCTTTCTAGGCTCTGCCCGACCCACACATACACAGCATGGAGCTGCCCTGCGGGCCGGGGTTAGTGAGATCGACTCTGCAATGTCTCAGCACGATGATTGTGATGTGTGTTTAACCAAGTTCATCCTCATCTGTATCGACGCTAGGACTAGTTTATTAGCATTAGAAGCGGTTTTGATCAGTGGCATTAGTGATGCTTAAAACAGGACAGATTAGGAGGCATCCAAGAGAAGCTTCCACCTTCCATGAAAACAGCATGAAGAATCAGAAAGCACAGCAGCCGGTGCCACCAGCACCCTCTCAGTGTATAGAAGCCTTTCCTCTAGGGTTGGTCTGTTTTAAGAAGGATCCTGCCACCTCCCAACCTTAAGACACCCCATCTGCTTGGGAGGGTTCCTTCCAAGCAAGTCCTGGGAGAACTGCCAGAGGAGAATGAAAGAGAGGGATTTTTTCCCACTCCAGACAGGCTGGGAAACCTCTGTTAGCACAGCTCGTACGCTTGGTCAAATTTGGTCTGAGACTTAGGAAGCAGTGAGGCTGCCAGTTGTGACACTGTCACACACACACACACACACACACACACACACCAACCACACCCCTGACATTCACCGACTAACCAGACTGGTTCAGTTTGGTAGGTTGGTGAATGACACCAGCTCACTCCTTTTAACTCTTCCTCTACTCCCCACTCCTAACTGCCTTGCCATGGGCTTGTCACAGCCCCTGTTCAGCTTGGCAGCATTTTCTGGATTGATCGATTGATTGATTTGCCGCACGGCAGGCAGGATCTTAGTTCCCAGACCCGGGATCGAACCTGCACCCCCCCTGCGGTGGAAGCGCGGAATCTTAACCACTGGACCGCCAGGGAAGTCCCTTGATAACATTTTCTCACCTCTTTCCTCCTCAGACTGTCCACCTCAGTCTCTGTTGGCTAACTCCACGTTCCCCAAAGGGGAATCGGATTGGCTCTACTGATGCTTTCAAATCAGGTCACTTGGGTCACTGACTAGTGTACTGTTGGACTTCTCTTGGGTCAAACACTTTACTCAACATCCAGACAGCCATGGCCAGAGAGGTGGGTCCAGATGGAACAGACGTGCAAATGCCCAGTTGCCCCTCGGTGGGTTATGGTCGGAGTCTTCCCATCAACAGAAGGAGGGGCAGGAATACTCAAAACCCAACGTGGACACAAATCTCTGTATAAATACTTGGTAGACTCCCTAAAGAAAGAGTAGATTGGCTAGGATTCATTTTCATGGTCAGGTTATAAACTCTAGGCTAGGGGTAATGAAAAATAGTCTATTCATTTGTTTTCATCTCAGATGCTTTTTCACATTTTCCCTTTTTGAAGGGATGCCAACTTGATATGAAAGGTATCGAAAACTCATACAGCCATCAGCACCCAGGAATGATTAAGTCACCTTTGCAAAGTCACAGAAATTAAATCAGAGACAGAGTCAGGACTGGGCCTACAGACAGCTGAATTCATATTTAAAAGCAGAAATCAAAATATACCAAACCTATAATCATTTCACAATGTATACATATATCAAATCATCACATTTTATACCTTAAACTTATATATGTTACATGTCAATAATCTCTCAAAGCTGGAAAAATAAAAAGCAATGCAGTAAAGAAAAAAAAAATGTGTACATATATATACCATAGGTTGGCCAAGTACAGCTCTAATCAATCTCAGAAAATCATCTGCTTTGTCTCTCTACTGACTACATTGCAGCCTTTGTTTTTAAACATTTTGCAAGTAATTGTGAGGATGCCTGTATCTCAAGGAGCATGAAACAAAAGATAGGAAGTGCACTGCAGCATTTCCAAAGATGATAAAGATAATTAATTCCATTTCACCAACACTGAATGCATAATTAAAATGGAAGCCTGGTTTTCCCTCTGTTCAAGGTCATTCCCCCGCACTCTGCTCATGGGAAGTCCATTCTGATTTAACATGTTTCCCCAGGGTTTTCTGTAGGTGAACACTTTCCAAGTGGCTGTTCTGTGTTTTCTGAGGCTAGGCCTGGGTCCATGGCATTCACTGTGGCATCACCAGTGCCCATGAACATTTGACAGATAATTAGCAAAATGCCCAATACTATGCAAACTCTGAAAGATGCAGGGGAACCTAACACACCCAAAAGCAAGAGAGCTCATGGAGAAATTAACCATTCTGTCTGTCAGTTTCTCTCTGTACTTCTGTTCTTTAGCTTTGATCCCCATTTCATCCTCATTGCCCCCAACCAAGCAACCTCTAATCTATTTTCTGTATCTATATATTTGTCTCTTCTGAACATTTCATATAAATGGAATCACATAATATGTGGTCTTTTGTGACTGCCTTCTTTCACTTAGCATAATGTTTTCAAGGTTCAGCCATACTATAGCATGTATAAGCACTATTCATTTCTGTGGCTGAATAATATTTCAGTATATGGATATACATATTGTTTATCCATTCATCTGCTGATGGACATTTGGGTTGTTTCCACCATTTGGCTGTTACAAATAATGCTGCTATAGCCTTTTGTATACAGCTTTGTGTAGACTTATGTTTTCAGTTCCCTTGGATGGATATCCAGGAGTTGAATTGCTGGGTCAAATGGTAACACTATGCTTAACAGATTCCTGCTACCTAATTTTTTCCTTTTTTTCCAAGCTCTTTCTTTCTTATATCAGTACTACCTACCATCCACACACATTTTTTCTTGCCTTTTGTTGAAGTCTCTTTAGTTCCAGTTTTTTTTTCCACTGGTTAGAAAGTTATATATTCTATATTTATTCTTTTAGTGATTTACCCTTAAACTTTAAACCTTTAATTTTAAGCTTTAAATGTTTAATTCACGTATCTTTCTAATGAGGTCCCTCTTTATAACTCCCCCCCAAGACAAGGCAAGAAGCATAACATTGGATAAACAAGGTCCTACTGTATAGCACAGGGAACTATATTCAATATCCTGTAATAATGGAAAAAAATATTAAGAAGAATATATATATCTGAATCACTTTGCTGTACACCAGAAACTAACGCAACATTGTAGATCAATGACACTTCAATTTTAAAAAAAAGAAGCATGTTGTGTTTTTATACCTCCCTACTCTCCCCCACCACCTGCTGCCCTACTTCCATGCTGAAATCATCTAGAATTCTAATTCCAGATCACTCTTCTAAAACATTTCCTCAATTAGCACTTATTTAGAGAGCTCTAGATTTTACTCACCATTGCATCTCTCCGCTTCCTCCCGAACTAATTTTTCTTCTTGCTGAATTACAGCCTCTAGTAGTGTCAGAAACAGTCGTGGGGGCGGGGTGGGCGAGGTGCTTTAAGTCCACAGCTTCGGTACAGCCTACATTTAAACCACATATTCGAATGTCCCTCCTCTGATTAAAACCGTGCAATGGCTCCTGATTTTACTCAGAGTAGAAGTCACACTTCTTAAGTGCCCATATGACGTGGCTCCCATTCCTCTTGGCCACATCATTGGCCACGGACACCACATTAGTCCTGCTCTAGCCACCTTTTTCACTGTTCCTCTAACAGGAATAGACAGGTGACATCTCATCTTGTGCCTTGTTTCTAGCTCTTTCCTCTCTGGCATACTGTCTTCTTCCCCCAGACAATCATTCAGCCAACGCCTCACCTCAATTCTTTGCTTCAAAGTCACTTTCTCAGTGTGGTCTTCCCTATCCTCACTGCCTCCTTTCACTCTAAAATACCTGGTTCCCTTTATTTTACTCTACAATTTTTTTTTCCAAAATTAAAAAATCTTAAACTTACCGCCTTCTAAACACACTATGTTGTTCAACGGCCATTTGCTCTCATACCAATCCCCACCATTCTCCTACCCTGTTCTGTATCACAGGGAACTAAGTTTCCCAGGTTCAGTTGCCCTCGGGCTTCTGAGAGATTCAGCCAATGGGAGGTACTGGCAGGAGGTTGAAGGATGGAAAGAAGAAAAAAACTGAGGTTCTTCTCCTCTCTCTGCTTTCAGGGCACCTCCAACAGCATCTCTGTCCTCTCCGTGACTCCATCTCCCTCTATCTATCCCCTTCCTCTGTGATCCAGGGCCTTCCAGGCTGCCCCTTGATCCTCTAGCCCGCACCCATAGCCTCAACTTCTAGGTTCTGGTAAAACTGCCCCTTCCTTTTGTCCCTCTGGCCCTAGAGGTACATTAGATCCCATTTGGCTCCCCCACTCTTTCAATACTTGTATTAATCCCCTATATAAAACTCCTTCCATATGAAAATCCTGGAGTGGTTTGATTTTCTTGGCTAGCCACTGATTGACACAAAACTGTTTAACTTCCTTACTTATTACCTTTATAATTTGTGTGCCCATAAGCTCCAAGAGGGTGGGGATCATTGTTTCTTTTGTTTACTGATATGCAGCAAGTGCCTAGCATGCTGCCTGCCACATAGTAGGTGCTGGATACATATTTGTTGAATAAATGTTCATCTCTGTGCTTGATGCTGGGATGTGACCCCCAGATCCCTCCCTCAAGACAGAAGAACTTACTCCCCCAGCAGCTAGCAGTGTTGCTGGCAGACATATTTTAGCTTTTAGCCTTCTCCAGAAATGTCTCTCAGCTAGCAAGAGCTGTCTCATCCAACGTTGCACCCCTTTCCTGGGGGCATCCTGCACCCAGTGACTGGTCCATATGGGAGCAGAAAGACCCCATGCAATGCGGGACAACTCTGAAGGCCATCCCACCTCAGAGCTCCCCTTGGGGTCTGCTGTAGCCTTTGCCAGGGCTCCACTGCAGCCTAACTTTTCTTTTTGCCTAATCCGGCTTCCTTTCCTTCCTCCACAAGTGTTGATTCCTGATGCAATTCCCCTATGCTAATCTCCATCTCAGCATCTGCTTCCTTGTGAGCCCAACCTGGAGCAGTTTTACTGGGTGTAAAGCTCTAGGTCAAAGTTCTTTCCCTTCACTACTTTAAAGCAGTAACCCTATTGTCTGACTTTTAGAGATACCGACTCGAATTTTAATTCGATCTGATCCTAGCTCTTTTAGAGTTGTGGCAAGTAATCTGTGGCCTCCCCCTTTTCCTTCTGATAGAACCAGTGTTGTTCAGGTTTCTACTGGCCAGTGTGCACTGTCTTCTATCTAGTCCTGGGGGCTGAAGGTCAATTACTCTTAGCCATTGCTTCCCATCCTTTTTTGTATCAAGGCCCACATAGGATATGATTTTTATAGGACACCTTTTAAGTGCTTCCATTTATCCTGGGAGACGACTAGCCTGGGAGGCTCTGGGCACCCCAGGTGCCACCCAGGCTGCCCTAAGGAATGAGAGGATCAAAGTCTCAGGACTGTCACCCACTTTCAGCACTGCCTGCCAGCTAAGACTCTCTGGTCCAAGCCAATCATTCAATCATGCTAATGCCATTCCCCTTGCCATGATTGCTTTTTGTATGGAAGACAGAGTTGCCTTTTCTAACCTTTGGTCATTGTTGTGCGGATAAGTGATGCAAGTAGCTGTACCATCTTGTAACCATGGGGTAATAGCCTAGGAGCAAAAAGCAAATACTCTAGGGGAGGCAAAGCCAAAAAATGGAAATAATCTGGATATCTGGTAACATTAAGCCACTGAATTAATACTGGAACTTTCCTGCCTCAGAACTTGTATGTAAAGAATTTTCCTCATTTAAAAAAATTTTTCTTTCAATTGGGTTTTTTGTTGTTTGCACCAAAAAGCATCCTATCTGATACAGTAGGTAAACCTGTTTGTTTCTAGTAGCTTTTTGGATAGGATGTAAAGAGAAGTCATTAGCTAAAACCAATGACAAAACACTTTTTGTCCTTTTCCTGCCATCTTTTTCCTGAGACTGGGAATGTGCATGTCTTGTCTAAAGTTCTAGAAGCCATTTGTAACTACAAGAAAAAGGCCAAGCAAATGAAGACACTTCAGCCCTAAACCAGCGCCAGCCATCTCCTCCCTCTGGACCTATTACAAAAGGAAACAAACCCTCAAGTCTTTAAGCCACTACAGGCGGGTCTCTGTCACCAGCCGTAGAACAAAAGTCCTTACTGATTCCATATCCTTTGAATATTTGTCTATCAGTTTGTCTATTTCTTGCCAAATTTTACAAGTTCTTTATGTATTGGAGAGATTTTCTCTTATCTGCACTACAAACATTTTCTCAAGCTGTCTCCTGTCTATTAACCTTTACAATGTTTTGCCATGCAAATGTTCCATATTTTCATGTAATCAGATTTTTTGTAGTTTTTTCTCCTCTTAGTTACAGTGGGAGTGTTAGAGATGTGCCCACAAATTCCTTGATACTCCTCCCATTAAGAGGAAGAGATTCATTCCCTTCCCGTTGAGTGTGGGCTGAACTTAATCATCTATTTCTAAGGAACAGAATATGGCAGAAGTGGTGAGATGTCACTTCCAAAATTAGGTTAGAAAAAGACTGAGGCTTCCACCTTGGGCGCATTCATTCTTATTCTCATTCTCTGTCTTGAATCTCTTACCCCAGGGGAGGCAAGCTGCCATGATGTGAGCAGCCCTATGGAGAGGTCCACATGGGGAGAAATGGAGGCCTCCTGCCAATGACCAGTGAGGAACTGAAACCTACCAAGAACCACATGTGTGCACTTAAAAGCAGATTCTCCAGCCCCAGTTTAGCCTTTAGATGACTGCAGCCCTTGCTCACTACTTGACTGCAACCTCCCAGGAAACTGAACCAGAACCACCCAGCCAAGTCACTGTGAGATTCCTGATCCTTAGAAAGTCTGTGAGATAATAAATGTTTGGTGTGTTGAGCTTCAAAGTGTTGGGGCAACTTGTTACACAGCGATAGACAAGTAATACAGTGACAAATCATTCCTATTATCCCAAATTATACTTGTACTCTCCTACACGTTCTTGCATGGTTTTAACTTAAAAAAATACATTTTAAGTCTTCAATCTATTGGATTTAATTTTTTTATGTGGAGTAAAGTAAGTCCACATACTTTTTTTCCAATATGAGCACATTTATTATATTATCTATTATAAATCCCTTAATTCTTTGAAATATTAAAGTTTTAGAAATTAGAATCTCTTTCTGAATTTTCTCCTGGAACTTGTGTATTTGTCAATCCCTAAGCCAATAGAAATTGTTTGATTGCAGTGGTCATTGGATGGGGCTAGAGGTTCAGTGGGAGGAGGCTGGAGGGGACTGGACCACAGAGGGAAGGGATGTATTATATGCAGGGAGATGGAGACATGAAGAAGACACAAAGAGATGCTGCTGGAGGTATCACAGGAAGCAGAAGTACCACAGAAAAAGACCCTTGCCCTTCCTTTCCTCCAAGTCTCCAAATTTCTGCCAATGCCTCCCATTGGCTGGAACTCCCAGAAGAAAAGAAGGAAGGAAGGAGGACTGGGGAGGAAGAGTTTAGGACTACATTGTAGTTCCAAGGATGTTTCAACCCAGGCAATGGGGAGCCCTCAAGCAAAAGCTTAGAGGACTCCTCAGTTAGAGAAGTCCCACATGCCACTAGGATGCCCACCATGTTGGTCAATGGCTGGGAGCAGCCCAGGGGAAGCATGATTTCAGTGCAAACATGGTGGTGAATCCAGAGGAGCAACAGCTGGAGCTGCCAGTCAACCAGTTTCTCCTCGGCAGGAGATCTGAGCAGCATGTTTCTACAGTTGCCACTTTTGGTTTTAAAACTCAATCTATATTTAAATCACTGGAACAGAATCACCAGTGTTATCTAACTGCAAAGCATGGTATATATTCTCTGACCAGGTAAGTACTTGGCATCGTGCATTTGTCTAGATACTGTGTCACAGGAAAAATGCACACCATACTCCATTTATGCCAATTGGTACAAAATATCTACCTTTTATCCCTGAAATATAACAAAATATATCATCAAAATATATTTTATATGTTCAAATTGAACATCTATCATGTTCCAGGAAATGTTCTTAGGCACTGGGGGAACATGGTGATAAAACAAGACAGAGTCTGCCCACATGAGCTTACATTCTAGGGGGGGGAGGTGGTAGGGTACAAAATAAAAGAGGGTAATAAGATGGAGAACCCTGATTTGTAGCATGACAAGTACCCAAATGGATGGAGCCAGGGGAAGACATTAGGTGGAATGGTTCAGACAGGCTCCTGAAGAGGTGACAAGTGAGCTGGGACTTGAATGAAATTGCTTTTGCTATCTCAAAATGTTTCATACCTTATGTTCAATCCTTCAAGTGCTTTTGATAGTCTTGATTAGGGACAAATAGAAGTCAATATATTAGATGTATAGAATTCTTTTATTTTGAGATAAAAATCAACTAGCTTCTTTTTATAATCGTCATGATTTTTTTAAATGACTCATTTGGAGAGAAAGTTTGAGGCTGCTATTTGCAAGCGTTGCTCTACAAATAACACATTACAGATGTGGATAGTATTTATTCCCAATAAATAGAAAGCTAAATTGGAGTAATTTCCACCATATTTTCTCTTTAGCACTGGTTGCTTAAGTGATAGATAATAATGTTGCTCTGCTATGTAAAGATCTCGATCAGATAAATATGCAACTTACAGATCTGATAAGAACATCTTGAGGCATATCTGAGGAATTATCATTTATCTTCTTAAATATGTATTTCAACATCAATGTTCCTCATGTTTCCTGCCTTCCATCAAGTGTTTATCATGGCTGTGAATTTAAGACTATGACTAAGAATAAAACAATTTAAAACATAGAATGGTTTAGGTAATTGCAATGTCCACTCTGCTCTACCAGCCACAATGGACTTGGGTTCAGATAGACAAATTCACAAGACACAATAGGCCCCACCCAGCACCAAGTTTACTTAGCTTTACTAAGGGATACAGGACATGGTATACCCTGACATGCACCACAATGGCACAGCCAAAATCCTAGGCACAGTCATTCTGAACTTGGGACATGTGTTCTCACAAGAGACAAGACTGAGTGCAAGTGACCTCAGCTCAGGGAAGCCATCATCTTTGAGCCCCCTTCAGCTTTATGCCAGCTGGTCATGTAGCCCCTCAGGCATGTGACTGCCCCCCACCCATTCTTCAAGGCAGCTGCATCTCATCAATGCCAATTACTCGTTACTCAATAACCAGTTTTGACAATGTGCATGTACAGACTATAATCCTCAACCAGATTCTATTTAATCAGTAGCCTATCATCTCAACAATTCTTTAAGTTAATGTTCCAAAGAGAAAAGACCAAGAGTCTTTTGGTCAGCTATGGGGGGAAAAAAACCCCAAAAATTCCAAGAAACTGAAACTTAGTATCCTAAGCAGCACTGTCTTTCATCTCCTTGGTCTTGGCCCAAGTTATTCCCAAGAATTGAAATGATGGGGCCCTGAATTTTAGCCAGGTGAATTAACCATCTTTAGCTGGTTGTAGGTACTGTTGAAGTTCTCCAATATTCCCTCACTGCTGCTTCTGAGATGGAGACCATCACAACATCACCAGTGTGAAAAACAACTTACTTTTGATGGCAATCAAATCTAAATCTCTTCTCACTGGGTTGTGACCATATACTGGAGACTTCAGGCACCCTTGCAGGAAGACAGTGAATGGATCCGGCATTCCTTTCGTTAAAAAATGAGTTGTGCCTGGCTTCCTCCCAAAGTTTATATAGAAAAGCAAGCATTAGTCAAATCTGTCTAATTTTAGCCTGTTGGGCTTTCTAACAGTTTTCACTGCGTCTAGTTTGGTGAAAAGCCATGATAGCCAACATTTAGTCTCCCAGAGCCACCTGCTTTACTCCTAGGCCAAATAGGATTATTATTAAGATGGAGAGATGATCACTCCTCCTTCCACTTATTACAACTGAAATTTCTTAATGCTGTCCCATAAGGCAGTACTATTCAATATTCAGTTTAAAGTGTGTATAATGGGAAAGGGGAGGGGAAACTATAGTATATGGGAAGTGAATTGGATATATTACAGCCAAGCACATTTGATCTCTCCTGAGGTAGGTTATCTTCCCAAGCACACTGGAATGGTGAGCGTTAATAGGTGAAGGGTCTGAGATTTTACCCTACTTGCAAGCTAACAAATTAGCCTGCTCCAGTTTCATGGTGGAAGATAGGAGAGTCTTAGATCACAGGACTTTATTTCTCATGGCACAAAAGCATAAGCCGAATGTTTACATAGTTCCTCTTGCACCAGGTAGATGCTGCACTGCAGGTATCAAAGTCCCAAGGTGGGAAAGGCATGAGCACATTTAAGAAGAGAAATAATACAAGTGTGCCTGGAGCCTGGTCATCAAGGGGAGAAGTAGAATGAAAAGATTAGCAAGGTAAACAGGAGCCAGATTTGCAGGTCTTGTGGATCATAGTAAGAAGGTCTGAATTTCATTCTGGAAGATAGGAAGCCATGTAACTCTTCAAGGTAGGAAATGCCATCATCTGATTTATGCCTGAGGGAGATCATTTTGGCTGCCATGTGGAGAAAAGATAGGAGGAGATCAAGAGTGAAAAGTTTAGTCCAGATGAGAGATGAAGATGCTTGATTAGGAGGTGAGAGGAAGTTGGAAAGGTGTAGATTGATTCAAAACAATATGGGGCTTCCCTGGTGGCGCAGTGGTTGAGATTCTGCCTGCCAATGCAGGGGACATGGGTTCGAGCCCTGGTCTGGGAAGAT
Source organism: Balaenoptera physalus (assembly GCF_965194825.1). Lineage (NCBI taxonomy): Eukaryota > Metazoa > Chordata > Mammalia > Artiodactyla > Balaenopteridae > Balaenoptera > Balaenoptera physalus. The sequence continues at coordinate 63,714,412 of NC_138896.1, read as the reverse complement.
CCCACATGCCGCGGAGCAACTAGGCCCGTGAGCCACAACTACTGAGCCTGCACGTCTGGAGCTTGTGCTCCGCAACAAGAGAGGCCGCGATGATGAGAGGCCCGCGCACCGCGATGAAGAGCGGCCCCCGTTTGCCACAACTAGAGAAAGCCCTCGCACAGAAACGAAGACCCAACACAGCCAAAAAATAAATAAATAAAAGTCATTTGTGAGACAAATATTTAAAAAAAAAAACCAAAACAATATGGAACTCGAACCAGCACCACTTGCATGTGGATTGGTGGGGAGAGGCTCTGTGCTGGGGGTAAAGGAAGAATTGAGGGTGATGTCTAGGTCTTTGGCTTGAAGAAAAAACAAACATACCAGAGGTAGGTAGATAGGAAATGAGGTTTGGGCAACCAGAGGGGCATCATTAGAGCTCCTTTTGAACAAAAGTGACTTGAAATCCACATAAGTTTTGGAGTGTTAGTATTTGGGGTACAATTAAAGGCATGAGACTAGTAATGACCCAGTGAATGAGTACAGAGGAAAAAATCAGACCAATACCATGGACGAGGGCAAAGATGTACCTACAAGAGTGGACATCATGGTGTTTATCATAAGAGAACAAAACAGTAGCCCAAAATCCACTGATAGGAGACCGATTAAAGAGTACCATTCCATCAACTGAATTGTGTTCTATAATGTATTTGCTCACATGGAAAGAGGTTCGGTTTTCATCCAGGCTACCCAGGTCCGATTTCTGGGCAGAGAACTAAGATCTCACTTCAAGCCACTGCCCACTGCTGTCTCTCCGAGATCAGTTCATGATATTAAAAGAAAATAGTTATGAGGCTATAGCTCGTGTAATCCTGCTTTTATTGAAGAAATTCTCTGTACATATGCATAAAAATAAGAGTAAAGAAATATCTACCAAATGATACTGAGGAGCTAGATTATAGATTTTTTGTCTCTATTTTCTAAATCCTCTTCAATAAACATGGATCATGTGTATAGTAAGAGAACAGCTATGAAAAAATAACCTGATTACTCATACCTCATCTTTAGGACTCAATCCTGCTTCTAGAAACTCGAGTGTGAGGATTAAGGTAGCTCCAGTGGATTAGGACAGTCAAATCTATCTTATTTCTTAGCATCATTTCCGTAGCCAGCGTTTTGGAACCTTGGCTGTATACTAGAATCAGCTGAGGAACTTAGATGTCTATGCCAGGGCCCTACCCCAAGAGATTCTAACCTAAGTGGTTTGGAAAGTGACCCAAATACAACTATTTGGGGGCCCCAGGTGAGCCTGATGGGCAGGTAGGGCTGGGAACTACTGGTAAGACCTGGCTTGGTCTCCCAAGCAGAGGCTGCGAATAGTCAGAGAGGAAAGTATGGTAGAAAGAATGGTAGAGGAGGAGGAGTTGTGAAAGAATGTAGACTCGGAAATAAAGGATTAGAGAGAAATTAATCAGGACGCAAAATGCATTGAGGAAAAGGTTGAGAGCTCCTCCCACCTCAAAATAGCTTTTATTTCACACCAGGCGCTAGTTAGCTGCAAAAATCTGATCCCTGCACAGAAGTTGATAATAAGAGGCCGTTTCCAAAGCTGCTGGAGCAGGTGTTTCCTCCCGAAAGAGGGTGGGCCAGAACTGTAAATCTCATTTTGGAAGTTTCGAGCCCTGGGGATACTATTCTGTGTCACCGCCACTCTTGCTGCCATCTGTACTGGATCTCGGTTCCCATTTCTGAGGCAGCCCTCCAGCCCACTTGCAGCCCCATGGTTTGCATTCTTGCACAGTGTGTGAATGGAGTGGGAGAGCCTTTGGCAATGCAGCCCTGGGGTTTCCTTCCCTCAAAAGATTTGCCAGTGCTCCTTGCCCTGCTGGCTTCCTCTTTAATTGGCCCGCGCCGTGGGGAGCAATTGAGATTAAATGGCCACTTGCTGGGCGGCTGCGTGACGGTAGGCGTGCATGGCCCTATTTGGAGCATTTGTTGTCTCCCAGGGTTGAATGAGGCGACCGCTGCTGCTGAAGCTCGCGGCATGTTCCTTGAAGCCATGTCAAAGCAGCCTCTTAATTTTGCAAAACAGCCTCCAAAGTCAAACCGGCTCTGCACTGGAGCCATTCTAGACAGGAGTTGTCACAAGCAGAAGCCAGAAGGCTCAGAAAGAACCGGGCAGAAGGAATCAAGAAAATGTGTTACTGTATAATTGCCAGCTCACTTTGAATAGCCAGCAAGGGACAAAGAATGACTCCTTTCACTCCCAGAGGTGCCGTGTTTCTCTAACAATGCTCTGGGGCAAAGATCATCCCAAGAGAATCCAGAAGTTCTGCATTTTAGATGCTAAGGGTCAGAACAGGGCATGGTTGACTATGACCTTGAGCGAGGTGCTGAGCTTCCCGAGGCCTCAGATCCCAGGCTCTGCACAAGGGTGACAGGAAATCAAAGATATGTTTTCATCTTCTCCTGGGAGTGTTCTCAGAGATGAGCTTTGAGCCCTGTTCAGTCCCATCATGCAGGATGGATTGGGGACCTCACTGAGATTAAGCCAATGCAAATGCCAGTCCTTTGGCAAACCCAGAACCTGACCACCTGCAGCCTCACGCCATCCTCCTGTGAGACTCCGGGCCTCATCTCCCACTACTCTCCCCAACACACTTACTTTGCCTCCCTGCACCTTGCCTCAGGACTTTTGCACTTACTTCCCTAGATTAGATCCATCTTGGAGAGTACGCTGAACTTCCAGTAGAAAGAACAAGCATTTCCATCTAATACAGATCTCCTCTGCCCCTACTGCAAACGAATTACAAAATGTATATATCAAGACAGACTGGGGCTTCCCTGGTGGCGCAGTGGTTGAGAATCTGCCTGCCAATGCAGGGGACACGGGTTCGAGCCCTGGTCTGGGAAGATCCCACATGCCGTGGAGCAACTGGGCCCGTGAGCCACAACTACTGAGCCTGCGCGTCTGGAGCCTGTGCTCCGCAACAAGAGAGGCCACGATAGTGAGAGGCCCACGCACCGCGATGAAGAGTGGCCCCCGCTTGCCACAACTAGAGAAAGCCCTAGCACAGAAACGAAGACCCAACATAGCAATCAATCAATCAATCAATCAATCAATCATTAAAAAAAAAAAAAAAAAGACAGACTAACAAGGGAAATTGCTGCCTGGGATCATTAGCTATAAACCAATTATAAATTGGGAATTGTCTACCACACAGAAGACTTTGCTTACTCAGCAGCCCTTGGATTCTGGGTGAAATTAGCTGACAGCGCCTATTGCATAGTAAGGCCCTTCCTAATCTTTAATATGTAGATGACATGGTTTGAACTTTCTTACACTTGTATCCAGCTCAGCCCAGCGTGTTGGGCAATCAGTAAATGGAAAGAAGGAGCATCCAGAACAATCAGCCTGTGAGAGGTGAGAAACCAGAGCAGAGGTCACAAACAGAGGTCTAGCAGGTGATGAGCAAGAGAGAAGTGGGCAGAAGCCAACTGGAGGAAGCAGGACCCATCTCAAGGGGCAGCTGCTGCTCAGCACTGCCTCATTTTTACTCCACGGGAAAGCAAGTCTGGGGCTACCAGATATGATTTTTCAGTGCAAGCCAGAAGCCAAATTTATGTGAAATCCCTCCATTTTTTAAATGTTGGCAACTCATTCAAATTAAAAACAAACAGTGGCATGGGTCAAATTACACCTTTGGGACAGATTCAGCAAACACACTGCCCATTTGTGATCTCTGAATTGACACGGAGAAGGTTACAGCGAGTAAGGGATGAGAGAAAGGCAGCTTTATAAATGCAGAATGAAGAGTGATGACCCCCAGCCTGAGGTCAGGAAAGGTGTCAGAAAGGAGACAAGCCTTAGACTGGAGAACATGACTCAGGCAGAGTGGCAGGCAGGTGTGCATAATAAGTCTGACAAATTTCAGCATAGCCAGCAAAGGCCCAGAGGTGGGATGGACAACGCAGTCTGGCCAACTGAAGCACAGGGAGGGTGCTGGTGTGGCAGGATATTCCATCTTCCCTTTTCCTTCCTGTGCTTTCACCTTTCAAAAATATAGGGCAGAAGTCACAAGAAACCTGGGACTCCATAGGGCTTGTTTCCAAAGCCTGAACCTCTTGGGTCTAGGGTAGAATTCTCAAGAAAGGTATTTTGGTCATGAAATGAAGAGAATAGCCTAGAAAGAGCTTTCCCTGGGCTGTGGGGGTGAAAACAAGCACAGGTGTCTGGGGGTCCCATGGCAGAGGCTGTTCATAACATGGCAGGAAGAACTACCTGGGAAGCAGCCGGATCCCAGAAGGGAAAGTGATGCTATACATCGAGACAGATGAGATTCTACCTGGCTGCCCAGGTGGATTCCCAGCTACTGTCTGGAAGCAACAGAGAGCCTCCAGGAAGATGCTTCAAAACCAGGGTGATTCCTCCCAACACCTTGACTCCTCTGAGAGTGAGGAAGTTTCCTAAGATTCAGTAAAATGCAGGCTCAAAATCAGTTATTTTTCATATACCTGGGTTTGTAGATGGAGGTTCAAACTGGCTCCTTTACAGCGGGGCTAAAATTGAAGTTGGAGAGGTCAGAAGCAGTGTCTGAACTTGAGTCCAAGCTCCTCTGCTGATGGTCATGGGTAGGCAGTCTGTCTCTAGGACAGCTCCTAATGATCCCCACCCCATGATATTACACCCTGGGTGGTCCCCTCCCACGCTCTACCAGGCTTGGTCTGTGTGGGACCAAGAGCATATGGCAGAAGTGATGACGTATCACTTCTCGGATTAGGTTATAAAAAGACTGCAGCTCTGTTCTGGGCACTCTCTTTCTTTCTCCCCCTCACCCCACCCCCACCCCGGGAGATCACTCTCTGGGAGAAGGAAGCTGCCACATTGTGAACCGTTCTAGGAGAGGTCCAAATTGTAAAGAATAAAAGCCTCTGGACAACAGCCTGTGAGGAACTGAGGCCCTCAATCCAACAGACTGCAAGTAACTGAGGCTGCCCATGACCGCAAGAGTGAACTTGGAGGCAGATTCTCCAGCCTCAGTCAGTCCTCAGGATGACTGCAACCTCATGAGAGACTCTGAACCAGAATCCCCTAAGCTGCTCCCAGATTACTGACTTTTAAAAACTGTGAGATAATAAATGTTTAGTGTTTTAACCTGTTAGGTTTGGGGGTCATTTGTTACACAGCAATAGATAACTGATATAGCCCCACCTCAACAGATAAAGTGGATGCTGAACCTAGTAAATTAGGAATTAGATGGTCGGCCAGCAACAGAGTCGAGAACTATTGTCCTTTTTCTGCCCAGATGGTGCCACTGACCCTCTGGCAGAGAAGCTGATTCAGGAGAGAGAAGTGAATGAGGCAGACAGTTGGGGAGGGCTGCTGAGCCATGCTCTGTACTGGGCACTCCTGGGTGACACAATTTCTGTACAGGATTTGTTCTGTGTGTCAGCAGAGGGAAGTGTGCCTTCCTGGCTTATACCAGTTGAGGAACAAAGAGTTCCCAGGCAAGCTTTCAGCCAAAGCCCCACAGGCTGGGCAGCACAGGAACTCACACTGGGTGATTTAAGGTAAAGACTGATTTTCAAGAGCAGCAGATCTTTGGTAGTCGCTTCTTTCCTCCCACTCTTTTTTTTTTTTTTTACACAGAAAGGGAACATTTGCTGGTTTTTTTTTTTTTTTTTTTTTTTTTTTTTACTTGCCTAGAGCTTTAACATCATGCCCCCTTATCATTGGGAATTGAGTATTATGGCGCTTGCTGATTTTTAAAGTGACCATTCATCATTTAGCTCTATACTTACTCTGATGACAAGCCAGAAATGATTATAAACTGGAGCATTGAAGAGTTGGCCCAATACTTCATCTCCTGATGTGCCTGACGTTTGTTCTCCATGGTCTATGAAGCTAGCGGACACAAAATGGAGACCCTAGAACCTAAGAGAGAAGTTGGGGTGGGAAAGCCTGGAACCCAACGCTCTCCAGAGAGATTTCCCATGGTCTCTCTTCCAGCACCTAAGTCTTTGCCCAGGGGTACACTTGTCTTGAGACATCCCACAGGAGGATACTTCCAGAACGGTGCCAGTGACCTCCCTAAACCATGGGCTGTAGGCAGCTCCACCACTGCTAACTGCTTCCATTAGAAAATTTTCCAGTCCTAAACAAACTCACTTTGGATCCTGAGAATTAAAAGAACTCCTCTAAACTAGCACAGGGTTTCCTCTCAAGAAGGTGCATTCACATCACCTTCACTCTGATGATTCTTCATTGCAACCTTGTGACAAGGCACCCACTCTCAAAGGACTGAGTTTGATTTTAAACTCTTATCTGGAAGCTGGAAAGCTGAGAAATACTGAATGTGAGCTTGTGGAATCAGGGCAAGGGCGACTCATGATGAGTGGCCTTGGTCAAGTGTTAAGAAAGGTCAAAGTGACCTTTATCATTGGGTGTTTGCATGAGCTGAGCTGGCCTGATGGCCAGAGCAAAACCTCTTTTTTAGCCATCAGTCTCTCTTTGCATCCACTGGCATATAGGGGCTTTTGCTTCCTAACTGTAGGAAGAAGAGGTTTGGGTGGGCAAGGAGGAGTAGAGAGAAAGTCAACCAAGGCAGGAGCTGGGGGAGGTGTAGAGACAGCTCTCCTCCTGGCCCCTTGGATGGATTTGAACACCTATGGGTAAGGGCATAAAGGCCATCAGCTTCCCATAGAATCCAACCTGTGACGTACACACTGGCCTTGTCAGGACCTTGTTCCACACAGAATTAGAATCACTTCCAAAAATCTGGAAAAAGAATTAATTTCTGTCTTGTGCTTGAAGACAAACAGATTTCGTGTCACTAGAATAAGCCTAGGGTCATGAGACTTTGGAAGTTTGGTTCTCTACAACAGCTAGTCTATTTCCTTCAGTCCCCTGGTGTGGTGTCGGCAGCCCATTTAAAGTTTTGAGCACTTCAGAGAATGGGAGCTGGAACTTGGTTAGCATGAGGCTTAGCCATGCTGCCAGAACCTCACTTTCAGTAATAACGCATCAGGGGCTTTTCCAGAGGTGCCTCTTCCCTCCATGGTCAGATCACACCTGGAAAGACGGTTTTAGGAACCTCTGGCAGGTAATCATCCCAAGGTCTCTTGACACTGAAAATGCTTATTTCCACAGGGCGGTGCTTTCTAAACTGACTCTAAAGACAAAATTACAAGAACCCCAATGTATAGAATAGGTGAAAAGTGGAAATTTTGATTAAATGAGGGGACATGGCATCTAGAATCCCACCAAACCTAGATAGAAACTATGCAGTAACATTAGATAGTATCTTTAAATGTGGCCAAATGGGTCCCCTTCATTTCGTTGCCCACACTGATGTCTGTTTTGTTTTTGTGGAATGATAGCCAATTACAGGGGGCACTATAGGTCGAAGACAAGCAAAGCCTCCAGGTCCAGCTAAAGCACCGTGGGGAGACGCCCAGGGGGACCCAGCCGAATCTGTTCTGGTGCCAGTGATGGCAACATGGCAGTGGTTTAAGTGGCTGGAAAGTTCAGAGCTTGGTGCAGTATTGTATACTTTGCCACTTGTGTGTCCTTCAGGGGACCAGTTCTGTGATGTTATTTGGGGGTATTGCTCCTGGCTGTGAAGCTTCCTAATCTGGCTTTTCTTCTTTCCTGCAAATTACTTTCCTTTCTGCTTGTTAGCCAGAATCAGTACTTGCAACCCAAAACCTGACTTTCAACAGCTTCCAAGAGACAGAGAAAGGAAGAGAAGTTATTGCAGCAGGAAAAGGCTCCAGTGTCTCCCAAGACAGAACTCTGCATCTGCTTGAGGCACCCTTTCCCCCTGTAGGGAACCCTCCATTTCCGGTGGCTTGGGGTCCTTGCTTGGTGCATTGTTCTCTCAGTTTGAGCCATGACCACTGTCTCAAGGGTGGGCACATGCCTGGAGGAGATGCTCTGGCAGAGACATAAGAGCCCTGGTCTTGAGGGGCCAGCTGAAAGGTGGAGGGTGAACCCTTACTGCTAATTAACAAAACTTAAAGAATGGTCCCAAATGGCCACTTTCCTACCACACAAACAGCCTTCTACATCAAGTGCCTTGGACGATTCCCTGCTCCCTGAAAGCAGAGCTGAGAAACAACTTGCTTACAGGTTGTGCACTTGACAAGGCTTTTAGGAATCGGCAGTAAGGGGAAGGGGAGTGTGAGACAGAAAGGAGGCCATCCCCAGATGCGCCCTTATCACTGACCGGTCACACTGTGGGTCACCGGGGCTGGGGGTGCCCCATGGGCCCCGCACATTGGATTGCACACACAGCCATGTGAGGCAGGCGCCCACAGGCACCCCCCCCCCCACAGGATGTAAGAGCAGTCCCAGGGCAGGCGTGGCCCTGCCAGCAGAAGGTGCTGACTCCTGGGAACTGCACGCTCTAGCAGTGCCTGGAATTGGAGGCCAGGCCAATGGGATGTGAGGCGGGTAAGGCATCCCATGTCCCTCCCACTGCTACGCTCTCAAGGCACTTCACGCATTTCAGAAGATTAGCACCATGTTGCATGTCAAAAATGATAGCTGCCCAAGTTTGGTCACTTACAATGTTATTTCTGGAACAAGCCCCACATCACTAAAGGAAGCAAAACACAGATCTCTTTCCCTTCCTCGTGCACACCCTAGCCTACGCATTTTGGGATTTGTTACCATGAGGCTGGGCAGAGGGAACAGGGTCCCAAGATTTGGGTATGGGGCTTAAGAGAAGAGAGCCTATTTACGTCTCAGACATGAGTCTCAGGCCCCAGCACACCTTTTCAGACTCTGTCTTGGGGCCTGGAGAGTATATGTCAGACTCCACTGAAGAAGCAGCTGCTCTCCCACGCCCTCTTGTTCCTGTGTGTGGAGCTCCCTCAAGGATCTCCCAGGAAAGGCTGAGTCAAGACATGACCCAGGGTTCCTTGTCACTTTGATGGCAGCAAAGTGCCTGCCTTTGCCCATGACATTCACCTGGGCAAAGGTGTGAAAGATGGATTTATTCTACTGATAACCTGAAGATCTTCCTTATGTTTCAACCTTTTCCAGTTATCAAAACTGTTTACCTGAAGTTATTTCCAACTAGATTTGAAAGCCATCTCCTCACCTTCTCTTGGGGAAAGCCCTTTATCAAAATTGCCAGCAGGTAAGCAAAACAAAAACAAAAACAAAAAAACAAAAAAACCAAGCCTGATGGGGGTGGGGAATTCTGACCTTGGACTACTTAACGTAATAACATCTCTGAATGTATTACCATTGGCAAAGTAAAGAAGCAAACTATGAATGAAATAAAGAGCTTGAGGTTTGTTCATTTCTTTCCTTATTAACAAGTATATATTAATTTCATTCTTCATTCCTAGTGATATTATAACACAGACACCGTCACTAAACACCTTTGTCAGCAAAGAATCTGAGTCTAAAACAAGCCTCACTCAGTTAACCACTTTCTTTCTCAAATCCATTAAGCGAAGGTGACCTGTCACAATTTTTTCCTATAAGGATAGTGATTCAGATAGCATTCACAGATCTGAAGACATTAAAGATGGTAGCTAGTAGAGTGTAACATCTATGTCATATATCTATTACACATACAGAAGTTATAAGGTGGTCTCAATATAGGCTGAACTGTCACTAATAAGTAGTGGTGGTGACTCAGGGAAGAAGCAGCTTAATCCAGTGCTGCTGGATCAGAAACTGCCCATTGTGGTTACCCTGAACTCAGCCCCAGCACCCCCTGCCCTTCCAATTGTTCTTTTGCCCAGAGACAGCTCTCTGAGCAGTCACACTACAACACATCAAAGCATCTTGCATCTGACTTCAGCTTTGATGTGTTTGCAAACCTCCAGGTTCACACCTGTGCCAGGATGTGTCGATGTTTAAACACTTATAACCTTGTTTTCTCAGAGAGTAAAATTTGATTGGGAGAAAAAAGATTACCCCATGTCAGACTTCAAAGGACATAGGCATGCTCTGTATAACAGCCCAACATATGACGTAAAAGAGTGCTAGGGACTTCCCTGGCGGTCCAGTGGTTAAGAATCTGTGCTTCCACTGCAGGGGGCGCGGGTTCGATCCCTGGTTGGGGAACTAAGATCCTGCATGCCGAATACAGCCAAAAAAAGGGGAAAAAAAAAAGAGTGCCATGGGAAACAGACAGGTCAGTGGGCATAGCAGTTGCCAGGGAAGGAACAGTGATTGTGTATCGATATTTTTTCATAGAGAGGAGCACCTCTCCCCTCTCCTTTTGGAAGATTGCCCCCCCGCCCACCTCCAGACATATAGTTCTGGTCAGCTTGCCAATCACAGGCTGAGCTGATCAGTGATTTGTCACGTCCTTGCCCTGTGCTAATTCAGGCCAATCTGAGTCCCTCCCTGGGATTCTACTTAGTGAAATTGTCAAGGAAATGCTCTTTTTCCTCTCTGATCATATGACTATGAGAAATCTATGTCTGGAGCTGCCTAAAGCTTTGGTTCCAGTTTCCTCAGTACAGGGAACCTGGGAGAACAAAATCAGCATGCAAAGAGAGGTAGATACAAAAGCTGGGGAATACCAGTGACATCCAAGTCTCTCAGTCTAGTTACCCTTAGATCAGCACCAACTGCACCCCTTCTTGGGAAAAGGCTGGAACTTGCAACGGACAGAGTCCTACTGCAGAATGCTTCATACATGGATATACAAGTTGGGTCTTGAAGGCAGGTTAAGGCCCTGGATGCATGTTAAGAAAAAGGAGCATGAGGGCTTCCCTGGTGGCGCAGTGGTTGAGATTCTGCCTGCCAATGCAGGGGACATGGGTTCGAGCCCTGGTCTGGGAAGATCCCACATGCCGCGGAGCAACTGGGCCCGTGAGCCACAACTACTGAGCCTGCGCGTCTGGAGCCTGTGCTCCGCAACAAGAGAGGCCGCGATAGTGAGTGGCCCACGCACCGTGATGAAGAGTGGCCCCCGCTTGCCGCAACTAGAGAAAGCCCTCGCGCAGAAACAAAGACCCAACACAGCCAAAAATAAATTAATTAATAAAAAAAGAAAAGAAAAGAAAGAAAAAAAAAGAAAAAGGAGCATGAGAGGACAGGGAGAGGTGCAATGATCAGACTAAAGAAGCAGGTGTGCTCTGCAGGAATGGAAGAAACAATTGGTCAGAAATTGTATACAGGACGGTATACTTTATGGTATTGTTGGAATAAATACATTCTAAATTGATTTAAATTTCTAAAGTAAATGCTGCAAAGCTTCCTTCCCATGCCTGTTTCACAACCACTGAGTTCCTATTCCTAGAGGAAAACAATGTTATCAGTCTCATATTGTACAGCAATTTTTTTACAAAAAAAAATTGCATAAGCAATATACGTAACTATTCTAGAAAGCCTTGAATGCCAAGGTAGCACACTTTGTCTGCATTTAGTAGGCAATAGGGAAACAGTGTAGTATTTTTTCATGAGGTGTAATTTACATATAAAATGCACACTGTAGTTTTTAAAAGACTGACATAGTGAGAGTAGTGTTTGGGGATGATCTGGCTGTCAGAAGGGTTGAGAATTTCATTGGGTGGGCTTAATAGCATATTTGAGATGACAGGAAAAAATATGGCTTGTGGTAAAATATCAAAAGGTCTAAAATGGGTGTAATCAGAGTCCAGAGAGAGGGAAGACAGAGATAGGGCACAAAATATTTCAAAAAATAGCAGTCCGAATTTCTAATTTGATAAGAAATGTGAGTTTATAGATTGAAGAAGTTTAGTTAGTTCTAAGTGGGATAAATACAAACAAACCACACTAGACACATCATAGTCACTGCTGAAAACCAAAGAATAAGAAAACCTTGAAATAAGCCTGACAAAAAGGATACTTTACACATAGGGAAGCAAAATTTAAAATTATGGTTTGCTTCTCATCAGAAATAATGCAGGCAAAAAGTCAACATAATGACATCTTTAAAAGTGATGAAAGAAAACTGTCAAACCCAGAATTCTATATCCAGCCAAAATAAATCTTTCAAGAATAAAGGCAAAATAAAGACACTTTTAAATAAATAAAACCTAAGAAAATTCAAATTCATCACCAGCAGACCTGTTCCACAAGAAATGTTAATGTTCTTCACACTGAAAAAAATAATACCAGATGGAAACTTGGATCTTCAAGAAGGAATAAAGAACACCAGAAATAGAAAATATATGGGCAAACATGAAATAGTATTTTGTCTTACTTTTAAAAAATACATATGACAATATGTATAAAGCAGTAACTATTACACTGAATCATGGGGCTTATAAAACATGTGGATGTAATATATGTACATGTATGTTATGTACATATATATACACATAAATATACACACATATACATGTACATATATACAGGCATATATGTGTGTGTGTGTGTGTGTATATACACACACACAGACACACAACTATCATATAAAGGATAAGATAGGTAAATGGAAGTACATGACTACAAGGTACAGTTTAGGTGAGATGGTGTGATATTAAATTAGATTGTGAAAAGTTAAGAGTATATATTGTAATCCCTAGGGCAACCACTAAAATAAAAACCAGCAGATAAAAATGGAATTCAAGAAAATATTTTAACACAGATGATAGAAAGGGAAGAACAGAGAAACAAAACACAAGTAAGACAAACAGAATACAAATAGCAAAATGGCAAACCTAAATCTAACCATATCAATAATTACACTAGATGTAAGTGGACTAAAATGTAAGTGGACTAAACACTCCAATTAAAAGGCAGAAATCGTCTGGCTAAGAAAAGTAAGATATACCTAACATGCTATCTATAGGAGACATTTCAAATATAAACATATATATACAGGTTTAAAGTAAACCTATAGAAGAGCATATACCCTGCAAACAAGAAGCATAAGAAAACTAGAATGGTTACACACCAGATAAGGTACTCTTTAAGACAAAGAGAACTGCCATCAATAAAGAAGGACATTTCAAATTACAGACAGGTCAACTCAGGGGAGAAAAAGTCATAAATATTTATAAACTAAATAACAGAACTTCCAAGTACAGGCATACTTCATTTTATTGTACTTTGCTTTATTGCACTTTGCAGATATTATGGTTTGTTTTGTTTTTACACAAATTGAAGGTTTGTGGCAACCCCTTGTTGAGCAAGTCTATTGGTACCATTTTTCCAATAGCATTATTTTTTAATTAAAGTATGTACATTTTTTAGACATAATACTATTGCATACTTAATAGACTACAGTATAGTGTAAACATAACTTTTATAGGCACTGGGAAACCAAAATATTCACATGACTCGCTTTACTGCAGTGGTCTGGAACTGAACTTGCAATATCTCCAGGGTATGCCTGTACATGAAGCAAGAGTAGGTAGAACCAAAACAGAGAAAAATAAATCCATAATCAGAGTTGGATATTTTTTTTTTAACGCTCCTCTGTCATTTATTGATAGAAAAACTAGACAAAAACCAACAGTCAGTAAGGACAGAGATTTGAAAAATTCTACTGAGCAATTTGACCTAAGTGACATTTGTGGAACAGTTCGCAAACAATCACAGAATACATATGATACATTGATCAACACTGATCATGTGCTGGACCATAAACTGAGTCTCAATAAATTCAAAAGATCAAAATCAAACATACATCCTATGTCTCTGTCCACAATGGAATTAGAAATTAATAACACAATATCTAGAAAGAAAAAAAATCTGGAAGTTAAACAACATACATCTAAACAAGTCAAAGAAGAAATCAAGGAAATTATGAAATATTTTGAAGTGAATAAAATAAAGTGTATTAGGTGCCAAGGCCCCAGATTTTCTGAATAAAACTAACCTGAGGCTGGGTTTCTACTCAAACTACTTGATTTTTTAAAAATTCATTACTTTTGAGTGTGTGAAACACTAACATGATTCTTGAAGTGTTGAAGGAGGTCATGAGAAGACGTGAACACTGACTGACCCGTGAGCTGGTCCCAGGCAATCGGAGGCTCCTACCCACTCCCCTGTCCTTGGATGTGCATTCCGCTTGCCTTCCCCACGCTAGAAGCTGCCCAAGGAAGACACAGCCTTGAGGGAGTAATGTGTTGTTTAGACCATCTGGAGAGTACACATGACTGAACCCAGTTAAGGCTTCTATATAAACTTTTAAGATTCTGGAAGGCAGGTATGACAATCTACTCATCTTGCAACTGCCCAAGACAAGCCTCATAAGTATGTCCCCTTGCTTATTAAACCTGCCATCAATCAATCAATCAATAAGGCATATTAAAATATATATGATGCACCTAAAACAGGGCTTAGTGGCTAAAAGGCAAATTATAGCTACAAATGTTTATTTTAGAAAGGAAGAAACCTCTTCAATAAATACTCTGTAAAGTTCCATGCTAAATAGCTAGAAACAAAGAGCAAAGTAAACCCAAAGCAAGTAGAATATAAATGAGAATAATTTTATGAAATTGAGAAAATTAATAAAGACCAATAGAGAAAATACAAAAACAAAATTAAGATGAAAAGTTGTTCTAGTAAAAGATTAAGAAAATTGATCAACCCCTAGCTATACTAATCAAGAAAATAAAAACACAAATTACCAATATCAGGAATGAAAGACATTAAAAGGATAAGTAAATATTATGAACAACTTTATGATAAATTAAATAATTTAGATATAATGGACAAAGTCTATAAGTAATAAAACTTAAAGCTGATACAAGAGGAAATAAGAAATCTGAATGCCAATATCTATAAAAGAAATTAACTACTAAAGTTTCGCAAAAACAAGACTCCAGGCCCAGATGGTTTTATTAGCATATTCTATCAAACATTTAAGAAAAAAATAACACCAGTCTTACACAAACTTTCAGAAAATGAAGTAGAAAACACTTCAACATATTTAATGAAGCCAACATTTCCCAATACCAACACTAGACAAAGACAATACAGGAAAAGAGTACTGTAGACCAATATCTCTAATGAGCATTACATGCAAATATCCTTAGCAAAATATTAATAAATCAATATATTGTGAATAAACGGAGCTTATGCCCAGAATGCAAAGTTGGTTTAAGATTGAAAACCATTCAATAAAATTCCTCATATTAACATAATAAAGGGGGAAAAAAATCACATGATTATTTCAATATACACAGAAAAAGCATTTAATAAAATCCTATACCAATTCATGAAGGAACAAACACTCAGCATACTAGAGAAGAAGGGAATTTCCTCAGTCTGAAAATGCATAAACAAAACACCTACAGCTAACATCATACTCAGTGATGAAATGCTAAATGTTTTCTCCCTACAGTCAGTGACAAAGCAAGGATATCCACTCTTACCGTTTCTATTCAACATTGTACTCAAAATTGAAGCCACTGCGATGACACAAAGAAAAGCCATCATGATCATAAGAGAAAGATCAAACTTTCTCTTTTCAAAGGTGACTGACTGTGTAGAAAACTTTAAAGAATCTTTAAATCAATTACTAGAACCAGTGAATTTAGTTAAGTCATAAAATGCAAGGTCAACATTGAAAAAGATCAATTGCGTATCTATATACCAATTGAAAAACTGAAGTGTAAAAAACAATACCATTTACAATAGCTTTCCAGCTTCCCTGGCATTAGGTGTGGTCTTTGACCAAACTTAATAGAGGTGATCTGCACTGCTCTAGGCATGGCCCAGATAATCCTCTAGTTATAATCCTCAGTCCTCTCTCCCCTTCCTTATTACCAGAAACCTTGGCAGCCTTGGAAATCTTGGTGTGAAGATAACAGAGCTGCAAGGATAGGTGCCTATATCTTCAGAGCCCTGCTTTAGAAGAGATGTGCCTACTCTCAGGAATAATTGTTTTGGGACTCCTAATAATAAATTTATCATGTTTGGTCCATTAGCTAATATTACGTTAACTGATATAGTGACCATGACTTGGGGATCAGATAAGGAAATATTCTAGAACACGATGCTGCAGTTACATGCCATGAATAAGATACATTCGTGTTGCTGTGCATATATCTTAAACAAACAACGAGTGGAGAGAATGACAGACCCACAATGTGGAACCACTTATGTAATTTGGAATACATTCCACTCCACTGTACGTTGAAACAGTCAAGCATATATACGAACATATTACTAAATGCATTAGAAAGGTTAGGGTGGAATGGGAGCGAATTTTAGGAACAAGGGTGAGAACATGTGACCATGAAATGTTACTCAACTCAACAACTGCAAGGAGACAACACAACAAGACAAGAGATCGGAGATGGGAGTCTGAAAGTAGATGCTATTAAGAGTAGATGTGGGGACTTCCCTGGTGGCACAGTTGTTAAGAATCCGCCTGCCAACGTAGGGGACGCAGGTTTGATCCCTGGTCCAGGAAGATCCCACATGCCGCGGAGCAACTAAGCCCGTGTGCCACAACTACTGAGCCCGCGTGCCTAGAGCCCGTGCTCCGCAACAAGAGAAGCCACCGCAATGAGAAGCCCTGTCATGGCAACGCGGAGTAGCCCCCGCTCTCCGCAACTAGAGGAAGCCCGCGCACAGCAACGAAGACCCAATGCAGCCAAAAATAAACAAATTAATTAATTTTTTAAAAGAAAGAGTATATGTGTACAGGGACGTATATTCAGTATCTTATAATAACTTATACTGGAAAAGAATCTGAAAAAGACAAAATGTATATATACACACACACATATATAACTGAATCACATTGCTGTACACCTGAAACATTGTAAATCAACTATACTTCAATTAAAAATCAATTAATTAAAATTTTAAAAAGATTTTAAAGAGGCTACGTGTGATTAGCACACAAAGACAACGTTGAGGATTGCTTAAAAGAAAGTCCAATGGCACAGTTTGCTTTGCAGAAATAGCAAATAAAAATATACTTAGTTAAGGAAAGCACTTTGATATTGTCACACTTGCAAAATGTGTATATTTTCTGGTAGATGCAAAAAAATCTTAAGCCATAATAGCGCTTGTCTGTGTTTTTCAAAGGAAAGGTTGTTAGAAACAGTAGTATGATAACTCAGGTACCATTAAGGGGAGCCTGAAAACAGTACTGTTAGAATTGAGACCATCTTCCACTTAACCAAAAACCCTGCTATGGATCTGTAAAGGAATTGCAAAGAACCCTGAACACACATCACATGCATTGATTCATACTTGGCCTTTAACTCTCTTCTAGAAACAAGCTGCACAAGACTGCAGGACATTTTCATCTGGCACATATGAGAGGAAGATCCAACCCCTTAATAATCCTGCTGTTTTAAATTCCTATGTAAGAGAAAAGTGGCGCAGTTCCAGTTTAGCCACTTAGTATGTGAATTATATATGATTTTAGATGAGGCTTTTAGACTAGAGACTCATCTCCGTGTCTAACTGCTGGAAAGGGTGCCATAAAAATACACTTATGACCCCATGGAAAGAGCAACAGCCATTAAAGTTGTATGACTACTTAAAGAAAAACTTGTAATTGAATGAGATTGCTTTGGTCTCACTGTGGTACTCACACAAAACTAAGAAAGGGCCGGCTCCTAGTGATATAAAATACATTTTGATTGTTTGTCTACATTTGGGGAGGTGCCTGAAAGCTACAGATAACAGCAGGGAATACCTAAGCAGGATTTCATGTAAGAGAGGACAAAGTGAATGACAGAAGAAAAGGTACAGAGTCATAATGTTTTTGTCTCATTACTGACTTCAGCAATAAAATATTTCAACACACCCTTGCCGGCTCTGCACTACAGTGTATCACAAGACTTCAATGCCTTAGAATCTGTGCACCATGAGAACTTTGTAAAGATGTGAAGAGAAAATGCCTTACCATCACTGTGAAACAGTTGCGACTTGCTGAGGACGCAGAGATCACACCCCTTCATAACAAATGCTCTGCAGACGAAAAGCCAGAATTAGGCCAGGGGGCAGAGGCAAGCTGGAAGCACAATTTAGCCAAAATGTGTAACATTCACTTTGAATTGTTCTGGAACAAGGTGGGTGGGGCGGAGGCAGTAGGAGTTTAGGAGATTCCCAGCTCCCTCCTAAAACTCTTCTTTCAAACTATTCGGCAGATTTTTACCCTCCAGAGCAAAACTTACCTGCATTCCTTGGCAGTTGGCATCCTGGTAGGAAATAGCCTTTGGCACACCACCATCTAGTGGTGTCTAGAAGAACTGAAAAAGCTCTATTTGTATTTATTTTTCCTTTAAACTCATTGGAGGCGAGGAGGGGGAGTTATGCATCCTGGGAACCTCTTTTCTTTGCATTCTAGACCCTCTGCAAAGGGGGGACCCTCCATTGGACTTTCATGACGGCAGTGCAGACTGCCCTCATTTGAATGAATCCTCCTACTTTTCATCATCTCGGGTGAAGATAACAGCATTTATCCCCAAGTTTGTTGTGAGGATAAAAGTGCCCACCCATGCAGGGCTCATACCCATGCCTGGTATAGAACAAGCACTAAATATCTTCGCCAGCAGCCAGTGTTGGAGCCAATGACATTCCTACACTGAAAAACTCAACTCGCCGCTCATTAGAGCTAAACAAGCCATCTAGGCTTGTCAGGTGGCCCTCCCACAAGCAGCCCCAAATGTAAGTGGCCGAGAGCAGTGGTGGAGGCGGCAGCACTTCCATGGAGCAGGGGCAAAAAGTAGACGAAAAAAGCTTCCATTCTTCCCCTATTTTCAGCACCATCATTCTTTCCAGGACCCCCAAACAGAATGATGATTTTAACCCTTTCCGGTTTCGAAAACACCTCTGGGAAGCCAGTGTTTCTGGTTCAGCAGAAAATTGCACACAAAATCTTACATTTGACTGTGGGTGGTTCACTGACCCCCAGAGCTTATTCCCATGAACCCCAAGGTTAACACTGCCTCTTATAGAGACTGCAGGGTCATCTGGAAACAGGTGAGGGGCATTTTCCCCTCCAGCCCCTTTATAAGCTCCCTGCTTCCAGCAATGGGGGGAGAGTTATTGGTGGATACAGAGCCAGCTCACGTGTTCTCATCTCTGCCCTGGGTCAGTGGGCTTGCCACTCACTCACTGAGACAAAGCCAACATCCTTTAAAGCTGCAGTAACCATTTAGACATTTTCTCAACCTTTACTCTCTCCTTCCTCCCAGCCAGGAAAAGGCGCTTGGAAGCTGCCCTTGGGCAGTATGACAGCTCTAAGCGGAGGATGAAAGGCTTATGAAATACACTGACATTAAGACCCCAGCCATCTGTCAGGCAATTTAGAATTTTAAACAATAAAATGAACAGTTGCCCAGGCTTGCCAGCAGGCCTGCTACCCTTCTCTGCCTGAAAACCACACCTTCTACTAAAGAAGTGCCTAAGTAGAGTGATCAGAGCTGTAGCCCACTGAAACCCACAGGGCTTTCCCCACCCATCATCCCTCACTCCTGGACCATGGTAGCTGCTTGTTGGATCACACTATACCTTGTGCAGGCTCAAAAGTTGTTCATGGTTCACGGTGATTTTAGGGATGTCATTTAATATAGTTTATACAGGTCAATAGTTTGAGAGAGACATTATCTGGTCTGTTTTGTAAGTTCCTAGATTCGACTCTTCTTTCTTACTCCTCTGGGGTTGATTTATCTTGAGAGGCCAACAGCCCCCCTTGTTCATTTGGATTTCACAGGAATCTCTTACTTATTCTTTTTTTTTTTCTTTAAAGGAATTCCTTTATTTTTATTATTTATTTATTTATTTATTTATTTATTTATTTTTGGCTGTGTTGGGTCTTCGTTTCTGTGCGAGGGCTTTCTCTAGTTGCGGCAAGCGGGGGCCACTCTTCGTCGCGGTGCGCGGGCCTCTCACTATCACGGCCTCTCTTGTTGCGGAGCACAGGCTCCAGACGCGCAGGCTCAGTAGTTGTGGCTCACGGGCCTAGTTGCTCCGCGGCATGTGGGATCTTCCCAGACCAGGGCTCGAACCCGTGTCCCCTGCATTGGCAGGCAGAATCTCAACCACTGCGTCACCAGGGAAGCCCAATCCTACTTATTCTTAAGGCAAGCCTCCTTCCCACATTTGCTACCTGTTTAACTCCTATAGACTTTGCTCTAGATGACTAAGCAATATCTTGAATGAAAGGCTTTAGCAAGAATTGAGAAGAATAAGCACCGTTGTTTCCTAAAGGTAGTGATAATATGATTTTTAATCTAGAAAAGTGAGATCTTCATCATCCCACCATGACCCCAAGGTTCTTCTCCTAGGATTGTAGAATTGAAGAGAGAAAGGCGATCAGATACAAACAGGCCTATTCTAATCTGTGTCTCCTTAGATTAGTCTCCATATTTTGGAGAAATTGAGGCCCTATGTGGTCCGAATGCAGGAAATAAATATCTGCACACATCCTATTTGCTGAAGAAGCGATTCATATTTTGCTTTAAGAACATTAAGGACATTAACATAGGAACAATCTGATGTCACTGAAGTAAAATTTCAGTCATCGATAGACTCCCAAATATCTTTTGGATTCTCCAAAAGTGTAGTTTCATTTTCTAAAACATCTGATAAGATTTAAGGAAATCATAGGCAAACCGCCGATAAGGGGGCAAGATGGCTGGCTAGCTGTGACTCTCAGCCTATCCACTGCATGGGAAGAAGAAATGTGACTTCCTGTACACTGGCATCAGCTGTCAGATCCCACTGACAGTTTCCTCCGGTATATGAGTACTTCCACACAGACAGTTGCTTTATCCTGGGTGTTTACCAGGGTACCAAAGAAATGGTGCAGATGCTACTGGCAGAAGAGGAAAAAGAAGGGGAGAAAGAAAGAACAAAGGAAGGGAAAACGTGAATATGAAACCTACTTCTGGGTGTGCTTGGTCAAGCTATGCACAGATCCATCTCCTGTCAGGCTATGAGAGCCTTATGGCCAAGATGGTCTTCATTTCAAGCTCCAAGCTCTGTTACAAAATATATGTCAGTATGTGCTTGAACATAGGAGCCAACCAGCGCCTAATGAATGGCATCAGTAACTCAACAATTTGCTACAAATCCTAGCAAACCACCTAGATGGAGGATTCTAGTTTTGACCAGTTGAGAAGACTCAAAGTTCACTCAACTTACAATCTTGACCTTAATGAAACAGAGACCCTGAAACTCCATTTCAAGAGCAACATAAGCTACAGCGAAGGGTTCCAAGTCCAGCTGTTAGTGGACTAGTCTCTAGTAAACTCAACTATAAAACCAGTGACCCTAACAACCAACGTACCTCTTGAGTAAAGAGAAAGGAGATAAATGATTTGGTTTCTATTTTATGCGCTATGATAATAATCCAAAACTTTCCCATAACCAGCGTTAGAAATGCAATAACTACATGTAGCCTATATATACATAGTCATTTAGAAAACACTGTTCCCAGAGGGATGCAATGAAAAGACTCAGGATGATTTAAACCTCCATGAGCCTTAATGGAGAAGACATTTCAGACAGAGTTATAATGATTAAAGAAAATGTATCTAGTCTAGCACAGTTCTGGCAGAGAACAGGTACTAAACAAGGACCTCCCTTCCACAAACTGCCTCAGTCTTCTGACTCCTGCTATTTGGAATGGCCTTCAAACATCTAGAAAAAAAATACCGGGGAATCAAACCAATAGTAAAAGGAAGGGCAGTGACCCTGTCATTAGCAGTTCTGTTACAGAAAATTCGATGGAGAAAAATCGTACATCTCACCCATAGCGTTTGCCATCTTCACAGATGCATAATTCATAAGGTTATAATTACAAGGTGATGGAGGTAGATTGAAGCTCCCCCCAGAGGTGCCACTCAAAGCTCTAGCTTTAAGTGTGCCAACTGGCTCTCGGGGACCAATGCCAAGAATGTGGTCAGATGCTTTCTGCCAAAAGCAATGATAATTTAATCAACATGGAAGGGAGACCAAGCTGGGGTCCTCTACCAACACAGCCCTTGGGATCACGAAGGAGTCTTCTAGGGTTTTCTGAACCTGTGCCAGGTGGAAACAAGAGAGCTAGATGGAGCCACAGCTGGAGGGTGGCCAAAAGGAAATGACTACCTCTGAAAGGGAGGCTAACGACTTGAAGAAATAAACCAACCAGTTGGGCCCCTACCAGCTCTATCTGTACATGAAGCACCTGCTTGTTAAAGAGCCTAAGAGCGCACACACACTAAGAATTGGAAATAAAATCCAAAGAGAAATGTTCCTACAGTCCAGGCTGGCAACCTTCTGAAGGAAGGCGTCAAGTAGATAAGCTGAACAGTTTCATGAACTCACCGCATCTCTCTCTGCCATAGGAAAGTGGATGAGATGGGATGGACAATATGATCAGTATCAGGCCAGATCCCCAATACTACCCTACCATTAACTAGTTATGGAAAAGTCTGACAACTGGGTTTCAATTGTAGAGTCTGGAAGAGGAAAACAGTATTCCTGTCACTTTGTGAAAGAATAAGAGTGGTAAGGTAGACTAGATCATCTCTAAGCCCCTTTCAGCTCAATTTCTCCAATATCAAAGCACCTGGTCTCTTAGGCCTATTTTTAGCTTCCTTTCAATCAGGATCATGCATGGTCTACATGTTTGCTGTAGACCTTAATCATCAATTAGGGTCCTCTCACAAGCATATCTGAAGTTTTCTGAAGACTTTCAAATGCCAGAGAACCTGCATCTCATTTTAATCAACACTTTGAGTAGCTATTTCACACTAGGCACTGAGTTAATTCAATGTGAGTCATGGGAGTGTACGACCTGTTCCCTACTGTCAATGCGTTTGGCCATCTGAAGACAAGGAGTTAACTGTAGCCTAAAAACTAGGAATAAAGAATTCCCTTTATCAAAAATCGAACTCAGAGTTAAAGACTTTTAATCCATACCCCAAGCAGACATGGGAAAAGCCAAGTTCTCTGGCTGCTTCATTACCACCCACTTTTTCCTAATTTGGGTACAGCCTCCAAAGCCAACCCAATACTGGGGAAGAAAAACAAGAATATCTCCAGGTTCAAAGTCTCACTGCACATTTCCTTCAAAGCAGCAGTGGCCTGCCGTGGAAGGGAATGAGAAACAGCCCATGAGGTCTTCATGAGCACATGCAACTGTGAGGCAAGGCTTCGACAAGGCACGGGGTCGTGCTGGTCTTGGTGCTTGGGCAGCTGCATTGATGACCCAGGCTGGGTGGCCAAGGACAGAGGTATTCCAGACTAATAGGTGACTTGGAGCAAGGGTTAACAAACCAGTGCAGATGCCCAAGGAAGTACTATCTTTTATTTAATAGTGCTCAAACTTGATGGGACTCAATCCTGGCTTGTCTCCAGATACTTTACAGCCAGGAAATAGAATCAAGACCCAACACCTGAACTGAGTTGAAAACAGAAACCCAGGAATTTACTATCAACCAAAATAGCATCCATCTGGCGTCTTCATATCCACGACCAAAATTAAAGCAACTGGGTATTGTTTCCATAGTGATTCAGTTGTCACAATTGCACACTGGGCTGTTCCTTGGGTAGAGCAACTAGGTCCCCAGGAGCCCCACATGGGCCTGCATTTTACTTCTTTTTTCTGATCATTACAATTCAATTTCAAACTTCAGTTTCTAACCAAAACCTCAAGGACCCATGAAATATACCAATAACCCAACCTCCCTTAAAGCACCGTTATTCTGGGCAGGCTGCACGGCTCAAATAACTCCAGGCCCTACACCCTTCTAGGGAATATCCTAATGTTAGATGCGGGCTTTCCCCCTACTTAGGAGTTAACAAAGCTACAATTCAACCTCTTAGTAATTTTAGAAAAGCCTTCAATCTAAGATAGAGAAGAATAGCTTGAAATCAAAAATTACTCCCCTGGGGCAATTGCAAATTACCACTCCCTAAGGTGGGGCTCCTTGGACACCCCAAAAAAAGGTTGTTTAGGCTTAGGACCCCGCTGGTAACTGGCTTAGGACCCTGCTGTTCCCCTTTGTAACTGCATGAAAACACATGGTCCTTCAGAGCAAGTTTGGATGGATGGGACTGCTGCGGCTGGAGGCCATATTCTCCAGGGAGAAGATTAAATGTACAGCGGAATTCATCTCTACAGAGACAGTGAGACACAGAGCTGACCTAGGCTATTCTTCACTCCTGGAGACGCAGCTTTTTCTACAAACCCATTTGTTCATCCTGGACTTACCTTCCAGAGGCCATAAAGCTCACATCAACGGCAAGTTTCAAAAAGGACTCTAGGCCGCAGGCTGGATTCTCCCACCACCCGTGAAGGCAGAGGCTGCTGCTTCCCAGAGAGAGCTTTTAACCTACGGCTGGATTTGCTGCTCAGGGAAACCGGAAAGGGAGGGGGAACGCACAATTCCACTCAGCTGTCTCACACCACTCGCGGGAGGTTTCAGGTGCGCAACAATGCACTGTTTTACCCAGCAATCAACACTTCTTTGACTACGAAGAATATGCTAGGTGGGTTCTTAAGAAAACTTGGAGTGGCTGTAATTTTCAGGAACTACAGGGTCATTCCCCAGAGTCTCATGTGCCATTGGGAGAAACTACTGCTCAAACAGCACTTGCAAGCAGGGGTTAAGTAGGTGGTTCTCAGACCTCATCGATCATGGGCCACACCTAGGGAGCTTATTAAGGTGCAAGTTCCTGGGTCCCAGCCCATGAGGTTCTGATTCGGTAGCCTGTGACTCTATATGTGTATCAAGCACCCAGCTAATAACAGTGTGAGGGTTCCATGGCCCACATGCCTGAAGCAGCAACATGCAACCCCTAGGTCAGGGCCGAAGTCCTGCACAGCCCAGCTGGACCTTACACCCCCAGGAGCACTGCCTGTAACTCCGTGACACAGCTTGCTCACCCCATGATTCGTCTGGCATACACTCAACTAACTCCAAGCCTGTGTCTGTGCTGTGAACAGTGGTGGCTCCAGAACCTCTCCACGGGGCAGGGATTTGGCTGTTGGACGAAGGGATCAGGGAACACCACTTAGACTTAGCTAATGTGCTTATCTGGGGCAACTTGGGACGCAGCTGAGGCTGACTTTATCATCGAAATGGCAGTGGCCCACAAAGATGGCTGAATTATACAGTGGTTATAAGTGTCCATTTGTCTATCTCACACTGGATTCTAAGTTCGTTGTAGACAAGAACTCTGCGCTACTCCTCTTAGTGCCCCGGAAGAGCCTTCCATGCAGTAGGTGCTCAGTCACTAGTTGTTAAAATTAATCACTGCACCTTCACACATCCCCCGATGCCTAGAGGCAAGTGCAGTGCCTTGCACGTTAGAAGACGCACCCCAAGTATTTATAGATCTGATTTAATGCTGGGTCCCCCTAAGCCAGAGCTGCCACACAAGGGTGGGCACTGCAAAGAGATACCACAACGAGGTCGGGTAAGTCCTGTGTGAGAGGAGGATTAATGCTGGACCTTGATGGCTGGGTCTGATTATAGTAAATGAAGATCCCTTTAGCTGTCAAAAGATGGAAGGTTCTGCCAGACGGTCAGTTGGAATTGTGAGTTGAGAGGATAATGTACATGATCTCTGATATTGCTGAGCTCATCATTGTAGCTGACGGGATGACACAGGCTGTGGGAAGAAATATGGTCTCCAACCGGAGTGCAGCAAGAAGGAACTGAGAATGTAGGGAGGGCGTGGAGGAAGACAAGTTGGTGAAGAAGACTAAGAGGAGAGCTGTAGGCATAGAGGAGAATCCAGAGAGTGTAGTACTGATTCTTCTGAAAGACTGAACATAAGGCAAAGAATGAACCAAGTACCATGTTCTCTATACAGTCTGGTACACAGTAAATACAGATTAACTACAAAAAAAAAGAGAGAGAGAGAGACAGAGATACCACATTGAAGAGGCTCTCGTTTACACTGAAGCCATCAAAGTATCTGAATAGACATGGGCAAAGTATCTGAATAGACATTTCTCCAAAGAAGATATGCAAACGGACAATATTCACATGAAAAGTTGTTCAACGTGATTAGTCACTAGGGAAATGAAATCAAAACCACAATGAATTATCACTTCACCCCACTAGTATGATTAGAATCAAAAAGGCAGATAAATGTTGGTGAGGATGTGGAAAAATTGGAGCCCTCATACACTGCTGGTGGGAATGCAAAATGGTAAAACAGTCTGGCAGTTCCTCAAAAGGTTAAATATAAGGCTACCATATAATGCATCAACCCCACTCCTAGATATATACCCCAGAGAAATGAAAACATATGTCTACACAAAAAACTTGTGCACAAACCTTCAAAGCAGCATCATGCATCGTAGCCAAAAAGTGGATCCAACGCAACTGTCCATCGACAAATAAATGAATAAACAAAATGTGGTATAGCCATGCAATGGAATATTATTCAGCAATAAAAAGGAAAAAAGTACTAATATACTGTGTGACATGGATGAATCTTGAAGACATGCTAAATGAAAGAAGCCAGACACAAAAGATCACATATTGTATGATTTCATTGTTATGAAATGTCCAAAATAGGCATATGCATAGAGACAGAAAGTGGATTTCTGGTTGGTTGCCAAGGGCTGGGGTGGTTGGGAGGAAATGAGGAATAACTGCTAATGAGCATGGAGTTTCTTTTGCACATGATGAAATGTTCTAAAATCAATCGTGGTGATGGTTGCACAACTCTGAATATATTTAAAAAAACATTTAATTGTACATTTTTAATGGGTTAATTGTATGGTATATGAATTATATCTCAGTTAAGTTGTCATTTCATTTTTTAAAAAACCCATTGGAATAAAACTGACAAGGTCTAATGGAACAACTTGTTCTATATTTTGAAAATCTTTTTTGGTGGATTTGTTTACAAATAGGTCTACACAATAAGAAATTCTCCCAAGTGTATTTCATAAAAGCAGGGCCACTGTGTATTGTTGGTTAGGTTGTACACTCAACAATGTACTTAGCAGTATGTAGCAATCCTGCCTGAGGGGAACTCCATCTCAGACTGTGCGCTTTCTAGCCTGGGGGAGCAGAGCTGACCTGTGCCTTTGACCCTTCTTTGTGTCAACAATCAAACAGTGGTGCTTCTTCATTTCCACTCATTCTTCCACATTTCAAATGGCCCAACTCACCTAAATCCCCTAAATAATTCTCTTGAAATGCATGGCCCACAAAAGAAGTCCAGAGCCAAGAGCAGAATGGATGTGAAACCCCAGCCTTCCTCCTGGTTGGGTTTGAAATATTTCTATTTACTTCCTGAGTCTGTGCTGATCATCTGGGGACTCAATCTGTCTCCACCCGGGCCCTATAACCCTGGATTGTGATTCTTGCTAACAACTGATTGCCCTGATTCCATTTCAACAAAAAAGACTGGGAGTTTTACCTTGAGCGTTAAAGAACTCTTCCTTATCTCCTAATGGCTTAACATAGAAAACACACCTTAACTGCTAAAGGAAAGTGAACCCTGACTTATGGAACGGTTTGGTACACTATTATTTTGAGAATAAAATGAGATGACTCATGTGAAAAAAACCTTGAAGTTTTATAGAGAACAAATGATTTGAGAGCTAGAAATAATTAGGGAGTTGATAGTAAAACACTTTAAGCTGTGTCTCATCAGGCTAACTATTTTACTTCCCTGGGCCTCAGTTTATCCATTAGTAAAGTGGGCAAAATGGTAGTACCCTTTTCATAAAGTTGTTGTGAGTACTAAATGAATTAATATATACTAAGAACTTTAGAAAAACATCTAGTTCCTACTTTGCTCTTACTATCATGTTTGTTCTTTTATTGTACATTCCAGATTTCACTTTGAACAAATTTTGGAGAGATCTGTTCTAATGTATTGACTACCAATTTATGGGTTTCTTCTTATCCTGTCTCCAAATTTTCTAAATAAATAAATTAAGCAGCATTTAGTGGTTAAGAACCTGATTCTGGAGCTCATCATCCAGATTTTAAACCTGGTTCTGTCATTTCCCTATAATCTCTCTGAGCCTCAGTCTTACCATCTGCTAAATGGGGATAATAGTAGTACCAACCTTATAATGTTGTTGTGAAGATTGAGTTATTACATGTAGTACAGAGCCTGATACATAGTAAGCACTGTGTAAGTGTTTGCTATTATTAGGTTCAAAATGTGAAAATATTACTGATGGTCTTATGATCAGTCTTCCATACTCTTCTGGGTTGCTGCTAAAGGAAAAAAAAAAGAAGAAGATCTCCATTGATAATCAGGTACAAACTAGGTCCACCCTCTCATGCTAAGGTAAGGTAGACCTCACTACCAGAGAATCATCTCAGGGTATCCATCCTGAGTTTAAAGCCCAGAATTTACATCAGGTTAAACATTTAATCAGGTTAAGCACAAAGGAAAACGACTAATAGGAACCATTCTAGGTGATTATTTCTTCATGCAAATTCAGATT
This sequence comes from Balaenoptera physalus, assembly GCF_965194825.1. Lineage (NCBI taxonomy): Eukaryota > Metazoa > Chordata > Mammalia > Artiodactyla > Balaenopteridae > Balaenoptera > Balaenoptera physalus. The sequence continues at coordinate 63,686,093 of NC_138896.1, read as the reverse complement.
TCAGGAGCACACAAATGTCGCATGCACTCAAAGGACAGCAAATAACAATCTGTGCCCTTCACAATAGGGCAATGAGTTTGTTAGCAATGTGTAGGGAGGGCTACAGTTGATGACAAAACAATTCATCACACTTTAAGAATTGCTCAATGACTGTCATTTTTCCCATTTGCACTTTCCAAGGCCCTGATCACACTGTGATTAAGATGAACCCTCAGATGCAAGGCCATAAGGGTAAGGGTTAGCAAGTACTCCTGAGCTGGTCCTGACCTGGTGTGCCACTAGGGAGAGAGCTGAAAGAGAATACCTGAAAGCAAGGTTATCCCTTAAAATCTTCATTATATTATTCTGACATGTCCTGGGAATAATGACTTCTGACTGTTAAAAAATAAAAAATGACAACAGTCCACAGTAAAGCCCAAGCCAGTGTTGGACTCCAGTCCTACCAGAGTATGTTCATGAATCCTGGACTTTAGATCCTAAAAATAGGCAATATTCTCTTGTTAATACTGATTAGTTTCGGTTAAATTAGCAGTTGAAGGATCAGAGGGAATTTGACAGAATATGCACCCTCAAGGGGTTATCCCTGAAGAATTTCTTACTGATTCACACAGAAATTATTGAACCACCTAAAACATTCAGTGAATCACAAAACCAAGTGATGAATGCTAATGTCAGCCAATGATGAAGAAAAATGTATGGAAACATAAAAAAAACATTAATCTTGACACACTATTATGTGTCTGTAGCATGCATATGAAAATTTGGACCCCCAAATTTAAATATAAGGAAAGATTCATCACCACCCTACTTAAGAATCTTTATTAGCCATAAAATAGCTATCTCTCAGGAAGGGGGCCTCCTTCATATTTCTCTTCTCATAGAACAGAGGTTCTTATTAAAACCAAGTGTGGAAAGGAAAACACTGACAGACTGAAGCATAAAAATCCAAATGTTTTGTTTAACAAAAGATATTGCAGACAGAATTAAAAGACAAGCTACTGATGGGAGAAAATACCAGTAACATACACAGCCAGGAAGGTAGTAATATCCATAATACAGAGAATCTATAAATCCATAGAGAAAAATAATAAAAACCCCCAAATTGTCAAAGGACAGGAATACAAATTCACAGAAGAAACAACAGTAATAAATACATGAAATATGTTGAACCTCAGCAATATTCAATGAAGTACAAATTAGAAATAGAATATGCCGTTTTTTGCTGATCACAAGGTAAAAAATTAAAACATTAACCATAACAGTAGGAATAGAATTTATTTATTTATTTATTTTTAACATCTTTATTGGAGTATAATTGCTTTACAATGTTGTGTTAGTTTCTGCTTTATAACAAAGTGAATCAGCTATACATATACATATATCCCCATATTCCCTCCCTCTTGCATCTCCCTCCCACCCTCCCTATCCCACCCCCCTAGGTGGTCACACAGCACCAAGTTGATCTCCCTGTGCTATGCGGCTGCTTCCCACTAGCTATCTGTTTTACATTTGATAGTGTCTATATGTCCGTGCCACTCTCTCACTTCATCCCAGCTTACCCTTCCCCCTCCCCGTGCCCTCAAGTCCATTCTCTATGTCTGTGTCTTTATTCCTGTCCTACCCCTAGGTTCTTCAGAACCATTTTTTTTTTTTTTTAGATTCCATATATACGTGTTAGCATACGGTATTTGTTTTTCTCTTTCTGACTTACTTCACTCTGTATGACAGTCTCTCGATCCATCCACCTCACTACAAATAACTCAATTTTGTTTCTTTTTATGGCTGAGTAATATTCCATTGTATAAATGTGCCACATCTTCTTTATCCATCTGTCTGTCGATGGACATTTAGGTTGCTTCCATGTCCTGGCTATTGTAAATAGAGCTGCAATGAACATTTTGGTACATGACTCTTTTTGAGTTATGGTTTTCTCAGGGTATACGCCCAGTAGTGGGATTGATGGGTCATGTGGTAGTTCTATTTTTAGTTTTTTAAGGAACCTCCATACTGTTCTCCATAGTGGCTGTATCAATTTACATTCCCACCAACAGTGCAGGAGGGTTCCCTTTTCTCCACACCCTCTCCAGCATTTATTGTTTGTAGATTTTTTGATGATGCCCATTCTGACCAGCGTGAGGTGATACCTCACTGTCGTTTTGATTTGCATTTCTCTAATGATTAGTGATGTTGAGCATCCTTTCATGTGTTTGTTGGCAATCTGTATATCTTCTTTGGAGAAATGTCTATTTAGTTCTTCTGCCCATTTTTGGATTGGGTTGTTTGTTTTTTTGATATTGAGCTGCATGAGCCACTTGTATATTTTGGAGATTAATCCTTTGTCAGTTGCTTTGTTTGCAAATATTTTCTCCCATTCTGAGGGTTGTCTTTTTGTCTTGTTTATGGTTTCCTTTACTGTGCAAAAGCTTTTAAGTTTCATTAGGTCCTATTTGTTTATTTTTGTTTTTATTTCCATTTCTCTAGGAGGTGAGTCAAAAAGGATCTTGCTGTGATTTATGTCATGGAGTGTTCTGCCTATGTTTTCCTCTAAGAGTTTTATAGTGTCTGGCCTTACATGTAGGTCTTTAATCCATTTTGAGTTTACTTTTGTGTATGGTGTTAGGGAGTGTTCTAATTTCATTCATTTACATGTAGCTGTCCAGTTTTCCCAGCATCATTTATTGAAGAGGCTGTCTTTTCTCCATTGTATATTCTTCCCTCCTTTATCAAAGATAAGGTGACCATATGTGTGTGGGTTTATCTCTGGTCTTTCTATCCTGTTCCATTGATCTCTATTTCTGTTTTTGTGCCAGTATCATACTGTCTTGATTACTGTAACTTTCTAGTATAGCCTGAAGTCTGGGAGCCTGATTCCTCCAGCTCCATTTTACTCTCTCAAGATTGCTTTGGCTATTTGGGGTCTTTTGTGTTTCCACACAAATTGTGAAATTTTTTGTTCTAGTTCTGTGAAAAATGCCATTGGTAGTTTGATAAGGATTGCATTGAATCTGGGGATTGCTTTGGGTAGTATAGTCATTTTCACAATGTTGATTCTTCCAATCTGAGAACATGGTATATCTCTCCATCTGTTTGTATCATCTTTAATTTCTTTCATCAGTGTCTTATAGTTTTCTGCATACAGGTCTTTTGTCTCCCTAGGTAGGTTTATTCCTAGGTATTTTATTCTTTTTGTTGCAATGGTACATGGGAGTGTTTCCTTAATTTCTCTTTCAGATTTTTCATCATTAGTGTATAGGAATACAAGAGATTTCTGTATTCTGCATTAATTTTTTATCCTGCTACTTTACCAAATTCATTGATTAGCCCTAATAGTTTTGTGGTAGCATCTTTAGGATTCTCTATGTATAGTATCATGTCACGTGCAGACAGTGACAGTTTTACTTCTTCTTTTCTGATTTGGATTCCTTTATTTCTTTTTCTTCTCTGATTGCTGTGGCTAAACCTTCCAAAACTATGTTGAATAATAGTGGTGAGAGTGGGCAACCTTGTCTTGTTCCTGATCTTAGTGGAAATGGTTTCAGTTTTTCACCACTGAGAATGATGTTGGCTGTGGGTTTGTCATATATGGCCTTTATTATGTTGAGGTAAGTTCACTCTATGCCTACTTTCTGGAGGGTTTTTATCATAAATGGGTGTTGAATTTTGTCGAGAGCTTTTTCTGCATCTATTGAGATGATCATATGGTTTTTCTCCTTCAGTTTGTTAATATGGTTTATCACACGGATTGATTTGCATATATTGAAGAATCCTTGCATTCCTGGGATAAACCCCACTTGATCATGGTGTGTGATCCTTTTAATGTGCTGTTGGATTCTGTTTGCTAGTATTTTGTTGAGGATTTTTGCATCTATGTTCATCAGTGATATCGGCCTGTAGTTTTCTTTTGTTGTGGCATCTTTGTCTGGTTTTGGTATCAGGGTGATGGTGACCTCGTAGAATGAATTTGGGAGTGTTCCTCCCTCTGCTATACTCTGGAAGAGTTTGAGAAGGATATGTGTTAGCTCTTCTCTAAATATTTGATAGAATTTGCCTGTGAAACCATCTAGTCCTGGGCTTTTGTTTTTTGGAAGATTTTTAATCACAGTTTCAATTTCAGTGCTCGTGATTGGTCTGTTTATATTTTCTGTTTCTTCCTGGTTCAGTCTCAGAAGGTTGTGCTTTTCAAAGAATGTGTCCATTTCTTCCAGGTTGTGCATTTTATTGGCATATAGTTGTTTGTAGTAATCACTCATGATCCTTTATATATATATATATTTTAAACATCTTTATTGGAGTATAATTGCTTTACAATGGTGTGTTAGTTTCTGCTTTATAACAAAGTGAATCAGCTATACATATTAAAAAAAAAAGAATATATCCCCATATCTCTTCCCTCTTGCATCTCCCTCCCTCCCACCCTCCCTATCCCACTCCTCTAGGTGGTCCCAAAATACCGAGCTGATCTCCCTGTGCTATGCAGCTGCTTCCCACTAGCTATATGTTTTACATTTGGTAGTGTATGTATGTCCCTGCCATTCTCTCACTTTCTCCCAGCTTACCCTTCCCCCTCCCCGTGTCCTCAAGTCCATTCTCTAGTAGGTCTGTGTCTTTATTCCCATCCTGCCCCTAGGTTCTTTATGATCCTTCCTATTTCTGCAGTGTCAGTTGCTACTTCTCCTTTTTCGTTTCTAACTCTATTGATTTGAGTCTTCTCCCTTTTCTTCTTGATGAGTCTGGCTAATGGTTTATCAATTTTGTTTATCTTCTCAAATAACCAGCTTTTAGTTTTATTGATCTTTGCTATCATTTCCTTCATTTCTTTTTCATTTATTTCTTTTTTTATTTTATTTCATTTTTTTTTCTTTTTCATTTATTTCTGATCTGATCTTTATGATTTCTTTCCTTCTGCTGATTTTGGGAGTTTTTTGTTCATCTTTCTCTAATTGCTTTAGGTGTAAGGTTAGGTTGTTTATTTGAGATGTTTCTTGTTTCTTGAGGTAGGATTGTAGTGCTATAAACTTCCCTCTTAGAACTGCTTTTGCTGCATCCCATAGGTTTTGGGTTGTCCTGTTTTCATTGTCATTTGTTTCTAGGTATTTTTTGATTTCCTCTTTGATTTCTTCAGTGATCTCCTGGTTATTTAGTAGTGTATTGTTTAGCCTCCATGTGTTTGTATTTTTTACAGATTTTTTCCTGTAATTGATATCTAGTCTCATAGCATTGTGGTCAGAAAAGATACTTGATACAATTTCAATTTTCTTAAATTTACCAAGGCTTGATTTCTGACCCAAGACATGATCTATCCTGGAGAATGTTCCATGAGCACTTGAGAAGAAAGTGTAATCTGCTGTTTTTGGATGGAATGTCCTACAAATATCAATTAAGTCCATCTTGTTTAATGTATCATTTAAAGCTTGTGTTTCCTTATTTATCTTCATTTTGGATGATCTGTCCATTGGTGAAAGTTGGGTGTTAAAGTCCCCTACTATGATTGTATTACTGTTGATTTCCCCTTTTATGTCTGTTAGCATTTGCCTTATGTATTGAGGTGCTCCTATGTTGGGTGCATAAATATTCACAATTGTTATATCTTCTTCTTGGATTTTTCCCTTGATCATTATGTAGTGTCCTTCTTTGTCTCTTGTAATAGTCTTTATTTTAAAGTCTATTTTGTCTGCTATGAGAATTGCTACTCCAGCTTTCTTCTGGTTTCCATTTGCATGGAATATCTTTTCCCATCCCCTCACTTTCTGTCTGTATGTGTCCCTATGTCTGAAGTGGGTCTCTTGTAGACAGCATATATACGGGTCTTGTTTTTTTATCCATTCAGCCAGTCCATGTCTTTTGGTTGGAGCATTTAATCCGTTTACAGTTAAGGTAGTTATCGATATGTATGTTCCTATTCCCATTTTCTTAATTGTTTTGGGTTTGTTATTGTAAGTCTTTTCCTTCTCTTGTGTTTCCTGCCTAGAGAAGTTCCTTTAGCATTTGTTGTAGAGCTGGTTTGGCGGTGCTGAATTCTCTTAGCTTTTGCTTATCTGTAAAGGTTTTAATTTCTCCGTCGAATCTGAATGAGATCCTTGCTGGGTAGACTAATCTTGGTTGTAGGTTTTTCCCTTTCATCACTTTATATATGTCTTGCCACTTCCTTCTGGCTTGCAGAGTTTCTGCTGAAAGATCAGCTGTTCACCTTATGGGGATTCCCTTGTATGTTATTTGTTGGTACTCCCTTGCTGCTTTTAATGTATTTTCTTTGTTTTTAATTTTTGATAGTTTGATTAATATGTGTCTTGGCATGTTTCTCCTTGGATTTATCCTGTATGGGACTCTCTGCACTTCCTGGACTTGATTGACTCTTTCCTTTCCCATATGAGGGAAGTTTTCAACTATAATCTCTTCAAATATTTTCTCAGTCCCTATTTTTTTCTCTTCTTCTTCTGGGACCCCTATAATTTGTATGTTGGTGTGTTTAATGTTGTCCTAGAGGTCTCTGAGACTGTCTTCAATTCTTTTCATTCTTTTTTCTTTATTCTGCTCTGCGGTAGTTATTTCCACTATTTTATCTTCCAGGTCACTTATCGGTTCTTCTGCCTCAGTTATTCTGCTATTGATTCCTTCTAGAGAATTTTTAATTTCATTTATTGTGTTGTTCATCATTGTTTGTTTGCTCTTTAGTTCTTCTAGGTCCTTGTTAAACGTTTCTTGTATTTTCTCCATTCTATTCCAAGATTTTGGATCATCCTTACTATAATTACTCTGAATTCTTTTTCAGGTAGACTGCCTACTTCCTCTTCATTTGTTTGGTCTGGTGTGTTTTTACCTTGCTCCTTCATTTGCTGTGTATTTCTCTGTCTTCTCCTTTTGCTTAATTTACTGTGTTTGGGGTCTCCTTTTCGCAGGCTGCAGATTCGTAGTTCCCATTGTTTTTGGTGTCTGCCCCCAGTAGGTAAGTTTGGTTCAGTGGGTTGTGTAGGCTTTCTGGTGGAGGGGACTGGTGCCTGTGTTCTGGTGGATGAGGCTGGATCTTGTCTTTCTGGTGGGCAGGACTGCATCCAGTGGTGTGTTTTGGGGTGTCTATGAACTTATTATGATTTTAGACAGCCTATTTGCTAATGGGTGGGGTTGTGTTCCTGTCTTGCTAGTTGTTTGGCATAGGGTGTCCAGCACTGTAGATTGCTGGTCGTTGAGTAGAGCAGGGTCTTAGCATTGAGACAGAGATCTCTGGGAGAGATTTCGCCGATTGATATTATGTGGAGCCAGGAGGTCTCTGGTGGACCAATATCCTGAACTCAGCTCTCCCACCTCAGAGGCTCAGGCCTGACACCCGACTGGAGCACCAGGACCCTGTCAGCCACACGGCTGGGTGTATGACTGTTGTCTCCTTTTCTTCACATCCCAAGGCTCTTTGCTCAAAAAAGGTGACCACGTTCAGCTTAGAGACAGCAACACCTGGCACGTGGCCCAGAGGGCAGACAGGGTTTTGGCCACCAGGGTCTGTCCCGAACGCAGTGGCAGTGAGGCTTTGGGTGGGGTTGGGGGTTGCGCCGCCCTCCTCTCAGGCTTTGGGACAATCTGCGACCATGGAGGCAAGAGAAGCCGAGCAAGGAGTTCAGGCTCTGTGCAGACCCACGTGCCATCAGGAATAGAATTTTATATTGTAATTTCCATCTTCATTAAAATAGAGACTTTTAAAATCTCTTTATGACTAACTTCATTTATTCAACCAGTATTGATTGGATGCTTCTAAAGCCGATGACAGACTAGACTATGCAGTAGTTACTAAAATGAATAAAAAGACACCTACAAGTAAACTGTAGTCACGGGAGAAAGAGACCAACATCCAAGCAACCAATGGAATACAAGACAGAGTGAAGTAGGTACGTACATGAGAGATTTGGAAGATCAGAAAATTCCCAGTGGGAGATGTCTTCAAGAAGGGCTGGCATTTGAGCAGAACTTGTAATACTGAGCTGAAATAACATAGGCAGAAGTAGGAAGAATATTAAGGTAGATTGAAAAATAAGAATAAGAAAAAGAAAAGTGAAATCACAGAAGGAAGGTCATATGAAGTCTATAAACACGGAGGCTGGTGTGAACATGGTAGCAGGGTGGCCAGTGGTTAGACTGGCAAGTTGAAAATGGCTCAGTATGGCCTATTTAAATAAAGTTCAAAAAGAGCCAAAACTTTACTAGGTCATTTAAGAACAGTTGCATAGGGAGTAAAACTATAAAGGAAACAAGAAATGGTTATCACAAGAGGCAAGAAAGAATGGGAGTGGGGGGAAGCTTCTCATAATAGGGAAATGTTCCCTTTGTTGGCCCCTAGTGATGGTCACATGGGTGTGTGCTTTACAATTATGGATTAAAATATTCATTTTATCTAGGAATGCTATAGTTCACAATTAAAAGCATAATTTTAACACTTTTTAAAAAAATACAGATTTGATTCTCCTTTGTATTCTAAACTATTTGGTAAGATTTGTTTTTAGATGTTTACATAAAATTGTTTGTAACAAGTGAAAATCAGTCCTTCTACCTTTATGAGAATTTCAGTATTAAACTATGGAACATAATTCAATTTTATGAATCTCAACACTGAAGGAAGGAGAAGGGGGAAGAAAGTTAAGCTCAGAATTCACCCTGCACCAGATTATGAACAGGCTCCACGTGGCCACACACTCGACTGAGCTGACTCTACTAACCAGCAGGAAGGTGGTTATAAGAGGTAGGCAGGCTGAGCCAGAGCCTACCGGTCTCGGGGTCCTCAGGCGTAGGTGGGTGGGGATGCCAAGAAGACAAGTTCTTTGAACAGATTCAAGGAGTGAGGTCAGGCCTGGGGAGAGAGCACAAAGCTTGAGTCCAGAAAGGTAGAGACTTTTAGTGCCTGCACAGGAAAGGGGCTGCAGCCTTATGAAGGGCTTTGGATGGGGGGTATGAGGTGAAATTAGCAGCTCTATAGCGATTCTAGCTTATAGACAAGGCTCAAGGCTCTTTGAGGGGGTTGATTCCAGAGCCCCTTTCCTCCTTAATTCTTAGTCATTTCCATCGAGGCTCACAACGTCCAACTGCTTGCTTGGGACACTGTGGTATAAATAGCCTTTCTTTTTTTTTTAAATGGACTTTGCTCTTTGTGAGGTATTTTGAGACTCCTCTTATTCCTCAAAATGTAGTCAGTAACCAAGAGGATGTCTATCAAGAAGCCTAGAAAATGGTCAAAAACTTGTGACCAGAAACAAACCCAATTTTGAGCTAGGTATTGGCAATATAGTAGTACTGTGCTTAAGAACTTGCTATCTCTATGTCAAGTTGTCTTGAATGTAGAGCTAACACTGGTGTCAGGACTTGCCTTTCAAACATCTCTAGCATTCTATGCACTCCAGGGAATTACTTTTCTAGTCTACCTTCTGCCCTAATCTGCCACTGATGGTGTGTTCTTGTTCTATGTATGCTGATTCGTCCTTTTGATTTAAGGGTCTCAAATTTCTCTCAAAGGGGCACCTGGACAGTGCTGGGTGTAGATGGGTAACTAAAGGGTCCCATTTACCCCCTTCTGTGCGTACTGCCTTTGTGTAACATTCTCAATTCGATAGTGGAGTGGCCGTTATCAAAAGTGATACAGAATGAGGTAAGGAGGGAGTTATGGGGATTCTAGAGCCTCATCAAATTTTTGGAGGCAAGACTTGCCACACTTACAAAAATCATAGCATCCAATATTGAAAACTAGATTTCTTCCCAAAATTTTTCCTTCACAAAATCCTGCTCAGAAGGAACCAGAGGCCAGAGCTCTTTATTTCCTTTTTCTGAGAGGGAAAAAGTGATTCTTAGGAGATGTCTATCCTGGTTTGGCGATTTCCATGAAGAAAGAAACAATGGGCTGTCTGAAATAGCCAACTGTCTGAGCTAATGCTGAATTGGAGGTTAACTAAGAAGTCTAGCAGTTCGGGACCTGGGGTGGGTTGATGGGGAGGGGAGGCAGATTGACAGGTGGAGACAATAAACTAAGACTCCTCCCTTGAGCCAGCTGTTCCCTGTGAACCCTAACTGAGCCGAGCAGTCTAGGCAGCAAAATCTGTCAAGAAGGGAGAGACACCTCTCAGGCTAAGATGAAGGGGAGATACAAAAAACTGAGCATCTCAACGTTATTCCAGTTTGAACTCCTCACTCCTTTGGAGGTCCTAATAAAGAACTAGGTGACTAGGAGAAGGCAGAGCTCCAAGGAAAGAACAAAGAGCAGGGATAGGCTGGAGGGCTGGGATGTAGAAGTTGATGTTTACTTACAGGAGCATGTGCTTAAAGCCTGGTGTGTTCATGTCACAACTTCCCAGCTGCCTGTCTCTGCCTCTCCCAAAGTTCCTGCCATTCTCTCATTGGGAAGATCAAGGGGGCAATAAAAGTAACTGGATAACCGCTTGGGAGTTGCAGGAGACAGGAGACAGGAAGGGTGCCTTTTACGACAGCCCTTTGGAGTTGCTTTCCTGCTGGCTCTGCTTCCCACTTGAAGGGACCCAGAAGAAAAATTGGTCCGGAAGAAGGCACAGCTGGCGAGCTCATGGACAGTACCTAATGTAGCTCATTGAATGGGGCTTGAAGAGCATTAAGGCCAGGTGCCCCTGTTTTCCTGTTGCACTGGCCCCTCTGGCAGTAATTGAGGGGGCCAAATATCCCCCCAAACTTAGAAGGCTCCTTGCCTCACTTGAAACCAAAGGCTTGGACATGTTATGCTGGGGTAGGTGGAGGTTTTGGGGGCAACTTGCAACGGATAGAGAGAATCACTGGGGGATATGACTGGGCGGGGGGGGGGGGAAGCCAGGTCACCCTGCTTAGAAGGGGTCTGCTACCTGTGTGGGTAAGCCACGTAAAGGGGAGCAACTGCTAAATGATTTAGGGTTGGTTTGTAACTTTCTGTAGTGGCTCCAGCTGACTTCAAGGTGAATCATAGGGCAGGTAAGCAGTGACTGGGGGCCAAGCCAGTATCAGGGAAAAACCACAGACCCATAAAGTGTGAATGTGGCTTATCACAGTGACAGGGCAGTAGATTTTTAAAAGTCTGGATTCTACTCAGGGGAACAAATGCTTCTGGAGCATATTTAAGCCAAGCATCCTGCAGAATCTTACCTCATTTAGTCTCACAAGGCATGCAGGAAGTGACTTCTCACCCGGATCTTAGATGGCAGTTCTCAAACGAGAATGTGCATGAGAATCCCCTGCAGGGCTTGTTAAAATACGCATTGCAGGGCCTCAGCCCAGTGTTTCTGACTCAGAAGGACTTGCACTCTAGCAAGTCCCCAGGTGCCGCTGATGTTTTTGGTCAGGGATGTTTCTCATTGGCAGAAATACTGTGCATAGGAAAGGGCAGTAGTTTCAGTAGTGACTTAGGTAGAGCTGCAGGCGAATAGAGGTGTCTTCCTAAATTTTAGTGTATATACAAAGATGGTTACATTGCCTGAAGCCACTGATTTCATGAAGAACAAAGGATTTCAGTTTCAACAAAGCCCTAGCTCTCTGAGGTAAACTGTGTGCTCCCTGTTGCGAATACACCAGATGAAAGTTGGGGTTGTATCTGCGTAAAGTCAGAAGTTTGCTATTAACTTCCAACTGGAAGTGCTGACCTTTTAGGTAAATGGTTTTTGAGAAAGTCAAAGCAGGTACCAAAGGCTCTGGAAAATGTATACAAATGAGAAAGGCTGAGCTGCTGTTTGCTTTGTCTGATGGGATAATGATAGGAGTGAAGTACAAATGTCAGCACCAATACAACTTAGATAAATAGGGGGGGTTTGCATGATTAATTGATTTCACTTCCTGAACCTGATTATCTGTTTTCCTGTCACTTACACCTGCTTACAATGCATTACATTGGGGCAGAGAAATTGCTGCTCTGCTTTTCTACAGGTAGAGCTTGCATTTGATGACCACATTGTACAACTTACAATACACCAGTAATTTCCTGACAGCTTCCACTTAGGGAACATATTACTATATTTATCAAGACATCTGAGTTGCATTTTCATGATTCCAAGTATAGCTTGTTTGTTTCTTTTCTTTATCTGAAGTGACTTTGAGAATGTTGGAAGTTCTGGTGGAAGTTATGATGAAAAGTAACATAATCAGAACTGAAGTTTTAATTGACAATATGGAATTCCAACTTTAGGAGTCCCTCTGGGTGATGTGAGTTTGAATAATTTTCTGAAAATATATTTCTATATTGTTAGAATGCTTAACAAAAGGCATGTGGTTTTTTTTTTTTTTCAAAAGAGATACAAACTTTGAAAACAAAACTTTGTGCACTTCCTCTAAGAATTGCCCTTCCTTTTGTAATCCTCCAAACTCTAGAAGTTTTCTGTATGTCTGTTATTTGTCTGCTTAAGAACCTGGAAACAGCCGTGACCGTTACCTTACTTTCACATTCTTTATGCTAACACACCATCTAGTGAGATTGTTAGAATGCAATTAGCATTCTAATTGTGCAATTAGCATTCTAATTATGCAATTAGCATAACCCAAGATGTCAGTTAAAGGGAGGGAAGAGTGTACATGTTCACAAAGATGAAAATACATCAGTCATAATATATGACCTTGGTCAAGTGTGCCTCCCTTTTCTTTGAAATCTGCTCTTTTTACTATGTAAAGTTCTTGTATATAGGAAATGTTCAAGTGTCAGTTTTATCCTAAACATTCCGGGGTAAGCTCCTGCTTATAGGGAATCAGGATTATAAGGGAGAGAATACAAGATGTAATATCTATTTGCTCTGGCAATATAGATAGAGCAAACCATTAAAAGCAGAGAGAATGGAGAAAGCACATGGAAAAGTTAGCTGTCTTCAGCATTCACTTCGGTGGTGGTAGCAGCATTGGTTTTGTAGCTCTGAGAGTACAGTGTGTGTGATGTAGGAGGGCAAATGTGTAATTACGAATATTCCAATCTATCATCTTCTGTATCCTTGAGAACCAGGATTCTCTGTATGGAAGAAAGGAAACGAAAGAGATAAGATGAAAGAAGTTAAGTAAAAATCCCGCACTCATGAATTTGAAATAAAAGTATTAGCATGAACTCAGGGTATTTTCATTTAGCTTCCTAACTCTGCTGAAGAGGTCGAGAAATCATGACCAACCTGTTAGCAATGAGCACACCTAGCACCCAGATTATGGCCTTGAAACACCATTTTCTGTTAAAAGAAACCAGGGCTTCTTGGAGAAATGGATGATTCCAGGGCCAGGATAGAAAATGTACTAGATGAGTCTGGAACATCTTGCCATGTCAGAAAGTTAAGGAAGCTATCAAAGCTATCAAAGATTAACAAGATTGTGTTTCTAAGGACTTGACGAGGCACAGGCCATAGATGAGAGAATTTACACGGTAATAAAAAGATATAATGGTAATAGACAGAAACATTCAAATATGTTAAGTCATCAGTAAATCCATTATGAAATGTTACTAAAAGGAAACAAGTCACCTCTGGAGCATGATAGAGAACAAACTCTTTTTAAAAAGTAGTAAGTTGAACCAAATAATTTCCCTGTTTTTTCTATATAGATGGAACCACTAGGTAACCAACTAGTTGATGAGGGGAAGTTTCTCTGTATGGAAGTAGCTACCAGCTAATACATAAAAGAATAGTAGATTTAGAATGTCACTACTCTGCACTCCCCAATGAACTAATGCGTGCAGCATCAAAGGCTAATAATACCACAGAAGGAGAGGTGAGCAGACATTATGTGCTTTCCAATGCAAAAACACATTGCCGCCTATGAAATTATCTTGCAAAAAAAAAGAACCTGAATTGGACCGTCTCAAAATTCAGAGAACAGAAGACAGTGACAAATTACACTATAGGGATACCATCAGCAAAATCCAATCTATGGGAAACTTTAGAGCAGGGGTCCCCAACCCGCAGGCCACGGATCGGTAGCCTTCCGTGGCCTGTTAGGAACCGGGCCACACAGCAGGAGGTGAGCGGTGGGCGAGCAAAACTTCATCTGTCTTTACAGGCACTCCCCATCGCTTGCATTACCGCCTGTGCTCCACCTCCGGTCAGCATTATGGTGAGTTGTATAATTATTTCATTATATCTTACAACGTAATAATAATAGAAATAAAGTGCACAATAAATGTAATGAGCTTGAATCATCCCAAAACCATCCCCCACCCCCAGTCCGTGGAAAAATTGTCTTCCACGAAACCGGTCCCTGGTGCCAGAAAGGTTGGGGACCACTGCGTTAGAGGACAAATGATTCAATTTCTTCAAATTGCAAAACGAAAAAGGGAGGTGGTGGAAACCTGTAGTTTAAAAGATTTCAAAGACATTTATTTTTAAGAAGCAAGCTAAATTACTGCATATAAGGATGCACATTTTGGAGTTAAAACTATAAAGAAAAGCAACAAAGAGCTGTGATAGCACAGGGCACAAAAGTGCTGCCAAAATAGATGGCAAAGGTGTATTTCTCGACCTGGGTAATGATTGCAAGGGCATTTGTTTTATAATTTATTAAGCTATATTTTATGTGGATTTTCTGTTCCTGTTTTACAACCAAAAAAGTAGTGGGAAAAAGAGATACACGTGATCAACGGGGTTCACATCGTTTGTCAGAGAAAAAATCTCCTAGAAAACAGTAAGAAAAAGACAGCCAACATAAGAGAAAAATGAGCAGAAGACTTGAAGGAGCACTTCACAGAAAGAGAATATCCAAATAGCCAATAAGCAAGACAAGTGCTGAAGCGAAATACAAATTAAAACCACAATTAGATACTGCTACATGCCCACCAGAATATATTTTAAGTGTTGGCAGAGATGTACAGGGACTCTGAAATTGCTGGTGGGAATGTAAATTGGTACAACTGCTTTGAAAATAATTTGGAATTATCTGATAAATTTAAGGACACACATCCAGTGAGAGCTGCGAAATGTTCAACAGCCAGCTCTCTGGAAGCAAAGCCCTAATTTATAGTGTTTGCTGATTTCCATGGTGTAAAAACTAGGAAATGATGAGTCTTTTTTAGAAATATAATTAATTGCAAGTGTATATAATTTAGTGTTTAATAAGAGCTGTGTTAATTACAAAATTCCTGAAAATTTAATGTTTGGCTTCAGGGGCCAGCATGAGCTACGGCATATATATTGCCATGGCCACAGCCCATGACCCAGAAATTCCACAACACCCTAGAAAACATGTTCATATGTGCACATACAGAAACACAGTCTTGTCTGTAACTGTTCAAAACTGGAAATAACCTACTATCCAATAATAAATGGATTCAATAACTTTGGTATGGTCATACAATGAAGTTTATTATACAACAATGAAAAAAGCCTGGAGTTACATGGAACAGCATAGATGAACTTTTAAAACAATGTTGAGTAAAAAGTAGACACAAAAGAATACATCATTACAACTCAGTTAATATAAAGTTGAAAAGCAGGCAATGCTATAGTGTTTAGAGACATACACATAGGTAACGAAACTGTAAAAGCAAGTCAAGAAAATGCTGTAAAACACAGGATGGTGACTATCTCTGCTTGAAGAGGCAGGGCTGTGTTCAAGGCACATGGGGTATCTAGGGTGCTGAAATGTTGCTTCTTGAACTGATGGTGGTTACCCAGACCTTCACTTAAGCTGAACATGTGTTCCAAATACTTTTCTGTATGTGTGCTGCATTTCTAAATACGTTTCTATATGTGTGTTGCATTTCACAATTTTTTAAAAAGTTAAAGTGAATAGAAAATTGTCTCCCAGCATAACTTTCAAGGTGCAGCAAAAGTTAGTATCTGAAAGGCACCGTAGAGAAATGCAGAAGGCCCAGCAGAGAGCAAGAATCCGAAACCTGGCCACGGAGCCAGTGGCCACGAGCAAGACTGATTCTCTCCAAATCATTTCCCTTTGCGAAACTGGGCCTGTCACCACGCACTGGCCCACTTCATGGCATGATCATAAAGATAAAATGTGTTGATGGCTTAAGCACTAGAGAAATACATTCAAGGGAGGCTTGTGATTCAGTGATGAACTTGATGGGCAATGCAGGCGTGAATCTCCGCCCTGCTCCAACCCACTGAGAGGACACCCCTCTGGGCCTCAGTGCCCTGATCAAGTATCCTGCAGTGGCAACAAGCCCTTCCTTGTAGGGCTGGTAGGGGGATATTAAACACCATGTCCCACCTAGAGCACACTCAGATCGTGATTCTTTAACAAATGTATAACC
Source organism: Balaenoptera physalus (assembly GCF_965194825.1). NCBI lineage: Eukaryota > Metazoa > Chordata > Mammalia > Artiodactyla > Balaenopteridae > Balaenoptera > Balaenoptera physalus. The sequence goes on along the minus strand of NC_138896.1, from coordinate 63,669,904 downwards.
TGTATTGAACAAGCATTACATAGATGTGGGACCACAACTATTCTTTTGTCTTCCTCTGTCCCTTCAGACTTCCTACAGTGAGGAGTAATATTCTCCGGAGTCTGGATGAAGACTTGGGTAGGATGAGAATTTTCTGGTCACTCACAGATAGTCCTCTGTTGCTCTTAGCCATAGATAATCTCGATCACAGAAATTCAAGTGTCTAGCCCCTCGCGATGGTCTCGACAACTGTGGTTGTCAGTTGGCTCTGCACTGTCTCCTCTCTCAGCTCATTCCTGCTCCCAGATGGAAGCCTCCAATGGGAAGAGGGATCCCCTTTCTCCTTGCCCCTCTTTTCCAGCTCACTGCTTTTCCTGTCTCCCTTTGCTTTTCCTCCCTTGCTTGTTGTCTCAGAGAGAAGCAGTGGTCAAAGTCATCTCTCATGGGCTGTGCAGAGCCTCCTCTTGTCCCTGAACCTGAGCAGGTGCATCTGTTTTCCAGGTAGTCCTTGAAACTCTTTCCTTAGCCACCAGGCGCCCAGCCTCCTCCTCCTAAGGACACCCCATCCTATGAGCTGACCCTACGAGACATGACCAAGACTCCCTCATGTCCACTCTCCCCTGTATGGTCCCATCTGGTGCAAGGTGGACGCTGTCCAGTCTCCCACCCAGACTAGTTCTAGGAACGCAGACCCATCCCCACCTGGCCAGCCTACTGGCTCCACTACCAAGGCAGAGAGTCAGCTCTTTCCCACTCTGGATTTTCTGGGGTAGCAGGGCATCAGGCTCACTTTAGTTTTCTGAGGCATGGGTCAGGCCTCAGTTCTGGGTCTCCCAACTGGATGGAGTCCAGATCAAACTCCCCAAGTGGTTTCCTGGAAGCCACCCTTGCTGGGCGTATGTCAGAAAATATCTCCTCACAAAGGGAAAGGATTCAGCAGAGCGGCAGCTCTCTCCCTTGAATAGCCATTTGAGCCACCATAAACGTTAACTGACTGTTACTTCTAAGGCTCGACCAGTGGCCAGGCATCACGCTGAGTGCCGGGAGAAGAGAGATCAATAAGACACTCTCTTGGCTCTCGAAGAGGAATTGTTCTTCCTCGGGGTCTCTTGAACCCGCCACTTGCTTTTCTAGTGTTTCACTCTAACACAAGGGCTGTGGAGAGGGGCCTCTGCTTGGTTACCTTCTTCCTGCATGCTCAGCTCTTCCAGATCAGCCTCCCTGAGCCTCGACTCTGACAGTCCCACGATTCCACAACTGCTCAGAAAGGAGATTTCAGGCCCCATGCATCCAACAAACGTGTACTCTGGGCCAGACACTATTTTCAGCAGGAGGGATACAGCAGGGCGTGGAGGGAGACCCTGGTCCAGCTGCGGGCTGGAACAGACCGACAGTGAACAAGCACACCATATGGCACGTGTTGGAAGTGCCAGGAGGAGAATGAAACCAGGGAAGTGCCTGGGAGGAATATCCCATCTTCGAGTGGTGCCAATGTTGGAGTTTACTTAAGCCCTGTGATCCTGCAGAGCAGGGAAGGTTAAGGAAACCCCACCCACTCCACCCTTTGTGTTCCAGAAAACTGCCAACTGCAAAGAACCACCTTTTCCCCCATAACTGAGATAAGACTCCCAGGGGCCTCTTATTTACCCATGACAAGGCCAGACTCTCAAAATTCCCTTTCTTTGCCCCATAATTAACTGAACTGTTTGTCCTCACTGATCAATTGTAACAAAATGCTTGTCTACCAAACTTTGGTTAAGCTTCTCTCCTCCCTTTAGGTTCCTGAACTTTGGCCCGCCCTCACCCTGAGCCAGCATACGACCCCCCTGAGAACAGGCTGGCCTCAGGGTCAGACATTCTCCGATCTATCCGATCACGCCACCCCGTCATCCCACTAACCCAAACCTGGTTGCTTCTAGCTTTATTTACTCCTCTCTGTAAATCATCTCTTGGACTCAATCCATTGACACCGGCTAGATCAGCCACGTGTTTATGTGTAATATGTGAAACGATGTACTTTCCCAGTGTGTGAACTACACTACTACCTTATTCTTATTTTATTTATTTATTCTATTCTTATTTTAAAATTTAAATTATATTAATGAAGATGATATAAAACTAAAAGTTCAAAAATAGACCCACAGACATAGGAAACAAACTTATGGTTACCAAAGGGGAAAGGTGGGGAGGGGTAAATTAGGAGTTTGGGATTAACAAATACACACTAATATATATAAAATAGATAATCAACAAGGACCTACTGTGTAGCACAGGGAACTCTACTCAATATTTTGTAACAACCTATAAGGGAAAAGAATCTGAAAAAGAATAGATATATAGAGACATATGTAGATATAGATATATGTATAACTGAATCACTTTGCTGGACACCTGAAACTAACACAACATTGTAAAACAACTATACTTCAGTAAAAAGTAAAATAAAATAAAATAAAAATAAATAAAATTAAAAGTTCATCTTCTCAGTTGTACTACCTACCTTTCAACTGCTCAAGTGTTACATGTGGCCAGTAGAGACAAGAGCATTCTTTAGAATATTGAAGTTTATCCATTTAAATACTGAATTAAAGATCATTTGGATTGAAATATTTAAGTATATTGCAAAGCACCTGCCCATATTAAGTTTTTTTGGTGATTTAGATCATTCATTTTTTTTCTTTAATATTTATTTATTTATTTATTTATTTATTTTGGTTGCCCCGGGGCTTAGTTGCGGCATGCAGGCATCTTAGTTGGGGTATCGGGACTTCTTAGTTGCGGCATGCATGCAGGATCTGGTTCCCTGGCCAGGGATCGTACCCAGGCCCCCTGCATTGGGAGCACGGAGTCCTACCCACTGGACCACCAGGGAAGTCCCTAGATCATTCATCTTTGAACTGTGTATATAAATCATGGTACTGGGTGTACACATTGTACATACAGTGGTTTCCTATCCCTTTGATGTTTACTGTGTTTTTGATGTTTCCCAAGAATCCAAGCGCTCATCTGCTTTTAGTATAATTTTCCCATCCGTGAAATGGAGATAACAATACTATTAACTATCTCAAAAGTTAAATGATACAGTGAATATAAACAACTTAGAACAGTACCTGACACATAGAAAATACCCAATGAATATTATGTATGTTTAAATTACAGTAAATCAACTATACTTCAATTAAAAAATAAACTTAAAAACAAACTTTTTGCCCAACTCTGGAGGCACTTGTAGACCTTATGGTCACAGTGTTCTCTCCATTGTAATAGTCTCTTTCTCCCCTTGCAATAATCCTTTTGAACAGAAGTCTTTCCTTGCTAAGTCCAGATGTGTTTCTTATTTGGCTCGGTCAGGGAGAGTCTCTTTCCGCAGGAACATTTCAGCAGAGATGTGAGGAAGTCAGGGCGTGGAGCTGATCGATTCTGGTGGGAAGAGACATTCCAGGCAGGGGGAGAGCAAATACAAAAGCCCCAAGGAGAGAACACACTTAGCATGTTCAAGTGACAATGAGAAGACCAGGGGGTTAGAGCATCACAAGGAAGAAGAAGGTGATCAAATATTAGGGCAAAGGGATGCCAGGGACATGATTATGCAGAGCCTGTGGAACATCAGAAGGACTTGGGATTTTATTTTAAATGGGATGGTACCCAGTGGAGGATTTGGAGGCAGAGACAACTTGCATTTTACTGAATCAACTTGACTACCATGTGAAGAATAGCGGGGCAAAATTAGAAGTAGGGGAATAAGTTAGGTTTTTTTACAGTAGTCTGACAAGAAAGATGGTGGCCTAACTAGGGGACAGAAGTGGTGGAGATGATGAGAAATGGTGAGATCTGGGATGTTTTTAAGGAAAGCAGACCGAGTTTGCTGATGATTGGATGGGGGTGGAGAAGTGGGCCGGTGAGAGAGAGGATCCCAGAATGAGTCTAAGGTTTTTGACCCGAGTAACTAAAATTATAGAGTTGTCATTTACTGAGCTGATGAAGCTATGGGAGAAGTGGGGGAATCAATGGTTATATTTGGGGCATGTGAACTTAAAATGTCAATTAGATATTATCTAAGCTGGGACAGAGCCCAAGGCGAGGACCTATGTGTAAGTCATTTACTTAGGAGATGCAGGGGCCAGTGGTAAGAATAGGGAGAGTGAGACCAGGACGGAAGAGAGGCCAATAAAAAGGTGTGCTATCCACTGCTCTATATAAAACAGATAACTAATAAGGACCTACTGTATAGCACAGGGAACTCTACTCAATACTCTGTAATGACCTATATGGGAATAGAATCTAAATTCAATCTAAATCTATGGATATATGTATACGTATAACTGATTCACCTTGCTGTACAGCAGAAACTAACACAACATTGTAAATCAACCATACTTCAATAAAAATTAATTTTTTTTTAAAAAGGTGTGCTATCAAGGTAGCTGCCATGTGCGCTGATGGCTCAAATCTTCAGAGATACCTGAGAAAATATACCAAATGCCCCCAGGATCATCTGCCTGAAGGGCAGGAGGCAGGAACATTTTTTCCACTAGCTCCCCACCCCTGCTGGCTGAGAGTTTCTCCAGGCATGCTAACATCACTGCACTTTCTAGCTGCCCCTGCCCTGAATGAAGCCAGCTGTCTGTTGTGGGGGCACTGGAGGAATCCCTGGGGCAGGAAGGGAAAACTCTTGGTGACTGCTCTCTGCTAAATGAGTCGAACCCTGCAAGGAACTGTTTATCCCAGCCACTTGATCAAAGGCATGGACAAGGGGCTTCGAAGCAGGACATTGGGCTGGAGATATGAAGTCATCAGTGTATATGTAAACATATAATATTCTCTTGAGTGGGAAAAAGGCTAAATAGGAGGAACACTTCCCTGTCACACTTCAAATCAAACCATTTAGACAACCATCCACTCTATCCACTGGTGAGCTTGATTTTGACATAGTAGCTACCAGCAGAGCCCCCTCCTCTCTGAGGTTTTCCCATAATGGAAAGTGAAATGGGAATTCCCTCCCCCACAAATGATATAATAGACTACAATACTGGCTCTAATTCAACTGGAAAATTTGAGAGGCATAAATACAAGCTCCCTTACAGAGATTCTAGAACACGGGCACATGCACCACAGACATCCTTAGACAAGTGTGCAGCCCCATGCAGAAGCAGGAGAATAAATTTGTGCTTGCCTCGATCTCTCTCTCAGACCAGAGGTGACGGCCTCCTGAAGAATGGCCACTTGGAAGTGCGGGCAACTCAGCAGCAAGCAGTGGAATCACTTAGGAAATGACTGAATCACAGCACTTTTAAATTACTTAGCTTTCCCTGCCTCACAGTAGTAAAATGAAAAGGTTAGACTGGATGATTTCTGAGGTCCTGTTCTGCTGACAAATTCCCATTGTGTTCCATTTTGGACTTATTACATTGAGTAATTGACTTCATCTAACTCAGTGACACAATCAAAGGCTCTTAAACAGCATGGAGTTCCTGGAGCCAAAGAGCCGTGCGTCATCCTCGGCTGCTCTGGATCTGGCGCCCTCTAGTGTACAGAAAGTTAATTGAGTTTCCAAGTCCGGGCTTTTAATATCTGAAGTAAAATATTTGGGACCCATTGGCCAGTTTTGAAATCTTTGATTCTTTTTCCCCCTAGAGGTAAAACAGGATTATAGATTTGTTTTTCTTATATTTAAAGCATTCCAATATGTTATTCTCTGCTGAATATAAGATTGGGTGATATTCCTGGATGGAAGATTCACAATCTAAAGTCGAATAAGAAGCTACCCCTGGTGAAAATATTGGAAATACTTAGGAGAAAGAAAAGCGACCATGTCTTGGGAGAAGACCATGGTTATTCTTGCATTATTTAGACATTTATTTCAAGATGGCAAAAGAACATTTCCTGCTATCGTGGCAGAACAGAAGTCTTTCCTTTTATCCCCTTTGTTCCTTCATCCTCACTTTTAGTTACAGAGGGGTTCTCTTACCAAGAAAAAAAAATTACTTTAAGTATCGTAAACAGAGGAATATAATGCAGGGGTAGAAGAATTGAGAAAACAAACAGGGTTTGATGAGGTGCCCAGAGATCAGTAAAAACAGAAGGGCACTGCTACTCTGAGGATGGAGGGTAAAGGGACCTCAAGGCACCTGGCTGAAACTACACCCCAGTGAGCCTGCCCAACAAGACCTGGAGGCCCAGAGGAGATGCAACTGCTGTCTCATAGACAGACTGAAGCAGAGGAAGATCTGGGGAAACGTCTCCCTTCTCCATTCTCCTACCAGTGTCCTTCATTGACCAAATCTCACCCATGATCCAGAAGCATGGAAAACACAGGCTGAGGGGCTAGCCCCTGTGATTGAGAGCAGGGCAGAGGCAGAGAGTGGGATTTCTCTGAGTTCAAACTGACCAAGAACTGGCACAATAAAGAGTAGAAGTTTTGATGTCAACACTGATAAATATTAGCCATAGAGAGGTTTGTAGACCATGAATCTATAGGGCTAGCTTCATGGGCACACAACCTGTGTAGTTGCACAGGGTGCCACACTTAGTTTAATACTCTGCTATCTCTGTCTTGAAACCCTTAATTTTTAACAAAGGGCCTCCAAAAAGTACATTTTCATTTTGTACTAAGCCTCACAAATTGTGTAGCCAGTCGTGTGCATGAATCATCTACAACATATAGCTGTAGAATGCAGAGAATGTGGCTCTGCTGTCATCTTTCCAGCATAGAGCTAGGACCTGCCATGCACAAGGGACATGGTTGAAGCAGTGATCCTGAAGCTGACTTCAAGGGCTAAGCAGTAGTGTCGATCAGGATCCAGGGACAAGGGGAAAGGGGTAGAAAATTAAAAGGGAGGGAGGGGAACTAGAAGAGAAGGGACTCCCAAAGGGCTGACTCTGAGTGGACTGAGATGAAGTCCAATAGATATGGGTAAATATTCTGCTCCGTATTCTGGACTCCCAAGTGTATGAGATCTGCCACCAGGAAGATTGAGTCTTTTCTGATAAACAACTGTGCCTGCCCTTTCCAGACACTGCCAAGTACAATAGTAGGATTATGATAATCATTTCACAGAAGAAAACTTGTATAAACACTCCTAATCTCCTCAAGTTTTCAGTGAAAGCAGTTTGGTATGAGGAATTTTAAAACTGTAATAAAGATTATAATTTTCTTATTCAGAACACTCAGGGAGCTTGATTTTGCAATTTCCTATGCTACTAAGCTTTCCCATTTCTCTTTTATGCATTGCTCAACAGTTACAGGCTTAAGTCTTTAAATTCCTGGGCCTATAGCCGACCTTAAGACCATCTGTTTTTATTAAGACCAAGGAAGCTGGACTCCTGAATTTTTATTTTTATTTTACCAAGATCTTAGTAACAATGTTTATTTTGAAGGTAGTAAATGTCAGAATTATATAGGATTTATCTTTCAATATAGAGGTTTTTATTTAACAAATCTAGTTATTGTTTACAATCTGCTAGGCATTGTTAGAAGAGCTTTACAAATATTAGCACATTTAATTCTCACGAGAACTCCTTAGAACTCCACCTTCTATAGCATCTTCAACAAGGAACAATAAACTTGTATAGAAATTACAGGACAAAGGAAAGCAGTTTTAGGTGTCTAAGGGTGGCAAATGGCAAGAAGGTAAACATATGGGAGGAAACTAATAGAGTAAGTTTTATTTGCAGATTCCTCTAGTGCCATCTCCAAGCTTATAAGAGTCTAGAGTCATCTCCAGTAAAGGAGAATTTATATCTTGCCTCCACACAGAATTGAGGGAGGGTAGAGAGTTTTTCCTGCATTTCCTGCTGCTTAATTGCCTTCAGCTCAAGAAAATGTTTATGTCGAAGAGGCATAGCTTGGGATGACATATTCTGGTTTCCTTCAGGAGGTGCTCTTATTTCATTTTACAGATGAGGAAACTGAGGCACAAAGTGAACTTGGAATGAGCATGTAGCCTGAAATCCCTAAAATAACTTTTTCTAAATTCTGTTATTCTTAAACTGTCTTCCCTTTTACTGGAGGTATTCGCAAGCAGAAAGAAACAAAGTTCCTAGATCTTTTACACCTCCTTTACCTAAGTTCTATTTTCTAGAAGCTCCTCAGGATATTCCACTCAACCAAACTGCCACAGTACTCACACTCTCTGCACCATACCTACCATCCTTGAATGCATAACACACATTGTGTTCAAAATCACCAACTTCCTCTTTAAACACACAAAATGCAAAGATTAAAAGAAGGTACCAGAATTTCCCTGGCGGCGCAGTGGTTAAGAATCCGCCTGCCAATGCAGGGGACCAAGGAAGCTGAACTCTTGGTGGTGGGTTCAATCCCTGGTCCAGGAAGATCCCACATGCTGCGGAACAACTAAGCCCCTGCACTGCAACTACTGAGCCTGTGCTTTAGAGCCTGCGAGCCACAACTACTGAGCCTGCGTGCCACAATTACTGAAGCCCACGCACCTAGAGCCTGTGCTCCACAACAAAAGAAGCTACCGCAATGAGAAGGCCGCGCACCGCAACGAAGAGTAGCCCCCGCTGCCTACAACTAGAGAAAGCCTGGGCATAACAACGAAGACCCAACACAGCCATAAGAAAAGAAGAAAAAAAATAAGGTACCTGCCCTGAGAGGGACATACAAGTAAACAGTTGAAAGTGACGAGTTTGCAGGCAGAAGCACCTGACCCCTCCAAGTGTAAGGAGAAAGTTAGGCGGGTAGCTTCCTTGAGGGGTGATCCTTGCACTGAATCTTGGAGGGGAAAATGTACTTCACCAAGCAGACAAGCAAAGGAAGAATTTCCAGGACCAGCATGTAGAGAGGCAGGCTGTTGGGGAAGCTAGTAAAGTAGCCTTGTTCAGGCTTCAGAGGCAGCACCAGGCCTCTCACTGACCAGACGATGATACTAAAGCTGGCTGCATGCCAAACTGCTGAGCTACACCCAGGCCAGCAGGGGTGGCACCAGCACACATCTTAAACCAATAGATAAGATAGAGTCAGTCATGGGACTTCTTGCACCTTGAGGGTCTGGCCAGCCCCCGGGATCCAGAACATTCCAAAACTTACCAGAGCTGCAAATTTGCACATAGGCTGATTGTTATCATCCTGCGGCCTGGTGCTAAAAGCTGTGCTCCTTCGAGTGGCAAACTGAAGTCTTACCCGTGGGGTGGACGCACCACCAGGACCTTCCCAACTGGGACTCCAGATTGCTGTTCAAGGGGCTTCCCAGCGTTGCTTGGATCTGGATGTAGGTGCTTCCCCAATTTGGAGATGTATAAACCTCTGTCTTTACTATTCTCTCTTAGTTAATTATACTATTCTTTTCTTAATTAGTATACTGTAATTTGTTAACTCAATAAACTCTCTCTAAATTCTTGTTTAACTGAGTGTAGAGTGGTTATTTTGCCAGCTAATCCTATGAACCTTGAAACCAAAAGTAAGGCTTTCAGCAAAACACAGGCATTGAACAATTCATCTCAGGACTTAATGAAGCTCAGGTTCTTTATGTCTCAGCACAGAAGGAATTCAGTGAGGAACAAAGTGGTAAGAAGTGGATTTATTAGTATAGGATGCTTGTGGATTTATTAGTATAGGATGGATTAGTATAGGATGCTTGTGAAGGATACAAGCGGGCAGGCAAGAGAGCTCTGCCCTGATAACTAAGTGGGCTACATTTTTATAATCCAAGGAAAAGTGGGGAGGGGGAGAAGACCACCTTCTTCCTCATTCTTTGAGTAGACAGCAGGCTTACATCATTAGCTCCTCCTTCATGTCATGGGGCTATTCAAATCAGCATAAGAGTGGTAACATACAGTAAAATATGTTAAATCATCTCAGGTTTCAGTATAATGAGGGTCTTCTACTTCAGAATGTCACCTTTCCCCTCTATTCCTGTCCTTGGTACGTGCAGAGGTGCATGTCCTAAGGATCATTATCTTGCTGACCTCGACCAGCAGGATGCCGGTCTCATTTTTTCACTTAATGGCCTGGGGCATATCCCGTGCTTTTGCTAGGGGAAACACTGACTGAAACTGCCCACCCTGGCCAGGCAAAGACTAACAATTTGCATGAGTTATTTTAGGACAGGAGATCCTGGTAAGGAACACATAACTAACAAGCCACCACCAACCGGAAGAATATGGGAAAGGTCAAAAGGAGAGAGGAGACTCCAGTCCACATGTCCTACCAACCTCCCAAAATCCTCCTCGCTGGAATCCATCTTGGCTGAGCGATGTGCCCACCACCAGAAAGGACCCTGAGTCAGAATGATTGGCCAGAAACAACCCAGAAACTAATTCCATCACCATAAAACCTGAGACTGTGAGCCACGTGGCAGAGCAGTTCTCCTGAGTTCCCTTACCTTTCTGCTCTCCACCTGGGCACCCCTTCCCAATAAAGTCTCTTGCTTTGTCAGCACGTGTGTCTCTTCAGACAACTCATTTCCAAGTGTTAGACAGGAGCCCACTCTCGGGGCCTGGCAGGGGTCCCCCTTCCTGCAACACTTTTATTGCATGGTTTCATTGTTAAGCAGGTCTGTCTTGTTTCACAACGTTCTGATTACTTTCTTGAGTGGTCATTAACTTACAATGGTCTCCCAAAGTTCCTTCTCTATCTATAATCCCCTAGTGGGATTTCTAAAGCTACCTGTGTAACTATCCTACTCTATCTCTATCAGCATGATGGATCATATGGAATCTAGGGAACTTCAGTAGTAGTCCAATGTGGTTTAAGTGCAGGCAGGCAAGGGTATGTGTGCTGTTAAAAGATAGCACCCCCCCAATTAAAATTGTTACTGAACTTGAGTCTGCTCACCCACAGCACAGCAAAGCCAATTTACTGACACCATGTTTTAGTGAAGGAAAGTACAGCATTTATTTGCAGGGCACCAAGCAAGGAGTACAGGCAGCTTATGCTAAAAAAAGAGCCAAACTTTCTGATGGTCTTCATGGAAGAATTTTTAAAAGCAACATTTAGGGGTGAGGACTGCAGGATGCATGACTTTCTTCTGATCGGTTGGTGGCGAAGTAACAGAGTGGTGTTCCAGGAATCTTAATCATCAGTCTTCTGGTTCAAACTAGTCTGGGTTCTATGTGCTTTTGCTCAGTCTGAAGTTACCATCCTCCACCTGGGTGGGCTACTTAGTTCCTGTAGAACTCAAAGATATGTATCAGATTGTTCTGTATATCCCTTGAGGAGGAATTAAGACTCTGCTTTATCGATGCACTATTGTTTCTTGCACTACTGTTTTCCCTTTTCTTCTACATTGCTTCTACATTCCCTCACTTCCCTAATTAGTAACTGTCTGAATCTGCCCTTTTGGAACTCAGGGGAAGCCTATAAACAAGAAATGGGGACACAGAAAGCCTTTTGTAAGCAGGAGGGCCCCGCAGGGTCCTGCTCAGTTTCAAAATCATGACTGTCATATAGATGTAAAAATGAACACGTTAAAGATTTTGTTTCTCCCATCAGGCGGATTTTATAATCGCCACTCAAAGGGTGAGTCCAAAGAACAGACACGTTTATAGACCAGGAATATTGAAATGAATGTGCAAGCGGAGGCAAAACTGGCTTCTTCCACAAGGAGGGGGAAGTCCTCTGAACTTCTGTAGGAGAGAATTTGTGTATCTATAGACCATTATTTTGCAATGCTACCACTCATTTACAACTTATATAGTTGTAAAATATCTCCCATAGAATCAGAATCAGATAATGCAGAAGGATGACTCCTGTGCATAGATTTCCACTGAAGCACACCTTCTCCCCTACGGTGGCAGTAAGAGAATCAACTATTCAGGGGCCATATCAGAAAGAGCCACAAATACCACAATAAAGAGTTTGGGGGCTTCCCTGGTGGCGCAGTGGTTGAGAATCTACCTTCTAATGCAGGGGACACGGGTTCGAGCCCTGGTCTGGGAAGATCCCACATGCCACGGAGCAACAGGGCCCGTGAGCCACAACTGCTGAGCCTGCGCGTCTGGAGCCTGTGCTCCGCAACAAGAGAGGCCGCGATAGTGAGAGGCCCGCGCACCGCGATGAAGAGCGGCCCCCGCTTGCCACAACTAGAGAAAGCCCTCGCACAGAAACGAAGACCCAACACGTCCAAAAATAAATAAATAAATAAAATTAAAATAGTTTGGACTTTCTGTTAGTTTCAGTCTTTGAGCAAAGGAGGTTCATGAAAGGTCAAGCTGGGAAAGGCCAAGATATCCTTTCATTGGAAGGGCATGGCTGGCGGCAGGTGGAAGCTGACTGAAAAGGCACAAGAATGGAGGCACGAATAAAATCTAGGAGGTTGATGCAGTAGGTCAGAGTCTGTAAGCCAGAGCCAAGGCGAGTGGCTGACAAACAGAGAAAGTCAAATCAAGCGGACCTAATGAACGTGGATGCGAGGGATGAAGTGGAAAGTAGGGTATCTCTGATGGTTTCTAGGTTTCTGACTTAGACAACTGGGTAGATGGTGACGCATCCACCAACACAAGAGGAGCAAGCCCGTGAGGAAAGATAAGGTCAGTTTTGCACAACTGAAGTTTGAGGTGCATATAGGATGTCAGGAAGGCATATGGAAAGGGACCCCCCAAGAGATTTGGGGCGGAGTTAGAAGCCACTCGGTTTTTGCCAGCATCCAGGCGCGAAAGGTGGCCGGGGGGAGAGTCCGGCCTACTGGAAGGCTCCACCCCCACGCCCCGCAACGAACCGCGGAGAGGCTGGCTGCAAAGGCTCGAGGTCCTCCCGCCCGTTGGGCCTTGCCGCGCTTGCCCCAGCCAGGCATCGCGGACCCCACTTCCGCTTCCGGTCGCCGGGTCTTGGCGGCTGGGCGCGGCGGGTAGGGGCGGGGCGGGGCTGAGGGCCGCGGGTGCCTGGCGGCCGGAGCAGCTTTTGCGAGGCCGGTGGGCTCCTGCGAGCGGGCGTGGCGGGCCTCGGTGGGCAGATGGGCGGCCCGGGGCAGATGCTGCGGTCGCGGACCTCGGGGCCCGCGACGGCCCCGGGGCGTGAAGGCGACGCGCGAGGCCCGAGGAAGAGAGGCAGGCGGCCTGGACCAGGCAAGGCGGGAGGCTGTGGCCCTGAGGCCCGGGGGCGCAAGGAGAGCAGGCAAAAGAGGAGGATGGTGGCCCGGGTGTCTGGGAGAGAAGAGGTGGAAAGTGACACGTCGGGTGAGGCGTTCGGGGCTGGGAAGGCCTCAGCGAGGCGGCGAGTGGAGGGGCCGGGGGGCCAGGTGGGCTCTTCAGACCCTTCGGACCGGCCGGGCTTAGAAGCGGCGAAGGAGGCGGAGCTCCCCTTGCAATCGGGAAGACACAGTAAGGAAGCACGCAGAGGTCACTCCCTTTCCAGCCTTTGCACCCCTTCTCCTCCACCCGTGTTTTACCACTAGCGTTTCACTCGAATCTACATGGGCTTTACTGATGCACACGGTTGACCCGGAGAGAAAAAAACAGGAATTCGCTTAAAACGTGTTTGTCCTGTTAGGATCCCTTGCTCAGAAGTTCTGTAAAAGGAATTCCTACTAGTGATTCGCTTTGGCTTGTATGAAATGATGATGCTAGAGGTTATTCAGCTGCCTTAGAATTTATACAGGTTTATACAGGACCTTAATAGAAATTAGGTCTTTGATTTAAAAACAAACGTATGTTTCCATACAGCTATTCAGGGAAATAAAAATGGATGGCTTCACAATTTTTTTTTTATTTTAAGTGGTATTGCTTTTTCCTTCTCAATATAAAACCTTTTCTGGTATGTTTTGTTGTTTTGATCAGCCAAGGAAAAAAGAAAAGTTACTGAAGCCTCAAGTGATGATCCACAGCCAGGGATTGACCTGGTAAGAACGGAATCATTAACCAGTTCGGAATCTTTCCAAACAGTGGAATGCAGTGAATTTCAAAGTATGGCTTTCTTGCAGTCTTTGGGTAAGGAAGGTTTGGTAAAAGGTATTAAAAGAAGAATTCGAATTAAAAAATTTAAAAGCTTAGAACGCCCATCTCTCAAAATAACTGAAAATAAGGCTACACAAAATAGTAAGGTTGAATTCCAAGATGAACTGTACAAGAATACTCCAAAATATTCTTGTAACAGCTTGTCACCTGGAGTAGAAAATAATTCCATTTTAAAATTACATGATTGCAGTTGTTTCCCCCACTCCAAGGCTTGTAATGATGAAAATAACCTTGCATATAAACCTGATGGTGGATGTATGCATGTACCAGAAAATTCCTCAGAGTTAAAGAAAGAAAGCCCTAGGAGTCTTGCAGATAAGAGTGACAGAAATAATATTCCTCAACTTTTACAAACTGAAGAAAACTTAATGGGAGTAAATCAGTTATTACTTGAAGAAAATGATTCATACCAAAGTAAAAATAAGGGCTTGCTTTCCTGCCTTCAAAGTGAAAAAAATAAACATTCATTAGAGGAGAGCAGTGTTGGGAGAAAACCCAGAAAAAGGATGAAGGTGTCTGAAAAAGGAGATGAAATGGTTATTAAGATGAAATTCTCTAATGTGTATAACAAATCTGAGCTGGTGTTACAAGAAAACAAAACAGGTGCTGAAGGTAAAGAAACAGAGACTTTAGTGGCTAAAAAAAGTCCTTTAAAAGTTTTGAGAAAAGTAAACAATAACACGCTGTCACCAGTGGATCATTTATTAAGTCTTCCAGAAACAGGGAAAAAAACAAGTCATGAACACCATGTAAATCCTATGTTTCAGAAAACTCTTGAGCCACTTTCAAAAGAAGAAAAAAAGAATGCTTCAGAGCCTTTAGGATGTAAGAGCATGGATCCAGAGGAGTATTTTAAGTGGATGAAAAACTCAATAGTGAAGTCACCTAGCGATTGCCATCCTGTTGAAAAGACAGCTTCGAGGGAAGACTCGAAGAATGAAGCTGAAGAATCTAAATTTAGCTGTCACAGAACAATACCAATGACTGGCAAAAGAACCTGGCCTTGTTATTCATGTGCTAGAATATCTGCCCAGTGTTGGAAAAAGACTTCCTTGCCACAGTCAAATAACTTTCTTCCTGGGTCTCAGGAAAGTTTTAGGCAAGATGATTTTCTTAAACACCAAACAAATCAAACTCACTTAACTGACTCCAAATTGATGCTACAAAGTTCTCTAACAGAAACAAGCAGTGAATCTTCAAGTAGAGAGAAATTGGATTCTAATTTAAATTGTTTATCTTCAGTCTCTACAGTGGAACCTACTTTAATGATTATAAAGGAACCTATCATCAATGATAATAAAAAAATGAAGTCAGAGAAACTAAGCAGAAGTGCGTCAGAGGTAGTTTCTAATACTACTGAAGATACTCCATTAACTAATGTGACTCAAAACTTAACAGGAAGTAAAAAAAAAGATAGAGGGAATTTAACAAAACTGAATTTGACAGTGGCTTCCCAGGATGGCCAGGAAGCAAATAGCTCTACAGGCAAAACTATTCATCGAAAAGCATGCATTGCTAAGCAAACCCTGGTTGTTCCAGACTTCATTAAGATGTTGAACACAGGACGGCTGACTAATTTTAAAATTCCCTTACTTAAGAACAAAACAGAAAAAAGAAAAGAAATAAATGCCAAGTCATCAGAGAGAGAAGTATATAGTCCCCTAGAACTTCTTGACAGTTTATCTGGAGCAGAGGTAAGGCAGAATAGGACTAAAGAAAATGTCACCACAGTAACTTCAGGACCTCAATCTTTGAGCATACAAAATAGTGTAATTCCAGTGCAAGCTGGTTCTGACTCATACTGCCGTAAGAATTCCTGTATTATTTCTCCAAGCTTTTTAAAGCAAGGTAATGGTAATAAACCATCTAACCACATCTCTGAACCAGGCAATATTGTTTCTAATAAGGAAGCTGTTTCTTTCACAGTTGAAAATAATACTATTTCTTGTGATCCTGGGTGTATAAAGAAAAGTCCTGCCTTCTGCTCTAGTGAACAAGAAACATTCAAAGCAGTTTCCTTTGAAGTTAGTGGTAGAAAAATGACTAAGAACTTTTCAGAAGTTGAAGTGGGGTTTCCAGATATTCTTAAAGCATATGAAGATGATGTCCTCTTAATTGATGTAATTCAAGATGACCCAGACCTCTTTGGAGTCTCCAATGAAGGGGAGCTGTCTTTTACTTCTGAGGTTCCCATGATAAGCCAGGAGCCCAGTGTTGCCGAAGAGCACCAGTCAACAGACTCCAAGCACATGGAACTTCCAGAAAAAAAAGAACCAAGTGATGACTTGAGGTATGCATGTTCAAGTATGCCTTTTGGTACAGATTATTGTTGCAGGTTTCAAAAGCACTTTCTGCTCTTAGGTGTCACTGATTTATTCAGTGACCATTGACGCTCCATTATTTTTTTAACCCAGTTATTTATTAAATGTAATATAGTGTATAATTGCTGAGACCTGGAAATGTCATTAATGCTGAAACTTAGACTCAAAATAAAACAATTATATATATTTGAAATTATAATGGAGCAGATTAGCTGTTCAGAATTTTAAATGGTGGTTTATAAAGTGGCTTTTTAAATTACTGAGATTGCTTCTTTCAAAAGTCAAATTTATTTTCATATGTTTTTTAATAATTGTAAATATACAGCTATGCTTTTATTTCAGCCAAGTTACGTATTAAGAACAGTGCTATGTATTTTAACCCATTTTCACTGGCTTCCTTGTTAGATAAAAAATCCATTTTTCAGTGACCAGAGAAGCCTTGGAAAAGTTTATTTGAATTAGAACTTGAAAGTCGAATCAAAAGTGAAACTAATATTCAGAGGAGAAAAGCACAAAATATTTTTCATGGTTTTACTTTTAAGGTGATGGTTTTATTTTTTTTAATTTATTTTATTTTTTTTTGAGTAAATGTTGCTTTAATATCAGCAAGGATAGAATAGGCATCTTGGTTAAAAGCAAGTAAAGGAGATTCTTTTTTTTTTTTGCCATAAATAGTAGAATTTTTATTTATTTTTTTTTGAATTTTAGAATTTTATTTATTTATTTATACAGCAGGTTCTTATTAGTTATCCATTTTATACATATTAGTGTATACATGTCAATCCCAATCACTCAATTCATCACACCACCACCACCCCACCACCACCACTTTCCCCCCTTGGTGTCCATACATTTGTTCTCTACATCTGTGTCTCTGTTTCTGCCCTGCAAACCGGTTCATCTGTACCATTTTTCTAGGTTCCACATATATGCGTTAATATACGATATTTATTTTTCTCTTTCTGACTTCACTCTGTATGACAGTCTCTAGATCCATCTAAGGTGGTGGTTTTAAATGATGACTTAGCCCCCAAAGAGAGTGAGTTTGCCTGAATCAACTTTAAATGGAGCCAAGTAATAACCTTCTTATTCGGGAACTTGACCTATCTGATTGGCCTAAATTTTATTTACTATTATGTCATATTTTACTAAATTTTTATAATTCTTTAAGCTCTAATTTATATTTGTATGTTACAGTACTTGAATATTGGAGTGTTCTGTGAACAGACTCGAAACATGAACACTTTCCACTAAGATTCAATAGTACATGACTTAAATTTGTCTAGTATTCATAAATTTTAGTTACTTTTGTGATATTACATTCTTCTTGATGTTCCTAGTGTGACAAGAACTTGTAACTTATCACCAAATAGAGTACTTTCTGTATCCCAAAGGAAGGACCAAGAGCTTTATCTGTTATTTTTTAAAATCGTCCATAATGAGGATGGTAATCTGCCCATTTTGAGGTGGAAAAAATGAAGATGACAAGTTGTCAGTTGCCCAAATTCACACTGCTAGTAACGGAATCTGGATTTGAACTATCTTAGTTTAAAATGAGTGGTCAAGAACTTAACCTTTATAGTCTGACCTAGGTTTTTGAATCTTTTCCTTTCCCTAATAGCTCTGTCACCTTGTAGGCAAATTATTGATATTTTACCTTATCTGTAAAAAGGGAAGGTACTTGCCTCTCAAGGTCGTGAGGATTAATCAATGAAGGGATGGGAAAGGTTTTGGTGTAATACTGGGTGAACAGTAAGAGCTCAATAAAAGGTAGTTAATTAAAGGTGCTTTTAACTCTTGTTATACCATGCTTCCTTTGAGGATCACAAAGAGAAATTAGAGCAAAACCTACATTCAAAGGCAAACATCTCTGTTAGCTAACAAGATGTTGACAATGAACTGCAGTTGAAGGTAGAAATGTTGTAAACTGGGCATAAAGTTTGTTTTTTATACTTTTTTTTTTCTTTCTTAGGATAATGGCTGATTTTATAAAAATGATACGTGTTCATTATATTAAAAGCGTAAGAGGGAGGGAATCTCACCACCCAAAATAACAAATTAATTACTCAAAATTTGTATGCCTATCTAGGCATATATGTGGATATAATTTCAGAAAAGTTGGATCATGCCACTTTTTAGTAAAAAACATTTAATTTTACTTACGTTTAACTTGGGGAAGGAGGGACTGAAGTGAAACTAAAGGAACTGCTGAATCAATATACTTCTTTACAACAAGAAATTAGTTCTTAAAAGTCTCTTCCAAGTTAATAAGAAAGATTATTTAAAAGTTTGAGTTTTGTTATCATGACTTTTAAAAATTGTGTTCTAACTTCAGACAGCAGCATTTGCTTTCCTGATATAAAAGACAAACCAAGTATCAAATTTACTTCAGATAATTTTTCTATTATTGTAACTTCATTTCCTTTTATGGCAGGAGCACCAATTATACTTGTTTTAGCTCTTCTTTTTCTTTCATCTCTGCTTCTGAAGTTTTGGTTTTTAAATAAACTTTAAAATTTCCTCAGTAGTTATTTTAATATTTTCATTTTTCTGCGCTGGAAATACCAGTTTTACAGTCATCCACAGTGCTAGGATAAACCTTAACAGGGAAAACTGGACGCATGATCACCAGAGGGTCTGCTAATAGTTATACAGAAAATTGTTAATGGTTCTAGAACTAGATGAAGCTTAAAATATAATTTCTAATGTCAGCTCTCTCCCTTTTACCAATCAGTTGCTAATTAGTATATTACTGTTTCCTCACTCTGCGACACTGAGAGGTTGAAACCTGTTAGAATGAGTTTCTGTTTTACAGAAATAGAAATTGAAGATGGGAGGGCTATGCCCAGAAATTGTCAGAAGCTCTGGACTACCTCTTATTGGTAAAACAGGTAGACAAACATGAGTTAATTTGTAAGGTATTTAAGTTATGTTAGAATACTTGTTCATTGTCAATCTCCACCGTGGGGGAAGTCCATATTAAAATCCAAAGCATTAGAAGCATATTAGAACTAATTCCCTAAGACTTGAACTGATGAGCTTAGACATATATAGTGGGTGAAATAGGTAAAACTTTTGAATTAGCCTGTAAGTATAGTTAGAGATCTGAGAATGTCTGTAATAGTCAGTGCTCTACAGTTAATCTGTACTAGAATATAGGATTATGTTCAATCACATATGCTAAAATATCAGTCCAGTGATATTATACAGTGGATCATTGAGATTTTAAGAATCTGCCAAATATTCACGGGAATTACTATATCGCTGGGGAAGTGGGGACTAATGTGTTTGAAACAAAAATATGTAAACTGAGGTACAAGAACACTAGTAGTTTAGAAAAGAGGGTTGAAAGGGCCTCTTGGAAGAGCCAAAATTTGTACTGATCCTTAACGGTTGGATTGATTTAGATTAACAAGGGGGAAGAAGGAAGAAAGTTTGGAGAGGTAGAAAAATAATGAAGAAAATGTGGGCAAAAAGTAAAGGTAGCTATGAATATGGTTGTGCAGGGCAGATTATGACTTCTTCAGACAGAAGTAGGAGCCATTCTCTTTTCCCACAGCACCTTTTGTTACCTCACTTATGACACTGATTTCATGATGATATAATTTACATCTCTCACCTGCTAATACTATTGGACTTCTTTTTTTTTTTACTTTTCTTTTTTCTCTTTATTTCCAAATTTATTGAGACATATTTGACATATTTGAGACATATTTGATATATAACTTATGTAAGTTTAGGGTGTACAATTTGATGATTTGATATATGTATATGTTGCAAAATGATTACCTTAATAAGGTTAACTGACACATTCATCTCTGTTCCTATGAGTTCTTTCTTTTAGATTCCACATATAAGTGAGATCATACACTATTTGTCTAGACAAAATGAAAAGGCAGCCTATGGAATGGGAGAAAGTATTTGCAAATCATATATCTGATGAAGGATTAATATCCAAAATACATAAGGAATTCATACAACTTAATAGCAAAAAACCAAATAACATGATTACTTTTTTTAATCTTCACATAGTTAGGAACTCAACAGATTGAGTCAGCCACCTAAGAGCCTTGAACAGGCCTGATTACACAACAGGAATCAGAAAATTTAACTTTAGCCAACAAAACATACACTAATCTAGTAGACCTTAATAATTTTGATAAAATATGTTTTATTTGCCCATTTTATTGTAAACACAGTTATTAGTCTTGTTTTATTTTCTTTGTAGATGCAACATTTAATGAGTTCAGTGAAGTCTTGAGAGGAGAACATATTTTTTGTTACTGAATACAGGCTAATTTTCATCTTGGTACCCACTGATGTAAATACAGTTGCACAAGAATATATACTCTTGTGTATATTCTCTATTTTTCTTTCTTTCCTTTTTGTTTCTGGTGTTATCCTCTATAATAAGTTCTTGGTTTAGAGTAGATATCTCAGACACTTTTCCATGGGAACATCATTTTCTCTTTGTGTGTGTGTGAGACAGATATTTAACTTTTGTGTACCATACCTTGTATTCCATGGCTCACATAAACTGTTGGACTTCTTGAGGGTGGGAAATGTCCATGTCTCATTTGCCTTTGTAAACCCAGTCACTCATACATTGAGGGAGGGGAGAGAATTAAGATTTCAATTCCTACTATGTTGTAGGCTGTTTCTCAAGCACTGGAATATATGTAAATGGAGACAGTGAATCCTTTTTTTCTAAAGCAGATAGATGTTTAAGAATAGTAAAAATAAGACTTGATAAGTAGGGTGATACCAGCCTAAGAAGGTTGGAAAATTAGGCATCAAAATTTGAACTTGGTATAGAATTGGTGCTGGTGATCAGTTTGGATCATTTATACCACCTTTGCAACTTGGACTTCAATCCGTGAAAAGCCACTGTACATTCTAGAGCCGGTAAATAATAAACTTCTGGGGGGGGAAATACCTAGCACCACTGTGCAGAAAATAAAAGCCTATTACTTTTGCTCAGGCATTTGAGTCCCATTAGACCATGCCTAGCATGGATCTATCCTGGGTAAACTATATTGTCTCAAGAAATCCACCCCACTTACTTTCTCAAAATCTTGGGGAATCAGTTTGTTCCCCAAGGGATTGGCCTCTGTCACCAGGTTTACAATACCAAATGACCAAAAAAAAACCAAAAACAAAACCAAAAAATGGTTTCCAGCAAAAGTAAAGGTCATTCTCTTTCTTTCCCTCATATATTTAGACTCCTTGGCCTGTTTTTCAAGAAGCTCATCTTCCTCCATTCTCCCTTTCCACTGAATATCTGAGGCACTCTAACTATGATGCACAATTGTACACTTAATTGTAAGAACTGACATTTAGTGTCTACCCTGTGCTAGATACATTACTTATGCTATTTCATTAAGTAGAACAAGTCTGAGATTGAAACTGACCCTATCTTTAAAAGTGAGTCAAAGTCACTAACTTTCCAAAGGACACACAGCTAGTAAGTATCAGAGCTGAGATCTGGACACAGGGCAACCTGCTTCTAAGTCAATCTCCCCTCCCCAGAACAGCATGCTGGAAGAGTGGCACTTTGGTTCTTTACATGGCTTCAAATCCATTATTCTGTAGACTGCCACAGAACATTATTTACTTTTTGACCCCTTTCCTCTCTCATCTTGTCCTCCTCTTTATTTTTTTTATTAATTAATTCATTTATTTATTTATAGCTGCGTTGGGTCTACGTTGCTGCACACGGGCTTTCTCTACTTGCGGCGAGCAGGGGCTACTCTTCGTTGCGGTGTGCGGGCTTCTCATTGCGGTGGCTTCTCTTGTTGTGGAGCATGGGCTCTAAGCACATGGGCTTCAGTAGTTGTGGTGCACGTGCTTAGTTGCTCCACGGCATGTGGGATCTTCCTGGACCAGGGCTTGAACCTGTGTCCCATGCATTAGCAGGAGGATTCTCAACCACTGCGCCACCAGGGAAGCCCTCATCCTTCTCTTTAAAGTAGCAGGTGGTGCAGTATGAAGAAGTATCGTTCTGATTTTTACTTTTTTCTCTTTTGGACCACATAAACCATTTTTTGTTTTTGCTGAAATAAATGGTACTGTACTTGATGGAGTTATTGTTTGTAACATCAGGAGACCGAGCACCTCACATCCTGGCATCAGGCTTGGGAACCTCTGGCCCAGTGAATTGGATACTGTAATATTTCTGGTTTTGGCCACTGTTATGTGCAGAATAATTGCCCCAGTAAGTTTATGGTAGTCCTTTTCACAAACAATATGTGAATGTGTAAATAAGTGAACATTGACTGCATTCAGCTAGTTAGCACCTCAAAAGGAAGCAATAACATTCTGAATTTTTCTTGGACATTCTGAATTTTTCTTGGGAATTTTTTCTGAATTTTTCTTGAGCAATAACATTCTCTTAGTTTTCAATCTTTTTCTGGTAATAATTATTCTAGGGCTGTCATCTTCAAACCTGTTTGTCAGTTACCCGTACTAAAGATACATTTTACATTACAGTCTGGTACCTACCTCTGAATATGTAAGACAATAGATTTATAAAAATAGTATTTCCCTTACTACATGTGGTCTAGTATCATATTTTGTATTTTATTCTGTTTTATTTAAAAATCCTGGTTGGAACCCATTAAATTTCATCACCCCCTTGAAAAATGCTCTGTTAGAGGATAAACCTGATGTAATCTATGTAGTTCTTCAGAAGCCTCTCTTATTCTCCTCTCCTTTTTGCTCAGATCTTCTCTTTTGCTTCCCTGTATTCTGTAGCCTCACCCAAGTCTGTTTCTCTCCTTTCCTCCTTCTACCCTTCATTTTTCCCCCTTTCTACTCCACTAATGCAAAGCTGTAATGTATTTATGGGGGTTACAATTTTATTTTTCCTAATCTAGATGAATTTAAGTTTTTCGTATCTCTTTGTGTCTTGCAAATTCAAAACAAAACTAAATTACTTCTAACAAGAGTGGCATGTGCAATTTTACCTTCCTTGTAAGTTACTTATTAATAGTAAAAAGTTTCTCACTCTTATGAACTATACCAACAGTATTAAAAATACTATTGTAATACTTTGAAATTAAAGCAGTACACTTGCTATACTTATTTACTTTGTTGGGTTTGGGTTTTTTTTTTTTTTTTTTAAGGAATAACCTTCTGTGTGTCTGGGCTGTACCTATTTGTGAATGTAACTTTCACTATAATTAGAAACAGCCCTCAATTCTTCTCTATTTATTGAGTCAGTTAATCCTATTCATGCTATTACCTTGAATATCTCTCATGGTTTTTCCTTTCTCTCAATTCTCACTGCTACTATCTTATTCATATTTCTTCTAAGTTATTGCAATTAGCTCCTGGTTAATCTTCCTGAACTCTCTTAGTATATCCTCCTCCACAGTAATATTATGAAGTAGAAATTGATCTGCCAGTGACTGCTTACAGCGCTCCGGTGGCTTTCAGCCACCTGAGGATGGAGTCTAAATTGCTTGGCATGGCTTTTTATGGCTCTTTGGTGGATCTGCATCCATTCTCTCTTTGGCAGCTATGGGGTCGGTGGGGAGGAAAGTGTGGGGAGAGGCTAATAAAAGATAAGCAGAGCAGGCAGCTCACTGTTTCCACAATATGTCATTATCTGAATCCTTTTGCAAGTGTTTCTTTATCCAGAAGTTCCTTTCTTTTCATTCATTTGTCCTCTAAATCACATCTGAGATATTATTCTAGGGATTTGTTCCAGTAGTTCTCTTGGCACAGGTCTCAGTATATTATGTCTGCTTGCATGTGCACCTCCTCCTATGCTGGGAGTTTGTAGACAGGAGAGAGGCATCTTCATTTGCATCTCCCTAGTGTCTGGCCAGGAGGATGTTAGGTGCTGACTATATGGTGAGCAACTAGATGCACATGGACCTTGTTCTCACAGAGCTTTTAGTCTATCAAGGGCTGCAAATGATTAAGCAAATACAATAAAATATGGTAGGAAAAGTGCAAGGTGTTGAAGGCTTCCTCGCCCTAGTAACATTTAAGTTGAACACTAAAGAATGAATAGGAACTAGGCAATAGGTGAAAAAAAGTGAGTAGAAAATTGAGAGGGAAGGAATAGTCTATAGGTAGGCCTGCAGGGAAGAGCATGTTACAACTGAGAGACAGAAATAACATCCCATGGCTTAGTGTTCAGGTGGCAAGAAATGAAGCTACAGAATATGCAGAAAGCTCAGTCGTGCAGGGCTTTGTAAATAGGATGACCATAGAATTGATCTTCTGAATTGCAAAAATTTTGAGAGGGAAATGGGCGGGGGGAGGTATTAATAATTAATATGCCAGGGTAAGAGGCATACACAGATCATCCTAGATGAACTAGAATTCATGGTGAGTTTGAACTTTATCCTAAGAGCATATAGGGGTTCACTGAAGGACTTTACTTCAAGTAGAGAATTTGATCAGATTTACATTTTAAAAATCATGATAGCTCTGGTGTGGAGAATAAATTGGCAAGGAGCTATTGTCATAATTAGACCAAAGGACGTGGTGACTTCAACCAGAAGTGGGAGTGGATTTGAGACAGGTTTAGGAAGTGAAGATTGATTAATCAAATGGGGGCGAGGTCAGAGGTAGGAGTTAAGGATGATACCTGGTTTCTCTTGTTTCAAAGAAGGGCATTACAATTCTCTGATGAAAACAGGCAGGATTGGGGAGGGATGCTGGTCATGAGGTCAAATTTAGACATGTTGGGGCTTCCCTGGTGGTGCAATGGTTGAGACTCTGCCTGCCGATGCAGGGGACATGGGTTCGAGCCCTGGTCTGGGAAGATCCCACATGCCGCGGAGCGACTGGGCCTGTGAACCACAATTGCTGAGCCTGCGCGTCTGGAGCCTGTGCTCCGCAACAAGAGAGGCTGCGATAGTGAGAGGCCCGCGCACCGCGATGAAGAGTGGCCCCCGCTTGCCGCAACTGGAGAAAGCCTTCGCACAGAAACAAGGACCCAACACAGCCATAAATAAATAAATAAATAAATAAATAAATAAATAAATAAATAATTTAGACATGTTGAGTTGGAGAGACCTTTGAAATACTGAAATGGAGATATTCTAGTAGACATGAGTTCAGAGGTATGAATTGGGGGAGGAGATTTGTATATATTTGTGTCTTGTTTGTAATTTTATTTTCCCATTCTTTTTTAAAATTTATTTATTTTATATTTATTTTTGGCTGCGTTGGGTCTTCATTGCTGCGCAAGGGCTTTTCTCTAGTTGCGGCGAGCGGGGGCTACTCTTCGTTGTGGTGTGCGGGCTTCTCATTGCGGTGGCTTCTCTTGTTGCGGAGCACGGCCTCTAGGCGCGCGGGCTTCAGTAGTTGTGGCACGTGGGCTCAGTAGTTGTGGCTCGCGGGCTCTAGAGCGCAGGCTCAGTAGTTGTGGTGCACGGGCTCAGTTGCTCCGTGGCATGTGGGATCTTCCCGGACCAGGGCTCAAACCCATGTCCCCTGCATTGGCAGGCGGATTCCTTTTTTTTTTTTTTTCTGTTATATACACAATTTTGTTTTTTAATGATAAGGTAGTTCAAAGCAGAAAATCAAAGACGATACTATTTTCAGAGAAAATTTTTAAAAAAAGCAGAATTGAGGTCCTGAATAATTGAGGTAGCATTGAAACTTGAAAGGAAAATCCCTCTCACAAAGTATAATATCATATCATTTAAAAAGCCATTGGTTTTCATACAAGTGTCTATAAACTTAAAGTTATATAAATGCATTTACTTTTTTTTTTAACATCTTTATTGGAGTATAATTGCTTTACAATGTTGTGTTAGTTTCTGTGGTATAACAAAGTGAATCAGCTATATGTATACATATATCCCCATATCCCCTCCCCCTTGCGCCTCCCCTCCCACCCTCCCTACCCCACCCCTATAGGTGGTCACAAAGCACCGAGCTGACATCCCTCTGCTATGCAGCTGCTTCCCACTAGCTAGCTATTTTACATTTGGTAGTGTATATATGTCAGTGCCACTCTCTCACTTCGTCCCAGCTTACCCTTCCCCCTCCCTGTGTCCTCAAGTCCATTCTCTATGTCTGCATCTTTATTCTTGTCCAGGCAGGCGGATTGTTAACCACTGTGCCACCAGGGAAGTCCTATTATATTTTATTCTGTGTACTTTTATATACTTTTGTCCAAGTTTTTAAAAATGGAATAGTGTTTGGCCATTTGTTTCTGAGTGGCTCCTATAGCTGTAGTTTTCATTTGTTGAGCCTATGCCATTGGCTTTAAGAACATTTTATCTTATTTAATCCTCACAATAACCTTGTGGGTAGGTGGTATTCTCATTTTACAGATATGGTTAGACTCAAAGAATTTAAATAATTTTGCCACGGTTGACATAATAAGTGGCAGAACAATATTTGAGCCCAGGTTGGTTTAACTCTGATCTCCACAGCTGTTAACCTTTAGACCTTAGGTTGTCTTCAGAGACTACAAAAAGAGACTCAAACTGCTCTCACACTCTTCCTTTTACATTGGCGGTAAGACATACGTACACATGCTTAAGAGTAGGAGGTAAACATTATCTTGCATTGGTGTAATACTTTTAAAATGTTTTAAATGCTTGGTATAATGTCATCAGTTCTCTCTAACAAAGTTTGAGTGGCAGCACTCCCTAACAATTGTGGCGAATGTGATTAAAGAACCAAATGCAGAATCTGCTTGGGTGCGCTATCCCAGAATAGTACTCTGGCCTTGGAGGACTTGAGCTGATGTTCACCAGCTGCTAAAGCTAGTATTGTGTAATGTTTAGGGGAGTGGATAGTTCTGCTAGAATATGTTATAATGTGTAAGCTCTGTTTGCTTTTTAATAGCCAACTCCCTGTACTGGATCCTGAATCGATGAAGTCAGAGATCTGCGCTTCCTTGTCAGCAGGTAAAATTTGACATTTTCAGAATGTGTAATATTGAAGTATTTTTATACCTCTATTTAGGCATAGTCAGAATGAATTCATTAAAATAGGAAGCTTTTCAGTTTAGAGTCTGTCAACCGTGTTTTACAGTTTGTCAGTTTTCCTCAGTTTTGCCTGGTTGGCAGATCAGATTTTGAGAAATTTTCCAGTTGATTATTTAATAAATAACTTTGTTAGGCTTTATCTACAAAAGATAATTGACCTTAGCAATTTTTGTAGTCTCATTTTTTAAATTGAAATATATATTTAAGCTTTACCACATTTTAAATCTGAGTCCTTTTAAATATTTTTTTAATAATAGCTAATCCTAAGTTTAAATAACTGAATCTTTACAGGAAATAATTTGAAAGTTAATTTCAAAAACTTTCAAGTTTTAAAAATGTATTGAAAAATAGCTGGACATGATCAAGAAAGATTCTTAAATTTATCTTTATGTCTCAATTTTGTCTTACTGCCAATTCTTTTTATACCATGTAATGGAGTTATTTTGATAGAGAGGGAGGAATAAATGTATAATTTGCTGAAAATGCTGCTTCATATTTGTCACATTGGACTTTAAAAGAGTCTCTGAATTCTAACTCATTTTTAGAACAATCTTTAAATGACTTGGTTATTTTGTCATTTAAAGTTTCTACAGTTGAATATTATTTCTTTTCAGCAAGTGAGATAAAACATGATTCCAAAGGTGCAAACATTTCCTTAGGTGAAGTTACTAATGAGACTTCTTCAAATGAAAAACTGGGAGACGTCAGTGAACACACAAAAAGTTCAGACTTGGATGAAAAGGTACTAGGGAATCTTTTGTATTTTCGTATTTCTTGGTCCAGTTAGTGGTAAATACAGAAGTCCATCTTAGCAGTGCTGTCAGGTGACAAGGGAATGGCCTTTTTGTTGAGTAAAGAGTCACGTCATTCTGGCTTGATGCTTGCCGTAAGCACAGTATTAACAGAGTTTCACTTGTCTGGGAAAATGGAGTGTGCTGTTTAATTATATATTTATATATTTAGCTTTTTAGAATCCTGAAGTTCTTCTCAAACCTATGTAAATCTTTCTAAATTGTTACATATCTTCCTGCCTCACTAAATACAAAGTACTGAATATCATTTGATCTTCTTTGAAGTTTTAGAATATCATAGTGCCTGAGTGCTATGAATGCAAGCATCAGTTATTCGACCACAGATGAAGAAGGCATAGGAATCGGAGCTAAACCTAACTTGATGTTGGAACATACCACTGGTGTATGATATGGAGAAAATTTGGGGTATCAATTATCTGCCAGATAATGTGTATGATTGTCTTAACCTTTTGAATAATTTAATTGACTCCTAGACAACTATTTCATGTTTTCTTCTTTCTCCTTATTCCTCCTCATTTGTCCTCATAGCTAACAACCTTGTTTCCTACTTTACCAAGAAAATTGAAATAATTGGAAAAGAACTTCCTAAGTTCCTACCAATACATTAGGCCACCTACCTGCACCTGTTCCCAAAACTTCAGCTTCACTTCTGTTACACTGGGTGAACAGGGCAAGACTATTCCCTTCACCTGTGTGCTAGAATCCATCTCTTCCCTCTCTTAAAATACACTCCAGTAATTCTGCTTTTATTACTGGATCACTCTCTTCAACATAAGCATACTTTTCTCCCATCTTCAAACAAAACCAAAAATACACTTTCATGGTCCCATTTTCCTTTTCACCTCTTGTCCTATTTCTCCAAAGACTTGTCTAGACCCTCTATCCCCAGTTTCTCTCCTCCAGTTCCAAAGATACTCACCTTCACCTCCACCAAAACTACCTGTCTTAAACTCTCCAGTGACCTGCTCGTTGCTGAATCTAATAGACATAGTTCAGTCTTAATCTTACTTAACCTATCACCAGTATTTAACAGTTGATCACGCTTTCCTTGAAACATTTTTTTCACATGGCTTTCAGGTTAAACATGCATGCCTAGTGTCCTGTCTGTCTGCAACTTCCCAGTTGGTTTCGCTGGTCTCTCCTGATCTCCCTGACCTCTACATGTTGGAGCGACCCAGTGCCTACACCAGGAGTCTGTTCTTTTTTCCTATCTAGATTTGCTCCTTAGATGGTCTCATCCAACCTCATTGCATTGAATGCCATCTGTGTGCTAAGACTCTCAAATTGATATCTCCAGCTTGAACTTCGTCTCTGAGCTGCAGACCTTTCTCTCTAGTTGCCTACTTGATTTTTCCACTTGGATGTCCAGTTACACTTCTCAAACTTAACGTGTTCAAAACTGACCTCCTGTTAGATGTCCACTACCCTACCACAAACCAGCTGTTCCTGTAATTTTCCCCTTTTCTATTAAAGGCAACTCCATCCTTTATAAGTTATTTAGGCTCAAAAACCTTGGATTTCCTTACTTTCTTTTTCTCTCACTCCATATCCAGACTGTAAGGAAATCCTGCTGGCCTTAGCTTCAGATGATGTCTGGAAATTATTCACTTTTCATCACTCCCACACATACCACAGAGGCCCAGGTCCAGGCCCCGCCTAATATCATCTCCTGCCTGCATTACTGCAGTGGTCTCCTAACATTTCTCCAGCTTCTGATATTGTCCTCTTGTAGTTTATTCTCAACATAGCATAAACTAGATCATGTTATTCTTCTACTTCAAACTCTCCAGTGGCTTTTAATATTCATATTCCTTACTGTGACCTACATGGCCCTTTATCTGTTCCCCCTACCCCTCCCCTACGTTGTTACCTCTCTGATCTCTTTGACTACTCTCCTTATCCATTTACCCTGACCACATTAGTCTCCTTGCTGTTCTTGGAACAAACCAGGCTTTCTCCCACTTCACGGCCTTTGCCCTTGCCATTTTATCTCCTAAAAAAAAAAAAAAAAAAAAAAGATATAGCTTACTTTCTTATTTCCTTCACATCTTTACTCAAATTTCGTGTTCTCAGAGAGACCTCCTCTAGCCATCCAACCTAAAATTCCGGTATTCTCCGTTCTGTCAACATTTCATATCCCCCTTTCTTGTACTTATCATGATATAACATACTTTACATTTACTTATTTATGTTTACCTCTGTCTCTTCCTGCTAGAATGAAACTCCATGAAGGCAAAGATTTTTGTCCATTTTGCTCACAAATGAATCTTTAGCACCTAGAGCAGTGGCTGATACAGAGTAATAACACAAATGATTGGGTTTTTTTGGCCGCCCCGCACGGCATGCAGGATATTAGTTCCCCGACCAGGGATCAAACCTGTGTGCCCTGCAATGGAAGTGCAGAATCTTAACGACTGGATTGCCAGGGAAGTCCCAAATGGTTGTTGAATGAATATTGAATGTGAACCTCATTTGAAAATAGTCTTTAGGGACTTCCCTGGAGGTCCAGTAGTTAGGACTTCACCTTCCAATGCAAGGGGTGCAGGTTCGATCCCTGGTTGGGGAGCTAAGATCCCACATGCCTCGGGACCAAAAAATCAAAACATAAAACAGAAGCAATATTGTAACAAATTCAATAAAGACTTAAAAAAATGGTCCATATCAAAAAAAAAATAGTCTTTAAGTGTTAGAAGTGTCCTATAGCATGAATAAAAATATCACAAAGTACTTGCTTAATGGTTTGATGATAACAGCCAGTATGTATTGAGCCTTTATTAAATGCCAGCCAGCCAGTGCTAGAGACTTAGCACTGGTTATATCTTATCCCTATGATATAAGGAGGTGCTGTTCAGGAGTTCCCAAAACCACCCTCAGGTTCAGTGATTTGCTAGAAGGACTCACAGAGGTCAGCAAAGCTGTTATTGTAACTCAAGGTTACAGTTTATTTCAGTGAAAGAATACAGATTAAAGTCAGCAAAAGAAAGAGTCACATAGGGCAGAGCACAGGAGAAACTGAGTACAAGCTTCCAGTTTTTCTCTCCCAATAGAGGCACGTGAACACTGCTTGCTTCTCCCAGGAGTGATGTATGACAGAAACAGAATATTGCCAGCCAGGGACTTGCCTGAAGCTTGGTCAGGGTTTTTATTGGGGTCAGTCACATAGGCATGGTTGACCACCTGCATGGCTGACCTCAGTCACTCAGTCTCCAGTCCCTCCAGAGGTCAAGCTGATACCACATGGCTCAAGGACCCCGTCATAAATCACAAAGACTTTCTGGAGTGGCCCAAGGCCTCTACCATAAATTACACTGTTAGCTTACACTATCTGTTGTGATCCCAGACACCCAGGTAAACAAAGACACACAATCAGGCAGCATATTCCAAGGGCTTAGAAGTTACCTTCTAGGAGCAGGTCACAGGCCATTCCTTTAACATAGGCATATGGACAACCCACATTTACTGAGTTAACCCTTTACTGCACATGAAGTGTGTACTGCTATTTCCCTTTGCAGATGAAAAAACTGAGACTTAGTATCTTGTCCAGGGTCACACAGTAGAACCCCTTGACTCTATAGCAGGGATCAGCAAACCTTTTCTTTAAGACTAGATAGTAAATACTTGTCTGGCTTTGTGGGCCATATGGTTGCTGTCCTAGCTACTCAGCTCTGTTATTGTAAGGAGAAAGAAGCCATAGACAATATGTAAACAAATGTCAATTGCTGTGTTCAAATAAAACTTTATTTACAAAAACAGGCAGCCTGCAGGCTATAGCTTGCCAACCTTTGCTCTAAAGCATTAAAAAATAAAGTTTGTACTCTATTCTACTTAAAGCAGAAGAGAAGACTTTTTGCTTTCAATTCTGCAAGGATAGATTTTAAGAGACGTTTGCCAGAATTCACTGAGTTCTTAACACTAAATATTTAAAGATGTAGACTATTTTCAATATTAGCTCTTTTAAAAATAATCCCCAAAATCATTTAGCTGCTTCCTAGTGTGGTACTACTTTTTGGATTTGTTTAAGGGAAGGGGAATGATACTTTTATCTTTCTGATACCATGGTAAGCTTCAAAGTAGCAACTCTTTAGAAAATATTGATACATGACCCTGTCAGTAATATTTGTCTTTAAAATATCTGGCCCCCAAATTTGGGAATTAACAAACTTTATCCATCTCTCACCTTATATTTTAGGAACTTTAGAGGGTAAATAGGTTGATTTATAGGACATATGTCTAGCCTGCCACTTTTCTGCTTTTATGTATGGTTTTCTGTGAATTTTTAGAAATGCTTCCTTACTGATCTTTTACATATATATATATTTCTGTCTTTTCCACAGACCTTGTTTTTTCTTTCTCTTGTATATCAGTTATACCCAGAATCCATATATAACAATTTTTAGATTTACCATGGTAGTAGTTGCTTAATGATTCTAGTTTTGAGCCCCAGATAGTTGAAATGCTAGTGTACTTTTTAATTTTTATTTTGAAACAATTGTAAATTCACAGAAAGTTGCAAAAGTAGTTTTCCTCCATGATTACATCTTAAAGCACAATATCAGAAGCAGAAATTTGGTATTAGTATAATGAGTGTATGTAGTTCTGTGTATATTATCAAGCGTGCAGATTTTTGTAGCCACCACTGCAATCAAGATAATTATGCCATCACTACAAAGATATTCCTTATGCTACCCCTTTGTCACACATCCCTCCCTACCCCTAACTTCCATAACCTTAGTAACCATTAATATGTTTTCCATCTCTGTAACTTTGGTATTTTGAAATAAATGCCCAGGTTTGCAGTTGCTGGGCTGTCTGGTAGTTGCATGCGTAGGTTTTAACTTGGGTGGACTTGGCCTCCAGGTTACTCCCCCTGTGGTAGTAGGCAGTTGAAATGTTTATTCAGTTCGTTTAGTGTCATCTGGGTTGTTTGGAGTCTACCTTACAAAGGTGTAGTTCAAGGGTCAGCTAGAAATTTGGACCAAGTTTAAAGCAGATTTGGGGGCTTTCTCTCTTAGGCTCTCCCGTTTCCAGGATTCCCAGCCTCACTTCCCAGTTTCTGATTTTGCCCTATACTCTGTCTTCTGGTTCTTTGTGTCAGTATGGCAAATTTTTAGCCTTCCCCAGTGGTTCCAACCAATTAAGGCCTCTCTTTAAGAATAAATCCATAAAAACAGGACTGTTACCCAGTGTCATTCCCTCTTTCCCTCCAGATTCTGCCTACTTTTCATACCTTTCCAGTGTTTTCAGGCAGAGTTTTTTTTTATAGTTCATCTGAGAGTTACAGTTGTTACCTGAAGAAGGATTAGCCCAATAAGAGATACTTATTTGCCATTTCTCAAACTGGACCTACTGTGTCTTCTTTTTAATTTTATACAAATGACAGCTTATCATTCTTTGTCTTTTTTTAACTTAATGTATAATGGAGATTGTTTCCTTTCCATATATGTAATGATACTTTGTTTTTACAATTATATAATTATCCACTATATGGGTATACTCTATTCAACAAGTTACAGTGTTGATGGACACTTGGTTTGTTCCCATTTTTTGCTATTTTAACATTGTTGCATTATGCATCCTTGAGCATAAGGCATTTTGCATATGTGCAAGCATTTTTGGATTAATTCTTAGAAGTAGAATTTTCAGATTGCCCTACATAGAGATTGCTTTGATTTATGCTTCCATCAACATTGTATGGGAATGACAGTTTTCTCCCTCACACACTCACCAACTCAGTATTAAAATTTTTTTATTTTTGTCCATCTGTACATTTTTACAAGTGACTTTTCATTTGCTTTTCTCTTATGAGTCTAGTTAAGCATCTTTTAGTATGTGTAAAAGCCATTTACATTTTCTTCTGTGAACTTCTTTTTTACATCCTTTGCCCATTTTTCTTTTGGGATTTTGATCTTTTTTTATTTGCAGGAACTTTACATATATTAAGCATATTTGTTCTTTGTCATATGTTGCCATACTTTTTCCTGTTTTTTCATTTGTGTTTGACTTGGTTTAGGAGCTTTTTACCTTGAAGGAGCTTTTTATTTTTATTTAGTCAAATGTATGTGTTTTCTGTTGTTGTTGTTGTTGTTTTAATTAATTAATTTATTTATTTTTGGCTGTGTTGGGTCTTCGTTTCTGTGCAAGGGCTTTCTCTAGTTGTGGCGAGTGGGGGCCACTCTTCATCACGGTGCGCGGGCCTCTCACTATCGCAGCCTCTCCTGTTGCGGAGCACAGGCTCCGAACGCGCAGGCTCAGTAGTTGTGGCTCACGGGCCCAGTTGCTCCGTGGCATGTGGGATCTTCCCAGACCAGGGCTCGAACCCGTGTCCCCTGCATTGGCAGGCAGATTCTCAACCACTGCGCCACCAGGGAAGCCCCTCAAATGTGTGTTTTATTTTATGATACTTGAGTTATGAGTTGTATTTAGAGAAACCCTTCCCTGTTTCTGGATTAAAAATGTTCACCTGTATCTTTTTCTAGTGCTTTTTTGGTGATATTTATTACGTTTACATTTTTTATCAATATAAATCTAAATTTTATCTTGGAAGAAAAAATGTAGAAACAATGTAACCTTTCTGTTCTTATTTTGACAGGTGACTTTTGTCGTCTTAGCATATGAAAATATTTTAAATGTTTGTATTCAAACCTGCTGATACCGTAATTCATGGTTTCTGCCTTTGGTGTCAGCTTAGGCTTTCTCCAGCCTCCAAATTATATAACTACTCACCTTTATTTTATTTTTGATACTTTCAGTATTTTTTATATTTAAATCTTTAATGAACCTAAAGTATTTTGACATGTGGTGAATTGGTACCAAGCTTTTTTCCATCCAGTCAGCTAGCCTGTTGTTGTATTACTATTTATTGAATCATTTCCTCACAAATTTCAAATGCCATCTTTAATAGTTTCAATTTTTATGTATAGAATGATTCTTTTACTTGTCTTTTATTTCATTAATTGCTCAGGTCCTGTACCAATTCCATACTGTCAATTACTTGAAAAATAAAAACAGGAAGGCTTGCTTTAAAAGATACTAACCTGTATTATAAATCTAAAATATTTTTGGCTATTCTTATATTCTTCTAAGAACTTTAAACACACATTGTAAAGTAATTTTTTAAACGTATAAATGAATTTGCAGGCAATTAACATTTTTTACCTTTAACATTCTCATCCAGGAACATGGTATATCTTTCTATTTGCTAGTGTTTCACGTTACTCAGTTGATTTTTATAGTTCAGTAGTATATATAGTGTGTACCATTATTGTAAAATATGATTATGTACTTCAAAAAGACTAGAAAGATATAAAGTAAGATATTAAGTGGTTATCTCTGGCTGCCCAAATGATGGGTGATTTGGGGTATTTATTTTCTTGGTGCCTGTTTTTTCAAAGGTCTAGTATGTATAATTTTCTTACAGAGAATCACAATTCCCAAAACACTAATTACTAATTGTAAAGTGCTTTAAGTGTAGCAATGTTTTAAATACATATAAATATTTCTAATGAAAAATACATTTATGTTGGTAAATACCACCTAAAAATAAAAATCACTCAAAGCTGTTTTTTTCTGAATAAAAAGAAATATAACTTTAATTGTCCAAAATAATTTGAAATGGTGGCTTGCATAATTAAAGGTGACATCAAAAACTGGGAAAAATGTATTGATTTATATTAGCTTTTCTCAACAGCAGAAATTTTAAAATCAGTGTTCATATTTTAAATAATGTAGAGTAGAATTATTTTCCTGCTTGACCATGAGCTAGTCGTTTAATTAACATCTAGTACATTCTGATCTGGTAAGCCTCATAGCCTAACATGGAATGCAGAGATAGTCACTTATACCATTTAACCATAATCTCTTCACAGTGTAGATTTTTGGACAAGGTGACTATTCAAGAAGAAAAAGAAGATATTTATGAAGTTTGCAAAAGGTCTGTAACATAATTTTAAATTACATAATGTTAAAATAGTCATTCATGTAATTTGTATCTTCAGCATATTTTTCATTCTCTCCTGCATATACTTGGGCTACTATGCCGTGAACAATACATGGGTATTATTTAATTAATGTGTCAGGTGTATACAGATGTCAGGGATATTGTAAGTTACCTTAAAGCTATCACTAAGTGTTTGGAGCCATTAAAATATTTTTTGAGGGAGGAATGAGGAATAGTGATAAAAGAAAAAAAGATGTTTATGTGACTTCTATGAAGGTAAGACGAGCTGAAATCAGATGAACATTGCAATTTGCAGGTATCTTCTATGTCTGCAGCGATTAGTACTGAGAGCTACATTACACTCACTGGAACATATACAGATACCAAATTTAGATTTAGAGGACACCTTGGAGGTCATTTGATCCACACCCCACACCTGTTCTGCTGTTGAGGCAAGGCACAGTCAGGTCAGGTGACAAATATGTTCAAGTTCTTTTATGTTAAGACAGTGTTTTTCAAAGTGTGGTCCTTGGAGCAGCTGCATCATGTGGGAACTTGTAAGAAATGTAAATTATTTGTTCCCACCCCTGACCTACTGAATCAGAAACTCAGGAAATGGGGCGCATCAATCTGTGTTTCAACAAGGTCACCAACTAATCCTGCTACATGTTCAAGTTTGAGAACCATTACGTTAAAGAAAAGCCTAGGTAAGAATTAGATTGGCATAGAAGCCCGTATGGTTCATGCCCACCTGAAGATCTTAAAAAGAAAAAGTGACAAGGTTAACTTTTTTTTTCCTATTAAAAACATTTTGCTTACAAGCTAAATAGTTGCAACCTGCAGAGTTTTGTCATCACCTTGGCTCTGCCATAATGACCAGGAGTGTGACATTGGGTAAGTCACCACATTACCCTGGGTTTCATTACCCAATCAAAATAAAAGAATTTTTCTAAATAATCTTTTCCATCTATAAAACTCCATAATTCATATTTGTTTGTTTTATGTTACTGCTTTTATTTTGTTTTATTTGGAGTGGGGGTATGATAATTGCACATATCAATGATATCCCAAGTTGGGGAGAGAAGCAAATATTTTTATTTTGTGTGAAATTATTGAACTCCCGTCAATGCTACTAGGTTTCAACTGTTATAAGCATTGGCCCCTTTTCTTACTATTTTTACTCTCCGCTGGCCAAGGGAACCCCAGGTGAAAAAGCTTTATTAGAACTGTGTTTAAGGTAAAATACTGTAGTATCTGAATGAGGGTATAAGTCTTTCTCCGAAAAAGTAAATTCATTTATATCTGATAGCTCTGAGGTACTTTCCACCCTCCCCCTTGCTTAAGTTATTTATTTTTCTAGGTAAGTGACCTCCAAATTAAGGTGGTTTTTTTTAATTGGCTATATAGGATCTCACGTATTAGAACACAGTCAAAGCTGTTTAAATCAGTAGCCTAGAACAATACATTTCTTATACCTTCTTCCCAAAGGAAGTTCTCAAGTACTTGTATAAATTTATTATATATAGATGTCCTGAAGAATAACTTGCAGTTCATTTATTTTATTGCACTATTAATAGAATCATTGCCTGATCGTTTCTGGATTTGGATGCTAGTCCAGTTCCTGCTCAAACCTTTTGTCTGACATGATCGGAAGTACTTTGCTCTAGTTTTAACCCCACCACCCCACTTCTACCCATACCCTAGCCATTTAACAAGTATCAGTTTTCTAGTTAAGAAGGCAGGAACAACCTATTGAAAATACTGCAGAATCATAGTATATGATGGTAGTACACAGCATAGTATGTAGAATACATCAATACTATCGTTAGGATGTGTTTCTACTTATTTGATTCTCATTACTTTATGTTTTTAGAATAAATTTAAATTCTGATTTTGGTTTTTCTGCTCACACAGCAGTGATTCTAAAAATACAGAGAATGTGGTTGGTGAATGTCAGTTGGCAGCGCTGGGCCCCAAACCTGTGTGCTTATCAGTGCCAGTGCCACGTTTGAATCTAAGTGCTCATCAGGAAGACACGTTACTGAAGCCCTGGATGAATGGTACAATTTTCTTAGTAAAATTCTGTTGGCTTTTGATAATATAGAAATGATACAGGAGATTTTTCCACCCGAAACAAAAAAGTTAAGAAAACAATTGAGTGAATTCCCTGGCGGCAGTCCAGTGGTTAGGACTCTGCGCATCCACTGCAGGGGGCGCGAGTTAAATCCCTGGTCAGTGAACTAAGATCCCGCAAGCTGTGTGGCAGGGCCCAAAATAAAAAAGAGAAGAAAAAAATTGAAACAAGTATAGGATATGCTAAGATTAGAAGGTTTGTGTACCTTTAGTTAGTACTTTTGATGGAACAACTTCTGAGATATCTATATTTATGTGATAGTGGTAGTATAGGTAAATTATAGTCTATACCTAAAATATTCATATTTTAAGTGAGTGTTTTAGAAATTTAGAATGTAGTTTAGAATTTGTGTCTTTTTTTGATAATTCATAATGCTGTGAAAAAATAAACTAGATTGAAGAATTAATTCAGAAACAGTAAAATCCTCTTGTGTATGTAGCTCACACCTAACTCTTCTGGACCTCCCATTACTGACTTCATGCTGCCTGGTGTTGTGTACTATAGCAGCAAGCCCATGATGATCACATGTTTTATCTTAAAAAGCTTTACAGGTTTCATAATGAAAAGTACTGCAAAGCTATGCAGCAAAAACGTCAGCTTGTCCCAAATTATATCTGGATGCTGCCAAAATGAAAAATGAAATTACTTAAGATAAAAAACATTTTTGTGTTATCTTTAGAAAACATAATTTTTAAATGTCCTAATTCTCATTTTAAAAGACTAACATTAAGGGATAATGACCCCTGGTATAATAGTCAGCTCGGGCTGCCGTAACAAAATGCCACAGACCGGGTGGCTTAAACAACAGATATTCATTTCACACAGTTCTGGAAGCTAGAAGTCCAAGATCAAGTTTCTGGTAGAGTTCAGTTTCTGGCTGTCTTCCTGGCTTACAGACGGCAGCCTTTTCACTAAGTCCTCACATGGCCTTTCCTTGGTGCATGTGCATGGGGGGAGAGAGAGAGAGAGAGAGAGAGAGAGAAAGCTCTCTGGTGTCTCTTATAAAGACATTGATTCTATCAGATCAGGGCCTCATTTTTACAACCCCATTTAACCTTAATTACTTCTGCAAAAGTCCCTAACTCCAAATACAGTCACTTTGGGGGTTAAGGCTTCAATTTTTGAATTGGGGGGAGACACAGTCGATCCATAGCACCTGGGTTTCTCAGTAGTTTTCTTCCCTAAGAAAGGTTTATTGTGTGTAATATTTGTCTGTTTAACTTAGACAATCATTTGAATGTAGTACTCAATTCTGCTATGTAAGGCTTTTAAGAAAGCATCTTTAGCTTATAATGAATTTAAAATGTTAAGTTCAGATCTAGACATCCTTAAGGAACACCTAAGATGTAAATTACTGTATATTTCACAGGAACATACTACAGCAGCAGTCCTTGAACTGAGCACAAGTCCAAAGTGAAATATTAAAGCAGATAGTAGTAGTCATCTGTTTGATCGTTATGAAAGGAATAAGTTGTAACATATTGGAATGTAATCTCATTCTTAATCATTTCTAGATTTCAGATTTCCAGGAAAACATTCTCTTCTAAAGCTGCAGGATCCTGAAATTTGTGAAATATTTAAGAGGGAAAAAAATGTAGGGGTAAGCGCCCCATTTAAAAAAATAATAATAATCTTATAAGCTTGTACTTTGGGGCTTTCTGATTAATTTCCCTATCATAATTTCAGCAGTTCTGGACATTTTATGGATTTTAAATGGGAGTTGGTGGTAAGGGACAGAAAATGGGTAGCGATTCAGAGGATATTCACAAACAGTATAACAGGTTTAAGGCAGAAGGGTGGGGAATGGGATATCCAAAACAGAAAATACAGGATGAATAGTTCCCTGTGATGGAGAAAGCTAGTGATATAAAGCAATTGATAGGAAAAG
This sequence comes from Balaenoptera physalus, assembly GCF_965194825.1. Classification (NCBI taxonomy): domain Eukaryota; kingdom Metazoa; phylum Chordata; class Mammalia; order Artiodactyla; family Balaenopteridae; genus Balaenoptera; species Balaenoptera physalus. The sequence goes on along the minus strand of NC_138896.1, from coordinate 63,629,956 downwards.
CCTGTTGTAAAAAGCTTTCACTCATTGCCTTTTTCCGTTAATCAGAAAAGCTAAGGAAATTTTTGGTTCTAATAAATGCATCTGAAATATGCATATTATTACAGAATTAACTTTTTATACAAGTTAAAAGGGCAGGCACATGAGAAGGAGGAGGGAAAGTATAAACTTTTAAAACCACGTAAAGTAAAATGGTAATAACTTTGATGAAATATAAAAGTTTTACACTAAAGGAAATTGCAGAAATTCAGACAAATAACTCTAAATTGATTTTTTTTATAATTTTTAAAAATATAAATTGTTTGGAGTTACTTTTTATCAAGTCAGCAAACAATTTATCGTGATACTTTTTTGGATGTATAATATTTCTGGTTGTTTCAAATACTTTCTCACTTGATTGCAGTAAGTGTTTTACAATTAACACAGAAAGGGAATTTGTCTAATTTTCTAGGTGTTCCAGAAGCCCCTAGGGTTGATGATACCCCATAGATATTGCAAATTTCATTTTAATACATTACGTGGCTGTGAGCGATCACAGTGCAAGTTTGCTCACGTGCCTGAGCAAGGGGATGAAAAGGTAAAATATGTTAAGTCTTTGAAGTAGAGATTGTTTTAATAACCATCTCAGTCATATGTTTTAATTCAGATTTTCATCAACTCCTAATATATGAGCTTTGCCTGATTTTGTGCTTTACATAAATGGAATCATACAATTTGTATTCTTTTGTTTCTGGCTGCTTTTGCTCAACATTTTTGAGATTCATCTGTACTTTTTTACTTAATTGTAGATGTTTCTTTCTCATTGCTGTATAATATTAAATATTCCATTGTATGAGTATATCAAAATGTTTTTTGTTGATAAATACTGCTTTTGATGGGTGGTTTCTAAATTTGGTAAATACAGTAGTGTTCTGCATGTCTTTTGGTGAACATACGAACACATTCTGATGGGTTATACTTAAAACTGGAATTATTGGGTCAAAGGGTCTACATATATTCAACTTTAGTAGATACTGCCAGACAGATTTCCAAAGTGGTTTACCAAGTTACACTCTAACCAGCAATGTTTGAGAGTTCTGGTTGCTTTACATCCTCACCAGCTCTTGGTGTTATCAGCCTTTTAATTTAAGCCATTCTAGTGGGTGGGGAGTGATACCTTCCCTGGTGATTGATGAAGCTGAGCATCTTTCAAAATGTTTGTTGGGTGTTTGAATATCCCCTTTCTGTAAATATCTAAATATTTTGCCTATATTCTAGAGGATTATCTTTTTCTTGTCCATCTTAAGAATTCTTTATATATTCTGGATGCAAATTCTTTGTTGGATATACGTATTGCAAATAACTTTTACTACTTTACAAGTTGCCTTTTCACCCTTTTATTTTTTTAATTTTTTTGGAGTATAGTTGATTTACAATGTTGTGTTAGTTTCATGTGTACAGCAAAGTAAATCCGTTATATACATATATCCACTCTTTTTTAGATTCTTTTCACATATAGGTCATTACAGAGTATTGAGTAGAGTTCCCTGTGCTGTACAGTAGGTCCTTATTAGTTATCTATTTTATATATAGTAGTATGTATATGTCAATCCCAATCTCCCAATTTATCCCTTCCTCTCCCCTTTTCCCCCGGTAAACCATAAGTTTGTTTTCTACATCTGTGACTCTATTTCTATTTTGTAAATAAGTTCATTTGTACCATTTATTTGGATTCCACATATAAGCAATATCATATATTTGTCTTTCTCTTTCTGACTTACTTCACTTAGTATGATCATCTCTAGTTGCATCCATCTTGCTGCAAACAGCATTATTTCATTCTTTTTTATGGCTCAGTAATATTCCATTGTATATATGTACCACATCTTCTTTATCCACTCCTCTGTCATTGGACATTTAGATTGCTTCCATGTCTTGGCTATTGTAAATAATGCTGCAATGAATGTTGGGGTGCATGTATCTTTTCAATTTATGATTTTCTCCAGATATATGCCCAAGAGGGGGATTGCTGGATCATATGGTAGTTCTATATTTAGTTTTTTAAGGAACCTCCATACTGTGCTCCATAATGGTACCAATTTACATTCCACCAACAGGCCTTTTCACCCTTTTATTTTATGTATTTATTTATTTATTTATTTTTGCTTAGTTAAATCTCTAATTTTATTTTATTTTAACATCTTTATTGGAGTATAATTGCTTTACATTGTTGTGTTAGTTGCTGCTGTATAACACAGTGAATCACCTATACGTACACATATATCCCCATATCCCCTCCCTCTTGCGTCTCCCTCCCACTCTCCCTATCCCATCCCTCTAGGTGGTCACAAGGCACGAGCTGATCTCCCTGTGCTATGCAGCTGCTTCCCACTAGCTATCTGTTTTACATTTGGTAGTGTATATATGTCACTGCCACTCTCTCACTTCGTCTCAGCTTACCCTTCACCCTCCCTGTGTCCTCAAGTCCATTCTCTATGTCTGTGTCTTTATTCCTGTCCTGCCCCTAGGTTCTTCAGAACCATTTTTTTAGATTCCATATATATGTGTTAGCATACGGTATTTGTTTTTCTCTTTCTGACTTTACTTCACTCTGTATGACAGACTCTGTCCATCCACCTCACTACAAATAACTCAATTTCGTTTCTTTTTATGGCTGAGTAATACTCCATTATATATGTGCCACATCTTCTTTATCCATTCATCTGTCGATGGACACTTAGGTTGCTTCCATGTCCTGGCTATTGTAAATAGAGGTTCAGTGAACATTGTGGTACATGACTCTTTTTGAATTATGGTTTTCTCAGGGTATATGCCCAGTAGTGGGATTGCTGGGTCATATGGTAGCTCTATTTTTAGTTTTTTAAGGAACCTCCATACTGTTCTCCATAGCGGCTGTATCAATTTACATTCCTACCAACAGTGCAAGAGGGTTCCCTTTTCTCCACACCCTCTCCAGCATTGATTGATTGTAGATTTTTTTTATTTTATTTTATTTATTTCTTTATTTATGGCTGTGTTGGGTCTTCGTTTCTGTGTGAGGGCTTTCTCTAGTTGCGGCAAGCGGGGGCCACTCTTCATCGCGGTGCGTGGGCCTCTCACTGTCACGGCCTCTCTTGTTGCGGAGCACAGGCTCCAGATGCGCAGGCTCAGTAGTTGTGGCTCACGGGCCTAGTTGCTCCGCGGCACGTGGGATCTTCCCAGACCAGGGCTCGAACCCGTGTCCCCTGCATTGGCAGACAGATTCTCAACCACTGCGCCACCAGGGAAGCCCCTGATTGTAGATTTTTTGATGATGCCCATTCTGACCAGCGTGAGGTGATACCTCATTGTAGTTTTGATTTGCTTTTCTCTAATGATTAGTGATGTTGAGCATCCTTTCATGTGTTTGTTGGCAATCTGTATATCTTCTTTGGAGAAATGTCTATTTAGGTCTTCTGCCCATTTTTGGATTGGGTTGTTTGTTTTTTTGATATTGAGCTGCATGAGCTGCTTGTATATTTTGGAGATTAATCCTTTGTCAGTTGCTTTGTTTGCAAATATTTTCTCCCATTCTGAGGGTTGTCTTTTCGTCTTGTTTATGGTTTCCTTTGCTGTGCAAAAGCTTTTAAGTTTCATTAGGTCCCATTTGTTTATTTTTGTTTTTATTCCCATTTCTCTAGGAGGTGGGTCAAACTTTTCACTCTTTTAAAAGTGTCTTTGGTAAACAAAATTATTAATCTTTATATAGTCCAATCTTATCCATTTTTTTCCCTTTTATGGTGTTGACTTTTTACATGCTGTTCAAGAAAGCTTTGCCAAGATTGTGAAGATGTTCTTTTATGTTTTTCCTTTAAAAGTTTTCTTGTCTGATATTTACATTTAGAACTCTAAGCCATCTAGAATTAATTTTTGTTTAGGATGTGAGAAGGTCTAGATATATATTTTTTCCCATGTGGATCTCCAGGTGACCCAAAACCATCCTTTCCCCCACTGCACTGCAGTATCACCATGTCATAAATCAGCTGATTGTGTATGAGTGGGTCTATTTATAGGATCTCTGTTCTAATCCATTGGTCCATGTGTTTCTCCTTATACCAATAAAATATGTCCTCCCTTCCCCAGTTGATTGCTAATCTTGACTCTGTTTCCTAGACTATTTCTTTGACAGAGATTCTCTAAATAAGATTTTTGTAATGAATTCAGTGTACATTTCAAATCTTAGTTAACCTAACATCAGCTTCTTTATTCCATTGCTTTCAATTGACTTAAAAAAATTGGAATAAGCAAAAAGATAGGACTGAAATTTGTGTAGATCTTACGAAATATAAAAAGGTAATTTTACATTTTTTGTGACTTTTATAGGTTTGTATGGATGTGTTTAAGAAATATATAAGTATCAACGAGCTTTGTTTGCTACAACGTGCAGGTATGAGACAATGGAATGATTACTATGAATTTATTTATATGAGAGTTTCAAACAATGTGCTATTGTCTTAATAGTTTGAAAGTAAATTCAGTACTTTTGAGTATGAAAAATGAATGCCTTAGAGCAGCTCTCTTGGTCTTAGAAAGGATTAATAATAAGTGTGGCATTTTGGTTAATAAAAAAATTATAATCCCCCTAACACTGTAATTCCCTCACATACTAATATTTTCATGACATAGAAATTTTATTTACAGTTGTAAGACAGGAAAAAGGATATTGTTAATTGGCTTAAAATCTTTCTGAAGGGATCTTTCAGAAACTGTATCTTCCTTACTTATTAGCCCTTTTCTTTTTACATTATCCCTTGTAGCCAGTGCACTATCCATCATTCTGTGCAGTTCCCTAAATAGGGCATGCTGTGTTATAATAGAGAGGGCACTGCTGTCTCTACCCAGGATCCCTTTCTTTTATCCCACTTCCCCACAGCAAAGACCTATTCATCTTTCAAAGCTTACTCATAGGAAATAGGATAATCTCCTCTATTAGGCCCTTATCTGACTCCACAGCCTCATCCCATTCCCTGCTCCCATCTCCCCCTACTACATTGTGAGCCCCAAGAGGAAGGGACCAAGCTTTACATTTGTCACCCTGACACAGCCACCAAAACCACATAGTATGATGGTAACAGAGCACCATATTCATCTGCTTAAAATCTCATCTAGCTAAAAACAAAATCTCTGATAAGTTTGTTTTGCTGGTGATATCATCTCCTCTAAGGATTAGAGGAAGCATATGAGGGAACTGGTAGTCTGGACTTAATCCAGCTGTAGCAAGGAGGAAGTAGTTAAGGTAGAAGTAATAGGAGCCTATATAGGGAATATACCTGTCACCTGACAGGTTGTGATAACCAAGGAGGAGAAGCTACATATGGTTAGATATGGATGAACATTTATATTCCAGAAATAATTCCGTAACATATATGGAAGAAAAGAGGATGACATGGGAAAAATGCAAAACTCCCCAAAACATAATTCTGGTTGTGTGAATATCCATTATGGGAAAAGGAAAAATATATGTTTATTCAGTTATAAAACAATAAATACAGAAAACAAAAATAAAAACCTATAGTGAAGAATAAGTGCAGGAAGTTGGCAAAAACCTATATAAATTACGTTTGATGTGAAAATAGAAAGTTAGATCAGTGGAACAGATAGATAGCTCAGAATAAACTTGATATTATGTATAAAGAGGTTTAGTGTTTAGAAAGACCATAGGGTTTGGGAAGGAAGACTCATTTTATGAATGATGTTAGGAAAACTGGAGAGCAACTTAGAAAGAGAAACTCTGAATATCTCTGGTATAAAGTATAGATCTAACTGCTCAGGCTCTACAGAGAGGCCTCAGGGACCACCTAGTTCACAAGGGGAGGTACTGAGAGGGTGGGACTCCCCATTACCCTATTTAACCATAAGTTCATTTTTATCTGTTTTATATTTGAATTTCCACATAAAATTCTTTTTCCAGAAGTTGTTTGACTAAAAACATTGTGAAAAACTACTACTGCTTAGCATATACCAAAATGAATAATTGTAGTATGTTGGTAATTCAGTAAAAAGAATTAACATTTTCAATCAGATTTTTTTGAAAGTTGATAATTTCTGTGGTTTAAAGTAATCAAAAGAAGCACAAAAGATAAAAATTTGTTTATATAAATGTAAACTGAAAAAAGCTATTAGCTTCAAATATTTTAAAATATATGTATTCTGAGCTCCAGAGTTACCACATTATTGGATTCAAAAGCCCACTTTTCAATCAAAAAGTCATATGACAGGGCTTCCCTGGTGGCGCAGTGGTTGAGAATCTGCCTGCCAATGCAGGGGACACAGGTTCGAGCCCCAGTCTGGGAAGATCCCACATGCCGCGGAGCAACTGGGCCCGTGAGCCACAATTGCTGAACCTGCGCGTCTGGAGCCCGTGCTCCGCAACAAGAGAGGCCGTGATAGTGAGAGGCCCATGCACCGCGATGAAGAGTGGCCCCCACTTGCCACAACTAGAGAAAGCCCTCACACAGAAATGAAGACCCAACACAGCCATAAATAAAAATAAATTTAAAAAAAATTTAAAAAAAAAGTCATATGACATACAAAGAAATGAGCAAAATATGGCCTATTCAAAGGAAAAAATAAATCAACAGAAACTATCCTTGTAAAAGACCTGATGGCAGATAAATTAGACAATGATTTTAAAACATGTCTTAAAGGTGCTTGAAGAACTAAGGAAGATGTGGGGAACGTCAAGAAAATAATTTGTGAACAAAATGGAAATATCAGAGAGATAGGAAACCTAAAAAGAAACCAGAAAAATTCTGGAGTTGAAAAATACAATAACTGAAATGAAAAATTCACTAGAGGGATTCAAAGGCAGATTTTAGCAGGCAAAAGAATCAGAGAACTTGAAGATAGGAGAATGGAAATTATCAGGTCTGAGGAACAGAAAGAAAAAAGTTTGAAGAAAAGTGAATACAGCCTGAGGAACACCATGAAACAGAACACTGTGGAAGTCTCAGAAGGAGAAGAGAAAGAGAAAGGGGTAGAGAGAATATTTGAGCAAATAATGGCTGAAAACTTCCCAAATTTGATGAAAGTTGTAAATATAAATATCCAAGAAGCTCAGCAAACTCTAAGATGAACTCAAAGAGACACACACCAAGACATATTTTAATCAAACTTTCAAAAGCCAGAGGCAAAGAGAGGATCTTGAAAGCAGCAAGAGAGAAGCAAATTATCACATACAAGGGATCCTCAATAAGATTATAAGCAGATTTCTCACCAGAAACTTTGGAGGCCAGAAGGCAATAGGCCATATATTCAAAGTGCTAAAAGAAAATATCTGTCAACCGAGAATCCTATATCTAGCAAAACTGTCCTTCAGAATTGAGGGATAAATTATTGGTATGACATTCCCGGATAAACAAAAGCTGAGAGAGTTTGTTTCCTTTAGACCTGCCCTTCAAGAAATGCTCAAGGGAGGCCTGCAAAGTGAAATGAAAGGGCATGAGACAGTAACTTGAGGTCATATGGAGAAATAAGGATCTCAATAAAAGTAAATACGTGGGTAATTATAAAAGCTAGTATTATTGTAACAATGGTTTGTACTGTACTTTCTGTTTTTTACATGATTTAAGAAATTAATACCTTTAAAGAAAAGTATATTATTAGTGTAAAAACTAGTATTATCGGACTTCCCTGGTGGCACAGTGGTTGGGGGGTCTGCCTGCCAATGCAGGGGACACGGGTTCAAGCCCTGGTCTGGGAGGATCCCACGTGCTGCAGAGCAACTGGGCCCGTGAGCCACAACTACTGAGCCTGCGTGTCTGGAACCTGTGCTCTGCAACAAGAGAGGCCATGATAGTGAGAGGCCCGCACACCGCGATGAAGAGTGGCCCCCGCTCGCCGCAACTGGAGAAAGCCCTCGCACAGAAATGAAGACCCAACACAGCCATAAGTAAATTAATTAATTAATTTAAAAAAATAGTATTATTGTAAATTTGATTGGTAACTCCAAATCCTCTTTTCCATATTATTTAAGAGACTGATGCATTTGAAAGAACTGTTAGTTAATGTTTTGGGGCACACAGTATATAAAAATGTAATTTGTGACCTTAGCAACGGAAAGGGGTGGGGATGGAGCTGTAAAGAAGCAGAGTTTTTGTATATTATTGAAGTTACGCTGGTATAAATCCCATGGTAACCTCAATAGCTATAGAATATGCACAAAAGGAAATGAAAAAGGAGTTAAAACTTTCACTCAAAAAATCAGCTAAACACAAAAGAAGAGAGTATTGCAGGAAATGAGGGACAAAAAAGCTATGAGACATACAGAAAACAAATAGCAAAATCAGAAGTAAGTCCTTCATTATCAGTAATTACTTTTAAAGTAAATGGATTAAATTCTCCATTCAAAAGACACAGATTGGCAGAATGAATAAAAACACATTATCCAGTTATATGCTGTCTACAAAATATTCACTTTAGAGCCAAAGACAAATAGATTGAAAGTGAAAGGATGGAAAAAATACTCTATACAAATAGTAACCAGAAGAGAGCAGGAGTGGCTATACTAATATTAGACAGAATAGACTTTAGATCAAAAAAGGTTACAAGAGACAAAGAAGGACATTATATATAGTAATGAAAGGTTCAGTACAGCAGCAGTATAAACATTTATACCTAATGACAGACGATCAAAATACATAAAGCAAAAACTTACAGAATTAATGAGAGAAATAGACAGTTCTACAATAGTAGTTGGAGATTTCAATACCCCACTCACAATAATGGATAGAACAACCAGACAGAAGGTAAGTAAAGAAATAGAGGACTCAACACAAGATACCCACTAGATCTAACAGACACAAACAGAATACTCTACCCAACAACAATAGTATACATATTCTTTTCAAGAGCACATGAGGCATCTTCCTGATAGACCATGTGTTTGGCCACAAATTAAGTCTCAACAGATTTTAAAAGATAGATATTATACAAAGTATCTCCTCTGATCACAACAGGATGGAATTAGAAACCAGTAACAAAAGAAAACTGAAAAATTAACAAAATTGTGGAAATCGAACATACTTTTAAGCAACCAAGGGATCACAGAAGATATCACAAGGGAAATCAGAAAATACTTAGAGACAAATGAAAATGAAACACAACATTCCAAAACTTATGAGATGGAGTGAAAATGGTACTTAAGAGGGAAATTTATAGCTATTGTATAAATGTTTATGTTAAAAAACAAGAAAGCTCTCAAATCAACAACCTAACTTTACAACTTAAGAAACTAGAGAAAGAAAAACAAACTAAACCTAAAGCTAGTAGAAGGAAGGAAATGATAAAGATCAGAGCAGAGATAAATGAAATAGAGAACAATGAGAATAGAAAAACAATGAGAAGAAAATCAATAAAACTGAAAGCTGGTGTTTCAAAAAGACCAACAAAATTAACAAATCTTTGGCAAATGGACTAAGAAAAAAGGAGAGAAGATTGAAATTGCTAAAATAAAAAAAGTGGGGACAATAATACGATTCTACAGAAATAAAAATGATTATAAGAGAGTACTGTGAATAATTGTGTGCCAAACAAATTGGATAACTTAGATGAAATGGACAAATTCCTAGAAAAACAAAATCTTCCAAGACTAAATGATGAAGAAATAGAAAATCTGAATAGATCTACAGTTAGTAAGGAGATTGAATCAGTAATCAAAAATGTTCTGACAAAGAAAAGCCCTGCACCGAATGGTTTCACTGGTGAGTTCTATCAAACATTTAAAGAACTAATATCAATCCTCAAACTTTTCCCAAAAATTGAAGAGGGAACACTTGCTAACTCATTCTATGAGGCTGAGGCTACCATTGCCCTGATACCAAAGCCAGATAAAGAAACTGCCAAAAAGGTAACTACAGATCGATACTCCTTATGAACATTGATACAGAAATCCTCAACAAAAACTAACAAACCAAATTCAGCAGCATATTGGAAGGATCATAGACCATGACCAAGTGGAATTTATTCTTAGAATGCAAGGATAGTTCAACATACAAAAATCAATCAAAGTAATACACCACATTAACAGAATGAAGGGGAAAAACCACATGATCATCTCAATTGATTCAGAAAAAGCATTTGACAAAATTCAACACCTTTTCATGATAAAAACACTCAAAAGACTAGGAATAAAAGGAAACTACCTCAACATTTAAAAAGCCATATCTGGGCATTTCTATACACTGACATTGAACAATCTGAAAAGGAAATTACAAAAACAATTCCGTTTACAATAGCATAAAAAAGAATAAAATACTTATTAACTTAACCAAGGAAGTGATAGACTTGTACAATGAAATCTACAAAACATTGCTGAAAGAAATTAAAGATAAATTAATGGAAACACATCCCATGTTCACAGATTGGAAAACTTAGTATTGTTAAAATGTCATTACTTCCCAAGTGATCCCCAAGGAATCCCGAAATAATCTTGAAAAAGAAAAAACCTGGAGGACTCATACTTCCTATCTTGAAAACTTACTACAGAGCTATAGTAATCAAAACAGTGTGGTACTGGCATAAAGACAGACATATAAACCAATGGACTAGAATAGAGAGCCTGGATATAAAGCCTCACATATATGGTCAAATGATTTTTGAGAAGGATGCCAAGATCATTCACTAGTGAAAGGATAGTTTTTTAGTGCTGGGAAAACTAAATATCCACAAGCAAAAGAATAAAATTGGACCCTTATCTAACACTATATACAAAAATTAGTTCAAAATTGATTAAAGACCTTAATGTAAGACCTACAACAATAAAACTCTGAGAAGAAAGCATAAGGACAAAAGCGTCACACATTGGATTTGGCAGTGATTTCTTGGATATGACAGCAAAGACAATGGCGACAAAGAAAAAACAGACAAATTGAACTTCATGAAAAACTTAAAATTTCGTTCATTAAGAGACAATATCAGTAAGATAAAACAGCAGCCCACAGAATGGGAGAAAGTATTTGTAAATCATATATCTGATAAAGGATTGGTATCCAGAATATACAGAGAACCCCTAAAACTCAACAACAAAACCTGATTCAAAAATAGGCAAAGTACTTGAAAAGACATTTCTCCAAAGATACACAAATGGCCAATAAGCATGTAAAAAGATGCTCAGTATCACCAGTCCTAAGGGAAATGCAAATCAAAACTACATTGAGATACCACCTTACTCCCATTAGGATGACTGCTATCGAAAAAAACAGAAAACAGCAAGTGTTAGTGAGGGTGTGGAGAAATTGGAACCCTTGTACCCTATCGGCAGGAATGTAAAATAGTACAGACACTGTGGAAAAACAGTATGACAGTTCCTCAAAGAATTAAAAATAGAGTTACTGTATGGCCCAGCAATTCTTCTCTTGATATATACACAAAGAGAATTGACAGGGTCTCAGAAGATATTTGTACACCCATGTTTATAGCAGCATTATTCACAGTAAAATGTGAAGCAACCCAAGCGTCCGTTAAGAAACTACTTTCTCAAAGGAAATTGATGTGTTATAATTTTTGGTAGACTGTTCATATCACAAATTGGAATAAAAATATCCCCAGGGTCAACATGTTGGTGGGGGTTAAAACAGCAAGAAGGGGTATATGTCAAAATAGTCTGCATCTACCCCTAAACAGGCCACTGCCTGAAATCTCCATGGGAGTGTGGCTCCTTAGGAGTTCGTATTTAGACCATTATGTATGAGGCAGTTTGGCCCTATTTTTTGTGGATAGCACATGAGTTAGCTCCCAATGTAGTGCCTAACATCCTGGTTCACATGTTATTGCCATTAACTTTTGCTTTAATTTATTTTCATCAAGTATTTCTGATACTGGAAGTGTACCTTTTAAGAAAATGAATTTATACTACTTGATCTTTAAATATGGAAAGATTGTCTAATTTAGGAAAGATGAATATCTTAAAAGCAGCAAATAACTTTAATATATACTTCTTCCTTTTTAGTAAACACGTTTATGGCGTACTACAGAACGTTCCCTCCGGGTATACACTTTGATCTACAAGTGCTAAATGACCTTCTCAATTCTTTACTCACACATTGTTTACTGAAAGAAGTATTTCAGGTCATGAGCCTCAGCATAATGGTTAAAATGCTGGTAAGTAACCTGAAAAAATATTTTTCTAATATTTTAAGTTAATTTATCTGTTATATTTCTTGTTTGTATAATTGAGCAGTTGCATTTCTGTTTGTTGAATACTTCGTAGAGAACACTTGTGTTTTTCAGCGTAAATGAATTTGAGAAACTTAAGGTGTACTGAAAGAAGACATGAAAATGAGTGTAATTTTTTTGTTTTATCCAGCCTGCTCTGAAAATATTACTAAAAACATTTGAGTGTGTGGCAACTATGAAATTAAGGAATGCTGTACCTGCTTTAATCGATATCTTTTGCAAGGTATGATTTCATTTTATCCCTTTTATACTCTAATACTGAATAACCAAGAAAATAATGATTTCTGCTTACACTCTTAAATTGCCTTTTACTCACATTCTTAATGCCAAAGAATTCTGTTTTCAGAAATGTTGTTTTTCTCCCGAAATAAGGTTTATAAACACACTCCAGTGACTGACAGGACTTCCCCTTAATTAAATAGTTCTAAGCACTCGAGGTGACTTCTTTCAGATTCGTGAACTGTCCTCATCTCTACTTCTTAAGGATGATTAAAGAAAGTTTTCTTTTTCAAAAAGATTTGAGGTCATATATAACAAAAATAAATACACAAATCAATGTATAAATAGGACATTGTTACCAAACAAAGCAGATCGATAAGAATATGGTGGCAAGGAGTTAATTTTCTATTTGGCACTCAGCAAAAAGAAAAACAAAAATTTTTATAGCTTTTAAAAGGTATATTAAAATTTTTACTGTTGTTGAATATTTCCTAGTGTTTGGTACTACCCAGCCATTCATTTCAGAATAGGCTTAATAGCAGGAAAACACCCAATTCTCACCCATTCTCTTTAGGAAGCAGCATTGGAACCACTCTAGCAGATGAACAAATATTTCAGTGAATACCTCTAGTTCCACATTACAAAACTTGACAAAGTTACTTGCCTGGAAATTTTTTGAATCAAGAATTACTCAAACTTCCAGTTACATAACAAATGAGTCACAGGGATGAAATGTACGGCATGGGGAATATAATCAGTAATAATGTAGTATCTTTGTATGGTGACAGATAGTAACTAGACTTACGGTTATCATTTTGTAATGTACAGAAATATCAAATCACCATGTTGTGCACCAGTAACTAACGTAGTGTTGTAGGTTAATTATACTTCAGAAAACAAACTCATAGAAAAAGAGATCAGATTTGTGGTTACCAGAGGCAAGGCGTGGGGGGATTGGGAATTGGATGAAGGTGGTCAAAATGTACAAACTTCCAGTTATCAGATAAATGGGAACTAGGGATGTATTATACAACATGATGAATAGAATGAACACGGCTGTGTGTTCTATATGAAAGTTGTTAAGAGAGTAAATCCTGAGAGCTCTCATCACAAGGAAAACAATTTTTTTCTTTTATTTTGCATGTATATGAGATGATGGATGTTCACTCAAATTATTGTAATCTTTTCGTGATGTATGTAAATCAAATCATTATGCTGTACACCTTAAACTTATACAGTGCTGCATGTCAGTTATATCTCAACAAAACTGGAAGATAGATAGATAAATTTAAAATTAAAAAAATAAAAAGAAATTACTGATCACCTGTAGTCATTGTAGAAAACCTCAGTTTAATACCTCTCAGGAATTTTATCATCAGGGATACAGTACAACCACCAGTGCTATACTTAGTAAAAGACAGAATGAGTACCAAACGAGGTACAACTGATGAAGTGGTTGAGCTAACTTGGAGAACAGGAAGAATATTCAAGTTTGCATTCTAAAGTATTATTTTCATTTTTGCTTTAAATTCTTGATATAAGCAGTCTTATCGTGGTTCTCAAATATTTGAAGAAAAATATGCTTCAAAGTTTTAAAATGAATTTTAATTCTGTTTGTCTCCATGTTTCACTTCTTCCATCAGTCTCTTAGTTTTTTCCACACACATTGGTTTTGACTCTTTCATATTTTTATGAGAATGACTACTTTTTTCCCTCTTCTACAGCTTGTTGAAGCTGGGATGGTACTTGACCCAGAACACTTTAACTATATTATTAAGCTTTTATACCAAGTACAGGCTTCCAAGCAAGAAATAACTGCAGTTCTGGAAATGAAATCCAGGTAAGAAGAATCATTATAATTAGGACTAAAATATATGTATTTTGGTGGGGACTTAAAAAGGATGAAGGCAAGGCACTTATTATTGTTCACATGCTCACCGTAAGCCCTTCTCCTTATTTTGGCTATGGCCTAGTCACATTGTCATCAGCTGCTCCTAGCCAACCCTCCTGGCCAGCCTCACCAGATCTTTTTCAGTACCTGATTTCATCTCAGTACCTGGAAGATCAAATGTAAAGTCTCCCTTGCTCTGTTTCACAACTTACTTGATTCTACTTAATGCACTCTCTTATGTGTATACAAATTACTTTAATTCTTTTTTCTCTTTCACTTCTTGCCACATTAACTAAATAAAATATTTTAATGTCTCTCCTTCATTCTTTTTATTTATTGATTGATTGATTGATTGATGGCTGCGTTGGGTCTTTGTTGCTGTGCGTGGGCTTTCTCTAGTTGCGGTGAGCGGGGGCTACTCTTCGTTGTGGTGCGCGGGCTTCTCACTGCGGTGGCGCGCAGGCTTCTCATTGCGGTGGCTTCTCTTGTTGCAGAGCATGGGCTCTAGGTGCCCGGGCTTCAGGAGTTGTGGCTTGCGGGCTCTGGAGCGCAGGCTCAGTAGTTGTGGCGCATGGGCTTAGTTGCTTCGCGGCATGTGGGATCTTCCCAGACCACGGCTCGAACCCGTGTCCCCTGCATTGGTAGGCGGATTCTTAACCACTGCACCACCAGGGGAGCCCTCTACTTCATTCTTTCTCTCACTTGCTCACTTTCTCTATTCAGTTTATGGGCCTCCAAAGGCCTTAAAAAAATAAAAAAACCCTGTGCTAATTGTAAGAGTAGTACCATAATATACCTGTATTGAGAAAAAGGAAAGCCATGACTTCTATAAAAATTTTTATTACGCTGTCACATACATAGAGAAAAGTATACAAATTTTAAGTATTTAAATGAACTATAACTTTTTAACAAAATCAGATTTGATAAAGTGCAAATGATATCAACCACCAAAGTCCTTGAGAGTGCCCAGAAAGCTCCTTCAGAGGAGCTTCCACAGTTGTTTTTATCTCATTTCTCATTATCCTCTAGTACAGAGGTTTCCAAACTTTCTTGGTTCACAGTGTCCAGAGGCCAAAATAAATACATTAACAGTACCGTTTATTAAGTAGTTAAATCCAAACAAGTTAGTAGCAGTTTGACAGTGTCTGACAGATGTCGCTTGAAAATTTAAAATAACCTGAGGAGCCCCTGTGAATTTGCTCTAGTGCTCTGGATGCCATGGTGCAGTTAGGGAATTTCAGCTCTAATTATACTGCTTCCCTTCAAACACTAGCATTTAAGGTACATTTGAGTTCTTCAGGTTCTATGATTTTTTTAATTCCTTTAACTAGTGATAGTTAATGATATTTATGTTGCATATGAAAATTATGACAATTTATTTGGTAACCCCTAATTTTGAAAATTGTATCCTTATGCACTCTGCCCCTTCCTATGTGCTTGCTTCAAAACAGTTATCTTGTATTTTTTAGGAGGTATTAACATTGGTGACCTATTTATTAGTGAAGGAGAAAATTAAAAAATAACTCTGGGTAGTTAAGAGGTGTAGATCATGGTGGGGGATATGGACCCAGCCCCAAGGCAGAAGGAAAAAAAAATTTAGTATTTATTATTTTATATTTGAATTTATATTTCCTGATGTTCTTTGAAATAATTACCCGTTTCTAGACAAGGGAAATGAATTTTAATGGACATTCTTATTTTGATTTTGATTATAATTTTTAGTTAGCTGTAGTTCATTTGAAAGGCTTTCACTTTCAGTGGATAAGGCTACTACAAAGAATTCTGACATTTATATTCAGGACATCAGTGAAAATTTAGGTGTGTATATAATCTAGGAAATTTGTTAACATACATTTAATGATTTTAAAAGTTTTATTTTGAAATAATCTTAGATTTACAGAAATGTTGCAAAAATTAGTGTGGCGAATTCCCATGTTCCCATCATCTAGCTTCCTTCATGTTAACATCCTACATAATAATAGTGCCATTATCAAAACTAGGAAATTAATTTTGGTATAAATCCATTAACTCACTACAGATCATATTGCACTGTAGTAGGATGCACATGGTTCAGTATATCTTATTACTGGTTAAGTTAACCTTTATCACTTAGTTAAAAAGATTATCTGCCAAGTTTCTACACTGTAAAGTTACTCTTTGTCCTATTGTAATGAATAAATATCTTGGGGAAGAGACTTTAGCATTATGTATTATGCTGTTTCTCCTCAAAACTTCATACATTAATTTTAGTATTCTTCAGTGGCTCTTTACTACAGGTTACTACTGTGGTATTTACCCAATGGTGATTTTGTATTTTCCCCATTTTTTCTACATTAAAAAAATTTTTATTTATTTATTTATTTATTTGGCTGCACTGGGCCTTAGTTGTGGCACGCAGGATCTTTAGTTGCGGCATGCAGGATCTAGTTCCCTGACCAGGGATCTAACCCAGGCCCCTTGCATTGGGAGCGCTGAGTCTTAGCCACTGGACCACCAAGAAAGTCCCTTTTCTACATTTATTTATTTATTTTTAAATAGCATGCTTCCTTTTTTTTTTAATAGCTATTATTGCTGGGGTTTTAAAAAAATATTTATTTATTTGATCACACCAGGTCTTAGTTGTGGCAGGTGGTCTCCTTAGTTGCAGCTCACCAGCTCCTTAGTTGTGGCATGCGAACTCTTAGTAGCGACATGCGTGTGGAATCTAGTTCCCTGACCAGAGGTCGAACCCAGGCCCCCTGCATTGGGAGTGCGGAGTCTTAACCACTGCGCCACCAGGGAAGTCCCTCCCTTTTCTACATTTATTAATTGGAATTTTTCAGTAAAGAAGAGCTGTCCCTTCTCCATTTATTTACTTATTCAAAATTTATGTCAGTGTGAACTCATGGCTGTTTATTTTATTCTATGGGTTATTTATAATCTAATAATATAGTTATTTATTTTGTTGCTCAAATTGTTCCAAATTTGACCTTTGGGAATTCCTTCAGGTTTGTTCCTACATCCTTCATCATTTTTTTTTCGTTTTTCTACCACTTTCGTGTTATTTGAAGCCACAAAGTTAAGTCTCATCTTCTCTTTTCCCTGCTCCAACATTGGCAGCAACCATTTCTCCAAGGAGCTCTGGTTCCTTTTATTAGAGAATGGTATTTCAAAACCAAGACCTGAATGTGTTCATTGCTGCTAGAGTATCATTGCAGCCAGGTCTTCTCAGTGAACAGGGCTAGGAAATATATGTATGTATACACAACATACACACACACACAAGATATATATATTTATTTCTCTATTTTTATGTATATTACAAAAAACATGAGTACATACTGATAGCTTGATTCTAATCCAGCACTACAGGTTCATCTTAGTCTTCCCTTTTTCATATTTATAAATTCTCCAACAGTGAGAAACCTGACTCTCATTATCTACAATATATTTGCTCATTTATTCAGTCTTACGATCCACAAAAAGTAGTTTCAGAACTGCTAACCCATACCTCTGTGGGAAAAAAATTTAGTACATTTTTTAGTATAAGGTTATTATAGTATTCAGCCAAAATATTTCTTCCTAAGTTATTTTGTTTAGTTCTTTTTTTTTCCCTATGCCCATTCAGTGTGGTTATTCATTTGTAGACCATTTAGGTTTATTTATTACTGTTTGTATTATATTTTCAGTTATCCCACATCCTAGTTGGTTTGAATTATTTAGGGAAGTATGTGAAAAATTGCTGTCTGTTCTAACAGTCAATGCTGTACTAAAAAGATGCAATGAGAAATGTTGCTCCGGCTTACTCCTGCTCCACCGTTTCCATTTCATCCTTCTCTCTACCCCTTTTCCACCTACATACTGGAGGTAACCAGTCTTTCAGTTTCTGGGGTTATCCTCTTATAATGAGCAGATGTGTATGTATTTTCTTATATCTACTTCTTTATTACATATAGTGTAGAAAATAATAAATATTCTTTTTTTTAATTTGCTTTTTTTCACTTAGACAGTATATCCTGGAAATCAATCTAAATCAGTTCATAGAGAAATTCGTCATTTTTTAAACAATGCAAAGTACTCCATTGTATGGATATACTTTAGGTTATTCAATCAGTGATGGGTATTTAAGTTGTCCCCAATATTTTGCAATTTAAAACAATGCTACTGCTCTTGGATTGGAAAAATTAATATTGTTAAAATGACCATCCTACCCAAAGCAATCTACAGATTTAATGGTATCCCTATCAAATTACCCGTGACATTTTTCACAGAACTAGAACAAATAATCCTAAAATTTATATGGAATCCCAAAAGACCCAGAATTCCGAAAGCAATCCAGAGGAAAAAGAACAAAGCTGGAGGCAGAGCCCTCCCAGACTTCAGACAATACTACAAAGCCACAGTAATCAAAACTGTATGGTACTGGCACAAAAACAGACATGTTGATCAATGGAACAGAATAGAAAGCCCAGAAATAAACGCACACACAGTTAATCAGTTAATCTTCAATGAAGGAGGCAAGAATATTCAATGGAGAAAAGACAGTCATTTCAACAAGTGGTGTTGGGAAAGCTGGACAGCTTCATATATTTAAATCATTAAAGTTAGAACATTCCCTCACACCATATACAAAAATAAACTCAAAATGGTTTAAAGACCTAGAAATAATGACACCATAAAAATCCTAGAAGAGAACATAGGCAAAACATTTTCTGACATAAAACGTAGCAATATTTTCTTAGATCAGTCTCCCCAGGCAAAAGAAACAAAAGCAAAAATAAACAAATGGGGCCTAATGAAACTTAAAAGCTTTTGTACAGCAAAGGAAACCATAAACAAAACAAAAGACAACCTACAGACTGGGAGAAAATATTTGTAAACGATGCGACCAACAAGGGCTTAATTTCCAAAATATATAAACAGTTCATACAACTCAATATCAAAAAACCAAACAACCCAATCAAAAAATGGGCAGAAGACCTAAATAGACATTTCTCCAAAGGAGACATACAGATGGCCAACCTGAAAAGATGCTCAACATCGCTAATTATTAGAGAAATGCAAATCAAAATTACAATGAGATATCACCTCACACCAATCAGAATGGCCATCATCAAAAAGTCTACAAATAATAAATGCTGGAGAGGGTGTGGAGAAAAGGGAACCTTCCTACACTGTTGGTAGGAATGTAAATTGGTACAGCCACTATGGTGAACAGTATGGAGATTACTTAAAAAGCTGAAAATAGAGTTGCCGTATGATCCAGCAGTCCCATCCCTGGGCATATATCCAGAAAAGACGAAAACTGTAATTCAAAAAGATACATGCACCCCAGTGTTCATAGCAGCACCATTTACAATAGCCAAGACATGGAAGCAACCTAAATGACCATTGACAGATGAATGGATAAAAATTAGGAACTTGTCCTTCCTTTTTAATGCTCTGGAATAATTTATAAAGCATCGGGACTAATTACCAAAATTGACCCCATAGTTGGCTGTCACACAGTATTCTTAGTTTAATGGAACCCTCCTCTTTTCTCCTTTTCTTCTTCTCCTCTTCCCAATTGCCGGTGTGCTTCTCCTTTCATTTTTGTCTTTTTTTCTTTCCCAGAAGCTATCTATACATTTCACAGATTGCTTTCTTTAAATCATACAAAACTTTTAAGTTCCTTCTGTGTGGTTTGTGTTCTAATATACCCAGACAGTTTTTTTCTTAGCATTTTCAAATTTAGTGTGGACTTTGTCTTTGTAATGGTAGCTCTTAATCAATGTTAGGTCCCTCTGGTAGTTTCCCTTTTTGGTTCTCCCCTACAAGTATTTTTGTTTGTTTGCTTTGTTTTGTTTTGGTCAGCATTTGCTTGCCACAAATCCTTATGGACCAGTGAGAGTGAAGTGGGAGCAGTAGAGATCAAGTGCTGAGATTTAATTTTTTTTTCTCTTTTTATTCACAATTATTTTAAAGTTTTGACATTCTCTGTCTTCAAGTTAGGATGAAAGTATGATTTCATGTGGAATTTGCTTTTTCCTCCTTGTTGCCTGTGGTTAGGTATCTGCTCAGTTGCCGTTTTCTTCAGCGCTGAATAATTTTTATAGTATATTACTCTCTCTTTCTCCAGTCTCTTAGGTATAAATTATAGAACAAATGAATTAGGAGCAATATTGACTTTTTGGGTGATGAACATAATTAACCCTTTTTAAAAAAATTATTTATTTATTTATTTATTTATTTATGGCTGTGTTGGGTCTTTGTTTCTGTGCGAGGGCTTTCTCTAGTTGCGGCAAGCGGGGGCCACTCTTCATCGCGGTGCACGGGCCTCTCACTATCGCGGCCTCTCCCGCTGCGGAGCACAGGCTCCAGACGCGCAGGCTCAGTAGTTGTGGCTCACGGGCCCAGTTGCTCCGTGGCATGTGGGATCTTCCCAGACCAGGGCTCGAACCCGCGTCCCCTGCATTGGCAGGCAGATTCTCAACCACTGCGCCACCAGGGAAACCCTATTAACCCTTTTTTATTGTTAAAGGTTACAGATGAGGCAGTTTATAAAGAACTGGAAGTGTGATTTAGAGTCAGCCTTGAATGAAATAGAGGTATGTTGCTTATCTTTTAAATAAATTTCTGGGATCTCTGAAAACCAATAACAACAAAGAAACTTTGGATAGTAACCAAGTTTTAGAAAAGTTTTACAATGCGGCTGTTACACAGAGAAATGAAGGAAAAGAAGTTTAATTTTTTGCAAGTTAATACTTTGAAATGCAAACATAATTTCTAGAGTTGTGAACTGTTCTAAAAATAATTGTAGAAATAGTTCAGTTTAAAATTAACTTATGTTAAGCTATAATAATCTATAGCTTAGCCTTTAATTCTTGTCACTAGGCAGACTCCCTCAGTGCACAAATGACTTGGCTTTATTGTCGAGATCCATAGGTGGCTGCAGTATGTGACATGACAGGGTAAAGCCAAGGTCATTGTGCACTCCCCAAGCATTTAAAGTCTGAATAAGAAATAGAGGACTTTCAGGATGACTGTACTTTTTAATTTAAGATCATTTTTGTACTCATTCTAGTAATTGTTGATCTAGTCTAAATTAGAATTTATATCCTTGAAACAATTTTTTGTTGGCATGGGAAACTTTCTTAGTTTAGAATTGAAAATAATAGGAAGATAGTAAGTTTACTGAAATTTACTTTGTAACACCTTTTGTAGAAGAAATGTAATGCCCAAAATTATGTGTGGGCTGCAAATCATAAATGGCCAACTAACTGTAAAATGCAATCTCTAAAAGTAATAAAATAGTGTATTGCTGTGGAAGTAGCTCAAATCATGCTGCTAATCATCTCTTTTCCTTAAATCTATCTCCACTGTGTAGTTCAGGTTTGGGGGTGACATCATTAAGTACATTAGGAGCTAGATAATTAAAACAAGTGTATGTTGACATCTGGAACTTATAGAGGCATTGCTATGGACAGAAAAGCAAACTGTACAGTAACATGTTACTGCTGTTGTAACACTTGTCAGTAAGTTTATAAGGTTTGCAGAGATTGTCTTATTAATTTCTGTATATCTAATGCCTGCATGTGCCTACCCCATAATATGTTTGCATAAATGACAAGTTGCATCTTTTGTTTTTAATAATTCTCATAGCATTATAAAGAAAAAGGTGACTGGACCAAATTGGGAAATTTATACATTAACATAAAACTGGGCTGTGAAAAATTTGCAGATTTCCAGAGATTTTGTGCTTGTATTGCTGAAACACTAACAAAAGACTGTAAAGAAGAGAGACCAGGTGTTCCATTTTGTGAATTCGCTGAAACAGGTAAATGTCACTGTTTTGGTCTGAGTACTGTGTGTTAAGGTGATACAGTGTTCTTTATTATTGATTGATGGATTGACTGGTACAATGTTCATAACATATAAAGCTCTTAATAGTCTCCATGTTGGAGATAAGTTAACACTGCAGTTTTTAGATACTTTTCCTTCTTTTTATACATTTTTCCATCTATTTATTGTTAAGTTAGATTATAATGATAAAAGGTCAATAGAATATCAGATGTTTCATGTTCTTATTTTTCTTTTCATTCACATTGGTAAAACTATTTCTAAAAAATTGTAGTGGAGCATCTGAATTTTTGAATCATTAAGTTGTTACTATTTTCACTATTGCCACGTCAACAAAATTCATATATTTTTGAGACCTTTCTTTTTACATCAGCTCTTCACTGCTATATTCTGTGTCAGGGTTGGCAAACTCTGTAAAGGACCAGATTTTAGGCCTTGCACGCACGGCATATAATCTGTGTCACACGGTTTTCTTTTCAAACAACCCTTTAAAAATAAAAACCATTCTTAGAAGCTCACAGGCTGTACAAAACCAGGCCACAGGCCAGATTTGGCCCATGGGCTTTAGTTTGCCAATACCTGGTCTTTGTGGTAATATCACTAATTCCATATTAAATTTGCCTTTTCCATCATTCTAAGTGACTCACTTTCTTCCATATACCTACTTTGTGTTTCAGTTAGCAAAGATCCACAAAACAGTGAAGTAGATAAAACTTTGCTGGGAAGAATCGGAATCAGTGCTATGTACTTCTACCACAAGCTGTTGCAGTGGTCCAAGGTACTTCACTAAATTTTATTTTGGCTTGGTATATAGAGTGTTAGTTTTAAATTTTTGAGCAGAATATAGGTTAACCCTGAAAATTTGCTAATAATTTGCTAATTTGCTAAAAATTTGCTAATAATCATTACGGGTGGCAAATTGAGACTTACACAATAAGTGAATTATTAGGTGGTATATTAGGCAAATATGGAAAGGATGTGGCATGAGAAGAATCTCTATGACTACTATGAAGAATCTCAGTGTAAGGAACGCTTAGGAAGCTGTGCTAAATATCGTATTTATTTGAAGCACCTTTCAATTCAGAATTTATTTTGCCAGCTCCTGAGTATTGATAGTATTATAATTTTGGAAGCTCTCTCTTAAGATGAACCCGAGATACTAACAATTAACAGAACTCTTTTAAAATCACTTCTTAGGATGCCCTGGAATACTGTATACCATATATCTTCATGTCTACCTTTGAGGCTTAGCTCACCATAGAAGTGTTGTAGTGATTCTAGACCATATTGTACTATCATTGTTTAGATTTCCCTGAGGTGGTGGTGGAGTTATAGATTCAATAAAGTTAAGTAAAGTAAAGGACAGAAAAATCCAAAATAGGGAGCGAAGTGCTGAGGGATGGAGAGGAAGATAGTTGAGAGTGGGGTTACTATTGAATTAACTATTAAAATGTATCTTTTATTCCTTCCTTCTTTTTATAAAGAGGTTATTTCACAATTGAAATAATATTTAAGGACATGGTCACTCAGGTACGCATACAAAATTCATGAATTTTTTTTTCAAAAAGAAAATAATTTTTAAATAATCATTGTACAGAAGATCTCCAGTCTCCAACGTCTTCTAAGCGGTTTAGCACCTATTGTGTGGTAGGCCTGGGATGGGCAAAATGTACCTTGGCTCCGCTCTCACATTCTAGCTTAAAGTCTGTCATAGCATTAATTTCTTGGGTATTTAATGCTTGAGAATTTGAGGACTACCTAGTTAGAAGACCCTTTTATAAAACTCAGACTGATTTTGCTGAAATTTTAGAGTATGTTTTAATTTTATTTGGTTTCTTTTTAAAGATTTGTTTTTGATGTGGAACATTTTTAAAGTCTTTATTGAATTTGTTACCATATTGCTTCTGTTTTATTTTGGTTTTTTGGCCGTGAGGCATGTGGGGTCTTAGCTCCCCGACCAGGAATCAAACCCGCACCCCCTGCATTGGAAGGTGAAGTCCTAACAACTGGACCACCAGGGAAGTCCCCTTTATTTGGTTATTTTTATTTAGGGTATAAGTGGTTGGTGAATTTGTACCCTTTTCTTTTCTTTTTTTTTTTTCCTGGCTGTGCTGCGCGGCATGTGGGATCTTTTTTTTTAAACATCTTTATTGGAGTATAATTGCTTTACAATGGTGTGTTAGTTTCTGCTTTATAACAAAGTGAATCAGTTATACATATACATATGTTCCCATATCTCTTCCCTCTTGCATCTCCCTCCCTCCCACCCTCCCTATCCCACCCCTCTAGGTGGTCACAAAGCACCGAGCTGATCTCCCTGTGCTATGCGGCTGCTTCCCACTAGCTATCTATTTTACATTTGGTAGTGTATATATGTCCATGCCGCTCTCTCACCCTGTCACATCTTACCCCTCCCCCTCCCCATATCCTCAAGTCCATTCTCTAGTAGGTCTGTGTCTTTATTCCCGTCTTGCCACTAGGTTCTTCATGACCTTTTTTTTCCCCTTAGATTCCATATATATGTGTTAGCATACTGTATTTGTTTTTCTCTTTCTGACTTACTTCACTCTCTATGACAGACTCTAACTCCATCCACCTCACTACAAATACCTCCATTTCATTTCTTTTTATGGCTGAGTAATATTCCATTGTATATATGTGCCACATCTTCTTTATCCATTCATCCGATGATGGACACTGAGCATGTGGGATCTTAGTTCCCAGACCATGGATTGAACCCGTGCCCCCTGCAGTGGAAGCACGGACTCTTAACCACTGTACCGCCAGGGAAGTCCCAATGCCTGTATTTTAATTTTAAATGTTCACTATCTTATTTAGAATGAGTATTTTATTATCTTACTTAGCATGAATTTTTTAATGAAACATTCCATTTTGAACATAAAAGCAAAACCATTGAAATTAAACTTAAGGTATCCCTTGAAAAATGCACTCATTTATACAGTCAGATTGAAAGTACTTTGACATCATAATATGCATCTGACTCAAAACAGCATGTAATATAATATAAAACAAGAGTCTGAAAACCAAAAGCCAGATCTGGTCCACAGCCTGTTTTTATACAGCTCATGAGCTAAGAATGTTTTTTACATTTTTAAAGATTTAGAAATTTAAAAACAACCAAAAAGAATAAGCAGCTGACCAAATGTGACCTGCAAAGCCTAAAGCATTTACTGCCTGGCTTTTAATGGAAAAATTTTGCTGACCCTGGTATAAAATAATAACACATGTCCAATTTCTGATGTCCACCCTAGAGACAGCCTTTATGTAGACAATGTGAAATAATTAGCCTATTGACTCAAAAGAACAATTTTCAGACAACAATTTTATCCCCCCTTTTTTTTCACTATCATTCTTTATCTAAATTTCATATGAAATAATCTCCTTTTCATTGACTTTCCCTCCTGGATCTCAGGGTGATCAACAGAAGAAGAGCAAAAACATATGATGGGTAGCTTTCCACATTAAGGCATGAAATCCTTTTGCCAAATGAAATCTTTAGAGGAGGCACAGTGAATAAAACAGATGAAAGGAGAACCGATGAAAGGGGGCCCAGTGGTGGGCGTGGTTAATGAGACAAAGCCCTGCTTGCTCCCCTTCCCTTTCCATCTTTGTGGCTGAGCAGGAAAGGGCTTAAGGAGAGAGTCTTGGAGCAGTTTGACAACCATCAGTCTAGAATTATTCAAGTTGCATAATTGGCTTCTATATAATTATCAGTGACTTTGAACCTCAATAATACTCTTAATGATTGATACTCAGTGGGTTTTTTTTGTCTTTTTTTTTTTTTTTTAACTCTAGGGAAGGAAGGTCTTAGATAAACTATATGAATTAAAAATACATTTTACAAGTTTAAAAGGACTTACAGGACCTGAGAAGTTAGCACCGAGATGTCAAATTGTGAATATTGCAGCAGAAATTTTTCTAAAAAGTGGAAGCCTAGATGGTGCCATTTGGGTATTAAGGGGTAAGTTCTGATATATGCCAACATGAAATAATTTGTTAAGCTTGTTATAAATTCTTGGTTTTGTAGTTATCTCAAGTTGATATTGAATTGTGGGTGATAATTTGGTCTAAACCCCTAGTGATCATGCGGGTAGGAAAGGTTGTTACATAAAATGAAAGGAGAATGTTAACCTAGCTTTAAAGAAGAAACTATGTGAACCTTTGCTGAAAAGTTAGTTCTTACTTTGACCTAAGCACTATATAGATGCTTTACCTGATTATCTCAATTAATCTTCATAGAAACCCTATGAGTTTGGAATTATTACAATCCCCATATTATTGATAAGAAAATGTTGTCAGAGACAGTAAGCAGCTTGCCCAAAATGACATAACGAGTAAGGAGTGGAGGCCGGATTTAATCCCAGACAGTCCAGCTTCAGAGCCCAAGCTTCAGATGCTGAGACAGGGAAATCCTGACTGCAGTCTGCGTAACTCTATCTTTGCATGTGCCGACAGCCATGGCTCCAAACCAAGACAATAAAGATTATTTCCCCTAGTAAGTCAAATCATCTAACAGAAATTACGATGAAATTAAGCCAGCAGAAGCAACTAAGGTGAGTTTGGCATGAGGTAAATAAAATTTAGAGAGCACAGTAGTAGCACAGCATCTAATGTAGCTTTGGCTACTTGGACCATCAAGCAGATTTTATTTGATAAAATGGGATAGATAAGAATGAAGAAACTTCGAGAATCTCAGTTTAGGTGGAAGATGGAATAAACGCACAGGTAAATAAAATAGAAAACTTTTACACTAACACACAAAACTAGCATGCATACATACTCCTATATACATAAAACACCATATTTGTTCAGTGCTGAGGGTTTATGGAATATAGAGGTTGTGATTAGACTTCGTGATCAAAAGCTTGTTGGAAAAGGTTTTCTTCAACTTAACAAATGTAGCCAGTGAGGTTTCCTAGGACGGGAAGATTAATCAAAATAGAAAGATACCACACAAAATACAAATATACAAATACAAAATAGAATGTTTATAAAAATAGGAAGTAGCAAAATGCAAGCCAGAGCTCACAAGCTCTGTGAGAAAGAAAAAATGTGGCAAGAAATGGAAAGGGTAAAATAGTTGGTAAAAATGGGCCTGGATGATCTTCTGCCTAAAAGTTTCTGGCAAAACCAGTCTTTCTCAAACTAGAGATTGGGGAAGGGTTTGTGGGAGGGGTGTGGAGTGGTCTATGGAGATTTAAAATTTTTACAATTTTGTTGTTTCAATTTTGAGATTATCTTTTTAAATTCTATCAGTTATAAACACAGGATTTTCTTTTGCAGTGACCATTCCAATTGAAAGTCATTTTTCATAAGTAAAATTTTATTTCTTCGGAAAAAAAGGGCCCACAGAAGTATGTTAAGTTGTCCCCAGAATTTTTTTGTTCTTCAAAGGGTTCTGCAGTGAACAGGCCACTCTCAAGAAAGGAAATACAAATGGCTTGATCTCACTTGTAATAAGTGAGAGTAATACTTACTTGTATTAAGAGAAATAAACATTAAAATCCTCAACACCTGTCAGACCAGCAAAGATTAAAGTTTTGTGATATGCTTTTCGTGAGGGTATAGAGAAATGAACCTTCACATATATTGTCTTTAGGGACTTTTTGACAAAATATCTGTCAAAATTTAGTAATGCATATTTCCTTTAATCTATTAACTTCATTTCTAGGAATTTGTCCTACAAACACATTTATGTCTGTATACAGGGGTATGCACTGTAAGTTATATGGAATCTCTTTTTTAACCCATCAACAATGATAACAAAGAATTCCAGATAACTTAAGTGTCTGTTAAGGGTGTACCAGTTAGTGAAACTGTGTGACAGCCATATGATGGAATAGAACGACGTAGAGCTGCAAATACTCATTGGAATGATCTCCAGGATTTACTACCAAGTGAAAAAAGGAATGTGCTGAACGGTGTACACAGTATGCTACCACTTCTGTAAAAAAATAAAATGGATACATACATACTTGCTTTATACCCTTAAAATACTTGCAGAAGGATGCACAAGAAACTAGGAATAGTGGTTGCTTCTGGGAAGAAGAATTGACTGCTTGGAGGACAGGGATGAGAGACAGATTAACTTGTTACATATTTTTTCTATATTTTTTCTTTTTAAAAACGTGCATTTATTACCTACTAAACTTTTTAAAGAAGGGGTTTACATACACTTACTCATATTTGAGAAATGTAGAATACTTTATACATTTTTATTTAATGGGTGGCAGCCATTATGCAGCAGTCCCCAACCTTTTTGGCACCAGGGACTGGTTTCGTGGAAGACAATTTTTCCACGGTGGGGGGTCGGGGTCGGGGCCGGGGGGATGGTAATGCCAACGTTGGGGAGCGGCAGATGAAGCTTTGCTCGCTTGCCCGCCGCTCACCTCCTAATGTGCGGCCCAGTACCAGTCCGCAGCCCATGGGTTGGGGACCCCTGCTCTATTGTTTGGGCCTTACACATTTTCACGTTCACATTTTAAACTCTTCTTCAGCATTGGTACCTTGTATCCTGGCAAATGAACAACAAATTCCTACCTTACCTTATACCCTTACCAGCATTAAAAAAAAAAAAAAAAAAAAAAACTTAAAACTATAATTTTATAATTAAGGTTTGGAGGCTGAAAAATAAATGTCTTAACATTCTAGAATACAAATTTTGTAAAAAAAAAAAAAAATTTATGCTATTTATTGAGAAACTGCTCTTGAATTTTAAAATAACTTTTATTGCCTTTATATAAGTAATACATGGTTATTATGATTTAATAATATGTTCTGCTTATCCACCCCTTCTTATTTCTCTATAATGAAATACAGAGAAATTTCTATAGAGAAATAGAGAAATAAGAAGGGGTGGATAAGCAAAACTGATGATAAAAAATCCTTTTCAGCCACCCACCCAGTGTTATAAATAACACTATAGTGTTACTATACAGACTCTTTAGTACCTTTCATTTTCATCAGGCAACAGTCTTTCTGTGGACATCTTTCTGTGAAAGGGAATATTCCTCTACAACATCACTTAATGGGCTGCGTAGTTTTCCATCTTATAAACAAATATAGATAAACATAGATACATAGATATGTCCGTGAGTCCACTTTTCTTGAACTAGCTGGTTTTTAAATTTCTATGATAAACAAAATCCCTGCTAAACATCCCTGCTAAATCTTAATTACACCCTTAGGATAAATTCTGATGGAATTACTGGGTAAAGGTAAGGGCAGTTTAAAGCTTTTTGATAAATGTTGGCAAATTTGCCCTTGTTGCCATTCAGATTTGCAGCAAGTTATTTTGAGGTTATTAGAAAGCCTCCCTTTGTGAGAAAATCCTTAGAGAACAATTGCATAGGTATTGTCTATACAGTCATTGTCCTGTTAGGGATCACGGGTGCACATAAATAGTCCAGATGTTAGTGCCCAATTTTATGTTTTTTAGTTACCAGACAGACTGGCGCACTTCAGTTTATGCAAACCCTAATCTGGCTATTCCGAACATTCCATTCCAGGTGTTACCTCTGTGAATAGAATACAGAAGTACTCTACACCTTTAGAAGTGTTGTACTAATTATAGTCATCTTGCCAGCATTTCAAGATGCATATTATGAAACACCCTTGCCAAATTCATTATTATTTTTCCTATCTCTTTGTTAGTTTGACAGGATAAAAGTGATATTCACTGGTTTGTTTTGCATTTAATTGCTTATTAGAAAATTTAACTCTTTCTTTTTATTTCTATTTGTACTTATTCTTTTGTGAATTACCAGTTCACATTCTTGGTCTGTTTTTTAATGTTAGTATTTCTCTTCATTATTGATTTAATCAATTTAGGAGTAAATTAATGAAGGTATCTGTCTAAATGAGTTAATAATTGTAAAGCACTAATATTTGTAAAACACTGCCTCGTAGGTAGTATAAATCAAATCAACCAGTCAAGTGAGCTCTAGTAATTTAAAAACAAGCTCCTGCTTTAAAGTTTTCTACTCGATACTTAAGACTTTATTTTGGCATTGTATGCTTGAATTATCAAATCTTTCTTTAATACTTTCTGTATGTACTGTGCTGGGAAGGCCACGAAAGGAAAGGATTGACTCCTGCTCTTTGTCCAGTTGAAAAAGAACACAGGAATGTGATTTGAATGTTACATGACAGCGTTTCATTATGTGTCTCACTATGTGTATAATGATTGAGGGAATTAGGTAAATGGTAAAATGCTGACATTTCTAACATGTTAACACCTCCGTGTTCTATACTACAGTCTCCCATTGTTTTTCTCAATGTGAAAATCAGGGCAGAAATTAAGGAACTTCAGCATTATAGGTAATATTCTGTTTTCTTTAAGCTGTGTGATGGGTACCCAAGGATTCTTTTTATTATTATGCTTTTGTAACTTCCATATGTTAGATATTCCTCTGTACATAGCAAGTATTTTATTTAAAAATTTTTAAATAGGCAGATATTGTGGGGGAAAGCTGCTCCCCAAGAATACCAAAACTAATTAAATTATGTACTCTTTACTATAAAATTGTTCAATTTGTCTACACATACAATATTTTACCTTATAATGTATACTCATTATAATCTGAACATTTTGTCATATAAAAATAATCATTAACTTCAGAATCAACAACTGATTGGTACATTTAGAAAAATGAAGAATTAGTAAAGAGATAAAAATAACAAAATGGTCATTAGTTGCATCTTCTTAGGATGATGATCATCACTATATAAGTTGTTTCTAATAAATTTGAGCTGTGGTTATCTTTCTGAGTACACATATTTAAGTTTTTCCACTTTCTCCAAAAGATACTTAAAAACATTTGTTGTGATTATACTGTTAAATGTAATTTTCATGGTGTAAAGTACTTGTACTTCTTCTTTTTGTAAGAGTCAGAGTGGGTCATCAATACACGACTGTGGCCTTGTGATAGACTGGATGTGCTCAATCGGCGTAATCTGCTCTGTACAATTGCACATGAAATTTTAGCGAAGAGTCTTTACAGACAGACATTTGAAGTTTTGCAAAATCTACCAGGTTTTCAAAATTCTCAAGGTATGTTTTTTAAAAAGTCTAGCTTAATTATCTCTGACCCATCTGGTATTTAATAAGAAACAGTTCTCCACCTGTTTTGGTTGAATTTTATATTCCAGCATATATTTTTAATGATGTTTTTTGTAAAATGTGTTCTCTGCAAATTGAATATGCTTTCCTGATGGTTCAAAAAAAAAAAAAAAAGAAAAAAAACCCAGAGATGCTTATCTTTTGTCAGCAGTTCCTACAAGGAGCATTTCATCATTCCTTTTCTAACCTCTGTCAAGTCATCAGCAATCAATGTTAAGTGCCCCCAGCAAGCTTTATACTGTACCTTAAAATAATTTTTTGCATTGGCATAATAAAGAATACCTTTTCTTTTATCACTTAACAAACATAGAACATAGTTCCCATTACCTTGGAACATAGGAAAACATGGAATAAATGGAGGAAATTATGCAGATGATGGGTTCAAAGAAAGAGAATGCCAGTGTGGGCAATGGCAGGCAGTGCTCTTGAATGCTTGCAAGTCATATGTCGGTAGCAAGAGAGAGTCCGTGTGAAGGGTAACAGCAAAAGCTTTGGGTCAGGAATGAGCTGAGCAATGGGTTCAGGGTGGTGGGTTAATGTTTAATGAAAACGTTAACTTGAAGGCCTTCCCTCAGTGCTTTATCACTCTCCATTTTCCCATGTATTCCACTGAGATACTGTATTGTCATTAACATTCTTATCTGATTCTCCCTCTAGATAGTAAGCTCCTTAAAGGCAATTGTTTTCTTTATCGTGGTATCCCTGGTACAATGGCTGCTGTAGAACTAGCTTTTGATACACAATTATCATGATAATGAAACAAAATATAATAGTGAGATTAAACAGATAGTTGTGCCAGATTTTGGAAGACCCTGAATGGCAGGCTAAAGGAATTTTCTTCTCTATGTGTAGTAAGGGGTCACTAGAGTTTTGGCGCCAGGGCGTGACATAATGGAGTTGGTGTTTTAGGAAAGTTCCTCTGGTGGTAATGTTTAGAAAGAGACTAAAGGTAAGGAGATAAATTTCCTGATAAGGCCTAGACCACTAAAAAATCCTAAAGTGATAGAGACCTAGAGTCTAGGTCATAGACCCACCTGACTGAATATAGGGGATAAAAGAGTTGGAAGTATCCAAGGTGACTTCACTTTCTTCTAAGTGAAAAGCAGAAAGGAGTAGACATACCCAAGAAAGGAGATTTTGTGTGTTTTTTTAATTTGAGAGTGAATATTTTTGAGTGGATGATTTATTTTTAGTCGTGGGAAAAACAAGTCTGAGGTCTGCACTGTAGATAGAATGCAAACAGAACCGTGCAGATGCAGTCACACGTGAGGACCATGGACAGAGGTGTTAGTGTAGCCTCTGAAATCATATTCCTTTCACATTCTCCATTACAAAGTGAATGAACTGTTTTGCTTTTGTCGAATTTTTTGTTTGTTTGTTAACTTAGTATGTAAGATGATTGCATTTTGGTGACTCTGACTTTTATAGCAGGTAGGAAGGGGCAGAGGAGAGCAGAGGGGAAAGGAAGTAAGAGAGAAGTTTGAGAGAAGATAGATCAGTTTCACTATATCAATGATTTTTTTCTTTTCAGAAACTGTGGAGGTCTCACAGTATAGCCTTCTTTTTAATAAACTTCTAGATGCCTGTATAGAAAGCAACAGTCTTGGTATATCATCCTCCGTAGCAGAATTCATGATTTCAAAGAGCATCCCTATTGATTTTTCCTTTCTTAGAAGATTAATTACTTCTTTAGGAAGAAGTTGTTTATGGCTCAAAGCCAGAGCCCACTACAAAAGTAAGTTACATTTTAAAATTTTAAAGTTTGATATATTGGTTTTGAATTTGATTTTCTAACCTGAAATCTATGTATAATATTCATGGCGTGGCATTAAATATGTAAAAAGAGCAGTTGATACACATTTAAAAATAGTGGTCTACATAGATTTGTGCTCTTTTGAAACCTGTTATTTCTCATTTCTAATTGCTATATTTTTATTTCTTTCTATATTGGCATGTCCACGGGAGGATATGAAAAGGAAATAAATGACAGAATTTGAACCAGTTTGGCATGTTTTATAAATATATAGGAGTAAACCAATTGGTAGAATGAAGCTTAAGGAATACATATTTATCCCTGGTATATCCCTGATCTTTTTGGTTAGAATATGTTATAACAGGCACATAGGAAGTACAGAGGGTGTCATTACAATGCAACATGATACATAACAGTTTTTCACATGGCTCCTAGTAATGTTTACAACTGTTCCTCTCTAACAAGTAAGCCTAGAAAACGAATACTTTCTCTAGTCCCAATCTCCTTGCAAGTATTTTAATTAGAAAACAATTCTGTGTACAATCTAGATCTAGAAAGGAATTCTTTTCTGCCTTCATGCAGTAATTTGTCTTAAATTTCCATTTCTACCACTATCAACTATATGACAAACATTTGAGTACCTACTCTGTGTCACCACTGTGCCAAATGTGTCAAACATCCCAGCCATCCCTACACCAACAAAAACCTCTCTGAACTTGGAAGTGTTTTTCATGTTCCCAGCTGTGATCAGTTCAGCAAGTGGTAACTTTTTTTTCCCAGTGAAATGGGAAAGAAACTATTAGTGTGCATTACAGGTAGTAAGATTACGTATTATTTGATCAAATTTTCATTTCAGTTACATGTATTCTTATATGTGTGCTAGGTCATTATGTAAAATGTATTTCTTATTATAGGTTACAATAAAACTTTTGAAAGCAGAATTTTTATAAAAGGATGATCAGAAATTTAGAGGCAAGGTGGAATATTTGTTCATAACACCTCATTTCAATTTTGTGGTTATGTTTCAACTCCTTATACTATTTCCCTGCAGACTGCTAGAAATCACACCGGAAAGTATATATGTACTATTTGCTATAACTTCTTGATTTTAGTTTTTAGAATTGATGTTAATGAGGTATTTTTTCCAAATAATTGTGCAATTTGGGACAAATGCCAGCAGAAGGCATTTATATGCCTCAGGAATAACGTGTTAACTTGGAAACATATAAATGAGATTTCTATGAATCTGTTTTTTAGTTGAAAATAAAATTTTGTATTAAAACAGCTAAACTTAATCATTTAAAAAATTTTTAATTGACAGCTTTATAGAGATATAATTCAAATGCCACACAGTTCACCCATTTAAACATGTACAATTCACTGGTTTTAGTGTATCTACAGAGTTGTGCAACCATCACCACCATCAATTTTAGAACATTTTCATCAGGCCAAAAAGAAACCCCATATGCGTTGAGTCACTCCCCATTCCCCCAAATTCTTTCAACCCTGGTAATAATTTAGTTTTAAAGACTTTTTTTTTAAGCGATGTGTTAAAGCATTTAATGCTTGAGTATAATTCAGTACCTTTCCTATTAGCTTAACACATCTATGCTTAATTTCATATGTAGTGAAACTTCTGGGACTTATGCAAGTGAGGTTATACGGTAAAGAGTATTTTTGTTTTGTTTTGTTTTTAATGTACCTGAGTTATAAAATGAAGTGAGTAATTTATAGTCACTGATCAGTCTTCAGAACATCTCATTTCCTGACAGTGTTGACATTTAAAATATCAGTGGAACTCTCTTTGGATCTGTCTTCACACACAGGTTAACACATGCTAGGAAAGCCTTTCAGTGCCTTATAATCACATCTAGTAGTACATATTTGATTCTGAGCTTACAGTTAATTTTTCATCAAGGTACTGTTAAGGCAGTAGTGCCAGTGCCTTTGTTTTGCTTTTTTCTTTAATATTTTTTACAGCTTTATTGAGATAATTTCATATACCATAAAATTTACACATGTGAAGTGTACAGTGCATTTTTATTTATTTGTTTATTTTTGGTTGTGCTGTGTCTTCATTGCTGCACGCGGGCTTTCTCTATTTGCAGCGACTGGGGGCTACTCTTGGTTGAGGTGCGTGGGCTTCTCATTGTGGTGGCTTCCCTTGTTGCGGAGCACAGGCTCTAGACACGCAGGCTTCAGTAGTCGTGGCACATGGGCTCAGTAGTTGCGGCTCACAGGCTCTAGAGCGCAGGCTCAGTAGTTGTGGCACATGGGCTTAGTTGCTCTGCGGCATGTGGGATCTTCCCGGACCAGGGCTCAAACCCGTGTCCCCTGCATTGGCAGGTGGATTCTTAACCACTGCGCCACCAGGGAAGTCCTTACAGTGCATTTATTTTTATATTATTCACAGAGTTGTGCACCACCATCTAATTTTAGAACATCTTCAACACCTCTAGAAAAAGAAACCCTGAACACATTTATATTCACTCCCCGTTCCATGTATGTTTCCCACCCGACCCAGTCCTAG
Organism: Balaenoptera physalus; assembly: GCF_965194825.1. NCBI lineage: Eukaryota > Metazoa > Chordata > Mammalia > Artiodactyla > Balaenopteridae > Balaenoptera > Balaenoptera physalus. The sequence continues at coordinate 63,594,414 of NC_138896.1, read as the reverse complement.
GCAACAATTAATCTGTCTCTATGGATTTGCCTGTTCTGGGCATTTCACATAAATGGAATCATTCAATATGTAGTTTTTTGTGACTGGCTTCTTATACTTAACATAATGTTTTCAAGGTTTATCCATGTTGTAGCCTATATCATTATTTCTTTCCTAATTACTGAACAATATTCCATTGTACGGAATTTGTTTGTCCATCCATCAATTAATGGACATTTACTTTGTTTGCACTTTCTGACTATTATAAGTAACACTGCTCTGAACATTCACATGCAAGTTTTTGTGTGGATGTATGGTTTTCATTTCTCTTTGGAGCAGAATTGGTGGCTCGTATGGTAAATCTATGTCTAGCATTTTGAGGAACTGCCAAACTGTTTTCCAAAGAAGCTATCTGTTTTACATTTATATTCCCACCAGCCATGTATGGAATTTCTAGTTTCTTCACATCCTCACTGAGTTTTTTATTTTAGCCTTCCTGGTGGATATAAAGTGATACTTCACTGAGGTTTTGATTTGCATCTTCCTAATGACTAATGATGTTGAGCATCTTTTCATGTGCTTATTTGCCATTTGTATATCTTTGTAGAGAAATGTCTATTCAATCCTTTGCCCATTTTTTTCTTTGTACTTTTTTAAATTGAGGCGTTTTTCTTGTTGAGTGTGTTAAGTATGTGTGGGGGTACATATACACACATACTATTCATATATGTATACATGCACCCTACATACAAGTCCCATGTCAGATATATGAATTCAGTTTTTTTTCTATTCCATGAGTTATCTTTTACTTTCTTGATGGCTTTGCTTGTGTTCCCTAACTAATCAGAAGGAAATTGTCCAGGGACAGCAAAATTGCCTTCCTGATGCTCCTGATGTCCTACCTAGTCCTAAAAATACGGCTTTTCTGTCAGAACTGAAAAGTCAGGAAGGGAAGATGTTATTAGGATATCTTTTCCTTACTTTCCCCCGCTAAAAGCAAATAGGAGTATTTTTCTTTTCATGTTTGATTTTAGGGGAAAAGATAATGTTAGTAAATTTCTACTTAGTTTGTTGGCTTTTGTTTTCCTCTTCTGCTCAGAAGTAAAACAGGTATGCATGTAAATTATACCTACCAATATTTAGGAATGTTAACGAGTCAATAGTTTGTTGGTCCTGGCAGTGATCTAGGAAGGTGGGACTTCCTAGTGGTTAAGATTCCAAAATCTGGAGTCAGAAGGCCAGGGCGCTTACCCAAAGCCCCCCATCTATAATATGGGAGTTGTTGTACCTAATTGCAAAGGTAGTAAACTGTCAGGTTAAAATTAGATAAAACCTATGTGTTTAGCACAGGTACCTGGCATATAGTAGGTCCTCAAAGATTACTCATCATCATCCATATTAGAAAGATTTATTGAAGAAATTTAACTTAATAAAACATTTTAAACAAATTTTACACACAGATTTAAATTGGTTTCAGTAAAAAGACAACAGTATAATATTGCCTATATACAATTTGGATGTCCTGGACTGATGTATAGGGGATTTCCCTGTATATCACTTGTAATAAGCACCTGAACAGTTTAAAAGTTGAATCTGTTCTTTGGAAAAGCAAAATTTTTAGAACATGAATTGGAGAACAACACACTGAGCACCGACATGATGGAAATGTATCTTATTCATTTTTATATCTAGTGTTTAGCACAATGCCAGACATTTGTAGGAACAGCAAATATTTATTGCACAAACTTTAACAGCACTATAAATAAGTACACTCAAAAATACTATAAAACTATGTGATAGAAAGTAAAATCTTCAAATTATAATTTCTATTTTCTTTCTACATTTTAGATTCATAATTCAAGGTAGATAGTTATATATATAATTATATATAATATTATATATATAATAAGTATATGTAGTTGCTGTTAGACCTAGATCCCATTAAAACAAAACCCAAGTAGCTATTCTGGTTTTTTAGTTATTCTGAAATTATGTTGTGTTGACTATGGCTTAAAATAAATAGACATTTGCTACAGTGAGGCTCAAAAGTTCTTTTTCAGGGTTTTTTTAAATTTCTCACTTCATGTTTAATGTTTCAAAACCATTTTACAAAGAATGATCTCAATTGTACTAGGATAAGCTCACTCCCATATAATTTATGCAATAAATCTGCTTCTAATGTGAAGAATTATTCTGAAACAAAAGTAATTATCACTTGTGGATATTTTCGAAGCCTAGGTTTTCACTACTGGGGTTTTAGTAAAGTTTGATCTGTTACTTGACTTTCAGGTGCTCTTTCATTGGGTTGCTACCCACCATTGGAGGGAAACTTATACCGAAAACTTCTACTGATTCCTTCCTATTTGTCTGAGATTGAAATGCTTTTAGCTATTGAAATCTTCATGGTATCTAATGCTAGTAGTATTCAGAGTCCTGGAACTTCTACACAGATGCTGCAGATAGTTTTAAAAAGGTTGGTTGAAATAACTTCTGACTGCATCCTGAAAGCAGATCATGGCTCCCTACACTTGCCCTAGCACGTAAATGTTTTATTTATTTGTATATATATAAGCATTTATATATTTATATACTGCATATTTATATACTTGTGCATGTGTGTATTGACAAACTTTGGTAGCATTTATATTGAGAAAGGATTTGACCTATTTTTGGTTTAAATCCAAACAAGTTAGTACCTTTCAATAAACATTTTAACAACTTCAAAGATCTTGTTTAGATGTTCAAAGAGATGGGTCTTCTTTAGGTGTGGACCTCTCTCGTGTACTGGTGGTTTTTAGTTAGGTACCTAAAAGTTATCTTTTTGGTCAGCACAAAAGATCTAAGAACCAGGTGTAAAAGGGAAATATATGATAATTTATTAGGTTCAGTCAAGAATCCTGTTCAAAATAAAGCCATCAGCCTAGCTTCAGTATTTTAAAATGCTGTTATAAATGCATAAATATTATAATGTAGCTGTTGGACCAGAGTGGCATCCCTTCAGATAATTTTGTTCAAAATCCCAAAATTTAGTTTTACACCACTCCAATTTTTTGTCAGCTTTATCTAGGAAACTTGTAATATAAGGATCTCATGGGACTCCTGTTTTGGCATTTCTTAACAAGAATTTTGCTTCAGTTCACTGGTGTTAGAAACCGGATCCTCAGACTGAATATTCTGTTAGTTATCTATTACAGTGTATAAGTTATCCCACAGCTTAGTGGCTTAAAATAGCAAGTATTTTCTTAGTTTCTGTGGGTCAGGAATTTTGGAGTAGCTTAGCCAGATGGTTGTGGCTCGGGGGTCTCTCATGTCACTGGACTCAGGATGTGGTCAGGACCTGCAGTCGCCTACTTGATGGCTTCACTGCGGCCAGGGGATCCGTTTCCCAGCTGGCTCACTCGTGCCTGTGGGCAGGAAGCCTCAGCTCCTCACCACATGGGCCCCTCCATAGGTTCCTTAAGTGTCTTTATGACACAACAGCTAACTTCTCTCAGAGTGAGTGATCAGGAGAGAGAACGCAAGGAGGAAGCTACAGTGCCTTTTGTGACCCTACATCAAGAACTGTGAAGGCTCTGAGATTCCACCCCATTTGCAGGCTGTAAGTCAGCCTGCCAAAGTTTCACAGATCCTGGCATAAGACACAAGACCTCCTGGGTTGGAGACAGGACTTTATTACTCATGGCACAGCAAGCAGCATGATTATCTGCATATTTGTATCTCTTCCTCTTGCTCCCAAGTCCCACACTTGGGCCCAGATGGATATCTGCACATGCAGTGGGTTCCATTACATGAGAGGAATCCTGAACTTTGGAACCCCAATCTTTTATAATGGGTAATAAACATACCTGCCCCTTTGCTCTTTAGATGGAAACGCTATCTCCACCTTGTAAGGCTGTAAGCAAACCTGTCTTTTGCTCCTGAAGGAGAAACTATCTTTGTCTTTCAAGGTTGTTCACTATATTAAACATCCTTGAAATCCAGAACAAGGGGTAATCAGTGTCTCTGCTCTCAGAACTTCCAGAAATGCAAGGGACCATGAAAATTGATATCTAACAATCTAGTGTCCAAAGTTGTGCATCATTTCTGCTCTATTTATTGGAGATAAACAAGTCATTCAATCCAGCCTACACTCAAGGGGAGGAGAATTTATTTTAGGTCCACGTTTTTTTTTTTAAACTCACTAAAATTAGCTTTTTTGTTAGCGGTGTTTCCTGAGGGTCTTCTGTTTACAACTATGCACTACAGTTGCATGAAGCATTTGGGCTCTCCATCATCCTAATGAGGGTTTGGTTTTCTCATAACTTTCCATTCCCCACATATGCAGTCTCTTCATTCATTATTGAATTTGTGGGGTATTTGTGATGCCAGCACATAACTAGTGACATGCCTGGATCTTCTATTTTGTCCAAACCAATATTGTTTTCTCCATTACTGTTATCATACCAAGCCCTGCTTTGTTACATTAACCTCTGAGAGAGTTTTTATTCATCTTAAGACTTTCAAAACTGCATATAGTTGGTGTATGCCCAATCTACCAGATTTCAGGCACCAATCCTAAGCCAGAATGTACTAGAAGCGGCCTGACCAATCTTTGCTCTCTGTGATCACTGATTCCTGTTCCAAGTGGAAGTCCTCACTCCCACCACTCTGTGGACCACACTGTTGTGCTAATGCAGTTGGCTCATACTCGGGCCTTGCTGCTGAGCGTTGCAGGTGCCCAGAGCAGGATGCAGTGAACACAGAGAAAAAGTGATGCCTAATAACAGCTACATCTCTATCTTATATACTTCTTACTCCCTATCCCATAGGAAAAATAGCCATAAGATATGAGTTTTATGAAATTTGGTGACTGGTAGAAAAGTTATTTTAAAATTCCAGCACTTTAGTGAAGTACCTTAAATCAGGACTAAAGAAAATAACTTAGTATAAAGTTATTCATATATGAATATACTATAAATATAATAGTATACTATAATATACTGTATAATATACTATATTATAGTATATATATACTATATAATATACTATTATACTATAAAAATTTAGTATAAAGGCCTACAGCTACAATTTCTGTTACCAGATGTGAGCTACAAATTAAGTATATGCTTATAATTTAAAATAGCCATATCAAGGTAAAACACATGAATGTTAGTAACTCCAAACGTGATTAAATTTAATATTTTATGCATTATAATGAATAATTATACAGTTATTAATTTGAAAATACAAAGAGAGGGGTTATTAGTTGTGTTCTAGATCAGTGTTTCCAAACTGCGGGTTGTGGCCCATTTGTGTAGTGAAATCAATTTAGGGGGTTGCAACCATTTTATTTTAAAAAAATGAAACAATAGAAAATAGGGTCATAAGGGTAAGTCTTGTTTTGTGAAACTTTTATTTCAGTTTTTATGTATGCAGGTATATATATTGGGTCACAATATAAAATGTCTTTATTACTGTGTGTCATGGTCAAACAAGTTTGAAAGCCACTGTTAGAATATAGTAAAAAGACTGTCATAGCTTAGAACCAATAAATGTAAATTACTATCTTTTGAAGAAACTATATAGCTTCTTTTTAGAGTTTCTGACTTTGTGAGGTGTTCACTTTGTAGATGTGAAGAAAACAAATCTCGGAGCAAGGATGATTATCAAGCTGCAGTGGAAAGATTAATTATGGCTGCTCGTATATCAGATCCAAAGCTCTTCATTAAGCACATGACCGTCAATGTTAATACGGAACAGGTTTATAGTTTGGAACATTGTTCTGCCCTGAAATGGTTGAAAGAGAATATGAAGTGGGCTGGAAAGGTTTGGCTTTTCAGTAACCATTAGTTATGAAAGGCTTTTTTTTTTTTTTAAGTTCAAGTAATCATTGTTGAAAATAAAAGGCAATGAAAATAAAGACAGTTTTCACTATATTCAGCTTTTGCTCTTTATTGATTTATAGTATGTCAGTAGTTTTCAAACACTAAAAATTTTGTTTGCGGTACGCAATTTATAACAGTTTTACCCATACTGCAAATGATTTTTCAAATTACTTTTTGACATCTCCTTAATTTAGGTAAACCTAAGTATGGTGAATCCCAATTTATTCTTAAATCCAAACAATGAAAAATCACAAACTGAGTATTGTGCAGCATTTAATAAGAGGGAGACATAAAGGGGAAAATATTCAAGCAGGTGTCTGGAGCTTTCAGAACAAGCTTTGGGGTTATGAAGTAGATTTGGTGAGCACTCAGTCCAGTCTCTAAAGCCTATTGTACACTTGTAATATAGAATAGTAAAATAATACGGGAAAATGACTCAAACACTAAAATTCCAGAGCTGAGTTATACCAGAAATTTTAAATTATTCTCTAAAGTTTTCCTTTAGTGTATCTTAAAATACTATATGTATATTGAAAATTTGTAATTTATGTACATTACATTAGGTATGACTAAAGAAATCAGTATTTTAAACAAATATACCAGAACCTATCCAAACAAGAATTGTACCTTTCAAGCCACCTTAGGAAGTTTAAACTCCTTTTCTGAAGCCATCTGCAGAATCCGTAGCAGTCATTCTCCAAGGTGGTCATCCTCAATCCTTAATTTGATACTTTAGATTTGATACTTTAAACCATAATTTAAATCATTTAGAGAAAATGTCTGAGTAAGGGGAGTAATAAAAGAGTAAGTGGTGACTAGGGGGACTGAAAGTATTTCTTAAAGGAGTTCCCAAAATATGGTAATGGGAGCATCACTGGAATAAGTCTATAACCTCACAAGAATAAAAAAGTTAAAACCTAGCACTTAGCAGAATGCCTTACTATGATAAAATGTGGCATGAATACTCTCGTGAATGGGATATGGGAGGTAAGGCCTAAGTAGACATCAAGAAAGAGGCCCAGTTCTCTAGTATGAACAAATTGGGTGACTAACTGCCATTGCTGAAATTCAGCACCTAGGAAATAAATTGGGTTCGGAGATTACCACCATCAGTTTGAAGTGCCTTTGAGGACAAGTGAAGAACGGTAAGTGGGCAATTATAACCTTATGCTGGTGGCAAGGATGCATTTGAAAGGATGAAAGATGATAAATTAAGCTTTTAGGAAAAATGGGATTGGATGGAACGGACCACAAATTGACCAGATGGTTTCCAATGAATGAGAAGTCAAGAACCCTTAGGGCTGGAACAAAGAGAGGTTGGTTGTTTTGTTTGTTTTTTGGTATTCTGGGGGTATTTTTTGGTTTTGGGGGGTTTTTTCCCCCACCTCGGTCAACGGTGCCAAAAGGTAGGAAAAGAGCGGTTATTGTACGTGTCTTATTCCATCTGTGGCAGTTTATGGGAATAACCAAAGTCATAGAAGCGAAATACAGCTAACAGTAAAAACCCCAAGCTGACAGTGAATTGCTTACCCTTAAGGGCCAAAGTCAAAAGGAAAATGCAAACTGGAGAAAACAGTTTTAATTAGCTATATTTATGTAAAGAAAGCCAAAGGCTATACTCAGTAAGACCTTTAAAATCTGGAGGTCTCAAGCGAGTCGCCCTAACGCGTCAGCTCCGAACGCTCTGCGGACTGATCCGCCAAGCCAGCCTCCTCCCCTCCCAGGCGCCGGGGGCTGGACTGATCCTCCAAGCCAGCCTCCTCCCCTCCGAGGCGCCGGGGGTTGGGGGACCCGGGACGGGGAGGAAAGCGGCGCCGGCGCGCATAGCGGCGCCGGCGCATGCGCACGCTCGGTCGCCCTTCTCTCCTTGCCCTTCTCAGCAACCCTCGGTCCAGGGCCGGCCACCTGCCGCCCAGTCATCTTCTGACTCCCTCCCGCCTAGTCCTTCCTATCCCTGAGCGCTCATTCGCGCCTCCTAAAGCTTTCAGCTGAGTGCGCGGAGCCCGCTCCGGGCCGGACCGTAAGAAAACGGAGGAACAGGAGCTCCCACGCTGCGAGAAGGTGGGTGGTCACCTAGTTGCTGACGTCACGGTGGGGCTGAGAACCGCTAGGGTTTTAAGCCGCGTCCTGGGCTGTGCGCAGGCGCCCCAGAGAGGAAAGCCAGGCACGCTTCAGCCAATGAGAGCGCGCCTGCGACCCGGCCCAGAGCCCGGGCTCCTCTCCAGCAAGCTTCCGCGACAGGCACCGACAGACGGGTGGAGCAGTACGCGCCCAGCTGAGATTTCACGGGTGGGGACTCAGAGAGCACTGCGGGTAGGAGCCTGTACGAGCCTGTCGTCAGGTGGGGCGAGAGCGGGCGGGAGCGCCGGCCCTGCGGCGCGCTCGTTGGCCGGGCTGGCGCCCCGGTACGCATGCGCCCCTGCCTGGCCCCGCGCACCCCTGCACAGCCTTGCGAGAGGATCGACCGTCCTTCCTCCTGGTACCTGGTGGGAGGTGGAGCAGGTAGGAGGAAGCCCTCGCGGCGGCCCCTTGCCAGAACTGTAAGGAGCAGGACGGGAGGGGCTCCATTTGTGCTTTCAGGCAGCTTGGGGCAGAAGGGGCGGGGGGTCGGCGTGGGCAGCGATCAGCGTCGCCTTAGCTCGACGTGCTAACTTTCGAACCCAGGTAGTGCCGGGGATCGGAGTACCCGCCTCGTATCTGTTTCAACTTGTTTTGAAATGAGAAACCTGAGACGATTTAGGTTTTGTTTCCGACTGTCATATTTCCCCGAAGTCTTTGACTTACCCTAGGATATGGTTGATTCAGATCTCATAGCAAAAGATTTACAAAAGGAAGCTTAAAAACCCTTGATACTTTGCTGCAATTTATTAATTTATCTAAAGGTCTTCCTGCTTTTTCCCTTCCCTAAGAAGTGTTAAACCGAAGAGCAGTGAAATATTGCCCGCTTTTATCACTCCTTGATAGAACAAACTACTTTTTAAAACCTTACAAGATAGTTAATAAGGAAAGTCACAGTTTAAATGAGAGTAGCCTGAGGATATTAACTGTGTTCAAATAAGTTACTAGGACCTCTGTGTGGCAAACGTGGTTTCTATCGAATGTAATTTAAACAAAACTTCTTAGACTACCCATAATTTGGCTTTTCCACCAATTTAGATATCTTTCTACCCAATTTGATCTGAAACTGCCTAGAAGATTTAATGCCTCACTTTAAACAGCACAGGACTTCCCTGGTGGCGCAGTGGTTAAGAATCCGCCAGCCAATGTAGGCGACACGGGTTTGAGCCCCGGTCCGGGAAGATCCCACGTGCTGCGGAGCAACTAAGCCCGTGGGCCACAATTACTGAGCCTTCCCTGACAGTGTCATGTTCACTTAAATTTGCCTTGAATTGGCCTAGGTCAACGCCATCCAACAGAAATACAATATGAGCCACAGGTGTAATTTAAATTTTTCTGGTAGTAAATCACAAAAGACCAGGTCGTGTTTTGCTTTTAAAAAAGCAAAAAGAAACAAGTGAAATTAATAAATTATCATTTCAACATCTAATCAGGATAAAAAATTATTAATGGGATACTTTGCATTTTCTTCATACTAAATCTTTTAAATCCAATGGGTACTTTGCATTTAAAACACGTCTCAGTTCACAGTAGCCACATGTGCTAGGGACTCCCTTATTAGGGAGCACAAGTCTAGATTCGAATTCTCTTTATTGCAGTGTGAACCTTTTTAGGAAATAGCCAACTCACCAAAAAAGCAGGCAGAAAATACCTAACTCTTAACCTATAGTAGCCTAATCTTTTTTAAAGTTCTTTCTAAATCTAGAAACCATGATTTAATGTTCAGACTTGTATTTGAAAACATTTTATTTTCATTGGGAGAATCTCTTGTCACACTTCCAAGTATTAATGTCCTTTTTAAGTCATTGCTCAGTACTAAGTTTAATTATACCCTATGATTACAGAGTGAACAATGAATGAATTATTTTTCTGGACAACTGAAGACCCGGACTTTTAAATACAGAAACTTTTTTTTTTTTTTTGCTTTGATTATTTTTGACAGAATCACTTCTAAAACATGCTCCATAATTCTCTGCATGACATACTTTATGCTCCATGTTTGAAAGTCACTGAGGATACAATCCCTAATTTTTTTTTTTTAAACATCTTTATTGAAGTATAATTGCCTTACAATGGTGTGTTAGCTTCTGCTTTATAACAAAGTGAATCAGTTATACATATACAATATGTTCCCATTTCTCTTCCCTCTTGCATCTCCCTCCCTCCCACCCTCCCCATCCCACCCTTCTAGGTGGTCACAAAGCACCAAGCTGATCTCCCTGTGCTATGCGGCTGCTTCCCACTAGCTATCTATTTTACATTTGGTAGTGTATATATGTCCATGACACTCTCTTACCCTGTCACATCTCACCCCACCCCCTCCCCATATCCTCAAGTCCATTCTCTGGTAGGTCTGTGTCTTTATTCCCGTCTTGCCACTAGGTTCTTCATGGCCTTTTTTTTTTTTTTTTCTTAGATTCCGTATACATGTGTTAGCATACTGTATTTGTTTTTCTCTTTCTGACTTACTTCACTCTGTATGACAGACTCTAACTCCATCCACCTCATTACAAATACCTCCATTTCATTTCTTTTTATGGCTGAGTAATATTCCATTGTATATATGTGCCACATCTTCTTTATCCATTCATCTGTCGATGGACATTTAGGTTGCTTCCATGTCCTGGCTATTGTAAATAGAGCTGCAATGAACATTTTGGTACATGACTCTTTTTGACCTATGGTTTTCTCAGGGTATATGCCCAGTAGTGGGATTGCTGGGTCATATGGTAGTTCTATTTGTAGTTTTTTAAGGAACCTCCATACTGTTCTCCATAGTGGCTGTATCAATTTACATTCCCACCAACAGTGCAAGAGTGTTCCCTTTCCTCCACACCCTCTCCAGCATTTATTGTTTCTAGATTTTTTGATGATGGCCATTCTGACCGGTGTGAGATGATATCTCATTGTAGTTTTGATTTGCATTTCTCTAATGATTAATGATGTTGAGCATTCTTTCATGTGTCTGTAGGCCATCTGTATATCTTCTTTGGATAAATGTCTATTTAGGTCTTCTGCCCATTTTTGGATTGGGTTGTTCGTTTTTTTGTTATTGAGCTGCATGAGCTGCTTGTAAATCTTGGAGATTAATCCTTTGTCAGTTGCTTCATTTGCAAATATTTTCTCCCATTCTGATGGTTGTCTTTTGGTCTTGTTTATGGTTTCCTTTGCTGTGCAAAAGCTTTTAAGTTTCATTAGGTCCCATTTGTTTATTTGTGTTCTTATTTCCATTTCTCTGGGAGCTGGGTCAAAAAGAATCTTGCTGTGATGTATGTCATAGAGTGTTCTGCCTATGTTTTCCTCTAAGAGTTTGATAGTGTCTGCCCTTACACTTAGGTCTTTAATCCATTTTGAGTTTATTTTTGTGCATGGTGTCAGGGAGTGTTCTAATTTCATACTTTTACATGTAGCTGTCCAATTTTCCCAGCACCACTTATTGAAGAGGCTGTCTTTTCTCCACTGTGTATGCTTGCCTCCTATATCAAAGATAAGGTGACCGTATGTGTGTGGGTTTATCTCTGGGCTTTCTATCCTGTTCCATTGATCTATATTTCTGTTTTTGTGCCAGTACCAAACTGTCTTGATTACTGAAGCTTTGTAATATAGTCTGAAGTCAGGGAGCCTGATTCCCCCAGCTCCATTTTTCGTTCTCAAGATTGCTTTGGCTATTCGGGGTCTTTTGTGTTTCCATACAAATTGTGAAATATTTTGTTCTAGTTCTGTGAAAAATGCCAGTGGTAGTTTGATAGGGATTGCATTGAATCTGTAGATTGCTTTGGGTAGTAGAGTCATTTTCACAATGTTGATTCTTCCAATCCAGGAACATGGTATATCTCTCCATCTATTTGTATCATCTTTAATTTCTTTCATCAGTGTCTTATAATTTTCTGTATACAGGTCTTTTGTCTCCTTAGGTAGGTTTATTCCTAGATATTTTATTCTTTTTGTTGCAGTGGTAAACGGGAGTGTTTTCTTAATTTCACTTTCAGATTTTTTGTCATTAGTGTATAGAAATGCAAGAGATTTCTGTGCATTAATTTTGTATCCTGCTACTTTACCAAATTCATTGATTAGCTCTAGGAGTTTTCTGGTAGCATCTTTAGGATTCTCTATGTATAGTATCATGTCATCTGCAAATAGTGACAGCTTTACTTCTTCTTTTCCGATTTGGATTCCTTTTATTTCTTTGTCTTCTCTGATTGCTGTGGCTAACACTTCCAAAACTATGTTGAATAATAGTGGTGAGAGTGGGCAACCTTGTCTTGTTCCTGATCTTAGTGGAAATGGTTTCCGTTTTTCACCATTGAGGACAATGTTGGCTGTGGGTTTGTCATATATGGCCTTTATTATGTTGAGGAAAGTTCCCTCTATTCCTACTTTCTGCAGGGCTTTTATCATAAATGGGTGTTGAATTTTGTCGAAAGCTTTCTCTGCATTTATTGAGATGATCCTATGGTTTTTCTCCTTCAATTTGTTAATATGGTGTATCACATTGATTGATTTGCGTATGTTGAAGAATCCTTGCATTCCTGGGATAAACCCCACTTGATCATGGTGTATGATCCTTTTAATGTGCTGTTGGATTCTGTTTGCTAGTATTTTGTTGAGGATTTTTGCATCTATGTTCATCAGTGATATTGGCCTGTAGTTTTCTTTCTTTGTGACATCTTTGTCTGGTTTTGGTATCAGGGTGATGGTGGCCTCGTAGAATGAGTTTGGGAGTGTTCCTCCCTCTGCAATATTTTGGAAGAGTTTGAGAAGGATAGGTATTAGCTCTTCTCTAAATGTTTGATAGAATTCGCCTGTGAAGCCATCTGGTCCTGGCCTTTTGTTTGTTGGAAGGTTTTTAATCACAGTTTCAATTTCAGTGCTTGTGATTGGTCTGTTCATATTTTCTATTTCTTCCTGGTTCAGTCTCGGCAGTTTGTGCATTTCTAAGAATCTGTCCATTTCTTCCAGGTTGTCCATTTTATTGGCATAGAGTTGCTTGTAGTAATCTCTCATGATCTTTTGTATTTCTGCAGTGTCAGTGGTTACTTCTCCTTTTTCATTTCTAATTCTATTGATTTGAGTCTTCTCCCTTTTTCTCTTGATGAGTCTGGCTAATGGTTTATCAATTTTGTTTATCTTCTCAAAGAACCAGCTTTTAGTTTCATTGATTTTTGCTATTGTTTCCTTCATTTCTTTTTCATTTATTTCTGACCTAATCTTTATGATTTCTTTCCTTCTGCTGGCTTTGGGGTTTTTTTGTTCTTCTTTCTCTAATTGCTTTAGGTGCAAGGTTAGGTTGTTTATTCGAGATGTTTCCTGTTTCTTGAGGTAGGCTTGTATTGCTGTAAACTTCCCTCTTAGCACTGCTTTTGCTGCGTCCCATAGGTTTTGGGTCGTCGTATCTCCATTGTCATTTGTTTCTAGGTATTTTTTGATTTCCCCTTTGATTTCTTCAGTGATCACTTCGTTATTAAGTAGTGTATTGTGTAGCCTCCATGTGTTTGTATTTTTTACAGATCTTTTCCTGTAATTGATATCTAGTCTCATAGCGTTGTGGTCGGAAAAGATACTTGATACGATTTCAATTTTCTTAAATTTACCAAGGCTTGATTTGTGACCCAAGATATGATCTATCCTGGAGAATGTTCCATGAGCACTTGAGAAAAATGTGTATTCTGTTGTTTTTGGGTGGAATGTCCTATAAATATTAATTAAGTCCATCTTGTTTAATGTATCATTTAAAGCTTGTGTTTCCTTACTTATTTTCATTTTGGATGATCTGTCCATTGGTGAAAGCGGGGTGTTAAAGTCCCCTACTATGATTGTGTTACTGTCGATTTCCTCTTTTATGGCTGTTAGTATTTGCCTTATGTATTGAGGTGCTCCTATGTTGGGTGCATAAATATTTACAATTGTAATACCTTCCTCTTGGATCGATCCCTTGATCATTATATAGTGTCCTTCTTTGTCTCTTGTAATAGTCTTTATTTTAAAGTCTATTTTGTCTGATATGAGAATTGCTACTCCAGCTTTCTTTTGATTTCCATTTGCATGGAATATCTTTTTCCATACCCTCACTTTCAGTCTGTATGTGTCTCTAGGTCTGAAGTGGGTCTCTTGTAGACAGCATATATATGGGTCTTGTTTTTGTATCCATTCAGCCAGCCTGTGTCTTTTGGTGGGAGCATTTAATCCATTTACATTCAAGGTAATTATCGATATGTATGTTCCTATTCCCATTTTCTTAAATGTTTTGGGTTTGTTATTGTAGGTGTTTTCCTTCTCTTGTGTTTCTTGCCTAGAGAAGTTCCTTTAGCATTTGTTGTAAAGCTGGTTTGGTGGTGCTGAACTCTCTCAGCTTTTGCTTGTCTGTAAAGGTTTTAATTTCTCCATCAAATCTGAATGAGATCCTTGCTGGGTAGAGTAATCTTGGTTGTAGGTTTTTCTCCTTCATCACTTTAAGTATATCCTGCCACTCCCTTCTGGCTTGCAGAGTTTCTGCTGAAAGATCAGATGTTAACCTTATGGGGATTCCCTTGTGTGTTATTTGTTTTTTTTCCCTTGCTGCTTTTAATATGTTTTCCTTATATTTAATTTTTGACAGTTTGATTAATATGTGTCTTGGCGTGTTTCTCCTTGGGTTTATCCTGTATGGGACTCTCTGTGCTTCCAGGACTTGGTTAACTATTTCCTTTCCCATATTAGGGAAGTTTTCAACTATAATCTCTTCAAATATTTTCTCAGTCCCTTTCTTTTTCTCTTCTTCTTCTGGGACCCCTATAATTCGAATGTTGGTGCGTTTAATGTTGTCCCAGAGGTCTCTGAGGCTGTCCTCAGTTCTTTTCATTCTTTTTTCTTTATCCTGCTCTGCAGTAGTTATTTCCACCATTTTATCTTCCAGGTCACTTATCCTTTCTTCTGCCTCAGTTATTCTGCTATTGATCCCATCTAGAGTATTTTTAATTTCATTTATTGTGTTTTTCATCGTTGCTTGGTTCCTCTTTAGTTCTTCTAGATCCTTGTTAAACGTTTCTTGTATTTTCTCCATTCTATTTCCCAGATTTTGGATCATCCTTACTGTCATTATTCTGAATTCTTTTTCAGGTAGACTACCTATTTCCTCTTCATTTGTTAAGTCTGGTGTGTTTTGACCCTGTTCCTTCATCTGCTGTGTGTTTTTCTGTCGTCTCATTTTGCTTATCTTACTGTGTTTGAGGTCTCCTTTTCACAGGCTGCAGGTTCGTAGTTCCCGTTGTTTTTGGTATCTGTCCCCAGTGGCTAAGGTTGGTTCAGTGGGTTGTGAAGGCTTCCTGGTGGAGGGAACTAGTGCCTGAGTTCTGGTGGATGAGGCTGGATCTTGTCTTTCTGGTGGGCACGTCCACGTCTGGTGGTGTATTTTGGGGTGTCTGTGGCCTTATTATGATTTTAGGCAGCCTCTCTGCTAATGGATGGGGCTGTGTTCCTGTCTTGCTAGTTGTTTGGCATAGGGTGTTCAGCACTGTAGCTTGCTGGTCATTGAGTGATGCTGGGTCTTGATGTTGAGATGGAGATCTCTGAGAGATTTTTGCCGTTTGGTATTACGTGGATCTGGGAGGTCTCTTGTGGACCAGTGTCCTGAAGTTGGCTCTCCCACCTCAGAGGTACGGCCCTGATGCCTGGCTGGAACACCAAGAGCCTTTCGTCCACACGGCTCAGAGTAAAAGGGAGAAAAAATAGAAAGAAAGAAAGAAAGAAAGAAAGGAAGGGAGGGAGGGAGGGAGGGAGGGAGGGAGGAAGGAAGGAAGGAAAGAAGCTATAATATAGTGAAGTAAAATAAAGCTATTATAAAGCAAAGCTATACAGACAAAATCTCACCCAGAAGCATATACATCTACACTCACAAAAAAAGGAAAAGGGGAAAAATTAATATATCCTGCTCCCAAAGTCCACCTCCTGAATTTGGGATGATTCCTTGTCTATTCAGGTATTCAACAGATGCAGGCACATCAAGTTGTTTGTCGAGTTTTAATCCACTGCTTCTGATGCTACTGGGAGAGATTTCCCCTTCTCTTCTCTGTTCGCACAGCTCCCGGGGTTCAGCTTTGGATTTGGACCCGCCTCTGCATGTAGGTCGCCTGAGGGTGTCTATTCCCCGCCCAGACAGGACGGGGTTAAAGGAGCAGCTGCTTCGGGGGCTCTGGCTCACCCAGGCCGCGGGGAGGGAGGGGTATAGAGGAGGCGGGGCGAGCCTGCGGCCTCAGAGGCCGGCGTGACGTTGCAGCAGCCTGAGGCGCGCAGTGCATTCTCCCGGGGAAGTTGTCCCTGGATCACGGGACCCTGGCAGTGGCGGGCTGCACAGGCTCCCGGGAGGGGCAGTGTGGAGAGTGACCTGTGCTCGCACACAGGATTTTTGGAGGCGGCAGCAGCAGCCCCAGCGTCTCACGCCCGTCTCTGGGGTCTGCGCTGATAACCGCGGCTCGCGCCTGTCTCTGGATTCTGCGCTGTTAGCCGCGGCTCGCGCCCTCCTCTGGGGTCCGCGCTGATAGCCGCGGCTCGCACCCGTCTCTGGAGTTCGTTTAGGCGGCGCTCTGAATCCCCTCTCCTCACGCACCAGGAAACAAAGAGGGAAGAAAAAGTCTCTTGCCTCTTCGGCAGCTGCAGACTTTTTCCCGGACTCCCTCCCGGCTAGCTGTGGTGCACTAACTCCTTCAGGCTGTGTTCACGCCGCCAACCCCAGCCCTCTCCGAAGCCCGAGCCTCAGCTCCCAGCCCCGCCCGCCCCGGCGGGTGAGCAGACGAGCCTCTCGGGCTGGTGAGTGCTGCTCGGCGCCGAGCCTCCGTGCGGGAATCTCTCCGCTTTGCCCTCCGCACCCCTGTTGCTGCGCTCTCCTCCGTGGCTCCGAAGCTTCCCCCCTCTGCCACCCGCAGTCTCTGCCCGCGAAGGTCCTTCCTAGTGCATGGAAATCTTTCCTCCTTCACAGTTCCCTCCCACTGGTGCAGGTGCCGTCCCTATTCTTTTGTCTCTGTTATTTCTTTTTTCTTTTGCCCTACCCAAGTACGGGGGGAGTTTCTTGCCTTTTGGGAGGTCTGACGTTTTCTGCCAGCGTTCAGTGGGTGTTCTGTAGGAGCAGTTCCACGTGTAGATGTATTTCTACTGTATCTGTGGGAAGGAAGGTGATCTCCGCGTCTTACTCTTCCGCCATCTTCTCCCCAACCCCACAATCCCTAATTTTTGCAACTTTGCTGTGAGTGACTCTTTGGAGACTAATTCTGAAGTAACTCTTAAGACAAATCCTGTAAGTTTCTTTCTTGGCTAAATCAGCTTTTCCTAACAATTCTTTTTTTTTTTTTTTTTTTTTTTTTTGTGGCTTGGCCACAAGGCATGTAGGATCTTAGTTCCCCAACCAGGGATGGAATCCGTGCCCTCTGCAGTGGAAGCACTGAGTCCTAACCACTGGACTGCCAGGGAAATCCCTCCTAACAATTCTTATTTATAGGTGTTTAGATATGTACATTTCTAAACAGTGTAACTTGGCTGCCTGCCTCTCAAATTCTTCGTGAATCAAATTGGAGACAGCCAGTCTTTTCTAAATCAACTTCCAAAAATTTTATTGTCTTTTTAGTGTGCTTTAACTTCTATTTCAAATCAGTGATCATGACAGTTCCTTTTCACTGTTTTATTTGTTTTGATGTCTTGCTTTGGAAAATGGGGAATAGAGTATGACTTGGATCACCTACATTGCACATCAGATGGAGACATTGTGATTTCATGAACTTCTAAGATACTGCTGCAGCAGACCATTAGAACAGGTTACATCATTGTTGCAATGGTAGGCCTAAGTGCTTTCCATCGTTCAGTACTTCTGACTTTCCAAGGCTTCTTATAGGATCATTTTATGCTGAAAAGGATGATGGTTAGAACTTGGCTGCATATTATTTTCATCTATTGCCCATTCATATTCTTGGTTGATCATATGCCCCTCGAGTATTATTCCTCGTTTCTTACCCAAGTTTTAGCTCATTTATTAGTATCTTTGCAGTTAAGTGTCATACATTTTCTTACTAATATTAAAAATGAAATGTCATTGTGTGTGAATGTGAGGGGCTGTTTTCTTCTTGAGCTAGACTGGGATCACAGTCTAGAGCTGTCACTGGACAGATTTCCCAGGGCCAGGGGCCTGTCTTAAATACTGAATGAACAACACGTATTCCTGCTCTATTCCTTTTAATTGTTTAATTTTGTATGCTAGAAGCATTGTTGTTTTTTTTTTTTAAGAGCATACTTCGCGTGCTCATTGTAAATAAACTAGGAAATAAAAAAAAAAAGTAAAGGGCTTCCTCTCCTACCACCTAAAGAGAGCCAGTTCTGGATTGGATATGTATATTCTTCTGGTCTCTTCTTTGCAAGCTTGGAGGCTTGTACCTGTTCTATCTTAACTAAGTCGAGATTGTTCAGTTACTTCATGATGACGTTTAGTGAGAATTCAGTCGGTCGTGGGCAGCACTGAAACTTTAGTCAAAACGGTTCTTTCTTCCTCATTGTATCTCCATTGAATCTCAGAAATCTTCCAAATGGTAGGAGTATTTCTGCTATCCGTATTTGTCTCAAACAAAATAGCAAGGTGAATGGTTAAATAAAAATCACGTTTTTAAACATTTAAATGAATACCTATAAACACATTCTGTATCCAAGACGGTCTTGCCACACCAGTCAACCAGAAAATAAATGGAAGCACCCACTGTTGTTTGCAAATGCACTTTTTAAATAGGTAATTCTTGATTTGTCTTTTAAATACATCTTTCTATTATCCTGTTAATGGCAGCTTTGCTTCATTACCTTGGTTCAGATATATTAACTGCATTATGAAAAAATTTTTTTAACTTTTTATTTTTATTTTTTTTTAACATCTTTATTGGAGTATAATTGCTTTACAATGGTGTGTTAGTTTCTGCTTTATAACAAAGTGAATCAGTTATACATATACATATGTTCCCATATCTCTTCCCTCTTGCGTCTCCCTCCCTCCCACCCTCCCTATCCCACCCCTCTAGGTGGTCACAAAGCACCGAGCTGATCTCCCTGTGCTATGCGGTTGCTTCCCACTAGCCATCTATTTTACGTTTGGTAGTGTATATATGTCCATGCCACTCTCTCTCTTTGTCACATCTTACCCTTCCCCCTCCCCATATCCTCAAGTCCATTCTCTAGTAGGTCTGTGTCTTTATTCCCATCTTGCCACTAGGTTCTTCATGACCTTTTTTTTTTTTTTCTTAGATTCCATATATATGTGTTAGCATAAACTTTTTAATTCTTAAGATTTGACAGAATAGGACTTGAGCCACATGGTGGTTTGTTTTGAGCAAATACACTGCCCCACAGGCTCAGAGCTTCATAAGCCGGGGGAAGAAAGGATTTTTTACCTGGTGATTATCATGTGAATAATGTGGCATTTCAAGACAGGTTGCTCATAGAATTTTTAAAATCACTTGGTCAGTTGACATGGAGACTATAGTATAGTTGAAATTCTTGCTGAAGCTCTAAATTATTGGAGAAGTCCATGTGATTCAAATCATGTTCCCCCTTTTATCTGCTTAACCTTTTAAAAAAAATAAGCTTTATTTTTTAGAGCAGTTTTAGGTTCACAGCAAAACTGACCAAAGTACAAGAGTTCCCACATACCCCCTCCCCACACACAGCCTCCCACACCTGAGTTGTACATTTGTTACAATCGATGAACTTAAATCGACACTTCATTCTTGCCCAAAGTCCATAGTTTACATTAGGGTTTACTCTTGGTGTTGTACATTCCACGGCTTTGGACAAATGTATAATGACATGTACCTACGATTGTAGTATTATTATACAGAGTAGTTTCACTGTCCTAAAAATCCTCTGTGCTCCACCTATTCATCCCTCCCTCTCCTCCAACCCCTGGCGACCACTGATCTTTTTACTATCACCATAGTTTTGCCTTTTCCAGAATGTCATAGAGCTGGAATCATACAGTATATAATCTTTCCAGATTGGCTTCTTTTGCTGAGTAATATGCATTTAAATTTCCTCAATGTCTCTTCATGGCTTGATAGCTCATTTCTTTTTGGCAATGAATAATATTCAATTGGCCGGATGTACTACAGTTTATCCACTCACCTACTGAAGGATATCTTGGTTGCTTCCAAGTTTTGGCAATTAAGAATAAAGCCACAATAAACATCCGTGTGCAGGTTTGTGTGTAGACAAGTTTTCAATTCATTTGGGTAAATACTAAGGAGGGTGGTTGCTGGATCATATGCTAAGAGTATGTTTAGTTTTGTAAGAAAGTCCCAAACTGTCTTCCAAAGTGGCTGTATCATTTTGCATTTCCACCAGCAGTGAACGAGAGTTCCTGTTGCTCCACATCCTCACCAGCATTTGGTGTTGTCAGTGTTTTGGATTTGGCCATTCTAATAGGTGTGTTGCAGTATCTCATAGTTTTAATTTGCATTTCCCTGATGACCTGTGATGTGGAGCGTATTTTCATATGCTTATTCGCCATCTGTATATCTTCTTGCAGGAGGTGTCTGTTCAGGTGTTTGGCCCATTTTTTTAATCAGGTTGTCCATTTTCTTATTGTTGAGTTTTAAATGTTTTTTTGTATATTTTGGATAGCAGTCCTTTGTCAGATATGTGTATCTTTTACAAATATTTTCTCCCAGTCTGTGGTTTGTCCTCTTGTTCTCTCTACATTGTCTTTTGCAGAGCAAAATTTTTAATTTTAATGAAATTCAGCATATCAATTCTTTTCCTTCATGGATTGTGTGTCTGGTGTTGTATCTAAAAAGTCACTGACATACCTTAGGTCATCTAGGTTTTCTCCTAGGTACTCTTCTAGGAATTTTATAGTGTTTTTGTTTTACATTTAGGTCTTTGATCCATTTTGAGTTAACTTTTGTGAAGGGTGTAAGGTCTGTGACTAGATTAATATTTTTGCATGTAGATGTCCAGTTGTTCCTGTACCATTTGTTGAAAAAATTATTGTTGCTCCATAGTATTGCCTTTGCTCCTTTGTCAAAGATCAGTTGGCTATATTTTTGTAGGTCTATTTCTGGGCTCTCTATTCTGTCCCATTGATCTATTTGTCTGTTCTTTCACCAGTACCAGACTGTCTTGATTACTGTAACTTTACAGTAAGTCTTGAAGTCCAGTAGTGTCAGTCCTCCAACTTTATTCTTCGTCAGTATTGAGTTGGCTATTCTGAGTCTTTTGCCTCTACATATAAACTTTAGAATGAGTTTGTTGATTTCCATAAAATAACTTAATGGGATTTTGAGTGGGATTGCATTGAATCTGTAGATCAAGGTGGAAAGAACTGATATCTTGACAATATCAAGTCTTCCTATCCATGAACATGGAATATCTCTCCATTTATTTAATTCTTCTTTGATTTCTTTCATCAGAGTTTTACAGTTTTCCTCATATAGATCTTGTACATATTTTGTCAGATTTATAACTAAGTATTTCATTTTGGGGGGTGCTAATGTAAATGGTAATGTGTTTTTAATTTCAAATTCCACTTGTTCATTACTGGTATCTGCTTAACTTTTTAAGTGATTAATGGATGCCTGGAAGTTGACCTACATATATATTCAGAAATGTTTTGCCACCTGAGACCTGTGAGGAGGTAAGCTTTGTGGTTCCATCTGTTATTAGTATTTGTGGGGGTGGAGGGGTGTGGAATCTGTTAGGTGTTTAGCTAATTTCAATTTATTATAATTTATCAAATTCTGACTATTTTGTGGATAATATGGTGGAGGGCAGGAATAAAAAAAGAAACAGAAAATTCATGTGAACATCCAGGTCCATTCTCCCAAGAGTCCATTCAGAGTAGAAGGTGAAAAGAATACCATCTTTCAAAATAGTTCAGTGTGAAAAGTTTAAGAGGAAAAAAGATAAAGTTTGTCCTTAGCACAGTTCTTATTACCATGTTGCTCTCAAGTCTATTGCTGTCATATAGAAAACCACGTTACATTTAAATTGGATAGTAAGGTCATTTAACTATTATATTTGCTATTTATATAGTAAATAGTAGATTGTCTAAACCCTGTCTACTTCAAGAAAGGATTTAAGGAGTTCAGTAAAATTTAATTGGCACAGTAATAGGCATATATAGGGTAATCAAAATGGAGACCAGATACCCTCTAGAGAAAGATCATTTGTTAAAAAAAATAGAACTCATGAGACAATTATTCAAACATCAAATTTTGTTCTGGCTTCTTGGTAGCCAAGTCAAAAGAGATAAATAAAGTGTTTATTTGGCTCAAAGTATATAACCAAAATAAAATTGGATCTGTTACATAAAAATGACATGTGAAGTTTTAGATTTCTAAAACATATTTGGCAATAATTAGTACTTTTAATTAACTATTATGTACATGAATATCTCAGTAAATAGTCATCGTTAAAAGGAATGTCTTGGGGGCTTCCCTGGTGGTGCAGTGGTTGAGAATCTGCCTGCCAGTGCAGGGGACACGGGTTCGAGCCCTGGTCTGGGAAGATCCCACATGCCGCGGAGCAACTGGGCCCGTGAGCCACAGTTACTGAGCCTGCGCGTCTGGAGCCTGTGCTCCGCAACAAGAGAGGCCACGATGGTGAGAGGCCCGCGCACCGTGATGAAGAGTGGTCCCCACTTGCCGCAACTAGAGAAAGCCCTCGCACAGAAACGAAGACTCAACACAGTCATAAATAAATAAATAAATTAATTAATTAATTAATTAATTTTTTTAAAAAAAGGAATGTCTTGGGACTTCCCTGGTGGCGGAGTGGTTAAGAATCCACCTGCCAATGCAGGGGACACGGGTTCGATCCCTGGTTCGGGAAGATCCCACATGCCACGGAGCAACTAAGCCCGCATGCCGCAGCTACTGAGCCCATGCGCCGCAACTACTGAAGCCCACTTGCACGCTAGGGCCCGCACGCTGCAACTACTGAGCCTGTGCACTCTGGAGCCTGCGCACCACAACGAAAGATCCCGCGTGCCACAACTAAGACCCAGTGCAGCCAAAAAAAAAGTAAATAATAAATTTTAAAAAAAGAAAAAGAAAAGAAATCATGTGGGACTCACTGCTTTCAAAACTTTTGTAGATTTCAAAAAAACCCACAAAATTTTACCCTTTGGTTTTTGTCTTATTTCTACGGTATTTTCCATACACAGTAATCTTAATGCTGCTGTCACTTTATACACGGGGGATTTGTGTCCATGTCAGTGCTCTGGTGAATAATAAATCCATATCTTTTAAAAAGGTTATGTCCAGGAAAGATATTTCCATACTGGTTTCTCTACTCAAGAGCTTTATCGGGAGCTGAAGCAGTCAATGCCTTGAGGCCATTCTATTTTGCTGTACATCCAGATTTCTTTGGACAGCACCCCAGGGAAAGGGTAAACAATTATTTTTTTACTTTTTAACATTTAGTCTATGTTTCTGTTTAGTTTATTTATCTTTGCTACAGTATAATACAGAGAGTTCTATAAATTGGGGTTGTTTTGTCATGGTGGAATAATCAGTGGTTTGAACTATAGATACTGAAAACTGAAACTAAAACTACTGTTTTTTTTAATGAAAGCTGTCATGTTTTATGCAGGCAATAAAGATATCACGTAAACTCTTTAGAGTATTAGTAATCATATTTTCTGTACCAGGTTTGAAAGTAAAATTGAGGGTTTGAAGGAAAATTTAAGGGCTCTGATACCATGATCAGTCCTTTTTTTTAAGGTTGATGCAAGGAGGGTTTTTCAGTGCCCAAATAGTTTTTCCTTATTTTGCATGCTTCTGGTCCACTTCCCTATATCATCAGTTAATGTCTGCTCAAGGAATACAAACTCATGATGAACTTAGTTAGGAAGGTCACTATTTTTTAATGTTAGATAATATATTACAAAGCCAGATGCTTTGGAATAACTTCATTGGTTCCTTTTATCTTCCTTAACATTGACACCTGGTTTAACATGAAAAGGAATTTAAAACTCTTGAAAATTAGAACATTATTGTGTTGCTTTTCCCCCTTTTTTGGGGATGGGGGCCATGCCTTGTGGCTTGCACGATCTTAGTTCCCCAACTAAGTGAGGAGTCCTAACCACTGGACCGCCAGGGAATTCCCTGTATTGCTTTTTTTCTACTTGCTGTGGAAAATAAATCAGTTTTGCTTCTTTGCTTTAGGAAAATATTTTGTTTATGATAGTTGATATATATATATATATGTATATATATATATATATATATATATATATATATATATTGGCTATTCGAAGTCAGATCTTTTTTAAGTAATTAGTAAATTGAATCAACAGAAAAATACTACCTTGGAGATGTCATAATTTAATATAAATTATTGGGGATGTCATAAATTAATACAATTTAATTTAATGTTTAATAATTTAAAGTTTTTAAATCCAACGTGTGAGGAAAAATTAAGCTTAGTACTAGGTGACTGGTTTCCCTCCTCTACCAGTGTACCTTTTTTTTTTTACTAAAACTTCTGTGTGCTATAAAAGGTGAACTCAGCAGGCTTGGGTTGCTTTGTTGCAAGAAATGCCTGGCTTCAGTACTGGCCCTTCAGTGCCTCCTGGGAGATGAGCTCTGAGCCCCTGGGATATCCTTGCCCGATAACAATGTTTTTGTGTGCCGGGGCCTTGGGCCACACCAGATAGTTTATGCTAACAATGTATTTTATGGTGAATGCCTGTTTTCTCATGTCTGAGGCCCTCTGGGGAGGCTGGAGACTGAATAGCTGTGGTCAGTCATGTGGGCATGTAGTGCCCTAGTAAAAGCCCTGGCCCCCAAGGCTTGGATGAACTTCCTTGGTTGGCAGCACTTTTCATGTGTTGTCACACGTCCTTGCTGGGGGCTTAAGCGCTGTCTGTACAACTCCCCTGGGAGAGAACAACTGGAACCTTGCACTTGGTCCCTACGGGACTCCACCTTACATGCCTTTTCCCTTTGCTGATGTTAATCTGTATCCTTTTGCTGTTATAAACTGTAACTGTGAGTATAACAGCTTTTCTGAGTTCTGTAAATCCTTCTAATGAATCATCAAACCCCCAACACAATATAGCTGAGAGCGGTATATTGTAATAAATTCAACAAACAAAAACAAACTGTCCCTAATTTCAGATCACACTGTGTTTCTGAGAAGAGACCTATAGGGATAAGAAGCAGAGTTATTGTTTATGCCATTTCTTGGAGCTATTCCTTCACTAAAAGACATTTCTTTTTTCACGTAACAATACATCCTAGAGATCACTCTATGTACATTCCTAAATATCATCTGTGTCATATTCTTTCCCTTTTTTTTCCTTTTGGCTGTGTAGCACTCCATTGAATGAAGATACCATAATTCAACCAATCTCTGAAAGGGCATTTTTAGAGCCCTTTATATAGAGAGAAATTAGCTCTTTGCTATGAAATAACTTGCAAATTGGGGAATTCCCTGGTGGTCCAGTGGTTAGGACTTGGTGCTTTCACTGCGGTGGGCCTGGGTTCAATCCCTGGTCGGGGAAGTAAGATCCCGCAAGCTGAACAGGGCGGCCAAAACAAAAAAAGAAAAGAAAGAACTTGCAAATATTTTCTTCTACTCGGTTTTTGTCTGTAGACTGCTTGTGTGTGTGTGTGTGTGTGTGTGTGTGTGTGTGTGTGTGGTTTTTAATGTGTTCTTTTCTTAAGTTTTTTTTTTTAATTGAAGTGTAGTTGATTTACAATGTGTTAATTTCTGCTGTACAGCACAGTGATTGTTATACATATATATGTATTTATATTCTTTTCCATTATGGTTTATCACAGGATATTGAATATAGTTCCCTGTGCTATATTAAGTTTTTAAATTTTTTTATGTAATTGGATTTATCAATCATTCATTACCTGGGATATTCAGTCATAGTTAGGCTTTTTCCACATCTAAGTTATAAAGAATCTCAGCCATGTTTTCTTCTAGTACTTATGTGGCCACATTTTTTTTTACATCTCATCCCTATGGAGTTCCAAGTTGTGAGGTGTGGATCCAATTTTATCCTGTACTGAGGAGCTATGAAATCCCACCATTTTTTAATACTAAATTCTTTAATACACTCAATAATGTGTTTAAAAGGTCGGGATATAATTTCTGATGTTTCCTTGTTCTATTTTGTGTATAAATGCCTCTTAACATTTTTTTTCAGGAAGTCAATGAAAATTCTCTTAAGAGATTAAGTGCCTACTTAGAAAACCTCCAGAAACCAGGCTTCAAGTCTTTGAAACCAACCCAGCTTATGTTTTATGTCAGAGAAACAGACCAGAACTCCTCTGATGGCCAGGAACACTTCAGCACTTCCGGTACGTTTCTTATTTCTCATGTGTCCCTTGCAGGCTTGGTGTGATGTATCCGATCTGTCTAACGTTGCTAGAAGACCTTCGGATTGAAGCCTTGTCATAGGAAATAATATCATTTAATTGCATGTTTTCCTGGAGTTAGATTCTGTTCCTGGTTGCATGTGTTTGATCAGCCATTTTTTATGTTTAAACTTTTCTGACTAGAAAACGGAAGTGTTCCTATTTGTCCCCTTCCTATTTCAGTGCTGTTTTTAAGTATTAAATGTCTATATAACAATTTGTATCTTTAAAAAATATAGCTTACATTCTCTTTAGTCCTCAAAGTACCCTGTGAGGAAGGTAGTATTTGCCCAATTGTAACTTAGTAATGTCCCAGGACCATGGAGACAGAATAGGGGTCTTGAACCCTTTAACTCCAGCCTCATGCTGTTTGTAAAATCTGATCAGTCTTCATGTACAGCCTTCTGTTTTATCCTTTGTCACTGCTTTAGCCATGATCCAGTGATACTTTAAACTAAGGATGAATGTGGGTCTGTCCATCCTTTTTGTGATCCTTGAGGAAATAACTTTATTTTTAGAATGAACTTTAAAACAGTTTAAAGATTTACCAAGAGCTTTCTGTGAACTAATGCCAGAACAAATAGCGGTCATCAGCTCTGGCTGGGTAAAGAGAAAAATCCTCTACTTTCAGTTAATGGTTAACTTTGAACCATTTATTAAAATAGATTATAAAAAATAAATTAAAAATGGGAGAAGACATACAGCATAAGTGACAAAAAGATAATGTTAGTATATAAGTAGTTCTTAGGAGTCAAGAAGAAAACAGAGCAGCCTGGTTGCAAAAATGGGCAAACACAATGTCTCGGCAGTTCAGGAAATAATACACATATATAGCCAATAAGATACAAAAACGTTTAGCCTCAGTAATCAAATGCAAACTAAATTAATTAGGTAATATTTTCCAATAAAGGATATATGCAATCTGGTACAGGCATTCCACACTATATAGCAGCCCTGACCTTGGATTAAACAATTAATGGAATTGATAAATTAAGAGAGAAACTGAGATTTACTCTTTGACTTACCTCTTCTGAGGATAAACTATTTTTTCCTAACCTCAAATGCAGGAATTTGCATTTCCTTTCCTCTTTCACTGACTAGAATAATTTTCCTACCAGTATTTCTCACTTTACCATCAATGATTCAACTAAAAAATCTTTCTTAGTTTGCATGTTCTACATTTTGTAAATCTATGTGGCAGGCATAGTAGGTATCTCTCTGAGAATGATTTACATTGCGATGACTTTCATATCGGTGGCAAAGACAAGAAAACACATTTCGGCCTTCTGTGGAATGGTGAAAAATTAGAAACAACTTTTATAGTCATCAGTTTTGGAAGTGTTAAATAAATTGTGCTACATTGATTATGTGGATTAGTATAACGCTACTAAAAAGAAAGAGAATGATGTATACATACAGATAATGGAAGAGTCACCAAGGTTAAATAACAAAAGCAAGTTCAAAGTAATAGATCCAGAATGGTGCAGTTTATATGTTGAAAAGGAACAATTCACACCGTGGGTGTGTGTTCGTGCAAACACATAAGCGTATATATCATATATAACATACACACAGAGCACATAGGAAAGGTCTAGAGCAGTGCTGTCCAAGAGGACTTTCTGCGGTGATGTAACTGTTCTGTATGAGCGCTGTGTGGTCCAGCTGGCGCTAGCCCCATGTGGCTGCTGGGCACTTGAAGTGGGGCTAGTATGACCAGGAACTGAATTTAAAATTTTATTTAATTTCAGTCAATTTAATTTTATCAATACATAGCCACATATGGCTAGTAGCTACCATATTAGGCAGTGCAGGTCTAAATGCTTGTGTACCTAAATGTCAATAGGGTTACATCTAGTGAAAGTGTGAGGTTGTGTGCCTGTCAACAGGAGACTTTTACTTTGTATATATAATTTTACAAGAAGGATGTACTTATATAACACTTGTATAATTTTCAAAACCAATTTTAAAAATTTTTCCAAAGAAAGAAAAAAGAGTCAGCATGTTATAATGGGGAAAATGCTTGGCTTGGTGGCAGCTCAGATTTAAGCCCTCACTTCACGCTTCTTAACCTCCTCGAACCTCTGCTTCTTCACATTTGAAAAGAGAGATAATAATGGCACTGGTGACAGTGTTCATTGAAAAGTTATGTAAATGCAACTAGCGCCATGTTTAACACCCAATAAAGGTGCAGGGGAACCAGTAGATTTCCTATTGTTGACGTAAGTTAGATTAATACCCTGAGCCCACTGACTACTTGCGTTAAAGTCAGATTGTGAAGTGCTAACTTTTAAAAAATTTGGGAATTTTGAGTCACTTCTGAAACTATTGTGTCCCTAGCTAGTTGGATGGGGTAGTATGAGGACAGTCTCTTTCAACCATAGAGAAAATTTGAGATTGGTTTCTGTGACCACCGAGACTGGATTGGCCCCCCTCCTTGAACCACTGTCGCAGGGCAGCCTGCCCCACCCTCCCCTTTCTCTTTAGTGCTGGACACCCTGTCTGGTGGACACTTGCTCATAGGAGAGCTTTTCCATCCCTTAGACTGTAGAGACCAAATTTATGAACAGCATTGAAAATATTCTCAATCCCCTTCTTGGGCTGGGGTGGGTTTGGTCACTGGCGCCAAACTAGAAAAGGGAGCTGACAGAGGACTTCATGAAGATGGAGGTAGTGTGGTATATAGTTTTGGAGAAGGGATGTAGTTTTCCATTTACAGATGATTTTCCAATAGGATGAATTTTAATCAGTAATGGAGTGTTTTAAAAGATTTTGATTCTATAAATGTGTGAAAAACTGTTTTTCAAGTAAAGCAAATAATCACCTGTATTAACTGTTTGGGGGAATTATATTCTCTAGGATTTCGAGCAGTCAAATTTACTTTGCACACCAGAGATCTGCTAAGCACAGTGTTATATATTCTCAACTCCTGCAGTTTATCTATTGAACATATCCAAAGCTTGAATACTAATGTGCATTCCCAGCCTCTCAAAGAGGCCAAAAGGATATCTGGCAGGCCCATCAAATGGGACAAGTCTTACTACTCCTTTACTGGGTTCAAGGACCCTGATGAAGACCTCGAGCAAGTCTGGAGAATGGAAACAACCCTAACGTATGTAAGAGTTTTTATTTAACTAAACTTATCTGTAGTTAGTAGCCCCCACTCGCCTCAACTAGAGAAAAGCCTGCATGCAGCAACAAATACCCAACGCAGCCAAAGATAAAACAAAAAAAACAAAAAACATGAGCTAGAAGAGAGGGTCTCAGCCTTGCATGCACTGGGATCCAGCCCATGAAACTTCTGCTTATACCCATTGCTCTAATTATCTCACAGTGTGTCCAGATGAACAAAAACTTGGGAATGTCTGACCTACCTTTTGGTATAGAAAAAAAGTGGGATTGGATAAGTCAAGGCATAAAAGCAAGAATGAGAGTTGTTGGACCTTAAGTCAAGGGGCTTTAGAATAACATATTAAAGAAATTCAGCGATTAGAAATTCAGCAAAAAAGAAATTCAGTGGTTCAGTTGAGTGTTTCATAGGGTACAGTTTTGGTCTGGAGCTAGATGTGTAGCCATCATGAAAAGATTGTCCCAGGGATCCAGAACTCAGAGGTAGTCAGCTGGCAAACAATGAAAACAGACTGGAACTGGGATAAGCCAATTCACCAAGATATGTGCTATTCCATTGGTTCCTTGCCCAAGCTGAGTATTTATAATTTCCTTATTTGTATGTAGTTCATCCAATAAAATTCTTCAGCCTTTAATAAAAGTAGACACTCTTACATTATATTATATTACATTTTACTAGATAATGCATTTTTAAGAGTAGGGAACATGTTTTAATCATCTTTCTACTAATCTGCTTTGTAGATTCATAAAACCCAACCAGCATTTTTATTTCACTGAATTAAAGAATTGTTGGAAAAGTGTGAATGTGCAGTGCTGGGGGCTGGGTGTGGAGAACTCAAGGTTGAATATGGAAATGTAAAATAGCTTAATACAGATGGTAGCAGTAGAAGTGACTCAGCAATGAATGTAGAGGACCATTTGTTTTAAAACAGTGCCTCTGTTAGTTTCATTAGTGTTGACTTAAAAGTATCTGCTGTTTTTAGCAAGAGATACGTTGTCTTAAGGAAATTTTCTGAGCGTACATGAGTTGTGTTACTATGAATTCTTCATTTCCTCCAGAAGTATACTTCGTTTTAAATTCAAGCTCTCATGTTGACAATTACCAGGACAGGCTCAAAACATGTCATTTTGATTTGTCTACTCTTAAAGAAGATAGCAACATACATTAAATAGACCACTGTTTTAGAAATTGAAATCAGTGGAAATATAGCTGTCTAATTTATTGATCATTATTATCCAAATTCAGTTGTCAATAGCTATGTATCTTGTCAAACAATGAAGTAAACCCATTCATAGCCAGATAGAACCTTTGTTTTCTTAGCTTTGACAAATGAAATTAACAACAATAAAGCATTACATGTTTTAGCCTTGTTTATAAGAGAGATCTTGCATTCACTTTAAAACTGATTTAAAATTAATATTGAATTATTCTAAATGAAACAGACGGTATTTAGAGTTGCTTACAAAAGAGCTGGAATAGGGTTGTGGCTGGTTCTTGTTGTAATGCTGTTTCATATCTTTTACTTCCATATATTTTTCTTGGGCTAGAGAATATTGAGAGTTCACTGGTATCACCTTAAATCTTCCTACTCAAAGCTTCTCTTCTAAAATCGACCGGTTAGAGATTTGTTTTGTTTAGTTTTTGATGCTTGTATCAGAGTTCCTTGGGTTATATTTCTTGAACATTGATATGTTAGTGACTTACCTGAACCAGATCGTCACACCTCATAGAGTTTGAGTTTAGCTTATCAGGTATAATTTTAGAGTAGAGGGTCCAGGCTGGGTAGGATAGGAGAGGACAGCTCTACACTGAAAAAAGGCAAGAAAAGGAATACATGCTGCTCTTTGGGCCCTTTGGGTAAATTACAGTATAGACTAAATGCCACACAAAAAAATCTGTTGCCTTTACCAGCATGCCTTAGAGGGCCTGTGGCCCGGTTACGACAATTGTATGAATTTGGAAGATTTCATATCTCTTATTTCCATAACCTAACCTGGTCTCCCTGGTCCAGTGTGTTCACACAGGCCCAGCACCCCTTTCAGCCAGTCTTGACCTTTTACCAACTATGGAAGTTGCCCAGTTTGCGGGAACCCTGATGAGGGTTTGTTCAAGGTTTTGTTTTATGTTAGTTTTTCCCAGTAAGGATTCCAGGAGCTTATGTCATCAAAGCCAGAGTGGTGTTTGTATCAGTTTCTTGTTTCAGTTATTAATTTTTTATGTGGCCACGCCACGTGGGACATGGAATCTTAGTTCCCCAACCAGGGATCGAACCCGAGCCCCCTGCATTGGAAGTGTGGAGTCTTAACCACTGGACTGCCAGAGAAGTCCTAATTTTTTAAATTTGTTATTATTTTGCAAATAATTATAAAATTGTTGAACCATTGGGAGCTTTCAAATCATATGAATGGGGTGACTGTCCCATAGTCAGGAGATTTAGGGTAGCTGTAACTAGGACAAAACTTCTTCACCACCATGGTCATTTTGGCCATATATAGTTTGTTTTTATTTTCATTCTTGTATTGTTTACCTTATCTTTATTATATATGTAGTTATAGGAGAGGACGCATAAGGAGCACATGCTGAATTATACAGTTCAGAGGGAGCATAAAAATAATTCTGCAAATTTACATCCAGCTGATCTTCACCTGGTTTACAAATTGCATTCACCTGATCAAAATTTAATCTTGGAAGCATGTTATTTCTAATATTTCAGAATGTAATGTTAAAAAGAGAAAATATAACAGTTTTATTTAGTGTAAACTTTCAAATAATTTTCCTTATGTTTCCGCAGAGACATGCAGGCTGAAATAAAACATAGAAATTATGAGAATTATGAAAATCAGTTGAGTTTTTAAAAACAGAACATAGAAGAATTATCAGGTCATAAAAACTCCATTTAATCTATTTTCTTCTTATATCTGGCAGTTACATTTCAATCTACATTTTAGGACATGCTGTGTAATTTGTATTTCTCAGCAAATTGTGCTTTATCTTACTGTAAAATTACTATATAGTGATAAAAACGCTACAATGAAATGTTTAATATGTAACGTTTTCTAATTTTATACGATAATAAAAAGAATTTACCAGTCTAAAAAAAAATTAGAAAATGCTACTTTGTGTTGTAACTTTTAGTATTTCCATATTTTGCATATATTCTCTGATTATCAAATAATTTTATAACTAAAATATATTACAATTATAGAATTTGTGTTTGGAAGGAGACAAAAGGATCCATTCGTATCTAAACAAAATTATTCCATATGTAATGTCTACCCCACTGAAAAAAACATGTCATTGAACTAAAGAAAGACCATTGAAATGCTATTCTTTTTTTTTTTTTTTTTGACAAGGAACATGTCAACTTTTTTTTTTTAATACAACAGGTTCTTACTAGTCATGCGTTTTTTACACATCAGTGTATACATGTCAATCCCAATCTCCCAATTCATCACACCACCATCCCCACCCCGCCGCTTTCCCCCCTTGGTGTCCATACGTTTGTTCTCTACATCTGTGTCTCAATTTCTGCCCTGCAAACTGGTTCATCTGTACCATTTTTCTAGGTTCCACATATATGTGTTAATATATGATATTTGTTTTCCTCTTTCTGACTTACTTCACTCTGTATGACAGTCTCTAGATCCATCCACATCTCAACAAATGACCCAGTTTCGTTCCTTTTTATGGCTGAGTAATATTCCATTGTATATATGTAACACAACTTCTTTATCCATTCGTCTGTCAATGGGCATTTAGGTTGCTTCCATGACCTGGCTATTGTAAATAGTGCTGCAATGAACATTGGGGTGCATGTGTCTTTTTGAATTATGGTTTTCTCTGGGTATATGCCCAGTAGTGGGATTGCTGGATCATATGGTAATTCTATTTTTAGTTTTTTAAGGACCCTGCATACTGTTCTCCATAGTGGCTGTATCAATTTACATTCCCACCAACAGTGCAAGAGGGTTCCCTTTTCTCCACACCCTCTCCAGCATTTGTTGTTTGTAGATTTTCTGATGATGCCCATTGTAACTGGTGTGAGGTGGTACCTCATTGTAGTTTTGATTTGCATTTCTATAATAATTAGTGATGTTGAGCAGATTTTCATGTGCTTCTTGGCCATCTGTATTTCTTCTTTGGAGAAATGTCTGTTTAGGTCTTCTGCCCATTTTTGGATCGGGTTGTTTTTTTAATATTGAGCTGCATGAGCTGTTTATATATTTTGGAGATTAATCCTTTGTCCATTGATTCGTTTGCAAATATTTTCTCCCATTCTGAGGGTGGTCTTTTCGTCTTGTTTATGGTTTCCTTTGCTGTGCAAAAGCTTTGAAGTTTCATTAGGTCCCATTTGTTTATTTTTGTTTTTATTTCCATTACTCTAGGCAGTGGATCAAAAAAGATCTTGCTGTGATTTATGTCAAAGAGTGTTCTTCCTATGTGTTCCTCTAAGAGTTTTATAGTGTCTGGCCTTACATGTAGGTCTTGAATCCATTTTGAGTTTATTTTTGTGTATGGTGTTAGGGAGTGTTCTAATTTCATTCTTTTACATGTAGTTGTCCAGTTTTCCCAGCACCACTTATTGAAGAGACTGTCTTTTCTCCATTGTATATCCTTGCCTCCTTTGTCATAGATTAGTTGACCATAGGTGCGTGGGTTTATCTCTGGGCTTTCTATCTTGTTCCATTGATCTATGTTTCTGTTTTTGTGCCAGTACCATATTGTCTTGATTACTGTAGCTTTGTAGTATAGTCTGAAGTCAGGGAGTCTGATTCCTCCAGCTCCTTTTTTTTCCCTCAACACTGCTTTGGCTATTCGGGGTCTTTTGTGTCTCCATACAAATTTTAAGATTTTTTGTTCTAGTTCCATAAAAAATTCCATTGGGGGCTTCCCTGGTGGCGCAGTGGTTAAGAATCTGCCTGCCAATGCAGGGGACACGGGTTCGAGCCCTGGTCTGGGAAGATCCCACATGCCGTGGAGCAACTGGGCCCGTGAGCCACAATTACTGAGCCTGCGCGTCTGGAGCTTGTGCTCCGCAACAAGAGAGGCCGCGATAGTGACAGGTCCGCGCACTGCGATGAAGAGTGGCCCCCGCTTGCCACAACTAGAGAAAGCCCTCGCACAGAAACGAAGACCCAACACAGCCATAAATAAAAATAAATAAATAAATAAAAACACACATTAAAAAAAAAAAAAGAAGCGCAACAAATTGATAGGTTATAGTCGGTATTTTCAGTCCTTAAATGAGAATATGGAAAAAAAAATTCCATTGGTAATTTGATAGAGATTGCATTGAATCTGTAGATTGCTTTGGATAGTATAGTCATTTTCACAATATTGATTCTTCCAATCCAAGAACATGGTATATCTCTCCATCTGTTGGTATCATCTTTAATTTCTTTCATCAGTGTCTTATAGTTTTCTGCATACAGGTCTTCTGTCTCCCTAGGTAGCTTTATTCCTAGGTATTTTATTCTTTTTGTTGCAATGGTAAATGGGAGTGTTTCCTTCATTTCTCTTTCAGATTTTTCATCATTATTGTATAGGAATGCAAGAGATTTCTGTGCATTAATTTTGTATCCTGCAACTTTACCGAATTCACTGATCAGCTCTAGTAGTTTTCTGGTGGCATCTTTAGGATTCTCTATGTATAGTATCATGTCATCTGCAAACAGTGACAGTTTTACTTCTTCTTTTCGAATTTGTATTCCTTTTATTTCTTTTACTTCTCTGATTGCTGTGGCTAGGACTTCCAAAACTATGTTGAATATTTGTGGTGAGAGTGGACATCCTTGTCTTGTTCCTTGATCGTAGAGGAAATGCTTTCAGTTTTTCACCATTGAGAATGATGTTTGCTGTGGGTTTGTCAAATATGGCCTTTATTATGTTGAGGTAGGTTCCCTCTATGCCCACTTTCTGGAGAGTTTTTATCATAAATAGGTGTTGAATTTTGTCAAAAGCCTTTTCTGCATCTATTGAGATGATCATATGGTTTTTATTCTTCAATTTGTTAATATGGTGTATCACATGGATTGATTTGCGTATATTGAAGAATCCTTGCATCCCTGGGATAAATCCCACTTGATCATGGTGTATGATCCTTTTAATGTGTTGTTGGATTCTGTTTGCTAGTATTTTGTTGAGGATTTTTGCATTTATATTCATCAGTGATATTGGTCTGTAATTTTCCTTTTTTCTAGTATCTTTGTCTGGTTTTGGTATCAGGGTGATGGTGGCCTCATAGAATGAGTTTGGGAGTGTTCCTTCCTCTGCAATTTTTTGGAAGAGTTTGAGAAGGATGGGTGTTAGCTCTTCTCTAAATGTTTGTTAGAATTCACCTGTGAAGCCATCTGGTCCTGGACTTTTGTTTGTTGAAAGATTTTTAATCACAGTTTCAATTTCATTACTTGTGATTGGTCTGTTCATATTTTCTGTTTCTTCCTGGTTCAGTATTGGGAGGTTATACCTTTCTAAGAATTTGTCCATTTCTTCCAGGTTGTCCATTTTATTGGCATAGAGTTGCTTGTAGTAGTCTCTTAGGATGCTTTGTATTTCTGCGGTGTCATAACTTCTCCTTTTTCATTTCTAATTTTATTGGTTTGAGTCCTCTCCCTCTTTTTCTTGATGAGTCTGGCTAATGGTTTATCAATTTTGTTTATCTTCTCAAAGAACCAGCTTTTAGTTTTATTGATCTTTGCTGTTGTTTTGTTTCTATTTCATTTATTTCTGCTGTGATCTTTATGATTTCTTCCTTCTGCTAACTTTGGGTTTTGTTTGTTCTTCTTTCTCTAGTTCCTTTAGGTGTAAGGTTAGATTGTTTATTTGAGATTTTTCTTGTTTCTTGAGGTAGGGTTGTATAGCTATAAACTTCCCTCTTAGAACTGCTTTTGCTGCATCCCATAGGTTTTGGATCATCGTGTTTTCATTCTCATTTGTCTCTAGGTACTTTTTGATTTCCTCTTTGATTTCTTCAGTGATCTCTTGGTTATTTAGTAACGTCTTGTTTAGCCTCCATGTGTTTGTGTTTTTTATGTTTTTTTCCCTGTAATTCATTTCTAATCTCATAATGTTGTGGTCAGAAAAGATGCTTGATATGATTTCAATTTTCTTAAATTTACTGAGGCTTGATTTGTGACCCAAGATGTGATCTATCCTGGAGAATGTTCCATGTGCACTTGAGAAGAAAGTGTAATCTGCTGTTTTTGGATGGAATGTCCTATAAATATCAATTAAATCTATCTGGTCTATTGTGTCATTTAAAGCTTCTGTTTCCTTATTTATTTTCAATTTGGATGATCTGTCCATTGGTGTAAGTGAGGTGTTAAAGTCCCTCATTATTATTGTGTTACTGTCGATTTCCTCTTTTATAGCTGTTAGCAGTTGCCTTATGTATTGAGGTGCCCCTATGTTGGGTGCATATATATTTATAATTGTTATATCTTCTTCTTGGATTGATTCCTTGATCATTATGTAGTGTCCTTCCTTGTCTCTTGTAACATTCTTTATTTTAAAGGCTATTTTATCTGATATGAGTATTGCTACTCCAGCTTTCTTTTGATTTCCATTTGCATAGAATATCTTTTCCCATCCCCTCACTTTCAGTCTGTATGTGTCCCTAGGTCTGAAGTGGGTCTCTTGTAGACAGCATATATATGGGTCTTGTTTTTGTATCCATTCAGCGAGCCTGTGTCTTTTGGTTGGAGCATTTAATCCATCATGTTTAAGGTAATTATCGATATGTATGTTCCTATGACCATTTTCTTAATTGTTTTGGGTTTGGTTTTGTAGGTTCTTTTTTTCCCTTGTGTTTCCCACTTAGAGAAGTTCCTTTAGCATTTGTTGTAGAGCTGGTTTTGTGGTGCTGAATTCTCTTAGCTTTTGCTTATCTGTAAAGCTTTTGATTTCTCCATCGAATCTGAATGAGATCCTTGCCGGGTAGAATAATCTTGGTTGTAGGTTCTTCCCTTTCATCACTTTAAGTATATCATGCCACTCCCTTCTGGCTTGTAGAGTTTCTGCTGAGAAATCAGCTGTTAACCTTATGGGAGTTCCCTTGTATGTTATTTGTCGTTTTTCCCTTGCTGCTTTCAATAATTTTTCTTTGTCTTTAATTTTTGCCAATTTGATTACTGTGTGTCTCGGCATGTTTCTCCTTGGGTTTATCCTGTATGGGACTCTCTGCACTTCCTAGACTTGGGTGGCTATTTCCTTTCCCATGTTAGGGAAGTTTTCTACTATAATCTCTTCAAATATTTCCTCTGGTCCTTTCTGTCTCTCTACTCCTTC
Organism: Balaenoptera physalus; assembly: GCF_965194825.1. Lineage (NCBI taxonomy): Eukaryota > Metazoa > Chordata > Mammalia > Artiodactyla > Balaenopteridae > Balaenoptera > Balaenoptera physalus. The sequence continues at coordinate 63,556,672 of NC_138896.1, read as the reverse complement.
TGGGACCCCTGTAATGTGAATGTTGTTGCGTTTAATGTTGTCCCAGAGGTCTCTTAGGCTGTCTTCATTTCTTTTCATTCTTTTTTCTTTATTCTGTTCCGCAGCAGTGAATTCCACCATTCTGTTTTCCAGGTCACTTATCCATTCTTCTGCCTCAGTTATTCTGCTATTGATTCCTTCTAGTGTATTTTTCATTTCAGTTATTGTATTGTTCATGTCTGTTTGTTTGTTCTTTAATTCTTCTAGATCTTTGTTAAACATTTCTTGCATCTTCTCGATCTTTGCCTCCATTCTTTTTCCGAGGTCCTGGATCATCTTCACTATCATTGTTCTGAATTCTTTTTCTGGAAGATTGCCTATCTCCACTTCATTTAGTTGTTTTTCTGGGGTTTTATCTTGTTCCTTCATCTGGTCCATAGCCCTCTGCCTTTTCATCTTGTCTATCTTTCTGTGAATGTCGGCTTGCTCCGCAGGCTGCAGGATTGTAGTTCTTCTTGCTTCTGCTGTCTGCCCTCTGGTGGATGAGGCTATCTAAGAGGCTTGTGTAAGTTTCCTGATGGGAGGGACTGGTGGTGGGTAGAGCTGACTGTTTCTCTGGTGGGCAGAGCTCAGTAAAACTTTAATCTGCTTGGCTGCTGATGGGTGGGGCTGTGTTCCCTCCCTGTTGGTTGTTTGGCCTGAGGGAACCCAACACTGGAGCCTACCTAGGCTCTTTGGTGGGGCTAATGGCAGACCCAGGGAGGGCTCATGCCAAGGAGTACTTCCCAGAACTTCTGCTGCCAGTGTCCTTGTCCCCACGGTGAGCCACAGCCACCCCCCACCTCTGCAAGAGACCCTCCAACACTAGCAGGTAGGTCTGATTCAGTCTCCCCTGGGGTCACTGCTCCTTCCCCTGGGTCCTGATGTGCACAGTACTTTGTGTGTGCCCTCCAAGAGTGGAGTCTCTGTTTCCCCCAGTCCTGTCGAAGTCCTGCAATCAAATACCAGTAGCCTTCAAAGTCTGATTCTCTAGGAATCCCTCTTCCCGTTGCTGGACCCCCAGGTTGGGAAGCCTGACATGGGGCTCAGAACCTTCACTCCAGTGGGTGGACTTCTGTGGTATAAGTGTTCTCCAGTCTGTGAGTCACCCACCCAGCAGTTATGGGATTTGATTTTTCTGTGATTGCGCCCCTCCTACCATCTCATTGTGGCTTTTCCTTTGTCTTTGGATGTGGGGTATCTTCTTTGGTGAGTTCCAGTGTCTTCCTGTCGATGATTGTCCAGCAGTTAGTTGTGATTCTGGTGTTCTCACAAGAGTGAGTCTGAAATGCTATTCTGTTAGCTACTGAGATATTAGTAAATGTCAGACTTGCATTTTTTCTATTTGAAATTTGCGCGCAAAGTTTTATTTCACTTTCATTGTTTAAGCTCTGAATCCTCTTAGTGTCCACAAAATGCCACATTGGACAACTACAATATTGGAATTATTTCTGTAGGATATTTGGAAATGTTATAATCATGCTTTAACTCATATCATACATTTATTCACTCTTCTCCTTATTTATAGGCTAAGTCATTGTTTTTCAAATTATAAGTCATAACTTTAGTCTCTGTAACCTCCTTTAATCGGGAATGGTTCCTCAGTGTTTTTTTGTCTTCCATTACCTTGCTGTTATTTTGTAGAATGTCCCTCAATTTGAGTGTTTTGAGTTTATCTGGTACTTCTCATAATTAGAGTCAGGTTATTCATATTTGGCAGGAATACCCCAAAAGTGACGTGTGTTGTTTTCAATGTTATATAGGAGGCATATGATGTTGATTATCCCATTACTAATGATATTAACTTGGATCATTTGATTAAGGTGGTGTCTCCCAGTTTTTTCCCCAGTAAAGGAACTATTTTTCCCTTCAGTTAGTTTCTTTTGAGGAGATACTTAGGGCTATGTAAATATCCTTTTAACACTGAATTTTTACCCCTTAGCTCTAGTGCTCATTGATGATTTTTGCCTGAATCACATATTATGATGATGGTTGCCAAATGGCAATTTTCTAACCTTATCATCCCTTCAAGCCGGCTCCTATGTCCCCATCATTCTTTGGGAACTCTCTTACTTCCTGGTTCACCAAGGTGTTCCAGGCTCATCTGGACTTTCCCTGGCCCAGTGTTTGATTGAACCATTTTGCCGAGAAGCTCTGGTTCTTTTAGGAAGGAATGATTTTTAGAAACCAAGATCTGGGTGGTGTATGTCTCAGTTGCTACTGAACTTCTTAGTGGCCAGAGCTAGGAAACATGTATCTTTGCCTTTATATCTATAGATAGATCTAATATCTAGATAGATAGATAGATAGATAGATAGATAGATAGATAGATAGATAGATAGATAGATAGATAGATAGATAGAAAGAGAGAGAGAGAGAAAGAAAGAAAGAAAGAAAGAAAGAAAATGCCATGTGTAGAACCTTCATTTTCATCTCAGTGTTTAGACACAAAACACAAAAATTGTTAAACTAGATCAGTTAAATTTTATACACTAAATGTAAGAATTCCAACAATCAGGTCATGAATATATAATCATAAGATTATATTTCAGTCTACAGTTTAAGACATTTGGTCCCCAAACCCCACATGGTATGCCATTTGGTAATTCATTTGTCAAAAAATCATCCTTTCTATTACATAATTTAAAGTAAATTGATTAACACGTATGACAATAAATGAGGAAAATGTTGAAAAATTGTAATAGCTAATAATCGTGATATAAAGTAAGATATTATTTTATTTCTCACACAGAAAGCAGAAATAAAATCACTACCAGTATTCTTAAAGGGGGAGTAGGAAGAATTATTAATGACTGCACACATTTAGTGAATCAAAAAAATGTGGAATATAGGGAATTCCCTGGCGGTCCAGTGGTTAGGGCTCCGAGCTTCCACTGCAGGGGGCACAGGTTCAATCCTTGTTCCAGAACTAAGATCCCTGCAAGTCCCTCCGTATGGCCAAAAAAAAAAAGTGGAACATCTTTAGGTAGAGGAAAAGGTCCCAATTCCTTACCCCAATGTGCAAGACCTTTTATAATCTCACACACACACACATAGGTGCCTCTCCAGTCTCATCTCACACCCCCCCTCCCTCTAGGCATCTTGTGATCTGGGCACGTTGGTTCATCTTATACTTCCCTGTGCACTGGCGTGGTTGGCATGCCCTTCCCTTTCACTAATCTGCCTGGAAAACTCTGATCCATCTCTCAGGTTCAGGTCACATATCACCTCTATAGAACCTTCCGGGCAGAATTAATTAATTCTTCCTCTGTTCTCCTAGAAGCTCATATATTCTCTTCCAATTGCTTCTCTCTGTATTCCTTACTAGATGCATCTTCCTTATATTCCCAACACAACACAGTTAGGCTTTCAGGATAAATATTTGATGCATGCATAATGATTTGATTGGTTCTGAGAGTTTCAACTTGATTACTATTATTATTTTTGCGGCCGCGCTGTGCAGCACGCAGGATGGTAGTTCCCCGACCAGGGATAGAACCCAGTGTCCCCTGCAGTGGAAGCGGGAGTCCTAACCGATGGACCACCAGGGAATTCCCTGAACTTGATTATTTTTTAAAGGTTGTAGATCACAACATCTCAAACCTTTAAAGTGACTTAATAATTACGGAACCTTAAAAAGGTTTATTTGGCAAGCACTTTTGAGATGGACGTATGAGCCCTTCTGCAGAGTTATCCTAACGCCTGACCATCAATCACTGACAGGTGTCCCACAGGGGGTGTCAGGTGGCCTGGGGATGGGGTGCTTTAGACCATTTTCCCCCTAACCCCCTGGAGCTTTCTCTTGCACGGCTGTACCCAGGGCCCACTCCACCACTACCATCTTGGACCCAAAATGTTCCTCTGATCCCCGAGTCACCTTGCCACTCTGCCCGGCCTACTCCTGCAGCAGCCATTCAGCCTCCTAGGCACCACCCAGGCCTCTCGTTTGTCCAGCCTCCCCTGGGGGACTAGAGACTCTGAGCGACAGCCAGCATCCCTTGTGCCATGACCATTACAACACCGAGGAAGTGATAACCTCCCAAGGGGCCGTGCTGCTCGGTACCAGGCCACCCGGGCTGCCCTCAGCTCTTGTCTGAAAGCTCTCCCCTTCTAATCCTTACGCCGACTTTGATGTTTATTTTCTCTTTTAAGACTTCATTGAGGTAAACGTTCTAAGAAATGCAGAATTAAAAGAACATCTTTCTGCTGAGCCTATGATGTAGTTGACGGGGGAAAAAATAAAGGTGGAGAGAGGTGAGACTAGAGCTGGGCATTTGGTCGGGTGGGAAGGAACCGAGGGGCAAACAGACCCACCCGACAGGAGGGTGTGGACGGAGACACCGAGACTGGTAAGGCCTGACCAGTGGGAGCACTTGGACAGAGAGCTGAGGGGCTGAGCGGGGCGAGCTCAGGGTGCTGACAACCAAGACAAAAACGGAGCAAGAGACAGGGTCTACCCAGCTAGAATCCACAGAGTTACCTCCGCAAGTCCCTGCCTCAGGAAACACCGCCTGTTGAATGTCACCAGCACCATTAGGTGCGTCTTCTGAATTGACTTTTTCCCTGTCTGGCTGCACTAGGACATCATCTGCTCATGTGCCCCAGTAGGAAAAGGGTCGCCTGTAGATGACCAATGCAAGTGGCGGTCCAGTACAGCCTGCCTAAAAGTGCAGTAAACATAAGTGAGGTTTGAAGTATCTTTAATTCTTTAAAAATCATCCCATCTCTGGAAATCTAGCAACAGGCTGGGTGTAATTTAAATTGAATTTTTTTGATAGACAAAGGAAGTTGTCATAAGTAGAATATGATTTAACAGATGCTGGCAGTTCTCCAAGAAACCTATTTTAGAAGTATTTACTCTAAATGAATAGAGTTGGCAGCAGTACTTATAATTTGGTAAACGTTTGATGGCAAACTCGGTTTAACACTGGGGCTGCTTTAAGTCAATGAACAATGTTTGCATTACAGTTAGTATTGCAAAGTGTATATCTCTGCTTTTTTCTTTCTAGATCCTGGTTAGATAACAATGGGAAAAGTGCTGTTAAAAAGCTGAAGAATAGTTTGCCACTTAGAAAAGAACTAGATCGTTTAAAAGATGAACTGTCCCATCAATTGCAGCTCTCGGATATCAGGTAATGAAGAAGAGAAAACCTAATATAGAGATTAAAATAAACATGTATTACCTTTTGGTAAAGGTTTCTAACAGTTAAATATTTGCATCTTTAATTATTGTGTTCACTAAATATTCAGTTATCTTTTTATGAAAGTAATCAAATGTTTATGTAAGAAAATCAATATGAATTTCTTGTTTAAAATAGTGAAGTAAAGTTTAGATACTGATATTTTTAGCATAATAGTTTTTTTTTTAACATAATGGGCTTGTAAGAAAAATACACTTTTCCTATGCCCATAATGTATTAAAAATAATTATTTCCCAATCATTTAAGACTGGTACTTAAGTTTAAAAAGAGGAAGGGAGATAAAAAATAAATGTTGTATTCTTTTATTCTATGTTATATAGCATGACTTTTCTTTTTTTTCTTTTCTTTTTTTTAAATTGAGGTATAATTGACATATAACATTAGTTCCAAGTGTTTTACATGATAATTCATTATTTGTATACATTGTAAAATGATCACCACAATAAGTCTAGTTAACATCTGTCACCATACCTAGTTACAAAAAAATTTTTTTCTTGTGATGAGAACTTTTAAGATCTACTCTTTAAGCAACTTTCAAAATGCAATACAGTATTATTACCTGTAGTCACTATAACTTGACTTTTTAAATGTTTTCATAAACTTAGCAATCACAGTTGTATAAAGATACATGCTGAATCTTTATTTATTATAAAAATAGATTTAACAGCTGTTACAACCCTAAGGAGGGGGTGGTGTGATTCAGTCATGGGACTCTGCTTTACAAAAACCCTGAGATATTGTCATCTGGTCTGGAGCTTAAACTTCTATTACTCTTTGCTGTAGCCTGTTTTGTTGTTTTCAGCCATCATTATCAGGACTTTTTACTTATATTGAACCAAATGACCATTTGGGTACCATAACAGCACCTTTTTCCTGGGCTTGCAGAATACAGATAGTACTTATATATTCTATTCTTATGTATTCAAATCATAGTTGTCTAAGATAATTCAAATTTCAGAGGAAAGTGTTTACACTTGGACTGTGTGGGATGTTTGGGTTCGTGCTGACAGCTGCTGTCTTTTCATCACATCCAAGCTTTGATTAGAGGGGGCCCTTCCAATTCCATAATCTAGTAACATAGACTTCACTAACTAAAAACAGAATAATAAGATCCTTCTTAAAAGTTTATAAAAAAACAAATTAATATGCATGAAAATAACTTTTTCTAAGTAAATTTTAAAAGATGTGAGAAGGCAGAATGGATCAGGAAAATGAAAGGATTTCTTAAACATAAAGAGAAATAAACATTATTTTACAGTATAGTGGAGAAATTTCTCAGCTTTAATTCTTACTATGGTAAATATCAATAGCTATAACCCATATAAACAAAAGCTCTTCGAGGTTCTCAGTTTTTAGGAGTGCAAAGGGGTCCCGAGACCAGAACACTTGAGGACCGTGGACATGAGTGTCTCGGCTTACTGGGAAATTAACCAAGTCTCCAACAAAAGGACAGTCACAACAAAAGCATTGTGACTGATGACATTGTGTGTTAAAGGAATAATTTTGAAAGCCGATTTCACTTTACCAGAAATGACATTCGTCAGAATTGGTGTTAGGATGAAGAAGGAACCTAAGTTTTCTGAAAGCCTGTTGAGCACCTTACTCCTTCACATGTTCATCCCCTGTGATTTACGCCACCTGTGCTGTAAGAAGTGTCCCCACTGGGCAAGCAGGAAGAGAAACCTTAGGAAGAGCAGAGGCAGCTTGTTGAAGGTCACAGAGCTAGTCAATCACAGAATTAGCATTCGAAGGTTGGTTTTCTGACACCACTTAATACCGGTGCCCTTTACGCATACACAGAAGCGCCTCTGTGACATCATGTGAATATCAAGTTCCATTTTGTCACTGAGATGTAATAACGTTCATCTATAAAATGAGCAGATTACATGATGTCGTAAAAATCATTTTCTCTAGAATATGATTAAAAAAATTCTGATAAACCAAAGTGGAATTCCTAGTTGGAACTTCAGTCTAAGACAACATCATCGTCATTGAACAATGTAAAGAAGAAAAAGATCTTTGTCAAAGTTTTCCCCATTTCATCCTCTTATTTTAAGAGAAACAACACAGTGTATTTGCTTGTTTTAAGTCTTTGGATAGCTGAATATAGTGCTAAGGTTTTTACCCTTTGGTAAACGATTCATTTCCCATTTGGCTGCTTCTTGAAACATGAGTTAGTTTGGAAACATGTTGTGTGTCTCCTTGAGAAAGCAACTCCTCGGCTTTCCCGGGAGTCAAGCAGTGGGGGCGCGTGTGTGCCTCCCTCTGGGGGGACAGGGGTGTTAATGGGCCGTGTGCTCTGTTGGACCAGGTGGCAGAGGAGCTGGGGCATCGCCCACCGCTGCAGCCAGCTGCACAGTTTAGGCCGCTTAGCCCAGCAGAACTTGGAAAGCCTTAAAAATACAAAAGGTAAACAATTTCCATTCACTTCCGAAATCCATATCCCTTAACGGCTATACACATCTGTAAATTCTAGAGGAAAGCTAAGTGTTGAAAGTCTTTGTATTGATAGATGTGACTTTATATCAGCTGAATTTTAAAATCTGTTCCTTTGACTTAAAACAGTGACATAAAATTAGGCTTTAAGTTTCTACCGAATTTAATCCTGAGTGGATACATGAAATTTACGTAATTATTTGCACAGTGCTGAAAGAATGAAGCCTCTCTGGATGGTGACCAAAGGTTTGTGTTTTACCATCAGGACGTACAATAATATTTACAGACCGGTCCGGGATGAGTGCAGTGGGCCATGTGATGCTGGGAACAATGGATGTCCATCATCACTGGGCAAAAGTAAGAAAAAGCTTAAAAGCAAAAAAATCTCTAATTTGTCATCAACATGCTTTTGTTTCAAACTATGCTGATATGTCAGTAAACTAAAAAAAATTTGAATCATCTGTTTGCAGATCACATGCTTAATATTTTGTAGTTTAAATTCTTAGAGGACTGATTTTTAAGTCCATTTTTATTTGGAAATTTTATAGTCTTTTCTGAAGCATAGCCTAAAGGCCTTCATTCTGTTGTTTTGTTTGTTTTGTTTTTAGCAGATTTACTGTGGTATAATTGACTTACAATAAACTGCACATATTTAGTGGGTATAATTTGATGAGATGTGACATATGTAAATACCCGTGAAACCATTACCATAATCAGGATAATGAACACATCCGTCACCCACAAAAGAATGCTCATGTCCCTTGTAAACCCTCTCTTCCATCCACCACCCCCTACCCAAGCAACCACTGGTCTGCTTTCTGTCACTATAGATTAGTTTATATTTCTAGAGTATTATATAAGTGGAATCACAGAGTATGTTGGGGTTAGGATCTGATTTCTTTCATTCGGCATAATTTGAGATTCATCCATGCTATTGCGTGTACTTATTCCTTTTTATTTCCACGTAGTATTCCATCATATGGATATACCAGTTTGTTTATCCATTCACTTATTGATGGATGTTGGGTTATGTCAGCTTTTGGCTACTAGAAATAAAGCTATGAACATTTATCTACAAAGTTTATATGGACGTATATTTCCTTTTCTCTTGGGTAAATACCTAAAAGTGGAATGGCCAGATATGTTAGGGTATTTTAACTTTTTAAGAAACTGCCAACACTTGCTATGGTCATCTTTTTAATTTTAGCCACTCTAAGAGGTGTGTGGTTCTATCTCACTGTGGGTTTAATCTGCATTTCTCTAATGATGAATGGTGGTGAGCATCTTTTCATGTGCTTTTTTGCCATCCATATATCTTCTTTGGTAAAATATCTGTTCAAATCAAATATTTGGTAGAAAGTATTTGCAAACCACCTACCTGACAAAGTCTTTGTATCTAAATATATAAAGGACTCTCAAAGCTCAACAACAGTAAAAAAATAAACAATTAGAAAATGGGCAAAGAACATGAACAGATATGTCACAGAAGAGGACATACAGATGACGAATAAGCACATGAAAAACCATAGGGAAATGCGATGCGATGTCACTGCACACCTGTCAGAATGGCTAAACTGAAAAATGATGACACCACCAAACGCTGGCGAGGATGCAGAAAAACTGGATCACTCATCCATTCCTGTTGAGAATGTAAAATGGCACGGGCGCTCTGGCACAGAGTCTGGCAGTTTCTTATAATAGTAAACACGTGTTTACCATGTGGTTTGGCAGCTGCCCTCTTGGGCGTTTATACTAGAGAAATGAAAAATTATATTCACACCAAAACTGTAAACAAATGTTCGTGATAGCAAAAAACTAGGAAGAACCCTAATACCCTCCAGTGTTTGAATGGTGACACAAACCTTGGCACATGGATGCAACAGAACACCACTCGGTGGTAAGAAGGAATGAACTGCTGATACAGGCCACAGCTTGGGTGGCTCTCAGGGGCATTGTACAAAGTGAAAAAAGTCAATCTCACAAGAATACATGCTGTATGATTCCATTTATATAACATTCTTCAAATAATAAAGTTATAGAAAGAACAGATGAGTGGTTTAAACAGGGGTCAGGGGGTGGGAGAGCAGAGGTTTCTGTGGCTATGGAAGTGCAGCAGAGGGGATCCTTGTGATGGAACTCTTCTATGTCTTGACTGTGGTCGTGTCACATGAATCTCTACATGTGATAAATCTGTATATGATTAAATACACACGAGTGCAAGTAAGACTGATGAAATCTGAACAAGGTTAGTGGACTGTAGCCGTGTCCGTTTCCTGGTTGTGATTGTATATAGTTTTGCAAGATGTCACCATTGGAGAAACTGGGTGAAAGACGTGTGAATCTACAGTTATCTCAAAATTAAAGGTGTTTAAAACGTAGCTACCATTTCCACATGAATAACTCGTTGAGAGAAAAATTGAAAAGTAGGTAGTAAAATTGTTTTTCAAGAAGTGTTAGAAGTATATTATACTTTGTAGAATTTTTATACTGCTATTGCTTTTATTATAGCAGAGTTTTTGATGCCTTTCAACTCCTCTAACATAACTGCAACTTTCTGTATAAAATCTGAGTCCGTAATGTAGGACACAGGTCCTTCCCCGATCCAGCGACACCTGCCTCTTCAGCCTCGCCTCCTTCCACGTAGGCCACGTGTGCCACCCTCCAGCCACACCAAACTCCTTGTTTTTGAACCTGCTTTGTCCCTATTGGTGCTTCCAGGTTTGCACATGCTTTTTTCTTTCCCTGAAACTTTCCCACATGCAGCTAACCTTCTCTATTCCTTTTTTTTTTAATTGAAATATAGTTGATTTACAATGTTGTATTAATTTCTGGTATACAAAGTAATTCAGTTATACATACATATACATATTCTTTTCCATTACGGTTTATTACAGGATATTGAATATAGTTCCCTGTGCTATACAAGAGGACCTTGTTGTATATCTATTTTATATGTAGTAGTTTGTATCTGCTAATCCCAAACTCCTAATTTATTCCTCCCCCACCTCCCTCCCCCTTTGGTAACCATAAGTTTGTTTTCTATGTCTGTGAGTCTGTTTCTGCTTCATAGATAAGTTCATTTCTGTCATATTTTAGATTCCACATATACGTGATATCATATGGTATTTGTCTTTCTCTGTCTGACTTACTTCACAAGTTTGGTCATCTCTAGGTTCATCCATGTTGCTGCATATGGCACTGTTTCGTTCTTTTCTATGGCTGAGTAATATTCCATTGTATATATAGACCACATCTGCTTTATCCATCCGTCAGTAGACATTTAGGTTGTTTCCATGTCTTGGCTATTGCAAATAGTGCTGCTATGAATATTGGGGTGCATATATCTTTTCAAATTATAGTTTTGTCTGGATATATGCCCAGGAGTGGGATTGCTGGATCATATAGCAACTCTATTTTTAGTTTTTTAAGGAACCACCATACTGTTCTCCATAGTGGCTGCAGCAACTTACATTCCCACCAACAGTGTGGGAGGGTTCCCTTTTCTCCACACGCTCTCCAGCATCTGGTATTTGTAGACCTTTTGATGATGGCCATTATGACCAATGTGAGGTGGTACCTCATTGTAGTTTGGATCTGCATTTCTCTAATAATTAGTAATGTGTCTAACCTTCTCTAAATCCTCATTATCTTTTCATATTGGTTACATTAGACGTCTTTAGAAACCTTTCCTTGACCCTCCAGTCCCTTCACCCTGATGTGGCACTTGGTACACTGAATTCTGATTCTTGTTTTGTTTCCCTGCACCCTGCCCATAAGCCCTGGCAAACAGGGACACAAATTCTTATAATCTCTATATTCCAAGGACCCAGTTTAGTACTTAAGTACATGGTAGGTGCTCCATAATTGAATTTAGTTGAATTAAGGGAAATTCTGAAGGAATAGACTTGGAATTGAAATATGTAGACTTTATTTCTAAAACCCTTCTTTATTATACCATTTAATCTTTCTAACCTAATTTGAGATTCTTACCTGAATATTTAAATGTTAGTATTTAAGACTTATTTTTATTTGGAACATATTTTTTTCTTCTGCAATCTCTTCAATTCCTAGCTAAAAGTTCCTAAGATTTACAGTGGTTTGTTTTAGATATTAATATTTCCAGCATTCCATAGCTTTTTTCTTATTGCTTACTTGAACTTTCCTTCTAGGAAAATAATTTATAATTTTCTTGTTAGACTTTCTCAATACCATTTATCGAAGTCCTAAACTTGGACTATTAAAGTACCATAAAACTAAATATTCCTTCCCTTTTCTTTTTAAAAAAAAATACTGTAGCTCTTTGAAAGATTACCGAGTTATTTTGACCTGCAGAGGAGGCTGATGCTTTTGGAGGACCAAATAAGCTATCTTCTAGGTGGCATCCAAGTTGTTTATATCGAAGAATTACAGCCAGTGTTGACACTTGAAGAATATTACTCTCTTCTTGACGTGTTCTATGATAGACTCTTGAAAAGTCGAATACCTTTTCACCCTCGAAGTTTGCGTGGTTTGCAAATGATCCTGAACAGGCAAGTATCTAAAACAATTACTTTTATTCATTCACTCAGATGGGCTGTGTGTGTCCGTGCATGAAATTGTTTTGTTTTTCCACGTGTGATTCTTAGGAATTAAAGAAAGGAATGTCACCACCTCTGTTGGCAACACTCTTTTACACATGAGAAAAGCCGCCATGAGAGAATGGAAAGATTGAGTCTCTAGAACATTGTGTGAATATATTGCCACTTACAGAGCAAATCAGTCCTGTGGAAAACTTTATAGGATTATACTAATGTGAAATCAACAGTGTGCATATCAGGCACCATGCTTGCTACTTAAATGCATTATCTCTTTAGCTCTCACAACCTCACCGTGGAGTGGGTTATTACCCCCATCTTACAGATGAGGAAGGTCACAGGGCCGGGAAGGGTGTGGTCATCCTGATAGTGTGTCTCTTTGGGGACAGCAAAACTTCAAATCAGTTCTGCTCTACAGGAAATCCACTACATATGAACCTTCAAGCTGCAAACTTTCAAAGGTGCAAACGTGCGTTCACATGTCCAATCTCATAAGTTAGTTCATGTGTCTGCTGTATATTGTCACATGCATGCATCCTCTACAAGTGGTTGTGCTTTTGTGTACTTCACTGTACAGTACTGTAGAGGGTACAGTAGTACAGTATCTTTATTTCAAGTGTTTGTTTTTTATGTATTATTTGTGTGAAAAGTATTATAAACCTACTACAGTACAGTGCTATATAGCCAGTTGTGTTAGTGGGTACCTAGGCTAACTTGTTGGACTTACGAACAAATTGGACTTAGGAACGCACTCTCGGAACGGAACTCGTTCATATGTGGGGGACTTACTGTACCTTTAAGGTGGATTTTCTTGATGAGTTCCTTTTCCATTAATCAGACTAAGAAAATCGTTTCTTTGGGGGTGGAATGGGGGTGGAGAGGTCGCTGATTTTTCCTTTTACGTATGCTTTATTACAGTGACAGATATGCTCCAAGTCTACACGAACTTGGGCATTTTAACATTCCGATCCTCTGCGACCCAGCAAACCTCCAGTGGTTTATTCTCACCAAAGCCCAACAGGCAAGAGAGAACATGAAAAGAAAAGAAGAGTGAGTTCCCTTAGCCCTCTTCCTGTCTTACCATTCTGTCTAATCGTTAAAAATATTCAGGTAGTCAGAACTCATAAGTATGGGAAATTAAAACTGTATTGAACTTAGGAAATCGACTGTATTAAACTGCATGTCACTTAGGAGTAACATATTTATTTATCCCCCCCGGTTGTGCCAGGGATTGGATGTGGCTGTTTTCTCAGTGTAATAACCTCAGTTGCATTCCCACCATGTGCCTCAATTTGAGAAGCAGGGCTTGTTAATATAAAAGTCAACTCAGGAGCAGAGAGCAGAATGAAAGATAAGAGTATCAGAAAGAAACTGTGCAGATGGAAAAGGGTGGCAACAAGGGGGGAAAACTCAGTTACTACTTGATTAATTGGAATCTTCACTGTTTAAAATTTTGAAATCTGCTGCTAGAAAACAAGCCTCGTCTGCACTGTCATTAAATTGAGAAGAAATCTTAAAGTGAAAAAGGTTTTTGGTTCATAAGCAGTGCTGTCTCTATGCCATTTGTATCCTTGAAGGAATCCTGTTGTAGTCAGTAGTTTTGTAGGCAGTAAGTTAGTGTTGATGATGTTTCATGGATCTACTATAAAGATAGGGAGAGTATTATATTCAAAACAGGGCAGTTTTCCTAAAGACGTGGCCTAAGGAGGTTTGGCTAGCAAGGATTCATTCATTCATGCAGCCGTCACTTGCTGTGACCGTTGCGGATCGGCGGAAGCTGTGAAAGGTGCCACTGGTAGAAAGATGAAGGCCTGGTCCCCAGGCTCGCAGGAGACGCAAGTGCCCTCAGCGTCAGGGGTGGTGGACGGAGAGGGGTCACGCGTGAGAGGAGCCGAGGCTGATGCTCTGGGAAGGGAACAGGAAGCAGAGGCTGTGGCCGAGGAGGACGAGCTGACGTGTCCAGGGAGGAGGGTAAGGAGGGTGGGGGCAGGAGCCTGGTGGGCGGAGGACTGGGGTGATTGTCCGAGTGTGCTGCTGGGGGCCCCCCTCTGGTTACTTACTTCTCTGGCCTCGCTGCCCGTTCTCACCTCGATCTACACAAATTGCTTGTTTAAAAAGCCTAGGATGTGATGTGAAACAGAAAAGGGTGGCCACGCAGGAGGGCTGTGGACGTGATCCGTTTCCTAGGAGATGATGGGGTCATTTTATGCATCAAATAAGTGAAGGAGTCACATATCTGTTTCACTTGTGGAATTGGTGACAGTTCCTGGCCAGATGCTATTGAACAAATAGCCTGCTTCTTGATTGGTTGGTGAGCATTTGTGTTTGTGTCGTTACCTTTTCTAACCATAAGTTTGTTTTCGAAACACTATGAGTCTGTTTCTGTGTTGTTAATAAGTTCATTTGAATCATTTTTTCTTTAGATTCCACATGTAAGTGATATCATATTTGTCTTTCTCTGACTTCCTTCCTTCCCTTCGTATGATCATCTCTAGGTCGATCCATGTTTCTGCAAATGGCATTATTTTGTTCTTTTTAATGGATGACTGATACTCCATTCTGTGTGTGTACCACATCTTCTTTGTCGATTCCTCTGTCTGTGGACATTTAGGTTGCTTCCATGTCTTGGCTATTGTAAATAGTGTTGCAATGAACGTTGGGGTGTATGTGGCTTTTCGAATTATGGTTTTCTGTGGATATACACCCCAGCAGTGGGATTGCCAGATCATATTATAGCTCTAGTTCTAGTTTTTTTAAGGAACCTTCATACTATTCTCCATAGTGGCTGTTACTGATGTCCATTCCCACCAACGACATAGGAGAGTTCCCTTTCCTCCATGGCCTCTCCAGCATTTATTGATGATGGCCATTCCAACTGGTGCAAGGTGGTACCTCATTGTAGTTTTGCTTTGCATCTTTCTAATAATTAGCGATGTTCGACAGATGAATGGATAAAGAAGATGTAGCACATATATACAATGGAATATTACTCAGCTATATAAAATCGAAATTAAGTTATTTGTAGTGAGGTGGATGCACCTAGAGTCTGTCATACGGAGTGAAGTAAGTCAGAAAGAGAAAAACAAATACCATATGCTAACACATATATATGGAATCTAAAAAAAAAATGGTTCTGAAGAACCTAAGGGCAGGACAGGAATAAAGATGCAGAGGTAGAGAATGGACTTGAGGACACGGGGAGGGGGAAAGGGTAAGCTGGGACGAAGTGAGAGAGTGGCATGGACATACATACACTACCAAATGTAAAATAGCTAGCTAGTGGGAAGCAGCTGCATAGCACAGGGAGATCAGCTCGGTGCTTTGTGACCACCTAGAGGGGTGGGATAGGGAGGGTGGGAGGGAGATGCAAGAGGGAGGGGATATGGGGATATATGTATACGTATAGCTGATACACTTTGTTACACAGCAGCAACTAACACAACATTGTATAGCAATTATACTCCAATAAAGATGTTAAAAAATAAAAATAAAAATAAATTTTTTTTAAAAGTTACCAATGTTGAGCATCTTTTCATGTGCCTTTTTTTTCAACAGTGTAAAATTTACCTCTTGAAATTGGCTTCTGGAAAGTCTGCCCTGTTTGAATTATTTTGCGATTACCAACCCCAGGACATTTCTTGAGGGCACGTGTCATTTACAGCCCCCCCCCAGGCCTTGTGACTATTAAGTGCCCATCAGCAGTGGTTTTTAACTTGTTTTTCTGGAAAATGGCCACAAGGCGGCAGGATTTCTTCATGCCAGCTCTGCTGCCTTGGGCACCCAGAGCCTTAGGGAAACTCTTGTTTCTGGGTTGTAAATTACAGTGGAATGTGCCAGAACAAACACCCAAGAGCTTTTGTCTCACTGCCCCTTCCCCCTTCCCCTTCCCCCCCAGACAATACCCAACCCCTGCAAAACTGCCCTGCTGAGTGCGCTGTTGTCCGGAGGCAGGGCGACTCTACAGACCACTAGGAGACGTGGAGACCAGGTGACTTTTCAAAGCTCTTCCAGCCCAGAGAGTCCACCATCCTTTGGGTGCAGTGGGCTTGGTGTAGCTGTAGGAGGGCCTGCCTGGATCTGGAGATTGTGGTCGCATCCAGAGGGGACCAGGCACTAGAGGGCCAAGGAGGGGCTCATTTGCTGGCAGATCCTCCCCAGCTCCCTCAGCCCCAGGACAGTCCATCCTTGGGAACCAAGCCTGCTCAGGCTCTAGGGACGTGACACCTGCCCAGGTCTTAATATTCACAAGGCCTGCAGGGCTGTAAATAAGTAACACCTGTCCTCAAGAAATGTCCTGGGATAAGTAATCGAAAAAGAATTCAAATCAGTGCAGTATTTCAAGAAGCCAATTTCAAGAGGTAACTTTTATTCACACTGTTTAAAAAAAAAAAAAAACATGACAAGATGCTCAACATCCCTAATTATTAGAGAAACACAAATCAAAACTGCAACAAGGTCTCACCTTGCACCGGTCACAATGGCCATTACCCAGAAGTCTACAAACTATAGTAGCTGGAGAGGGTGCAGAGAAAAGGGAACCCTCCTAAGCTGCTGGTGGGAGTGGAAACTGGTAACAGCCACTATGGAGAACAGTATGGAGGTTTCTTTAAAAATTAAGAATAGAGCTACCATATGATCTGGCAATCCCACTCCCGGGCATATCCGGAGAAAACCATAATTTGAAAAGACACATGCACCCCAATGTTCATTGCAGCACTACTTACAATAACCAAGACATGGAAGCCTCCTAAATGTCCATCAACAGAGGAATGGATAAAGAAGATGTGGTCCGTATATACAGTGGAATACTACTCAGCCATAATAAAGAATGAAATAATGTCATTTGCAGCAACATGGATGGACCTGGAGATGATCACACTCAGTGAAGTGAGTCAGACAGAGAAAGACAAACATGATTATCACTCATATTTGGAATCTAATTTTTAAAAAATGATGCAAATGAACTTACACAACAGAAACAGACTTACACTTCAAAAACAAAGTTATGGTTACTCAAGGGGAAACACTGGTGGGGGGGAGGAATAAATCAGGAACTTGGGATTAACATACACACACTACTACATGTAAGATAGATAAACAACAAGTACCTAGTGTATAATACTGGGACCTCTACTGAATATTCTGTGATAATCTATATGAGAAAAGAATACATGTGCATGTATAACCGAATCACTTTGCTTTACGCCTGAAACTAACAATGTTGTAAATCAACTAGACCCCAATAAAATCTTTAAAAAAAATAAGCACTGAAGGATAAACCAGAAATAAATTAATTAATTAATGAATTGTAAGTCTCACCTACTCTCCATTATGAGGCCTGATGATCTTGGTACGTCGTATCTGCTGCTTTTTCTGTTTTCGCACTGGGCGTTCTATAGCTTTGAAATAGTGCCAGTCGATTTTTAAGGAAGGAAACTAAAAAGAAATAAAAATCAAATATTTTAGTTTTTGAGCGTTTCATCCACCAGTTGCTGAGGTAAATCAAACCCCGTGATTCATCTTGATTCCTGTCCTGCTTCCTCATTCCCCACATCCCGGCCGGCAGACCTCTCAGCTCCACCTTCTCCATCTCTCCAGAACCCCGCCCGTCTCGTGTCCTTTCCCGCTGCGCCCGGGTCCCAGCGTCCATCATCCTGTGATGCCCTGTCCGGTGTCCACGCCTCCGCATGCACGCCCCCGCCCAGTGGATTCTCAGCCGAGCAGCCGGAGGGAGTGGTCCTTATAGAGCCCAGATGTGCTCCTGCCTGCGAGGCCCTGCCATCGGCCCCCTGAACTCGCCTCCTAAGACGCTGCCCTCACTCCTGCTGCTCCTGCCAGAGGAGCTTCTTACCTCCTCAAGGACCCGCGCTCTGCCCCTGCCTGGAGCCCTTCTCCCCCATGGCTTCAGGCTCCGCCCCTTCCCAGCCTCAGGTCTCAGCTCCCCTGCCACCCAGCAGCTTCCCCTCATCCCTCCCACCTGCCGCCCATCTCCCTATGACACGCTCTTTTCCTTGTTCATTTACTGTCTGTCCCCCCCCGAAACAGCATGTGAGCTTCATGAGGGCAGAGGCTTTGTCTCTTTTGTTCGCTCCAGTGTCGGGGTCGGGGCCTGGCACATGGGAGCCTTCAGTCAATACTCACCGACTGGATCCACTGACACTCATGCTTCCCTGGCCGCCTTCTGGCTCTGGGCTCCGGAGCCTTCATCCCTGTCCCCTCCAACACGGAGGGTAAAGAAACCATTTGCTGCTGGTCCCGTCACGCCTGCCCCCTTGGCCTGGGCCCTCTGCAGCCGTCTGCCCCGGCCCGGCTGAGCCTCCCCCCTCCCCGCCGCCTTCTCTCCTCTCCCTGCGCCGCGGTCCCTCCCCAGTCCGGCCGCCTGCATCGCAGCCACGCGGTGCTGGTTAGACAGCCTGCTTGCCTTAGACGAAGCCTGTTCTGAGACAGTGGTTTTCAGACACTTTGAGCTGCATCTCTCTTTATAAAGTGGATTCTCAAGTGGAAACCCAGTTGATAAAGATCAAGGTTGGCAGGTGCTCCAGTTGAAGAGGAAAGGAACTAGAGGCCATCCGTACCCACGAGGGCCCTCAGAGCACCTCTGCACCACCCTCGGCTTGCTGAGCCGTGTAAAGACCACTGTTCTCAGTTAACGTCTGGGTCCTGTCCTTCCAGCCCCTGCACGACTTTCTCCAGGTTGCCTGACTTGCAGCGCCTGTGTCTTACCCTTGGCAGGCGGAAGACAGAACCTGTGCCCTGGTGGGGAGAGAGTGGGAAGGGCGGCCTCCTCCAGCCCCTGGTCCTGGGGTTTTTTCAGGAATCTCCAGAAGTCGCTCCTGCCCGGGTCAGGGTTGGACTGTAGGGCCTCCTGAAGCTGCCGGTGGTGCTCTCAGCTTCCTGCTTTTCTCAGTCACCAACAGCTGCTCCTGGAGGTGGGATAAGAGGCTTCTGAATTATGTATTAATTAGACAACAAGGACCTACTGTAGAGCCCAGGGAACCATACTCAATATTTTGTAGTAACCTATAAGGGAAAAGAATCTGACAAAGAGTGGATGTATGTATGTATAACTGAATCACTTCTCTGTACACCAGAAGCTAACACAACATTGTAAATCAACTATACCTCAATTAAAAACATTTTTTAATTAGAAATTAAATAAAAAATAAAAATTTTTTAAAAGCCAAAAAAATTATTGTATTAATTATCTTTACCCCATTACTGCTAAAAAAATTTAACAAATAGAGATACATGTGGAAATAATAGGTGCTACAAGATACCCATGGACAGTCTTCTGAGCATATAATTTGGCCTTAGTGGATACCATTTTCAGTGTTGAGAGTAGAAAGTTATGGCCCAATATACAAAAATGTTTTTTACATTTTATGTTCTTTTATTTGGTTATAGCTTGTGGCAATCATGTTTGTTTTCAACCTAACAGGTTGAAAGTCATTGAAAACGAATTGATGCAGGCTTCCACGAAGAAATTTTCTCTGGAAAAGTTTTATAAGGAGCCCAGCGTTTCAAGTATACAAATGGTGGATTGTTGTAAGAGACTTCTAGAACAATCACTGCCTTATCTACAAGGGATGCATCTCTGCATTTCACATTTTTACTCTGTTATGCAGGATGGAGACCTTTGTATTCCTTGGAATTGGAAGAATGGAGAAGCCATTAAATAACACAGAAATCTGTATTATTTTTTAAAGAGATAAGAAACTGCTAAACTTATTTAAATCCACAATTTGATGTAACAGTATTACTGATGTGTTACAAGAAAAAAGTTTCTAACTGCTGCTTTAAAAGTAGACTTAAAAAAAATTAATTTCTATTAGGAAACTTGTTTAAAAAAGGTTTTATCTCCCAATCTTGTAGTGTTTCTTATCTGATTGGCAGGACTGGCTGAAAAGATGTTAGAAAGAAAGGATTCTACAGGGTGAAAGATATATATATATATATGTGTATATATATATATATATATATATATATATATATGTGTGTATATATATATATATACACACACACACATATATATATATATTTTTTTTAATGAGTGAATGTTGGTAAGTATAAACAGGTCTCATTCAGTATAGCTCTAGAGTTGCAGAACTCACTTCCACCTGTAACAATTCAACGTGCGACTTTATAGTTACATCCCATGTATCGATACACACACCTGTATTTCGCAGCCAATTATGGACAGTTTGAGTCCAAAACAGATGACTGATGGGTAGTAAAAATTCGTTAATCAAATTTTGCCTAAAGAGAGAGTAAATGGGAAAAAGCAATTGAATGAACAAATGATATTGACATTATCATAAGCTGATACAGTTTGTTAAAGCATTTCCAGTAACAGAGAACTTAAAGTTTTCCTATGCATTAAGATATTCTAACTGTTGGTAGCCTGTAACCAAGAGACAGTGAATTTTTTTGAAACACTGAATGAGGTGTGAGGTGATTCATTTGTTTCAAGGACAAACACTATCCAGAAAAATCCTTGTTTCTCAAAGAGTTCCATCAAGTAGGGCCAAGTTTAAAATGATTCTGACCATTCAGGATCTGCCACCCCTCTCAACCCAGGTCTTCCAATGATTAGAACACTGGTTAGAGCCCCTCTGAGTCACCCCCTGTCCATAGTTGTGTGGACTTTCCTGGACCCACCACCCAGCCCAGCCCCAAGCCCTATAGACAGACACAGAGCTTCTCTCTGTGGATATTTCCCTTAGGATAATATTTTTAACCAGATCCAAAATCCTCTTCAGCTTGTTTCTCAGGAGGACAAGGTGAATCCAGGTTTGTAACAACATTTTTGAGGCTCTTACTGCTGAAGAAATAAGGAATTTTTTCCATAGTGCATTAGAAAGGAAAAGAGATGTTAAAAATGATTCTCGAAGCATATTTTAAATTTATCTAAAACACTGATTATTTGAACGTTTTAAATTCAAATGTGTGTTTGAATAAGTATTGATTTGTAATTATTATAGTTTGTGCATATCACCCCTTTTAAGCTGTGCCTAACAACTGTACTTAATTTTTTTTCTCATGTAAAAATGTTGTTGCCTATAAAAGTTTTCCAGAGCCAAATGATGGGAGTGAAAAATTCTTTAGAGGTTACATAGGAAAATTTATTTGAGGGAATTCCCTGGCGGTCCAGTGGTTAGGACTCCACACTTTAACTGCCAAAGGCGAGGGTTCGATCCCTGGTTGGGGAACTAAGATCCCAAAAGCCATGCAGTGTGGCCAAAAAAATAATAATTTATGGAAAAATATGTTTGGATTATGCCATTTCTAAAGTCAACTAATATAGAATCCTCAGTAATATGTTTTGAATTGGACTTTGTCTCAGAACTAATTGTTATATAATAAGTAATACGTTAACCAGATAATTGTTTTCTCATTATTCATTTGTTAATAGTTTAGAACTATTTCAACATAAAGGAATCTACAAAAAATTGGTGGCCTGTTTATGCCTGTTTGACTTCCTCTTCCAATCTAATGTAAAAGTTCTGGAAAACTCTCTCCCACCACTGAAAACTAGGACAGGATGAGACCCCTCTAACCTCAAAGCCTTGGGTCAGAAATGATCTCCGGAGGGACCTGAGCTCCAGCCCCAGGCCAGAGCTCTCCCAAGGAAGAACCAGGCCATGAGTTTGCCTGGGGGCCGTACCCTCTGCCCAGGCTGTCCAGTCAGGGAGGCGTATGTCCAGAGCCACGTCCGTCCACAGGACAGGTCTCCCCAGGCCCTGCTTCCTCCTTTCTCTCTTCAAAGCCTCTGCCTCCAGGCAGCCTCCCTGAGCTCATGAGAGGGGCTATGGGCCTTGAGGGATGGACGGGCGGGCAAGGGGAACCAGGGCTGCCTCAGGAGCCAGCTCACCTTTGGAACCTCTAACCCACCCCTCCCTTGGCCTCAGTCTCCCCATCTGTGAAACATGCCCATTCCTGGAGCTCCTTCTCACCCTCAGTGAGTCTGTCCCAGGAAAAGAGAGTCCTCCCTTGGATGGTCCTTGGCCACCAGCCCAGGTGCCTCTTGCTGCTTAACAGCTGGACGAGGAAGAAGAGGAGGAGGTGGGGCAGCCAGTGACCAGACGGAGCAGACCTGGGTCAACGCCATGGGACCCTCTTCCCTCCACACCCCTCCTACTGCAGCCTGGTTCTACTGGTCACTCAAAACGCTTCCCTCGTGGGGACATGCCTTTTACAGAGAACTTTAGGGATTTTTTCCCATAAGCTGACAAATGCTGCATATAGGGAAAATGAGGCCCCAAATAGTGCAGACACTTGTGCAAGGCCCTTCTGCCTGCTGCAGGCTGAAGAGGTGGGCTTAGAACCCAGGAAACCCCAGGGCTGGGAGGCATCTGCACAGACAGGAGCACCCCCAGCTCTGGGGGAGTCCACCCCCAGGTCAGCGCCAGGGCTTGACAGGATCACAAGGCAAGCAGTGCAGCCCCATGGGGGCGGGGGCCATAGCAGAGACAGTGACCTTGGGGCCAGGCACGTCAGTCCTGGCCATGATGGTGCACACAGGTCGGCGGGGGGCAGCGCTGACTTTGCCCGACTCTGGGTACTGTTGTGAGAACCGGGAGGGGTGGCACCCCTCCTGCTCCTCCCGAGTGACCTGGCAGTGCCAGTCAGCCTTGCCCCTCCAGCCAGACTGCTCGGGCAGCCCCCGTTGTCCCTGCTCAAGCTGGGCCAGGGCGTGCACAGGGCCCCCGCAAGTGCTTGTAAGTGTCATTCTGTAAGCAACGTTTGCACACGACTGCCCCGAAGTCCATCATGGCAGTTCACGTGGGCGGAACTGGCTCAGCACAGGGCGTGGTGAGCCACGTGGGGAGGGGGCCATCGGATTTCACCCTCAGAATCTTTGGGAGGCGGTCAGTTTTTCTTTCTGTCACTACCCCAGGCACTGGCCTAGACCTGGTGTCGGTGTCAGTCGGTACAAGGCAGAGGCTTCCGGGTGAGCAGGGTGAGCGGAGAGGCCTCAGGAAGAGCCCTGGGACAGGGAGGCAAGCCCAGTACCATCCATGCAGACAGCGGCCCTGCTAACTCACTTCATCTGCACCCAAAAAAGGCAGGATTTTTAAAGTTTGGGATCAATCCTTCGTAAGAGACTTCCTACGATCTTTTCCTTTCTTCTCAGTCATTCAGTGAGAACTTGGGCAGCACCTCCTGTGTGCAGGCACTAGGAACATAGCACGGCCTGAGCCTTTCAGGAGCTGGACGCTGGGCACCATTCAGCCTTCCCTGGTGTATCAGCGTCCTGTGGCTGACATAAGTTACAAACTGGGCAGGGCTTCAAACAACAGAAGGTTATTCTCTCACGGTTCTGGAGGCCACAAGTCCGAAATCAAGGTGTCAGCAGGGCCACACTCTCTCTCCAGAGGTTCCTCCCTTCCTTTCTTTGCCTCTTTCAGCCTCAGGGGGCTGTCAGTGTTCCTTGGCTGGTGGCCACATCACTTCAATCTCTGCCTCTGTGGTCACAGTGCTTCCCCTTCCGTGTCCTCTGTGTGTCTGTCTCAAAACACTCCTGTCTCATCTAAGAATGCATGTTGTGGGGGGGGGTGGGGGAGCGTAGATCAAGATGCCGGAATAGAAGGACGCGGAGCTCACCTCCTCCCACAAATACATCAAAAATACACCTACATGTGAAACAGTTCTCACAGAATACCTACTGAATGCTGGGAGAAGATCTCATAACCCAAAGCTGCAAGAAAGATCATCGTATAACCAGGTAGGACAAAAGAAAGTAACTGGGACAGGACCTGCACCCCTGGGAGGGAGCTGTGGAAGAAGAAAGGTTCCCTCATCTTGGGAAGCCCCTTCACAGGCAAGGAAATCAGCCGGGACAGAAAGGGAGCTTCAGAGGCTCAGAGGAGAGGAGAGCAGTCAGCTTGGGCAGGCAGGACAGAGACCAGCACAGATGGTCCTGGCCACCTCGCTGCACCCCCCAGCCCAAGTCATGCATCTACTGGTGCACACGGGGGCTGGGTGCTGAAGCTCAGGTTTCAGCAGACACACCCAGGGAGAGGACTGGGGTTTGCTGCATGGAAGCAGCTTGAAGACACTAGAATGTAGTTCAGGCCGCAACCGGGGGTGTGTGCAGCACAGAGCCTGGGTCCGCCACAGAAGCCCCACTGTTAACACACGGCAAAGGGAGGGGCATGTCCCTGCCACAGCAACCTCATTCTTGGTGTGCTCACAGTGGGCACGGCTCTGCTGCTATGAGCTCTGGGAGCACACAAGCCCAGCAGGTGGCCCACACGTGGAGGTGGGGCTGAAATCAGAGCCAGTTCCCAGGGGCTGTTTGACTATGTAAGGACAGCACCTGTGGAACATCTGTGTGGATTACTGGTGCTCCATGGCTGGGGTGGGACCGGCATTAGCAGCAGCGGGCTTTGCAGGCGCACACACGGAGGCAGGGCCAGGGTCTATGCTGATTCCATAGCTCCCACGGTAGGTCCAGGTGTGTGACTACAGCAGGTCCGGTGCCAGACTTTGGCAGATCTGCGCCTGTGGCTTTGTAAGCACAGTACCTGAGAAATACCTGGGCCAATTGCCAGCGTTCCCATGACTGAGGCAGGGCTGAGGGCAGTGCCAACAACAGTGTACTTTGTGAGCGCACACAACGGGGGCTGGGCAATGCCGTAAAGCACATTTCCCATTGGACACCTATTGCAGAGGAATACTCAGCAGCTCCTCTCCCAGTGGGAGCACTCCAGTTTCACCTACCTCACACCACAGCTTAGAAACAGATCTGGAGGCTGCTACTCTGACAGCTGGGGAGCAGACCCTGGCACAGGGCAGTGACAACCACAGAGCAAACAAGAAGCCCCACTCAACATCCAGTGCAGGCTCTGGTTGTCACAAAAACAATCACACCCCCTATCCAGGGGATAACGGCCAGCACACACTGAGGAAAGACATGGCAGGCATCCATCCTAAAGACAGCTCTCACACCAAAAATATTAGACTCACACAGGCTACACAGGGATGCTCCCACATAAAAACAGCCCTTCAGGACCAGAGTAGATAACTGTTACTCCTAAATTCATAGAGTCAAAGAAATAAGTAAAATGAAGAAACTAAGAAACCACTCCCAATTAAAAGAACAAGAGAATTGCCCTGAAAGAACAAACAATGAAACAGACCTTTCCAGTCTACTAGACCCCGAGTTCAAAAAGGAGATAATAAAAATACTGAAGGAATTAAGAAAAGCTATCAATAGAAATGCAGATCACTGTAACAAGGAACTAGAAACTATAAAAACGATCCAATAAAAATTAGAAGACTCATTTGCCAAGATGAAAACTGAGCTAAAGGCAATGGATAGCAAACTAAATAATGCAGAAGAACAAATAAGTGACCTGGAAGATAAAATAATGGGAATCACCCAATCAGAAAAACAGAAAGACAAATGAAAAAAAAAATGAAAGCAGTATGTGAGACCTCTGGAATAATACAAAGAGAGCCAACATAAACATAATAGGGATCCCAGAAGGAGAAGAAAGAGAAAAGGGGATTGAAAATCTATTTGAAGAAATTATGGCTGAAAACTTCCCAAATCTAAAGAAGGAAACACATATACAGATACAGGAAGCACAGAGAGTTCCAAAGAAGATGAACCCAAACAGACCTACATCAAGACATATAATCAAAATGGCAAAATTTAAACATAAAGGGAAGATTCTAAAGGCAGCAAGAGAAAAACAGAGTCAATTACAAGAGAACCCCCTCCCCGCCATAAGGCTATCAGAGGATTTTTCTGCAAAAACTTTGCAGGCCAGAAGGGAGTGGCAAGATATATTCAACGTCCTGAAAGGGAAACGAGGATACTCTACCCAACAAGATTATCATTTAGAATAGAAGGAGAGAGAAAGAATTTCTCAGACAAGCAAAAACTAGAAGAATACAGCAATACTAAACCTATCCTAAAGAAATATTGAAAGGTCTTCTCTAAACAGAAAAGAAGCAAGAATCTATTGGAAAGACAAAATCAAAATAGGAAAGTAAATCACTTAAATAAGCCAGTACATAGATTAAAATAAATTTTTTTTGTGAAAGTGACTACAACTACAATGAACAGCAAAATATGAAGATGTAAAAGAGGACATCAAAAATCATAAAATGTGGGAGAGGGGAGTAAGAAAATGTAGGTTTTTTTCTAGACTGTTTTTGAGCTTATATGACTACCAGTCTAAAGAAAGTAGATACAATAATGGGTTAACATATTTGAAAACCAGGGTAAGCACAAATCAAAAACATAGAATAGATTCACAAAAACCAAAAAGAAGAGAATTCAAACATAATACAAAGAAAACCATCAAACCACAAAAGGAAAACAAAAAGAAAAATAAAGGAACAAAGAAAAAATACAAAATCAATTGGAAAGCAAGATTTAAAATGGCAATAAATATATCTCTAACAATAATTACCTTAAATGTCAATGGACTAAATGCTCTGATCAAAAGACACAGAGTGACAGATTGGATAATAAAACAAGAGCCTACAATATGCTACCTATAAGATACCCACATAGATTGAAAGTGAAGGGATGGAAAAAGTTATTTCATGCAAATGGAAATGACAAGAAAGCAGGGGTAGCAATACTCACATCAGATAAAACAGACTCTAAAACAAAGGCCATAAAAGAAGGACACTATATAAAAGAATCAATACAAGAAGATGATATTATACTTATTAACAGATATACACCCAATATAGGAGCACCTAAATACATAAAACAAATACTAATGGATTAAGGGAGCTATTGACAGGAATACAACAATATTAGGAGACTTTAACAATCCACTGACATCACGGGAGAGATCTTCCAGACAGAAAAATCAGTAAAGCAACAGAGATCCTAAATGACACAATAGAACAGTTAGACTCAATTGTTATTTTCAGGACATTACATCCCCCCCAAAAACAGAATACACATACTCTTCAAGCATACATGGAACATTCCCTAGGATAGGCTACATACTAGGACACAAAACAAGCCTCAACAAATTTAAAAGGATAGAAATTATTTCAAGCATCTTTTCTGACCACAGTGGCATGAAACTAGAAATCAACAACAGAAAGAGAAACAAGAAAAAAGTTATTACATGGAGACTAAACAACATGCTAGTAAAAACCAGTGGGTCAATGATGAAATCAAAGAGGAAATTAAAAATACTCGAGACAAATGACAATTAAAACACAATCATACAAAAATCTATGTGATACAGCAAAAACAGTCCTAAGAGGGAAGTTCATAGCGATACAGGCCTTCCTCAAATAAAATAAGAAAAATCTCAAAAAAAAGAATTAACCTATCACCTAAGATAATCAGAAAAAGAAAAACATACAAAACTTAAAGTCAGCAAAAGGTAGGAAAAAATAAAGATCAGAGAGGAAACAAATAGAGATTTTTTAAAAATAGGAAAAAAATCAATAAAACCACGAGCCAGTTTTTGAAAGCATAAACAACGTCGAAAAACCTCTGACAAGGCTCACCAAGAAAAGAGAGAGGACCCAAATAAACAAAATATGAAATGAAAGAGGAGAAATAACAACCAATACCTCAGAAATACAAAAAACAATAAGAAAATACTATGAACAACTATATACCAACAAACTGGACAACCTAGAAGAAATGGACAAGTTTCTAGAAACATACAGCCTGCCAAAACCGAATCAAGAAGAAATAGGTAATTTGAACAGACTAATCACTAGAAGCGAAATATAATCTGTAATTTTAAAAACTCCCTGCAAACAAAAGTCCAGAACCAAATGGCTTCACTGGGGAATTCTATGAAACATGCAAAGAAGAACTTACACCAATCCTTCTCAAACTCTTCCAAAACATTGAAGGGGAGGGACACTCCCAAAGTCATTCTATGAAGCTACCATCACTCTGATACCAAAACCAGACAAAGACACTATCAAAAAAGAAATTACAGGCCAGTATCTTTGATGAACATACATGCAAAAATCCTCAACAAAGTATTAGCAAACCGAATCCAACAACACATAAAAAGGATCATATACCATGATCAAGTTGGATTCATACCAGGGTCACAGGATGGTTCAACATACACAAAACCAATCAATGTGATACACCACATCAACAAAAGAAAAGACAAAAACCACATGATCATCTAAAATGATGCAGAAAAAGCATTTGATAAAATGCAACATCCATTCATGATATAAACTCTTACAAACTCTTATGCCTTGACTTATCCAATCCCACTTCTTTTCTATACCAAAAGGTAGGTCAGACATTCCCAAGTTTTTGTTCATCTGGACACACTGTGAGATAATTAGAACAATGGGTATAAGCAGAAGTTTCATGGGCTGGATCCCAGTGCATGCAAGGCTGAGACCCTCTCTTCTAGCTCATGTTTTTTGGGGGTTGTTTTTTTTTTTTTTTTTTGGCTGCATTGGGTATTCTTTGCTGCATGCAGGCTTTTCTCTAGCTGAGGCGAGTGGGGGCTACTAACCACAAGTAAGTTTAGTTAAATAAAAACTCTTACATACATTAGGGTTGTTTCCATCTGCAGACTTGCTCGAGGTCTTCATCAGGGTCCTTGAACCCAGTAAAGGAGTAGTAAGACTTGTCCCATTTGATGGGCCTGTCAGATATCCTTTTGGCCTCTTTGAGAGGCTGGGAATGCACATTAGTATTCAAGCTTTGGATATGCTCAATAGATAAACTGCAGGAGTTGAGAATATATAACACTGTGCTTAGCAGATCTCTGGTGTGCAAAGTAAATTTGACTACTCGAAATCCTAGAGAATATAATTCCCCAAACAGTTAATACAGATGATTATTTGCTTTACTTTAAAAACATTTTTTCATACATTTATAGAATCAAAATCTTTTAAAACACTCCATTACTGATTAAAATTCATCCTATTGGAAAGTCACCTGTAAATGGAAAACTACATCCCTTCTCCCAAACTATACCACACTACCTCCATCTTCATGAAGTCCTCTGTCAGCTCCCTTTTCTAGTTTGGCGCCAGTGACCAAACCCACCCCAGCCTAAGAAAGGGATTGAGAATATTTTCAATGCTGTTCATAAATTTGGTCTCTACAGTCTAAGGGATGGAAAAGCTCTCCTATGAGCAAGTGTCCAGCAGAGAGGGTGTCCAGCACTAAAGAGAAGGGGGAGGGTGGGGCAGGCTGCCCTGCGACAGTGGTTCAAGGAGGGGGGCCAATCCAGTCTCAGGGTCACAGAAACCCATCTCAAATTTTCTCTACGGTTGAAAGAGACTGTCCTCATACTCCCCAATCCAACTAGCTAGGGACACAATAGTTTCAGAAGTGACTCAAAATTCCCAAATTTTTTAAAAGTTAGCACTTCACAATCTGACTTTAATGCAAGTAGTCAGTGGGCTCAGGGTAGTAATCTAACTTACGTCAACAATAGGAAATCTACTGGTTCCCCTGCACCGTTATTGGGTGTTACACATGGTGCTAGTTGAATTTACATAACTTTTCAATGAACACTCTCAGCAGTGCCATTATTATCTCTTTTCAAATGTGAAGAAGCAGAGGTTCGAGGAGGTTAAGAAGCGTGAAGTGAGGGCTTAAATCTGAGCTGCCACCAAGCCAAGCATTGTCCCCATTATAACATGCTGACTCTTCTTTCTTTGGAAAATTTTTAAAATTGGTTTTGAAAATTATACAAGTGTTATGTAAGTACATCCTTCTTGTAAAATTATATATACAAAGTAAAAGTCTCCTGTTGACAGGCACACAACCTCACACTTTCACTAGATGTAACCCTATTAACAATTAGGTACACAAGCATTTAGACCTGCACTGCCTAATATGGTAGCTACTAGCCATATGTGGCTATGTATTGATAAAATTAAATTGATTGAAATTAAATAAAATTTTAAATTCAGTTCCTGTTCATACTAGCCCCACTTCAAGTGCCCAGCAGCCACATGGGGCTAGCGCCAGCTGGACCACACAGCGCTCATACAGAACAGTTACATCACCGCAGAAAGTTCTCTTGGACAGCACTGCTCTAGACCTTTCCTATGTGCTCTGTGTGTATGTTATATATGATATATACGCTTATGTGTTTGCACGAACACACACCCACAGTGTGAATTGTTCCTTTTTAACATATAAACTGCACCATTCTGGATCTATTACTTTGAACTTGCTTTTGTTATTTAACCTTGGTGACTCTTCCATTATCTGTATGTATACATCATTCTCTTTCTTTTTAGTAGCTCTATACTAATCTACATAATCAATGTAGCGCAATTTATTTAACACTTCCAAAACTGATGACCATAAAAGTTTTTAAATTTTCACCATTCCATACAAGACTGAAATGTGTTTTCTTTGCCACGATGACCGTCATCGCAATGTAAATCATTCTCAGAGATACCTGCTATGCCTGCCACATAGATTTATAGAATCTATAACATGCAAACTAAGAAAGACTTTTTAGTTGAATCATTGATGGTAAAGGGAGAAATACTGGTAGGAAAATTATTCTAGTCAGTGAAAGAGGAAAGGAAAATCCAAATTCCTGCATTTGAAGTTAGGAAGAAATAGTTTACCCTCAGAAGAGGTAAATCAAGGAATAAATCTCAGTTTCTCTCTTATCAATTCCATTAATTATTTAATACAATGTATATGCTGCTATATAGTGTGGAATGCTCGTGCCAAACTGCACATAAATTTTATTGGGAAATACTACCCAATTAGTTTAGTTTGCATTTGATTACTGAGGCTAAACATTTTTATATGCTTATTGGCAATTTATGTGTATTATTTCCTGAACTGTCTAGTCATTGTGTTTGCCCATGTTTGTAACCAAGCTACTCTGTTTTCTTTTTGACTTCTAAGAACTCCATATATATATAATTTATATTTTTTAATGAATTTATTTATTTTTGGCTGTGTTGGGTCTTCCTTGCTGCGCATGGGCTTTCTCTAGTGGCGAGCGGGGGCTATTCTTTGTTGCGGTGTGCGAGCTTCTCACTGCGGTGGCTTCTCTTGTTGTGGAGCACAGGCTCTAGGCACCTGGGCTTCAGTAGTTGTGGTGCACGGGCTTAGTTGCTCCTCAGCATGTGGGATCTTCCCGGACCAGAGACGGAACCCTGCTGCACTGGGAGGCGGATTCTTAACCACTTCGCCACGAGGGATGGATGGATGGATGGATGGATGGATTTATTTATTTATTTTATTGATTGATTGATTGATTGGCTGCACCATGCAGCTTGTGGGATCATCGTTCCCTGACCAGGGATTGAACCTGGGCCCTTGGCAGTGAGAGCACGGAATTCCCACTGGACCACCAGGGAATTCCCACTAATTTATTTTTTTATAATCTATTTTCATTTAATAAACGGTTCAAAGTTAACCATTAACTGAAAGTAGAGGATTTTTCTCTTTACTCAGCCAGAGCTGACGACAGCTATTTGTTTTAGCATTTGTTCACAGAAAGCTCTTAGTAAATCTTTAGACTGTTTTAAAGTTCATTCTAAAAATAAAGTTATTTCCTCAAGGATCACGAAAAGGATGGACAGACCCATGTTTATCCTTTAAATCCAGTTTAAAGTATCACTGGATCATGGCTAAAGCAGTGACAAAGGACAAAACAGAAGGCTGTACATGAAGACTAATCAGATTTTAGAAACAGCATGAGGCTGGAGTTAAAGGGTTCAAGACCCCTATTCTGCCTCCATGGTCCTGGGACATTACTAAGTTACAATTGGGCAAATACTACCTTCCTCACAGGGTACTTTGAGGACTAAATAAGAGAATGTAAGCTATATTTTTTAAAGATATGAATTGTTATATACACATTTAATACTTAAAACGCACTGAAATAGGAAGGGGACAAATAGGAACACTTCAGTTTTCTAGTCAGAAAAGTTTAAATATAAAAAATGGCTCACCAAACACATGCAACCAGGAATAGAATCTAACTCCAGGAAAACACTCAATTAAATGATATTATTTCCTATGACAAGGCTTCAATCCGAAGGTCTTCTAGCAACGTTAGACAGATCGGACACATCACAACAAGCCTGCAAGGGACACATGAGAAATAAGAAACGTACCTGAAGTGCTGAAGTGTTCCTGGCCATCAGAGGAATTCTGGTCTGTTTCTCTTACATAAAACACAAGCTGGGGGCTTCCCTGGTGGCGCAGTGGTTGAGAGTCTGCCTGCCAATGCAGGGCACACGGGTTCGAGCCCTGGTCTGGGAAGATCCCACATGCCGCAGAGCGACTAGGCCCGTGAGCCACAATTACTGAGCCTGCGCGTCTGGAGCCTGTGCTCCGCAACAGGAGAGGCCGCGATAGTGGGGGGCCCGCGCACCGCGATGAAGAGTGGCCCCCACTTGCCGCTAGAAAAAGCCCTCGCACAGAAGCGAAGACCCAACACAACCATAAATAAATAAATAAATAAATAAAATTAAAAAAAAAAAAAAAACTTATATAAAAAAAAAAAAACACAAGCTGGGTTGGTTTCAAAGACTTGAAACCTGATTTCTGGAGGTTTTCTAAGTAGGCACTTAATCTCTTAAGAGAATTTTCATTGACTTCTTGGAAAAAAATATTAAGAGGCATTTATACACAAAATAGAACAAGGAAACATCAGAAATTATATCCTGACCTTTTAAACACATTGTTGAGTGTATTAAAGAATTTAGTATTAAAAAATGGTGGGATTTCATAGCTCCTCAGTACAGGATAAAATTCGATCCACACCTCACAGCATGGAACTTCATAGAGATGAGATGTAAAAAAAAAAAAAAAAATGTGGCCATATAAGTACTAGAGAAAACATGGCTGAGTTCCTTTATAACTTAGATGTGGGAAAAGCCTAACTATGACTGAATATCTCAAGTAATAAATGATTGATAAATCCAATTACCTAAGATAGTTTAAAAACTTAATATAGCACAGGGAACTATATTCAATATCCTGTGATAAACCATAATGGAAAAGAATATGAAAAACTATACACATATTTCTGTATAACTGAATCACTGTGTTGTATGGCAGAAATTAACACAATATTGTAAATTTTTAAAAAAATCTTAAAAAAAGAACACATAAAAAAACCACACATTTTTAAGGAAAACACACACACACAAACACACAAGAGTCTACAGACAAAAATTGACTGGGAAAAAATATTTGCAAGTTATCTCATAGTAAAGAGCTAATTTCTCTCTATATAAAAGGCTCTTAAAATGCCTATCCAGAGATTGGTTAAATTATGGTATCTTCATTCAATGGAGTGCTACAAAACCAAAAGGAAAAAGAAGGGGGAAAGAATGTGACACAGGCAGTATATATGAAAGGACATGGAGTGATTTCTAGGATATACTGTTAAGTGAAAAAAGAAATGTCTTTTAGTGAAGGAACAGCTCCAAGAAATGGCATAAATAATAACTTTTCTTCTTATCCCTATAGGTCTCTTCTCGGAAACACAGTGTGATCTGAAATTAGGAACAGTCCGTTTATTTTTGTTTAATTTATTATAATACACCACTCTCAGCTATGACAGTCCCATGAGCAGCTGAGAGAATTTCCTGTTAGTGAAGGACTAAATCTTCATAATTATTTTTTGATACATATTTCCATTTTTGCCAAAAATAAAAACAGGCAGAACAACCCAGAAATGAATAAAATGACTGCCAACAGGAAGTTAATGGGATTGGGGTAAATGAAATTGGGATGGGAGTGAAACTCCTGAGTAAACTTTGTGTTTAGCTTTGATTTTTGAAACCTATACATGTTTTGCCTATTTTAAAACTGAATTAAAATTAAGAGGATAAAACAGCAACAACTGTGCTTCACTCTGAGATCCTGGCCTGATGCCATGACTACATGCGACTCTATGCCTCTTTCCCTTAGAAAGGGGTGAACGTGCCCTACAAGAGTCAGGGGAAAACTGACATAGAAGACAAACCTATGGTTACCAAAGGGGAAGTGGGGGAGGGATAAATTAAGAGTTTTGGATTAACAGATACAAATTACTATATACAAAATAGATAAAAACCTACTGTATAGCACAGGGAACTATATTCAATAACTTATAATAAACTATAATGGAAAAGAATATATATATAGATATATATATCTGAATCACTTTGTTGTACACCAGAAACTAACACGTTGTAAATCAACTATACTTCAATAAAAAAATTTTTAATTAAAAAAAGAGCATTACCAAATCTTTAGGTAAAATGAAAGTGAAAATGATGTAAATTGCACCCATATTAAAGACAAGTTATTGAAAAATATAAAACTCTTCCTATGAAGTTTAAAAAAATGCATGTGGCTGCATTCAGGGCTCATAGGATAATCCAGGATAAGCACCTCCTCTCGAAATCCGTAACTAAATCACATACCTTAATATACAAGGTGAAATTCACAGGTTCCAGGAATTAGGACATGACACATCCTTTGGAGCCAGCATGCAATCCACTGCACTTGGTGACAGGATGACCATTATAAACTCCCCTTTGTTGCATTCTGCCTTTGAATGACTTTGCAGAGAGAAGCCACCACGTGTGGGTGTCACGCCAAGTCCACCTGAGACCCTGGCATTATTTCACATCCACTCACACCCCCGAAGTTAGGGTCTCCCATGATTCCAGCCTCTACTGAGCCTGCCCTATTCATTGGGCACTTGGGTTGGATCCAGCCTCTCACCTTTCTAATTGGCTAGTTGTGAGTTTTTTTGTGCACAGCGCTTCTCTTTTCTCCTTGGGCCAATGGGTTCCAGGATAGAGCTGCGTCATGGGTCTTCTGTGCCAGTTCCCCCTTCACTGCTGCTCAACTTCCAACCCACCCTTCACACATGCTCTGCAGTAATGAACAGGATTCCTTGAAGCTTCTGTCCTTCAGAGTGAGCACAATGGTAAGCTTTTCCAGTAGAGGGCGCTAGGGGGACATTGCAGAGAGAGGGGCCCTCCTGCTGGTTTTAGAGGCTGCAAGATTGATTGGTCACAAGTGTAGGTGTGATGGCATCTGGTGCAGACCTGCCCAGCCATGGGGGCAAAACCCGTGGCCCTCACAATGTAATAGAGAAGACAAATCTGACTCCATATCGGATCTGTTTCTTTTACTTTAACCTTTGTATCCTACTACTTTTGCTACAAGTTAATTACTAAAGGGATGTTGCCTTATAGGCTTAAATTATACATAATGGCCCGCCTCTGGGACGTCTGCCTCCCAGGTAATGAGCATTAAGCTAAAATATCTTTGTTAACTCACAGCAAACATCCTGACCATGCCCACATGTGAATGGCTGCAGGAATGAAGAAATCAGAGTCTGAACAGAACCAGGGTTTTACTCCCTTCCCTTTTAGTATAAAAGAAGCCTGAATTCTAGAGAAGATGGCTCTCTGGGACACTACTCCACCCTCTTCTCGGTCTGCTGGCTTTCCAAATAAAGTCACTATTCCTTGCCCCAGCAAATTGTCTCTCAATTTACTGGCCTGTCAGGAGACAAGCAGTATGAGCTTGGACCCAGTAACATCAACACACTGCAAACTCTGGGCCTCCTGCCCCCACTGGCACTCCAGCCTCCTCTGCTTGTTCACAGGCCTAGCCATCAGCTGACCTGCCTGCACCTGGTTTGTGCCCCAGAGAGTTGCTTCCTGCTTACCCAGTGGTTGGGGAGCCACGGCAGGAGCAACCCAGCCAACTTCTCTGCCACCAACGAGGCCTGAACACAGGACCTCGAGAGAGGACCCCTTCCAAGCTTTTTTCTTCCTGGGAGGCTCTCCCTCAGCCCTAGGGCCCATACTGAGTTTTATTACATCTTAGAGTCATTCTTTTATCTAAGTTGTTGGGCTGCACCCCTCCAGCCAGCAAGCCCTCCCTGTACTTGCCCAGCCTCAAGCCAGAAGCAGCAGCCCAGAGTCAGCAAGAGCAACCTCAATGGTTTAATGGATAGGAGGATCTTACACGTCTGAAGCAAGGTCCTGGAGCGAGACACCCATGGCGTGCAGCAAACAGCGGGCGGGACATGGCGGCAGTCTTCACTCCAGGGGGAGAGGAGCGGTGGGGGGGGGGGGGGGGGGAGGTTACCAGTTAAAGGAGGAACTGACGTCAGACTGACTCACTGGTTGCCAGAGAAACCAGCAGAGGAGCACGCCCCTTACTGCCCCTTTGATAAACCAGCATAGTGGAGAGAGTTCTGATCTGAAGATTAGAACAATCACCAGCTGGGGCCAGGGGCAAGTACACAGGCATTTACTGATCAGGTTGTACGACTGAGAGGGAAGGTCAGTCACGTGAATAAGGTATAGGTAAAGCAGGGGCTGGTCGAGCAGGGGATGTACAGGGAGCAGGAGAACAGCCATCTTGGGTGACCTGATCAGACAACATTTACCAATTTTTATATTGTTTCCCCGTTTAAATGTGATTTCCGTCTTGTGATTGGACCCAGACCTGGTTGAGCAGTACCTCCCGCCTTGGGGATGAGTCCAGGCCTCGCTCCTCCTGGGTGCTCGCCACCTACACGACCCTGCACAGATGCTCCGGCTTTCTGAGTCCAGCTAGCATCCTGGTCATTCATTTAAAAAAAAGAAAAAAATTATTGACTATATCCTTGGTGCTGAGATACAGCAGGCTGGCTCGGCCTCAGCAGCCCACCTCTTCCTCAAAGGACATAAAGCTCATAGGCTCTGTGACATTTCTCAGGTGGGGGAAGCCTGAATGTGTTCTGGAAGGAAGAACTGCTGTGGTCCTGTTGTCTGCACAGTTAGGCCCTGCAGCGTGAACCTGCCTGGGTATAAACCGGCAGGAGAGGGACACTCAGGGCTTCTGAATCAGGTAAGGCGCTGTGAAGCCAAGGCAGGCCAAGAGTGGGCTCGTGGGGGATTTTAGGACCTGGGGGTGCCCTGGAGACCCCTGCTCTGGTTGCTTCCCACCGGCTGTGGGCTCCAGGCTGGGCATTTACAACTGGCCTCCTGTTTACATTTCCTGAGGAAGGAGGCAGGTGGGCTCTGGGCTAGATATTTACAACCAGCCTCCTGTTTGCACTACGAGACAGAAATAACAACAGCAACAGGGTAAGTAGCTGGACTTCGTCTCCTGAGGACACTTTAAGATAACAGTCACAGCAGGGAAAGAAAGAGGCTAAATGCTGTCTGAGTAAAGGATCAAGAGGTCACATGTTTCCCATCCTTGGGGCAAGGGAGACACTGCACATGCGCAGAAAGCCTCCTTGGGAGTCAAAAAGGAGGAGGCGCCACCCCATAATAGGTGATGCCAAGGCCCCCCCATAGGCCTCTGGGCTGGAATCCATATCGGGGAGGGTCCTAGGGCAGGTCAGGTGTGGAAAAAGAAACCAAATAATGGGCCAAAGATACACAAGAGCCGGAAGAACTGCCCTGTATAAATGACTGAACTGCCTCTTTCCCGTGCTCCTCATCATTAGCGGAGACGCCCACACTCTCTCTCCGGGTGT
The DNA here is from genome assembly GCF_965194825.1 of Balaenoptera physalus. Classification (NCBI taxonomy): domain Eukaryota; kingdom Metazoa; phylum Chordata; class Mammalia; order Artiodactyla; family Balaenopteridae; genus Balaenoptera; species Balaenoptera physalus. The sequence continues at coordinate 63,518,989 of NC_138896.1, read as the reverse complement.
GTATTTCTGCCTTGCTTCTGTCTTAGATAAACAAACTGTTTCTCTGTGTGCTTTCCCACTTGTGCTATGTCTCTAATAATAAACTTTGTACCTGTTTTTACAGTTTTTGCCTTCTTGAGAAATGCATTTTTCAATGGAGGCAAGGGCCAGGGGAATTTAGCTTCCAGCCTCTAGCCCCTGGCGGACTAACGGCTAGGATTCCTGGTTTTCATCCAGGCTACCCAGGTCCAATTCCTGGGCAGAGAACTAAGATCTTGCTTCAAGCCACCACTCACTGCTATCTCTCCAAGATCAGATGCATCCCAGCCAGAACCAGTGCATGACCCACAAGGGTGATGTCCAGCTCCACATGGCTCAGGGTGCAGCCCATTTGGCCAGCCCCCTCGTCCCCCACTCTGGGACCCACGCAGCACCCATGGCCCATCCTGGGCTGGGTCTCACTTCCCGCCTTGTCTCACTGAGCCAAGTCCGAGATGAGACCAGGAAGGTGCGATAGCCCCTCCACCGTGTGGCCTGGAACAGGAGATGGCACAGGCGGCTGTCCCCACCCAGCAGTCTCCCCGGAGCATGCAGTGGTGGGTAGCACGCAGGATGTCCCCATCCACGGGGGTCAGAGCAGGACCCACCCACTCGGCGCTCAGCCAGCCGGAGAGGCACGGGGATTGGAGGGCAAGTCTGAAAAGAGCCTCCAGGGGGTACAGGAGAGAGGGAGTGGGCCAGCGGTCTCAGCACAGAAAGCTGTTGGAGCGAGACCCCAGCTGAAGTCTTTGCTAAAGCCTCCCGAGCGGGGGCAGGGCAAAGCCCACCCCATCCTCTAGGTGAGGTTCAACATGCCCTGAAGTGGAGAGGCCAGTCCTCAAACCCAGACCCACTGGCTCCAGAGCACGAGCCCTCTGGCGGTCCAGTGGTTAGGGCTCCGCGCTCTCACTGCCGAAGGCCCAGTTTAGATCCCTGGTCAGGGAACTAAAACCCCATAAGCCGAGTGGTGTGGCCAAAACAAACAAACAGAGCACAAGCCCTCTAGGCTCTGCCCAGCCACAGCCCTAGGCAGGAAGGTTCAGCACCTGTCACCGCATGATAGCGGGCAAAGCTGGCTCTGAAACATGCCTGACGACATGTTCAGGGAAACCGCACAGAGGACCCTGTGCACTTGACCAGCAACACACACACCAAAAGTGCGATGGGGGACTGGGCCGAGCCGGGGTCGTTTGTGCTGCACGTGACCCTGGAACCCAGGGCCAGGGGATCATTGTGCAGAAAGTCAGCTGAAGCCATCCAGCATCTCCCAGCCCAGGACCCTCCCCACTGCCCATCTGCAGGGCCAGCCGTTCAGGCCTACCCTCTGTCCCTGGCCATCGCCTGGGGTGGCCGGATCCCTCTGCGCTGACCAAAACTGCTTCCTTGGGGAGAGGTGAACTCTACAAGGGGGCAGCAGAGAACTTGGCGGTCCATGGGGCCACGTTCCCCCTGATAGCCTGAGGTTTGCATGTTCTTCACGCACTGGCCTATCATCCTGCTCTATCATCCTGGACAGTTAACCAGGTACCTTTGGATTGGCTTAAGTCAAAGCAAGGTAGGCAGTGGCTAGACAAGAGGAAGAACTTCCTGACCATCAGAGAACTCACCAGAATCAGGATGTGGTGATTCTATCACTTGGGAAGCAAACAGACCACCAGAGTAACTCAGAGGCTCAGTGACGACCCGCTGGGGGTACAAGGACAGCCCTGTTTTCCAGCACCTGGGGTGGGGCGGGGGGCAGGCTCATGGGCCGCTTGCCCATGTTCATGCGGCCAGCGTCGGAGCAACCTAGGTTCACAGCCCCCTCCCCATTCAGGACCCCCGTCCATGCAGGTCACCAGCGGGGATGTGCTCTTGGCTCCAGGTCAGCCCATCAGCAAAGGCATCCTGCAGCCCACAGTGACCTGGAACAGGTAAGATCAGGATGCCAAGGGGGCCCAGCCCCAGGGGAACAGGTACTTTACGTGGTCATGAGCACCCTGAGGAAGGGGGTCCTGCAGTCTAGGGGGTCTTGGAACCCTTTGTGGAGTGTTTCCCAAGGCCTTCTCTGGGCAGGCACCAGGCTTGGCATAACACTGGAAGGTTCACCCAGTGAAGGGGCCATAGGTGCTCGGGGTCTCCCAGGGTGGGCTGATGGCTGCATGAAAACATTAGCACACAAGGGGAATAAGGGGTCCTGCTCAGTCAGTGGGATATGGTGATTTATAATAAGAGATACATTGTTGGTCTCCGTCCCTGTCCCCACCCCCTGCACCGAGCTCCTAAAACCCTTGGAATTTTTTGAGTGCTGAGAGCCTAAAGGTGTCTATTGTTACGTTAATGAGGTGACTGTTGCAAACACCTGCGGATGGGGGTTGGTTGCCCAGGAAACCAACCATGTGATTAGAGGGTAGGAACTTTCAGTCCCACCCCCTGACCTCCAAGGAGGAGAAAGTGGCTACAGGTTGAATCAATTGCCGTTGGCCAATGATTTAACCATTGTAATGTAATGAAACCTCCGTAAAACCCCCCAATAGACAGGGTTAGTGAACACGTGGAGGTGCTGGGAGAGTGGGGCTCTCAGAGAGGGTTGGAAGCTCCGTGCCCCTTCCCACGTTCCCTGCCCTAGGCATCTCTTCCATCTGGCTGTTTCTGAGTTTTATCCATTTATAATAAATTGGTGATCTAGGAAGTAAAATGTTTCTCGGAGTTCTGTGAGCTGTTCTACGAAATTAATCAAACTTGAGGAGGGGCTTGTGGGAACCTCTGATCTATAGTGGGTCAGATGCACAGGTGACAACCTGGCCCTGCAACTGGTGTCTGAAGTGGGCGACAGGGTGGGCAGTCTTGTAGGACTGAACGCTTGGCCTGTGAAATCTGATGCTATCTCCAGGTTGTGAAAGGAAAATAAAAATGGAGTCAGTATTGCTAAGAGAGCTCTCTAAAATAGAGCCAGGAGGCCACTGAGGAAGTAAGACATGCACACCTGATTCAGCAGTACCTCCAGCCTTGGAGGTTTCGTTAACTGCAGGGCCTTTGTTGTTATCCACTTGCTTGGAGAGGGTTGGGGGTGAGGGTTATACCCACTGCTGGCTGGTTCTCCAGATTAGAGACCCCGTGGACAATCAAGCCAAACTTGACAGGAAACTCTTGCCAAGACTTTTTCACATATACACTGTCAGTGGAAGTGGCCCTGCGAGGTCATGAGGTAGAGGACCAAGCCATGCTGTCCCAGAAGGGCTTGGATGGTTTTGTCCATGGGATTTATAACAGTCACTGTTACCCTGGGGACTCTGCTGGTGTAGACTGAGCCCTGGTCCCTGCCCCAGGCTGAGCTTGAACCTCTCTGGGCCTCTCTGAGACACTTGTTGGGACTCTTGGGGGTTGGTTGGGAGTGAGGCTAAGAGCCCCTGCAAGGTCAAGGCTGGGGGCCTGGCCCCAACAGCTCTGCCTGAGAGGCCAGCACCCCCAGCCATGACAACGAGGTCTTTGTCAAGGCCAACCAGCAGGGAGCCCGGAGAGTGTGCTCTGGTCCTCCCACCACCCACCCTGTGGAGCTAATGGCCCCTGCCACTCTCAGAAGCAGTCATGCCCTTGGCATCAGCTGACCCCACCCCAGGCCTGACCTCCAGGCCCCCTGTGTCCCCAGGGCCTCACCCAGTCCTGGTTCCTGGGAACACAGTCACAGACTGTGCAGTTGAGCAGAAGTGCAGACAGGCTTGCTCACCCCCACGTCATGCAGGGAGGGAAACTGAGGCCAAGAGAGGAGGGGTCCTGGCTGCGTCAGAGGGTCATCAGCCAGAGAATCAACGCTGGACGCCAGGTCTTTACTCTCCAGCCCAGAGAACTGGCGTTTCCCGGGGTCCTCAGGCTGGGACAGTGTGTTTCAGAGCCTCCACTTACCACCTCCTGCCCAGCATGGCTGCATCAGCAAGCAGCAGTCACTCCATTCCTGGAGGGCCGAGCGGCTGCTCACTGTGCCCCCAAAGCATCACCCAGAGCCTCTTCCACCGGGGAAGGCACAGAGCTGGGCTGGGGGTGGGGCTCTCTGCCCAAAGGCCCCCTGGCCTCAGGCCGTCCCTCCCGCCCTGGCTCTAGCTCCTTTCTGATCAGGGCCCAGGCTGGCCCTCAATGCTGCCCCCAAGCCCAGGTGGCCCCAGGTTGTGCCCAGGGACACCAGGCCTTTGAGTCCCACTCATCCTGGCTTGTTCCTGTCTCAGCCAAGTGGGGGATCCTTCTGGCTCTGGCTGGGAACTATTTCTCTGCTGCCAACATTAGAATTGGATTCTTGAACCCCAAAGAGTTAAAAACACCAAGATGTCTCAAGAGGTAAAGGAAGTTCTAGAAAACATTATGTGTCAAAATCTAAGTTAAATTTATATGGGGTTTGAAAACATTGGGCACATTCCTGTAAGAACTCCACAGAGGGTCCTGAGTGCTTCCAGGGGAGGCGGAGCGGTCCTTGCAGGGCATGAAGGCGTACAGGTGGCAGGCGACAATGTCTCAGAAAGATGCTCAGAGGGCGTGCCCAGGCACATTCTCTCAGGCTCAAAAGGAAAATCGGTTATTCCCAGTAAGGACGTTTTTCGGCTTGCAGGTGAAGGCGCAGGGGGCAGAAGGGCTGGGAGGAAGGGTAGAGGCTTGTGGCAGAGGCGCTAGCCCAAGGGGGCCGAATGGCGGCGGAGCGCCTCCTGGCGGTGAGATGGTGACAGGAATTGCTGAGAACAGCGTGGGGCTCCGGGCTCCAGCTTTGGCCGGGAGATGGGTCGGCGTAGCTGGGACGGAGTTTCGGGAGCCAATCTCTTCCAGTGAAGCGCTAGGACGGGGTGGAGGGGCGGCCTTCTGCGCGTGTGCTGGCTGAGCCCTGGGCGCCGGGAGGACCTTCCTGCACGCTCCCGCGCTGAGATCTGGGTCTCTCTCCTGGCTTCTCTACCGGGGCTGGAGAAGCTGCGGGTGCGTCTGCCCTCAGCGGGGGGTAGGTGATTTCTCTAGTTATCTCGTTTACCCAGAAAAACGTATCTAGAGGCTTCTTCCCCTGTCCGAACTGACTCTTTAACATCGCCGCAAAGGAGAAAATGGAGACAACACAGGAGGGTCTTCAGCCGTCCATACTGAGGGAGGGCTCCACCTACACAACCAGCATCAAAGGGAGCCGCCAGCCCCGGGCTTCTGTAAACAAACTGCTAGGCTTCAGTCGTCCCAGATGCTCCAGAAATCTTCCCAGGACCAAACGTAGGCCTCCCTGGAGGCTCCGATGAATTCGAGGGTCTTCTTTTTTTTTTTTTTTTTTTCTTTTTTTAATGGCAGTGCCACGTGTGCTTGTGGGATCTTAGTTCCCCAACCAGGGATTGAACCCAGGCCACCGCAGTGAAAGCAGGGAGTCCTAACTACTGAACCGCAGGGGAAGTCCCTAGGGTCTTTTCTTAATTATCTTTTCAAATTTTAAAATTTTAACCAAGCATACTAAAAAGTATTGTTTACATCTTGATCTAGTTCAGATGTATTTGTGTGTGTGTGTGTTTGTGTGAATGCATGTGCATGTGTGTATGGATGAATGATAACAGTTTCATGGAATGTGAATGGTTGTGTGCAGTGGTCTCTGGTATTTTTCTATGCAATTGAGTTTTCCTATATTCCTTTAAAAAATGCTCGTTGCCATTCCTTAAACTCATTTTATAAGGGAAGCAGCAATGATTAATAAACTATAGCTTCAAAAACACTGTCTGAGATTAAGAGGAGAATGGAGAATGTTGGAGCTTCTACAAATGAAGACAAAAAATCACTCTTACAAATTTTACAAAAACATGACCATGTGTAGTCTGTGGAATGGTTCCCCAAATATGTCCTTGCCCTAATCCTCGGAACCTGTAAATATGTTTTATTACATGGCCAAAGGGACTTTGCAGATGTAGTTAAAATTATGGACCTAAAACTAGAGGGATATTATCCTGTGTCACCTGGGTGCCCCAATCTAATCACTTGGGCTCTGAAAAGTAGATTTCTCTGGCTGGGATCAGAGAAATGGAGCTGAAGGAGAAGTGGAAGACAGATTAAGTATGAGGAGGACTTTCCCACCATTGCTGGCTTGATGATGGCAGGGACCAAGTGAAGACCATGAGAAGGAAATCAATTCTATCAACAAAATGCATGAGCCTAGAAGTGGATTTTCCTCAGAACCTCCAGGTAAGAGCCCAGGGTGGACAAAACCTTCATAGTGGTCTTGTGAGACCCTAAGTAGTGTACCAAGTCACACTTGCCAGACTCAGGCTCTGTGAGATGGTAAATGGCCCTTGTTCCAAGCAGCTACATTTGTGGTCATTTATTACTGCAGCAACAAACTCATACACCATGAGAACACTTTTCCAGGAACAGTGCAAGAGAGAGACTGCAAAGCTGACTCTTCCTGAGCTCAGGGTAAGCCTGCCTTTGGTGTGGGCCTATTAGCCAGTCTGGGGACTCTTCCTACTTTCCTTCTGTCAGGCTTGATAATTGCTTCACCTTCTTGAAATTGCTTCACCTTCTTGAAAGTGGACTGTCACCCCTGAGAAACATCAAGTTACACTACCTAGAACATCAACCAAGTCAACGAGCTTTCAAGGTCCTGACACCTGCATCCTCCGTGAAGCTCCGATTTGCCCTCAGACAGAGAGGGTTTCCCCCACCTTCCCCTGATGGTCCACAAGGCCAGGGGAAGTCAGCACATCCTGCAGGGATTCCCAGAGTCAGGGTGGCTGGTAGCAAGGGCTCAGTGGGTTGAACAGGTAGGGGCTGGCCAGAAGCTAGGGGACTAAAAAGGTATGAAGGGTTTGAAGCTCACCTGTCAGGAGGTGCTGGGGGGGAGAAGTCTGTGGAGGGAGCTTCAGAGAGGAGAAGGAGAAGTAGAAGACCGGGGGCTCCTAGCAACCCAATCTTTATTGTGTAAAGCGTTTCCCACCCTATCCCAGCCTTGATTCCACCTGGGACCTCAGATCTCTCCAGCACAGCCACAAACACACCTCACCCCTGCTCCAGTCCCCTCTGTCATTGTGTCTGATATCCCCAACCTAGAGGTGTCCCTGGCACCCACCCTTCCCCTTCCCATAGTTCCTGACTTCTGCCAGTCCCACTGTGTGGCTCCACAAGCAGTGTCTGCTTTTTCTAGGACATAAACTTACAGACAAGGGAGGATGCCCTCCTCTGGCAAGGTTAGTTTCTTTTTAGCATCGTGGATGCCAGAGGTTCTTCGGTTAGGCATTTCTCAAAGAGCCACTTCCTGGGTTTGGCTCACAGCTGGGTTTGGCTCAGCCTTGGACCCACACCCTCTTCACGGCCTCAGCTCCCTGAGAATTAGACCCATTCCGCATGTTACCATCTGCTAACTGAGATTCTGCCCCAGCCCAGGACCACCTTGAATCTTCACCAAGCTGCCTCTGACCTGGGGCTGCCCCACACTGTGGACCCAGCAGCTGCCAAGTGTTACAGGGTGCCGGCCCATCACACTGGTGGAGATGGAATGGCGGACCTCTTAGACTGGCCCCAGGTCATCCCATTAGGCTTTTCCCCTCTTCTCATCTGCCTGGTGCGGCCCACCTGAAGGAGGGCAGTCCAGAAGCACTGCTGAGTCTCCTCTACGCCCCCATGTGTTCTCCACCCGGCAGCCTGCCACCGACAACTTTCTCCCATGGGCATTTGTGGCCTTGACTCTTCCCAGGGACTGCTGTGAGCCTGTCCTTTGCATGAGGCCATTGCTAAGGTGAGGGAAAAGCCCTCTGTCTCCTCCTTCCCTGGCTCTACTTATCCCCTCCTGCTACTTGTCTAGGCCTAAGTGAGTCTCCCACTTCTTTCCCCAGCACTCCCATCTCTGTCTGTGATAGGGAAGAACCTTTGTATTCTATTACAAATTAATCCCTAAAGGGATATTGCCTATAAACTTAAATTATACATAATGGCCCATCTCTGGGAACCCTGCCTCCTAGGTAATCAGCATTAAGCAAAAATACCTTTGTTTAGCTCACAGCAAACATCCTGACCAGGCCCACCTGTGAATGACTGCAGGAAGGGAGAAATTAACACATCCCCTCCAGAGTTTGACAGGAACCAGGACTTTACTCCCTCCCCTTCCTGCATAAAAGAGGCCTGAATTCTAATTCAGGGAAGATGGTTCTTTGGGACACAAGTCCACCATCTTCTCGGTCTGCTGGCTTTCCAAATAAAGTCACTATACCTGGCCCCAACAACTCGTCTCTCGATTTACTGGCCTGTCTTGTGGCAAGCTGTATGAGTTTGGACTCAGTAACATGTACACACAAGGGCAGCTTCCCCCAGGAATGTTAACTCATACTCATCTCACTGAGCTTGGAAACTCAGCTTGCTGAGAATATTACCAAGCTTAAGATTTCACTTGCTCTCACCACAGTGTCCAGCTCTTAAAATTCATGCTCTGAGAGCTCTGTCTTCCACGCATTTGAAAACTCTGATTGGTGATGACTGGCCTTTGACAAGTTCCAAGAGGAAAAGTTACACACCTCTGGACACACACCCAGTTCTCTGGGGTCTTATCCATCTAAAACTCTGAAACACCTGCTCCCTGAATGTGTTCTCACTATGATGCTAATGCCTGTGCGTATCTTTCTCACTGGCTCAATTTCACCAATTATAATTTGGAATTATAGTAGCCACTTTTTAAAACTTTTATTTATTTATTTATTTGTGGCTATGTTGGGTCTTTGTTGCTGCACATGGGCTTTCTCTAGTTGCAGCAAGCGGGGGCTACTCTTCGTTTCGGTGCGTGGGCTTCTCACTGTGGTGGCTTCTCTTGTTGGGGAGCACGGGCTCTAAGCGCGTGGGCTTCAGTAGTTGCGGTGCGTGGGCTTCAGTAGTTGCGGCGCACGCGCTTAGCTGTTCCACGGCATGTGGGATCTTCCTGGACCAGGGCTCGAACCCATGTCCCCTGCATTGGCAGGCGGATTCTTAACCACTGCGCCACCAGGGAAGTCCTAGTAGCCATGTTTGAGGAAATTTGATATGGACAAAATTACTCATTTGAGAAGCGTCTTAGAACAAAAAACAAAGCAAAATTCTGACTGTCCAATGGTGTGCTTTCTTAATTGGTATGAGAAGGATTCTAAATACAATTTGAACTCAAAAATTGCCTCCCTAAATATTACTTAGTGAAAACTAATGTAAAATATGAGAATCTTCTCCCTCATCAGCACCTTTAGACAGTGTTCAGGATTAGCTTTTGATGTTATTTCCAGTGCTCTTTCCACTGTTGGTTAATGGCTGAAAGTCAGAAATCATAGATGTATTAGGTAAACAAAAATGTTGGCTGGTAGATCACTCCATGGCATGATGAAATAAAATTTATATTTTAAGGCAGGACAGGAAAATTTAAACATAAAATTCTTTCTGTTTGAGCCTCTTCCCTCCTTCCCTAATGTGCAGTGTGCATCTGCCTTATACATTAACCGGACCTCCTCAAAGGTGGGAATGCCTGCTCAACTGTAAAGTTCAATTTTTTTTCCTTTCTTCTGATGCTAGTCATGTCACTTCTTAAAAGATGAGAATTCTTTCCCAATTCTGTGAGGGGTCATGGTCACTTGCTTCTCTCTTTGTACATGTTACCTGGATTATGTATATTTGTTGAACTTTAAATAAAATGTCTGTGTCACTTTGATGTACAATCCTTTGTCTCAAAAATGTATATGACTGTGCCTTCCACTTCTAACAGGCAGAACGGTTCTCAGAGCTTCTGAGAGTCTGTCTCCCAGGTTATAATCCTCAGTTTGCCTTGAGCAAATTTTTTTTCTTAACTTGTTAATAGAATTTTCATCAACAAACATTGACATTTGGTTATATATTTTAAGGAGACTTTAGACACCAAAATACAAAAGAATTCTCATGAGGAAATGATTAATCTTGTTTGCCCGAGCAACACATAATTTTATTTCACTCAGGAAGCATCACTTCCTTCCTTTCCACACATAAGGAATTAATAAGTGCTGGCTTTAAATATCTCATGGCTGGATATAATTTTCAAGGACCAAATTATGTCAGAACCAGATATATGGCACTCTTTTTTGTGTGTGTGCATGTCTAAACGTTCTCCTCTCTCCTTACAGAGAAAAATGATTAGCTATCTGTCTAAAGCCAATTCCCTCTTATTTTTTTCTATCACACTTCCTCTCTTTTCCCTCTCTTGAAGATGTGAAGGATTTACTCGTCAAAAAATGCATTCAGTTGTTATACATATACTCCACGAACATTTAGTTTGGATAAAGCCAAAATTGGCTAAATGAGAAAAAGGAAAGAAATGTTATTAAAGTGTTTCTGTTTACGGACATTAGAAAGTATAGTTAGGAGCTTCTGGGCTGGTGGACACATGGAGATGCTGGGACAGGGGTTGCTCAGACGGGGCACGGAAGGTCCATACCCTTTCCCCATACCTTGCCCTGTGCATCTCTCCCATCTGGCTGTTCCTGGGTTATATCCTTTTATAATAAACCAGTAATTTAGTTTAAAAAAAAAGTATATTTACCTAATAGCCTTTGTAACTATTTATGAGATAATAAGGCATCAATTAAAAAAAAAAGAGACTTTAGCATTATTCAGTCTTTATTAATTTATCATTTCAAAACATGTTAGCACAATATTTTGGTTTGACTAAGACCAATATTATATTTCTCACGATTCAAACTTCCTATATTTCCTATACTGGTTTCATAAGTTAAGTATGTTTCCACTATTTCCATAACTTAGTGGAAAGTGGGCCTCATCCAATCCATTGAAGGCCTGAATGGAAAAAAAGCTCTGTGTGGCTGTTTTCAAGCCAGGACATCTGTCTTCTCATGCCTTTGCCCTCCAACATCTACTGGAACTACACCAGCGGCTCTCTTAGGTCTGGACTTCTCAGCCTTCATAATCATGTGAGACAATTCCTTATAAGAACTCTCTATACACACACACATACACACATACACACACACATACATCCTACTGGTTCTGTTTCTCTGGACAACCCTAATACAGTCTCTCAGGTAAAATGACTACTTTTTTAAATGCCCAAATTATAGAGGTTCCTTTTTTTGTCACCAAACTATTCTGTTAACGCTCAGCACTTCTGGCATACACTTAAATCATCTTGTTAGTGATTCCCTTGCATAGCTCTGATCTAATTTTATTTGTTCATATTTTTAAATATCTTAGAAATAAATTCACCCTTAAAAATATAGACCACTCCCCAAAATTAAATTTCCCAAAATTAAAGCCCACAGGACTAAAATAGTTGCCCTTGCCCAGGCATGCCAACTGGCAAAAGCAAAGAGGTGCATATTTACACTGGTAGCAAAGGTGCTCTCCTCCACAAATTGCCTTGGAGAGTCCACTCTGACAGCGAAGGGTGAGCGCTGTGATTGGCTGAAGACCTCGATGTCATAAAGGCCAGGTGCTAGTGCCAGAGAATAAAAGGAGAGGGCCATGGGGCGGAGAGGGGACTACCAGTCTTCGGCCACTCCTCCTCGTGTTCCTTTCCTTCGCAGCCTTCCTTCCCCCAAACCCACTGAACATGGCCTTGGAACCCACGTAGCATTCCAGTCCCAGGCCCGAAGACTTCTCACTGCTCCTCTGTCGGACCCACCTTTTCCACCCAGCATCTAACAGCTGAAAAGCTGCTCAGACCTTGAAACCTACTCTAACCTAGAAGGTAAGGGCTTTCAGATTTCACCAGGAAGGAATGTCACTTCATACCTTATAAAAGAAATAGAACTTATAAATGCATAGAAATAGCCTTTGGCAAACGTGTCAGTTATTTAGAGCAGGAGTGGACTTGGAGACATCCAGTGTTTCTCTTACTGGAGTTCTGATCAAACCTAAAAATGAACTTTGGACAGTTGATGAGACCTCTCTTGTTCCTGCAAAAGCTTCTGAAAAGCTGCAGCCCCACGGGGTATGGGGTTAGTTCACTGAAGCCCACGGACCATGGGGTTCCTTGCTATGTGAGAACGCATGCTGTGTGAGGGGTGGCCCCTCCATTGCCCACTGATGGAGAACTCACCTAGGTTTTCTCTCCTCTCCTTTAGATGTCTAGAAGTCAGGTGGGGTCAAAGAACCAGCCTCTACCTACATTTATGTGGGTAAATGAAGTCACAGCACAAATTACCTACCCCACGTGGAAGACAGATCCTCCGGCACCATCTCCTGATTCTCTGCTGAGCCTGAGATATGAGCCCCTATCTGGATGTAGGGCTGGGGATGTGGCTCCCCCCTGTCCCAGAGGCCCACCTATTGTCCCTGCACAGACATGGAGTCCAGTGGCACCCCCTACTGCTGCCTCCCCAAAAGAAAGTGGCCCAAGGAGCCCTGGCTACTCTCCAGGCGCTGGCTGGGTGCCTGCTGCTGTCAACAGCCCTCCTTCGCTGCCAGACGCAGGCCCTCCCCCGCTCTGTAGGCCGTTGGTACCACCCCCTCGGCCACTGCCCTCTACATTTCCCTCCCCTCCAGGCACTCTCCCAGCTCAAGGGCATTCCTGCTTTTATGATTTGTCCATGAAGGTGACAGCCTTCAACCCCGAGAAAGTCATATTCCAGGCTGTTAGCGTTACTCACAGGACCCTGCACAGGGTCCTCGGAGGCCCCCAGCCTGATACAAATCATGACATGGTTTGACCTTTAAAATTTCTCAAAATCTAATATTGAAGGCTTTCTTAAATTCTTTTTATCATTATGTATACATACATATAATTCTTTTAAATAAATTTAGATAAATTAAAAAAAAATAATATCCAATGTTTGCGTCTTTGTGCTACTATGTGTTTTCCATTTTAAAAAAGAAAAAATACGCTCATTAGGAATAAGAACTCAGTGGACAGACTGAACGTAAGATAGGACACAGATGGCAGAAGGGCTAAGCGAACTTGAACGGGATCTCAAGTGCCATTTTCCTTAAGGGGTATAGAGATGAGGAAGTTTGAAGTGACAATATACAAATCACAGAAAGAAAGCTTGAGGATTACGGAACAGAGAGCTGGGGGGAGACCACATCAAAGATAGAAGGCTGAGCATTCTGCAAAATTGATGCAAGACAGGAATTCTCAGAGATTCCACTGAATCCCAAGTGGGATAATTAAAAACATCCACACTCACATTGTAGCAAAACCATGGAACCCTGAAGACAAATCTTGAAAACAGCTGAAGAAAATAAATAACCTATGACATCAACAATGATGGAATTTCGTCAAATAACACTTTTAACATACTTAGAAAAACCAGTTACCCCAGATTTGTGTGCTCACCTAATTTTTCAAGAATTGGAAAATATAAAGACTTTCGAGATAAAACGTTTATCACAATCAGACCTAGACTAAAGGAATGCCTCAAGCAGTGTTTCTTTTTTTTTTTTTAAATGTTGAGTTTCTTTAGGAGTTTTTGTTTAAATTCCTCTACTTTTTTTTTTTAAATTTATTTATTTGTTATTTATGGGTGTGTTGGGTCTTCTTTTCTGTGCGAGGGCTTTCTCTAGTTGCGGCAAGTGGGGGCCACTCTTCATCGCGGTGTGCGGGCCTCTCATTATCGGGGCCTCTCTTGTTGTGGAGCACAGGCTCCAGACACGCAGGCTCAGTAATTGTGGCTCATGGGCCTAGTTGCTCCGCAGCATATGGGATCTTCCAGACCGGGGCTCGAACCTGTGTCCCCTGCATTGGCAGGCAGATTCTCAACCACTGCGCCACCAGGGAAGCCCAAGCAGTGTTTCTCAACCTCAGAACCCTTGACATTTTGGGCCAGACACAAGGGTTAGAGGCTCGGACCCTCCATGCAGTGGAAAATCCGGGTATCCGCAGTGCCTCTGCATCCTCGGATTCGACCAACCAGGGATCATGTACTACTGAAGTATTTACTATTGAAAAAAAAAAAAGTCATGTATAAATGGGACCCACAGTTTAAACTTTTGTTATTCAAGGGTCAGCTGTGATTCCTTCTTGAGGGGGGTTGGGGGGCAGTACTGTGTATTGTAGCAATACGATATTTAGCAGTACCTGTGTCCACGGGATGTCACTCTTCTTAGTTGTGACAACAAAAATTGTCTTCAGACACTGCCATATGTCCCCTCGTTGAAAACCATTGGTCTAAAGGGTGTTATTCAGGAAGAAAGAAAATGATGCCAGAGCTTGCTGGCAGACAGACAAGGTTAGGGTTCACCACTGTCCATTCTCGGCTTTTCCCTAGTAATAGAAATCCCAGACTTCAGTTGGGCAGAGACAGGAAGGCCGGTGCTTTAAAATGTTTGGTCAGGTTGCCATCTTAATTTGGAAGGGAGACCACAATTTGTTTTTTTTTTTTAATTTTATTTTATTTTATTTATTTTTTATACAGCAGGTTCTTATTAGTTATCTACTTTATACATATTAGTGTATATATGTCAATCCCAATCTCCCAATTCATCCCACCATCACCACCCACCCCACTTTCCCCCCTTGGTGTCCATACATTTGTTCTCTACGTCTGTGTGGAAGGGAGACCACAATTTGAACACATCTGTGGCATTAAGAAAATGGTAATAAGGGAATTCCTTGGTGGTCCAGTGGTGACTCCACTGCCGTGGACCCGATCAATCCCTGGTGGGGGAACTAATGTCTCACAAGCTGTGTGGTGCAGGCAAAAAAAAAAAAGAAAGAAAAGAAAATGGTAATAAGAATCCAGAATGGTAGTTTTGTTGGCTGCTCCTTGGCTGCTTTTAGCAAAGTCCTGTAAGAAAAGTGGTCCCTGGCTGGAATTAGCCAGTACGCAAGGAGAGTTGGAAGGATCCAGAGTGTTGCTAATGTAGTTAACACCCAATTGTGGCCTGCCATACATGGACAGTTGAATAAGTTGTTTCCTTACAAGTTTGAAAAAATTAACCACTTCTATATACTCAGCCAAGGCAGTTATTAGCTGTGGCTATGAAGAGGCAGCCTTTGCAGGAGATAACACTGGTGCTGCTAGCAAAGATGAGTTTAAGTGTGTTGCTTTTCTATAACATCTATCATATTGGTAAACGTGAAGAAAGCTGGCAAAAAATCAAGCATTAATGAGAACTGCTCCAATTTGGCATTATTTTATAGCATAGGACATAGGCATTCTCAATGAGCCAGGACAAAAACTGGAAAGAGCCCAATGTCCATCAAGAGTAGACTGGATATGAGACTTCCCTTGTGGTCCAGTGGTTAAGACTCCACGCTCCCAGTGCAGGGGACATGGGTTCGATCCCTGGTCAGGGAACTAGATCCCACATGCCACAACTAAGAGTTCACATGCTGCAACTAAAGATCCCACACGCAGCAACAAAGATCCCGCACGCAGCAACTAAGACCCGGTGCAGCCAAATAAATAAATAAATATTTTAAAAATAAAAAATAAAAGAAGTGCATAAAAAAATAAATAAATAAAAATAAAAATAATTTTTTTAAAATTTATTTATTTATGGCAGTGTTGGGTCTTCGTTTCTGTGCGAGGGCTTTCTCTAGTTGTGGCAAGCGGGGGCCACTCTTCATCGCAGTGCGCGGGCCTCTCACTATCGCGGCCTCTCTTGTTGCGGAGCACAGGCTCCAGACGCGCAGGCTAGGTAATTATGGCTCACGGGCCCAGTTGCTCCGCGGCATGTGGGATCTTCCCAGACCAGGGCTCGAACCTGTGTCCCCTGCATTGGCAGGCAGACTCTCAACCACTGCGCCACCAGGGAAGCCCAAAATAATTTTTAAAAAAGAGTAGACTGGATATCAGTTGTGGTGTTATCATACAGAATATCATAAAACAAAATAAAGCACAGTGACATGCAGTAGAAACATGCATAAAACTGACATAATTTTGAGCAAGATGAAGGACAGAAAACAGTTTGATTCCATTTATATAAAAAGTTAAAAAAACAGGAAAAAATAAATTATATTGAAAGATGTCTACATCGGTAGTAAACATTGTAGAAACCAATAATAAAAATGTCCAGTTTATGGGATAAAAACCAAACAAAATAAAAATTTAGATAATAAGATAAAGTGTGTCTATATATACTGACTTGGAAGGAAGTCCATGATATATTGTTAAACGAAAAAAGGAAGTGGGAGAGATTCAAGCAGTTCTGGTTGAGCATCTGATTAATTCTTTCTTTATAAAACTTTATATTATATAAGCAATAATTGCTAATTTTAATTTTTTTGGCTAAAAATAATTTCAAAAATTAAAAAATTTAAAAGATGGAGAGTGATTAAAGATAGTGTTTCAAAGTAATTGAGGTAGAGGTATTAACTTTATAAGTTAATACAAGTACAATACAAGTGTGTTTATATAGTATAAAAATGCATGATCTTTTCAAATAGTAGAAACAGCATATAACAGTATCGAGGAAAAACTGAATTTAAAGGCTTCAGTGAATCCAAACAGAAGTAGAAAAGAACACCTTAGATAAAGCAGGACAAATTAAAACACTATAACATTATAGAACTGATTCCAAGAATATCAGTAAATGTGATATTTTTAAGGCGAGTAAATGGTCAGACTAGGAAAAATGCAACTAAATGATGTTTTCAAGATATACACCAAAAACATAAGGATACAGGCTGAAAGTAAAAGGAGGGGGAAAGGTGTGCAATAAAAATACTAACCAAAAAATGCTGGTGGAGCTCCCATACCAAAACAAAACAAAACAAAAGACTATAAAGCAAAGGTTAGGAAACTTTGTGTAAAAGTTGCGGGCTATCTCTGACCTGAAGAGTGAAAGTAACCATAGACAATATGTAATGAGTGAGTGTAGATCTGTTCCAGTGAAACTTCATTTAGGGACACTGAAATTTGAATTTTATATAATCTTTACATGTCACAAAATATTCTTCCTTCGATTTTTTTTCCAACCATTTAAAAATGTGAAAACCAGGACTTCCCTGGAAGTTCAGTGGTTAAGACTCCATGCTCCCAGTGTAGGGGGCGAAGGTTCGATCACTGGTCGGGAAATTAAGATCCCATGTGCCACACGGCACAGCCAAAAAGTTTTTTTTTTTAATTAAAAATGTAAAAACTATTCTTTACTTACAGGCCATATAAAAACAGGTGGCAGCCAGATTTACCAATGGACCATAGTTTGTGAACCTCTGCCTTAAGGCAAAAAGCATTATCAGGGATATAGATGTTCACATAATGATAAAAGATACAATTCTCCAGGAATGTTTAACAATCCTAAGTGTGAATTCAGCTCATTAATGTTGTCCTAAATATACATGACAAAACAAAGATAGATATACTTACATGGAGAGGATGGTAATCCTACCATCACATTGAGGGGTTTAAAAAACATGTATTTCTCAGTAACTGATAGAGGATGCAGAAAATAATTAGTAAGGCTATCAATCATGGGAATAACACAATTCCTAAACATGATCCAATTTAGAGAACTTTGATCTTGACAGTCAGAAAATCTGTCATTCTCATGGGCCAAGGAGAAAACAAAATGGAA
This sequence comes from Balaenoptera physalus, assembly GCF_965194825.1. Lineage (NCBI taxonomy): Eukaryota > Metazoa > Chordata > Mammalia > Artiodactyla > Balaenopteridae > Balaenoptera > Balaenoptera physalus. The sequence continues at coordinate 63,501,541 of NC_138896.1, read as the reverse complement.
ATAAGAAAATCAGAATTAAATTATAATGAAAATACTCCAAATCAAAATTTGTAGAACACAGCTCAAATGGTACTTACAGGAAAATTATAGCCTTAAATGCTTTCTATTTAATAGAAAAGGTTGAAAATGAATAGGCTAAGTAAGTATCTGACTTACAATTTAAAAATAATAAATGCAAAGAAAGGGTAAAGGATAAAAGAAATAATAAAGTAAAAACAAAGATATTATCTAAGGAATCAACAAAAGCAAATCTTGGTTCTCTGAGCAAAAAAAAAAAAAAGAAAGAAAGAAAGTGAGAAAACTGGTAAGATTACTCAATTTAAAAGAGTGAGAAAACTAAAAAGCACAATCATGGAAATTTTAAAACAGGTATAAGTCTAGCTATAGCGAAATTAAAATAATAAACACCACTCTTTGATATTGCATAACTTTGAATAACTTTTTGATATTATATTTAAAACTTAGATTAAATGGTCAATTTCCTGAAACAATCTCATTTTCCAAAATCTATATAAAGAAAAATATAAAACCTAAATAGCTCTCTCCTCACTGAAGTTTAATGAGAAGTTAAAAATGATACACATTGCGTATGGCTGATTTACTTGGCTGGGCGGCAGAAACTAACACAACATTGTAAAGCAATTATACTCCAGTTTAAAAAAAAAAAAAAGATACACACACACACACATACAAAGCAAAGTCCTAGGAACTTTATAGGAAAAATCTAGCGAACATACAAGGCATGGAAAATTTCAGTTACGTTAATTAAGATTAGGTTGGCCTATGAGTAACAGTAAGCTAACAAAGATACAAATTTAGGCTTCCCTGGTGGCGCAGTGGTTGAGAATCTGCCTGCCAATACAGGGCACACGGGTTCGAGCCCTGGTCCGGGAAGAGTTCGAGCCCTGGTCTGGGAAGATCCCACATGCCGCGGAGCAGCTGGGCCCGTGAGCCACAATTACTGAGCTTGCGCGTCTGAAGCCTGTGCTCCACAACAAGAGAGGCCGCGATAGTGAGAGGCCCACGCACCTTGATGAAGAGTGGCCCCCGCTTGCCACAACTAGAGAAAGCCCTCCACAGAAACGAAGACCCAACACAGCCATAAGTAAATAAATAAATAAATAAAAATTTTTTTAAAAATACAAGTTTATTTATTACATGCTCACATAAAAGTCCAGAAACGTGCGGTTCACATCTCATGTGCTGTGTGAAATCCTTGAGCATGCATGATCCTCCCAGCTCACCCTCTGCCATCCCTAGGGACTGAACCTCGTCCTTCTGGTATAAGAAAGTGACATATCTGCATTCCAAACCACATGGTGGAGGAAGAGTTCAAGTAGGAGCCACAATTTTGTCTGCTAACTATTCAAGAAGATCCCAGAAAACCCCTACAACACTCAGTGGACATTTCATGGCCATGCCTAGCTTCAAAAAAGGCTGGGACCTAGAGTCTTTAATTTCAGTGGTCCTATAAACAGCTAAGCCTTCTACTATTGAAAAAGAAGGGAGACCAAAACATGGGGGACATTTAGTGGTCACTGCCACACCAATTGTATATGGAATCTTCCAGAGAGTTGGAAACAGAAGATATTTCAAATTATTTTACATGGCTAGTATAAACTTGACATCAAATTTAGATAAGGAAAATAAAAAATTATAGGCCAATCTCATCCATGAACATAGATGCAACATTATAAATATTAGCAAATCAAATCTAACAGCTTATAGATACTTTAAAAAATACATCTTTGGATTTATCTTAAGAATTCACAAACGGGTTAACATTAGGAAATCCATTTAACATTAGGAAATCCATTTAAACCACATCTCAACAGAAGCAGAATAAGCTTGTGACAAAATAAGACACCCAGGCTTCCCTGGTGGCGCAGTGGTTGAGAATCTGCCTGCTAATGCAGGGGACACGGGTTCGAGCCCTGGTCTGGGAAGATCCCACATGCCGCGGAGCAGCTGGGCCCGTGAGCCACAATTACTGAGCCTGCGTGTCTGGAGCCTGTGCTCCGCAACAAGAGAGGCCGCGATAGTGAGAGGCCCGCGCACAGCGATGAAGAGTGGCCCCCACTTGCCACAACTAGAGAAAGCCCTCGCACAGAAACGAAGACCCAACACAGCCATAAATTAAAAATAAATAAAGAAATAAATAAAAATTAAAAAAAAAGGAAAGCATTTTTAAAAAAATTAAAAAAATAAGACACCCACTCATAATTTTTAAAATATCAGCAAACTAAAACTATAGGGGAGCTTCCTTAACACAATAAGGCTAGTATTTTAATCATAGAACAAACATCATACCTAACAGTGAAATCTTATAATTCCCGTTAAAATCAGGAATCAGATGAGGATTCAACATTGTAAAACAAGCCAGTTCATTAACATGTGTCAAAGAAGTAGAAGTATAAAGATTGGAAAGGAAGGAACGAAACTGCCATTAGTATAGTCGCTCAGATTATCTACAAAGAAAAAAACAAGGAAGTCTAGATAGAGACTATGGGAATCACTACCTAAATGCAGTGGGGCTGATGGAATCCTGAGGAGGCAGCAGCCATGTGGTAACACACACCAGAGACGAGGCGGATGTGGTTACTGCACTAAACAACAGAGTCAAAGGAGTCAACTGCAGAGTCTGACCCACAGAGGCCTTTGATGTTAGCTCCTTGCTCATGGTCTCCTTAGACCTGAAATGGATGGAGCAGCCTACTAAAGTTTTACTTGATCTAAATAAGTGGAAAAGCTCCAGGTCTAGTAAATAGAAGTCTGACTTGAATCAGAAAAACAGAGTTACAATCCATCACTCAGTTTCCAGACGTCAGCTAGTTCACAGACCTAGAACCACTTGAATGAAGAGTAGGCAGGTCCCTTTGAAGCAGAACCCTGCTACCGATGAGAAATATTTATACTTTTAATCCTCCTCTTCCCCAAAGGCACCCGAGAACATTGATCAGAGTGACTGTGCATTGGGAAGGGCATATAATCAGACTTTTCTGGGATTGCCAGAGTCTGGTTCTGAACTGACACTAATTACGGCAGACTCAGAATGGCACTGTGGTCCCCTGGTCAGAGTATGAGCTTATGGAGTTCAAGTGATCAATGGAGTTTTGGCTCAGATCCATCTCACAGTAGGCACATCCTACTGTGAACCCATCCTGGGATTATTTTCACAGTCTGGAATACATATTTGGAACAGACATACCCAGCAACTGGCAGAATCCCGAGTGGAAGCCGCTAGAGCTGTCTCTACCCACAAAAGTAGTAAGGCGAAGCAATACTGCATCCCTGGAGAGATTGCCTAGATTAGTGCCACCATCAAAGACTTGAAACCACACCCCCATTCAACTCGCCTACATGACCTGTGTGGAACAGGTGGATCTTGGAGAAGGACAGCGGATGATCTTAAACTTAATCACGCAGTGACTCCAAGAGCAACTGCTGTTTCCACATGTAGCTTTGTTGCTGAGCAAATTAACACATTTGGCACCTTATTTGCAGTTACTAATCTGGCAAAATCTTCTCTCTATACCTATTAGTAAAGACCATTAAAAGCAGTTAGTTTGCTTTCAGCTGGATACACCTTCACTATGCTACTTCAGTGCTATATCAACTCAAAAACCCCAGTCACCACCTAGTTTACAGGTACTTGGATCACCTTTCCACCCACAGGATGCCACACTGGTCCATTATACTGATGATATTATGGTGATGAGACCTGCCGTGTAGAAGTAGCAACTACTCTAAACATGTTGGTTAGACACATAACATGTCAGTATGGGAAATAAACTTGGCTCAACTTGGCTAGGGTGAACATTGTCTTCCAAAACTCCATTCTTTGTTCTGTATATTCATATTTATGTTCTGTGTATTTAAAGGGGCCACAAGAGAATTTTACATGAGATTTTCTGAGTCGTAGGGTAACTCTACGTTTAACATTTTGGGGAACCACCAAAATGTTTTCCAAAGGGGCTGCCTCAAGTCTCAGATAATTCTCAGCTCACTAAAGCCACTCTCAGTGGGCAGTGCTGGCCTCTGAAGTATTCATGTGGGGCTGCCTTGTGATCTGATCAGGACCAGATACATAATTTGCCAGGTCAAGTGCAAAATGTTCAAAATTATTCTGAATTTCTAATGAATGACAGCAGAGCACTAAAGCAAGTGTGAAGCTCTTCTAAGCATGAGGCCCTGTGCAACTGCACACGCTGCACACCCAAGGAGCCAGCACGGGATCTGAGGCGCTACATTTGCTATGGTGACGAGGAAAATGAGCTGATGATTCTTTTTTTTTTTTGGCCACGCTGCAAGGCTTGTGGGATCTTAGTTCCCTGACCAGGGATTGAACCCGGGCCCACGGCAGTGGAAGCCCTGAGTCCTAACCACTAGACCACCAGGGAATTCCCTAAGCTGATGATTCTTGACTTTGCAACCTTCTTTCCCCAGGTCTGGTCCATCTAAGATCAAGATCCAGAACATCTTCCTTGAACCCCACTCTCCCTCCTTGGGCATTTACCCTTGTATCCCCACCAGACCCCACAGATATGGGTCCTGAGAATAGCTCTTAAGATTCCACTGGGTTGTCTGTTCGATTTCCTTTCTTCAGCAAAATTTCCACATCCAAAACTTCCCTTCATCTCAGCTGGAAAGATGAAAACAACTAAGGCTTAGCTTCCAGGAAATTTTAGGGTGGTGACCGATCGAGAGTATCTATTCCTTTCCTATGGCACTTTACTTTCCAGTCTTCCTGTCAGGACTTTGAAAAGCTCACCTGCTGAGATCTTCTGTGACCACTTGTGCTACCTACACTTTCATGCAAAAATGACCCAGCCAGGGGTACACAGCAGAAATGAATCCCACAAACATAAGTTTGGATGAAAAGGAACCAGACACAAAGGAATACATACTGTATGGTCCCATCTTTTTAAAGTAAAAACACACACAAAACAAAGAACAGCAAAACTATAATGTTTAGGGGAGTGTGCTTAGGTGGTAAAAAGATAGAAATGCAAGGAAATTGTTACAATACATCAGAATATGGTTTACTTTGTAGGAAAGGGAAGGAAGAGGAATTGATCGAGAACGGCAGGGGGGTACTTTTGAGTTTCCCACAAAGTTCTAGTTCTGAGTCTGGCTCGTGATTCCAGGGGAGCTTACCTTATGAAACTTCACTGGGTTGTACATTTTAAATTTCATTTACTACTACATTTCATGATAGAAATATTTTTTAAATATTTGTTACTTACACTGTACTTCCAGAGTTGAATATTACCCAGAGCTTTTAAGCCTCATGATTTTCCTTTGAGTAGGCCCTCCAAAACTAGAAGTAGAGTTGACCATCGAACAACACAGGTTTGAACTGTGCAGGTCCACTTATACAAGGATTTTTTTTCAATAGTAAATACTATAGTAGTACACGATCCAAGGCTGGCTGAAACTGCAGAGGCAGAATTGCAATACAGAGGGCCTATAAATTATACTTGGATTTTTGACTGCACAAAGGGTCTGTGCCCCTAATCCCTGTGTTGTTCAAGGGTCAACTGTAGTTCTCTAAGTCAAGTCATTTACAATCTTAAGGCCTCTTCCCATTGTAAAAATTAATTCCCTGTTCAAAACTATTTGGATTTAATTCTGCTTTGCAGTTAATTTTTATCAAACTTAAAATAGGAACTCAGTCAAATAATTCAAACTAAATTATAAACTCACTGACAGTTCTCACATTCTTCCCACCTTTGTTAAAAAACAAAGAGGATAGGAAAGGAATCTGTTCTCAACTTGACTCAGACCACCACCACCACATAAGAAAGCAAGTTTTAATTACTGAATTTGTTCAGTGCCCAAAAATATGAATCAGGTATGTCTCTTATCAGTGTTCAGCCAATCTGAGACCAGACCATCTCAGTTACTTTTATATTTAAAATGATTTTGAAAAGATCGCCGAGTGATGTCAGCATCATGGTGGCATGAGACACTCTCTTTGTCTCTCCCCTTCCATCTAAAACAACTATAACTCAACAAAGTTTCCCCTGCCCAACACACCAGGACCCCGGAAAGATCTGGACATCTGCATCTCTGAAGGTGGGTGGACTGGAACACATAAAAGAGGCAGAACCAGGGGAAGAGTGAAACCAGTGCCTACGATCCTGGCTCCCCTGCTGAAGTGACTGAGTCCCACAGCCCAGAGAACCTAGTAGCAGCAGTGGAGGCAGCGCACATGAACCCGCCTCCTGACTGCAGCCGTGCCCATGGCCACAAGGAAGTGAACAACAGCAGTGGCAGGGCCCAAACCCTGGTCCCTCTAGCCACGTGACTCCGCACCCCACCCCACCTGCAGCAGCAGAGCTCAAAAGCCCAGTAACCCCAAATGTGGTGTAGGTGCTGGAGATACCGGCTCCCCCCTCCATTTTCTCCCTCCCCCCACTGCAACAGTGGTGCCCATGCCCTAGGTGATCCTGGAGGCAGCAGAGGTGCCCGCCATCCTCGTGCCCCCATAATGACACCAGTGACAGCAGTGACACTGGCAGCAGCAAGGTACCAGCAAACCCAGAGGCACAAGCAGCAACAACAAGGGCACCAGCAACACCTCTGGCACAGGCAGCAGAGGGTGGCAAGTGCCAATTTCCAAATGTAGCCAGAGGCAGCTCAGGTAAATGAAACCAAGAACTTGTGCTATAGGGAAACCTACTGAAAAACAGAATAAATGCCTTTAATTACCAACCTGTTGAACTGTTAGAATCAAATTAAACAAAGCTTTACCTAAATAAGAAAGGTGTTCACTACTTCAAATGTACTGGCAGAGGGAAAACTCATTGAGCACCAAGAATAGCCACGGTAACACAGTATCACAAAAAGAAAAAAACAGTTCTCCAGAAACCAAACTTAAAGTCATGGAAGACTGTGATCTAACTGATAGAGAATTCAAAATATCTGTCATGAAGAAATTCAATGTGCTACAAGAAAACTCAGAAAGGCAGTTCAACGAGCTCAGGAATAAAAGTAATGAACCTAAGGAATACTTTACCAAAGAGATTGAAACGCTAAAAAGGAACCAGGTAGAAATTCTGGAGCTGCACAACTCAATACATGAGACAAAAAATACATTACAAAGCACTGGAAATAGAGTAGACCAAATGAAAGAGAGAATTAGCAAGTTGAAGACAGAATCTAGAAATGATTCGGGTAGAAGAGGAGAGAGAACTAAGATTTTTTTTAAATGAAGAAACTCTACAAAAACTATCCAACTCCATTAGATAATGCAACATTAAAATAATGAGTATTCCAGAAGGAGAAGAGGGACGAGGGAGCAGAGTTTATTTAAATAAATAATAGCTGAGAACTTCCCAAACCTGGGAAAGGAACTGGATATACAAGTCCACAACACTAATAGAACAACCAATTATCTCAACATAAGAAGACCTGCTCCAAGACACATTATATTAAAACTGTCAAAAGTCAATGATAAAGAAAGGATTTTAAAGACAGCAGGGGGGAAAAAATGACAGTAATCTACAGAGGTACCTCCATTAGGCTATCAGCAGATTTCTCAGAGGTAATTCTACAGGCCAGAAGAGAGGAGAATGACATACTCAAAATATTGAAAGATTAAAAACTGTCAGCCAAGAATACTCTAGCGAGCAAAGTTATCCTTCAGATATGAAGAATAAATAAAGGCTTTCCCAGACGAACAAAAGCTGAAGGGGTTCATCACCTCTAGACCTGTCTTACCAAAAAAATGTTGAAAGGAGCTCTTCTACCTGAAACAAAAAAGCAAAAGTACACAAAATGTTGAGAAAGGTGATAAACAGACAAACAGAATCAGAAAATTCCAACTCTATATCAGAATAGGTTGTTGAGCACTTAATTATAGCATAAACGTTAAATGGGGGAAAAATATTTAAAATAACTACAGCTACTTCAATTTGGTAAAGAGGTCACATCATGAAAAGGGATAATTTATTACAACAGAAACATAAAAGAGTAAGAGGAAAAGGATGGAACCTGTATAGGCAAATGAAGATAAGATGCTATCAGCAGAGAAAGGACTATTTTATCTATGAGACATTTTAGACAAACCTCATGATAACCACAAAACAAAAATCTAGAGCAGAGACATGAAACATGAGAAAAAAAACTGAGAAAAACATCATAGAAAAACCATCAAACTAAAATGGCAGACAGAAACACAAGGGAAAAGGAACAATGGAAATATAAAGCAACCAGAAAACAAAAGATAAAATGGCAGTCATAAGTCTTCATAATTACCCTAAATGTAAGTGAATTAAATTCACCAATCAAAAGACAGAGTGGCTAGATGGATTAAAAAACAAGATGCGATTATATGGTGCCTCCAAAAACTCAGCTCTGAAGACAGTGTAGGGACTTCCCTGGTGGTCCAGTGGCTAAGGCTCCATGCTCCCAGTGCAGAGGGCCTAGATTCGATCCCTGGTCAGGGAACTAGATCCCACATGCCGTAACTAAGTTCACATGCCGCAACTAAGAGTTCGCATGCTACAACTAAGAGGTCACATGTCACAACTAAACTATCCCGCCTGCTGCAACTAAGACCTGGCACAGCCAAATAAATAAATAAATATAATAAATAAATAAATAAAGTAAAGACAAATGTAGGCTCAATGTGAAGGGATGGAAGATGATACTCTGAGCAAATGGCAGCCAAAAGGAAGAGTGCAGACATACTCATATCAGACAAAACAGACTTCAAGCCACAAAAGATTAACAAGAGACAAATACAGACAATATATAATGACAAAAGGGATAATTCATCAAGAAGACATAACATTTATTAATATATAGGCACCTAACCTGGAAGCACCAAAAAATATGAAACAATTATTAACAGACCTAAAGGGAGAAATTGACATCAACACAATAACTGTAAGGGACTTAAACACCCCACTTACATCAATGGATAGATGTAACTGGCCTTAGGTGAAACATTGCACCAGATTGACTTAGTAGATACACACACACACACACACACACGTATATATATACATGTACATGTATATGTACATATATAAGTATATATACATATATATGTATATATACATACATGTACATATATATATATATAAAACATTCCATCCAAAAGCTGCAGAATACACTTTCTTCTCAAGTGCATGTGGAACATTCTCAAGGACAGACCATGTGTTAGAACACAAATCTCAATAAACTTAAGAAAATTAAAATCATATCAAGCATCTTTTCTGACCACAACAGTATGAAACTAGAAATCAACTACAAGAAGAAAGCTGGAAAAATCAAAATATGTGGAGACTAAACAACATGCTACTGAACACCTATTGGGTCAACAAAGAAATCAAAGGAGAAATCACAAAACGCCAAGACAGGGACTTCCCTGGTGGTGCAGTGGTTAAGAATCTGCCTGCCAATGCAGGGTACATGGGTTCGAGCCCTGGTCCAGGAAGATCCCACATGCCACGAAGCAATGAAGCCCACGAGCCACAACTACTGAGCCTGAGTGCCACAACTACTGAAGCCCGCACACCTAGAGACCGTGCTCTGCAACAAGAGAAGCCACTGCAATGAGAAGCCTGGGCACCGCAACGAAGACTAGCCCCCACTTGCTGCAACTAGAGAAAGCCCACATGCAGCAATGAAGAGATGATGCAGCCAAAAATAAATAAATAAATTTATGTTTTAAAAAAATGCCAAGACAAATGAAAATAAAAATATGACATACCAAAATCTATGGGATGCAGCAAAAGCAGTACTAACAGGGAAGTTTATAGCAATACAGGCCTACCTCAAGAAACGAGAAAAATCTCAGTCTAACCTTACACCTAAAGGAACTAGAAAAAGAAGAACAAATGAAGCCCAAAGTCAGTAGAAGGAAGGAAATGATAAAAATCAGGGTGGAAATAAATGAAATAGAGTTAAAAAGAGAATGAAAAGATCAATGACACTAAGAGCTGGTTCTTTGAAAAGATAAACAAAATTAACATTTAGCTAGACTCACAAAAAAAGAGAAGGTTCAATAAATCAGAAACAAAGGAGGAGAAGTACAACAGATACCACAGAAATACAAGGGATTATAAGAGACTAGTTTGAACAGCTATACACCAACAAATTGGACAACCTAGAAGAAATGGATAAATTCTTAAATAGTGTAAATTTCTAAGACTGAATCATGAAAAAATAGAAAATCTGAATAGACTGATCACTAGCAAGGAGATTTTAAACAGTAATCAAAAAACTCCCAAAAAACAAAAGTCTAGGACCAGATGCCTTCACTGGTGAATTCTACCAAACATTTTTTAAAAAGGACTTAATAAAAAAAAGAAAAAGTATCCAGTGGGGGTGGGGAGGAGGAATTTTTCTCCTGGATTGAATTATAATTGCACTTATTATAATCAATCAAAACAAAAAATATTGTAAATTTATATAAATAATTGTTAAACAGAAAGTAAATTTTATTGGAATTAAAGCTCTTAATGAGAAAAAGAAATGAGAAAGGACTTAAAACCTATCCTTCCCCAACTCTTTGAAATAACTGAAGAGGAGGGAACACTTCCTAACTCACTTTATGAGGCCAACAGTAACCTGATACCAGAACCAGATAGGGAAAACACACATGAGAAAACATTACAGGGCAAAATCTCTGATGAACACAGATGAAAAAAATCCTCAGCAAAATATTAGCAAACCAAATACAACAATACATTAAAAAGATCACACACCATGATCAAGTGGGATTTTATTCCAGAGGTGCAAGATGGTTCAACATCTGCAAATTGATCACCATGATATATCACATTAACAAAATGAAGGATAAAAATCATATGATCATCTCAATAGACACAGAAAAAGCATTTAACAAGATTCAACATCCATTTATGATAAAAAATTCTCAATAAAATGTGTACAGGGCTTCCCTGGTGGCGCAGTGGTTGGGAATCTGCCTGCCAATGCAGGGGACACGGGTGCGAGCCCTGGTCTGGGAAGATCCCACATGCCACGGAGCGACTAGGCCCGTGAGCCACAATTGCTGAGCCTGCGCGTCTGGAGCCTGTGCTCTGCAACGGGAGAGGCCGCGATAGTGAAAGGCCCGCGCACCACGATGAAGAGCGGCCCCCACTTGCTGCAACTAGGGAAAGCCCTCGCACAGAAACGAAGACCCAACACAGCCATAAATAAATAAAATTAAAAAAAAATGTGTACAGAAGGAAAATACCTCAATATAATAAAGGCCATATATGATGAACCCACAGCTAACATCATACTCAATGGTGAAAAACTGTAAGTTATCCCTCTAAGATCAGGAACAAGACAAGGGCCCACTCTCACCACTCTTATTCAACATGGCATTGTAAGTCCTAGCCAGAGCAATTAGGCAAGAAAAAGAAATAAAAGGCACCCAAATTGGAAAGGAAGAAGTAAACTTTTGGGAGTTCCCTGGCAGTCCAGTGGTTAGGACTCGGCGCTTTCACTGCCATGGCCCCGGGTTCAATCCCTAGTCAGGGAACTAAGATCCCACAAGCCATGCAGTGTGGCGAAAAAAAGAAATAAACTTTTACTATTTGCAGATGACATGATTTTTTTATTTTATTTATTTATTTATTTATTTATTTTTGGCTGAGTTGGGTCTTTGTTGCTGGGCGCGGGCTTTCTCTAGTTGCAGTGAGCAGGGGTTACTCTTCGTTGTGGTGCACGGGTTTCTCATTGCAGTGGCTTCTCTTGTTGCAGAGCACAGGCTCTAGGCGCACGGGCTTCAGTAGTTGTGGCTCACAGGCTCTAGAGCACAGCCTCAGTAGTTGTGGTGCACAGGCTTAGTTGCTCCGCAGCATGTGGGATCTTCCCGGACCAGGGCTCAAACCTGTGTCTCCTGCATTGGCAGGTGGATTCTTAACCACTGCACCACCAGGGAAGCCTAACATGATTTTATATATAGAAAATCCTAAAGACTCCACAAAAAAAAACTATTAAAAATAATAAATAAATATAGTAAAGTTGCAGGGTACAAAATCAACATACAAAAATCTGTTGCATTTCTATACACTAACAATGAACTAGCAGAAAGAGACATTAAGAAAACAATCCCATTTACAATCATGACAAAAAGAATAAAATACCTAGGAATAAATTTAACCAAGGAGTAAAAAGACCTATACACTGAAAACTATAAGATACTGTTGAAAGAAATTGAAGAAGACACAAAGAAATGGAAAGATATTCCATGCTCATGGATTAGAAGAATTAACATTGTTAAAATGTTCATATTACCTAAAGCAGTCTACAGATTCAACTCAATCCCTATCAAAATCCCAATGATGTTTTTCACAGAAATAGAATAAAAAATCCTAAAATTTGTATGAAACCACAAAATATCCTAGATAGCCAAAGCAATCCTGAGCCAAAAGAACAAAGATGGAGGTATCACACTCCTTGATGTCAAATTATACTACAAAGCCAGTAGTAAAAACAGCATGGTATTGGGAGAAAAACAGACACACAGATCAATGGAACAGAATTGAGAGCCCAGAAATAAACCCACACATATATGGACAACCAACTTATGACAAAGGAGCCAAGAACATATAATAGAAAAGGGAAATTCTTTTCAATAAATGGTATTGGGAAAACTGGACAGCCACATGCAAAATAATGAGACCAGACTACTATCTTACACTATACACAAAAATTAACTCAAAAAGGATTACATATTTGAATGTAAGACCTGAAACCACAAAACCATAGGCAGTATGCTCTTTGACATTGGCCTTAGTATCTTTTTGGATATGTCTTCTCAGGCAAGGGAAAACAAAAGCAAAAATAAACAAATGGGACTACATCAAACTAAAAAGCTTCTGCACAGTAAAGGAAACAAAAAGACAACCTACCAAATGGGAGAAGATATGTGCAAATCATATACCCAGTAAGGGGTTAATATCCAAAATATCAATATGTAAGGAAATCATACAACTCAACAATAACCAAAAAAAAAAAAAAACCCTATTGAAAAATGGGCAGGGGAATTCGCTGGTGGTCTAGTAGTTAGGATTCGGCGCTTTCACTGCCATGGCCCGGGTTCATCCCTGGTCAGGGAACTGAGATCCCGTAAGCTGCACAGGGTAGACAAAAGAAAAAAAGAAAACAGAAAAAAGAAAAATGGGCAGAGGATCTGAATAGACATTTTTCCAAAGAAGACATACAGATGGCCAAAAGGCACATGAAAAGATGTTCAATATCACTAACTATCAGGGAAATGCAAATCAAACACAATGAGCTATCACCTCATGCCCATTAGAATGGCTATTATAAAAAAGAAAAGAAATAACAAGTGTTGGAGAGAATGTGGAGAAGGAACCCTCATACACTGTTGGTGGGAAAGTTAAGTTGGTGCAGCTACTATGGAAAACAATATGGAGATTCCTCCGTACATTAATAGAACTACCATATGATCCAGCTGTTCTGAGTATTTATCCAAAGAATACGAAAACATGAATTTGAAAAGATATATGCACCCTATGTTCATTGCTGCAGTATTTACGATATGAAAACAACCTAAGTGCCCATCAACAGAAGAATAAAGAAGATGTATATATATACAATGGAATACTACTCAGCCATAAAAAGATGAAATCTTGCCATTTGCAACACCATGAATTGACCTTAAGGGTATTATACCAAGGGAAATAAGTCAGATGGAGAAAAATAAACTACTGTACGATTTCACTCATATGTGGAATATAAAAAAACAAAAATAAACCAAACAAAAATAAACACATAGACACAAAGAACAGGTTGGAGGTTATCAGAGGGTAAGGGGGCCGGGGCGAAGGGCAAAAAGGGTAAAGGGGGTCAACTGCATGGTGATGGATAGAAACCAGACTTTTGGTGGTGAGCACAATGTAGTATATACAGAATTATAGTGTTGTACACATGAACCTTATATAATGTTATAAACCAATGTTGCCTCAATTAAAAAAAAAAAGATTCCCAGGAATTCCCTGGTGGTCCAAGTGGTTAGGACTCTGCACTTTCATTGCCGAGGGCCCAGGTTCGATCCCTGGTCAAGGAACTAAGATCCCACAAGCCACATGTGGCCAAAAAAAAAAAAAAAAGATTCCCATGAATGAATGATTGCCAGCTCCAACTAATGTGACCAATGATAAGTTAAGTCATCCTAGGGTTGAAGCTTCATAGCGTGCAAATGACACATTTGAGGACAGAAAAACACCATCTGTTATTGGACATTGGATTACTCTAGTACTAGTGACCAAGGCTTACCAATTGGAACATTCTTCTTCAATCCACCTCATACAATTAAAATCATAGTAGTAAGACTTTCTACTTACCTAACATATCTCCTTCTGATGACATTGTAGCCACCATGCTTGCTCTTAGGACTCCAACCAGACTTTCTTCTTATGTATAACTGCTACTTGTTTCTCTTTTTTAACATATAAAAGTTCTGCTTATGTTCACATTAGACTGCACCTTGGTAGAATGAGCTTCTCAGCTGTGGATCTGATGATAGAACCTTAAATGTATATAATTATTTTAATTGTAAGTGGACCAAAAAGAAGGAAAACTTGTGGATCTTCCCAACAACTTTATAGTTCTATATGAGTAAGATTCATGTGTACAACTAGTATGTGGAAATGTTTGCACTAATCTAAAAGTATACTTCTCTTGGGTTGCTGACTTCAATATTTAGTATTGGTTTATGTACATGACGACTCCTTGGACTCTCTCTCACCAAGGGAGAATCTTCCACAGCCATTTTAAATAAACCAAAATGATGCATCTGAGGGCAGTCTGTTTTCTGCTCTCATTCAAACCTTAAGTTGCAGAGGGAAAACATCCATACTTAGACAAATTTTTTTCTACCTCTACCCAGTATATTTATCAGATTCTTTGATTCACACAAATAGTAACCCATCTGTTGAAACCACATTAATAGCCTATGAATCTTAACCAGTAGACCTAGATGCATACATTCTCCTTGCCTTACCTAACTTATATAATGTGGAAGGCACGAACTGATGTGCTCCCAGGTCATTTGGGCAACAAAGGCAGCTCAACCATGGATTTAAATGGAGGCACCCTTGTCTTTTTAATTGGAAGATTCATTTCAAATTCAGGGCTATAGGACTTCGCTGTCTGGTTTCCCCTGTGCTCTGCTGAGGGTTTATCCAAGTCACTGCTCCATTTGAGGCAAATTGGGATTCTGCTATGTTTTGTTAAAGTCACAAATTTGCTTTATTAAATTTATTCATTTATTGAAACTTGTTGTAAAATAATGTTTATAAAGTGGAATTCCTTTAACTGTGTTCTTAATTTTGAGAGACTCTTCTTGCGGCTTTTACTGAGTTCATTACAGCAAGACGAGTTAAGGTCACAGTGAACAGCTAGTTATTACAAGGTCAGTGGGTAAACTCAACTGCTTATGACATAATTTATACCTTTAAGTCACCAGTCACCACATGATTTTCTCAACAAATATTATTGGTCTCAAAATTTTAAGTCAAATATCCTAGGAATTTTAAAAATAAAATAATTCAGGAAAGCTGCACCATTTATTTAGCTTATTGTCTCTCTGCTTCAAACCTGCCCGCCTATAGATGTTCTGTGATGACGGGGTTGAATTCTGCAATCCACATCTCTGCTTTGCCCGCTGGTTCCATTAGGTTCTGCAATCAAGGAACGCAAGAGGAAAGCTGCGATGTTGGAGGAGTGTAATGATTAATTTTGTGTGTCAACTTGTCTGAGCCACTGACATTTGGTCAGATGTTATTCTGGGTATTTCTGTGAGGGTGTTTTTTGGATGAGATTAACATTTAAACTGGTGGACGGTGAGTGAAATAGATTACTCTCCATAATGAGGGCAGGCCTCTTCTAATCAGCCAGAACAGAACAGAAAGACTGGCCAACCCAGGCAAGAAAGAATTCTCCAGCACATTGCCTTCGGACTTCACCTGCAACATCAGCTCTTCCAGGTTCTACAGCAAACAGCCTCTGGGTGGAACTGGAACACGGGCTCTCCTCGGTCTCCAACCTGCTGGCCCACTCTGCAGATTTTGGACCTGCCAGCCTCTATAATCATATGAGCCAATTCCTTGTTCTCTCTTTCTCTCTTTATATTTTTTCTATTGATTGATTCTCTGGAGAATCCTAATACAAGGAGGAAGAGGGGGCTTGTTCCTTCCTGTTTTTTGTGGGCATTCTTCTTGTTCCCAATGCTTCTTCACCCCAGCAGTGGCAATTCCTTCTGGTAGCAGCAGAGTCCAGCTTGCAGTTTTGCCTACATGGGGCCCTTCCCCCCGAGTTCAGACACTAGCACCAGCCCAGCAGTGCTCTCCTCCTCCTATGTCTGAGCTCAGTTCCACAGGGGCTCTCTTCCAATGTCTAACCTTTTAACGATTCTAACCGTTTCTCCTTGTTTCTGCTTTGTATCTTGCCCTGTGGAGGCGGGATCAATATACCACCACCCCAAACTGGTTCAGATGTTGAAACTATAATGACAACACACACATCAAGAGTTTATGAAAAAGTTTATTATTCATATAATGAGGCTCTGTGGGGAGAGTGGGACAGGTACCAAAGCCAGCTGGTTTGCCTTGATAAAGGAGGGGTGAGTGGCTCCGGTTTTTATTGTGGTTAGGGGTGAGGATTCCAGTGCAACAAAAAAAGGCCAGGATTTGCATAAACTTCCCCTTCAGAGCTGAGAGGGTGTGCTTGGGATTTCTTATCAGCTTGCCCAGATGTGAGGCAAAATGGGGACAGGGCTTGAAAGCTGTCAGTGGTCAAACATCCAAAATGAGGCCAGATTCTATCACCGCTCCTCCAGTCCTGGGTGGTAGCTCCTTCTCACAGTTACTACCTCCACGATACCTTAGCCTTCTCTTTTTCCCTTTATAATTACTTAGACAGATCTAGTGAACAAGCCTTTACAAGTTTTTTGTTAAGTTAACTAATATGGTTTCTGGCTCCTGACTAGAACCTGCTGACACATCTTTGCTCTTCTTAGCTGGGCTAGCGTTAACTTAAAAGGTGGGGTAGTTGGTATGTAAACCTATTTACTCACCAACCTAAAAAAGTGGAATGGATGACTAGGCATCTTCCATTCACAGGCTCCCACTTCTTCATTAAACTTATAAGGCTACAGCTTCTGGCATCACTTGTTATTTTTAGGCAAGGAGGAATGAAAGGAAATGGAGCTTATAATTTCCTATAAACTGCAGGCCTTGGAGATCATGTGTCAATACATGGAGAACATTCCCATTCTTTTTAACTGCTGCCCAGTTCTCTATCATAGATGTATCAGACCTGTTTAACCACTCCTTTACCAAGAGCCATCTGTGTTGCTCCTGATTTTTGCAGGTGAGGAACCTGAAGCCTTGAGAGATGGAGTGGCTCGCTCTAAGAAACATCACATAAATGGCAGAGCCGGGATTTCTATAAAATCATAAAATGGCAGAGCCCATGCTCAAAAATATTTTTATTTTGAGATATTTTAAACAAACAGTTTAAAAAGAACCCACCACTTATCCCATTAAATCAACATGCTGACCCATCTACATCAACTTCTTAAAAGAAATAAAACACAACTGAAGCTTCCATGTACCCTCCGTGATTCCATCAGCAACTCCTGCTCTGGGAAGGCAGAGCATGGCTTTCACACCTCATTCTAACACATGATTTTACACTCTTCATATAATTTGAATCCACAGGAAATATATTATTGTATAAAACAGTAACACTGTTTACTATATGCCAACAAGGCTTTACATGCCAACCACTATTCTAAGCACTTTACATGCATTAACTCATTAACTGTCCCCCTCCCCCCATCACCCTGTGAGGTTGGCACTACTATCTCATTTTACAGAAAAAGTGAAACACAAGTAAGTTTAAGTAATGTGCCCACAGATACACAGTATGTTTAACTTTACATAAATGGTATTCGTAGCTTCCACAACTTTCTCAGCATCATTTCTGATTCATCTGTGTTGACAGATGTAACTCTAGCTCTTTCATGTTCACTTCCCAAAGTACCAAACAACCCATTTATTTACCCGTTCTTCTGTTGATGGAAATTTAGGCTTCTCCCAGTCTTACTATCTACACAGTGCTGCAAAGAACAGTCATGTACACATTTCCTTCTTCACATGGAGTTATTCTAGGGTTTATCCAAGAGTAGAATTCTAAGTGGTAGAGTACACACAATTTTACAAGATGTTGCAAATTGCTTGGCACGGTAGTTGTCACAATTTCCACTGCCATGGCAGTGAGTTCCCATGTGCCATACACTTAACCACACAATGGCTTTTAAAAATTTGCCAACTTTATATGAGTGTAAGATGGTCCATATCAATTTACATTTCCTACGCTTTTTTCTCTGCACTTGCCTCTGTCTGGGCTGACAGTCTCTGTCAGCAAAGGTGAGACCGACCACACTGAACACCTGCCTGAAAGACCTCCTGATACCCACTCCTCTCCGTGGAGTCCCAGCCCATCTGGCTCCCTAACTTCAGTTCTTCCTAGGAAGAGGAGAGAAGGCAGGACAGGGCTGGAATAAGGGGTATGTTCTCCAGGCCAGGATGGGGTGTGAGGTGAGCACTGATAGCTGGGGCAGTCAGAAACTGTCTGAGCGCCCTATGGCTCGGAACCATCCATGGCTGGGCTCCCAAGTAGCAGGCGTGCTTGTGGGCGGTCTCTAGTCAACATTTCACTCACAGACCCCTTCAAAAACTTCCAATCCTGACTTAGCTGAAATAATAAATCCAGTTCTACATTCCTTAAAAGAGGCAACTTTGTGCAAAATCTCCTCTGCCCAGCAAAAGGATAAATATGGACCCAAACCTGGCTTCCAAAGTACTTGGTCTGGCTGCAGTAGTGGGAATAACTTTTGGAAACCCAGACAACACCTAACAGAGCAACATACAGGCATTAGGAGAGGTGGGACCTGGAGAGAGGGCTTAGAGGGACAAAGGTCAGGGAAGGCTGGGACTTAAAAGAGTGAGGACCTGGGCCAGCCTGGACAGCAGTGTGGCACTCTGCGTGAAGGTGAAGGAAGACAGCACAAGGCAGGTCCGCCCAGGGGCATTCAGGCAAGGGCAATGAAGTTAAACTCAACACTGATTACACCAAAATGTTTAGTAGTTAGCTCCAAGTAGTCAGACTTTTCCTTTTAGCTGATCTGTATTTACTAATATTTCTATAATAATCACATACTACTTATATAATTAATATTATTTTAAAACTCAGGTTACTGAACAGACTGCATCAGCACTATCCCCAAATATTCAAGGCTTACCTCAGTATAGAGGGATTTCTGTTGATTTTTACTCCATTTACATTTTTTAAAATTTGACTTGAATGTTTAAAAATAAATATATATCATTTTATAAAAATGGCAGTAGAAACACCCCTATTGGGGCAGGAACTCTATGAGGTACCAGGTGGCACACAAGGAGTGGGAGGATGAAAAATATAGACAGTAAAGGGGTATTTCTGTCCTTGTAGCATCAACTGACATGGGAGCTGCAGCTCTGTGAAGGCTCTGGTCTAGAGATCAGACCCCTAACCCAGAATCTTAGTAAACCAAGCCTTCTTTTCACCAATCCCAACAGCCAGGTAGCATAGCCAGCTACTCTAATTTCACACACAAGGAAATAGATGCTGATGTTCAGTGACTCACTCAAGATCATCCTGCCAAGAAAAGACACACCAAACCTGGAATACAGATCTGACGACTCCAAGGCCCTTGCCATGACCCTGGGCCCTCAACACATGGGACTCTGAATCTGAATTACATTCTATAAGGGTCCAGATTCAGACCACAATAATCCTCAACTCAAAACTGTCCAAAAGCCCCCTACCTCCCTTTGAGGTAGCCAAGCCCCAGTGAGTACCCACGATGCTCATGCGCCTTGGCCCTCCACCTTTCTGGGCTCCTCACTTCCAGCTGGCTCACTCCACTCTGGCTCAGGGGCCTACTTGCCATTCCCTAGGAGACCAGACAAGACCTTACCTCCTATGAAATTCCCTAGGAGACCAGACAAGACCCTACCTCCTGTGAAGGGTCCTATGTAGCATCTAGGGACCTACAGGGCTTCCTCCATGATCTCCTTTGGGTCTTTATTCAAATCTCACCTTCTCAGTTGAGGCCCTCTCTGACCAGCCCATTTAAAATCTCAACCTACCTCCCAATCCAGCATTCCCTCTCACTCTACTCTGATTCATTTTGTCCACAACACATATCATCATCCAAAATACTATATATATCTCATTTGTTTATTGTCTGTAAAGATCCAAGATGGCAGACTTTTTTGTTCCACTCACTGCTGGGTCTCTGGCACACACGACAGTGCCTGGCATATGAGAGATGCTCAGCACATTTCTGTTTAGCAGATGGACCGCTGCTACCCATACAGGCCTGTGGGATGGAGATGGCGATGGGGCACTGGTCGAGCTTCATTCTCCAGGTGATCAAGCCCAGTACCCTGTTCTCCACTCGCAGTTGAGACAACTCTATGCCCATGGCAAATATCCAGTCAGCTGTGAAGACTGAAGCCACAGCCAGAACTTCCCTGGAGGCATCAGGAGAGACTAGTTCTTGCTGCTGCTGGTGCTTTTAAGGTCAAACAGACTAGGCACCATCACAAGCCAAACTCAAAGGGAAACTTAGGATCCAACTGGCCCCTTCCCAGCAGCCACAGCCCACCATGCCACGGACATTTTGTTGAACCAAGAAAGGCAATGGTCTCTCCCTTTAGAGTTATAGAAAGAGATCTGGCTGGGGGAGCTCCAGGCCATTGTGCAAAGACCACTCCTAGGGGCCCAAGCCTCCTTCTGGAACACGTTGCTGCTCTTCCCCAGCATCTCATTTTCCAGCAGTAGGATGGGGGTGCCTGGCCTGCATTTTTGAATCCTCAGGATTCTCTGACACTAGCTTCCAAAATAGAAAGGGCTGGGCCCTCTGTGAAGGTCTGCCCCACACTGCCTACAATCAGGGGTTCTCTAGCAGGGTAGCCAGGACCCCCTCCCCACACTGTCAGACCCCAAGCTAATCTCTAGTATGGTTTTTCATATGCCGAGCCAAATTTGAAGACCACCTGAAGGTCTTCCCACACTCTCTGCATTTGAAGGGCCTCTCTCGAGTATGAAATCTCTTGTGGCTAATGAGTTGTGAGCCCTTGCTAAAAGTTTTCCCACACGTGGTACATTTGTGGCACTTTCCCCCAGTGGGTATGTCCTGGAGCCCAGTGAGTCCGGAGTTCTGATCACAAGTTTTCTCACAATCTTCAAGAGGCTTCTCCTCACTTGGTTTTAATTCCTGTAAACTCACCCCTGTATCCTGGCGAGAAGACAACCCAGCCGCACTGCATTCGGACTGGGCCACTCTGGTGTGTTTTCTCTGATGAATACAGAGAGTATGTCTTCCAATGAAATCTTTCCCACACCACTGACATTTAAATGGTCTCTCTTTTGTGTGGATTCTCTGATGATTAACAAGGCGATAATTTCTGTCATAAGATTTCCCACACAGATTACATTTATAGCGCTTCTCTCCACTGTGTATTCCCTTATGATCTAAAAGACTTCTTTTACGTGTAAAGCTTTTCCCACATTCTTGGCACCAAAAAGGTTTTGCACCAGTGAGGATTTGTGACTGCAGATTTGGAGCATCTTCACTTTCGTGGTACTCATACGGTTTTCCCAAAGAGTGAATCCTCTGATGTCGGGAGAGGTTAGAACTCCATCTGAAAGACTTCCCGCACTCCCTGCACTTATAAGGCTTCTCTCTGGTATGAACTCTCTGATGGATAAGGAGGAATGAGTGATTACGGAAGGCTTTGCCACACTGGCTGCATTTGTAGGGTTCCTCTGTGGTGTGACTGCTCTGAGGAACTTGGAATGCTCTGTCCTGACTAAACGATGGCACGTCCTCAGGCTTTCTTTCGACGGCATGCTGCCTCTTATGAACGATAAAGGCCGACCTATGAGGAAACTCTTCTGCACATTCGCTGCATCGGTATGGTTTCTCGCCTGTGTGAATTCTCTGATGATCAATGAGAGCTTTCTTTCGAGTAAAGGTTTTCCCACACTGCTGACACAAAAGAGCTTTCTCCACAGTGGGGGCACTCTGGGGCTGACTGTAGTCGGAGGTCTGCCTAAAGTCTTCTCTACATTTGTCTGGATCACAGAACTTCTCTTCCTGGTGCAGTCTCATGTGACGAGTGAAGTTTGACCGCCACCTAAATGTTTTCCTACATTTGGTACATTTATAGGGTTTCTCCTGGGTGTGAATCCTTTGATGTTCAAGAACATATGACTTACAGTGGAAGGATTTTCTACACTGGCTGCAGTCAAAGAGTTTCTCCCCACTTTGGTCTCTCAAATGATGATCAAACCCTGAGCCACAAGTGAGAGCTTCTTCATCCTGATTAGATTCAAGAAATTTCTGCTTAGCATGAGTTTCCTGGTGCAGGCGGTAGGCAGACATGCGTCGGAAAGCTTTGTCACATAAACTGCATTTATAAGGTTTCAAACCAGTGTGAATCTTCTCATGTCGCACACGGTTTGAGCTCCACCTGAAGGCTTTCCCACAGGCCCTACACTTAAATGGCTTCTCTTGAGTGTGAAGTCGCTGATGACATGCAAGATGGGAGCTATGACTGAAGGTCCTCCCACAGTCACTGCACTTATACGATGTCCCCACCAGGTGAAGATTCTGTCCGTGTTGGTGATGAGAACTAAGGCTGAAGTCCTTCCCGTGCGCATCCTTTGCCTTCCCTTTCAGTCCAGTATGAACTCTCTGATGTAGGCTAAACCCGCCAATCATGCGTCTGAGCCCTTTCCCATATTCCTTGTAATCACAGTGGTATGAACTCCCTCTGAAGTGTTTGCCATAGCCATGTTTAAGGGACTGCTTTCTTCTGGGTCCTCTCAAACATGTAATATGTTTTAGATGAAGACTATTACTTCTTCCCGATTCTTCACAGTCTTCTCCTGTCCTGTGGCTGGAACTGGTCTCTTCTTTCTTAACTCTCATTTGTATGGGGTTTCCACATTGCTCCTTTAACCTGCTCTTCTGTGCAAAAGATTCTCTGAGCCCTGTTCCCTGAGAAACATTTGCTGCACCATGACATCCTGATGGCACAGCTTCTTCCAAAGGTTCACGTTTTAAGATGAACTTGTCTGTTTTCACATGGAGCTCATCTCCTGACACAAATAAAACATAAGAGAATGTACTGTTGGGAGTTCCCTGGTGGCCTAGTGGTTAGGATTCCGGGCTTTCACAGCCGTGGCCTGGGTTCAATCCCTGGTCGGGGAACTGAGATCCCACAAGCCACTAGGTGTGGCCAAAAAAGAAAAAGGGAAAGAGAATGTTCTCTTTTCCCATACTCGCAACTGCAGAAAGCACCAAGGGACCAAAAAATGTCATGAACTTAGGTGGTGAGGCTTTTGCCTGACTGCCAATACCTTTACAAAATAGTCAGGGATAAAGCAAAACATGGAAGAGTATTCCAGACGACAGAAAAGGGAGAGGAGAAGCAAGACAGGTACAGCAGCTAGCTGTACACATCCAGGTGAAAAACAAGAAGGGTTGAGAAGGGGGTGTTAAACAGCAAGAGAGGGGAGAGGAATCACAACACAGAGCATGATAGGAAGGTCTCCAAGAGCTGAGAGGTGGGGCTCCTAGGAGGACTGGCTGCAAGGGCTAGAGGCCAAGCCTACCACGGGGGAAGGGCCAAGCAAAGAGGAGCAGCAGGAGTGGGACGAGGGTTCCTAGGAGCGGGAAGGGGAGAGCAGCACAGGGCTGAGAAGGAGCATCAGTGAATTGACAAGGACAGTGAAGCCCTCCAGTAGGCAAGAGCTGTTACTGAGAGGGCTGCTGGGGAAGGGGCAGGACCAGAAACCAATGTCTAATAGGTCGGTCTGGAGGGGAGAAGCCCAGGCACCCAGTACTTCTTAGCAACACTGTTAAGGATCTTCCTTCCAGCAAACAATGGAGTAAGTTCCCCATGATTTACTTAGTATAAAAGACCTTAAGAAAGAGGAGAGTAGATGCGGGAGGAGCAAGACCTGGTCAGTTCTCTGGAACTCACCTGCAGGGGCAGCACTTGGACTCCCCTTAGGATGAGCTCCCTGGACATTCAAGCCCCACGGCTCCCTTACCTCCAACCAGGAGATCAGAGCAGGTTTGGTGAATGGCCCCACTGCAGAAGAGAAGAAAATGGGATGTGAATGGAAGGTAGATGAATCATACAGAACTACTCTCCAGGACCCTCTCAGGCCTGAGCTCCTGGTAGGGAGGAGGGAAAGCCAGGGAGGCAGGTGGAGGAAGTTAGGACAGGAGGCCTAGACAGGAATTTCTGACAGCTCTAAGCAGAGACAAGAGAGGCTGAGAGAAGCCACAGACAAAAGGATCGCTAGCATTCTCCAGAACCACGTGACAAGTCAACTGGTTAAATCAGCCAACTTTTTTTGGATGCCTAAATGGACTAGGAACTTGACACATATGACTTTTAATCTTTATAATAACTCAGCATGACAGGCATTAAGATTAAGTGATTTGGTTAGTAGAGAGACAGGACCTAAACCCAGGTCAGGCCCCTTTCTATGCACCATAATGAAAACTAAGAAGGCAGAAGTAGAGGTAGGTAGACACATGGGGGTATCAATGCCTTACCCAAAGAAGCCATGTTCCCATAATTCTCTAGCATCACATCCCTGTACAGGTTCCTCTGAGAAGCGTCCAGCCATCCCCACTCATCCTGGGCAAAGGTCACCTCCACATCCTTGAAAGTCACAGCCTCCTGAAAAAACACGGTCCTATGCCTTAGAGCAAGTCCACAACTCCCAGCTTTCAGGAGGGGGCAGGGGAATGAGGCTGGCTCTGAGTGAGTACAGGATGGATCTGATAAAGGGGAAAGAGAAGATCATCACCCAGCAGAAGAGCTCTGGGCTCCTGGGGGATAATCTGGTCTCTGGGGCATGCGTCTCAGGATGTGAGATCACTGGATAGAAAGACACAGGACAGGGGGAGCTACAGCTACCCCATTAGGCAGCAATGGTGGGACATCAGGAAGGACCGAAGGTCCTGTGGCTCACCTGAGGCTGGACTGTCACCAGGTCTCCTGAGCATCCCTCTCTCTGGGAAAGGGCAGGAACCTGTGCAGCAGGAGGATCTGAAGAACAAAGAGTCATGAGAGAGGGCAGCCCAGCTCTGGTATCCCACTGAGAAGCCCACTCTTCCCCCCACATGGAGGACTCCTGGGCCCACAGGCAGGTATGGACTGTTTTAAACACCCATTTCACATTTCCCCGGTGTCTGCTGGGGTCAGGAAGTGGGGGGTACAATAGGAGGAGAAGCTAGGTAAACATGGGTCACAGGATAGAAGGGACACAGAGCTCAAGGCCAGGACAGAAGGGATTCTCGTGAGAGGACAGAGGGTGAAAACACAACATTATAGGAAATTCGGGAAGTGTGGCATAGGCTGGGGTCTTAGAGCCAGGCGGCAAGTACCGGGTTGCCCAGCCAGCAAGTCACGCACTCCTATTTCATAGGGAGGCAGCAGGTGGTCCCCCAGAGCCGAGCCGCTCCTGAGAGGTGAAGCAGGGGGCCATATCTGTGCGGCTCGCAGGGCTCCTGTGCCCATCCAATGCACATCTGGGCTCTGGGCAGGGGCTGGGTCCTGGCAAGAAGAAAATGTTGTGAGAGGATCCTCGTGGGAATCAGAAAGCAAACTCACAGAACAGGCCACATGGCCAATCTCTAAAAGGTAGAGGCCCAGGGAACGGTGCGCTGGGCCCCTTATTACCTACAAGCAGAGGGAAAAGGAGGAATAGAAAGCCCAGGGAGGATTCCCTCACCCCTCCACCTCGCTGGGCTCTAATGCGGGCCATGGGGAGACAGGTGGAGCCAGATTCCTGCCTGACATAGGAAAGCAACTGGCAAGTCAGTGACAGCACTGCTGTCAGGCCTCGGGTGCTGCAGGATACCTCCCCACTAGCCCTCAGCCCCCACCCCTGGCCAGGAACTTAGAAATGAGAAAAGAAATTTATCCCTGAGAGTTAAACTGATAATGGTTCACAGCAGAGATGCAGTCAGATAACATCTATCAAGTATCAGGCAATGGCTCTAGGTAATGATACGCAAAGTGACCTCAAAGAGGCAGGAAGGCTCCCAGACTATAAACCTGACTAAAATAGCAACACCACTAGAGAGACAATGCTAACTGTGTCAGCTACGGAATCACAGAAGAAAAAGTCTCAGGTGCAAAAACAGGGAGGTGCCCATCCAAGCAGAGACCTGGAGAAAGGCGGTCTCTGTCCTGCGTCTTCAAATAGTCCTGGTCTCTGGAGGCAAGGCTATCCCTGATGCAAAAGTGAGCATAGGAAGCTACAGCCAGTGAACTTCAGGTTTTTCTGGTCCTGTGGCCAAGACATTCTCTACAAAGATATGGACGAATCTTCGCCTGAGGCCATTAAGTACCTAATACCGAGCTATAGACTGAAAATGATAAAGTCATCACAGCAATTTATCTCCTGTTCCTCCCAAATCCTACCAAAGGGAGAATAAAGAAACAATAACAATATGGAAGCATAGACAAATGAGTTTAAGGACAAACTTTCTCAGGCCCCTGTTTCTCACATTTTGGTAATTTTGATAAACTATAATTTATATGCATCTTGAGCATTTCTGTTCATTTTTTAGAATCTGGTAGGCTTTTTTCCAGGCTCTGTTTTTTGTTTTCTAATTTCTAACTAGCTTTCAACCAGGTAGGCCCTTTCCGCTTGTTTGGCAATGTTTTCATGGATTTTTAAACCACACACCTAGCTCTTGACTGACTTGAATATACCCAAGCCACAATTTTGTACCTACTATGTACCTTATTTGCTTTAAAAGTTATCTTTAGATCATTTTGAACAACTCATGGATTTGGTAAAAATTATATATGTCCTTTTAGATTTTAAGAACTAGTACCCAATGTTGGGCAAAAGGTTTTCTTGTTTAATATTTGTTACCATTTATTGCTGGTAGACAATGTTCAGATGTTTTAACTGATTGACCTAATTTTTACATTAAATTTAGTGGAGAAGTATGTCAAACATGTTTCAGAAATCTTAAAAGTAACTTTCATTTATTCATGAATCATACATGTAGAATTACACATACTTTATAAAATTTTTTAAAAGCCTACAAAAATGATAAATGCTCTTTAAAAACAAAACCCCTCAAAGGTACAGATAAGTACTGAGAGGCTGGCCTGAGTGGGGCAGAGGGGCAGGCAGAGCGCACTTTAACTGGTCCACTGCTCTACTGCCTGCACTGGGACTGTCAGCTCTGTTTCCCAGCACCAAGCCCAGGGCTGGGCGCAAGGTAGGCACTCAAATGTGTAACGAACAAATTCTCATTGTTAGATCAGTTTTCCATTTTGTTTTCAATAAACTGAGGCTCTGAAGGTACCACAATGTTGGCAAGAACAGCGAGGTTGTGGAATGCAGTCTAAAATTGTGATCTTCCAATTTCCTAGCCCTGGGCTGCCCCTCACCACTCTTCTTCCCCATCTCCCCCGCACAGAACAAATCCTCAAAAGTTTACTGAGAAAGAAGTAACATGGTTTGTGTAGACTGCTCTTCTAGGTCTCAAGATGTACTTAGAAGCCAAGGATCCTGACACTAATTCCCCCATGTACGAGCAAGAGATACCACTCCCACTTTACAGGTCAGTACAAGTCAAGTTAGGTATGTAGAGATGTACTTTATGCACAGTAAGTCAGTGTGCCCAGAACCTCATTACTGTTTACGGATACTTGCAGACCCTCTTCTTCCTGGAGCTTATATTCCTCTGGGAAGGAGGGAAGGGCTGCCTGCTAAATGGTCCTTAGCTTAGGGTCGAGCTGCTCAGGTGCCATGGGAATGAGAAGGGAAGACTTTCCCTGAATTCCTCCATGTTGAAGGTTCAGAGGCCCACCCCCCCACCCACAAGCAGGCTCACGAGCAGGCAGAGTTCACTGGGCACCGCACGCTTG
Source organism: Balaenoptera physalus (assembly GCF_965194825.1). NCBI lineage: Eukaryota > Metazoa > Chordata > Mammalia > Artiodactyla > Balaenopteridae > Balaenoptera > Balaenoptera physalus. The sequence goes on along the minus strand of NC_138896.1, from coordinate 63,473,510 downwards.
CTCACACTCACCCTCCATGGTGTCCCATCGAAGTCCCTCTGTAGCTCTTCCAGCAAGGCCACAACGTCCCCACCACTCTCAGGGTGATGCAGCTGCACCCAGGTCCGAAGCTCCCCTGGCAGGATGCTCAGGAACTGCTCCAGGACCAGCAGCTCCAGAATCTGGGCCTTTGAAAGAACATCTGGCCTCAGCCACCAGCGGCAGAGCTCCTGGAGCCGGCTCAGAGTCTCTAGAGGCCCAGAAGACTCATGGTAGCGAAGCTGTCTGAAGAGCTGGCGGAACAGCTCCTGGCCAGGACGATTGAGTGTCTGTGGTCTGGCAGGTGGCACTGAAGCGTAGCTTTCATCCTCTTCTTCCTTCTTTACCATGTGAAGGCGTCCTCGCTCCCTTGAAGCCTTGGCCTGAGCTGGATGGACAGCATACCACCTGCCTGGAGGCATCACTCCTGTTCAAGGTCTACCCAGCAGAGTACAAGCAAGTCTGCGTTAGTTGTATATATCACTGCTAGGCCTTCGGGAGTATCTTTTCAGCACTGCTGGGGACAATGCCATTTGCTGGGACATCAGAAGTCACTGGCAAGAGACTGAAATAACCAACATTACTGTTCAGGAGGGATTTGAGAAGGATGGTGCAAGTAGATGTTGTTAGTTAGGATCATCTTTGGATTTCTGAGAAAAGGACTCATGAACATTTGCACAGTGGAGCCTGTCAGGATCAAGCAGACCAGGAAAAGGGATCATATTTGTGGTTACCAGAGGCAGGGGTGGGGGGTACTGGATGAAGGCAGTCAAAGGTATAAACTTCCAATTATAAGATAAATAAGTACTAGGGATGTAATGTACAACTTGATAAATATAATTAACACTGTTGTACATTATATATAAAAATTATTAAGAAAGATGAAAATCCTAAGAATTTTCATCACAAGAAAAATTTTTTTTCTATTTCTTTAATTTTGTATCTAAATGAGATGATGGATACTCACTAAACTTATTGTGATGATCACTTCATGATGTAGGTAAGTCAAATCATTCTGCTGTCCACCTTAAACCTATACAGTGCTGTATACCAATTATATCTCAAAAAAACTAGAAGAAAATTTTTTTATACTTTAAAAAAAAATCAGTGGTATTTGTACATAGTAAAAATGAACAAACCGGGCTTCCCTGGTGGCGCAATGGTTGAGAATCTGCCTGCTAACGCAGGGGACACGGGTTCGAGCCCTGGTCTGGGATGATCCCACATGCCGCGGAGCAACTAGGCCCGTGAGCCACAATTACTGAGCCTGCGCGTCTGGAGCTTGTGCTCCGCAACAAGAGAGGCAGCGATAGTGAGAGGCCCGCACACCACGATGAAGAGTGGCCCCCGCTTGCCACAACTAGAGAAAGCCCTCGCACAGAAACGAAGACCCGACACAACCATAAATAAATAAATAAACAAATACTTTAAAAAATAATGACTCCCTTTCTTTAAAAAAAAACAAAAAAACAAAAAAAAAACCCCACAACTTTCCGAAATCTGAGACACAGATAAAGCAGTTTATAGCAATACAGACCTACCTCAAGAAACAAGAAAAATCTCAAACAACCAAACTTACCATCTAAAGGAATTAGAAAAAGAAGAATAAATGAAGCCCAAAGTCAGCAGAAGAAATAATAGTAATAGAGATCAGAGAGAAAATAAATAAAATTGAGATTTAAAAAAACAGAAAAGATCAATAAAACTAAGAACTGTCTGGTTTTGTTTTGTTTTTTTTTTTGAAAAGATAAACAAAACTGATAAGCCTTTAGCCAGGCTCTTTAACAAAAAAAGGGAAAAGACCCCAAAAAACAAAATAATAAATGAAAGAGGAGAAATTACAACCGATAACACAGAGATGCAAAAAAATCATAAGAGAGTACTACAAAAAGTTACATGCCAACAAACTGGACAACCTAGAAGAAATGGATAAATTTCTAGAAACCTACACTCTTCCAAGGCTGAATCATAAACAGACAATCTGAACAAACAAATCACTAATAGTGAAATTAAATTAGAAATCAAAAAACTCCCAGCAAACAAAATCTCGGGACTGGATGGCTTCACAGGCAAATTCTATCAAACATATAAAGAAGAGCTAATACCTATTCTTCTCAAACTTTTGAAGAGGAGGGAACACTCCCAAATTCATTGTACAATGCCAACATTACCCTGATACCAAAACCAGACAAAGACACTACCAAAAAAGGAAAATTACAGGCCAGTATCTCTGATGAACCTAGACACAAAAGTCCTCAACGAAATATTAGCAAACCAAATTCAACAATATATAAAATGGATCACACACCATGATCAAATGGGATTTATTCCAGGGAATGCAAGGACGGCTCAACATCCATAGATCAATCAATGCAATACAACACGTTAACAAAATGAAGAATAAAAACCACATGATCATCTCAATAGATGCAGAAACAGCATCTGACAAAATTTAAATCCATTCATGATAAAAATTCTCTTCAAAGTTGGCTTAGAGGGAAACATCTCAACATAACAAAGGCCATTTATGACATACCCACAGCTAACACCATACAATGAAAAGCTGAAACTTTTCCCTCGAAAATCAGGAACGAGACAAGGATGCCCACTCTCACCACTTTTACTTAACATAGTATTGGAAATCCTAGCCACAGCAATCAGACAAGAAAAAGAAATAAAAGGCAACCAAACTGGAAGGGAAGAAGTAAAAATGTCCCTATTTGCATATGACATAATACTATATATAGAAAACCCTAAAGTCTCCAAAGCTTCCGCCAAAAAACCGTTAGACTAAATGAATTCAGTAAAGTTGCAGGATACAAGAGTAATATACCCAAATCTATTGCTTTTCTATATACTTGTAATGAAGAATCAGAAAGAGAATGCAAGAAAACAACCTTATTTAAAATTGCATCAAAAGGAATAAAATACCTAGGAATAAACTTATCCAAGGAGATGAAAGATCTATATACTCTGAAAACTATAAAACATTATTGAGGGACTTCCCTGGTGGTGCAGTGATTAAGAATCCGCCTGCCAATGCAGGTGACACGGGTTCAAGCCCTGGTCCAGGAAGATCCCACATGCCGCGAAGCAACTAAGCCCGTGCTCCACAACTACGGAGCCTGCGCTCTAGAGCCCGCGTGCCACAACTACTGAAGCCCCGCGCACCTAGAGCCCATGCTCCACAACAAGAGAAGCCGCTGCAATGAGAAGTCCGCGCACCGCAACAATGAGTAGCCCCCACCCGCCACAACTAGAGAAAGCTTGCACACAGCAACAAAGACCCAACACAGCCAGTAAATTAATTAATTAATTTAAAAAAAATTATTGAAGAAAACTGAAGATGAAACAAAGAAATGGAAAGAAATCCTGTGGTTATGGATTGGAAGAATTAATATTGTTAAAATGTCCATACTACCTAAAGCAAGCTACAGATTTAATGCAATCCCTATCAAAAAACCCACAGTATTTTTCAGAGAACTAAAACAAATATTCCTAAAATTTATGAAACCACAGAAGACCCCAAATAGCTAAGGTGATCTTGAGAAAAAAGAACAAAGCTGGAGATATGCTCCTTGATTTAAGACTATGCTGCAAAGCTACAATAATCAAAACAGTATGGTGCTGCACACATATGTGCGCACACACACACACATACAAGACACATACATCAGTGGAACAGAATAGAGAGTCCAGAAATAAACCCACACATTTATGATCAAATAATCTATGGCAAAGGAGGCAAGAATATACAATGTAAAAAAGGACAGTCTCTTCAATAAGTGGTGCTGGGAAAACAGGACAGCTACATGTAAAAGAATGAAAATTAGAACATTTTCTCACACCATACACAATAATAAACTCAAAATGAAGTAAAGGGGCTTCCCTGGTGGTGCAGTGGTTGAGAATCTGCCTGCCAATGCAGGGGACATGGGTTCGAGCCCTGGTCTGGGATGATCCCACATGCCGCGGAGCAACTGGGCCCGTGAGCCACAACTACTGAGCCTGAGCGTCTGGAGCCTGTGCTCCGCAACAAGAGAGGCCGCGATAGTGAGAGGCCTGCGCACCGCGATGAAGAGTGGCCCCCGCTCGCCGCAACTGGAGAAAGCCCTCGCACAGAAACGAAGACCCAACACAGCCAAAAATAAAAATAATAAATAAATAATAAATTAAAAAATTTAAAAAAAAAATGAAGTAAAGATTAAACTCAAAATGGATTAAAGACCTAAATGTTAGACCAAAAACCATAAAACTCCTAGAAGAAAACACGGGAAGAACACTCTTTGACATAAATCATAGCAATATTTTTTTGGATCTGTCTCCTAAGGCAAAGGAAACAAAAGCAAAAATAAACAAATGGTACCTAATTAAACACAGAAGCTTTTGCCCAGCAAAGGAAACCACTGACAAAATGAAAAGAGAATCTACTGAATGGAAGAAAATATTTGCAAACGATATTACCGATAAAGGGTTAATATCCAAAATATATAAATAGCTCACACAACTCAACGTCAAAAAAACAAACAACCAAACTAAAAAATGGGCAGAAACCCTGAATAGGCATTTTTCCAAAGAAGACATATAGACAGCCAACAGGCACATGAAAAGATACTCAACACTGCTAATCATCAGAGAAATGCAAATCAAAGCCACAATGAGATATCACCTCACATCTGTCAGAATGGTTATCATCAAAAAGATCACAAATAACAAATGTTGGTGAGGATGTGGAACCCTAGTACACTGTTAGTGGGAATGTAAATTCGTGCAGCCACCATGGAAAACAGTATGGAGGTTCCTCAAAAAACTAAAAATAGAACCATCATATAATCCAGCAATTCCACTCCTGGGTATATACCCAAAGAAAACAAAAACACTAATTTGAAAAGATACATGCACCCCAGTGCTCATAACAGCATTATGTACAATAGCCAAGACATGGAAGCAACCTAAGTGTCCATCAACAAATGAATGGATAAAGAAGATGTGGAATATTGCTCAGCCATAAATAAGAATGAAATTTTGCCATTTGTAACATGGTTGGACATGGAGGGTATTATGCTTAGTGAAGTAAATCAGAAAAAGACAAATACTGCATGTTATCACTTAAATATGCAATCTAAAAAATGAAACAGGGACTTCCCTGGTAGTCCAGTGGTTAAGACTCCGAGCTTCCAATGCAGGGGGCGTGGGTTCGATCCCTGGTCAGGGAACTAAGATCCCACATGCCGTGTGGCGTGGCCACATAAATGAATAAATAAAAATTTAGAATGAAACAAATGAATATAACAAAACAGAAACAGAGAAAAAATTAGTGGTTACCAATGGGGAGAGGGCAGGGAGGAGGGGCATGACAGAGGTAGAGGATTAAGAGGTACAAACTACTATATATGAAATAAATAAGCTACAAGCATATATTGTCCAGCACAGGGACCATAGTAATGTTTTATAATAACTTTGAGTGAGTATAATATATTAAAAAATTGAATCACTAAAACTAAAAAGAGCAAGTTGGGAGAATAGATTTCATAACTTACTTTATAAAAAAGCAGCAGTCATCAAGACAGTGTGGTGCTGGCATAAGGACAGACATACAGATCAATGAAACAGAATTAAGAGTCCAAAAACTGTCTATGGTCAATTTATTTTTAACGAGTGTGCCAAGACCACTCAAAGGGAGGAAGAATAGTCTTTTCAACAAGTGGTACTTGGACAACTATATGTTTACATGAATAAGAATGAAGTTGGACCCCTACATAATACAATATACAAAAATTAACTCAAAATGGATCAAAGACCCAAATGTAAGAAGCTAAAACTATAATGTTCCTATATAAAATGTAAGTGTAATACTTTGTGACAATGGATTAGTCAATGGATTCTACCAAATGCATACCACATGCAAAAAAAAGAAAAAATAGATAAATTGGACTTCACCTAAATTAAAACTCTTATGCTTCAAAGGTCACATGAAGAAAGTGAAAAGACAACCCACAGAGTGGGAAAAAAAAAAGTGTACAAATCACATATCTTATAAGGGACTTGTCACTAGAAAACATAAATAACTTACAATTCAATAATAAAAAGACAACACAATTAAAATTAGACAAAGCATCTTAACAGACATTTCTCCAAAGAAAATATAAAGATGGCTGAAAAACACACAGGATACTCAACAACATCAGTCATCAGGGAAAAGCAGATCAACACCACAATAAGATACCACTTCACATCCACTAGGATGGCTAGAATCAAACAGTCAGAAAATAACATATGTTGGTAAGGATGTAGAGATAGATACTGGAACACTCATACACTGCTGGTGGAAATGTAAATTGTGCAGCCACATGGAAAACAGTCAGGCACCATTAAGTTAAACATACAGTTACTACTTGCAACTCCATTCCTAGATAGATGGATACAGCCATCCTTCAGTACCCGCAGGGGATCACACAAAAAAGGAGCTCTAGCTAAAGACTTAACTTCAAAAACAAAGAGGGACTTCCCTGGCAGTCCAGTGGCTAAAACTCCATGCTCCCAATGCAGGGGGTCCGGGTTCAATCCCTGGTCAGGAAACTAGATCACACATGCCACAACTAAGAGTTCGCATGTCGCAACTAAAGATCCTGTGTGCTGCAACAAAGACCTGACGCAGCCAAATAAATAAATATTAAAACAAACAAAAGAGAGTAAGAACCCTGGGGTAAGCAAGGATTTCTTAAGAAAACAAAAGGAAAAAGGGTGATATATGACTATGTCAGTATTTTAATACCTCTTGTCCAAAAAAAAAAACCAAAAGCACAAACCACTGGGCAGAAGTGCAAATGTGTACAGCCACTAGGAAAGGTAGTTTGAAAGTCTGCAGTGAAGCTAAAGTCACATTACCTATGCCCCTGAAATTTCACTTCTAGGAAGCTCCCTGGAAAAACACTTGCACAAGTTTTCAGGCATTTACACAGGTGTTCACTAGAGTACTCTTTGTAATAACACAATATTGGAAATGACCTACTTGCCCATCAATACAACTAAATAAAAGTGTAGCACTTTATAGGATGAAATACCATACAACAATTTAAAAGACTGTACTAGACCTTTAAGAAACAATACAATTGTTTCACTGTTCACTGGGTGGTCATGCTATGCAGCCAAGGTTAAAAAGCAGGTAAGTGCCACCCACAGAAGAGACCAGAGCACAATTCTAAGTTCCTGAGAACAGACAACACACACACTAGGCTCAAGTGATACAGTGTTCACTTAGAGCAAGAGAAGAAAATAGTGTGTACAAGATTCAACCCCCTGCAATCCATTGGTCCCCCATGACCAACGGATCCACTTCGCAGCCAAAGCCATGCGGGCGGAACAGATACCAGCACCACCCTTCATGATACAGTAGAAGGACCTTGGTCCCTTACCCATGGGGTCTGAAATACAGAAAGCAAGGGAGGGCCTGGGGGCCACTGACACATGCACTTAAGAAGAAAAAAGGGGGGCTTCCCTGGTGGCACAGTGGTTAACAATCCACCTGCCAATGCAGGGGACACGGGTTCGAGACCGTAGGGGAGATCCCACATGCCGCGGAGCAACTAAGCCCATGCGCCACAACTAGTGAGCCTGCACTCTAGAGCCTGAGAGCCACAACTACTGGGTCCACATGCCACAACTACTGAAGCCCACATGCCTAGGGCCCGTGCTCAGCAACAAGAGAAGCCACCGCAATGAGAAGCCCGCGGACCACAATGAAGAGTAGCCCCCACTCACCGCAACCAGAGAAAAGCCTGTGCACAGCAACGAAGACCCAACGCAGCCAAAAATAAAACAAAATTTTTAAAAAAACATAATTCTCCAGGAAAAAAAAAAGAAGAAAAAAGGGGTATAGATTAAGCACTGAACAGGTAAAGATAGTCCCTCAAAAGGCTGTAAGCACAGCACAGGCTATGAAGGCTCTTGATTTCTTTGCAAGAAAATGTCCTCAGCCAGGGCTACTCTTGCAGAGTTATGCTAGAGAGAAGCAGCTGCACCTGACTGCTTTTCCCAACAGTATCAAAAACGTATGCTAAGTTGAAAAGAACTTAGGTATAACTGGAGAAAAAACCTAAAATCATATTTATGTGTAAATTTGTTAGGTGTGATGTACATAAAAGCACTCGAAAGGTTTTTAAATGGCCTAAAAGGATTTACAAAAACTCCTACTGATTGTGGGAGTGGAGAGATTGGAAATAACAGTTAAAGGGAGACTTTAGTTTATTTGTAGTGATTTGATTTTTTTTAACACAACATTTATGTACAAGGTCTCTTCTCTTTTTTTTTTAAGATTGTACAATGATGACAGCAAATATGCCAAAATGTTGGAAGAAGTTACTCCTGTGTGTTGGAAATACGCCTGCCTGTTATTTTCTTCTTTATATTTTTTGTCTTTTCCCAATTTCCCCCCCAAAAAAGTAAACTAAGAGGCAAGTTTTAGAAATTATAGTTATGAACTCACTTATTTATGTCTTAAACAAAATAAAAATAAAGCACAGTTTGCATATGCACAAAAAAGTTCCTAAGCCTTGGCCACCAAAGTGTTTTCAGCAGTTTATCTCCTCTGGCAAGTGGGATTAGAGGACTTTCCATTCCTGTTTTTCTATGTTCCCTGAATTGTACATTATTTTTATAATCCGCAAAGTGATCAATAATTCTGCTTAAAAAACAAAGCAACTGGAATTCCCTGGAGGTCCAGTGTTTAGGACTCGATGCTTTCACTGACCAGGTTCAATCCCTGGTCAGGAAACTAAGGAACTAAGATCCCACATGCCGCATGGTGCAGCCAATTAAAAAAAAAAAAAAAAAAAAAAAGGGTACTGAGTATCAGCTCCCAGGACTGAAGAGGTGGGCACTCAGCAGAATAGGTTACACGTCCTTGAAGGGCAGTTGTATGTAGATGGTGGCTGCAGCTCAAGTAACTGCAAAAGGGAAAAGAAACCTGGCTGGCCCTTGTTCTGTTTTAGCCACCGAGTCAACAACCAAACCAAAGAAGGCTGGTTGAACTGAGAACAAGGTAAGACAAAAATTGACAAATGAGGTAGAGAACAAAAGAGAGTAAAATGCCGCCCAAAACCACAACATGCAAAAGAAAAAAGCAAGAAAGAGCATATTAAAACAAAACCAAACCAAAAGAGTCTACAAAGAAGTATGTATGGCTGTTAGCATAACTGCCACCATCATGGGCCCATTCAATTCCTCCTGTCCCTCCAGTGACCCTTCCTGTAACTGTACTATGAGGTAAAATCACTTTTCTGTCATCAAGGGCTTTGTAGTTAATAGATACTGTTTTAGGATCATTAGTTCCAGGTGGCCTCTATGCTCTAACAGTGTCCAAACAACGATGAAGACCTTCACTGACACATTCCCATCGCCCACCAGACTAGTTACCCATTCATGAAACTTGACTTAGAAATGCACTTCCTGGAAAAAAAAAAAAAGAAAAGAAAAAAGAAATGCACTTCCTATTTCCAAGCACATACCCCCATACCTAGGTTAACTATAAAGCTGTCCCAGTGGCCCCTTAGTGGTGCGGAGTACAGCTGCAAATGCTTCTAGTTCATCCACCTGATCTCACCATGTGAGTAAATTACCCTCTAATAAACTGATCCACTGATTATATGGAGCTGCCTGCCTTCTTTTTCAGTCTTAAGCTATCTTCTCAGCTCAATGGGCACTTTTCATTCCCTCCGTTCTCCAACTGAAGTATGAGGTAGACTGCAGACCTTGGCACCTGTTGTAAAGTGGCTCAATTACTCAGTGCACAAGTCACAGATGATGGTTGGTCATCTTCCCCTGAAAGGGTGGAACCTTCCACCTCCCACCACTGTTAAGAAAATTTAAAGAAACCGTTACTTCAACCAGAAGCCATCATCACCTACAAACATCTCCTGAACTCAGCAAGTACTGCTAGGACTGTCCAAAAAGATGACTGTAAACTGAGATGGGATGAAGAAAGCATGCCATCTATGTGGCTGGACCACACTGACTTCATTTTGTCAGCTCCATCTTAGGCCCACAGTCCCCTTTCTGAGCTTTAGCCTACTCACGAGGAATGCACCCAAGCCAGATAAGTTCCCTATCAACTTTTACTCTTGCCTTCATCTGATACGAAAACTGGAAGAATGCATTTTGCTAGTCCAGATGGTTAATGGTCCATGAGGAATAATGTTCATGAGACCTCAGAAGGGAGGAGAAACCCCCAGTTCCCACTGGCACGAATGTGCTTCTCGCTTAGTAGTCAGATTCTATCTTTAGCTTTGGTCCCTTTAAATTCCCCCATGCCGGGGCTTCCCTGGTGGTGCAGTGGTTAAGAATCTGCCTGCCAATGCAGGGGACACGGGTTCGAGCCCTGGGCCAGGAAGATCCCACATGCCACGGAGCAATTAAGCCCGTGTGCCACAACTACTGAGCCCGTGCTCTACAGCCTTCAAGCCACAACTGCTGAGCCCATGTGCCACAACTACTGAAGCCTGCACACCTAAAGCCCGTGCTCTGCAACAAGAGAAGCCACCGCAATGAGAAGCCTGCGCACCACAATGAAGAGTAGCCCTGGCTCTCCGCAACTAGAGAAAGCCTGCGCACAGCAACAAAGACCCAGTACAGCCAAAAATAAATAAACTAAATAAATAAATAAGAAAACATTTTTTTAAAAAATAAATAAATAAATAAATTCCCCCATGCCCCTTCTGGCAGCACAGAGTTCAGCTGCAAATGCCTCTGGTGGTTGTCCGCCCATACTGCCACTATGTAAGTACCCACAATAAATGTCATAATTACACTTCATGGAGTTGCCTGCTTCATTTTTTGGTCTCAAAGTTTCTTCTCAGTTCGGAGGCTATTATTCAATATCCCCACCATCATCCAGATAAAAGAAACTGCAGTGCTGCTACAAGGGGATGGAGAATCAATTGAAGAACTACTTTGGAAGCTGCTGAAGTTTTGGCAGAGAAATGAAGCTTTGCTGAGAAACAAGGGGGTGGGGTAAGGAAAATAAGTACACAGAGAAAACAAAAGCAAAGGAAAACTGAGAAGTGATAAGGTACATAACTGAAGGCCTGTAAAAAGAGACTTGAAGACACAACAACAAGAGGAGGCTGAAGAGGAAAGGTGCCTCCGGAGCGGCAGCGGCAGGCTCCAGCCTTGCTGAGCCGCAGCAGCACCGACGGAGCTGCTCAGGGGGAAGCTGAGAGTCACAGGAAGAGGCGAGAGACTTTCCCAGCCAAACTTGCAGAACAGACTGGGGAAGAGAAAGGCACTCAGGTGCAGAGAAATCCGGGAGTGAGACGCAACAGAATGAACTGGAGACCAGAGAGAAATATTTTGAAGAAACACACCTAGCGGGAAATGTAAATGGCACTGACCTATATCAGGAAATTGAGACCCACAGGGAAATTAGCACCAAACATAAGCCTCCCAGCTGACCTGCTCTGAAGCAGCTGCTGCAGAAATGTCCAAAAAGGTCAGTGAAGTATTTGTAAAGAGGTGATGAGAAGACGGACCAACAGAAAAATGAGGGCAACTGCCTGTGAATATGGCAAAAGATTCCAGCCCTCTGAGCCCAGCCCCTGCAACCATGAACATGGATAAAAGTTAGTGACTTCCTGGGACTTCCCCGGTGGTCCAGTGTTAAAGAATCCGCCTTCCAATGCAGGGGACGATGGTTCAATCCCTGGTCAAGGAACTAAGATCCCACATGCCGCGGGGCAACTAAGCCTCCACGCCACAGTTAGAGAGCCCACGCGCCATGAAGCCCGAGGGCCACAACTAGAGAGAAACCCGTGCACCACAATTCCTACATGCTGAGACAGAGATCCCACATGTCGCAACTAAGACCCGACACAGCCAAAGAAAATTAAAAAAAAAAAAAGAAAACCATTCCTTTAAAAAAAAAAAAAGTTAATGACCTCCTGGGCCTTTCGAAGTCTGAATGAAAGCCCCACAGCATAGTAAAGAGATGGGGCCAGTGAGCTGAAACTGCCCAATTAAATTCAGGTATCCTAATGCCTCAGGGTTCCTTCCAGGTCCCAACTAGCTTCTGAGGACAGAAGAAAAGCTTCATTCATCAACTTGTTAAGATTATACCACAAATGGGAGCCCCCAGGCCTGTGGAGCAACCTGAGATGGAGCAGGCCTCTTCTCCCCCCGAGCTTCATCCCTCCGCCCAGTTTCATTCCCAAATGAAAATGGCTTTCAAAAGAACAGGGGAGGACTTCCCTGGTGGTGCAGTGGTTAAGAACCCGCCTGCCAATGCAGGGGACACGGGTTCGAGCCCTGGTCCGGGAAGATCCCACATGCTGCGGAGCAACTAGGCCTGTGCGCCACAACTACTGAGCCTCTACTCTAGAGCCTGCAAGCCACAACTACTGAAGCCCGTGTGCCACAACTACTGAAGCCCGTGCGCCTAGAGCCTAGAGCCTGTGCTCCACAACAAGAGAAGCCAGCGAGATGAGAGGCCCGCGCACCACAACGAAGAGTATCCTCCACTCACCGCAACTAGAGAAAGCCTGCGCGAAGCAACGAAGACTCAACGCAGCCAAAAGTAAATAAATAAATAAATTTATAAAAGAAAAAAAAAAAAAAAAAAAGAACAGGGGAAATCCCAAGCAAGCAGATGGGCATTTTTCAGGGACATTTTCTTCTTTCTGTCATTTTGCTCTATCATCTTATATGCAATTTTTTTTGCATTTTATATATTTAATAGTGATACACACACGATATATATATATAAGATATCTATATTTATCTATCTATATCTATATATTACTTACTAAATGTGATAGTCTCAAGGGAATGCAAAAAGGAAATAACTTACTTTTCTCCACTGATGACCAAACAGACTTTCTGGGATATTCCTTGTCCCTGAATTAATCTTGATCTCAGATCTCTTGGCAGTTCCACCCATTTTTTAAGATAATAAAAAACCGGGACTTCCCTGACGGGCCAGTAGCTAAGACTCTGCACTCCCAACGCAAGGGGCCCAAGTTCGATCCCTGGTCCGGGAACTAGATCCCGCATGCCGCAACTAAAGATCCTGCATTCTACAACTAAAAAGGTGAGGCAACAAAGATCCTGTGTGCTGCAACTAAGACCTGAGGCAGCCAAATAAATAAATATTTCTTTAAAAAGATAATAAAAAACCCAGGCTAACCTAATACCAAAACTTCAGTCTCTCAACTAGTTCAAATCTTCTCCCTTACCCCTAGCTCAGGCTGGATTCTTGCTTCTGCAAAGCGGCAGTGAGGAAGATGAGAAGGGAGGGGGTGAGTAGTGATGTAGTACCACCTATTCTTTCACTGTTTTTCTATCTTGTTCTTGCTTGCCTTCCTCACTTTCTTGCTGCTTCTGATTCTTCCAGTGTCAGAGCAGGGAAAAGAAATGAGAGGCAACCAGGCAAAATCTGATGCTGTCTGGAGTTCTTTCTTGGCTCTTATATGCTGTCTGTTACGGCAGACATCCAACTGCTGCTAGCTCCTCTTGAGAATGCGTTTGTAGATTCTTCGTTGGCACTCCTACCCCAGGCACCTTGGTGCAGTGGCCTTTTATAGTCCACCTTTTCCTAATTTGAGTGATGCACTTTTGGTTTATCCTTTTAAAATTTTCTCTTACCTCCTTTTCAAAGGATTTATATTTGGGGTCGTTTCCTTCTGCCAGGTACCCTGAAAGGGGATTCTTTTAAGGCGGCTTCAGCCTACTTACATCTATGGTATCACCTGACTTATGGAAAACTTACCCTCTTGCCCCACATCTGTGGAAATGTACTTTACTCCCATCGCAATCTTCTCTTCTTATTCTGATGTCAGGGGAATTCTAGCAGCCTCTGATTTTATGGCGTATTCCCCAAACTCTTGTAGGACTATATCATATTCTCAGAATTCTTTTGTAATAGAAGTGGATGTGGTGTTGGCTGGGCTGATGAGTTAGTTTCCTTAGGTCAACAAGCATCCAGTCAGAAAATAACAGGGCAGAATCTTCTTATGCAAGCCTCCTTTAATCTTCTCAAAGGGCTTTATTACTGCCTTCCTCACTCCCTACTCTTGCACTTGGGTTGGCACGTGGGAAGACAGCATTCCCTCCTACATTAGGAAGAGGAAATGCTGGCTCACTCTCAGGCCAACCAACACTCTTCATATAAATAAATATTCACACATAGGCTCAAGTTGGGGGGTGACTAAGATTCACAGGCCCAATTTTGTTCACCTTTTAATAAGTCATGTGAAAATGTGTCTGGGGCCTCTCTCTAAAAATGGTTAGAATGTTTTGACACTTATCATTCATCATTTCTGTTTAGGGTTTCAGCCCACTCTGAGTACAGGACCAATACTATTTAACATCTTCTTACACAAAAATTTGTACATGATAATATGAATATGGAATAAAGTAACAGCCAGATCCTTAATAGTGATTTTCAGGATAGAGAGGTGAGAGAAAAGAAAAAAAGAGAAAAGTGCATATACAATAAGGACAGTATTTTAGAACAATCTCTAAATACACATTTGACTGTGTCATTATACAGATGTGGAGAGATGAAAAGAAAGGAACGGCAGCAGCAAAATGTTTATGTGGTTATCTCAGGATGGTGTGATTTCAGATGATTTATATTTGCTTCTTTATACTGTTCTTTATGATAGTATTTCAAATACATTTTTATATGATCTGGTAAAAACTACAGAGCTGCATTTGTAAAAAAAAAAAAAATACAAGCTTTGGAAAGCTTAAAGAAAATGAAACAGATATCTTACTTTCAGAACTTTTCAGAGCCTGGTAATATATTAATTGGGAATCTCAAAGAGTATCTGCCAATAGAATGGGACTATAGTATTCCCCTTTTTTCAGTATGACACATCTTTAAGAAATGCTATGTCAACAGATGTGTCAAAGAAGGATTATTTTAAAATTATATCTAAGTCATTGGTGTTCTATGAATTTATGAATTTCTGTTTTCTTTCTTACGTACCTTTTAGGTTACATACCTTTTAGGTAATATATTCAGAAATTTCAATGATGTGCCTATCGTTCCCTTTTGCCCCAATTACAGTGTAAACTTCATAAGATTAGGAATCTGAGCTGCCATATTTATTACAATAGGTCCCCATTACCTGACACACAACAGTTAATCAATAAATATTTGCTCACGCAAGAGGGAGGGGATATGGGGACACATGTATACATATAGCTGATTCACCCTGTTACACAGCAGAAAGCAACACAACATTGCAAAGCAATATGCAATGTAATTTTGATTTCCTTTTAAAATCCCCATTAAGTAATCTCTTGTTCTCATCTTTTTCCTGCCAGTGAGAGGGTACATAAGGTTTATTTTATACACTAATAATAAACAAACAAGTTTCTAAGACAATTGCCACTAAAGAAAGATTGCTTCTAGTACACATTTAAAATGTTAAAATAATATTTATACAAATTTGCCAATTAAGAAATGAGCTCAACCTAGTGCCCAAAATTTGGTTTCTCAATACCATTCTACAATAAACGAAACCAGGAATCCTTGCAGAAATGGTTGATTCCAGGGCTGGGGGAGATGAAAATACAAGATGAGTAGCTTGGGGTGCCTGAAAATCAGAGAAAGACACAAAAAAGGAAGGGAGCATGTAAGGGGAAACAGGAGCCAACTTGAAAGAGTTCCCAATGGCCAAAGTTACAATAATTTAGTGACTTCCCTGGTGGCGCAGTGGATAAGACTCCACGCTCCCAATGCAGGGGGCTGGGGTTTGATCCCTGGTCAGGGAACTAGATCCCACATGCATGCCACAACTAAGAGTTCGCATGCCACAACTAAGGAGCTGGCGAATTGCAACTAAGGAGCCCGCCTGCCACAACTAAGGAGCCCGCGAGCCGCAACTAAGACCCCACACAACCAAAAAAAAAAAAAAAGAGTAGTATCACCAGTAAGAAGACATATTGATATCATCCTCAATCTAAGCAGGAGAACATCTGACAAAACCAAATCGAGAGGGTCACTCTAAAATTACAAATACAAAATACTTCAAAAGTGGCAAAATCATGAAAAACAAGTAAAACTGAGGAACTGTCACAGACTGAAGGAGAACTAGAAGACGTGACAACTAAATGGAATGAGGGATTGTAGACTGGATCCTGGAACAGAAAAAGAACATTAGCGAGACAGCGATGAACTCTGGATAAATCAGCAGTTTAATTAATAGTATTGGACCCCTGCAAATGTCTTAAGTTTGATGACTGTACTGTGGTTATGCAAGATATTACCTTTAGGTAAACCAGGTAAAGATATAAGGGAACTCTGTAAAGTTCTGACACCCTCTGTGTGTCTGCAATTATTCAAAATAAAAAGGTTTTTAAATTGAAGATGTTTGAGTTCTTACTGTTTTTCTTAATTTATCTCTATCTTGGATATTAAGGATTAACTTGGCAATCAAGGATACTGAATACTATCAATTGTTATCTACAATTTGAATTCACTCTTCCATTAATTTAACGAATATTTACTAAGCATCTATATTATGTTCTAGGCACTAAGGTCTCTGCAGTGAATAACGCAGACAGAATGCACTGCCTTGAACAGCTTATGGGAAGACAGGCAATGAGACAGAGATAGTGACAGGTGCTATGTGGTAAAATAAAGCAAGAAAGGAAGATAAGAGGTCTAAGATAAGGGAAGGAAAAATATAAGCTCAAAAATTCAATCTTGTGGAGCACATGATGACACCTGAGGGACCTCTTTCAGACAGTTTCTGATATTAAAAATACTGAAGATTGCAAAGTAATATGAGTCATATTTTACTACACTTTCTGTATTTTTACTCTTGAGCATGACATCATAGAATGCTCATGCATTAATACTTCCTGGATACCGGGAGCCACAGAAAACTTAACAGTGGCAAAGTTACTATCTTTTATGCTTTTATCAGTTTTCCTTCCTTATAAGTACACATAGGGGTTTTTGACCAAAAATTGTCGGCCTTTCCTCAACATTAAGAGCAACATGTAAGAGCAGCCGCATTCATCAGCCCCTGAAAACACACACATTTTCAGCCCCTGAAAATACACATGCGTATAACAGACGGAAAAGTCCCTGAAATCAAATTACAGCTAAAACTGCTCTCTGACACTTCCTTGCAAAATAACCCACCTAATGTTAATAAGTTTTCAGTTCTGAAATGCAAACAGTTTGAAACAGAATGGTGTTGTTTCCTGGCCACACTTTTAACTTAAGAAGGTGAACATTCTCTGATTTCTTAGGCCAATGTAAGTGAGAAGACAGTAGAGTGGTTTTAGGTTACAGCTTTACCTTGGGTTTAAAAACTGTATTTTATATAGTACTCTTTCATTCTGAAAACAAACAATCAACCTAATACACATCACTTGTTGAGCATTTACAGCTTCATGTAATGTGTACTATGGAAAATAAACTGCAAACAAAATGTTTTTTTTAATTATACTTGCAAAAATATGTCTCAGTGGTGCCATACTGCTGGCCCCAATTTTAACCAATATATGGACAAATGCATTCCACAAGTTGAAGACGATACAATTTTCAAAAAGCAATAATATGAATGTACATGCCACTGAATTATACACTTTAAAATGGCTTAAATGATCAATTTTTATGTATCGTGTGGTAAATGTTATGTACATTTTATCACAATACTACTAAAAAGAGCTTTTTAAAAGCAACAGTATACAAATACGGAATCATTATGTTGTACATCTAAAACCAATATGTTGTTCTATGTGGATTACACCTCAATTTTTTTAATTAAAAATAAAATATATAGATTATATATCTTTAAAAACGAGTAAAATAATCCCACTTCTTAAAAAAATATATTTGTACATGTATAAGAGTTTGCATAATCGTGCACAAATTTTAAAAGGTCAGGAAGCCTCCGAACGAAAACAACGGATTGCGGGTACTTTCACTTTTCTAACGCTCACCCGCGTCATCTAATTACATGTAATGAATACGCTTTGTTTGCATAATTGGGAGAAGTGATAAAACACAGAAACCATTACTCCAAATTCGCGCCCCGGGCAGCGAAGCGCAGGCAGATACGCCCTCACCGCGGCGGCTTGGGCTCCCAGGCCAGACCCCAGCCCGGGCGCAGCCTCCAGGCCGAGCCTCACCCGCCGCCCGCCGGGAACCCCGCGCCCCCACGACAACCCCCGCCGCCCCGCTCCCCCCCCCCCAACGCCGCCCCCCGCCCCGCTCACCGACTCCCAAGGCCGCGAGCCCCTAGGTCCCCTGACCACACGGCCCAGGCCGCGCCAGCAGCCCCGCGCCCGGCTCTCCGCTGACCCCGCATCGCGCAAGCGCGTCACCGCCCCGGGCCTCTCGGCCTCTCTAGGAAGCTGGGAGGGCTAACGTCTCGGCTTCTCCCGGGACCAAGTGCCCTGCTGGACGACCTCTGAGCCCAGCCCAGGAGGTGGTCCCCACACCCCTCACCTAACCCACTGGGCGCCTGCCTTTTCTTGGTACCCCAGAGCTCCATCCGTCTTATCCTGTTTTCCTACACCCCTCCCCATGTGTGTTCAGGGCATCCCTCCAGGGCTCCCTCCCTCCAGGGAAGAACGGGATCAAAGCCAGGGGTCAAATCAGGGACCAGCAAGATCTAGATGACCAGGCTGGCCAGGAGGAGCTGTAAAGGGGGCCACTCATTACCCTCTGGGGCCCCGTTCAAGGAGAGGAACCAAATCCTAAGGAAGGTTCCGTTCAGGACAGTCCCTTCCCCCATCACCACCACAACCAGGGATACTTGCTCATTCCCAGTCCACAGGCACACAAAATTTTTCCTGACCACAGCTTTCAAATGTTTTCTCCCGTTAACAAAATTCAACTGAGCAAATTTTAAAGCTCTCTTGGCTTTAATTAGCAATTCATTGTGGTGCTCCAAGGACAAGGGACAAGATGAACTCAAAGGGCCAACATCGAGGGACAGGGAGTTACCGGATCACTCTGTCACGTAGCAACCATTACAATATCCCTGATCCCTCCCAAGTAGCATGCCCTGTCCCTTTCCCAACCCATATAAGGAAAGGTATTTGCCCCGTTCTTCTCCTGCTCTGCACACTGGAAGTATGCATACCCTGCCCAAACAGCAGGTGACTCGTAACTTCCTTTGTTCCCTGGATATAAAAACAGACCAGTAACCCTTGCTCCGGGTCGGCTCTCCCTGATTATCAGGAAGCCGGCCTGCTCTTCTGGCAGCAACCCTTCCCTTTAATAAATTCTATCTTCTTTACATTCTGCCTTGTATCTGGAAATTCTTTTCCAACCCGCGTTCAGACCATGACATTCCTGAATCAGACTGCATCCAATTTAGCAGGTAGAGAGGAGCTCTGAGGAGTATACAAAGCAAGAGCTTTTATAGGCAGAAGGGAATAAAAATGAAGGACCATTGGGACAATTTTTTATAGTTAACCTAGGATATGGGGGTAGGTGCATTCGTAAGTTAAGATTTATGAACGGGTAACTAGTCTCATGGGTGCTGGGAATACGTCAGGGAAGGTTTTCATCATTGTTTGGGGACTAACAGGGCATAGAGGCTACCTGGACCTAATGATTATTAAACGATATTTATTAACTAAAAAGCCCTTTATGACAGAGAAGTGATTCACTGCACGGTACAGTACAGAAATGATTCACTGCACAGTACAGTCCTGGGTAGGGTCAGTGAAAAACAGTAGAAATTGTAAGGGCCCAAGATGGCATCAGTTATGCTAACAGCCACACACCGGGTCTGGTACAGGGAACGGTTAGCCCCTGGGTGATTTGGTCTAACGTGAGGCCTTGTGTGGCCTCGGATTTTAATGGATATTGAGATAATTTGGGAAGAGGTTTAGTTACGTCTATCTGAATATTTATAGGTTCTGCACTTTGTATTTTCCCAATGTCAGTATTAGAGGTAGCCCGCAGATATCAGGGTAACTTGATTAAATTAGGGATTTTTGGCTGGAATTCTTCCTCTTCTATACCAAGGACAGATTGTAGGGCACCTAAAAAGATATCCTTTCAGGGAATTCCCTGGCGGTCCAGTGGTTAGGACTCTGTGTTTCCATTGCCGGGGGCCTGGGTTCGACCCCTGGTCAGATAACTAAGATCCCGCAAGCTGCGCGGCCAAAAAAAAAAAAAGATATCCTTTCAAAGTGCTCAGCTAACAAATGGGACCTAATTAAACTTATAGGCTTTTGCACAGAAAAGGAAAACATAAGCAAAAGGAAAAGACAACCTACGGACTGGGAGAAAGTATTTGCAAATGATGTGACCAATAGGGCTTAATTTCCAAAATATACAAACAACTCAAAATTTGGTCAGACCTGTGACTTCCCATTCTATTTTCTGCCTTTTAATCAATCTACTTATCTCAGGAGAAAATACATTTACCAATAAGGCAGTTAGAGCAGGTTGGGCAGCGTCATCTATTGTATGGAAATCAGAATGCCTTAGGAAGAGAGCTTTCAGATGGGCTTTAAAGTCTGCCCTAAATTCATCTTTCTTTTGTTTGCAGGTGTGAATAATAGAGCAACCACTGCAGGCAGGGAAAACCTTGAGAAGAGCTTTTGAAAGATCCACTGCTATTTTGTGAGCTTTTTCTGGTCCATAAGGGGACCATGTTGGAGATCCAGGATCTTGAGTATCATTCTCGGAGTTACACCATTCTGCCTCCTGCATCCATTCTGGGGCTTTCCTACATGTGCACAAGCTGGTGAAGATCTGACAGCCCAGTTGAGGACTCTAACTTCTTCAAAATACTTCTGGGGATGCTCCCTGTGTTTAGGAAAAATTCTTTAACTGTGGCCCTTAGTCTGTGACAAAGGACTGAAAGATACCCAGAGGAGATCATTAAAAGTTAAGGGCTTCCCTGGTGGTGCAGGGGTTAAGAATCCGCCTGCCAATGCAGGGGACACGGGTTCGAGCCCTGGTCTGGGAAGATCCCACATGCCGCAGAGCAACTAAGCCCATGCACCGTTAACTACTGAGCCTGAGCTCTAGACCCCCGAGAGCCACAACTACTGAGCCTGAGTGCCATAACTACTGAAGCCCACGCCCCTAAAGCCTGTCTTCTGCGACAAGAGAAGCCACCGCAACAAGAAGCCCGCGCATCGCAACGAAGAGTAGCCCCCGCTCAGCGCAACAAGAGAAAGTCCGTGAGCAGCAATGAAGACCCAACGCAGCCAAAAAATAAATTAATTAATTTTAAAAAAAAAGTTAAAAGTTTACTTTGGCGACTCTCCACCCCAAGGCATGTGCACCCTTGTCGGCCAGTGCAGACCTTCGGGAAGGAGGTGCAGGCCTGGTGTAATCTGTCTGGACAGAGTGAAAGAGAACAGTGCAGAAGGACTCCAGCCCACTAGTGCCTTTGTACTGTATTGGTTTTGGCTACGCAGCACTGGTTTCTTCTGGTGGGATAAGTGGCATCACTGGCTATGCAAAAGCAGGCAGTGTCCCGTCTCTGGCTGCCAGGCTCCTCTTCGGTGGTTTAGCGGGCCTGGGTGCCTATCAGGGGTCTCAGGATCCAAGGAACATTTAGGTTTTCTTCGTTACATCTGGAACCTTGGCTGGCATTATGGGAATGAGATTCTACCACTCTGGAAAATTTATGCCTGCAGGCTTAATTGCGGGTGCCAGTTTGCTGATGGTCGCCAAACTTGGAATTAGTGTGTTGGGTAAACCCCATCAGTGGTAGTCATGGCCCAGATTGGACTCATGAAGAATTTTTAAACTTCCACTATTTTTAGTGTATTAAGATAAATGAGTACAGCATTTTGACATATTCTGACATTTTATTTAAAACAACACTGAACAAAAACAAACAACAACAACAAAAAACAACACTGAACTTTGCGGAGAAAAAAGTCAGTCATTATCATTACAACCCTAAAGAGGTGGGTAAAGTATAACACAAGAGCTTCTTCCTGTAGTACCCTCATACAGTTTGATTCTTGTGTGTTGGTGTTATCTGTTCTTTCTGTATCTACAGGTAATATCTCCAGGGATAAAATGTTAAGTATCACCACTGGGGCCCCTGAAACCCTGTGTCCTGCTCAGAGGAACAGTGTGAAAAAGATCTCTTAATGAGATTTAGGATATCTGTTCTTTTGCTTATCTTAGAGCACAGACCTACTTTGAGATTATGTTAAATGAAATCAATGAAAATAAAGTTTACTATAAATAAAAATAAAATAAAAGGTAACTAATAGACTCTTCAGAGTGGAAAGGTGATTCAGATAGAGGATTAGTAGACTGGGAGTACTCAGGTAAAGGAAGATAGATGCGAGTGGTAGGAGTCACGTCAGTCTTACAGCCTTTGGTTTTGGGTAACTCTTGTGTCTTTAACTTATCATTAGTGCTTTTATTAAAAAATATTTTTGGCCCTGCGGTATGTGGGATCTTAGTTCCCTGACCAGGGATCGAACCCATGTCCTCTGCATTGGCAGCTCAGAGTCTTAACCACTGGACCGCCAAGGAAGTCCGTTCATTAGCCTTATGCAATGAATCTTTCAATGAAGCTATTTTGGAACCTTGAAGCCTTTTGGAGGCTTCTGCATATCAGTTAAAATAATAGGTATTCCATTCTGTTGGTTTGATTTGGGAACACTTGATTACAATTGTACTTTTTGAATGAATGGCCTTGTCTAACTGGAATGTTCCCCCATAATGGTCATTGTAAATCTAGGTTGTCTTTAGTAAGATTTTGACATTTTTGTATGTATCTATAGCTTCCAGGACCATAGTTCTTAGACATAAAATAAGCAGGTGTGCCAGAAGATAGAACACTCAGTCCTTTGGAACTTGAGGACCCTATTTCTTCAGTGAAGCCTTTGGTCTCTTAGAACCAAATTCATCCCTAACAGGAATGTGCCACTGGGTTGGAGATTCTGTGATGTTTTATGTTTTACAGGGCATCTCATTGCACAAAAATTTTCTTGAGGTTGGCAGGTGACCTAGTACTGATCTAACCCATTCCCTAACCAATTTATCCTAGAATGGGGGTCTTAGATTAGATGGTGAGCTCAAACAGCTTTTAGGTGCTCAACCTGAACCCATCTTTTGCAACTTTGCCTTCCAAGATTCCCATTAACAATAGGTCGATCATTCTTTTACCTTATGTGTATATCAGCAGAAACCAATAATAACTGAGAAGGAAATAGACCTGTGGATGTCAGCAGTAACCAAAGAAATGGTATTGTGGACTGACCAGGAGCTAGGGACTGGTGCTCCGTTAGAGCCTCCTGTCAGTCCAGACTGCCCTGTTAACCCCGGACTGGAAAACCAATGAGAGCAGCAAGCTCAGATGCAAAGGGAGCAGAGCTCAGATCCGAGAGAAACTTACCCACGGCCTTCAGAAGCAGCGAGAAAGAAAACAAAAGGGTTCAGCAGGTGCCAATGCCTGTGTTTCCCATTGTCCTTGAGGATGTTAGTAGACTCCCTTGGATCCCATTGTCATCACCAAAACTGTTAAAGAACAAAAGTCAATGAAGTAAATTAATTTTATTGGCCTTGGGACTTCCCTGGTGGCGCAGTGGTTAAGAATCTGCCTGCCAGTGCAGGAGACACGGGTTCAATCCCTGGTCTGGGAAGATCCCACGTGCTGTGGAGCAACTGAGCCCGTGCACCACAACTACTGAGCCTGCCTTCTAGAGCCTGCGAGCCACAACTACTGAGCCTGTGCGCCACAACTACCAAAGCCCGCGCACCTAGAGCTTGTGCTCTGCAACAAGAGAAGCCACCGCAATGAGAAGCCCGTGCACCGCAACGAAGAGTAGCCTCCACTCGCCGCAACTAGAGAAAGCTCGAGCGCAGCAACGAAGACCCAACACAGCCAAAAAAATATTTTAAAAATTAGAAAAATAAATAAAGATCTTATTGGCTTTAATTCAGCAACTCATGAATCAGACAGCACACAATTTAGGAGATAGACAT
This sequence comes from Balaenoptera physalus, assembly GCF_965194825.1. Taxonomy (NCBI): domain Eukaryota; kingdom Metazoa; phylum Chordata; class Mammalia; order Artiodactyla; family Balaenopteridae; genus Balaenoptera; species Balaenoptera physalus. Next base: position 63,449,551 of record NC_138896.1, on the reverse strand, counting down.
GAGCTCCAAAGAGCTATGCAATGCAAGAGATTTCATAGGCAGAAGGGAGCAGGAAAAAGGAAGTTATACTAGACAAAAAGGATATTGGTCGTTGCAAGGTTACTCTCCTTTACAAGGGAATGGCAGGGCTCTATCAGGCAGATTACCTATCTAGTGATGATCAGGAAATTCCTGAGGGATTGGGACTGGTTTAAAATTCCATTTCTGGCAGAGCCAAAACTTTAAATTAAGTTTGATTTTGGTCACGTGGGGCTTAGCATGAGCTACTCCATTTTGGGCCTGTTGTCTCATCTTTAAAACTCCTATAGGTGAGTTCTAACAGGGCTCACCTAGTGGGTGAACAATGGTGCTATCTGCCAGTATGTAGAATTCTGGAGGGGTAAGTTTGCGGGTAGAGAGGCTGCTTGAAGAAGGGCTGAAGTCACATCAGGAGACTGCCCAGTCCCTGTAGGAGCAAATGTCTTCTATCGACAGCATCAGAGAACCTTGAGGGTGTGGAGCCAATGCCATAAAGACCACCTGCTGCCATTGGAGGACACGTGCAAGCTGCTGTGTCAAGGGGCCAGGTAGCTGTCCTGGTTGCCCTCTGGTACATGCACCCTAGTGCCAGGCCTCAGCATGTTGCCAACTGATGTTTCAGTAGGAGAGGTGCTCATCCGTGCGCTGAGGCTCTGTTCCAGCCGTCCGAACCACCCCAGGTTCTTTGTCAATGCCCCAGCCGCCAAGGATGGAAAGAGAGAATGGATCCTGGCACCAGAGAGCTATTGATGAGATGGAAGAGAAACCAATGGCACATGAAAACTGAATAACTGAGGAGAGTTCAAGGGGTGACATATAAAATTGTAACTGTTAAGGAAACGGGCCAAGAGGTGGTACAAAATGCCAAGGCTAGCAATATTTGAAATGATAAAAACAAAGCAACAGGCCCAAAATGGAGTAGCTCATGCTAAGGGCCAAGCCACCAACATAAAACTTAACTAAAAGTTTTGGGGGAATTTCCTGGTGCTCCAGTGGGTAAGACCCCGTGCTCCCAATGCAGGGGGCCCAGGTTCGATCCCTGATCAGGAAACTAGATCCCACATGCATGCCGCAACGAAGAGCCTACAGGCTGCAATGAAGAGCCCGCATACCGCAACTAACACCTGCTGCAGACAAAATAAATAAATAAATTTTTTAAAAAAGTTTTGGCTCCTCCAAAAGTGGAATTTTAAACCAGCCCCAGTCCATCAGGAATTTCCTGATCAGCACTAGTTAGGTAATCTGCCTGATAGACCCCTGCCATTCCCTTGTAAAGGAAAGTAACCTTATAACCAACCCGCTTTTTTGCCTTGTATAACTTCGTTGTTCCTGCTCCCTTCTGCCTATAAAAGTCTTTCATTTTGCAAAGCTCCTCAGAGGTCCTTTCTATCTGCTAGGTTGGATGCTGCCTGATTCATGAATTGCTGAATAAGGCCAACAAGATCTTTAAAATTTGCTCAGTTGAATTTCGTTTTTTAACAGGAAGCTATTACCGCCTGTAGGAGCAGGCTACCTGACAGAAGCTGTGGCCTTCAGTTTAGGGACATACTCAACCCATGGTCCAATACAAAGTGAGCTGGGGGAATAAGTACCTGAACCTGACTCTCCCTCTGACCTTCTGCCAGGGCCTGCCACTGGTCCAACCCAACAGGAAGCTGGAGGGCAGTCCAAGAAGGTCAGCTTTCCAAGTCTTAAGGCAGGGTTGAGAAGAACCAAGAGTTAATAGCGGGGGGGGCTGGGGGGGGGGAGATGCAACTGGAAAATATCCAACATACCCAAAAAGGAAAATGGGGACTGCTCGTCTATGCCTAATGTGTCCATGAATTTCCTTTTGAACTATGTGAAAGGAAAACAAAAATGGAGTCAGTATTGCTAAGAGAGCTCACTCAAATGGAGCCAGGAGGTAATTGAGGAAGTGGGACTTATACACATCTCAGCCAGGATGGAATCTGAACTTTTGACCACTTATTGACTTATAAAGGCAGGCATCCAGAACATCTACACATGTTCCAGAAACTTAAGATACTTATCAGACCCTTACCCTAAATAACTCATGACAGCCTAACCCTTAAGGGCAAATATTTCTTTTTTGCATTAGAGCCAATCATAATTCTTGCAAGACAACTTTAACAATCTTGTGGCTTTTGCCTTTATAAGCCCCTGATCCTTTCTCTTCTTCAGAACACTCCTTCGGTTTTACCCAAATCTGTGTCTCCCAATTTGCGATTCCCAAGACCCCAAATAAAGCTCTTTGTTCTATGGACACAGAAAAATTAGGATCGCTAAGCCAAAGAGCGTTGCTCACCACCCAATTCTGCGAGGGTTAAGTTATAACCCACTGCAGTTGCTGACCTGACAGTTGCACTCCAAGAGGAATTTAAAGAAAAAAACAGGATGAGGCACCTTGTACTTTGGATACACATGAACAGGCAGGCCCATAGATAGTTAGATGTATATCTCAGGAAACATTTTAATGGCCCTGGATTTCTGAAACTTCCCATACATAGAAAAGCACTAAAACTATTAACTTGAGACATCTGTTCTTTATGATTTGCAGTATCTTTTTCTTTTGATGCACGCATTTGAAATTCTGTACCAAGATATATGCTTGACTACACTTATTTCCTAGCCAAAAATCGTATTTAAACTGGCTTCTCCCCTACCGCTTCAGAGCAGTTCATCAGAGCTGAGTGGCTCTCTCCTAGGCTTTAGTCCTCAGCAAGACCCCAGATAAAACTCAAACTCACAACACTAACTTTGTGTCTTTCTATAAGTCAACAGTTCTTTGCAGCCTTGGTACTAATTATTGTTCGACAAATAATGTTCCTGATAACTTGTCTCCATAGGGGTGGGGCTGAAGGGGGTTGGGGGGGGGATGGGAAATGAACATTCATAACCACCCAAAGGAAAGAGTTGTTTGTTTTGTCTGTTTGAGAACAGAATGTTCCCATCACAGAGGAGCTCGAGCAGGTTCTGTGTTTGGGGTGTGCTTATGCAACGGGACAGCAGCTAACGTGGACAGCACCCAGACTGGTGTGGTCAAACAGATCCAGCAGATCGGCCCCTCCAGTGTTTGCACCGCTGCAGAAGCAGTCTCTTTGCTCTGTTTGCTCTGCTCAGAGAGCAGCTCTGTTTTGAAGTCCTGCCCCGCTCCCTGAGGCTCAGCCCACCTCAGCCACTACCTGATTTCTCTGAGAGCCACAGCACAGAGCCTGTAGCAAGGAGGTCTCTTCCGTCCTCCGGTTGGGGGCCTATTCTTGGAGCTCTGTTTCCTGAGTGTTTTACCTCCTTTCACATTGGGCCAGTTTGCTTGGCAGGAGCCCTGGGCAGAGCTTCTCCAACTTTAATGTGCATGGGAATGCAAATCACTTGAGGTTAAACAGGTTTAACTGGTTAAACTGCAGATTCTAATTTGGGAGGTGTGAGAGGGGGCAAAGACTATGTCTGACAAATTCACAGGTGTGCCCATGTTGTGTTCCTGTACCGGGCTTTGAGTAGCAAAGAACTGTGAATGTAAATCACCAGCTCTTAATTCTGCTGCACAGTATAATTCCCTGGGGAGCTTTTAAAGTGTTTACATTGCACATCAGTTAAATGCAAAGCTTTGTGGGTGGGGCCCAAGTGTTCCTACTTCTTTACCTCCCCAGGTGATCCCAACATGTAGCCAAAGTTGACAACCTGGGAGTGCAGGATCCTTCCTTTTACCCTGATTCCCTGCAGCGTGCAAAAGCCACAGGCTGAAGAGCTTTGTTCATTTGCGTGTTTTCAAATTTAAAATGTATCAGTTTTCTGACTTTGAAAAAGAAGGGGGAAAGGTCCCCCCTAATTTTTACCTTCTATTTTGTTTTTTTTAATTTTTGGCTGCACCACGTGACTTGTGGGGTTCTTAATTCCCTGACCAGGGATCGAACCCAGGCTCGCAACAGTGGAAGCTTGGAGTCCTAACCACTGGACCGCCAGGGAATTTCCTTTACCTCCTATTTTGAAATGTGAAGAGATAAGTTTGGGTATGGTGAGTGAGGATGGGGGTCCGGGCTGTGGCCGAAGAAAGATCAGAATGTACAACTGAGAATCAGCTGTAGCCAAATGACAGAAAGAAAATTGTCCTGGTGGGATTTTCACTCCTTCTGGTCACAAACCCTGAGCCCCTCTTTGTGGGGAAAAACAGGAAATCAAAAAATGTGTTCTCTTTTACAAAGTGATGTTTGTAAGTGAATTTTTTAACTACTTTCTAACTTATATCAAAGAAATACTGATACTTTAAGTAATACTAAAAAGGATTTAAAATGGAATTCAGCCCCCCTTCCCTTACCAGGAATTCACACACATCCTTCCCCCACCCCTTACCCCTCTAAGCCCTCCCCTATCTTCCTCCAAAAAGATTACGGTATGCCTCTGGATGCAGGGGTACAGACGGGATCAGGAAGGCTCTCAAGGGGAGTTGAAACTCTATTGGTAATGGGTAAGGGATCTGTCTATCTTTGTGTCAGGCCATAGACATGGGGAAGAAAGACTATGGAATCTGTTTTTGTTTATTGCTGTATTCCAAGTGTTGGATGGCAGGGGTATGTAATGATAACTGCCGCAGGGTGCAGTGATGGGGCCAGCAACTCGAGCTGTAAAAGAATTTACCGAGTCAGAAGCAAGGGTAGAAAGCGAGATTTACTGAGTACACTGCAAGGGAGCAGCGGGTGAGACCAAGAGGGGGTCTGCCCCCGGGGGAGAGAAACTGGACTTCTTTTATGGTCCCTTCTGGTCACCCTCGGATTAATGTTCCACCCACGTGGTGGTTAGGCCTGGGTGTGTGGTTGCTCAATCTTCCAGGACCACCAACTGCTTGTGACTGCTGGTAATTTTCCACTGGGGGAGGGTGCAATTGTCTTATCTTGAAATGACCTTCCCAGCCTAAGATGGGAAGCTATTGTTAAGCTCCACAATAACCTCTGAACTGAGAAGGAACTTTGAGACCAAAGAAATGAAGCAGGCAACTCCATAAAATGCAATTATGAAGTATGTTGTAGGTAATTTGCATACAGGAAGGATCAGGCAGATGACCATCCAGAGGCATTAGCAGCTGTACTCGGCGCCGCTGAAAGAGGTACAGGGGGATTCAAAGTATTACCGAATTGGTTGACTGGACCCGCGACCTTTTGTCTCAGCCAGGGAGCTTCTTTTCCCGATTAGATTCACGCAGCCAATTATTAAACCGATGCTGAGACTGGAACAGCACAAGCTTTATTCAATGGCCAAAGAATGGAGAACCAGAAACCTAGTTCACAAATCAACTTCTCAACCCAGTTCGGGCAGAGACGCCAAATATATAGTAGGGTCGAGGTTAAAGGTAGGGAATTGGAAAGAGTGGGAGGAATATTTAAGAACAGGGGTGTGGTTTGGACGCAGAACTGATGCAACACGCCTTTTCAGTCCTTGAATGGGTTTTTCCGGTTGTTGTCATGGCAATTGTCAACTGTCAGGTGCTGGTGGGTGTGTCTTTCAGCATCCTAATGTATTACAATGAGTGTATAATGAGGCTCAAGATCTACTGGAAGTCATATCTTCCACCATCTTGGGCCTAGGTGGTTCTAAGAAGTCCGTGTTTTTTTGGTTTCTATTCAAGGAAGGGGCAGGAGTATGATTCTGGGACAAGAGCCTTGGTAAAACATTGAGCCAAAGCCAAAGATAGAATCTGACCACTAATGAAGAAGCACATTCATATCAACCGGAACCGGAGGTTTCTCCTCCCCCTGGGGGACTCATGACCATTATTCCTCAGGGACCATTAACCATCTGTATCAGCAAAAGGCATTATTCCAGTTCTAGGATCAGAGGAAGGCAAAGGTAAGAATTGATAGGGAGGGACTTCCCTGGTGGCGCAGTGGATAAAACTCCATGCTCCCAATGTAGGGGGCCTGGGTTCCATCCCTGGTTAGGGAACTAGATCCCACATGCATGCCACAACTAAGGAGCCCGCGTGCAGCAAAAAAGGAGTTGTCGAGCGGCAACTGAGGAGCCCGCCTGCCACAACTAAGGGGCCCACGTGCTGCAACTAAGACTGGTGCAACCAAATAAATTTAAAAAAAAAAGAAAAAAGAATTGATAGGGAACATATCTGGCTTGGGCGCATTTCTTGTGAGTAGGCTAAAACTCCGTCATGCAGAAAGGGGATTGCAGGCCTAAAATGGAGCTGACAAACTAGAGTCCGTGCTTCAGCCACACACCAAATACTTAGAATAGCACTTGGTACATAGCAGATGCTCAGTAAACACTTGTTGAATAAATAAATGAACATTCTCTAAATCTAAGCCAGGTCTTTTCTCTTGTGACACTTCTTACGTTCAGCTTATGCCATATTTATGTTTTTATAGATCTTATGCCCCTTGCTGGTTTGAGAGCTCCTGGATGGAAGGGGCCAATTCTGAGTATTATCTTTACATGTCCAAATTGAGTGTTCACACTGTTCTCCAAGCAATACAAGATTTCTCACTAAAATACTCAGCCTTGGGACTTCCCTGGCGGTCCAGTGGTTAGGACTCCACGCTTTCACTGCCGAGGGCCCGGGTTCAATCCCTGGTCAGAGAACTAAGATCCCACAAGCCACAAGGTGCGGCCAGAAAACAAAAACAAAACAGAACAAACAAACAAAAAAACTCAGCCTATTTCCACTAGGAGTCATGACAATTTCTATGTCCCTTTAACATCACCAACAGTTGGTACTATTAAAAGGTAAATTGAGACATTAAAATTTTTAAGAGTTTATTTGAGCAAACATCAATTCAAATCAGCACCAACCTGGAAGTAGTTAGGAGCACTCCACCAACAGGAGCTAGATGCAAGGTTTTTATAGAGAGGACAAGGAAGAAAAGCAAGGAAATTGTTTGATTGGCTATAGCTGAAGCTGGTTGCATTTATTTGGGAAAACCCAGTGACTTGTTTGTGATTCGTTGTTTTTCTTAACCTTGAGGCGCTGAGACTCCCCAAATTTCAAATCTATTTTTCTTGGCTAATGCCATAAAAATGGGAAACTTAGTTATGGGCTGGCCTGCAGAGATTCCTTATAATTCTACATTATAATTCCTTATAATTCTACATTATAATTCCTTATAATTCTACATTCTAGAATAGAATGTTCCTCTATTCTACTCTCATAATAAAATCTTTTCTATGCTGTTTAGGGCAACTTTGCCCTACTCTCTAAACATCTCCATTATCATCACCCCAAACTTTCGTTAACATGATGCCAAAACTTCAGAGGACTGATTGTATTTAAATATTTTTTTTAATTTTCTGTATGCTATGATGTTTGACATCCCCCCAAAAAAACCATTCTGACTAGGGAGACTGCCCTTCCTAGGGCTAGCCAATTCTTAGAGATAGCAAATGGCCCAGCCAGAGGCATGTCTTTGATATGCAAACTAACCAGTCCAGAGCCTCACCACCTCTACTGGCCCATACACCCCAGGAGACAATATTCCTCTGCCTTTATCATCCCAGGGCCAGGTGCTAGGCAACTAGGAACCACCCCTTCAGCCCCAAACCCATCAAATCCTGCCTTGCCTTTCCCTTGAAAATCCCTGTAAAGACCATGGCCTAAACCTTCCCCTCACTCCTGACCCCTGACTCTTCACCACCCTGGTGGCTTACCCATGTGGTCCGGCGTGGAGTGCCATGCCTCCTGTCTCTAGGATGAGTGAGTATAATAAAGTTTGGGTCTTTTTTTCTCCTGTGCCTCTCCTCTGTCTCCTCTTCTGGCTGCATCTGACTGACCAACTCATTAAAAAAAAGTGCAAACACAAACCATACCATCAGCCGGAACATCTTTGAGCCGTGGGCTGCACTTCACTAAGGGGGTAGCGAGAGCCTACAGCCTGTTCAGCCTTTTCTGGAAAGGCAGCTACTTCATGGAGTTGGCTGACCCCCTGGAATCCCACTCAGGCTTGATCTTGGATGTAATATTTCCATTTAATGATAGCACTCTGATGAGCCTGTCCTATTTTATTAGTAGGATAAGTGAGTACTCACTTGAGGATGGACAGCTCAGGTCTTAAGGTCACATACAGGGCTTTGGTGGTCAGGAGCTCTGTTTCCATTAGGGCCAAAAGCCAGCTAGGAGTTGCCATTTGAAGGGGGTGTATCTGGCAGCTATCTTCAGTATTCACCGGTCCAAAACCCAAGGGGCCTGTGTACCCAAGTAGCAGTCTCTTGTTGCCATAGGCTCCAATCCTCACAAGTAAATCGCCAAGATGTGGAGCTCCAGAGGGCTGGCAAGCACCATTGGTCCCAATGACGGGGTCCATGCCAATGCATCTTGCACAGCCTCTAGAGTCTGCTGCTGTTGGGGGTCCCATCCAAGGATGGCTGTCTTGTGGGTAACCGTGGCATAAGGGACCAAAAGAATACCCAGATTTGATACATGTTGCCTCTGATAGCCAAAAAGGCCTACCAGTTATGGAGGCTCTTTCTTGTTGGCGGGGGCTGCCAAGGACAGCAGTTTTCGGCTGACTTTATCAGGAATACTCCTCTGATTACTGGCCCAGGTGGCTCCCAGAAACTGCACTTTTGAGCAGGTCCTTGCATCTCATCAGTGTTGTCGGCCCTTCCTGCATGTCATAAGATCTACAACCTTATGCAGGGACTGGTCAACTTGTTTCTTGGTCAGGCCAGCAATGAGGATGTCAACACAGTGGATGAAAAGTAGTTCTGGGGATACCTGGGCTTGCTGCAGATCTAAGCCTACCACTGGCGGTGTATTGCAGGGGAATTGAGGTATTGCTATAGACTAAATTGTGTCCCCCCTAAATTAACATGTTGAAGCCTTAACCTCCAATTTGACTGCGTCTGAAGTCCTAAAACGAGAAATGAAGACAGATTGCAAAAGTGTGCTTATTCTTCAAGACAAAGGAAGAATAACCCTAAAGGTGATTCAGAGATGATCAGGGTTTACCACCTCGGTTTCAAACAGACCAGAGAGCTTCCACAGAAGCCATGGGGGCAGAGCCACCCAGAGCCTTGGGATAGACTCCCCCGGAGCTCTGACTCTGTCTGAGCTCTGGATGCTCCCCAGAGCATCCAGAAGGTGGGACCATCACCCCAGTGGTCCTGGAGGGCAGAGGACCGACCAAAAAGTTATTCTTGAGCCTTAAGATCTCATGTAACTTGCTTTGCTAAGTTTTGGACTTGCTCAGGCCCTAGCACACTTCCTTCTGATTTCTCCTTTTTGGAATTGGAATGTGTGAGATTACATTGGTCTCTGCCCCCAGTTCCTGGCATAGAGCCCCTGAAACCCTTGTAATTGTCTAAGTCATAAGAGCTCTAGGAGCATCTTTTGTTCTAATATTTGGTCTTTGACCCTGGTTCTTGACACAGGGGTCCTGAAACATTTGTAATTTCCTAAGTGATAGGAGCATCTTTTATTCTAATAAAGCAACTCTGCGTGAGCTCCTGGATGAGAGCTGGTCACCAGAAAGACCACGCCATGATTCAGAGCTCGGAATTTTCAGCCCCCTTCCCCCAGTCCCGTTCTCCTGATAAGAGAGAAGGGCTGGGAATGGACTTAATGATTGACCATGCCTACACGACGAAGCCTCCATAATAATCCCAATAGAACCAGGTTCAGAGATCTCCCCAGTGGGTGACACATCCTGACTCCACAGGGACAGAAGCTCTTGTGCTCAGGACCTTCCCAGACCTTACCCTATGTATCTCCTCATCTGGCTATTCATATGTATCCTTTATCATATCCCTTTATAATAAACCGGTAAATTTAAGTAAACTGTTTTCCTGAGTTCTGTGAGCCACTCTAGCAAATTAAACCCAAAGACGGGGCTGTTGGAACCTCTGATCTATAGCTGGTTGGTCAGTAACACAGGTGATAACTTGGGCTTGGAACTAGTATCTAAAGTTGGTGGGGGTGGGGTGGGGGGATGAGGTGTGTGTGAGTCTTATGAGACTAAGCCCTTAAGCTGTGCGATCTATTTCCACGTAGTGTCAGAATTGAGTTAAATAGTAGGACACCCAGCTGGTGTTGCAGAGAATTAGTGTGGGGGAAGACACCCACACATCTGGTGACCTCAAGTGTAAGAACTGAAACGTTCTGAGTAGTGAAGGTGACACAGGAGGGAAGAACTGCAGGTTTTTTCAACATACAATGTTGATCCTATAACTGTCCCAGCACTGTATTTTGGAAGCACATAACCTGTCTGGTTTCACAGGTTCACAGCTGGAGAGGAACTCTGCCTCAGCATGAATTGTAGCTCAAATCTCACCCATATCTGATTTAGATGAGACTTTGTGGACTTCAGAGTTAATGCTGAATTAAGACTTTGGGGCTGTTGGGATGGAATTAACTTATTTTGCAAATGAGGACATGAATTTGGGGAAGCCAGACTCAAGAATTTATGGACCAAATGTTTGTTTCCTTGAAATTCATATATTAAAGCCCTAATCCCCAGGGTGATGGTATGTAGAGTTGGGCCTTTGGGAAGTAACCGGGGTTAGATTAGTTTACGTGGGTAGGGCATTCATGATGGAAGTAATGTCCTTATTAGAAGAGGAAGAGACAGAGAGCTGCTCTCTTTCTTTACAATGTGAGGCTATAGCAAGAAGGTGACGGCAGCCAAGACTCAAAGGATCCTTACCAGAACCTGACCATGTTGGCAACTTGATCTTGGACTTCCCAGCCTCCAGAACTGTAAGGAATAAGTGTCTGTTGTTTAAGCCACCCAGTCTATGGTATTTTGTTATAGCAACCCAAACTAAGGCAGCTGCTAAAGATATGTCCCTCCCAATCCCCTTCCTCCCAAAAAGGGATCAGGCCTAGTTATTTTTATGCTTCAAAGAATAATCCCCTCATTATGCAAACTCTTCCAGGTAATAAAACAGAAAAAAACAAAACTTCCAAATTCATTTTGCAAAGCAAATTGAATCTAGTTCTGTACTTAAAAAATAAAATAAAATCACCACAAAAAAAATGGATTTTATTCCAGGAACACAAGGAAATTTCATTTGGAAACTTGCCAGCAAAATCGATTCTGAAAAGAATGATAAAACCATAACATTACACCAACAGATTTTGAAAAGTCTGACAGAACTTAGCATCCATTCCTAATAAAAACTTAAGTATAATAATAATTTGCTATAGGGTATACTACATGCCAAGTATTGTTTCAAGTGTGTTACACTTACGAACTGATTTTATCCTCAAGGCCCTATGAGGTAGCTCCATTTTACACATGGAAGACAAAAGGAAGCAAAGCAACTTGCCCAGGATCACACACCTAAAGAAAGTGGTGGAGGCAGGATTTGAACCTAGGCTTCCAGGCACAAAATCTGTGCTCTTTACCACTATAACATATTGCTTCTTCTAAAAATAGGAATAGAAGAAAACTTCCCGAACAGAGTAGAGTATTTATCAGAAACAATGAGGGTGAACGCCATATAAAACTGTGGAATCCTAAAAAACCTTTCTCCTGAAAGTTAGGAACAAGACACTGAAAGCCTGTTATTCACTATTCTACATTTTTAAAATATTTGTGCTCATGCACGACGTAAGTGGCATACAGATTAGAATTAAGAGAACACTAATCGTTTTTTATTGTATACCTAGAAAAGCTAGGAAATGAAACTGGAAAACTCTTCAAACCAGAACTAATCTAGCAAGGTAATTGGATCCAAGTAAATTTTTTTTTAAATCACTGATTAAAATACTAGCAATAACCAGTAGAAATTGAGGTGTGGCTTTCAAACATAGCTCCTTTTCCTCCAACCAAGAGCCTAAGTGCTCTTCTAGCAAGTGAGGACATTCACTGCTACTTAGCACCTACCCCGGACGGGTGGTGGTCAGCTAACAGGGTTATGAACAGTGCTGGATCCCTCCCTCCAGAGACTTAGTGTGGTACAGTATGAGCAGAACCAGAAGATAAAAAATTACAATACTCGACAGAGGGTTCTCTACTAAAGACATAACCAGTCATGTTGAAATCAGAGTAGAGGGCTGGACCTGTTAGGCTCTCCCCTGGAATCTGGGAGCTTCCAAAGTAAAACACTTTAAAAAAGAAAGTCCTATCGGTTTAAAAAAAATGAAAATAAACACCAAAAATATAGCTATAACAGAAATTTAAAATATTCACAAATGGCAAATTTCCAGTTCTGTCCTTGCTTCAGTAATTTTTTAGGCTCCTAATAAACACTCTAACCTTTTCTGAGATGCCTCACCCAGAATATCTAATTCTTATTTTCTTGAGCCCCAACTCTCTTCCCCTTCTTCCCCACTGTCTTGGAGACATAAATCACAGCTCACAAAAATCTCTCTCCTCTAGGTTATGTGCCTGACATTGCCCCTCTAACCTCCTCCTCCTCTGCCACACTGCTGATCCTGTCATATTGCTAAGAGGAAGAGGGTAGCTACCAGGGGCAAAGATCCCCTAGCATTGAGGCCCTACTAAAAGGATGGAAAGAAAAACTTGTGTCTGATACATGACTGTAGAAGAGGAAATCCCCTGAAAAGATTTTGTTTCTTAAGGCTTTGAGGTATGAAAGTTGGCCCAGAAGATAATCACAATAATTAAGCGTAAACCTCTCACCTAAAAATCAGATGACAGTTGCAGGCATCTAGAACTAGTTGGTAAGAAAATCAGAATGGTGTGACTCTATTACCTTGTCACAAACTTCATTACTGTTCATTCCAATCATCCAAGAATGCTAGGAACTGAAATTGCCATGGAAGTTGAGTCTTCTTTGCAGTAAACTTTGATGCTGTTCTTAACTTGTTCACTTAGACAGCAGGGTGGAGAAAGCTAGTACAGAACTGGAGTCCGTGTTCATGGCAAAGTACATATCACTGGAACATGACAGCTGCCTCCAATACCTAGATACATACATACACGCACACCTGCACAAACTCAAACACAAATCCATTAACTGTCTGAGGCTGAGGTAACAGTAGTAAGACTCTAAAGGACACAAGGAGAAGATATGAATGAGGCCTTTGTATGTGATATCTTTAGAAATTTTAGGTCTGGTGGTGAAAGGGAAGTTCATGCCCACTTTAAGCATGGTTCAGTTGGAGAGGTGAGTTTTAAAAAGCTATTTAACAACTAGAATATGCAAAGTATTATCTATATGCTAAAAGAAATAGATACTATACCCAACCTCAAAGCCTACATGAAGTTAGTATAAAAGGACACAAAGGGGCATTAGGTTGAGAATTGACAAGGCAATTATATAACAATTGCAAATTATAGCACAGGTTAATTCAAAACACTGAGGTCAATCAACAGGTTAGGAGGAAAAAAGGAGCATTTGAAGAAGACAGTCCTTCAGAGATGACCTAGATCTGAAAGGTTCAAGGGACACAGATTGGCCAACAGGAAGAAAAGCTTTTCTAGGTAGAGAACACAAGTGATGAGTCTAGTTTAAAGTAGTTTTAAAAGAGCCACATTCAAGAGGTAGAAAGAATGACTCAGAGTCTTGGAGAATGACTTGATATAAATGGTAAAATGGAGGAGGTGGAATAGAATAAGGAAATATGTCTTTCCTTAAGAATATAATTATGGAACAAATAATTAAGAAACAAGATAGATTTTAATCTTTTTAAAAAGTGAAAGAAGGGGATTCCCTGGTGATCCACTGGTTAGGACTCCTTGCTTTCACTGCTGAGGGCGTGGGTTTGATCCCTGGTCGGGAAAGATCCCCTGCAAGCCGCATGGCACGGCCAAAAAAAAAAGGTGAAAGAAAAAGGAAACCTACAAGCCCATGAAATGTGTAGTCCTTAGTGAGGAAGGATGGTACTGTTACTCCCACTCTCCCACCCTCCTGACCACCAGAGAGCATTTAGGGAATGATCCACTTTGAATAGTGGTTCCAAGAGGAGACCAGGGTGAGCATACTTCTTATATAGAAACCTTAACTCAGAGCTCCTTGCTGTCTTAGAGAATCATGTCTTAAAAAACAGACCGAGCCAGACCTGAGTGCTTTTCTCCAGTGTGAGTTCGCTGGTGGTGATTGAAAGTAGAACGCTGACTGAAGGCTTTCCCACACTCAATACATTCGTAGGGTTTCTCTCCAGTGTGAACTCTTTGGTGCACAGTGAGTTGTGAGCTGTCACGAAAGGCTTTCTCACAATCTTTGCACTTATAGGGTTTCTCCCCAGTATGGGTTCTCTGATGTACCATAAGGCTAGAATTATGACTGAAGACCTTCCCACATTCATTACATTCATAAGGTTTCTCACCAGTGTGAATTCTCTGATGAATAATGAGGTATGAGTTTTGATTGAAGGATTTTCCACACTCATTGCATTTATAGGGCTTCTCACCCGTGTGAAGTCTCTGATGTCGAATGAGACATTTACTCAGACTGAATGCCTTACCACACTCATTACATTCAAAGGGTTTTTCTCCAGTATGAATTCGCTCATGGTCAGCAAGTTGAGAGATCTGATTGAAGGCTTTCCCACACTCGCTGCATTTGAATGGTTTTTCCCCAGTGTGGAGGCTCTGATGTCGAATAAGACATTTACTTCGACTGAAGGCCTTGCCACATTCATTACACTCATAAGGCTTCTCCCCAGTGTGGATTCTCTGATGGTCAATAAGATTTCTATTAGAACAGAAAGCTTTCCCACACTCATTACACTTGTAAGGTTTCTCACCACTGTGAAGTACCTGATGACGGACAAGGCTTTTACTCCGACTAAAGACCGCTCCACATTCATTGCATCCATATGGTTTCTCCCCAGTATGGGTTCTCTGATGGTCAAAGAGTTTGGAACTCTCATTGAAAGCTTTTCCACATTCAATACATTTATATGGTTTCTCCCCAGTATGGAGTCTCTGGTGTTGAATGAGATGGGAGCTGTGGCGATAGGTCTTTCCACAGTCACTGCATTCATAGGGCTTTTCCCCTGTGTGGATTCTGAGATGGACTATGAGCTGAGAGGTCTGCCTGAAGGTCTTGCCACACTCATTGCACTCATAGGGTTTCTCCCCAGTGTGGATTCTCTGATGCCCAATGAGGTGAGAACTCCAATTAAAAGCTTTGCCACATTCATCACATCGATAGAATTTCTGTCCCTTCAGAACTCCTTGATGTTCTGCAGGACTGGAGGACAGGTCTGGATGTCCCCCAAGTTCCTTATATTCATCACACCCATCTTTTGTGGATTTATTTTTATCTTCCTGTGTTATTTCCAAGAAATCGCTTTCCAGTCTGGTCCCTTCTTCACCTGAGGGTTGAACTTCTAGCTTCTCTAAAGCCTCTTCACAGGCATCTCCAGCTTCTGGTCCTCCAGGAATCATCCCACAGAGTACTACTGAGGTCCTATCAGATGACTTCAAAACTTTAGAAATTTCCTTCTTTGGAGGCAACTCTGAACTCTCCATCCTGTTCTCACCTGCTGCCAAAAGAAAGAAGAAAACAACTTTCACTCATTTCTTGTCCTACTGAAGAAAGAGAATCATCAGGAGTCTATGTACTTGAAAAAACTTCACATTACAGGTAAGGAATGAGGAGACACATTAAGAACAGGAGAGAAAATGGGAAATGGCTCAAATTTTTCTTCATGGACAGAAAAACAAAGAAGGGAAGCTGGTCAGTGGAGGAGGGTGGAAGAACAGCCCTCAGGACAGAGGGATGCTGAGCCAGCACAGCCAGGTGAAAAGGCCAGTTGAAAGGCAAGAGACCAGACTGTAAAGCATGGTGTGATCTTCCAGAAGTCACTTAGATGCGACGTCTCCTTAGTAAATAGAGGAACCCTAAGGTCCTTTCCAACCATGACATTGTATGGTTCCACAGTTCTCAGCAAAGATGTTGGGGAGAGAGAGTGGTGGCAAATACCTCAAATCAAATAAGAGAAACAATGTGGACAAACCTGAGAGTAGAAAGGAAATTTATATTATGAGGATGTGATTAGGAAAAAGTGTACATAAAGAAGTGATTCTGGTGTAACAGGACAGTGACAAGATTTGGAGAAGCCATGGGTAGAGAAATACTGGGGAAAAGTATTGAAGGGGAAAGCAAAGCTGTAAAATTGGGCACCCCCTAGTCCCTGGAGCACTGGACTGGTAGGTGCCAGTAGGCACTCCTATAAAAATTAATTTTTATAATTTGAAACGTAAATCAAAATACATGTTTTGTATCTTGATAATCTGGAGTCATAATGAGACTGAACAGCTGAGTATCTGCTTTTGAATTCTAGAATTTTTGAATACAAAATTTGGGAGAAGGCAGAGCAATCATGGTCATAGCTAAACACAAAAATATTGGTTCCTTTCAATCACATCTTAACCAAGGCCGTAAGCCATCATACCACCTTAGCATACGGAAAGTTAAAGATATTTGGTTCCTTGATTCTAAGCTCACCCTCTCCAGAGCAGGCTACTGTATTAGACCGGTCAACCCCAGAACCTGCCCTGACAACAGCCCCTTCCAGGAAGCAGCCCTGTCCCAGTCTTTCTGAAGGGGAAGCTGAGGCAACCATGCTTTGTGCCAAGCAACCCAGCTCATCCCATGATGGACAACAGGTGACTGGAACAGGGCCAAGCACCAGACGCCAAGTGTAGCTTATCTGTAGATTAGTCATCAGCCTCTATGTGGCCTGGGCCAAAGTTCTGCTCAAACAAAGATGATATTTAATGGCTGAACCACCCGTGGAGTCCTTTTCTACATAAATTCTGAACAGAAGGTAGGAAAAACTAAGGAAATTACAAGTAAGAGCTCAAGCTGAAATGATGCATGGAGAGAAGGCAACCATCAGGAGTCAAAGCAAGCAGAACATAGCAGGAAACACAAAGTCTAATTAAGAAAGAGCTCGGAGGGGGGAAAAAGATTCAGATGAAAGAGAACGGGTATCAGTGGGAGGAGAAAACGGATACGCAGGGCACAGCTGTCTTATGACACTGGTGTAAAAATCCTTTCACTTCCACTGCTGAGGTTCCCAGGTTCCCAGGTCACCACAAGGCTTCGTTTCCCGAAGTCTGGTCTAGCTGGTCAGTCTGTTCAGGGCTTCCATTCCTTTAGTTTTACTGTAATTAACTTAGCTCATCCCTTACAATAACTAACTGAATGACACTCTACTCCTTCCAACTACAAACTCTAATAAACTGGCCCAGCTCAATTAATAATAGGACAATGTTAATAACTATTAAAGTGGGTGATGATGGAGAGGGGTTCATTATACTATTCTCTCCCTTTGTCTTTTTATATTTTCATAATAAAAAGTTATAAAAGAAAACGAATATACCAAAGAACGTGTAAAGAAGACAGACTCTAAGTACCGGGGAACATAGTCATTACCCAGTGAGGCCAGGCTGCGGCAATTTTCCAGCATGATGTTCCGGTACAGGGCTGCTCTCTGGCTGAGTGCCGGACCTTTCCACTTCTGCTGAGTATAGTCCACAGACAGGAACTCGAACACTGCAGCCTCCTGGAATGACAAGTTTCTACTGCTCAGGGACATTCCCAGTCTGAGGGGCAGAGTCATTAGGGGCGCTGAGAGCACAGGGTCGGGGCCCTGGTGCCAAAAGGGGTGGGGGGAGGGTGGGAAGCTGGAAGGACACATTAATAAAAGGAGAAGTCCAGGGCAAGATACAGTCAATGAATTCAGTGGACGGGAGCAGCTCCAGGGGAAGCAGTTAGGTGGGGAAGCCACAGCAGCAGACTCAGAATAGGCCAGAGGCCCGGAGATGAGCTCTAGCTATTCCTGGGCCACAGACTTGGAACTCAGGAAGCTCACCTGGGGCCTGACCATCCGGAGCACAGTTGCCGCTGCTTGGTCTCCTACGTTCCCCACTTGGGGAAGGGCAGGCACTGGGGAAGCATGCTGAGCTGAGGGAGGAAAGAAAGCTCTGAGTGGGACCAGCCCTGCTCTTGGCTCCAATGAGGTCTGTATCCCAGCAAGTGGATTCAAGAGAACCCAGGTGGCTCCACACACACGGACCCTCATCCCTGTTCCATAAAGGCGTTCTCCTTTGTGAGCTGTGAACTTTTCCTGGAGGCACAGAAGGTCCCTGTTCAAACTGAACTGGCGGCTCCTTCCAGCCCTCTCTCTGCCACTCTCAGAAGGAAGCTACATTTCTGACCACCTTCTCTCTCCCATGGCTTCCCCAGCAGCAGCCTGCCTGGTCTCCCCCTCACCTCTCTGCCCCTCATTCCCTGGCTTCTCTTCCTTCACCTGCCCTCTCATCACGGACACTGTAGGCGTTCAGGTCTCAGAGCTTCTTTCCTTCTCTCAGAGATCTCATTCTCTAATGCTGCTCTGCCAGTTCCTTGTTCTCTCCTCCACATCTAACACAAGCTCTAATTGCCTACTGAATATTTCACCTGGTGTTCCATAGTAGCATAAACTCAGTGTCAAAAACGCATCTTCTTACTAAATTCGTTTCCTATCTTCCCATATTTTGTTAATGATTCCAGACATCAGTCAAAACCTTTAATTTATGCTCTCTTTTCTTTAAACCCACATCTAACAGATATTCCGCAAATTGATATTCAGATTCAACACAACCCCTTTCAGAAACCCAACTGGTTCCTTTGCAGAAATTGACAAGCTGATAATAAAATTCACTGGAAATTCAGGAGTTCCAGTACAAGGCAAAAGAAACTTGAAAAATAAAAATAAGCTGAGGGAACTCCCTGGCTGTCCAGTGGTTAGGACTTGGCACTTTCGCTGCCATGGCCTGGGTTCAATCCCTGGTCAGGGAAATAAGATCCCACAAGTCACATGGCACAGCCAAAAAAAAAAAAAAAAAAAAGTTGAAGGATTCACACTTCACAATATCAAAACATTTGACTTGACAAAGCAACACTCATCAAGACAGTGTGATACTGGCATAAGGATAGACATATATCAGTGAAATAGATTAAGAGTCCAGAAATAAACCCATACATCTACAGTCAACTTATTTTTGATGGAAGTCCCAAGACCACTCAAAGAGGAAAGAGACTTTTCAACAAATGGTGCTGGGACAACTGGATGTACTCATACAAAAGAATAAAGTTAGACCCGTACCTCAGACTATATATGAAAATTATATGGACAGCAGGCCTTGGCACCTGTTGCAAACTGGCCCCACTGCTCTGTGTACCAAATCACAGATGATGGCTAGCTTTCCCTGAGAGCATGGAACCCTCTGTCTCCCACGATGGTTAAGCAAATTTTTAAAAAATCACTACCTTCATCCACGATTAAAATAGAGGCCATCATCTCCTATATTTGCTACAAACCAACACCTAGGCAATGTCTCCTGGACTCAGCGAGCACTGCTGGGACTGACAAAAAAGATACAACCGTAAACTGAGATGGGAAGAAGGCTCACACCAGAAAGCCTGTCACCACCCAGATAAAAGAAACTGCAGTGCTGCTACAAGGGGATGGAGAATCAATTGAAGAACGACTTTGGAAGCTGCTGAAGTTTTGGCAGAGAAATGAAGCTTTGCTGAGAAACAAGGGAGTGGGGTAAGGAAAATAAGTACACAGAGAAAACAAAAGCAAAGGAAAACTGAGAAGTGATAAGGTACGTAACTGAAGGCCTGTAAAAAGAGACTTGAAGACACAACAACAAGAGGAGGCTGAAGAGGAAAGGTGCCTCCGGAGCGGCAGCGGCAGGCTCCAGCCTTGCTGAGCCGCAGCAGCACCGACGGAGCTGCTCAGGAGGAAGCTGAGTCACAGGAAGAGGCGAGAGACGTTCCTGGTCAAACTATTGCAGAACAGACTGGGGAAGAGAAAGACACTCAGGTGCAGAGAAATCCGGGAGTGAGACGCAACAGAATGAACTGGAGACCAGAGAGAAATATTTTGAAGAAACACACCCAGCGGGAAATGTAAATGGCACTGACCTATATCAGGAAATTGAGACCCACAGGGAAATTAGCACCAAACATAAGCCTCCCAGCTGACCTGCTCTGAAGCAGCTGCTGCAGAAATGTCCAAAGAGGTCAGTGAAGTATTTGTAAAGAGGTGATGAGAAGACGGACCAACAGAAAAATGAGGGCAACTGCCTGTGAATATGGCAAAAGATTCCAGCCCTCTGAGCCCAGCCCCTGCAACCATGAACATGGATAAAAGTTAGTGACTTCCTGGGACTTCCCCGGTGGTCCAGTGTTAAAGAATCCGCCTTCCAATGCAGGGGACGATGGTTCAATCCCTGGTCAAGGATCTAAGATCCCACATGCCGCGGGGCAACTAAGCCCGCACGCCACAACTAGAGAGCCCACTCGCCATGGAGCCCGAGCACCACAACTAGAGAGAAGCTCGTGCACCACAATTCCTACATGCTGAGACAGAGATCCCACATGTCGCAACTAAGACCCGACACAGCCAAAAAAAAATTAAAAAAAAAAAAAAGAAAACCATTCCTTTAAAAAAAAAAAAAAGTTAATGACCTCTTGGGCCTTTCGAAGTCTGAATGAAAGCCCCACAGCATAGTAAAGAGATGGGGCCAGTGGGCTGAAACTGCCCAATTAAATTCAGGTATCCTAATGCCTCAGGGTTCCTTCCAGGTCCCAACTAGCTTCTGAGGACAGAAGAAAAGCTTCATTCATCAACTTGTTAAGATTATACCACAGATGGGAGCCCCCAGGCCTGTGGAGCAACCTGAGATGGAGCAGGCCTCTTCTCCCCCAGAGCTTCATCCCTCTGCCCAGTTTCATTCCCAAATGAAAATGGCTTTCAAAAGAACAGGGGAAATCCCAAGCAATCATGTGGGCATTTTTCAGGGACATTTTCTTCTTTCTGTCATTTCGCTTTATCACCTTATATACAATGTAATTTTGATTTCCTTTTAAAATCCTCATTAAGTAGTCTCTTGTTCTCATGTTTTTCCTGCCCAGTGAGAGGGTACATAAGGTTTACTTTATACACTGATAATAAGCAAATAAGTTTCTAAGGCAATTGCCACTAAAGAAAGATTGCTTCTACGAAATAATGCCATTTGCAGCAACATGGATGCAACTAGAGATTATCATACTAAGTCAAGTAAGTCAGAAAGAGAAACGAATATCATATGGTATCACTTATATGTGGAATCTAATATTTGGCACAAATAAACCTATCTACAAAACAGAAACAGACTCACAGACATAGAGAACAGGCTTGTGGTTGCCAAGGGGGAGTGGGTTGGGGGAGGGAAGGACTGGGAGTTTGGGATTAGCAGATGTAAACTATTATATATAGGATGGATAAACAACAAGGTCCCACTGTATAGCAGAGGGAAATATATTTAATATCCTGTGACGAACCATAATGGGAAAGAATATTTTAAAAGAGAAGTCTATATGTGTTTAACTAAGTCACTCTGCTGTACAGCAGAGATTGGTGCAACATTGTAAATTAACTATACTTCAATTTAAAAAAAATTTTAAAAGAAAGATTGCTTCTAGTACACATTTAAAATGTTAAAATAATATTTATACCAATTTGCCAATTAAAAAATAAGCTCAACCTAGTGCCCAAAATTTGGTTTCTAAGTACCACTCTGCAATAAATGAAACCAGGAATCCTTGCAGAAATGGTTGATTCCAGGGCTGGGGGAGGTAAAAACACAAGATGAGTAACTTGTGGTGCCTGAAAATCAAAGAAAGACACACAACAGGATGGAAGCATGTAAGGGGAAACAGAAGCCAACTTGAAAGAACTCCCAATGGCCAAAATCAGAATAACTTAAGCCACAAAATAAATAACAATACATGCAATAAACCCCCAAAATAAACACTGAACATCACACACTGATGTAATTAAGTAAATAAACAAAAGGGAGAAAAGGCACAACTCTTCCTCACAAAGAATTCCAGTTAATAAATGTAGAAGAAAAAATAGAAATGAAAGGCACCTAGAAGAACATCACAATAATAACTGCTACAGACAAGATCCACCACGAAATGCTAATTAGTGGCTAAAAGTTGAGGAGAAAGGATATTTCTATGCAAAGTCTCAAAATGTCTTCCTCAAAATAATTACTAATTACAAAGGAAAGACAGCAACTTTACAGTGATGAAACTTGGCAGAAATACTGGATCAAAAGTAGTATCACTAGTAAGAAGACATATTGACATCATCCTCAATCTAAGCAGGAGAACATCTGACAAAACCAAATCGAGAGCGTCATTCTAAAATTACAAATATAAAATACTTCAAAAGTGTCAAGATCATGAAAAACAAGTAAAACTGAGAAAATGTCACAGACTGAAGGAGAACAAGAAGACATGACAATTAAATGGAATGAGGGATTCTAGATTGGATCCTGGAACAGAAAAAGAACATGAGTGAGACAGTGATGAAACCTAAATAAATCAGCAGTTTAATTAACAGTATTGGACCCCTGTACATTTCTTAAGTTTGATGACTATACTATGGCTACGCAAGATACTGCCTTTAGGCAAAACAGGTAAAGATATAAGGGAACTCTGTAAAATTCGGACACCCTCTGTGAGTCTACAATTGTCAAAATAAAAAGGTGTTTTTTTTTTTGGCCGCACCATGCAGCATGCGGGATCTTAGTTCCCTGTCCAGGGATTGAACCCGTGCCCCCACATTGGGAGCACTGAGTCTTAATCACTGGACCACCAGGAAAGTCCCAAAATAAAAAGGTTTTTAAACTGAAGAAGTCTGAGTTGTTACTGTGTTTATTTCTATCTAGAAATATTAATGTCTAGATATTATGGATTAACCTGGCAATAAGGGCATTGAATACTGTCAATGCTTATCATCTCTAATTTGTATTTTCTTTCATTAATTTAACAAATATTTACTGAGCACCTACTATGTCCTAGGCACTAAGGTCTCTGCAGTGAATAAAGCAGACAAAAAGCACTGCCTTGAGTAGCTAATGAGAAGACAGACAATGAAATAAAGACAGCGACAGGTCTTATGTACTATAATAAAACAAGGAAGGAGGATGAGGTCTAAAATCAGGGAAGAAAAAGTATAAGCTCAAAAATTCAATCTAGAGCACACGATGACTCACCTGAGGGACCTCTTCCAGACAGTTTCTGATATTAAAAATACTGAAGATTGCAAAGTAAAATGACTTATATTTTACTACATTTTCTGTATTTTTGCTCTGGAGAATGACAGCATAGAATGCTCATGCACTAATGCTTCCTGGATACCAGAGCCACAGAAAACTTAACCTTGGCATAGTTACTATTTTTCATGTTTTTGTCAGTTTCCCTTCCTTATTAGTACATATAGAGGTTTATCTTCAAAACAATCCCATCTTTTTGGCTTACTTTTTAAACCAAAATTTGTCTGCCTTTCTTCAGCATTGAGAACAACATGCAAGAGCAGCCTCATTTGTCAGTCCCTGAAAATGCACAGATATACACATGTGTGTGACAAATGGAAATTCCCTGAAATCCCTAAGCAAATTACTTCCTTGCAAAATAAGCGACCTAACATTAAGGAGTTTTCAGTTTGGAAGTGAGACAGGCTGGGACCTAGGACCCTTCGCTGCAGTGCCTGCACCTAGACAAACATCTCCTCCACCAACAAAACGCAAAGAAACTATAAGGGACTAAAAATAACTGCTTCCAGGCCCAGCTGGGGCAAATTATGAACAACAAGATACAAAAAGACCAAAAACCCAACTGCCACTTCTGAGGAGCTGGGAGCAAAAGCAGAGTATAGCCCATGTACCCTGCTCACAGCACCACCAAGGGTGGGTAGACGACCGAAGCCACCCCTCAGTTGGGACCCCCAGACCTACCCCTACCCTCACCCCAAGAAAGAAACCCCACCACCCCTTCAGGGAGCAAGCAAGGGAACCTGTTACTTGTTTTCGCTCCCTCCTGCTGCCTTGCCTGAATTTCTTGTCAGGCCTCTTAATTTCTATTGATTAAGGAGGCCAAGAACCCTGGTTGGTAACAGAACCACAAACAGTTTGAAAGAGGATGGTGTTCTTTTCCTTGCCACCACTCTTAACTTAGGAAGGAGAACATTTTCTTATTTCTTAAGCCTATATGTCAGACGACAGTAGGGTAGTTTTAGGTTAGTGCTGTAACTTGTGTTTAAAAACTGCATTTTATAGACACTACTCTTTTATTTTGAAAACAGAAATAATCACCCTAATAAAGAATTTGCTATTTTTCTGCACAAATGTCACTTGCTCGGCATTTACAGCTTCATGTAATGTGTATTATACGAAATAAACTGCAAACAAAATGTTTTATTTTAATTATACTTGCAAATATATATCTCAGTGGTGTCATAATGCTGGCATCAATTTTAACCAATATATGAACAAATGCATTCCGGAAGCTGAAGATATAATTTTCAAGAAGCAACAGTATGAATGTACTTAATGCTACTGAATTATACACTTTAAATGGTTAAAATGGTAAATTTTTATGCATCATGATAAATGTTATGCATATATTATCACAATACTGTTTTATTCAATACTAAAAAATTTTTAAGCAATAGTAGGATCCTGTTTCGTAGTTAAAAATTTACATATACGTGTAAAAGTTTGCATAATCATGCACAAATTTTAAAAGGTCAGGAAGCCTCCAGACAAAAACGTTAACGGACTGCAGTTACTTTTACTTTTCTTACGCTCACCCGCGTCATCTAATTACTTGTAATGAATACGCTTTGTTTGCATAATTGGGAGAAGTGATAAAACACAGAAACCAGTACTCCAAATTCGCGCCCCGGGCAGCGAAGCGCAGGCAGATACGCCCTCACCGGGGCGGGTCGGGCTCCCAGGCCAGACCCCCGCCCGGGCGCAGCCTCCAGGCCAAGCCTCACCCGCCGCCCCCCGGGAACCCCGCGCCCGCACGGCAGCCCCCGACGCCCCCTGTTGCCCCGCTCACCGACGCCCGCGGTCGCGAGACTCTCAGTCCGCGGACTGCTCGACCAGTCCCGCGCCAGCCCCCTTTCCGGGCTCTCCGCTGGCCCGTATCGCGCACGCGCATCGCCGCTCCGGGCCTCTAGGCCCCTCTAGGAAGCAGGGAGGGCCAACGTCTCGGCTTCTCTCGGGCCCTAGTGCCTTTCTGGGCGGCCTCTGAGCCCAGCGCATAGGCTTGTCCCCGACACTCCCCACCTAACCTAACCCACTGGACGCCTGCCTTCTGTTCGTGCCCCAGATCTCTATCAGTCTTGTCCTGTTTTCCTACACCCCTCCCCATGTGTGTGCAGGGCTTCCCTCCAGGGCTCCCTCCCCCCAGAGAAGAATGACATCAAAGCTGTTTCTTATCCCCAACTGCTTGGGTGGACCCCAACTGGGTCTTTCCTTGCGAGGTGCTACTGGCTCAATAGAATGAGACCAGGTTCAGCAGAGCAGAAACTTTATTTGTTGATCAAGGAATGAGGAGGGGAGAGCTCCTGTTCTGAAGCCCCCTTCCCGTTGAGGGAGGAACGCCTACAACTTTTAAGGGGTAAGAGGTGGGTGTGCCATCAGAATTTGGGGGAAGAGGTGGAGATTTCCAGAAACAGCAGGAGCAAGAGCATTCCTCTGGGCTCCCTTGCACTCAGCACTAGTTGTGCCTAGCAAAGTGCGAGTCTCCACTTTGGGCAGAGATCCTAGCATGGTAATGAAGCAAAGGCAACTTTCACACACTTCCATCTCATCTGCACAGGTGTTGCCCTCGTGGTCAGGCTAGAACCGGTTCCGGAGAGTTGACTTTTGCCATCTTGGGCCTTTCTGTCTCGGGCCGGTTCTTCGGTTTTGCTTATGTGGCCTTCTGCCTTCCTTTCTATTAAGCAAGCACGGCTGTGGCATAGATAAGCGGATTGTGGCGTGGGAACAAAAAGAGAAAGTAGGTTAGCCTCTGTACAGGTGTGGGTCTCTTTCCGGTGACAAAGCCAGGAGTCAAGATAGCGGCCAGGCTGGCCAGAAGGAGCTGTTAAGGGGACCACTCATTACTCCCTGGGGCCCCTTTCAACAAGGGGAACCAGATCCTCAGGGAGGCTCTGCTCCAGGACAGTCTCTTCCCCCATCACCACCACAACCAGGGGTACTTGCTTATTCCCAGCCCACAGGCACACAAAACTCTACCTTCCCACAGCTTCCAGCTCTTTTATCTTATGGGTGATTTCTAACAAGGCTCACCTAGTGGGTGAACAATGGTACTATTTGCCAGTATGTGGAATCCTGGAGGAGTAGGTTTGGGGATAGGCTGCTTGAAGAAGGGCTGAAGTCACATCAGGAGACTGCCCAGTCCCTGTAGGAGCAAATGTCTTCTATCGACAGCATAAGAGAACCTGGAGGGTGTGGAGCCAATGCCGTAAAGACCACCTGCTGCCATAGGAGGGCACGTGCAAGCTGCTATGTCAAGGGGCCAGGTAGCTGTCCTGGTTGCCCTCTGGTACATGCACCCTAGTGCCAGGCCTCAGCATGTTGCCAACTGATGTTTCAGTAGGAGAGGTGCTCATCCGTGCGCTGAGGCTCTGTTCCAGCCGTCCGAACCACCCCAGGTTCTTTGTCAATGCCCCAGCCGCCAAGGATGGAAAGAGAGAATGGATCCTGGCACCAGAGAGCTATTGATGAGGTGAGACACAAACCAACGGCACAGCATAAATGAGGAGGGTTCAAGCGGCAACATATAAAAAGTGTAATTGGGGACTACCCTGGCGGTCCAGTGGTTAAGGCTCCGCACTTTCACTGCAGGGGGCGCGGGTTTGATCCCTGGTCGTGGAACTAAGATCCCATATGCCTCGTGGCGCGCCCCCCCCAAAAAAAGTGTAATTGTTAAGAAAACACAACATGGGGTTCCCGGGGGGCGGCGGGTGAGGCTTGGCCTGGAGGCTGCGCCCGGGCGGGGGTCTGGCCTGGGAGCCCGACCCGCCCCGGTGAGGGCGTATCTGTCTGCGCTTCGCTGCCCGGGGCGCGAATTTGGAGTACTGGTTTCTGTGTTTTATCACTTCTCCCAATTATGCAAACAAAGCGTATTCATTACAGGTAATTAGATGACGTGGGTGAGCATAAGAAAAGCAAAACCCCAGGGCTAGTGATATTTGGAAACTATTACCACCCCTAGGAGCAGGCTACCTGACAGAAGCTGTGGCCTTCAGTTCAGGGACACGCCCAACCCCATGGTCCAACACACAGTGAGCTGGGGTAATAAGTTTCCTGACTCTCCCTTTGATCTCCTGCCAGGGCCTGCCACTGGCCCAACTGTGAACAAAGAGTATCTCTCATCACCCAATTATATAAGGGTTAAGTTGCAACCCACTGCACTCTGCACCCCGAGAGGAATTCAGGATGAAAAAAGGATAAGGTACTCTGTGCTTTGGATAAACAGGCCCCTAGATAGTTAAATGTATATCTCAGGAAGAATTTCAATGACCCTAGATTCTTGCATCTTCCCCTACACCGAAAAGCAATGAAATTATTAACTTGAGGTGTCTGTTCTTTGTGACCAGCAGTAGGTCTTTTACCATGATGTATGCTTGCCTACATGTATTTCCTAGCCAAAAGAAAAGGAAAAAACCATATATGAACTGGTTCCCCCCCCACCTCTTCAGAGAAGTTCCTCAGAGCTACTGAGAGGCTGTCTCCTGGTCTCTAGTCCTCAGCAAGACCCTGAACAAAATGTAAACTCACAACTCTTATGTTGTGTGTTTTTCTTTGAGTCAACATGACTCAACTGGAAGCTGGCGGAAGAAGGTCAGCTTCTCAGGTCTCAGGACAGCGTTGAGAAGGATTGAGAGTGAATATGGGGGAGAACTGGAAAATATCCAACATACCCAAAAAGGAAAGTGGGAACTGCTCGTCTATACAGTTTTCCTTCTGAAATAATGTTCTTAGCAACTTGTCTCCAAGGAGTGGGTGAATGGGTAAAGGATTGGACATCTGCCACCACACACAGGAAAGAGTTTTGAGTCTTGTCTCATCAACTGAAAGAAAAACACACAACATAAGAGCTGGTAGATAGGGTGTTACTGAGGACTATAGCCCAGAAGACATCCTCTCAGTAGCTCTGAGAGAGCTGCTCCGCAGAGATCGAGGAAAAGCCAGTACACGTATGATTGTGTCTAGGGAATATGTGCTGTCAAGCATACATCTCAGTGAAAGGTCACAAGGAACAGGTATCTCAGTTAATGATTTTAGTGCTTTTTCTGTGTTTGGGAAAATGCAAGAATCCAGACTCATTAAAATTCTTCCTGAGATATACATCTAACTGTCTAAGGGGCCTGTTTTTCCAAAGCACAGAGCGCCTCATCCTGGTTTTCATCCTGAATTCCTCCTGGGGTGCACTGTCGGTCAGCAGCTGCAGTGGCAAATGACTTAATCCTTGTAGAACTGGATGGTGAGCAACATTTTTTGTTTTACCGTCTGTTTGAGAACACAGTGTTCTCATCACAGAGGAGCTCGAGCAGGTTCTGTGTCTGGGGTGTGCTTACGCAACAGGACAGCAGCTAACGTGGACAGCACCCAGACTGGTGTGGTCAAACAGATCCAGCAGATCGGCCCCTCCAGCGTTTGCACCGCTGCAGAAGCAGTCTCTTTGCTCTGTTCGCTCTGCTCAGAGAGCAGCTCTGTTTTGAAGTCCTGCCCCGCTCCCTGAGGCTCAGCCCACCTCAGCCACTACCTGATTTCTCTGAGAGTCACAACACAGAGCCTGTAGCAAGGAGGTCTCTTCCCTCCTCCGGTTGGGGGCCTATTCTTGGAGCTCTGTTTCCTGAGTGTTTTACCTCCTTTCACATTGGGCCAGTTTGCTTGGCAGGAGCCCTGGGCAGAGCTTCTCCAACTTTAATGTGCATGGGAATGCAAATCACTTGAGGTTAAACAGGTTTAACTGGTTAAACTGCAGATTCTAATTTGGGAGGTGTGCAAGGGGGCAAAGACTATGTCTGACAAACTCACAGGTGTGCCCATGTTGTATTCTTATACCAGGCTTTGAGTAGCAAAGAACTGTGAGTGTAAATCACGGGCTCTGCACAGTATAATCCCCTGGGGAGCTCTTAAAGCATTTACATTGCACATCAATTAAGCGCAAAGCTTTGTGGGTGGGGCCCAGGTGTTCCTACTTCTTTAACTCCCCAGGTGATCCCAACATGTAGCCAAAGTTGACAACCTGGGAGTGCAGGATCCTTCCTTTTACCCTGATTCCCTGCAGCGTGCAAAAGCCACAGGCTGAAGAGCTTTGTTCATTTGCGTGTTTTCAAATTTAAACTGCATCAGCTTTTTGCCTCTAAAAAGAAGGGGAAAATCTCCCCCTTAATTTTTTCCCTCCTATTTGAAGTTTGGGTATGGGGAGTGGGAATGTGGTCAGGACTGTGGCCAGAGAAAATAGATCAGAATGTAAGCCTGAGAATCAGCTGTGGCCAAGTGACAGAAAGTAAAATGTCCTGCTGCGATTTTCACCCTTTTTTTAGCCACTCAATCTGGGCCCTGTCTTTGAAGACATAAGGCACTCAAGTACCTACTATGAAAAGAGCCAGTGGTCCAGTGTGGAAAATTGATAAGCCATTTCACTAATAACTTCACATCAAATATTTACAAATGCTAAGTTAAAAAATGTAGGGAATTCCCTGCTGGTCCACTGGTTAGGACTCCGCGATTTCACTGCTGAGGGCGCGGGTTCAATCCTTGTTCGAGGAACTAAGATACCGCAAGCCGAGCAGTGTGGCCAAAAAAAAGAAATAAAGTAACAGGGTTATTTGAGAGTGACTGATTACCATGCCTGTATTTTTTTTAATCACCTCACAGTTCCTGTAGCTCCTAGCACACTGCCTGTCATAGATTGGTTTGGGTTGCCCTAGGAAGTAGGGTAAGTGGAATAGCCACCCAGGACGAATCCTTCCGTCTTTTCACTACAGCTTTCCATCATATCCTGTCCCATCTCCATCTAGAGGAAGAGCAGGGGATGGCATGGCTCTGACCTGGGATCCCAGAAGCTACGGAAAGGGGTTTGTGGGTAGGGTAGTGAGGAGGGCTAGTTAGGCTCAAGGACAAGTTTCCAATGAAAAGTCCCTGTCCAAGAATGGGCACCACCCAGAGAAGCAGGGATGATTCAAAATATTGAGGCCAAGAGTATATCAAGAACAACAGGCAAGGATGAAGGTCAAAACTCACATCAGAAAGTCAGAGCAGGCTGGTTCCTAGGCTATAACTGGAAGAGACTTTGTGGCGTTATCAGCTGGAGAAGCAGGTACAAAGCAGTACAAATTTTAGTTTGTACATATGGTTATAGCTATTCTGGTTCCAACCATTTTTTTTCTTATCATTTTTGAAAGTTCCCATGTTCCAGTTGGTAAATAGTGGCTGAACTATTTAAACACACGCTGAACCCCACAGGAACTCCCCCGCCAACCAAGCCCTCACGGATCACTCATGTGATACAACAGTTGAAGAGTTAATGCCTAGCCCATCAAGGACCTGCTTTGATCCATTTAGGCTAGTAAATTGTTAATAATTTAAATATTACCCCTAAGTGAGAAAGAGACCTAAGTAGCACTTTCAGTTCTGTCTGTGGACTGGAGTCTCTGAAGGGGCCTAATATCCCTCCCTACCTGGAACTCCTCCTCACAGGTAGAATGAGACCAGGTAGGAAGTGTCAACCAAAAAAATAATGCAGGAGGATGAAAAAAAAAAGTTTATTTGGGATCTTATTGCAATTGCAATAACTGTAATTTGGGAGACACAGATTCAGGTAACTCTCGAAAGAGTATTCCCTGATGGGGAAGAGAAACAGGGGCTTATAAAGACAGAAAGCCACGAGGCTGGGACTTCCCTGGTGGCACAGTGGTTAAGAGTCTGCCTGCCAATGCAGGGGACACGGGTTCGAGCCCTGGCCCAGGAAGATCCCACATGCCATGGAGCAACTAAGCCTGTGCACCACAACTACTGAGCTTGCACTCTAGAGCCTGTGAGCCACAACTACTGAGCCCGTGTGCCACAACTACTGAATCCCAGGTGCCTAGAGCCCAAGCTCTGCAACAAGAGAAGCCACCATAATGAGAAGCCTGTGCACCGCAAGAAAGGGTAGCCCCCGCTCGCCACAACTAGAGAAAGACTGCACGCAGCAACGAAGACCCAACGCAGCCATAAATAAATAAATAAATAAATGTGTGTTTTTTAAAATTATTATAAAAAAGAGCACGAGGCTGTTGAAAGTTGCCTGGCAAGAATTGTGGTTGGCACTGACATGATCGGAAAAGATCTGTCCTCAGGAATCACAAGTTTTTTTAGAGTGTCAATAAGTAGATATGTTGTTTCTGGCAGATGTTCTGGATGACTTCATTAGGTCAAAAGGTCAGGTTCCACAGGCTAAGACGTGCATAAGTCACGCTTCCTCAATAGCTTGTTAGAGAGCTCTCTTGGCAATACAGACTCCATTTTTATTTTCCTTTCACAGAAGAGCATCTCCTAATTAACTCCTTAGTTGCTGGATCGTATGGATGATCAGGGTTAGTATGATTGTAGAGCAATGAAAGATCAAGTAGATTAAGAACGTTGGGAGAGAGGACTTCCCTGGTGGTCCAGTGTCTAATACTCTGCGCTCCCAATGCAGGGGGCCCGTGTTCGATCCCTGGTCAGGGAACTAGATCCCACATGCCACAATTAACAGTTCACATGCCACAACTAAGACCCGGTGCAGCCAAATAAATAAATATTTTTTAAAAAAGAAAAGAAAAGGAAGGTAGGGAGAGCTAGTATCATAGGGCCATGGGGTTAAGGACCTCATCCATTCTCCACAAGCCTGGATAATTATTCACTGCATGGGTGGAAGATGTGGGAGTGCCTGCTAGAAGGAGAGACGGATGTGTTCCATGCTCATGGCCTCCCACATGGCCTGGCTCTGGTTACCTTACTTTCCAGACCAGCAGAAGTTATAGATTCCTTTGTGTGACCTGACTGCCAGGGTGTCAGTGGGGTTAGGGGTGTACAGAGCAGGGAGATGTAGAGGCCATAATTGTTCTGTTGGGGATGATGGAGTACAAATTGGATGCCGTCTTGTAGGCGGCAAGATGAGAGAACCAGGAGAGTTATGAGGAAGATGTTCTTGAGCACGCAGTTGACACTTCATGTGTGGTCCTCAGTCAGTAGAAACTGGGCAGGGAATGGGTAAATACAGAGTCAGAATGCCTCAACTGTTCCTTCCAAAATCAGGAGACAGACTGGAGACAGTATTCAGAAATCAAGTAGTTACAGAGTCATAGGAGCAGGGTACCTCCTTGATGAACAGGTAGGCCAGGACCGATGTGGACAGGGAACTCATGTGAAGTGTGTCAGTACTAGTACTGCCACCCTGTGAGGGATGTAGGTCAGTGATGAGGTCTGGGGTAACCCATCTGAGGGTTTTGGGGGTTCTGGAATAACTGTTACATTCCCTCGGGCCTCCCAGGCTTAGCCATGGCTAAGATGCAGGTTTCATGAATGGCAAAACATGGGTTTCAAGTCCTGACATGAGGCGTAGTGGGTGCTAAATCTGGCACCAAGAACTTCAAAAGAAGAGAGGCTGTAAATTCAGATGGAATAATGGTCTAGTTGGAGCTGTGGAGGTAGTGTCACCTTTATAACCCATGGAGGAATGACAAAGTGTAGTGTTTCTCAAATATGTCCACAATTTTTGCTACTCCTACCTTCAAGAGATGGAGCGTCATTCCCCTCCCCTTGAGTGTGGGCTGGATTTAGTGACTTGCTTCTAACAAATAGAATAAGGCAGAAGTGATGATGTGTCACTTCTAAGACTAGGTCGTAAAAAGGCCTTGAGGCTACCTCTCTGCTCTCTGTCTTGCTGAGATGACTCACAATGAGGTAAGCTAGCTTCCATAACTGAGAAAATTTGAGCAGCATTATGGAAGGCCCGTGACTTCAACCCTAACCAATATCATGACTTCAGTCTCAGGAGAGACCCTAAACCAGAACAACCCAGCTAAGCTGCTTCTGAATGCAGAAACTGTGAGATAATAAAATTGTTGTTTAATAATAAGTTTTGGGGTAATTTGTTATGTAGCAATAGATAACGAACACACAATGTTTTTAAGAACTCTCAAATTTCTCACACTGTCCTTGGTCTGCAGTTCCTGACTCCCTCTCTGAAATGGTACTTGAGATAGTACCAATAGAGGACTATTTTGAGATAGTCCTCTGCACTAGTTAGGACTTTCTTCATCACACATAAGAGACACAAATCAAAATAGTTTGAGCAAAAGGGAACATTACTGAAAAGAACTTAGATAAACACTTGAACAACAGAGGTGCAGCTGGGTCTTAACAGCCACTGGAAAAAGACCAGAAAGTCTGTCAGAACATACCAAATAGCTCTGTTCTCAGTTGCAATTTAAAAACTCAGAGGACTTCCCCGGTGGTCCAGTGGTAAAGAATCCACCTTACAATGCAGGGGATGGGGATTCGATCTCTGGTCAGGGAACTAAGATCCCACATGCTGCGGGGCAACTACTGAGCTCTCGCGCCTCAACTGGAGAAGAGAAAACCCGCACGCCACAACTAGAAAGAAGCCCGTGCACCGCAATGAAAGATCCCACATGCTGCAACTAAGACCCGATGCAGTGAAAAATAAATAAAATAAATAAAAAATAAATCTTAAAAACAAAAAACTCAGGAACATCCAGGTTGAGGCTGCATGTTCATTCTGAGATCAATCAGTCAACAGTGGTGGGACAGGATTTCTGTTTCAAGTAATTTTGCATATTAGATAACCTGAAAACAAGCCCTCCTGCACAGAGATGTAGAGGTTGAAAATATGAAAGAGATTGAAAATGTGAAAGAGATACTAAGAGACTTAGGGGAAGGAATTAGGTCTCATCTACATCAATTAGGAATTCAGAAAAGAATAAAAAATATCTGGGTATGTTCAATGATAGAATAGCCAATAATTTTCCAAAATTGTTTAAAGGGCTGAATCTTTAGATTCAGAAATCCCTAGACTTAACATATCCCAAACGGGATGAATAAATACAAATCTACACCTACACACATTGTAATGAAATTGCAGGGCATCAAAGGCTATAAAGAGATCCTATAATCAACCAAAGATAAAAGGACTCCCTACAAAGAAACTACAATTAAACTGACAACAGATTTCTCAACAAGGCAATAGAAGCCAGAAGATAATGTGGTATCTTCAAAAACCTTGAATATGGGGTCAGCCAACTACAGCCTGTAATAGAGTCTGCTTCATCTTTTTTATGTTTGACAACTGACATCTTTTAAGCCTAACTCTCCTCTTCCACTTCTCTCCTACATCTGAGCAAGCTGGTAAGAAATCCCAGGTGTTTCCTCCGTTGACGCCAGTAGGAAATTCAAACCATTCAAGTTCTGCCCATCTGTGAGAACCCTACCTTGGCCCCAATCCTGAACCACCATAAAAACCTCAGACCAATTTCCTTTCCCTGCTCTCTCAAGCCTTTTTGTTTGTTTTGTTTGTTTGTTTGTTTGGCTGTGTTGGGTCTTTGTTGCTGCTTGCAGGCTTTTGCAGCGAGCAGGGGCTACTCTTCATTGCCGTGCACGGGCTTCTCATTGAAATGGCTTCTCTTGTTGCAGAGCATGGGCTCTAGGTGCATGGGCTTCAGTAGTTGTGGCACGCAGGCTCAGTAGGTGCAGCACGCAGGCTCTAGAGCGCAGGATCAGTAGTTGTGGCGCATGGGCTTAGTTGCTTCGTGGCATGTGGGATCTTCTCGGACCAGGGACCAAACCCGTGTCCCCTGCGTTGGCAGGCGGATTCTTAACCACTGCTCCACCAGGGAAGTCCCTCAAGCCATTTTGAATCTGCGTGGGAGTCACCCTACTCTCCCAGAATTCCTCATTATGTGAGTAATAAACCTTTGATGAATGTGTGGTATCACTAATCTCAACATACATGCCAAATTTGGCAGAGTGGCTGCACGACAGCCCATGGGCCAAATCAAACCTGTTGCCTGTTTTTATAAGTAAAGTTTTATTGAAATACAGTCATGCCCATTAATTTATATATTATTTGTGGCTGTGTTCCTGCTACAGTGGCAGAGTTGAGTGGTTATGACTGAGACTATATGACCCTCAAAGCTGAAAATATTTACTATCTGGCCCTTTACAGAGAAAGTTTTCTGATTCCTGTGTTGGAAGAGGGCTACAACCTATAATTCAATACCCAGCTAAGCTATCATTCAAGAATGAGGGAAAATCCCAAGAAAATATTTGCAAAATGTATTTCTGATAAAGGATTTATATCCAGAATATATGTAGAACTCTTACAACTCAACAATAAAAAGGCAAATAATCCAGTTGAAAAAATGGGCAAAGGATCTGAATAGACATTGCTCCAAAGAAGATATATATATACAAATGGCCAATAAGCACATAAAAAGGATGCTCATTACCATTAATCATTAGGGAAATGCAAATGAAAACCATAATTAGATACCACTTCACGCCCACTAGGATGACTGTTAGATAATAACAAATGTTGTCAAAAATGTGGAGATATTGGAACCCTCATACGTTGCTGGTAAGAATGTAAAATGTGCAGCCCCTTCAGAAAACAGTTTGGCAATTCCTTAAAATGTTAAACATAGTGTTACTATATGAAAATATATATATTGTTCTCTGTCCCTGATCCCTGACGCAGGGTTCCTAAAACCCTTGTAATTTCCTAAGTAATAAGAAGAGCACTAGGAGAATCTTCAGTTTTAATGAGGTGACTCCGAATGGGCTCCTGGAGGAGGGCTGGTCACTGGAAAGTAAAAGCCATGATTAGCAGCTTAGAATTTTCAGCCCTGCCCCCCATCCTCCAGAGCGGGGAGAGGGGCTGGAAATGGAGTTAATAATTGATCAT
The DNA here is from genome assembly GCF_965194825.1 of Balaenoptera physalus. Lineage (NCBI taxonomy): Eukaryota > Metazoa > Chordata > Mammalia > Artiodactyla > Balaenopteridae > Balaenoptera > Balaenoptera physalus. The sequence continues at coordinate 63,413,818 of NC_138896.1, read as the reverse complement.
ACCTACGTGAGGAATCCTCTATAAAATCCCAATAGTATGGAGTTCAGAGAGTTTCCAAGTTGGTGAATACATCCACATACTGGGAGGGTGACGCACCCCAAATCCACAGGAACAGAAGCTCCTGCCCTCTGGATCCTCTCAGGCCTCACCCTATGTTATCTCTTCATCTGACTGTTCATCTGTATCCTTTATCATATCCTTTAATAAACCGGTAAATATAGGTAAGTGTTTTCTGAGTTCTGTGAGTGGCTCTAGCAAATTAATCCAACCCAAGGAGGGGGTCATGGGAACCTCTGATTTGTAGACAACGCAGACAGAAGTTGTGGGTAACCTGGGGACCTACTACTTGTGATCGGCATCAGAAGTGGGGTGGGGCAGTCTTGTGGGACTGAGCCCTTAATCTGTGGGATCTGACACTATCTCTGGGTACATAGTGTCAGAATTAAGTTGTAGGACACCCAGCTGGTGTCTCAGAGAATTGCTTGGTGTGGGGAGAAACCTCACGCATTTGGTGACCAAAAGTATCAGAAGTTAAGTGTTTTGTGTGAGTAGTAAAGAAGACACACAGGAAAGAAAGACACATTAGGGAAGAAAAGGGGTTTTCCCTACTCAGGAGGAGAAAACTGGTGGTTTTCCTAATAGAATACCGAAGAAAAATGGAAACATATGTCCACACAGAAATTGTACATGGATGTTTGTGGCAGCATTCATGTGATGGCCCCAAAGTGGAAACAACCCAAATTGGGAATCAACTGGGAATGATTAAACAAAATGTGGTATATCCATACAATGCAACATTATTTGGCAATAAAATGAAGTACTGATAGATGCTCCAACATGGATGAACCTTGAAAATATATACTAAGTGAGAGAAGCCAGTCACAAAAGACCACATATTATATGATTCCACTTATATCAATCGTGCAGAATAGGGCTATGACGCTAGGTTCTGGTATACAGTGAGCAGGGCCAGGGTCAGGACAGGCAGGAGGGCTGTGAAGCCAGTCAGAGAAGGTGGGAAGGGATGTACCAGATGAGAAAGCAGCATGCAAAGGCCCCAAGGTAGTCACGAGCTTGGTGTGTTTACAAACTGAAAGATGGCTGGCATGGTAGGAAACTGCCAGAGAAAAACCAATCCAGACTTAGTAAATAGAGACTTGTATTCAAAAGAATTAATGCAAGAGGGAAAGTGGGACTATTGCAAGACGAAGATCATGACCCTGGGGTCTGCAAGTGTCTCCAATCAGACAGAAGATGGTTTTTCTTTTATAGGGTAAAAAGGAAGCAAAGATAAGCAGAATCATTGGGGGGAAAGCTGGACGAGCAAGGCGAAATGACCAGTGGGGTCTGACAGAAAAGTATCTCCCTGGGGTCCTACTCCCGATTCCCGGGAGAAGCTGATAAGGGGGCATGTTCCACTTTTCTGTGCTTGCTCAGCCTTGGGGGACAGCAGAGGTCAGGGGCCTGGAGGAAAGAGAAGCCTGACTGAAGTCTGGCTAGCAAGCATTTTGTTCTGATTGATCAGTGGGGACAAGCAGCTCAGCTAATGAGACAAAGAATGGGAATTTGGCCAGTCTGTATCTGGCTTTGTCTTGAGTACCAAGGAGGGTGTCTGTGAGTCTTAACTGAGTCATATATGGGAGGGTAGTTCTGTGCAGTAAGCTGTTTTCTGGAACACAAAAGTGTGAGGGGATTTCTTAACCTTCACTGTTTACCAGGATCACAGGGCTCAGGCAAAATTCCACATTGCCCGAACTGAAATCAATCATGGCTTCTCCGAGGCTAATCCAAGTCCAGGAGCTCTTCATGAGTGAGATCTTTACAGAGGATCTTTCTTGGGCATAAGAGCAGAGAAGTTAGAAAAGCTTGATTTAGTCATAAAAATGCCTTAAATGTTCATACCGAAAGCTACCTTTTTCATATTAAAGATATGTTTAGGGCAAGATTAGACTAATACAAATTTATCTTTTTTCTTTTAGATAGTTCTTATGCTTTATTTTATTTATTTTAATTTCTTTATTTTAATTTAAAAAATTTTTTTTATTTTTGGCGGCATTGGGTCTTCGTTGCTGTGCAAATTTAGCTTTTACTTTAAAATTATACTTTATCAGTCACTGCTTAACTCAGTGCTGTTTTCTTTTTCTGCTTTCTGGAAAACCCCTTTAAGTGTGCATTGTGCATCTACATTATACATTAACCAGACCTCCTTAGAAGATTCAGGGATGACTGCTTGACCGAAAAGAGCAGTTTTCTCCTGATGCCAGCAAGATAACTCCTTAGGAGATAACATTCCTTTCTTAATCCTGTAATCAAAGTGAAACAGCACCAGCTTAAACTGGTTTTGCCTCTTTAAATAGGTGGTTGGTTAATCAAACCTTGAGTTATTTTACAGAGATAGCACCACACGTGTGTAAGGCAGGGACCCAGGCCTCCACGATGACCCTGGAACCAAGAATCTTCAGTCTTGCCACTGAAGCCCTTTAGGAAGTGAGAAGTCCTTTAATAAAAAAAAATCTGGCTTCCAGCAGCACAAGTAGCTTATCTGGACTAATTCAGGACTAGCCAACCAGCTCCCAAGTTTGAAATTCCCCTACCTCTTAAATTTCGCCCCAAACACTGGATGGGGGAGACAGATTGAGAGCCTAAAAGCTGGTGCTATAGTATTGGCTTCCAAGCACATTAGAAAGCAAGCCCTTTGCTCGGTAACATCCCCACAAATGGAGGAACTGATTGCTTCTTTTAGGCAGTTAAGGGGGAGATAAAGAGCTTTTCCTGAGTCTGCTGGGTCTTGACTGACCTCTAAGCAAAATAATCCTCATGCCAAAGTAGCATCTTTTGGGGGACTTGCTCGGAACCCCTTCAAGAACAGGCACTATGACAGCTTTCCAAGGCAGACTCAATCCCCTATGAAGCTTGCTGGCCATGACATTAAATAAATAGGAATATGGATTAAGCCCTTTAAGTTCTTTTTGGAACTTGTAGTTTATTAGAAAGATCCACAAAAGGGACTTTCAGCTTGCATCCTGTGCTGTTTCTTTTGCCTTTATGATGTGGTTCTGAAACATATCAGCCTCACCTGGAGGCTCTCTTTGCTGGGCCCTACTCCAGTGTTTATGATTGAGTAGGTCTAGAGTGGGACCTGAGAATTTGCCTTTGTAGCAAGTTCCTGGGTGATGTTCATGCAGTGGTTTGGGGCACCACATTTGGAAACCCACTATCTTAACGGAAACCCTCTAAGTTGGCAGTTCAACTTTAGTTGCACATTAGAATATCAGGAGAATTTTTTTTAATTCAGCCCTCTACCCCACCTCAAACCAATTCAACCAGAATCCCATGGGCAGGGCCCAGGCATTGGGTTTCTACAAAGCTCTAAAAAGGTCCTTTTGTGCATTAGAGTTGAGAAGCACTGCCCTAAATTTGTTTTGCTTCCTGGGGAAAAGTTCCACATGGATTTCTTAAGAAAAAGTGATAGGAACCTCCTCTGTTTGTCTAATTGGAGGGTGGGGCTGTATAAAAATCTGCTCCACCTAAGTTGTGTTTGACCCCAAGGGTGGCCAATGGTTTCAGCCTCCTGCCCTCTGTCCCTAGGTTTTAGAGTCCACAGGTGCCATTGATTAGAAGACTTTAACCTCATATGTACCCTTTGCTTCCCAACCTCTCCTCCTTGGGACTGTTGGGGCTCCTAGAGATGAAGCAGGAATTGTAAACAGAAGGCTCCACCCAGACCAGTGCTTTTCAGACTTTAAGGTACATACAAATCACCTGGGACCTTGCTAAAACGAAGATTGATTCCATGGGACTAGGCTGGGGCCTGAGATTCTGCATTTCTAACAAGCTCCCAGATAATGGGGGGGGGGGGACTGCTATTCTGAGGGCCACACTTAAAGGAGCAAAAGCCAAATCTCTTTTTAAAAATTAATAAACAGAAAACTCAGTTAAATAGAGCTGGGAGACCAGAAGAGGGAGCTCTCATGCCCTGTGGCCATAGCAAAGCCCAATAGGAAGAAGAAATACTCCTCTTATATCCTGGCAAGAACTCAGCCAATGAAAAGCCATGGGTTCTTTGTTTACTATACCCACCCTACTTCCTTTTCCTTTATGAAAGGGTTCTCCTTCCCTTGTCGTTCAGGAACTTACATGTGGTTTGCCATGGTTACAGACCTCAAGTTGAAAATCTCTGCTGATCCTGAATAAACCCACCTTTGCTGGAGAAATATCTGGCAGTCTATTTGTTTCAGGTCAAAATTTTGGTAGCCCACACAGGGACCACTGAAGATCCTCCCATGGCTTCCGCGCTGGTGAGCAAACAGGTGTGGTAACCACAATTTAGCCTATTGAGCTTTCTAGCTCATTGCTTTCTTGCTGACCCTGGAGTTTCAAGGCACGCCTTTCTCCTGGATCTGAGCTCATGCCCTCTTTGCGTTTGAAGCTCCACAGGGTTTATTTGGGATCTACTTAAAGGTTTCATCTTTCTGGTTGAAGCCTTGTTTTGTATGTGTTTGGCACTTCGGTCTGATTTTGAAGTCAGACTGTCAACCAAAGCTGGCTGAAAAGGCCTTTGGCTGATTCCTTCAGAAACAGGGGCTGCTTCTCTGAAACTGTGCTGGTTTTTCAGTCTTTGGCCTATTCCTTTGGAAAGGGACATTCTCTGGAGACTGGCTGAAAAAGCCTTTCCACCTGGCTTCTCCGAGACCAAGCTATCTCCTTCGGACTGACTGGTATTCAGGCTTGCAAGCTATTTAAATTGAGCTGTTTGTGCTGTAAGCTCTTGGAGCTGTTTGAAAATTGTTCTTTACTCTAGAGAAAAACCTCTGAGAAATGGGATCCTAGTTATCTAAATATTTTGAGGGTGCCTACAGGGACTCGGGCCAATTTTATGTTTTTATGTATTATGGCTTCCTCATGTGCATTTTTTAAAAATAATTTTTCTTGAAATATAGTTGATTTACAATGCTGTGGGATTTTTAAAAAATAAATTTATTTATTTATTTACCTTTTGGCTGTGTTGGGTCTTTGTTGCTGCGCGGGCTTTCTCTAGTTGCGGAGAGTGGGGGCTACTCTTCGCTGTCGTGCACGAGCTTCTCATTGCAGTGGCTTCTCTTGTTGCAGGGCACGGGGTCTAGGCCCGCAGGCTTCAGTAGTTGTGGCACATGGGCTCAGTAGTTGTGGCTCGCGGGCTCTAGAGCGCAGGCTCAGTAGTTGTGTGGCACAGGCTTAGTTGCTCTGCGGCATGTGGGATCTTCCTGGACCAGGGGTCGAACCCGTGTCCCCTGGATTGGCAGGCTGATTCTTAACCACTGCGCCACCAGGGAAGTCCCCTCATGTGCATTTTTAACTAAATGGACTGACCTGACTAAAGGTAACTTGTAATATCAATGGCCATTATGGGGAACTTTTGAAATCCCCAGACTTAATTTCCTTAAAGCTGAAATGGACTACAAGAGCTCAAAAATTTCCAGAACTGAGTGGAATGCTTATTTCAATTGATATTTTAAGGCTTTCCAACATTATCAAGAGTCTAAATTGCTTCTCTGCAAAGTAAGATTCTGAGATCAACTGAGGCAAACAAACGATTAAAGAAAGATGAAATAGTTCCCAAAGACTCAGGCTCTTCTCCCTTGGCCTCTTTGCCTCAGGCTCTGCCTCGGGCACCATCTTGTCTCTCTGCAATCTATGCTGCCTACGCCTCCTCTATACCCTCAGTTCCCCCTTAGTAATTCTCCCACCATACTTCCCCTTTTCTCTGAAACTCTCCCGGCTCCCTTTTCCTCTGAACTTGTCAGAAGCTGTCCCTTTAAAATCAAGCCTTCAAAGGTTCCAGAAGCTAAACTTTTAATTTCTTATAATCTCTGGACTAAAGCTGAACTGCGAGCCATAGTCAAAGATTTTCCCAAAGTAATTGAAGTTCCTCACAGATTTGATGGGGAATTTAATATACCCATTCTAACTTGTCAGCCTGGATTCTCTGACTTATATCATCTAGTTCATATGCTTGTTGGTGAAGGCCAGACCCAGCTTTGGATGAAAGCCACCAATTAGGAAAGTCCTGAAAGGTCTCTAGAATTACAACTGGTAGACCAGCTACCTAACTTACGTGATCAGGCTCGGGCAATCGCTAGGCAACTTCATCAAGCAATTCCTGGGGCCCTTCCAAGGCCTGTTGATTGGGACAAAATTCAGGCTTACACACAAATCTGACAAACCTGTTCATGATTATTACAATCAACTTCAGACTGTTTTTAAAGGAAATTCTGCTCTTCCTTCAGATATTGATTCCATCCAAGTAGCTTTTAACTGTGTCTATTAATGGGTTGAACTGAGACCGTTCCCTTCTAGTAAAAAGGACCAGGATGGAATGGGAAACTATGTCCACTCCAGATTTAGTTAATCTGGCAAGCCAGCTCTCTCGTACTCTAGATGAGTCACCTCCAAGGAAGACTGCCAAAATTCTTAATCTTCAACAAATGAAGGCTCAGAAATGAAACCAAAACCCTCCTAGTTTCTGCTATTATTGCAAATATCCAGGACATTGGAAAAGAGATTGTTACAAATTTAAGCACTTCAGCCCTCCAACCAGCCTTTCCAACATCTTCCCTGTTTTCAAAGATGGGGCTCCGAGGAGCTACATGGGGCTCTTTCTAATCCTCCCTCTTAATTGGTTGGAGAAACATTTCTCCAGATTGGGGATGAATCTCTTCCAATCCTCATTGACACCGGAGCCCCACACTTGATGCTCAACCCCACCACTATGGAACAGCCCCTGGCTTGGAGTACTAAAACAGTTCAAATAGTAGGGATCTCTAAGAGGTTCCTGTCTCTGAACCTATTCCCTTTTGTTTAGGCTCTTTGAGAGATATACACCCTTTTCTCCTTAGTTCCTCCAGCCCATCCATTTATTTATTATTAGAGAAGTATTATGATGGAATTTCTCCCCCAAAATTGAAATAATTCTAGAAACTGACAGTAGCCATTAAAGTAACCAACACATAAATTGAATAACTCTTTGACATTTTTATTTTTTCTGTCTCTGACGGTACTAAAGCTAATTCTGGAAACGCTGATCATTAGTTCCTACTGAATCAACTACCACCTTCCTTTTGGGCAAAATCTCCAATTGATGTTGGCAAAATTCATAGCACACCTTCCATCAAGATTCAAATAGCCCCCTCAAAACTTCTTCCCAGAATTAATCAATACCCTATAAATAAAAAAGCCCTTCCAGGCATAAAGCCCATAATAAATTACAAGGGTTAGACCTCATTATCCCTTGTACTAGCACCTGTAATACTCCCATTTTATCAGTGAGAAGACCTAAGGGCCAAGGATGGGGGTTTGTCTCCGACCTCCGAGCAAATAAACAACATTGTTATCCCTCAACACACTGTTGTTCCTAACTCTCATACGTTATTAACATCCATTCCCACTGGAAGTAAATTGTTTACTGTAACTGATTAATGCATTATTTAGTATTCTAGTTGATGAAGCTAGCCAATACCTTTTGCCTTCACTTGGAAAGAAAAACAATTCACCTGAAAAATAATGTCTTAGTTTTATATTGAGAGTCCTTATTTCTCACAAATCCTGAAGGCTGATCTAGATGATATAAAGCTCCCTAGAGGTTCTACTTTGTTGCAATATGTGGAGGATCTGCTTCTTTGCTTTCCTTCCGGAGCCTCCTCACAGGAAGACAGCATACACTTACTAAAGCTTTTTAAAAAAGTACATAAGGTCCCCAAAGAAAAATTTCAGTTTGCTGAAACCCAGGTTCAATATTTAGGGCATCTTGGACTTCCCTGGTGGCGCAGTGGTTAACAATCTGCCTGCCAGTGCAGGGGACATGGGTTCAAGCCCTGGTCCAGGAAGATCCCACATGCCGCGGAGGCCATGCACCACAACTACTGAGCCTGCGCTTTACAGCCCGCGAGCCACAACTACTGAAGCCCATGCACCTAGAGCCCGTGCTTTGCAACAAGAGAAGCCACTGCAATGAGAAGCCTACGCACCACAACGAAGAGTAGCCTCCACTCGCTGCAACCTAGAGAAAGCCCACACGCAGCAACGAAGACCCAACACAGCCATAAATAAATAAATAAATAAATAAAATATTTAGGGCATCTGATATCAGAACAAGAGCTATACCTAGAACCAAATAGACTTCATGATGTTGTAAGTTTCCCCAAACCAAAACCAAATGCTAACTGTGAGGTTTGCTTGGGCTAGTTGGTTATTGATGAAATTGGATTCCAAATTTCTCTCTTATGGCCAAATCTCTGTACGTTTTACTTAACAGTAACAATCCAACCCAACTTAATGGGAAGAATTGGACAACATAGCCTTCAAGGCCTTAAAGGAGAATTCTCTTCATACTCAACATTTCTGTCAGCCACCTCACCTCCTACGAAGTCCTTTTGTTAACTGCTCCTCACATAACTCTTTTACCTGGTGTTAACCTTAACCCGGCTACTCTTCTCCCCTTGTCACTAATCAAGTACCTCACAAGTGCATAACACTGATGGACCACCTCCTGTAATGATCTACAGGAAATTCCACTGGGTAACGTTGACTTCTCATGGTTCACTGATGGTTCTTATTTGAAAGGTGACAATGGGGAATTCCCTGATGGTCCAGTGTTTAGGACTCCGCACTTCCCCTGCAGGGGGCATCGGTTTGATCCCTGGTCAGGGAAGTAAGATCCCACATGCTATGCAGTGCAGCCAAAAAAAAAAAAAAAAAAAAAAAGGTGACAATGGCAAATGTTGCGCTGGGTATGCTATTGCAACTCCTTTTGATGTTGTTGAGGTAGCATCTTTAACTATGGCTACTTTAGCCCAACATACTGAATTATACACTCTTACACGGGCTTGTGCTTTAGCCAAGGACAAAACTGCCAATATTTATACTGATAGTAGATATGCTTTCAGAGTAGCTCATGACTTTGGAATGTTGTGGAAGCAACGTGGCTTCCTTACTTCCAGCAGAAATAAAATTTTAAATGGTCCTATGTCCGGGAATTACTGAATGTAACACTTTACCTGCGCTTTAGCTATTTTTAAGATTCTGGGGCATTCTAAACCTGACTTTCTGGAAGCTAAGGGAAATCACCTCTGATATTTCTGCAAGGAATGCTGCCCTTAAAGGGACCAACAGCAGTCAAACCTCTGTCATGGTCCAAAGAGATTAGTTCACCAAAGGATAATTTAGAAAAACTGGCTGTAGAAGCCCAACATTTGGCCTCAAAAAAGGAAAAACAAGATTGGAAATTCAACAACTGTTGGTTTGATCAAAAGAGAAAGCTCTGGTTTGTACCAAATAACAATCCAGTCCTACTGGAGGCTCTAAAATTCCCACTCCTCACCACTGTACATGCATTAAACCATTGATCTACTGACAAAATGATAGCCTTTATGAATAAATATTGCTGGGGAAACATTAACAAATTTGCAAAAAGTGCTTACCTCACTTGTCCCACTTGTCAAAATACAACCCAGGGAAGCCTGTTCATACTGCTTCTGGACATTTTAAACTGCCAAATGGACCATTCGAGGTCTGGCAAATGGATTTTATATGACTTCCTTTGTCTCTTGGATATAAATATGTTTTAGTCACGGTCTGTACTTTTTCACACTGTACTGAAGCCTTCCCTTGCAGACAGCCTACTGCCTCTTATGTGACTAAAGTCCTTTTGGAAAAGATTATCCCTACCTGGGGAACTCCTCTCAAACTTCACAGTAATCAAGTAACCCATTTCACAGGCCAGGTGCTTCAAGAAGTCTGTGCTGTTCAGCTGGTTTTACAACACTTTCACTGTACTTACCATCCTCAATCCTTTAGTCTAGTCAATACACTAACAATATTATTAAGACTCGGTTGGCAAAATTTGTAGAGGCCCTCCAAATACCTTGGCCAAAAGCATTGCCACTGGTCCTTCTAAATCTCAGATCCACCCCTTTTGGAACTCAAACTCTCATTCTTTGAGATAGTCATAGGATGCCAAATGCACTTGGCTCCTACTTCTTTTGACCCACAGCTGATAAAAACAGAGATACTTCAATACCATAAAGGCCTAATTGCTTCTATTAAAAATAACCATGCTTTAGTAGGGCAATCTTTTCATAGTGCACACTCAGGAGATAAAGACCTTAAGCATCACACCTTGCAAACTAGAGATTTTTGTCTACTGGAAAAGACACTTTCAGAAGAACTCTCTACAGCATCACTGGGAAGACCCCTATCAAGTACTGCTAACCAAACCCTTGTGCCACCAAACTCCAAGGAATTCTTGGATTCACATGACACATCTAAAGAAAGCACTGGATCCTGACTGGACCTGCACATCATCTGGTGACCTGAAAGTAAAGATTTCCCCAAATTGAGGCAGATGACATCTGATGAGATAGCTTTCCCAAGATGACCAGGCCTGTTGGAAGTTTGTTGTCAAACCTTTGATGATATAATGCTTCAGATCTCAAAAAAATTTTTCTATGATCTTGATAACATATGAACTTTAGAAAAAGAGCACCTGAGAGTTATCCCTCTTACCCCTCCTTGTTACTTGAATAGGTTTCCAATCTGTGTACTTTCTCTCTGACATGAGACACTACCCCCAGAAAAAATCCTTCTTGATATTGAGGGACAAAAAGCCACTGAAACTAGAAAAACTGACTCAATCAGTGATGCTTTCAGAGAAAGATATTGATCAAAAGGGGGAAATGTAAAAAATTAATAAACAGAAACCTCAGTTAAATAGAGCTTGGAGACTAGAAGGGGGAGTTCTCACCATATGTGCTGATAGCAGGGCCCAACAGAAAGAAGAAGGACTCCTGTCCTGGCAAGGATCCAACCAATGAAAAGCCATGGATTCTTTGTTTACTACAGCCATCCCAATTTCCTTTTCCTCTCTATAAAAGTGTTCTCTTTCCCTTGCCATACGAGGAAACTGCATGTGGCTTGCCACGATTGCAGACCTTGAATTGCAACTCTTTGCTGATCCTGAGTACACCCATCTTTGCTGGAGAAATATCTGGCAGTCAATTTATTTCAACACTTCTTTCCTTGTCAACATTAAGGATTGTTAGGAACCAGAGACTATATAAGAACCGGGCCCTATAAAGGAAGCCCAAGGTAGAGAAAAAGTGATTGCTGCTTTCCCCTAAGTGAGACAGACCTTGGTTGCACAGGGGTGAGGGACGCATGATTAGTGATTAAATCAGGAGGCTCCTGGCAGGATGCCACTCTGCATGGGGGGGGGGTGTTGCTCTGAGGATGATGGGGGAGAAGGAGGGATATATGAAGCTAGAAAGTAAGGCATGAACCTGAGTGGAGGAGGGCTTTGGTGTCATGTCTGAGGGTTCTGAACTTTCCTGTTTGTGACAGAAAATCATGAGTGAGCTTAGAGCTTGGAGTGGACAAGATTTTTTTTTTTTTAAATAGTATATCCATGGTCAGCTCTGAGCTGCATGCTATATTTGGGTCCTGCTATGGTCTGAATATATGTGTCCAACCAAAATTCACTTGTTGAAATCCTAACCGCCATGGTAATGGTATTAGGAGGTGGGGCCTTTGGGGGGTGATTAGATCATGAAGGTGGAGCCTTCATGAATGGGATTAGTGCCCATAAAAGAGACCCCATCGAGACCCCCTACCCTTCTACCATGTGAGCACACAGTGAAAAGACTGCTGTCTAGGAAGAGGCTCTCACCAGATACTGAATCTGCTGGTGACTTGATTTTGGACTTCCCAGCCTCCAGAACAGTGAAAAACAAATGTCTGTTGTTTATAAGCTACCAAGTCTATGGTATTTTTGTTATAGCAGCCCCAAATCGCAAAGCCTTTTCATTACTAGCATTTAAGCAATTGCTGGAAAATGGAGAAAGAGCTATATGCTCTTTATGTGATCAAAATTCTTTCCTTCAGCCAGCATAACCACCAGTTTTTATAGTGAAGAGACCACATCCCCTTTTGGCAAAAAAAAAAAAAAAAAGGAAAACCCCCAAAGCATGGTTTTGGCATGTCTTTTTCAAGAAGGCATTTCCAGCCAGATATTAGGCCCTCCTAGACTAATTCTGGGCAGCAGAGCAATTCTGGTGTCTGCTGATACCTCATGGCCTTGGCCTTTGGCCATTGCTCATATCTTCCGAAGCATCAGGAAATCAACACCACAGAGAAGCCCTAAATATGTAAGGACACTGGAAAAGAAACTTTCATAAGGAAAGAATAGAATATTCTCCAGGGAGTTCCCTGGTGGTCCAGTGGCTAAGACTCCACACTTTCACTGCCAAGGGTATGGGTTCAATCTCTGGTCAGGGAACTAAGATCCTGCAAGCCACCTGGCACAGCCAAAAAAGAAAGAAAAAAGAACAGCAACAAAAAAAGAACATTCTCCATCACTTGCCTCTCCTCAGGTTGCAAGAATCTTCTCCACCCAGATCTTTCTAAGGATCAGGACTCCATGGTTCATTTCTTCTTCCAGTTTGGATAAAAGAACAGGGTTTGGGAATGGAAATGCTACTCAAAGAAATGAAATGAGACAAAAAAAGATGAGTGAGGTGTCAGAGAGCTACTCCCAGATCCCTTTCCAGGTTCATTCATGTGGGCGTTGGTGGAACAACAAAAAAATGAAATGCCCAGGAGGGAGAGTGAGGAAGGTTCAGGGAGGTCATGAAACAAGCTCTGAATCCTGATCCCAGAAGGGCCAGTCCTCGGGTCAAAGAAGGGTCAGCTCACTTTCCTTTTCACCATAGCCAATTCAGCTGCATCAGGTCCCAAGGCAGCCCCAAACAGAGAGTTGGGTGACAAGCAACCTGAGGGGGCAGGGCAGAGGGTGATTATTTCTATGCTAGAATCATCTGAGATTCTAGGGCCTCTAGAGAAAGTCAGGGAGCCCTAAAGGGCAGAATCTCATTCCCAGGACCACCTAGGGCCTACCACAGGGAGGGCACATCCCTATAATTCTCTAGCACCACATCCCTGTACAGGTAGGATCCTCTGAGCAGGGGCCAGTCCGGCTCATTCCTTCTGAGTGAAGAAGGAGGCCATGTCTTCAAAAGCCACCAAATCCTGAGATAACATATCCTGGCTTTCCTGGGAAACTTGAGAGTTGGAAGAGTTAGCTGTGCTGGGATGGGTGGCGGCATGCTGGTTACATGTCCCTGACAGTTGCAGGGAATGAGTGTGAGGCAGGGAAACATGGAAAGGAAAAACTCAGGGGGCACCAGGAGCCCAGTTCCTGGGAAAGAAATTGAGGCCAGCCCCCCTGGGACGATACCCTTAGGGGGTTTCCCTCAGAATTGGGCGAGTATCTCGGGTTTAGGCTCTGTTGGAGATACCTGTTTATGGACACTCAGTTTAGGTGCAACTTTCTGATGAATGCTGGGTTGCTTTTGTTATGTTTTGTATGGCCTCTGCTTTTTTGTGGTTGTTGACAAGTAATTGTAAAGGCACCCGTGGAACTCTTGAAGTAACAAGTTTATAGAGATGGAGAACAGATCAGTGGTTGCCAGAGGTTAGGGCTGAGGGGACAGTGGTTGTGAGTATAAAGGGGTAGCATGAGAGAGTTTCTTTGTAGTGATGAAACGGTTTTATATCCTGATTGTGGTGGTGGTTATATGAATCTATACATGTGATAACATTTCATAATACTATACACCTTCTATTAGTTTCCTATGGCTGCTGTAACAAATTACTATAAATTTAGTGCCTTAAAACAACAGAAATTTATCTTTTTACACTTCTGCAGGCCAGAAGTCCAAAATCAGTTTCATTGGACCAAAATCAAGGTGTCAGCAGGGCCACACTGTCTCCAGAGACTCTAGGGGAGAATCTGTTTCTTGCCTCTTCCAGCTTCTGGCGGCTGCCATTATCCTTTGTTTGTGGCTGCACCACTCCAATCTCTGCCTCTGTGGTTACACTTCCTTCTCCTCGTCTCTGTGTTTTTCACTTACAAGGATACATGTGATTGTACGTAGGATCCACCTGAAAGATCCAGGATAATCTCTCCGTCGCAAGATCCTTAATTTAATCACATTTGCAAAATCTTTTTTTTTTTTTTTTTTTTTTGCCATATAAGATAATACAAGTCCCAGGGATCAGGAGGTGGATATCTTTAGGGGAGCCATTATTCAGCTTACACCTCCCCCCACCGCCACCATGAAAAGATTGCACGTAAAAACTGGTGAAATCCAAATAAGGTCTGTGATTTAGTTAATAGTAGTGTACCAATGTCAACGTCTGGTTTTGACAGTATACTCTAGTTAAATAAGTGGTTATCATTAGGGGAAGCTGGCTGAAGGGTTATAAGATCTCTCTGTACTATTTTTATAACTTTTAAAAAATTATTTATTTATTTATTTGGTTGTGTTGGGTCTTAGTTGCAGCAGGAGGGCTCCTTAGTTGTGACAGGTGGGTTCCTACTTGTGGCATGCATGTGGGCTCCAGGGATCGAACCTGGGCCCGCTACATTGTGAGCGAGGAGTCTTAACCACTGTGCCACCAGGGAAGTCCCTATAACTTCCTGTGAGTCTTAAATTATTTCAAAATAAAAAGGTTTTAATGGTACACTGTTGATACAGGAGGATAAGAATTACTGTATTTGTCTTCCAACCTATGTGTTAACTTTATAAATCAACTGCTGAAGCTTCTGGACTATTAAGATTAGTCGATGAAATGTTGAGATTTGATGAAAACAGAGAACTGAGGATTGGGATCATCGTGGGTGAAAAATGAACTGAAAAGAGTTCTTTTTTTTTTTTTTTTTTTTTTTTTTAAAGATGGACCTTTATATTTTATTTATTTATTTATTTATTTATGGCTGTGTTGGGTCTTCGTTTCTGTGTGAGGGCTTTCTCCAGCTGCGGCAAGTGGGGGCCATTCTTCATCACGGTGCGCGGGCCTCTCACTATCGTGGCCTCTCTTGTTGCGGAGCACAGGCTCCAGATGCACAGGCTCAGTAATTGTGGCTCACGGGCCCAGTCGCTCTGCGGCATGTGGGATCTTCCCAGACCAGGGCTCGAACCCGTGTCCCCTGCATTGGCAGGCAGATTCTCAACCACTGCGCCACCAGGGAAGCCCTGAAAAGAGTTCTTTAAACGTTTCAGTTCTATTCTAAAAGCATTTGATTCACATGCCCACTATAAATGGTCAGAGAAAAAGAGATACCCTCTCTCAAAATGTTTGCAAAATGACAAGAATGGCAAAAATGGCAAATTCATAGCAAGGACGGGCCCCTGGCCCATCCTGTGAATAAAGCTATGGCAATTCATCACATGTTCTTCTGTTCTTACCAGGTACAGGGCTTCAGCTGCTCTTCCACCTCTTGTAATATAATGTTTGGCATACTTTTGATATTTAACCTGCCTAGGTAAAAATATTTTTGCTGGCTGAGTTCATTTTTGTTGGACTTGGCACGTGGTAAAGTGAGACATTGTCTTTCTACATAGACTACCGTGGACCTCTGAAAAAACGGGAGCCCAGACTCTCTCCCAAAGCCTCCCCCACGCTTTCTCCTGCTCGCTGTACATTTCACTTGGACGTTCCTCAGCACTGTAAACTCCATGTCTAAAATTCATCTCTTCCTATAAAACCAACTCTCTTTCCTCAAGCCGCAGTTCAGATGTCAGCATCCTCATGGCTACCTCCCACAGCTGTGGTTCTCCCTCTCCCTCCCCTAGGTTATTCCATGAGAATGTCTCTCACATCCTCCCTTTGTTTCTCACCATCCCGGTTCAGGCAGTAACTGTCTCACGTCTACTCTACTGCTCCTCCAAGAGGAGTGGGTTTATGGGAACAGGGAGCTGAGGTAGGCAACTCCCTGTTTGGCAGGGTAATCTTTTGGAATGTTGATTGACTTGATTTTCCCCCCATTCTACCATGTAGGTGTCCCTCCCCTCGTCAGTCAGAGGCAGTTCAGGGAGAATTTAGGGTTGTTGCAACAGAAATGCAAAGAGAATGAAATAATATTTAGCTTTGACATCCAAATCAGATGACTGAAACTGCCCATCAGAGACAATTTTGAAAACTAAGATGTTGATTAATAAGAGCCAATCAAAGGAACAAGGGACAATGGTTTTTCATAAATGATAGATTGAAAAAAAGGTAACATAAGAAGATATTAGGGCTGGGACAGGGAAATGTTAGGGCCGCAAGAGAAATGAAGAAGCATGAAGAGGGAGGAGCTTGGTGGGGCCTTCTGGAACCGGGGAAATCACGAGGAGAGGAGGCGAACACATATGTGGAGTGAGCCCAGCTTCCACTTATGCCCGCGTCATTATTACCAGACCACGTTCTTGTGCCAGAGACTCAAGACCACCCCACGAAATTCAAGAGCCCATTGCTGTGCCAGGAGCCATCTATTCAGGGTCTTTCTTCAGCAGCTGCCTGCAGACTATCCTTGGTCAACCAGCAAGGGGCACATGACCTGAGGCACACACAGCTCACCCAAACCACCTTTTCAATAGCCTGGGACATTTGTAAGCCTTCTAAAACAAGAGAATTACTCTGGTGGTCCAGAGAACAAGAGCAGTTCTCAAAGTGTGGCCTGGGGACACCTGGGATCCCTGGGACACCTTCAGGGGGTCCATGAAGTCCAAGTTATTTTCATAATAATCAAATGTCATTGCCTTTTACTCTCATTCTGTCATGAGTGTACCATGGAGTATACAGAGGCTACGTATCTGTCATAGTGCAACAGACTGAATGCAGGAGCAGATATGAGAATCTAGTCAACTTCTGTTAAACCAGTCTTCAAAGAGAGTTGCAAAAATATATAACATTCTTGTAACTTTTTTTAAAAAAAGTTATTTTTCATAAAAATAGGTTGTTAAATGACATAAATATTAACATGTAATGGGTTTATTATTATTGTTTCTAAATAAATTAATACATATTTTTATCTCAGTTTTCTAATAACTAAATCTCAAGGGATATAACCACACAAACAAATCTCTTTGGGGTCCTGAACAATTTTTAAGAGTTTCAAAGTTTCCTCAGACTAAAGAGTTTGAGAACTGCTGATCTAGAAGGATGACATTGTGAAAGAAAAAAACCCCTGCCCTTGGTTGAGAACAAGAGGAACCAAATGAAGATAGTTGAGTACAGACAACCTATCTACTCCATCTGCTAAACTATAAGAACCAAAAGGATCCACAGCTAGCCTATTCGTATCTTTATTCCTCACATCTAACCCACTGTCTGACATTCAGTTGGTGCCAAACAAATATTTGTTCCATCAGTAACTATTCCATGTGAGACATACTGAGTTTTGAGGTGCCCACGAAACATCTAGGTAGAGACAAGTAAGGAGACATATGTATGAAGCTGGAGTTCACTCTAGCAGATATTTAGATTTGGAAGTTATCAACTTGTGGGAGGTGGGTGAAACAATCAGTCGATGAACTTACCCAGAGAGGGAAAGTGTGAAAAGTGAGATTAAAAGGTCAGGAAAACCTTGGGGAACACCAACATTCAAGGGGTGGATGGAGGAAGAGCTTGGTCCACATTGAGAGCCCCATAGTTGCATGATGCTTTATACTAGAAAGGGTGTGTCAAAGAAGTAGAACTGAGAGAGTATGTTTCCCTGAAGTCAAGGTAGAAGGGAAGTTCAAGATAGTAAGAGTAGTCCTGGGGCAGATACTCTAGGTTGGCTTACCCAGCATCTTTTCCAACCCCTTTTCTCCTTGTTCTCCTTTATTTTAGAGCTTTATTTGAGACTACCATATGCCAATATGGTAGTCTCTAGTCACGTATGGCTATTTAAATTAAATTAAACTGAATTAGAAATTCATTTCTTCAGTCATCCTAGCTACAGGTCAAGTGTTCATTTACCACATGTGGCTTGTGGCTATCGTATTATTAGAGCAAATATGGAACATTTCCATCATCACAGAACCTTTTGACAGAGCTGCTATAGAGGCTAGAAACCTCAAATAATCAGTCTTCTAGGTTCTCTTAGAACTAAGGGGGGGCCATATGCACAGTTCTAACATATAAAAGAAAGTCTTTGGTGGGGGTGTCTCTTACCACATAATTTTTTTAAAGCCCTCTGGTGAGAAGTCTTCACCTTCCTCCTCAGTCCTGCTTAAAATACAGATGCAATGCCTGATGGTACTGAGAAAAATAAACTTCTTATTTGCTTAAGCTGCTGTTTTTCCAATTTATGTTACTGTTCAAAGAATTATTCATTGATACAGAATTTGGAACATGTAGTGCTCCCCAAGGGACATCTGTAGACATTTTTGACTGTCACAACCGGAGGTAGGGTGCTACTGGCATCTTATAGGTAGAGGCCAGGGATGCTGCTAAACATCCTACATGCATCAACAAAGAATTGTCTGATTCAAAACGGTCGGGACTGAGAAACCCTGTTGTAGTAGGATGCTGCTGATGAACCTGGTTATGCAGTGGAAAAGCACTGGTTCAGTTACGTGTTGTCCATTGCAATGCAGACCATATGCCCACTAAAGCTGTGATGTTAGAGGAAATGGCAGGAAAGTCTCAGAATTTTGGTGTGTGCTCTTTACTTCTTGCCGCTTTCAGCAGAGCCTACAAGAGAATTATGAAAGTAGAGATTGAAGAGAATACAGCTTTCCTAAGAGGGTATTATCTGCCTGGGGTTTTGTGAGAATCCCATAAATTAGATACAAAGAATATGTATAGTAATAGATATGGGGGGAATTGAGAGAGAAGACCATAATTTTAGATTGGACTGAATTTACTGCTCTAGGTGCACTTATCAGAGGGCACTGAGTGGACTGAAGTGGTAAATGGATTCGTTGACTAAAGATTTTTAACAGAAGATGGCTGGATTCTCATATCTGCTTCTGAATTCAATCTGTTAGGATGTAACAGATATGTATATGTAATGACAGTCTGAACTAAATGAAGCTGACTTTCCAGAAACTGCTTGAAGTAATGTAGACTGGAGAAAGGAATTAAAAGACATAGGTGGATAAAAAAGAATGAAATTTTGCCACTTGCCAGAAGGCCTAAATAGACATTTCTTCAAAGAAGACACACGGATGGCCAATAGGAACATGAAAAGTTGCTCATCATTGCTAATTAGAGAAATGCAAATGAAAATTACAATGAGGTACCTACCACCTCACACCAGTCAGAATGGCCACCATTAAAAAGTCTACAAATAGGGCTTCCCTGGTGGCGCAGTGGTTAAGAATCCGCCTGCCAATGCAGGGGACACAGGTTCGAGCACAGGTCTGGGAAGATCCCACATGCCACGGAGCAACTAAGCCCGTGCGCCACAACTACCGAGCCTGTGCTCTAGAGCCCATGAGCCACAACTACTGAGCCCATGCGCCACAACTACTGAAGCCCATGCGCCTAGAGCCCGTGCTCCACAACAAAGAAGCCACTGCAATGAGAAGCCCGTGCACCGCAACGAAGAGTAGCCCCCGCTCGCTGCAACTAAAAGAAAGCCCGCGTGCAGCAACGAGGACCCAATGCAGCCATAAATAAATAAATAAATTTATTTATTTTTTAAAAAGTCTACAAATAATAAATGCTGGAGAGGGTGTGGAGAAAAGGGAACCCTCTTACACTGTTTTTCTTTTTAGCTGTGCCATGCGACATGCGGGATCTTAGTTCCCCAACCAGGGATTGAACCCATGCCCCCTGCAGTGGAAGCCTGGAGTCTTAACCACTGGGCCGCCAGGGAAGTCCCAACCCCCTCTTACACTGTTGGTGGGAGTGTAAGTTGATGTAGCCACTGTGGAAAACAGTATGGAGGTTCCTCTAAAAACGAAAAATAGAGTTGTCATATGATCCAGCAATCCTACTCCTTGGCAGATACCCAGACAAAACTATAATTCGAGAAGATACATGCACCCCAATGTTCACAGCAGCACTATTTACAACAGCCAAGACATGGAAACAATCTAATGAATGTATAAAGAAGATGTGGTGTATACACGCACACACACACACACACACACACACACACAATAGAATACTACTCAGCCACTAAAAAGAATGAAATAGGGACTTCCCTGGCAGTCCAGTGGTTAAGACTTCAGGCTCCCACTGCAGGGGGCATGGGTTGGATCCCTGGTTGGGGAACTAAGATCCTGCATGCCACGCTGTGCAGGGTGGCCAGTAAACAAACAAACAAATAAATAAATATAAAGAATGAAATACTGTAATGCCATTTGCAACAACATGGATGGACCTAGAGATTACCATAGTAAGTGAAGTAAATCAGAAAGAGAAAGACAAATACCATATGATATCACTTATATGTGGAATCTAAAATACGACACAGGGACTTCCCTGGTGGCGCAGTGGTTAAGAATCCACCTGCCAATGCAGGGGACATGGATTCGATCCCTGGTCCAAGAAGATCCCACATGCTGCAGAGCAACTAAGCCTGTGAGCCACAACTACTAAGCCTGCGCTCTAGAGCCCGCGAGCCACCACTACTGAGCTCACGTGCCACAACTAACGAAGCCCGCGCACCCAGAGCCTGTGCTCAGCAACAAGAGAAGCCACCAGCCCCTGCACCGCAACTAGAGAAAGCCCATGTGCAGCAATGAAGACCCAACGCAGCCAAAAATAAAAAGATAAGTTAATTTAAAAAACAGTAAAATAAAAATACGACACAAATGAACATACTTATAAAACAAAAACAGACTCACAGACATAGGAAACATATTGTTGCCAAGGGGGAGGTGGGTGGGGAAGGGAAGGACAGGGAGTTTGGGATTAGCAGATGCAAACTATTATATATAGGATGGAAAAACAACAAGGTCCTACTGTATAACACAGGGAACTATATTCAATATCCTGTGATAAACCATAATGGAAAAGAATATGAAAAATATATATATATATATGTATAACTGAATCACCTTGCTGTAAAGCAGAAATTAAACACAATATTGTAAATAAACTATACTTCAACAAAATTTTTTCAAAATTTTGCCTTTTGCAGCAACATGGATGGACTTGGAGGGCATTATGCTAAGTGAAATAAGTCACAGAAAGACAAATACTGTATGATATCACTTACACGTGGAATCTAAAAAATACAACAAACTAGTGAATAAAACAAAAGAGAAGCAGACTCACAGATACAGAGAACAAACTAGTACCAGTGGGGAGAGGAAAGTGGGGAGGGCAATATAGGGGTAGGGAATTTAAAAAAGAGTTATTATGGTATTGTATGAAATCACATGTGTGAAAGTTTTGAAAACTGTAAAGCACTATAGAATTTAAAGAATCTTTTATTCAATAGAAAAAAAGAAAGGAGAAAATCAGACACAAACTTTATGACACATAGATCACTGGTATAAAATATAGTTGTATAAAAAAGAAAGTTTAATAGATATCAAAAAAAAAAAGACAAATGCGGAAGCCAGGTAGAAGTTCATTTTTCAGACAGTGTTACCAGGAATTTTTAATGGTTAGTATTTCCTATAAGTTTTGAAATTGGAGGACATCACAGCAGAGTGAAACTGTTTGGAACAAAGGTGTGAGATTAGGATTAATGAAATGAAACAAAATTCTGGCAAGAGGGCTAGAAAAGTCCTAAAAGAAAAGATACATTAAAACTTCGGGGAGGGAAGTGCTTCTTCCAGAGAAGAGTTGTAGCACTTATCATAGTCCAAGAAGCAAAGAGCAAACACAAGCTAAATTCCAGTACACAACTGACCTTTTCACACTGAGAAGTTTCCACTAGAGCTTTACTCTCCGAACTTTACTGTGCATCCCTTATCAGTAAACTTGATGCCAATGACAAGCCCTTTCTACCCTAATTGGTACTTAGAGAGATATCAGACTTTTCTTCACTGTTATCCTCTTCCCAGGCTCCACCAGCTTCTGGGCAATGGAAGGAAGCCAGAAATGACAGGGATGTAGGATGACAGGGCAACAGGCTCAACATATTTCAGGTGAGCAACCCTTGGAGACAGCCTTGTTCCAGACACTGCTAGGAAAGAGAGAAAGAGAGAACAATACTCCTGCCCACCTCCTGGGAGAACCAACCTGGCCCTCTGGAACGCCTTCTCTGAGGAAGTAGGAAACATCCACTCACTTAGCAAGTTCTGCATGCTTACTCTATAGAAACATGAGTGTATGGAACACTGGTGTTATTGGGGCACAGGGTAATCTGCTAGATACTCTTAGAAAAGATTAGGCTTAGTCATGGAAGCCCTCCAAGTGCAGATGGAGACATCCTGGAGGCCTAAAATGGGAAGAGAATTTACAATTTCCCTGGAGTATCAGGGCTCAGCTTCTTCTTGGCTTTCTCCCGATTGTTCAACTAGCAATAAGGAATGGAAGTACAATATCACCTGTCCTCTAGTGGTGGAAAAACAGGATCATCAGGGGTCATTACGGTGGCTTAGGGGGCACATAGATTTTATACATCTAAACTAGAGATCTCATCACCATTTTTAAATTCCCTACAGCTTATAATACTGGACTGAAATAACGACCTCCCCCCCAGAAATGTGTATCTCTCAACATTTGATCATATTGTTCCTTCTCCCTGCCAAACCTCCCTAAATCCTGCTTCAAGGCTCAACTCAAATGCTCTTCCCTCTGAGGCTGCTTCTGACCCCTTTCAAGATCAATCCCTTTCTTGGCTCTCTGAACTTCTCTTACGTTGTTATCAGATACTGCCTTTTGTAAGTCATCAGTGTCTGCCTGCCCCTTGCCCTTCATGTTTCCAACGTCCAGTCATTTCCATCTCCCTCCTTGAAGCCAAAGTTTCTTGTGTAGGTGCTTTTGTTAATCTTTGGATAGTGCTTAACAGGACATGTCAAAACTCACAACTTACCTCACTCAATCCTCCCAACTCTGAGGGATAAGCAGGCATGGATTGGTTTTTTCCATTTCACACATGAAGAAACTTAAGACTCAGTGGATATATAACTTGCCCAAAATTGCAAATCCCAGATTGTAAGTGGCAAAGTTGAGGTCTGCCATACTCACAGGCTGGAAAGAAACTCCAATCTATGTTTGAGATGCTTCTGGAAGAATTTGGATTTCAAATCTAAGGCCCAACAATACCCAGAAACTGAAAGATTACAGCCAATAGTATCAAGTTTATTATTTCCAAGACCAAAACTGTGCTTTAGGAGACTCAAGGTCACAGACACTGGCTCAGAAAAAGAGACAAGGTCTCTGGAACGGGAGGCAGAAGGTCTCAGTTCAAATCCCTCCATGGGCCTGTTTCCCCACCCATAACAGGTAGGAAGGTGGTGGCTGGACCAGCGGCTCTAAGGATCCTTTGTGCAATCCACGAGTCTTTGCTAATAACATCCCTGGTGTCTGTGGGAGCTGTGGGTAGGATAGGCTGAAAACGCTCCTTCCACTTGGCAAATCTGCAGTTCGGTGGGCCAGAGGCTGAGCTGAGGGTCGGGTTGAGGGGTTTCGGGACGGGGATTAAGCTACAACAAAGACCACGGAATACAGTGCCCCGCTTTTCCGAAGACCTCTGGGATAAATGCCGGGAAGGAAGCACGGCGAGTCGAGCAGTATTAGGCGGGGAGACAGTCCTGCGTTCCCACCAAACCCCGTCGGGGATGCGCTGGTATCCCCGGAAGTTTCCTGCTGCCCTCTGGGACTGTCTCATCATGTGTGTCACGGGGGAGGGTCAATACCAGCGCCAACAGCGGGCAGGAACAGCCCGGGACCGCGGCTCCCACTCCTGGCAACCGGAGGAAGCTCCACGACTAGCCCGCTAGCCTCCCCACCCGCAGTAGCTGCCAACGATTCCTGAACAAAAGATGCGCCGGAAGCGAATTCCTCTCCGATCTTCGGGCCCTTGGAGCCACTTCCGGTTCCGTCTAGGAAGCTCGGAGGCCTTCTTATCTCGTTGGTCTCTGCGCCAGGGTTTGGCTCCTCGCGGGATACTTGAGGCCAGAAGACCTAGAGAATCCTTGCCTTTCCCGAGTCTACCATGAGGCCGTGTTCTGTGACCATCGTTGACACACCACCAGCAGGAAGAAATCTGAGAGTAATTAAAGAATGAGGAATGAATGAGGGTTAGAGATAGGATCCTAAAACAGAAAAAAAAGAGGAGGAAGGGGGGTGGTCTATAGACCTGAATTCAAAGCCTTCCGTGCCCTTTTCAGCCAGTAAAGTGTTACCCAGGAAGCAGGACATTTGCCGAGACTCAGAATCCTCGCCTGTAAACTAATGATTCTGTCTTACAGAGGCACTGGGGTGGCAAAGCAGATAAGCAGATACAATGGATGTCTCAATCTCTTTCCCTCCAAGCCCCTCAGTATAGCTGGCAATCAAAGCCCAGACTTAACAGATTCCTTCCCTGCTTAAAAAGCCTTACACAACAACCTGGATCAAGGACACATTTCTTAGAGTTAGGCCAGGCTCTGTACTGGACACCAGGGAAATAAAGGTGGACTGACCTTGTCTTCCGGCCAAGACAGATAGTAAAACCAGCCAGGCTTAGAGTCTGTGCCTCAGGACCCAACTGTGAACCAGAGAGACATGGTGTCAACCCACATAGGGCTTACTGTGCATGGGGGAAGTTGACAAGTAAACAGTGTTAACCTGGTGCAACAAATAAGGGCCGTGACAAGCACACGGCAGGCCACCACAGGAGCACAAAGGAAGGGTCACCTAATCCAGGTGGGGAGATGGGGTCCCAGGATGTCTTCCTGGAGAATGGAGTTTCTCAGCTAATTCTTGAAGGACAAGGAGAAGTTTTCAAGGTGATAGGACAGTCTCTTTGCTCTCTTGGCTAGAGCTTGGGCCTCATACATTCCCATTCAAGCATAGTAGCTGGGGTCTCCTGCCCATATTACAACTATCCCCCCACAAGGAGCAGTTCTAGGACCCCCTTCTTATTTTCAGGGTGTGTAAGAGTATCCTGGCTGTTGAAAAGGGGACTGTCCACACAGATGATGTCAGAAGGTATGAGCAGTTTGGGGACAAAGAATCTCCAGATCTGACCATGCTCCTCTCTTTGTGGTCTCCTTAAATCCCAAAGGTCCCTAGGAACATCCTTCTCACAGCTGCCCTCACACCAGGCAGGACTTAACACAGGGAAGTGAACAGTGGCAATGATGCAGAGCAGCATAGTAAGTGATATAGGTATTTTCTATTGTTTTTTGTTGTCATTATTATTGTTATTACATACAAATGGGGCAAAGACTCAGCAATAATCTGGATACAGGGTATAAAGAAGTGTGAGTAAACATGATACTAGAAAACACCTATAATACCTACAATGTGCCAGGCACATTCTAAGTGCTTTATATATATATATATATATATATTATCTCATCCAATCCTCATATCAACTTCATGACTTAGGTATCATTATTATTATTCTCCTTATTTTACAGATGAGGAAGCTGTAGCACAGAGAGGCTACGTAGCTCTCCTATGGTCACCCAGCCCATGGTATGACATCCAGGGTTCTAGTTTGGGCTCTTGGATGAATGATAGTGCCCTTTATAGTGATGTGAATGTGAGTGGAGCTTCAGGGTTGGGGGTAGATGGTGAGTTCTGCTTCAGGCACATAGAACTGGGTTACTTGTTCTATTAGCTCTCATACCAAAGCTAATGTGATAGTTTCCCACAGAGGTCAGGGGTGGTGTTCCCTCAGGTATTCTGGGACTGTCTTTGGCCCAAATATAGGTTTCCCAAGGTGCTATATGAGGGGTGTCATGGAGCATGTCTCCTCCACTAGAACCCAATCCAGTCATGGTAGGTTAGGCCCACAGTGCTGGCCACAGAGGAACCTATGAAGTCTGGACACACTTCCCAGATGAAGCTGGCTCTCACAGACAATGAAAGCCAACCACCTGGGCATGAAACAGCTCTGAGGAATGAAAAAACTTAATCTTGTTTTCCAGATCCCTAAGTCTCCTACATACCAGGCAGCCAGAACTGCAGGACAACGCATCATCAGGGAAACCTGAAAAAGAGCTGACAGCATTTGGCCTGGCCTTAAGAGATTTCCTGCTCGATATCCCTGAGTCTCTGAGGCCTTAATGGGCCAGTGGGCCACACGCAGTGGCAATGTCAGGCAGAAGCTAAGACCAGATAGCCAAGACCTCCCTGTGAGGTTTCCAAATGTAGAGGGTGACCTTGATATCAGAAGGCCACTCATCAGGCTCAGTGGGCCAAGACTGCTCTAAGAGACCTCTTTAAAGACTGTAAAAACCCTGCAGTAGGTCTTCTTATGCCTTCGTTTCTGTCCTGGCTTATGCAGAGATGTGACGGACACATGTCAGGTCCAGAGGTAGACCCAGAACACCCTTGGGATATTGCTGATGGCCTGGACAGCACAGGTTACTGTTACTTCAGACCCTGTAAAGGAACTACTTGCTAGGCTACAACAAGATATTGGGTTGGCCAAAAAGTTCATCAGGGTTTTTCCATAAGATGTTACGGAAAAACCCGAGCGAACCTTTTGGCCAACCCGATGCATAAGATACATAGTTAACTCCATTGGAAATGTGGCTGATGTTATCCTTTGCCCTTTGTTTCTCTTTGGAACTCAAGTTTTTCTTTAATATATTTTTTTCATATGTCCTTTTACTGCCTCAAGTTGCAGAGGCTTTTCGTTAGCCCCATACATCATTCGTTTTTGGAGGTTGTGCCTTCAGAGCCTCCTCAATCGTGTTAGCAGCAGGGACCTGTGCACATGCTTCTGTATGCAAACCATTCTTCCAGGTGAAGTCCACCTGGGTAACACCTGCCTCCCAGATATTAGACTAGACAATTGCATGTAGATTATGTTGTCCCCATAACTTCCCACTTTTTATCAGCTCGTTGGCCCTCCCTAGGGGGCCTTTCCTTGGACACCAGAGTGCTTGTTCTGTTTTAGGAAAGATTAACCACACCTGCTGGCCAAAATATCACAATCTCTGGGCTCATTTCTTCTTTAGTAAGACGGAGATACCTGTTGCTTATTTCATTAAGACTCACATTGGGTGAAAATGCCCTGGGCGTCACAAACAGTATAATAATATCTGACTGCATGCTCAGGATATGTCAGGTCTTTTGCTGTGTAGTGTCCTTATGTTACCCCTTTCAGCTCTCACAGCCCTGTCAGGTGCACGCTGTGCTCTGCATTTTTCAGATGAAAAAACAGGCTCAGAGGTTAGGTTTTCTTTCCCAAGGCCACCAGGAGGGGAAGGGGCAAAGCTGGGGTGCGGCAGGGTCGCCCAGACCTAGAATGGTCTGAGAGCAGCACGTGTGCAGCCTGAGGCCTCAGTTGAGACCCCCCTCCCCGCTGCCGCCGCTGTGCCCCAGCCAGGTCCGGAGGGGGTGGTCTCCGCGCCCAAGGTGTCACCAGCTGTGTGGCTGCGGGGGCGCGGGGGCGCGGGCGCCCACTTTCTCAACCGAGACTTCCGGGATCCTGGAGAGGCCGGAAGTGGGGCCTCTCTCGTTTCCGGCCCGGCCATTGTTTTCGCTTATACCGGCCGCGGCGGCGTCTGGTGTTCGGGGGTCGCGGGCGCGGTGCCCCGGTGAGCGGGCCCGGGGCGGGGAGCGAAGTGTTGCCGGGGCCCGGGGCCGCTAGGCTGGAGCTGCGGCCGCCCACAGCCCAGGTCGGCTACGCCGGCCCGACCCACTCTTAGCCCCCGCGGCTGGCGGCGCGGTCCCCGTGACGCTCAGAAGCCGCTAGATGTAGAGCCGCCTCTTTGTCCCAGTGCCCTGACCAGCCGTGCCTGGCACAGAGCCCAGCACCTGCGGGTACAGCGATGAGCAGGGCAGACGTGGCCAGGTGAGCGGCGCCGCAGAAGCCTGGTCGAACGCGAAATGTAGATAGACGTTTTCCCAGCCTTGCGCTGGAAGACAGTACGAAGCGTCAGAAGTGGGTCAGACCCAGTCAGAATTTCAGACGTGAAGTATAGCTTGGAGAGCCAAAAATCCAGATGAGATGAGGGGCTGAGCATTCGGAGCAGTAAGGGAAGTAGGAAAATGGCCTGAACTTTCTATGTATCTCAGAGCAGAGTCACAGATTTTTAAGTCTATCTTTGTCTTTTTAGAGAAATTCAGCCCTGGAGAGAGTAGCTTACCCAAGGTACCAAGATGCATGGTGAATTGGAAGCATAGCACAGATGCCCTAGTTACCACTAAGGTGCTCATTTTCAGGGTTTTACAGTATGTAAACTGGATAAAAGTCGCCCCCACCCCCAACTTCAGTATCATTCATTCACTTCCCAGATATGTATGTGCCTCTGTATGCCAAGTACACACACACGTACAAAGATGACTGGGAACCACCTCTGCCCTTTGAGTCCTCCCATAAAGTGGAGGAGGCAGTCGTGTAAGTCCCAAACACAGTGTGAGAAGTGCTCTAGCAGAGGTTTGAATGAAAAAGGTACTGTGGGTTCACTGAGGCGGTAACCACACTTAAGCCTGAAGAGATCAGCAAGGCTTTCTAGGGGAAGTGGCTTGAGTAGAAAAGGGTCTGGCATTTCTTACTCCATTGGGTTCCTTTTCTTTTGTGGCCATCCAGCTGTTTGGAGGGTGTGAGTGATGAATTGTGCATAAATTAGTTAAAATACAATGTTACACTGACAAGTACCAAGAGGGAGGTGACCAGCTCTCCTTCCTGCATGAGGCAATCAGGAATGCCTTCAAGAGAAAAATAGCATTTGTTCTGGGTCTTGACAGGTGAGTAGGTGTTTGTCAAAAGTTTCAGAAGCAGAAAAATCCAGAGAAGGAGTACGTGTGGCTTCTAGCTGTGTCTTCAGAGCTTTAGTCGCTAACTTTCTTTATTGTGCATCTCTATTACAAAAGAGTAGAGTAGAAGAGTTTTGAGCATGCATTTCCAACATAGGTTTATTTGTGAGTTAAAGGTATGTACTGCTGTACAAATTTCAGTGCACATTATAAAACATCCACTAAATAGTTAAATAACAACTTAGTATTTCTTTATCCACCTTTTGGATTATCTTGCATATCCCACATTTGGAGATCATTGCAGTCTTTCTAGCCTGGTGGGTACCTGGGGAAAGTGGTAGGGGGTGTGGCTAGGACAGAGGCCTCAGGCCAGGTTGTGGATACTAGGCATAGACATTTAGGTTTTATCCTGTAGGTGATGGGAGCCACTGAAACTTTAAGGAAGTCACTTGGAGAGATGCTTAGAGAGACTGCCCTGGTTGTGCTCTTTTTTCTTTTTTCTCGAGCTTTGCTTTTTAACTGTGAGGGTCTGTCATCCACCTGGGGCTGAGCACTCTGGGGACTCTGATTTCTCTCTTGATGTTTCTGTAGGTGACGTTCCCATCACCCCACATCCTCAACTCTGACAACAGCTTCTGAGACCTGAATTACAGACCATCATTTTAATCGGACAAACCACAACTGAAACAAGCTTCTCTTTGGTGTCACGATGGCCGCCCAAGGCAGAGGAACTTCAGGCCTCATCCCCAGGGGTGCTGTTCTCCAGAGGCAGGAGGGACGCTTGACTGTGAAACAGGAGCCAGAGAGCCAGAGCTGGGGGCAGGGCTGCAGTCTCCAAAAGAATCACCCTCCTGTCTGTGAAATTTTCCGGCTGCACTTCAGGCAGTTATGTTATCACGAGATGTCTGGGCCGCAGGAGGCGCTGAGCCGGCTCCGGGAGCTCTGCCGCTGGTGGCTGATGCCGGAGGTGCACACCAAGGAGCAGATCCTGGAGCTGCTGGTCCTGGAGCAGTTCCTGAGCATCCTGCCAGGGGAACTGCGGACCTGGGTGCAGCTGCATCACCCTGAGAGTGGCGAGGAGGCTGTGGCTGTGGTGGAGGATTTCCGGAGACACGTTAGTGGACCAGGAGAGGTGAGCGGCCGAGTCTAGAATGGCATCTGGAACCATTCTATACTGCTTGGGGTAGCCTGAGAATAGACATTCTCCATTCCCTAGGCTCTAAGCTGGTTTGCCTTTGGGACTCCTGAGCCAGTGCCATGTATAAAGGAGAAAGAGTTTTGTGCTCCTAGCCTTAAGCAAAAATGCAGATCCCAGCCACGCTCTGAGTTACTTTGTGAAGTACTGTGTCGTGAACCTAGCTGCAGCCTGGAGCTGCACACAGTGCTCCTGACACGCAGAGGATCTGCACACTGGTTAGAACAGGGAAGCATGTCAGGGAGAAGTAGTCCTTAGGGTATGCTGATAACATGGGCCCTCATTTGAGAAGTTCTCATTACTTCCTCGGACTTCTCCAAGTTACTGTGCTGTTTTCCTGCCTTTTAGGTTCCTTATGAGATGTAACAGTTCTGGGCCTCATCATCATTTTGTTCTTTTCTAGCTTTCCAAACCCAACGGGGATCTCTTCGTTTCTTTAATTCTATTTTTGATTTTCCCTACTTTCTGGGGTTCTCTCAAATTTTAAGCCAGGGTAACTCAAATAAAAGGAAAAGTTAGAGAGTCAGCAGTGCCATAACAGTGGGAAATCTGGCTTCTAGGATCACAGAGCTAACTAGTTCAGTGACTATGTGTATTAGTCAGGGTTCAGCCACAGAAGCAAAACCAGGAGGAAATTATATATGTACATACATATATATATTGCTAGAAAGTGACATGTCATTGTGGGAGTTGACAAGTCAAGTCAGAAATTTGTAAGGTAGGCTGTCAGAAAGTTCAGGCTAGAACTCTCAGGCATAGGCTGAAGCTGCTGTCCACAAAGAGAATTCCTTCTTCATGGAACCTTCAGCTCTGATTTTAAGGCCTTGCAACTGATTGAATCAGGCCTATCCAGATCATCTAAGATAACCTCCCTTACTTAAACCGATTATGAATTTTAATCACTTGTACACCATACCATCACAGCAACACCTAGATTAGAGCTCAATTGACATCAAAGGACCATCACACCGTGGATGAGTCAGTTCTTCCTGATGAGTCTCCAATTGCTCCCTTGTAACTGAGCAGGATGGATTAGGGTCCCCTCTACTCTTCCTCCTTTGTGCTTTACCAGGGAAAACCAGTACCAGTGAAATTTCCTTAGTACCCAGTACATCATTTTTATTCAGCGCTTTTTCAAAAATGATTACATATCTAGGCCTAGGGAATGAATTCCAATTGATTGGAGTCCTAGGGCTAGAGTTTTTCCAGGAGTAATAGCCAGTACCCTCTGACAGTATCAGATCCATTGTCAGTCGTTATTTCCTTGTTTAAACAAGTAAACACAGGGGTAAATCAACTATCAGTAGGGTCTAGAGAGCAGCTAGGTCCAACCATAGGCAAGGACAAGTGGTTGAGGAAATGTTTAGAATGCTATTTAGTGAGGAGGGTAGAAGGAAAATTTCCCTATCTCCCGCCTTCTTTTTGCTTAAGCAGAAGAGAATGTAGCCTCCATTAAAACTGTCTTTTATCCAGCGAGCCTCAGAAGAAAGGTGACTGAGTCACAAGCCCAAGAGAGTGACTAACAGTTGACAGTCAGGGCAGCTGAACACTCATGGCTCTAGCCTAGAAGTGGGATCTTTGGACTCCATTTCTTACTCTGCCACTGTCATCAGCTTAAGTTTTCTGACATAAGGACATGAGAACAGGACTATCTCACCAGCCTGGATTCAGAAAATGTTTTTATGACTAAATGAAAAAACAGGCTTTATCATGGGAGTTTGCCAGGAGGAGATTAAGGAATGTCATTCTGATCAGCAGGAGTGAGCATGCACACGTGTGCACATTGGGGCTGGAGAGAGCGGTAGAGGCATCCCTACTGGGCTGCAGAATTTACAGAATGCTTTTATATCTTTTTTAATTTGAGCTCCTAGCAGGCTTACAAGGTATGCAAATAGTAATCATTATCTCCATTTGACAAGCGATGCAAGCGCAGAGAAGTTAACTGGCTCATCTAAGATGACAGAGCTAGTAAGTAGTCCCTTTGTCCATGTGTGTGGGAACCAGGATTTTCCAGCTCCCTAGATTCTAAGCCACTACCTTTTCCCTAATGTCTTGCTGTGGAATGCCATCTTGGAATGAAAATTGGAATGGAGTTTTCATGGCCTGCGAGGAGAGGACACTTATGAGTCCTAGGTAATGAATAGGAACTTTATCAGGATTTCATTGTCAGTGAATTACAAGGTTGTGTTATCACAGTGCAGTTAAGTTCTATCTTCTGCCAGTACCCACAGCTGCTGTATTTAAGAGCTCTAAGTCCCATTTATAGGAACCATCCAGGGGAGAGCTGGGGAACCCTGGACTGCAGGGAGCCTCTTGGACCTACCATTTCATTGGAGAGCTATACACTAAAGGAGAGAGCCCCCTAACTTCTCAGCAGATGTAACCCAGTAGGGCAAATCCCTGTGTTTTGTTGAAGGAGAAGTTATTTTCACCTTATGCTGTGCTATGTACATGCCAGAGTGAGTGAGCTTATAAATGTGATTTATTTAAGATAATCAACAAGGACCTACTGTATAGGACAGGGAACTCTGCTCAGTATTCTTTAATAACCTACAAGGGAAAAGAATCTGGAAAAGAATGAATATATGTGTATGTAAACTGAATCACTTTGCTGTACACCTGAAACTAACACAACATTGTAAATCAACTATATTTCCATTTTTAAAAAGTGATTTATTTAGATAATGTTTTAGGTTTTCTGCTCTAAGTGCTGGTACAAGTAGTAACCATGAGATTGTGAGGAACTGATTTGATGACAACAAGCAAGGGTTAGAGAATAAAAGGTCTATGCTCTGAGATATTCTCGAGGTCTCTAAAGATTGGTGTTATGTGATCCTATTTGACTTTTTTTTTAATTTTTTTTTTTTTCTGTTTGACTTTTTGTATAGATTTTTGGGGAGAGGTATTACATGCTGAAAACCAAGTTTGCAAATAACTCTTAGCAAAATATCGAGAGGAAGTCAGTCAGCAAATATTAATTGGACACCACCATTGGGCTAAGCGTTGTTCTAGGAGCTAGTGACCAAGACACAGTGCTCACCCTCAAAACGCTTATACTTCATTGGCAGAGAAATAGACAGTAAAGGTATAAATAAGATAATTTAAAGACTAATGTATGCTATAGAAAATATAACCAGGTAATTTGAGAGAGTGTGACTATCGTTGCTTTGTCAGTGTGGTCAGGGATGGCTTCTCTGAAGAGGAGACACTTTTGCTGAGAGAAGTTGGAAAAGCTGAGGTTTGTCAGCTGCTGTTCTGGGGTATTGCTCCAGCTGTCAGCCTCTGTAGCATTATTTGTGCACATACAGGTACATACACCTGTCACTTTTTACTCCTTGGTACTTCTGATTGATCTATTCTGTAGGCTGAGGCCCTAGGGAGTGTACTGAATTACTTTCCTGACTCCTTTTTCCAGGGGGTTCTTCATAAGCAAATGTGTGTCTGAAGCACTGACACAGAGTGGAAATGGTTATATAATCTGGTCTTGAAGCTCCTACCAAAAGGGTCAACAGAGGGATGGCAAATAGGATTGTAAGCTGTAGATCCTGCTTTGACATTTTTGCCCCAGTTGGCTGTACTGGTGGGGCTAGAAGGACCCTCTGGCTCTTCTTTCCCTGGCTTCCTCTCCTGGGGGTGCTTCTTAGAGGTTTTGGGTTCTGTACCCAAGGATGCTCTTTTGGACCCAATTTTATTTCCTTGTCTCTAGGTTTCAGCTCTGGCACAGGAACAGGAAATGCATTCAGAGGAGATGACAGCCTTGGGTGCAACAGAGGAATCTCCTCCTACCTCACTCCTCAGTGAGGGTTCGGCACCCGGAGCCCACCTGGAGCCTCCTGGTGGCCCTGGGGCACACCACCGCCTCCCCAGTGGGCACTCTGGTACTCACCTCCCCCGCTTTGGCCTTAAGTCATTCCTCCTTTCTGTCTTTCGGAGTCTCCTTTCCTTCATCTCCCCATCTCCCACCCCATTGGAGTCCCTTATTGCCCTGCCCTGTGTCTTCCTTCCCTAGTGACTTTGTTTGTTCCTTTTGCTTATTCTCCAATCATTCGTGTATTTAGCACATTTTTGTCAAGCACGTTTCATGGCAAAGGCACTGTTGAGGACCAGAGAGATGTAGTACGCCAGCACTGCTTCCAAAGACCTTGTTATCTAGTTGGCAGAGAGTCAGTCCTAAGTGCAAGAAGAGGCAACCTCATAAGATACATGTGAGTGATATCTGTCCGCAGGCATTTGATGCCGTCACGAATGAGCCATTTGGACATCATAAGCGGTGAGCGAGATCATGGAGGGCTGGAGCAAAGACACTCGCTAAGTGGGAGTTCCTTGGACCCCATTGAGGTCGGGTCAGGAAGGACTTATTTGGGAGCCTGGGGTCTGCTTGTGCAGGGCCTTTGGATGGAGGCCAGGAAGATTTTGGGGGCAGGGGATTGAAGCGTTAGAAACAGTATTTCAGAAGGATTACTGTGGCACATGAGCACTGTGGGTTGAGTGTGGAGACCAGTGACCGGGAGCCTCACTAGGAGGCTAGTGTAGGAGAACAGATGTGAGGCAGGAATTGCCTGAGTGGGTTTGAGTGGAATGGAAAGTGATAGATGTGACACATATTTGAACGAAGAATCCATGGGACAATGGAGAGGAGGGAGAATTAGCGGGTTTTGGCCGATGTTTGGAATCACTGAGAAAACTTGGGAATTCAGGAAAGGAAGATGGAAACATGCACTTTAGACACTGAATTTCAGGTGTTGTGGGACACCCAAGTGAAATGTCCAATAGACAACTGGAGGCTTGTGATAGGGGTCTCAGAGAGAACTGACAGCTTGAGAGCAGAGAATGGGAGTCGTGAGATCTCTGAGAGAGGGAAAGGGGAAGCTCTGAGGCCTGAACGCCTGCAGTGTCCGTGATGAGAGGGCAGGTGAAGGAAGAGAAGCCAAGGAATGAGGGGCAGAGAGATGAGGGGGAGGCCAGGCAGGCTGCTGCTGGGGAAGCCATGGGAGAGAGAAGGTGGTCAGAAATGTAGCTTCCTTCTGAGAGTGGCAGAGAGAGGGCTGGAAGGAGCCGCCAGTTCAGTTTGAACAGGGACCTTCTGTGCCTCCAGGAAAAGTTCACAGCTCACAAAGGAGAACGCCTTTATGGAACAGGGATGAGGGTCCGTGTGTGTGGAGCCACCTGGGTTCTCTTGAATCCACTTGCTGCGATACGGACCTCATTGGAGCCAAGAGCAGGGCTGGTCCCACTCAGAGCTTTCTTTCCTCCCTCAGCTCAGCATGCTTCCCCAGTGCCTGCCCTTCCCCAAGTGGGGAACGTAGGAGACCAAGCAGCGGCAACTGTGCTCCGGATGGTCAGGCCCCAGGTGAGCTTCCTGAGTTCCAAGTCTGTGGCCCAGGAATAGCTAGAGCTCATCTCCAGGCCTCTGGCCCATTCTGAGTCTGCTCCTGTGGCTTCCCCTGGAGCTGGTCCTGTACTAGATTTGTCCTTTTTTTTTTTTTTTTTGGCCACACCCCACGGCTTGTGGGATCTTATAATAGTTCTCCGATCAGGGATCGAACCCGGGCCCATGGCAGTAAAAGCACTGAGTCTTAACCACTGGACCACCAGGGAATTCCCTGGACTTGTCCTTTTAATCTGTCTTTCCCAGATTCCCTCCCTACCCGCCCCCCCCCCCCCCGCCCATTTTACCACCAGGTTCCCCGACCCTGTGCTCTTGGTGCCCCTAATGACTGCTTTCCAGGCTGGGAATGTCCCTGAGCAATAGAAGCTTGTCATTCCAGGAGGCTGCAGAGTTCGAGTTCCTGTCTGTGGACTATACTCAGAAGAAGTGGAAAGGTCCGGCACTCAGCCAGAAAGCAGCCCTGTACCGGAACATCATGCCAGAAAATTGCTGCAGCCTGGCTTCATTGGGTAATGACTCTGTTACCCAGTAACTTAGTGTCTGTCTTCTTTACATATTCTTTGCTATATTCTTTTTCTTTTTTTAACTTTTTATTATGAAAATATAAAGAGACAAAGTGGAGAGAATAGTATAATGAACCCTTCTACATCATCATCCACTTTATCAGTTATTAACATTCTTTTTACTTTCTTATTAATTGAGCTGGGCTGGTTTAGTTAGAGGTTGTAGTTGGAAGGAATAGAAAGCCACTCAGTTTTTGTTGTAAGCAATGAGCTAAGTTACTTAGACTAAGGCTAAAAGAATGGAAACCTAGAACAAACTGACCAGCTAGACCAGACTTCAGGAAACAAAGCCTTATAGGGACCTGGGAGCCTGGGAGCCACAGCAGCAAAAGTGAAAGGATTTTTACACCAGTGTCGTAAGACAGCTGTGCTCTGTGTATCTGTTTTCTCCTCCCTCTGATACCCATTCTCCACTCTGAAGCTTTTGTCCCCGTCAGAGCTCCTTTTTAGTTAGACTTTCTGTTTCCTCACACGTTCTGCTTGCTTTGGCTGCTGATGGCTTGCCTTCTCTCCATGCATCATTTCA
The DNA here is from genome assembly GCF_965194825.1 of Balaenoptera physalus. Classification (NCBI taxonomy): domain Eukaryota; kingdom Metazoa; phylum Chordata; class Mammalia; order Artiodactyla; family Balaenopteridae; genus Balaenoptera; species Balaenoptera physalus. The sequence goes on along the minus strand of NC_138896.1, from coordinate 63,377,531 downwards.
GCTTCGGCTTCTACTTGTAATTTCCTTCATCTTGTCCTACCTTCAGTTCAGAATTTATGTAGAGAGGAACTCCACGGGTGGTTCAGCCATTAAATATCATCTTTGTTTGAGCAGAACTTTGGTCCTGGCTGCACAGAGGCGGATGATTAATCTACAGATAAGCTACACTTGCATCTAGTGCTTGGCCCTGTTCCAGTCACCTGTTGTCCATCATGGGATGAGCTGGGTTGTTTGGCACAAAGCATGGTTGCCTCAGCTTCTCCTTCAGAATGACTGAGGCAGGGCTGCTTCCTGGAAGGAGCTGTTGTCAGGAGAGGTTCTGGGGTTGACCGGTGTAGGACAGTAGCCTACTCTGGAGAGGGTGGGCTCAGAAGTGAGAGATTCAGACATCTACAACTTGCACACACTAAATTAGCATGAAGGTTTATAGCCCTGATGTAGATGTCATTGAAAGGAACCAACATTTTTAGGTTAAGCTATAACCATAATTGCTCTGCCTTCTCCCAGTTTTTGTACTGAAAAATCCTAGAATTTAAAAGCAAATATTCGACTGCTCACTTTCCTTATGATTCCTGATTATCTAGATACCAAAAACATGTTTGATTTATATTTCAAGTTATTGATGCCATTCTTAGTTTTTTGGGGGTTTTTTTGATGTGGACAATTTTTAAAGTCTTTATTGAATTTATTACAATATTGCTTCTGTTTTATGTTTTGGTTTTTTGTCCTAGAGGCATGTGGGATCTTAGCTCCCCAACCAGGGATCAAACCCGCACCCCCTGCATTGGAAGGCGAAGTCTTAAGCACTGGACTGCCAGGGAAGTCCCCCATTAGTTTTATTTATTTATTTATTTATTTATTTATTTATTTTTGGCTGTGTTGGGTCTTAGTTGCGGCACACGGGCTTTCTCTAGTTGCGGCTTGGGGGGGCTACTCTTTGTTGTGGTTCACGGGCTTCTCATTGCGATGACTTCTCTTGTTACGGAGCACGGGCTCTAGGTGTGCGGGCTTCAGTAGTTGTGGCGCACGGGCTTAGCTGCTCCACGGCATGTGGGATCTTCCCAGACCAGGGCTCAAACCTGTGTCCCCTGCATTGGCAGGCGGATTCTTAACCACTGCACCACCAGGGCAGCCCCATTCCTAGTTTTCATAGGAGTGCAGTATTGTACTTACCAGTCCAGTGCTCCAGGGACTTAAGGGGTGCCCAATTTTATAGCTTTGCTTTCCCCTTCAATACTTTTCCCCAGTATTTCTCTACCCATGGCTTCTCCAAATATTGTCACTGTCCTGTTATACCAGAAACACTCCCTTATATACACTTTTTCCTAATCATATCCTCATAATATAAATTTTCCTTCTACTCTCAGGTTTGCCCACATTGTTTCTCATATTCGATTTGAGGTATTTGCCACCAGTCTCTCTCCCCAACATCTTTGCTGAGAACTGTGGAACCGTACAATGTCATGGTTGGAAAGGACCATAGGGTTCATCATTTTACTAAGGAGACGTCACATCTAAGTGACTTCTGGAAGATCACACCATGCTTTACAGTCTGGTCTCTTGCCTTTCAACTGGCCTGTTCACGTGGCTGTGCTGGCTCAGCATCCCTCTGTCCTGATAGCTCTTCTTCTGCCTTCCTCCACTGACCAGCTTCCCCTTATTGTTTTTCTGTCCATGAAGAGAAATTTGAGCTGTTTTTTCATTTTCTCTCCTGTTCTCAATGTGTCTCCTCATTCCTTACCCATAATATGAATTTTTTTTTAGGTACATAGGCTCCTGATAGTTCATTTCCTCAGTAGGGTAAGAGTGAGTAACAGTTGTTTTCTTCTTTCTTTTGGCAGCAGGTGAGAACAGGATGGAGAGTTCAGAGTTGCCTCCAAAGCAGGAAATTTCTGAAGAATCGGAGTCATCTGATAGGACCTCAGGAATACTCTATGGAGTGATTCCTGGAGGACCAGAAGCTGGAGATGCCTGTGAAGAGGCTTTAGAGAAGCTAGAAGTTCAACCCTCAGGTGAACAAGGGAGCAGACTGAAGAGTGATTTCTTGGAAATAACACAGGAGGATAAAAATAAATGCACGAAAGATGAATGTGATGAATACAAGGAACTTGAGGAACATCCAGATCTGTCCTCAAGTCCTGCAGAACATCAGGGAATTATGAAGGGACAGAAATTCTATCACTGTGATGAATGTGGCAAAGCTTTTAATCGGAGTTCTCACCTCATTGGGCATCAGAGAATCCACACTGGAGAGAAACCCTATGAGTGCAATGAGTGTGGCAAGACCTTCAGGCAGACCTCTCAGCTCATAGTCCATCTCAGAATCCACACAGGGGAAAAGCCCTATGAATGCAGTGATTGTGGAAAGACCTATCGCCACAGCTCCCATCTCATTCAACACCAGAGACTCCATAATGTGGAGAAATCATATAAATGTAACGAATGTGCAAAAGCTTTCACTCAGAGTTCCCAACTCATTGACCACCAGAGAACCCATACTGGGGAGAAACCCTATGAATGCAATGAGTGTGGGGAGGCCTTCATTCGGAGTAAAAGCCTTGTCCATCATCAGGTACTTCACAGTGGTGAGAAACCTTACAAGTGTAATGAGTGTGGGAAAGCTTTCTGTTCCAACAGAAATCTTATTGACCATCAGAGAATCCACACTGGGGAGAAGCCTTATGAGTGTAATGAATGTGGCAAGGCCTTCAGTCGAAGTAAATGTCTTATTCGACATCAGAGCCTCCACACTGGGGAAAAACCATTCAAATGCAGTGAGTGTGGGAAAGCCTTCAATCAGAACTCTCAACTTGTTGACCATGAGCGAATTCATACTGGAGAAAAACCTTTTGAATGTAATGAGTGTGGTAAGGCATTCAGTCTGAGTAAATGTCTCATTCGACATCAGAGACTTCACACTGGTGAAAAGCCCTATAAATGCAAAGAGTGTGGAAAATCCTTCAATCAAAACTCCCATCTTATTATACACCAGAGAATTCACACTGGTGAGAAACCTTATGAATGTAATGAATGTGGGAAGGTCTTCAGTTACAGCTCCAGTCTTATGGTACATCAGAGAACTCATACTGGGGAGAAACCCTATAAGTGCAAAGATTGTGAGAAGGCTTTTAGTGACAGCTCACAGCTCATTGTGCATCAGAGAGTTCACACTGGAGAGAAACCCTATGAATGTATTGAGTGTGGGAAAGCCTTCAGTCAGCGTTCTACTTTCAATCACCACCAGCGAACTCACACTGGAGAAAAGCACTCAGGTCTGGCTCGGTCTGTTTTTTAAGACATGATTCTCTAAGACAGCAAGGAGCTCTGAGTTAAGGTTTCTATATAAGAAGTATGCTCACCCTGGTCTCCTCTTGGAACCACTAATCAAATTGGATCATTCCCTAAATGTTCTCTGGTGGTCACAAAGGTGGGAGAGTGGGAGTAACAGTACGGTCCTTCCCCACTAAGGACTACACATTTCATGTACTTGTAGATTTCTTTCCTTCTTTCTTTTTTTTTCATCTGTTTAAAAATCTATCTCATTTCTTACTTAGGCATCCCAAAATCAGAATGTGTACTTCTCAAGGACAGAGATATTTCCTTATTCTGTTCCACTTCCTCCATTTTACCATTTACATAAAGTCGTTCTCCAAGGTACTGATTCATTCTTTCCTTCTCTTGGCTGTGGCCCTCCTTGTCTACTTTTTGAACTTCTACTCTAATATAGTCCCTCATCACTTATGTTCCCTGTCTAGAAAATCTTTTTTCTTTTCTTTTGCTAATCTGTGTCCCTCAGAACCTGCCAGATCCAACTCATCTCTGAAAGACTTTCTTCTTCAAATATGTCTTCATTCATCTTAAACTGCTATTCGTTGGACCTCAGTGCTTTGAGTTAGCTGGTGCTATGTGTACAACTGTTGTTAAATTGCGTTGTAAATTCTCAATTTAATGCATATGTGTTCATACCAACTTATTATAGGCTCTTTGAGGATCTGTTTCTTTTAGTATATAGATAATAATTTTCATATGGTAGTTGTTTAATAAATACCTTTTGAAAACTCAGCTCTGTAATTGAATCATCCTTAAATTGGACCAATCTCCCCTCCCCCCATCCCCCACCAGACTAGAAGCTTCTAAAGATAGAGGTGACATCTCTTCATAGGATATCTCATATAAAGCCCCCATTGATATCTTCTACATGTACCCCTGGAAGTCTCACTATTGTTATTTCATTGTTGGTTTCTGATAAATTTTCTATTGTGTTTAGGAAGTTTCCTTCTTTTCCTATTTTTTTGTTTGTTTGTTTTGGCCACTCCGCACAGCATACGGCATCTTAGTTCCCTGACCAGGGATCAAACCCACATCCCCTGCATCTGAAGCTCAGAGTCTAAAACACTGGACCGCCAGGGAAGTCCCTATTCCTATTCTTAGAAGCAGCAATATAATACAGTAGTTAAGAGAATAGATTTTTGTGCCTGGTACTCTAGGTTCAAATCCTGACTCCTTACTTTCTTACGTGTGTGATCCTGAGTAAGTCATTTAGTTTCCTTGTGTCTAACTCTTGTATAAAATGGAGCTACCTCAGGGCTGTGAGGGTTAAATTAGTTCATAAGTGTAAGGCACTTAAAACAGTGCTTGGCACATACTATACCCTATAATAATTACTATTGTTTTGTATTTTGAGTTTTTGTTATGATGGTTTTTAAGTTCTACCACGTTTTTTAAAAGAAAAAATCGAGTGTAATTTTACAGATAATGTCCTTTATTTTTGTAATTTTAGGGAGAGCAAGTTTCTAGATAAATGAAATTTCCTTGCACTCCTGGAATAAAATCCATTTGTTAATGATGTTTTAAGTACAGAACTAAATTGAATTTACTAATAAGGTTTTGCCTGCCTTGCAAAATGTATTTGTTTTTCTTTAATTACTCTGGAAGAGTTTGAATAATGTGGGAATTATTCTTTGAACAGTAAAATTAACTGGGCTTGATCCATTTTGGGGGATGAGGGAATTGAGAGGGACAAGTCTTTTTTTTTTTTTTTGTCCTGCCCCGCCCCGAGAAGCATAAATCTTTAGCAACATTTTGATTTCTTCAATTACTGCCCTCTTTAAGTTTCTACCTCTGTGTAAATTTTGGTGATCTGTATCTGGAAATCATCCGTTCTACTGGACTGTCAAAGAGTGGCATAAAGCTGCACCTAGTATTCTGTAAAGTTCTTTTACTCTCTTTTGTATATGTAGTTAGAGCTGTGTTTCATCCACAATTTTTTTTAATAGATTTTATTTAGTTATTTATTTTTTAGGCTGCGTTGGGTCTTCCTAGCTGTGCGTGGGCTTTCTCTAGTTGCGGCGAGCAGGGGCCACTCCTCGCTGCAGTACGCAGGCCTTTCACTGCAGTGGCTTCTCTTGTTGTGGAACACGGGCTGTAGGCCTGCAGGCTTCAGTAGTTGTGGCTCGTGGGCTCTAGAGCGCAGGCTCAGTAGTTGTGGCACATGGGCTTAGTTGCTCAGCGGCATGTGGGATCTTCCCGGACCAGGGCTCGAACACGTGTCCCCCGCACCGGCAGGCGGACTCCCAACCACTGCGCCACCAGGGAAACCCCATCCATAATGTTTTACATTTTGGTTTCCTTTCACTTTTCCTTTTGTGATTGCCAAGTTTTGGGGTTTTAAGTTTTGGGTTTTTTTTTTGATGTGGACCATTTTTAAAGTCTTTATTGAATCTGTTACAATATTGCTTCAGTTTTATGATTTTTGGTTTTTTGGCTGAGAGGCATGTGGGATCTTAGCTCCCTGACCAAGGATTGAACCTGCACCCCCTGCATTGGAAGGCGAAGTCTTAAGCACTGGACCACCAGGGAGGTCCCTTGAATATATTTTTTTCATATGTCCTTTTACTGCCTCAAGTTGCAGAGACTTTTTATTAGCCTCATATTTCATTTGTCTTTTTCTTCACTAATCAACAATATTTGCCCCAAGATAGGGAAAGTGGGTTTTCCTTGAATTGCTTTATATTCTATTTGCATGCTGTTAAAATTGTCTGTTTAGACTTGGAGCTAGAAGGTGAGTTATAAATTTATATTACTAATATGCTGTGCAGCAGTAAAGAAGTAAAGGAGCAGCTTGACATTTTGCTAATCTGGTTACAAACCTTCCGCCCAGAGCCCTCTTTTCTTTTTCGCTCAGCCTTCACATTATGGGTACAGCGGAGGCTCCTTCCATGTGCTCTACCTGTTGCGAATAGCTTTGTTGTAAAAGAACTGAATGTGGAAAAACCTTCAGTCACAACTCAGACTTTATTTTACCTCGGCAACTCCAAACTGAGAAAAGAAACTATTCCTGAGATAAGTGTGAGAAAACATTCAGTTGTGTGAAACATCCACCAGAGACTTTATGCTTACAAGGAAGTCTACTTATTTGTGTGTGGGAAAGCCTTGGTTATAGTTTATTTCTTGTTTGACATAGCAAAACCCACCTGGGTTATAATCTGTTTTGGATTTTAGAGGGCAAGAAATCATTCATCCAGAGCTTCTATTATTTTGTACACGTTTTTGAAAAATATTATTCCTGGAATAAGTGTAGAAAAGCTTTTAGTTATAGCACATGGCTTCTGCTCCATTCATGAGTCCACAATGCAAGTAAAGAATTACAGTAAGCAGTGTGACAGAGCTCCCAATTTACTTTTAAAAATCAAAGTTTGGGACTTCCCTGATGCTCCAGTGGTTAGGACTCCACGCTTCCATTGCAGGGGACACAGGTTCGATCCCTGATCCGGGAACTAAGATCCTGTATGACGCGCGGCACAGCCAAAAAATTAAAAAAAAAAAAAAATCAGTCAAAATTTATACCCAGGAGATTGTTCAGGTGACCAAATATGGTGGTAAACGTGTTAGGAGCTGCACACTTACCCTCTTACCTCTTACACACCAAGAAAATATTCCACAGCTATATTCTGCATCCCAAACCCTGGTAATTCAGCTTCTAAGACCAGTAGGAAAGGTCCAGAGATTTTGGGTGCCGACAAGTTGACGAGTACTGTCCCATGCTGGAAGACATTTCTGTGAAGTTGTCGACCTCTTGGAGTCTTACAAAGGATACTCTAGGTGTTAGGGACAAATTGTGAATACCCACAGGGTGGCTTTCGCTCTATAGAAAATTAAAAACAAACCCCCTATCCCTAACATTAGGATGTGTTCTAGCCTGATGGGGCCTTGTAAAACTCTTGCCCAAGGGGGATAATGGGAAGGTGTTATGATGTCAGCTGGCTCCAAGTACCTTGTGGTACAGATATTTGACCCAGGATAGGACACTGTAGACTGATTCCTTACTGAACCACGACAGTCCTCCCACTAATATATGCACAGGACCAACGGCCTGTACTTTGCCCAGGTGGATGCCCTGTAGGATGGGTGCGCTTTCCCTTTCAAGACCTGTGAATACCTTGCATGAAAACACAGTTTGAGAGAAATATTTGGTGTTCCACCCCCTTTTCTGATCTGTGACTCTTGGTTAGGAATTTGCAACTGACTGAAAACATAATGTTTTTCCACCCTAGGTGACGCAGTCCAATGACCTAAACGTTTCTAGAGATGTATGTACAGTTGGCATTTTATGATATCTAACAGGCTTCTCCCCCAAGTCCCTTCCAGTTGCATTGTCTTGTGTATGGATGATGCATTTACAAGATATTAAGTTTCCCAACTGGTGCCATATGGATTGTGGATGGAAAGGGACAGGGCCAACAGTCACCCAAGATTTGAGTACAATGAGATGAAAGGACAGAGTAATCACAGGACAATATATATTCCTCTAAGATTAAATGAGGAGTGGTAACAACGGCTGCATGTTCAGGCCCACGGGGTGCATAGGTACATGCTCATCCACCAGGTTGTATACATTATACTTTGATTTCCATTTGGGTGAGATTGAAAAATGCTATATCCCCTCTCTGAGACTATCTGTGTTGCTCCCCAGGGAAGGAGGGAACAGAATGATGCAATTACACCATACCTGTAGGGACCCTGGCAAGTCAGCATGACCTGATTTCAGAAAAAGGCCACTAGTGAAACCTCTAGTCAGGCTGCCTCAACAATGAGCAAAAATCGATGACACTCAAGCTCTCACTGGGGAGCCACACTACTGGTGCCCTTAGGATTTGAGGTATGTGCAACCTACTACAGGGGCCATTTATGAAGAAGGTGGTCATGGTAGCTGTTATGGTGCTAAAATTAAAGCCACTGGCAACTGTATTCTCCAGGCTAAGCTGTGCACTTACCATGCTATCCATTGTCAACATCTGTCCTAATGAGCAACACTGAAATAACGAGATAGTGAGTTATTTAAAAGACTTTCAAAAGAGAACCATTAGAAGAACACTAGACAATTCACCTCTTCTCAGGGGCTCCCTGAGGTTTCCATTGAGAGTGGTTATGTGGGATATTTGAACTGTAGAATCAGGAACAGCTGGGCAATTTCCAAAAATCTGCAAGAACTAGAGAAGTTGCACATCTGGTTGGGGGCCTCTGATTTTCCCAGAGCAATATGCTCCAATAAGAGTCAGGAATATCTTGCATTGAGGCAGAGCTAAAGCTGTGCTCTACCTGCCCTCCCCCAAACAAGAAGCTATAATGTCTTGGACCATAATTAATATCAAGGGTAAAGCCATCTTCTAACATGCCACCTGCTCTGCATCTCCAGGTTCTGGAACATCCCGTTTCCTCTTCTTGGGGGAATCATGAGTTGGTTGCTTCTCAAGGAAGTATGTTGCTTCTCAAGGAAGTTGGGTGTGTTAGTCTGCTTGGGCTGCCATAATGAAGTTCCACAGACTGGGTAGCTTAACCAACAGAAATTTATTTTCTCACAGTTTTGGAGCTGAAAGTTTGAGATCAAGGTGTCAGCGGGGTTGATTTCTTCTGAAACCTCTTTCCTGGGCTTGTAGATGGGCATCTTCTCCTTCTATCTTTACATGGTCTTCCCTCTGTTAGTTTCTGTCCTAATTTCCTCTTCATATACAGTGGTATTGAACTAGGATGTACCCTAATGATCTCATTTACCCTTTATTACCACTCTAAAGGCTCTATCCCTGAATATAATCACATTGTGAGGTCCTGAGATTTAGGACTTCAACATACGAATTTGCAGGGGACAAAATGTAGCCCATGATATCAGTTTAACTGAAGGGCAAGTCTGGATTGACCTGCTAATGTGGGGAGTTGGCCTTATTCTTAAGTGAACACATTTCCCCCTAGGTTGAACGCTGTGGCTACTGCCTCCTGGGTTGTCTTCCAAATGGCTCCTCAATCTGTATTTTACTCTCTATTGAAACCTGGACATTTCAGCACTATGGCAGGTACACAAATGGTTCTCTGAGGTGAGTTCCTGACTTTTGTTTTTAACATTTTTATTGAAATATAATTCACATACCATATATTTCATCCTTGTAAAATGTACAGTTCAATGATTTTTGGTATATTCACATGCATGTGCAACCATCCCCACAGGCAGTTTTAGAACATTTTCATCACCTCAAAAAGAGATTCCCTACCTTTTACCTATCCCTCCCCCTAATTCCCCCCACTGCCAGCCTTAATGTTTTGTTTTTACTTTTTATTATGGAGAAATTTTAATGTACACACAAAATACAAAACAAGAAGAAAAAGAAATTAAGGATGGCATGTAATGCATAAGTTCTAACACCACCAGTGAAGCAAAGATTTAACTTGAATCTAATCAGGCCTCTTTTCCTACCTTCCAATTTACAGGAAATATAGGGGGATATGATGAGAAAATAAGTCAGATTCACTGATTTTTGATTTGTACAATGTGAGACACTATATAAGACAATTGACCTAGACTCTTCGAAAAGTCAGTGAAATGAAAAAAGTTGCTCGGCTGTTGTAGATTAAGAGAGACTCTTCAGAAGCACAACCATCAAATGCAGTGAGTGAACTTTGAATTTTTTAAAAAAGCTGTAGCAGATATTTGGGGATCAATGGAGACATTAAATATGGAATGGATGTAATATTTAATAGTAGGCCCATTTGATGATAATATGCAATTGTTTAGATTTCTTAAATCTGACAGTTTTATTTTGCTTCTGTAGAAGAATGTCCTTATTCTTAGGAGATGCATGCTGCAGTGTTTAGGGTTGGAGGCTCATGATCTCTTCAACATATTTTCAAATGGCTAAAAGTAACAACAAATAAAATGTGTATGTGTGTGTGGAGAGAAAAAGCGAATATGGCAAAATAATTATTGAATCTAGCTAGAGGGTATATGCATGTTTGAAAGTTTCAAAATAAAGTTTGAAAAAGGTAAAAAGGGATTATGGACAGCTTGTTATAACTCAACACCTTTTAGAAGAAATGCAATCTATAGTCTGAGGCAGTGTGGCAGTAGACAAAAGAACACAGGATCTACTGTCAGAAAACCCAGTCTAAGTTTCAAATTGTCCACTACTAGCTGTGCAACCATAAGCAAATCATTTGACGTATCCAGGCTTTAGTTTCCTTATCTAAAAATAAGGATAGCATTGGAATTCCCTGGCGGTCCAGTGGTTAGGACTCCACACTCTCACTGCTGAGGGCCCAGGTTCAATCCCTGGTCTGGGAACCAAGATCCCACAAGCTGCATGGCGTGGCCAAAAAAACTAAAAGTAAAAATAAATAAAAATAAGGACAGCATTGAGCCATAAAATTACTCTGAGGCTTAAATTATTTAATGCTCATGAAAGCTGTGTGTGTGTGTGTGTGTGTGTGTGTGTGTGTGTATGGCAGTAACGTCCCATTCACTTTTATACTTTTGAAGTATCCTTTGATCTTTTTAAAAAAATATTTATTTATTTATTTGTTTTATTTTTGGCTGCATCAGGTCTTGGTTGCCACACGTGGGATCTTCCTTTCGGCATGTGGGATCCTCTGCTGTGGTGCATGGGCTTCTCTCTAGTTGTGGCCTGCGAGCTCAGTAGTTGCGGTGCACTGGCTTAGTTGCCCCGCAGCATGTGGGATCTTGGTTCCCTGACCAGGGATTGAACCCAAGTCACCTGCATTGGAAGGCAGATTCTTAACCACTGGACCACCAGGGAAGTCCCTGATTTTTCTTTCTTTATTTTTTTAATGAATTTATTATTTATTTATTTATGGCTGCATTGGGTCTTCGTTGCTGCGGGCAGGCTTCCTCTAGTTGCAGCGAGTGGGTGCTACTCTTAATTGCGGTGCACGGGCTTCTCATTGCAGTGGCTTCTCTTGTTGCAGAGCAAGGGCTCTAGGTGCACGGGCTTCAGTAGTTGTGGCACGCACGCTTAGTAGTTGTGGCTCACAGGCTCTAGAGCGCAGGCTCAGTAGTTGTGGCACATGGGCTTAGTTGCTCTGCGGCATGTGGGATCTTCCTGGACCAGGGCTCAAACCTGTGTCCCCTGCATTGGCAGACAGATTCTTAACCACTGCGCCACCAGGAAACTCCCCCCTGATCTTTTCTTAAAGCCAGAGAGTCATAGCCTCAAAGAGACTGAATTACCAGAGGGAAGCATTGTGTTATCACCATTTTGACCAATAAAGTAAGACCTGAATAACTGGATATTGATTTTATTTACCCAAAAATGAGTTGTAATTTCTTTGGTTGACAGATGTCATGATAAAGATTGAAATTGCTGAATATTTAGGCAATTATGAACCCCACAAATACTCTGATTCTGAGCAGTGACATCATTCTGGACTGAATGAATAGCTTTTGTCAGAAAAAATAAATATCCTTGTGGATAAAGGCAACAAGTTGGATAGGGTGGCCTGGAATTTGTATTTTTAATGTGTCCTCATTATGCTCTCTAAAATTAGAGACCAGCTGGGGCTGGAATATTAATGAAATATTGTTACCCCCGGGACCAGAGGTGGAGTTAAGAGTTTTAATCAGAATTGACAACTCCTCCGCCAAATAAAAGAATAGGTGAAAAGCAAGACCAAGTTGATCATTACGGTCATAATGTACATGAATATTCTTCTTAAGTGTTTCCTGATGTAGTGGCAATAGTGTTGTGCTCCTGAGTTCTACTTCCAGCATCAATTGGGGGTATGAACTTGTGCAAGTCTTATCATTTCTCTGAATCTCTGTGCCTCAATCTTCTTTAGAAAATGTTGTGCCACCTATAAGAATTGATGGATAAGAATGCTCCTGGTATTCTTTAAGTATTCAACACACATCCATTGATTAACGAGCTTCAAAGCTTATTGCTCAGATGACTTCTTTGTCTATAGTCACTCCCTAGATTGTCCCATCCTGCCCTATATAGCGACACCTAAATTTACATCTCTAGTTGTGATTTCTTCACTGAACTCCTGACTCCTATCCCAATTGCCTGTTTGACATTTACTCTTGGATGTCTAATTGGCATCTTTAACTTAACACATCCATAACAAAACTATTGATCCCTCTCCCTAAACCTGTTCCTCTTTCAGTCTACTCTATTTCCAAAAGGCAGTCTTATTTTAGTTGCTCAAATCAATAACCATGGAGTCATCCTTAATCAACATCCAATTCATTAGCAAATCATGCTGGACTTGCCTTCAAAATATATGTAGACCATTTCTCATCACCTAAATCACCTCTAAGCTAGTCCAAGCCACCATCATTTCTCATCTGGAATAGTGCAGTAGCTTCTTAATCTCTCTGCTTCTACTCTTGCCCACCTTCAGACTGTTCTCAGCAGAGCAGCCAGAGCAAATTTTTAAAACGTTATGTCATGGAGTGAAACTTTTATGCAAGTTTTATGTCAAAATGGCTAAGGACTGAAAGCAAGAAATTAGAATTTATAGAAAAACAAGTTTCTTGGCTCCATTCGTATCTGATAGCTAATAAACCTTTGAACATGTGGCAGGAAGAAAAAAAAAAAAAGGTAAGATCATGTCACTTCTCAGTCCCAAAACCTTCCAGTGTTATTTGGGACATATCCAAATCCCTTATGGACCAAAACGTGCGCCCCCTTCCTTCTGGTTTAAGGCCTTTGCTTCCTGATGTTCCATCTATCAGGAATACTCCACCAGCTGCCCACATGCCTAAATTGCTCACTTCCTGTCTCTGCCTTCCCTGTCATCTATAAAATAACCCCACCACCACCTACCCCCTTCTCTCTCTCTCTCTCTCTCTCTACCTCCCTCTCTTCCTCTCTCCCTCTCTCTCTCCCCTTAGGCACTACTACATTCTAGGTATTTATTTATCCATTGTCTCCCTGACTTGAAGGTAAGCTTCATGGGGCAGTAAGTTCTTTGTCTTCACTACTGTATCTGCAGAGCCTAGAACAATGACATAGTAGGCACTCGACACGTATTTTTATATGCTGCCGATAAATGGTAGCCGATCCTGACTTTGAGGCTGAAAGGAGAAGGATGTGTGAAAGGATGACTTTTCGGCTCAGCAGCCTGAGCTGGGGGTGTGACTTCAGAGAGTTTCAGTTCGAGGAAGGTAGTCTGGCCGCCCAGTTGATTGGTCCCTCTTCCCGCCCTAACCAAGTCCTTTCCCCAGGCTCCGCCCCGTCCAGGGCTCTCCGCCTATTGGCTGAACTCTCCACGCCCTTTCGCCCTCTCAGCCAATGGTAGGGTAAAACTGGGCGGGAGGCGGGGCCAGGGCGTCCCCTGACCTGCGGGCTTGCGAAGGGGGCACAGAGATGCAGAAACCTCCCGATGCCTAGAAAGACCGGAGGGTTAGGGTGGGAGTTAGTGGGGAGTCGGTGACGTAGTTCCTTCTCCGCTTTGTTCCAAGATGTGGTTCGGGCGCGTTCTGTGCGGGGTATGTGGCAGCTTGGTGTGGGGCTTCGGGCCGGTTCTGGTAGCGGGTGGGGCACATAGGCCGGGGGCCAGGCCTCCTTCACCGCTGCCCGCTGCGGAGACGGGGGCGCGGCCGGTCAAGGTGTCGTCGTGGGCCGCGCTCCCCTTGCTCTGCGCTGCCCCTTTGTCTTGGGTCTCGTCTCCTGCTCCGCGTAGCTGCTCACTCGGACCAGCTGACAGTGGTGACAGAACTGTATCATCCTCGTTGCTAGCCATGGGGCCTCCCTGGTAAAAGCGGTCCACGTCCCGCCCAGGCTCTCAAAGGGCTCCGCAACACCTAAGTATTTGGCTCAGATCACTAATCCAATCCCTGCTGTGTTCTCAGTGAGGAAGCCGACCCAGAGAGGAGGGCAGAGCCTTGCCGAAGGTTATTCATTCATTCAACAAATACTTAGCACCAACTTGTAGTGTATTAGATCTAGGGATTACAGTTGTGTACAAGGCAGAGCTATATTCTGGTAGGGAAGAAATGGAACAAGCTTGAAGGGTTAGACGCGGGGTCTGGGAATCTGAAGGGGGAAACACAAAACCGATTTTGAGGCCTAGTGATCCTGAGAGATGGATAATCATAAAAAAAATTCTCCTTCTAGCATCCCTGTAAAGCCTTATTTCTTCCTGTCTTTAAAGACATTTGACTCAGCAGAGTTTCCCTCATCCCTTTTCTGCAAACTTTTGTTGGAAAGCTGGATTGCAGAGAACTTCTCACTTGGAATGCATTTTTCAGTTAGAGGAGAATGTGGAGACTTAGATATCAACAGAACAGGTGAAAAGGAGCGACCGTGGTGTGATGGAATGAGGATTTCCTTCTGACACAGAAGGCTTATCTCTTACTACCCATACGACCTTCAGCAAGTCATTCCATCTCTGGGAGCTTCATTTCCTTATCTTTAAAATGGGAATGATTATCCTTATTGCTCTCAGTTCAATAGGAAGGGAAGTGACCCAGGGATGGGACATTGCCCTGAGTGTCCACTTGCAGTTGAGCTCTCAGAGAACTCAAGTCATTTCTATGTGTTTACAGTGATCCAAGACCCCACTAGGAACTTTTTCACCAAACCGAAGGAAGAGATGAGGCAAGATCTGTGCTGGGCAGATCCTTTGGAGTGAGGCTACTGTGCACAGGCGTGAAAGTGAGCCATTCCCTTCTCTTTGGCAGGTGAGATCTTTATTGTGAAATTAGTTAGTCTGGGGACGGGAATCCTGCCTGCTAGAGAGTATGGGAACCAGGTCTGAAAGGGAACATTTCTCGAGAGAAACAGAGAAGTGGGAGGAGGACCTCTGTACCCTGAGGAGTAGAGTTTTGGTGAGGAAGGGTGATGTAGTGGAACTCAATTTTGGGTGTCAGGAGACTTTGGCTTGAGTCCCAGCTCTCCTCTAAGTTCCAGTTTCCCCAGCTCAAACTTTTAATATGAGACGAGGTGGTCTAGGAGTTTCCTCCTAACTCTGACATTCTGAGAATCTCTGAGCAGTTAGACTAGGTGAGTCTCTTAGGGAATTTAAGCCCTTGGATGGCCCTGTTGAGACAGAACTGCCAAGAATGTCAGTATTGTCATGGTGTTTCAACAATATGAAGCACCAAAGAGATAAACAGGTGGAGAGGAGGGATGAGGGTGGTCATGTGTGGAGGATGCACTTCTCACCATCCCTACACCCAGATAGAATTAGATAGAATCCTGAACTTACTTAACGTTTCAAATCAAACATTTATTGAGCCCTATGTGCCAGGCACTGTGTGGGATCCATATACAAATATCATGGGCCCTGTTCTCTGGGGGCTTAGAGCTTAAAGTATACATGTGAGGAGGGGCACAGACATACGCAGAAGGAATTATGGTATAAGGCAACTCTATTTTATATTACAGATTTTTTATGTTTTAAGTGAAGAAATTTTTATATGGTCAAATCTATCAGCTTTTCTTTTATGGTGTCAGCTTTTGCTTTATGCTTAAGGCCTAGGCCTTTCCCTGAGATCAAGATAATTTCTAATAGTTCTTTTATTTTTTTCCTTTAAATTTTTACACTTCACTCATCTGTTTCTCTGGAATTTATTTTCAGGTATTGCCTCTTATTCATCACTCCACTGCAGCTAAACAGTAACCAAAGACCATGTGACCACTGCCCAGAGGGACCTGAAAGGCTGGTGATGCTGGTGAATTAAAGGAATACAACGTCTCTAGGTAAAACCTCTGTCTCTGTCTCTCAGAATAGAACTCTGCCCTTTGTGGGTTCCTGACAGCCTGAAATGAATGGTGCTCCTGAGATCAGGACACTCATCCATCAGTCTCAGGGATTTGTGGGTCAGAGACCTGTGGGGCCTCATTGGTCCTCTTCCATTTTCTGGTTGTCTGAGATTGTGATTTTGTGCCCAGTTGCCTGGATACCCCTAGTGACTTGCTATCCTTATGGCCTCATCTGTCCCTCCTCCTACTTCTTTAGCTAAGACCCCACCTCCCTACTGCCTGGGAATTCTTCCAGAATTTCTGAGGGAATTTCCCATCCATTTGGGCAGAGGGCAAATAGTTAGGTTTCCTTTTGGTCAAACTCTCTTCAAACTATCCCTCCCTGCTCTCCTGACAAGTCTTGCTTCCTCCTCAGGTCCTCCAGAACCACCCTGAGCATCCTTACAGCACGTCCTTGTGCATTTCTCTTTCTCTCTGCCTGCCCTTTAACCAAAATCTCTATTTCAGCAAGCTTATACATTTTCATGACTTCATCTGTCCCCTATGTCTTATTCCCAAATTAGTATTCCTGACATATTCTTCTTCCTCTTGTCTAAAGTGTTTTCCCACATCCCCATCTTTCTTAGTGATAGTACCATTCTCAATATTTAGACCTGGATCTGATGGCCTAGAATTCTTTCCTTTAGTCATCCTCTATATCCAGTCTGATATATGCATATGCTTTCCTGGAAATAGCTGGACTTGTTTTCTATCCTGTTGTTATTCTGGACTAGGGTCTCACTATCTCATACATTTGTTTATTCATTCAGCAAATATTTATTCAGCACCTAGAAAGTGGCAGGCCCTCTAATGGTCACCCATACTGCATTCCTAAACTTCTCTCCCAGCTCATTTCCCTTCCTCCATTCTTTTTTTCAACTCTAATCCATCTGGGCTAATCTTCTGAAAGCATTCTTTTCCTAATTTCACTTTTGGGTAGGGTGATACAAAACTTATTGTCCAAACTGGGATGCTTTTGTGAATTAAGGGGGGCACTATTAATAATGATGCTGGAAAAAATTTTTTTTAATAAAAAAATAAAGAATAATGATGCTGGAATAGCAGGTATAAACCAGGACTATTCTGGGAAAACCAGGGTATATGATCACCCTACTCCTAGGTGACAGCTCTTGGATTCTTTCTTTTTATTTTCCTCAGTTTACTCCTCATGGGATACCCCAGCTTCCTCTTTCCTGTTTTCCACTTCATGAAGCGCAGAGAAACATGAATGTGCTGGGGGTGGAGGGAAGTTTGGGACTAGGGGAAATGAATGGTAATGCTTGAAAAACCTTGTTCTTGACAAGTGAGAATGAGAAGGAAAGTAACAAGAAAAGAGAATAGCAAGGTAGGAAAAAGAATATGGAAAATAGAGGGAATTCCCTCGTGATCCAGTGGTTAGGGCTACAAGCTTTCACTGCAGGGGGCACAGGTAAGATCCCTGGTCAAGGAACTAGGATCCTGCAAGCTGCGCCATGGCGCAGCCAAAAAAAACAAAAACAAAAAACAAAAAACGAATATAGAAAACAGAGAGGAAATTAAGGGTAGATTTCACTCTTCCATTTAGAACTTGTTTCCTGTTGACCAGCAGATTATATCCATATTTTTTGCCCCGTGATTTCAGTGTTCTGGCTGGTATCACTTCACACAACTCGATTGTTTCATTTCCTCATTTGTTCATGAAACAACAAAAAAAATTTTTTTTGAGTGCTTGGTATGTGCCTGGAACTTTGCTAGGAATACAATAATGAACAAAATGGACAAAAATCCCTGCCCTCATAAAGCTATGTGATAGTGTAACCTCCCACTTATTTTTTTTTTTTTTTTAAATGGGAGACTCTTTTTTTGGGGGGGGTTACTTATTTATTTATTTATTTATATTTATTTATGGCTGTGTTGGGTCTTCGTTTCTGTGCGAGGGCTTTCTCTAGTTGTGGCAAGTGGGGGCCACTCTTCATCGCGGTGCGCGGGCCTCTCATTATCGTGGCCTCGCTTGTTGTGGAGCACAGGCTCCAGACGCGCAGGCTCAGTAATTGTGGCTCATGGGCCTAGCCGCTCCACGGCACGTGGGATCTTCCCAGACCAGGGCTCGAACCCGCGTCCCCTGCATTGGCAGGCAGATTCTCAACCACTGCGCCACCAGGGAAGCCCTCCCTCACTTATTTCTGAGTACATCAACCCTGTGCTAACATCCTTTTGAGAAAACAGTTCTTGCTTATCCTCAGGTTCAGCCAAAGTTCTGCCTTTTTTAAGCACCTTTCCACAAGCGTCTCAAGCCCCAGTACTCACTGCCTCTCCTAGCCCCCTTCATCCCCTGATTGGGTACTTCGTAAATTTGTAATTTACTCTCTTAGTGTATTGTCATCACTCCATTGTAAGTTCCTTAAAAGTAGGTATGATATTTCACGTTTATATTAGTCTCCTTGTGCCTCCATAACAAAATTCTACAGACTGGGTGGCTTAAACAACAGACATTTATTTTCTCACAGTTATGGAGACTAGAAGTCCAAAATCAGGGTGACTGGCTGATTCAGTTTCTGGTGAGGACTCTATTCCTGGCTTGTAGATAGCCACCTTCTTGCTGTGTGCTCACATGGTTTTCCTCGGTTTGTGTATGTGGTGGGAAGGGAGCAGGAGTGCAAGTTGAAAGCTAACTCTCTGGTATGTCTTCCTATATGGACACACTAATCCTATTGGGTCAGGGTCCACCCTTATAACCTCATTTAGCCTTAATTACCTGCTTAGAACTCACATCTCCAAATATAGTCACAGTGGGGGCTTGGGGTTCAACATACGAATTTTGGAGGGACAGTGTGTAACAGAACTTTTTTTTTTTTTTGCATTCAATAATGGTATTTATTGCTTGTGACAGACGGAGTCATGTAAATACCTGGTTATTAGTGTTTTTCCTGAACACCTCTTTTTGGAAGGCTGCAAGACTGATCTTTCCATAATAGCCTTTAAGGATATAATAGTTACTGCAGTAGCTAACTGGGGAGCATTGGATCAGCCATGCCTAGAAATGAGACATCTGGGGGCTGGCTTCAGGGCACTGTCTCATTCTGAATCTCTTAACATACTTTGTTCTAGTAATTATGGGAATCTGTTCCTCTAAAGTCATTTCCTGAGTTTTCATAAGTAATACTGTAGAAAGAAGAAGAATTAAACAATAACACAAGTCAGCAGAGGACAATTTGCCAGCAAAATGGGATGCTTTCATAACAGCACATCCATAAACTTATCCACCTAGTCATCCATCCATTCATTCATACCACAAATGGTTTCACTTTTCTGCAACAATGCTTTTTAAAAATTTCCCTGCGTGAGACCCAGGACAGAGATATGTACAGGGTACAGTGTTCAATAATTACTAGTTTAAGAAATGTATGAAGAAAAGAAAGTTTCAGAGAAGATTAAAAATGGAAAAGAAGCTGAGAAAGAACCATCAACTTTCTCAGAACTCTGGAGGCGGCTTCACTTGCTGTCCCACTCTGCTCTGCAGTTCCCCTGGCTTCTCACTGAGTTTCCTCCACCTGCTAACTCCTGTTTGATTAGGAGGGTAACAGCAGCTGGATGTGAGTGTGCTCAGGCTCCTGCCAAGAACCCCTCCTCCCCCACCATTTTCTCTGCCTGCCCTCCATATCTTGGGCATGAGTCTGTGTATATGTGCCTGTGTATCATATCGGTGGCACCCACCCTTCTGAGATGTGAACTCTAACCTCCACAGTTCTCTTCTTGCTGGCCTTGAGCACTCACCATTGGATATGTCTCTCCTTCAGAGAGCGTGACTCAGTTTATCAGAAAGCTATGGGATAATGAAAACTGGTCAAACTTTTTGGAAAGCAGTAGGTAGTACTACAAAACAACGTCATTCCTTCTGACCCAATAACTCACTTGTGGAACTTTTATCCTAAGAATATGTTTCAATGAGAAGAAAACTTTATATGTATAGAGTGATCATGATAGTGTTATTAATAGTGGTTAAACCTCAGGGAACAACAGAAATGTCTGACACTAGCAAAATTGTAGGTAAAGTGTAAGGAGTTTCATTGGTGGTGAATTATACAGTCAGAAAATGATCATATGAAGAGTTAATAGCAATATGGAAAAATACTTATAAAAATTAAGTAGAAGAAGTAGGATGCAAAATTATATCTACTGTATATTTACAACTATATAATTATGAATATGGACAAGTCTGAAAAGGAACATAGTAAAAGGAAAATTAGTCATGTGTTAGTATCATGGAGTCATCTTTCAGTTTTCTTTCATGACTCAATCCCCTCTAGATTGAGGTCTGCTAGGGATATCTGTATGTCCAGAGTTTTACGTCAAACCAGTTGGGAAATTCCTGCTCTTCCCTGACATTGGTTTCATGTATCGGCCCCTCTTGGTTGTGCTGCCCTCTACTCTCACCCTATTGCCATCTTTAGACACTTTACCACTGTACCATGCAAGGTCCTATTACAGTTTCCCCTGCCATGCTTTAATTAACCCTGTTTCCCAGTTCAGCCTCTCAGGTTCACCCAATAGACTGCTTGGTGAAAAGCAGACAGACTGAACTAGCACATACGGCTGGATCCAGCTACAGACCAGCCCCTACAGAGTAGGCTATGATGTGACTACTCTCCAGTATTGGAAGAATTGTGTTACCCCTATCACAACAAAGTTTAAGAAGAGGGATGTAGTACCTAGACCAAAGCAAAAGATGAAATCTTAGTCATACCTTAAGACAAAATCCGAGTTACTATTCTATAAAACAATTTTTGAGCACCTATTTTGTTCCAGCCACTATATCACTGGTACTAGGGGAATAGGTCAGCATGAACTAAATGCCAAACTGATCTGAAGATTAGTCACTTAAACTACTGAACGAAGGATCTTTCAGTGCATTTTTTCTAGGGATCAGATTAGGAGTTAGATGGCTCCAATTCTGGAAGTAGAGCATGAGATAGGAAGAAACCAGGATGGGTTTTATACTACTCATCGTTCATTCTGATGCTGGACATGTTGGGCTCCTGTCAACCCCTGGCTTTCCATAAGCCTTTCCATTGGCCTCTATGTCTATCCTCATTTTTCTCATCTTTTTGATCAGGTCCCCCTGCCTTTGAACACTTACTTTTCCATGAGGGACCTTGTGTTCTGCCACATCTTGTTATCCTTGGATAATTCTCCTTCCTCTAGTATAGAGAGCAGGTGACATGTGCAACTTTTCTTTCTTCTGTCAGATGGTGAAACGGGGATTGAGGAAGTATTGATTCCAAAACATCATTCCCGAAAAATCTGAATCTCATACTTTCAAGAGAACTCCGCAGAGGTGTTGCCAAGGAAGTCAATGTTTAGAAGGCTCCTCTGAAGGGAAAGGGAAGACTCAAGGGGCCACTGGGATGCTTCAAGCAAGAGAAAATGAGGAGAAAGACAAGAAACTTCAAACAGAAGACAGTTAAGGATAATAAAACATTCACAGAAGTGAGTGACCAAGAATATGAAAAAGACGACCCTACAATAAATGAGAGAAGTCAGGCTGAAAAGAGACAGTATGTGTGTACTGAGTGTGGCAAAGCCTTTAGTCAGAGTGCAAACCTCACAGTACATGAACGAATCCACACAGGAGAGAAACCCTATAAGTGTAAGGAGTGTGGAAAAGCCTTCAGTCATAGCTCCAACCTGGTTGTTCATCGGAGGATCCACACTGGACTGAAGCCTTACACGTGCAGCGAATGTGGGAAATCTTTCAGCGGTAAGTCACACCTCATTCGGCACCAGGGAATCCACAGTGGGGAGAAAACTTATGAATGTAAGGAGTGTGGGAAAGCCTTTAGTCGGAGTTCTGGTCTGATTTCACATCACAGAGTTCACACTGGCGAGAAGCCCTACACTTGTATCGAGTGCGGGAAAGCCTTTAGCCGTAGTTCAAACCTTACTCAACATCAGAGAATGCACAAAGGAAAAAAAGTTTACAAATGTAAGGAGTGTGGGAAAACATGTGTTTCTAATACAAAGATTATGGACCATCAGAGAATTCACACTGGGGAGAAGCCTTATGAATGTGATGAGTGTGGGAAAGCTTTCATCTTAAAGAAGACCCTTAATGAACATCAGCGACTTCATCGTAGAGAGAAACCTTACAAATGTAATGAGTGTGGGAAAGCTTTTACTTCTAATCGAAATCTTATTGATCATCAGAGAGTGCACACTGGAGAGAAACCCTATAAATGCAACGAGTGTGGAAAAACCTTCAGGCAGACTTCTCAAGTTATTCTACATTTAAGAACCCACACAAAGGAGAAACCCTATAAATGTAGTGAGTGTGGGAAAGCCTATCGTTATAGCTCACAGCTTATTCAACACCAGAGAAAACATAATGAGGAGAAAGAAACGTCATAAATGACATATATTGTTGGAAGTGGGGCTAACTGCTACTTTCTGGAAAAGCAATTTTTCAGTATCATCAACCTTAATTCTCTAAGAATTCATACAGGGAAAGTAATCAGAAGTAGACAAAGATTAACAGAAGGGCTATTCATGCCAGCATCATATATAACCGGAGGAAGAAAACTAGATTTTCAACCGTACAGGGTTTAAATGAATGATGGTCTAGCCATATGATGGTTTGGCACCCATTGTAAACATTTTTAAAGAATATTTAATGCCATGGGGGAAATGATTTTGATGAAATGGAAGATAAAGAGAAAAACAATGAAATACGATCCAAATTTTTAAAAAACACTTATGCAAAGGAAAGAAATGGGAATGAAATAATACCAAACCAAAATGTTAACAGTGATTATCTCTGAATAATAGGATTATAGGTAATTTCTATTTTCTTCTCTATACTTTTCTATGCTTTTTAGATTTTCTACAGTGAGAATGTACTACTTTTATATTTTTCTACAGTGAGAATGTACTACTTTTGTATTTTTTAAATACAACGAGTACATGTTCATTTTCACTCAACAGGGTTATGAAAGGCACATAGAACATAGACCCTAAAATCCTGGGATTGCACCCTAATACTGGCACTTAGTAGCAGGGGAACCCTGAGCACGTCACTTCCTTTTAGAGTCTGTTTCCTGTGTATTACATCATAAATACCAGTTGTTGGCTTTTGCAGTTTTGAGATAAATTGACTTTACAGTTGTCAACAGAATATATAATCCACTTTCTTAATCACTGTTAGGTTAAAAGAAAACGGCAAAGCTTTGCTACATTCTCCTCTCCCACATTGTAGAAGGATCCGCAGTTAATAAAGAACCATCTAGGCTCCACCTTTTCAATATATGTCTACAGAAAAAAATGGCCCCTTATGAAATTGGAACAATTGCAGTTTCAAAGCCTTTAAAGAGACACAGCATAATTCAAACAAGGAGAAGGCTCTGCCTTCACGTATTACATGGAGTTTCGTAGCTGAAAGTGCAGACTTTTGGGTCAGAGACATATGAGTTCTAATTCCAGATCTGCTGTGCCCTAGCTTGTCAGTTTTGGACAAGTCCCTCAAATGCTCTGAGCCACAGATTTATCTGTAAAATGGGAATAACCACCTACCTCACAGGGTTGTTGTGAGGATTAAATGAGATAATGCATGTAAATGTGTGACAAGCCTTTCTTTTTGTCTAGCCCTCTGAGAAGGCCTTAATCTGTTTACAACCAATATTTTAAACTTTTAAGACAGCTCAGAATCCATCTGGGAACCCTTAGAATCTCCCCATTCTTAACGCAGCCATTCCTCTTTCTTTGTATACAGTGAATGCCCAAGCCTAACACCATTTGTCTTATGCACATAGTGATTTATTGTTTCAGGGATTACTGAGGATTTGATATCCCATCCAATCCTCATAACACTGGTACAAGAAAATTGAGTCTCAGTGAGGTTAGGTGACTGGCTAGTAAGTAGTTGGAGCCAGAATGTGAACTCAGATCTGACTTTCAAGTCCATGCTTTCTTTATTATACCAGAGTGCCTCTGTCCATCATGATGGTTCTATGCGAGGGGGAGACCAGTTGGGATCCTCCTGAGTAGCCACTTCTGTGAAAGGTGGTTGACTATATCTGGACAGTTATTTGATCATGGTTTCATAAGGAAGATGCTGTCAGTCTTCTCTGAGTTAGATTTATGGCCTGTCTCTGCACCTTGTAATTTAGTTTTAAGGATTATGTATTTCTTCCTTGCTGTTACTAGAAAGAAGTGGAAGGTGTGAAGGGTATATTTGGGTGAAAAGGGATTGTTTGGTTTCGTCCTATTTTGATAGGCTAATGGCTTACATATTATTTTGTGATGTAATAGTCCCTCTTTGCATAGTTATTCAAAGCAAGGTTTGGAGGCTCTGGAACAGATCTGCTGCATTCAGGGGGTAGGACTCTTGTATCATTGGTCACCCTTGGGTAGGCACTTCCCCAGGAGTCTGGGTGAACACGAGAGTAGGGTCACCCACATGTGGCAGTGGCTAAACAGAACTGCAGCAGTAAGGGCACTTCCATCATTTTTCCCTTGTCATGTGTCCTTTTAAAATTCTACAAGGGGTTTGTAATTAATATTCATGCCTTTCATCATGCCAGCCATCCTCACCTGCTGATTACCTATGTGGAAACTCCCAGGACTAATGTCTCCTGGCCCTGCCAAAACTGCTGTAAGAAAATAGGCAAACAGCTTCCTGTGTGCCTGTCAGGTGGTACTTTTTAAGCATTTATTATTGCTGAGCAGAGTTGTTGATGCTTCCTATATTGCTGAGCAAGTGTTGTTCTCTGACCAAAACATTTTCTTACCACTGTGTCATAGCGTCTGAAATTTTTTCTTCAAATAGGCTTTCTTTTTCATCTTAAAAGACTTTGTGATCTTCAAGAGTAAATACCTTCTAGGAGGGATGCCCGAGATCAGAATACGTTCACTTTTCTTGCCCAGGCAAGCTAAGATAGTGGACCCTGGAGGAGGCCTTCACTAGCTTCTAGTCTGCAAGGCTGATACCTATCTTGAGCTGCAGGAGTAAATGTTGACAGATGGTCTCTGTACCTTTTCATATAAGTATTTTGCAATATAATTTGAACTGACCATCCACCTTCCTCTAGAAGTTTTTCAAGACTACCAGCTGCCTGCTTCAGCCAGAGTTTAATTTTGCAGTTCCTTTCAAGCCCTTTCATGATACACTCTGGAATTCAGGATCTGTCTCTTTGAATGTGTTTTTTCCAACTTCCTGTTCTAATGGAAGCCTGGTTGTTCCCTAACAGCAGTGCTTCCTCTGCAGTCCCTCAGTTGCTAGTTTTTTTCTCCCCCAACCCGTTTACCTCTTTGTACGGCCATTTCTTCTCTATTCCATCAAAACCCCAGCTCTCTTGAAATGTACATCACTAAACTACTGTGTATTGCCCATCCCTGTTCTTGTCATCTGCCAGCTTCCTGTGCACTCACATTTATTCACTTGAGTTTTTAGTACCCTGAATATTCCTGAGGAATATGAAGGGGCAAGTATTTTTTAGTCACAGATACCCTGGTTATTGAGAATTGCTTTGATGTGGACTAGAAACATATATGTCTCTTTTTAGTTGTGAGAAAAAGTGTGAAATTAAAATCTTATGTAGCCTTGATTAAAGAGAAATATGAAAGACAAAGAATCATGCATAGAGAGGAAAGTGTCTCCCTAGACTTAGAGATATTTTTCATTGATGGTGTGTACTAATGTTAGGTCTTATTAGGAACTGAGAAGAAAATTGAAACCAAAAAGAGCTTTAAATAGCTGAGTAATTCCATTGAATATGAATCCCATAAGACTATATTTCATTTCAGCTCTGTATCCTGAGAGACAGACTTGCTTTTTAATTTTTTCCCATTCAATATAAATAAAATAGTATGCTCATATTGTTAGATTGTCTTTAGAAACTAGACTGTCTATAGTCACCTCTGATGTTATAAAACTGGAGTCATAAAACTGTTTTTGCAGAAGATAGTTATAATTCCTCCAATAAATATCTGTTGTTATTTACTTGTTATAAATATCACTGAATTTTTTTCCCTTTGCTTCCTTCCTTTATTGAGAGTGGGAAGAAAACTGTTCAGTTTGCTTTTCTTTTAAGCAGCTGTTTTTAGAAAGAATGATTCTGTTGTTTGAGATTCAAACACAACATGAAGCTTGTTATTTTCACACTGATAATAGAGTTGTCCCTCAGTAACTGCAGGGGATTGGTTCCAGGAGCCCCACCCCTATACCAAAATCAAAGGATGCTCAAGTCCCTTATATAAGATGGCAAACTATTGCATATAACCTATGTACATCCTCCCGTATACTTTGTCATCTTTAGATTACTTATAATACCTAATATGATGTAAATGCTATGTAAATAGTTGTAAATATAATGTAAATGATGTGTAAATAGTTGCCAGTGTGGCAAATTCAAGTTTTGCTTTTTGGAACTTTTTGGAATTTTTTTTTTTGTTTTTAATATTTTTTATCTGTGGTTGGTTAAACACATGGATGCAGAACCCAGAGATACGGAGGGCCAACTCTACATAAACTAGAGCTCTAACCATTAGAAAGTGTCCTTCTGTTGTGTCCTTCTGTTATTTCCTTAGAGAACTTGAATAGCCAGTTATTGTCCAAGCCCCCTCTCTGGTCTCATCTGTGTTTCAAACCTATACTATTATGTAGACGTCATTTGGTTGAATAAAACCAGCATGTTCCCTGAAGTCCATTTCTGCTCCAGAAGGCATGTTGGTGAGGGGTCAAAAAGGATATGGCAGATTCCTTTCTGGGCAACATAGATACAGGACTTGACTAGGACACACTCTTTCCACTGACCATTTCAAATCCACGTGGCACAATTTGACATATAAGGATTGTAGAAGCGAAAAGGCTATAACCAGTCTCTAAGTCCAGTGAAGTCCAAATCTGGGAATCACAAGAAGTAATATAAGTAATTTCCCAGGCCCAGCAAATCAGCATTTCTGGGACAGGGCCTAGGAATCTATATAAAGCAAAACTTTTGCAGTGGGGATTTAAGAAAACTCTCCATTAGGAGCCTTGACTCTTTACATGACTATTTGTGTGATGATTGTTCATTTTCCCTCAGAAAAGTCTATAAGTCACAAAATTATTGAGACATATACCAAAGTTAGTATAATCATAACAAATTAGCAACCAGTTTACTGAGTGAAAGAAAATGCAGTCACATTTGCAGTGTTGGTTTAACCACAGAGTTGAACAGAGATTCATGTTTAAAAATTTATAATAGAACAATATGGCAAACAAGATAATCATAAAGCCCTTTGGCTATGAAACAACCTAGAAATGCTGGATAAAACTTGAACATCCTTTTACAGGGCTTTCAAGAAAGTGAAATAAATCCTCAGAGCCTAGAATGAAGAGGAAATGGAAGTCAGAAAGATAAGTGGGTGATAAGGCCTTGGGTGCCATGCAGCAGTTTGGAGATCTTGGTCACCAAGGGATTTAGATTTTATCAGCCACAAGGGCAGGATTTGAGTCCTTGGGCTTACAAAGAGGTGGAAAATGGGAACCTAGATTAACAAGAAACCTAGATCTTTACAGGGCTACACCCTCAGTGAAAGCATGCATTAGAAAAAAAAGTGAGCCAGGAGCAGAGGGAAGACCTTAAGGAAGCTTGTGGGGCTTGTCCTGGGCTTTAAATGTAAAATAAAAGTCTCCCTAATAATTTATAGCCATGGATCAATCCTCATGGTATTTTAGGGTTCAAATTTGGGAAACACCAGACCAAGAAAGTAATATAAAATTAGGTATTTACATATCCAAGTACACCTGGAACAGTTATTTAAAAATTAACAATTTAAAAAATTGAGTTATCTAATTGTTTTAAGTTGAACTTTTTGGGAAGTAAACTCTGGGACAGGATAATATGCAGCAAATTTATTGGAGAGCGTTATTGGGATTAACATCTGTAGAGAGAGGGACGAAAGCAGGATTAGCAGTGGGAGAAGATAGCTGTGTTGCAGTCACAGAGTTACCTGTGTTCCCTTTGCTGGCTTCAGACTCAGACTGGGATGGCCTTTCAAGATTGCCCAAACTTGAAGTGAGAGGTCTGGGCCGTTAGACCCCTTCACTGACACAAGCACTGATTGGCACAATATATGAGGAAACATATATATATAACCAAATCACTGCTGTATACCTGAAACTGACACAACATTTTAAATCAACTATACTTGAATTTAAAAAAATTTTTTAAATCAAAGTGAGCAGGAGAAATGAAGTAATAAAGTCAGAGTGGAAAACTAGAAAAAAGAAAACAAAAACAATAGAAAAAAATTAATGAAACCAAAAGTGGTTCTTCTAGAAAAATCAATAAAATTGATAAACCTCTAGCAAGACTGATCAGGCTAAAAGAAAAGAAGACACAAAATACCAATGTCAGGAATGAAAGAGAAGACACCAATTAGATGAGATTCTACACTACTTAAAGGGATAATTATTATGATGGTTAATTTTATGTTGCATTTGACTAGGCTAAGGGTTGCCCAGACAGCTGGCAAAACATTATTTCTGGGTGTGTCTGTGAGGTTGTTTTCAGAAGAGATTAGCATTTGAATCTGCAAATCTGGGAGTTAGAAAGGGCTCTGACAGTTTGGTTGACTGGCTGAAACATGGACCAAAAGATGGCCTGTTGTGAATGAATCAGAAATGCCCGCCCTCCCTTGGTTTAATGTAGAGGGAGGAATTCAAAGGTTTAGGGAGATTGGATTATTAAAGTGGATTTGTCATTCAAGACCTACTCACCCACACTGGGAGGGTCCAGAAGACAAAACTTTCATCAGTGCTATGAGAAATAAATTGGCAAAGGGAGTGCTAGCATTCTTGAAGAGCTCCATGATCTCTCTTCTCTGTAAGCCTGACTCAGAATTTAGTGTCTAGAAATAATCCCTTCAACCATGCAGTACTAATTCCATTATTTTCCAATACCTGAAAGAGAAGTATTTGCATAATCTCTTGGACTGGGGAGGGCCTCAGTTACATTTTGTTCTGCTGCCCAGACACCTAGCCACTGCTAAGGATGGAAGATTCTAGACTGACTTAAAAGTACGCTTTTGGGCCTCTCCAAATTAGAGGTGTAAGAGCATCAATCAACATCATAGATAGGTATTTGAGAAGAGGCTGGAGGGAGAGGACCAATAGTCTAAGATGGGGCTAAGACCTCAGAATACTGGTCAACTAAAACAGAAATCCTAGTCTGAATGTTAAGGTCGTGTTTCTCATCTTTCTATAAAATCCTACTCTGCCAGTGTTGTGGGGCTGTTTGTTTGTTTGTTTTTAAATGCAAATTGGTGTGTGATTGACCTATGACAAAGGATCTGGTATAATTCTTCCCTCCCCAAAATGAAGGGTCAATTTTCCTTCCTGTTAAGTCAAGACAATGAAATTAAACAGGAGAACCACAAAGATAGGAGGATGTGTTGATCTTGCTTCTCAGAGACAAAGTGGTCCATGAGAAGGTGAGGCAGCCTTGAGTGTACGTCTGGTCCCTCTTGTTTCTATTTATTTTTATTTTTTGGCCATACCACACCGCATGTGGGATCTTAGTTCCCCGACCAGGGATCGAACACATGCCTCCTGCATTGGAAGCACGGAGTTGTAACCACTGGACCGCCAGGGAAGTCCGAGGTCCCTCTTATGTTTTAGTGTCCTTTTCTTTCCGACAAAAAGGGGGTTGTACTCACAAATGAACCTGGATTTAAAACCAGAGATTTTGGATCCAGAGTCTGGGCCCTTAAAAACTATGGGAATGGTTGAAGGGATGTTTGGAAACTGCAATATTAAGAATAGAACTCAAGTTTCCAAGCAATTTATTGGCATTAAAGTAGGGGCTTATTCAGAAGAATGTTTCAGAGTTGGCATGTTCTATGTTAAGTGAATTTCTATGTTATCTGGACAGTTTAGTGCATGTAACCTGTTGCAAAAGAAAAAGCAGAAAGATCTGGGTTCCATTCTTGCCTATGTCCCTAATTAACTGAATATACTGTATAGCTCTAACTAACTCATTTAATTCTTGTTTGCTTTTGAGGTGCATGAAGTCCTAATATTAACTTAATGAACAAACTTTACATTGTCATGTTCTAGATTTTGACCATTACCTCTTTTATCCAAGTTTATTGACAACTAAATTGTTTCATAAAGTACTTTCACGTGATCCTTTTACTGAATGCTCACAACAACGCTATGAAGTAGGCATTATACCAATATTTGACCGACAGAGAAACTGAGACTTAGAGGCTGACTTAATAACATCACAGAGTAGGGGCTTCCCTGGTGGCGCAGTGGTTGAGAATCTGCCTGCCAATGCAGGGGACACGGGTTCGAGCCCTGGTCTAGGAAGATCCCACATGCTGCAGAGCAGCTGGGCCCGTGAGCCACAATTACTGAGCCTGCGCGTCTGGAGCCTGTGCTCCCCAACAGGAGAGGCCGCGATAGTGAGAGGCCCGCGCACCGCGATGAAGAGTGGCCCCCGCTTGCCGCAACTGGAGAAAGCCCTCGCACAGAAACGAAGACCCAACACAGCCATAAATAAATAAATAAATAAATAAATAAAAATTTTAAAAAATAAAAAATAAAATAAAAAATAACATCACAGAGCTAGTAAGAGAAAGAGCCAGGTCCCAAACCTAGGTTTTCTGATTCCAAATCCAGTGTACTTCACCTGTGGGAATTCTATGTGCTAAGAACGTGTGAGTATACGTAAAACAGAGGCTATGTGTTGTATTCCACCACCGTCCCAGCTCTCTGGGCCACTTTAAACAGATTCTATATAGTTCCATCTTCTTCAAAGGTAGGGTGTCCCTTTTCTACCACCATCATCCCACAAGATAACCAAGTCTTTCATCTTGGGGTGAGGATGAGGAGGCTTCAAATTCCTTGACTGTCAGATGGGCACCAGGCTGAATCTCAGGGCACAAACTGAATGATAAAACTGGGGCTCTAGGCTGACCATTGGCAATTAGTGGTCCTCACCAGCAGACAACTCTGGTTACATCCTTCCAGGCCACTGCTTGGTAGGGTGTGGATGATTGTAGGCTCACTGGTCAGTCATCCACAGCCCAGTTAGTCATTTTGGCTCCTCTCATTCCTTTCTTCTTCCCCAGCAGAAACACTTGTTCGGCAAGCATGTCTTTCCATCTCCCAAAGGTATCTATTGACCTGACAGTATAGTCTTTGTACCCTTTGTTTCTAGTCTCACAGTGAATAACCTCTGTCTACTTGGACAGGCAGGGGAGGAGAAGGGACCTCAGGTTACAAGTAAAATGATTTAGTGTAGGGGGAGCAGGGGCCACGTTGATTACTATTTCAAAATCTCCCATTCATGCTTTGAGACCTATAAAGCACTATGTCCTGGTTCTCCTTCTATTTGGTTGGCTGCTGCTTCTAAGCCTCCTTTGTTGGATCTTTACCCTCTTTCTGCTTAGCGCTTATCACTCCCTGACATATTTTGTATTTGTTTCCCTGTCTACCCCCACTAGAAATGTAAGCTTCTAGGGACTTTACCTCTTCATTTATGTCCCTAGTGCCTAGAATAGTGTCTAGCACATGGTTAGTACTCAGTTAATAGTTGTTGAATGAATGAAAGAGTAGAGGCTGAAATGTTTAAGCAAGTGTTCAATGAAAGCCAGGAGAGAACATATATACAGAATAACACCTTGCTCATTCAACAAACGTTCATCTAGCACCTAGTATGGCTTTGTGCTAGGTGCTAAGTATACAAGGGATCCAGACAGACATGGCCCTTGCCCTTGATACAGGAGGGAAAGGGGCAGGACACAAACTCTAGATAAATGAAGATGGAGCTCAGTTGTTGGGATTCGATAAAGACCGGCTAGAACCTGCTTGGTAACCAAGGTAGCTTTGAGAAAAGTCTGGTCATTGACCTTTAGCTCATTATACCTTCATTGTAATACTAAAAATCACGCCCCCTCAGCCATGACAGTTCCCAGATAGACCAGAAAAGGCCAAAAAGTGGGCAGTGGCCCAATTCCTGGGAAATCCCCACCCTTCCCAGAAATAGCAATATTCCTTCTGGAAACAGCAATATTCCTCCCATTCGTTAGCATATTAAATTACTTAGCCCATAAAAACTACAACCCCATACCCTGGGGCCACTCTCACTTTTCTGAGACGGTCCATATTTGGCCTGTGCAGTGTGTATCACTCTAAATAAACTTGCTTTCACTTTTCTTTGGTGAGCTCTTGAATTCTTTCCTGCACAACATCCAGAACCCTCACTTGGCTGTGGTCCGTCCTAAGGGCTCCTGTGGGTCCCAGGACATGACATTTCCCTCTCCTGCAACACCCTTTTGGAGCCTCTTTCTGGTCTGTCTCATATAGGGGTTGACGATTCCAGGAGTCCAAACTTAAAATATCTAAGTATCAAAGAGAGAATAAGAGTTCAGTTTCCTTTACACAGACCTAACTTTACCCAGGGTAATGGACAACTGCAACAACTTCCTCATTCCGGAGAGGCAGTGTCTCTCTATCGCAGTTTCAGCTTGATTAATATTTAACACCAGAGCTCCATTATCTCATCATTTGGGCAAGAGATACTCGACAGTAAGCCAGTTCACAAGGGAGTCATTTATAAGCCATGTTATTTACAGTGAGAACTGCTCTAAGGTTCAAGAATAGATTGGAAAAGTCACCCACGAAGTCACTCAGACATATGAAGAATTAATCCCCATCAACCTCAGTTGAACTGCAAATTAAAACAAAAAGGTTCAGTTCCTTCAGGAGGCAACAAGCGTCCTGAGGGCCTGAACCGTGTGATTCACCGCTGATCCTTGTGTTCCGGAATACAGCTACGCCTACTCTTTGGTTGGGAGGAATGAAAACCCAAGGGTCCGGGAGCTCCCCTTTTCTTTGCCTTCCCCGGGAAAAGCTGGGAACCATAGAGATGTGGCTTCCTAGAGAGCCGGGACGGGGGGGGGGGTGAGCGACCGGAAGTCGAGGTATCCGCGGGTCAGCCATTATTCTGGGCCTCAGGTGCTGTGGCGTCCAGTTCCCGTGTCATCTCCTGGCATCCCGGCGCCGAGGCGGCGGTCCCCAAGGCCGGAGCCGCTGCGGGAGCCCCCGGTGAGCGGGGTGGGCTCGGGTCAGGGTGGCACGCGGGGAAGGTGGCCCGGGGTGCGGCTTGAGCTCGCCAGGGCAGCGCAGCCTTCGCCGACCCCTCTCCGGCCCTTACCCCCAGCGCGGTCCCTCCGCTCCGTGTTGAGGTGGACGCCTTGGCTGCGGCTTGGGGAAGGTATTGAAGACAGCGCCCCTGAGTCTGTGTGTCTGTGGACCGGCCCTCGAGTCAGTAGAATGTGCTGCCCCTTTGAGAACACCGCCCTCAGTAGTCAGGTTCCCCAGCTCAGGCTTTTCTGCTCTTTTTCCATCTTCTTTGAGACTGATGCTGAGAAACAGCTTGAGACTTCCCTGGAGCAGGGGCTCCCAGACTTCTGGGGGCTTTTTCTTTTTCCCGTGAGGTATGGACCGGTTCTCATCTTTTAATTTTGTAATATAATGGTATTTAAGAAGCAAACTTAGACAACCCATACCGCCATTGCTTCAGAGAATGTATTTTCACATTAAGTACTAAGATGGTAAACTCAGTGTAAACGCCGTCTTTTGCAAGAAAGGTCATTGCCAACCTGTGAGTGACTACGTATGGTTGTTGTTATTTTCGTTTTACAGCTTGCCAGATTAAAGCTTTATAATGAGTTGTTGTCATTATTATTCTAAACCATTGCCTTAGAATAGTTGTTTGGGTTTCAGAAGTCTTTTCTTAGATGCAGTTATTTTGGATTTTTGGAGTTAGAATCCCTGAGTTCAGAATTTGCTCCCATAACTGAGTGGCCTTGAGTGAATCGCTTAGTTCCTTTGAGGCTTCTTTTGTTCTTTTTAACTTGTGGCTCACAAACCTTTTGTGAGAAGCAAACAAAATGTATGTTTAAGGATTTGTTGTTTGTATCTATCTGCAAAGTAAGAGTAAATAGAATTCTGATAATTTACTGTAGAAAATTATTTAGAAATCCTTCTCCCCCCACCCCAGGTTTTATTTACTTACAGACTTAATTTTTTCGAGCAGTTTTACGTTCACAGGAAAATTAAGCAGAAAATACAGAAATTTCCCATATACTCCCTGCTGCCGCTCTTGCATAGCGTCCACCCGTATCAACATTCCCCACCACTGGAGGGATGGAGTGGAAGTTTGGGATTAGCAGATGCAAACTAGTATTTATAGAATGGATAAACAGCAAGGTCCTCCTGTATAGCACAGGGAACTATATTCAACATCATGTGCTAAACCATAATGGAAAAGAATATAAAAAGAGTGTATATTTATGTATAACTGAATCACTTTGCTGTACAGCACAAATTAATACAACACTGTGTAATAACTGTACTTCAATCCAAAAAAATAAATCCCCCACCAGAGTGGTACATTTTGTTGCAATTGGTGAACCTGTATCAGACACATTTTAATCACCCAAAGTCCATAGGTTACATAAAGGTTCACTCTCTGTGTTTGTATATTTTATGGGTTTGGACAGATTTATAATGATTTGTATAATGTATCCACCATTTTAGTATACAGCATGGTTTCACTGCCCTAAAAATCCTCTGTGTTCTGCCTGCTTGTTCCTTTCTTCTCCAATCCTTGGCAACCACTGATCATTTTACTGTCTCCATAGTTTTGCCTTTTCCAGAATGTCATATAGTTGGAATTGTACAGTATATTAGATTTTCAGATTAGCTTCTTTCACTGAGTAGTCCATATTTAAGCTTCCTTTGTATCTTTTCATGTCTTAATAGCTTGTTTCTTTTTAGCACTGAGTAATATTCCATTGTTTGGATGTACCACAGTTTATTCATTCGCCTATTGAAGGACATCTTGATTGATTCTAGGTGTTGACAATTACGAATAAAGCTGCTGTAAACATCCATGGGCAGGTTTTCGTGTGGATGTATGTCTTCAGTTTCTTTGGATAAATACCAAGGAGCACAATTGCTAGAATTTATGGTAAGATTATGTTTAGTTTTGTAAGATACTGCCAAACTGTCTTCCATAGTGGCTGTACCATTTTGCATTCCCACCAGCAATGAATGAGAGTTCCTGTTGCTCCACATCTTCACCAGCATTTGGTGTTGCCAGTGTTCTGGATTTTGGCCATTCTAATAGGTACGTAAGGTATCTCATTGTTTTAATTTTCATTTCCCTGATGACATACGATGTGGAGCATATTTTCGTGCAGTTATTTGAAATATGTATATCTTCTTTGGTGAAGTATTTGTTTAGGTCTTTGAGTCATTTTATCTTAACTTTTTTTTTTTTTGCCTCGTCACACAGCTTGTGATATCTTAGTTCCCTGACCAGGGATTGAACCCAGGTCCCTGGCAGTGCAAGCTCTGAGTCCTAACCACTTGATCGCCAGGGAATTCCCCCTTGGGCCATATTTTAATTGAGTTGTTTGTTTTCTTATTGTTAAGTTTTAAGAGTTCTTTGTATAAAATATACAAAGGAAGGATGATAGTGTGTGTCTTTTGCAAGTATTTTCTCTCAGTCTTTGGGTTGTCTTCTCATCTTTGACATTGCCTTTTGCAGAGCAGAATTTTTTAATTTTGATGAAGTCTAGCTTATTAATTATTTCATTCAAGGATCGTGCCTTTTGTGTGTATCTAAAACTCTATCACCATACCCAAGATCATCTAGGTTTTCTCCTAGGTTATCTTCCAGGAATTTTATAGTTTTGCATATTACATTTAGGTCTGTGATCCATTTTGAGTTAATTTTTGTGAAAGATGTAAAGTCTGTGTCTAGATTGATTTTTTGCATGTGAATGTCCAGTTGTACCGGCACCATTTGCCGAAAAGATTATCTTTGCTCCATTGTATTACCTTGACTCTCTCTCAGAGATCAGTTGACTATTCATGTGGGTCTATTTCTGGACTCTCTATTCTGTCCCATTGATTTGTCTACAATTTTGTCAGTACCATGCTGTCTTCATCACAGTAGCTTTTTAGAAAGTTTTGATGTGGGTAGTGTCAGTCCCTCAACTTTGTTCTTTTTCTTCAATATTGTGTTAGTTATTCTGGGTCTTTTGCCTCTCCATGTGAACTTTAGAATCAGTTTGTCAATATCCACAGAATAGCTTGCTGAGATTTTGATTGGAGTTGCATTGAATCTGTAGATAAAGTTGAGAAGAACTGAAACGTTGACAATATTGAGTCTTCCTATCTGTGAACATGGGATAGAAATCCTTTTTTTAAATTCCTTCCATCACCCCCAGATCAGTTACCAAAGAACTGCTCAGTTTTTCTCAATTTTTCTCTCCCTACTACTACTTAATTTAGAACTTTATTTGTTGAGACTACAGGTTTCCCCTAATGTCTGAAAGTAAGGTTGTTCTTGTTTTGTTTTGTTTTTAAATTTAGGTTGTGCCAGGTCTTAGTTGCGGCATGCTGGCTCCTTAGTTGCGGCCTGTGGGCTCCTTAGTTGCGGCAAGCAGGTTCCTTAGTTGTGGCATGCAAACTCTTAGTTGCGGCATGCATGTGGAATCTAGTTCCCCGACCAGGGATCAAACCTGTGCCCCCTGCATTGGGAGCATGGAGTCATCCACTGCACCACCAGGGAATTCCCTGAAAGTAGAGTATTCTTATGAAACCTTTTATAAACTGAAATGATGTAAAGCAAAGAAGCACTTCCCTTAGGACACGTCTTGCTAACAGATGCACAAAGTAAAACTAGATAAAGCACAGATGCTCACAGACACAGGTTAAATCTACAGTGGCTTGATGCTGAGATGCTGAGTGTAATTCCTGTGGAAGGAGCTTGGCAGTGCCACTCTGGCTACTTGGGATGCCTCTGGCTGCCTCTTAGTAGCCTTTAGAATTTGCTTCTGTTTACCTTTTCACTCTAATTCTACAAAATTACCTCAAAGGTTACTTCCTTCTCTGATTTGCAAAGAACCTTTTTAACAGAGCTATATGTGCTGTCTCTCCCTTGTTTTTGAAATTACAGTTTCTTTATTTCTGGAATGGCTTTCCCAATACTCCAGTGGTCTTTTTTTCTTTACAGCCCAACCCAAAATTACCTTCATGAATTCTTACTGTGCTTGTATGTCCTCCTATTAATTGTACTCACACATTATATTGAAATTATATTTATATTTTGGTCTCGTCTGCTCCATTATAAGCATGAATTTTAAGGGTTCATGTGTTAAATAAAATTAATGAGGCACTCATATGTTACTGATAGTAATGTAACTATTACAACCTTAAAAGTTTAAACTATTTGTACCTTTCAGCCAAACAATTTCTCTTCTGGGAATTTTTCCTGAAGAAATAAGCAGAAATGTAACCAAAAGTTCATTAGCAAAGATGGTCATTGCAGCTGAATTTGTAATAGGAGAAAATTATAAATAATCTAAACATCTAACAACAGGGGACTACTTCAGTATGAATGGGCTAATATACTCTTTTTTTAAAAAAATAAATTTATTTATTTATTTTTGGCTGCATTGGGTCCTCGTTGCTGCACGCGGGCTTTCTCTAGCTGCAGCGAGTGGGGGCCACTACTCGCCGCAGTGTGCAGACCTCTCACTGCGGTGGCCTCCCTTTGTTGTGGAGCACGGGCTCTAGGCACACGGTCTTCAGTGGTTGTGGCACGCAGGTTCAGTAGTTGTGGCACATGGGCTTAGCTGCTCCGCGGCATGTGGGATCTTCCCGGACTAGGGCTCAAACCCATGTCCCATGCATTGGCAGGTGGATTCTTAACCGCTGCACCACCAGGAAAGTCCCATGGGCTGATGTACTCTTGAAAATAATGATGAATAATATTTGATATTGTGTTCATAACACAACGTGTGTGAAATTATGGAGCAGTACAGTTGGATCCAGTTTTGTGATCCAAATTGGCGCATGGAGAAAGGACTGGAAGAATGTAGTCCAGAACAATAGCAGTGATTGTTCTTTGGTTTTGTATGTGTTTTCTGGTTTTACAGATTTTCCATTTTGTAATAAGAAAGATACATATTATTTCTAAAAAACACACTATTTCTAGAAAGCAGAAGCCTAAGAACATAGGAAAGGGTGCTAGTTGCAGAAAGATAATGATTAACATTTGAATCCGTATACCAGGCACTATTCAAAAGCCTGAAATGTATTTCACATCAAATTCTTACAAGCCCATAAGATAGGAATTGTTGTTACTCCTATTTTACACGTTAACAAACTGAGACTTAGAAGTGAGGTAACTTGTTCAAGGTCACACAGGAGTAGCCAGGATGCCCATTGTTAGAATGGTAGATAAAGGATTTATTGTAATTAGGTGGAGGAGAAACTGTGAATAAAGACCAAAGGAGGGACTTCCCTGGCTGTCCAGTGGTTAAGACTCCGTGCTTCTAATGCAGGGAGCGCGGCTTGGATCCCTGGTCGGGGAACTAAGATCCCACATGCCACGTGGCAAAAAAAAAAAAGACGAAAGGAATTTCATGCTTTTGATATCAGCAGTGGTGTGGGTAACATGCATATTAGTGTCCCTAGAGCCTTGGACCTGGGCTTCTGTTAGAGGAGGCATGGCCCAGAATCTATAACTTTGCATTCAGGGAGGTTTCTTCATTAGTGAGAGCTAACTGGGGTCTGGAAAACCTGATTGTTTCTCTGGGTTAACTTTAACAATGATTTCTTGAGGTCTTATAGATGATGTTCTCCAAGCTCTAAGGAAGAAGGCAAGCAAGGATTGAGGGGCCCTAGAGAGGAGCCTTTCTTAAATAACAACAATGACAAGAGAAAATTGGGCCCACAGTGCTCTGAGACAAGAGGGCCTTGTTAAAGGGAAGGATGATACCTGGAAGTGGGGAACCAGCTTCCAAGGGAGCAGCTCCTCTGTTTGGGAGACCTCCCACCTGCACTTTAGACAGTTACGTTACCATGAGACATCTGGACCCCAGGAGGCACTGAGCCGGCTCCGGGAGCTCTGTCGCCGGTGGCTGAGGCCAGAAGCACGCACCAAGGCACAGATCCTTGAGCTGCTGGTGTTGGAGCAGTTCCTGAGCATCCTGCCCGGAGAGATACGGACCTGGGTGCAGATCCATCGCCCCGGGAGTGGTGAGGAGGCAGTGGCCCTGGTAGAGGAGCTGCAGAAAGACCTCGATGGACCAGCACTAAAAGTGAGAAAGGGGAAGGGGGAAGAGTTTGAGATGGAAGGAGGGAGTAGGCCCAGGACAGAGGGGATAGAGGATGATGCTTTGATTTTCATTAACAATTAATAACACAGCAGCAACCCTAATGCTAATTAAAACAGGTTCATGAGCTGTTCAGACCACAGGATGTCTTTTGAGAGAAATGGATTTATAATTGGGGTCTTTGGGCCAATTCAGAATCAACACAAGGCATTGACTCTGCTTTGCCTCCTTGGGTGATGCTTGCTAATGCTGAGTTTGGTTCAAGAATCTGAAGAACATAATGTTTGTAAGTGTTCCTCTAAACAGAAACATATGTATTGTTTGTATAAGTATGTTTGGAGTGATGTTGTAAGTCTGAAGTATAAAAGGCAGTGGGAAAGCATGAATGAAGTTTTCTAGATCTGGCAAGACCTCCCCATGTGTTCCCCTACTGGGGATTCTGTGAGCCAAGGGATTGGGTTGAGATATTTGTCTCTGATAAGATTTTATATCCTTGGCTATTAAATTGGGATCTTAATATAGTTTCTAGTATGTGTCAGATCTCTTTCTGTCAATCTGGAGCCCACTAGAAACATTTCTATATAAGAAGTCTGGAATATAACTTGGGAGCAGTACCAAGGATGGGCTTATTTGTTTAAATCATAAAAATGAAGAGTTTAGAGCTATATATTTCAGTGCTAATCACTAATCCATCTTTCTCATTTGAGAGATAAGAAAATGGAGGCAGGAAAAGGTTCACTACATTGTCTTAGGTGAGACATCTAGTTAGCAACAAAAGCAAATGTCTAGACTTCTAGTGTTCCTTCTGTTGGAGCAGGAAGGGATAAGTAAAGGGGTAAATAAGTAGAAGAGTGTATTGAACCCAGGTGTAATCTAAAACCAGGTCTGAAGCTCTTAATTGCTTGTTACTTCCCATTCCCTCCTTAACCCACACCCAGGTCTGGCTTCTGTTTCCACCGTTGTGTTCAGTCTCCTCTGGGAGAGGTCACCAGTACCATGAGTGGGGCTAGAGGGCAGCTCCATTGTTCTCAAGGCAAAGCTTTACTGCTGGTTTGATGCTCCATACTTGAGGTGGGTCACTCTCATCTCACAGTTCTAGATTACGGGCAGAAAGAGGTCCATGTTAGGTGAGTCCATTTTCTGGAGGTACAAGAAGAGTCAGCTTATTTTGTTCTGCTTGTTCCCAGGTTCCAGTCCTTGTCCAGGATCAGGACACTCTCCAGGAGGGTCTCAGCACTCCAGGAATAGCACTTCATCATGCACCCACTGGCAGCCACATATCAGCTGAAGTTCGCTCAAGTCCTCTTACTGACCCAGTGGTGTTCAACTTGCTCCAAGATCCTCAACATGGTAACTTGCTGGCTGTGGCTTTGGACTTTTTCAGGACTCTTACTATGGCTCATCTCCCTACTCCCAGATAGTTGCTTCCTCTCCTGCCCTTATATGAACCCCTTATGGTACCAAGCTCTTTCCTGTTCTCCCTTTTGTCCTTTCCTGGGTCCCTCTGACCCTTTATCCATTCTTTTTTTTTTTTAATTTATTTATTTTATTTACTTATTTTTGGCTGCGTTGGGTCTTTGTTGCTGTGCGTGGGCCTTCTCTAGTTGCGGCGAGCAGGGGCTACTCTTCGTTGCAGTGCGTGGCCTTCTCATTGTGGTAGCTTCTCTTGTTGTGGAGCACAGGCTCTAGGCCCATGGGCTTTAGTAGTAGCGGCACATGGGCTCAGTAGTTGTGGCTCACAGACTCTAGAGCACAGGCTCAGTAGTTGTGGCACATGAGCTTAGTTGCTCTGTGGCATGTGGGATCTTCCGGGACCAGGGCTTGAACCCACGTCCCCTGCATTGGCAGGTGGATTCTTAACCACTGCACCACCAGGGAAGCCCTTTTTTTTTTTTTTTTTAATTAAAAAGATTTTTTTTAATTTGGTTGCTCTGGGTCTTAGCTGCGGCTCGCAGGTTCCTTAGTTGTGGCTCGTGGGGCTCCTTAGTTGAGACTCCCCAGCTCCTTAGTTGTGGCATGTGAACTCTTAGTTGCGGCACGCATGTGGGATCTAGTTCCCTGACCAGGGATCGAACCCGGGCCCCCTGCATTGGGAGCACGGAGTCTTATCCACTGCGCCACCAGGGAAGTCCCCCTTTATCCATTCTTATTGCTATTCTTTGTGCTATTCCAGCCGTGCACGTGGGGGTCAGAAAAGATTTGTAGGTCATTTTATAGTCATCATTGCCTAGTTCTGGGAGCTCTGTGTCTTTTTGAATTCCTTGTTTATAGAAGATAAAGATATTGGACTTGGAGTAGTGGGCAGGAACAACAGTTATCTCATATGCAGCTTTTTCTCCTTCAGATTCTCCTGCCCCTGAAGCTTCTGCCCTTTCCCAGGAAGAGAACCCAAGAAATCAGTTAATGGCTCTCATGCTCCTGACAGCCCAGCCCCAGGTAAGATTTGCATCCTCTTTTCTTCCTAAGATCCTATCTGCACTATCTAATTGTGGCTGAAGTATCCTAATTGTGGCTGGAGTATCTCTCATCCTTGTGCTTGGGTGTCCAGTCAGCTCCCATCTCTAAATCAAGGTCCATGCTATTGGAAGGCAGACTTCATGTACGGTCTCCTATGTCTCCCTGATATCCCTTGCCCACCTCTTGCCTTCACAACATGTCTTCCCCAGAAGTGAAAGGGACCTTTCAGTAGGGGAGCTTCCTGGGCATGGATAATCTCACACATACCTGTTATTTCAGGAATTGGTGATGTTTGAGGAGGTATCAGTATGCTTCACTTCAGAGGAATGGGCATGTCTGGGCCCAATTCAGAGGGCCTTGTACTGGGATGTGATGCTGGAGAATTATGGAAATGTGACTTCCTTAGGTAAGGAGACTTTCTTCCCATAATTCTTACCT
Organism: Balaenoptera physalus; assembly: GCF_965194825.1. NCBI lineage: Eukaryota > Metazoa > Chordata > Mammalia > Artiodactyla > Balaenopteridae > Balaenoptera > Balaenoptera physalus. Next base: position 63,335,445 of record NC_138896.1, on the reverse strand, counting down.
TTACTTCATCAGTTTTGTTTTGTTTTTTAATGTTTTTGTTGGAGTATAATTGCTTTACAATGGTGTGTTAGTTTCTGCTTTATAACAAAGTGAATCAGTTATACATATACATATATCCCCATATGTCTTCTCTCTTGCTTCTCCCTCCCCCCCAACTTCATCAGCTTTTGTTTGTTTTTCTTTTCTTTTTTTCTTCCCCCTGCAGTGGAAGTGCAGATTCTTAACCACTGGACCACCAGGGAAGTCCCAGCTTTTGTTTGTTTTTCTGATTATGAACATAGTATATATAGCATACTTATTTTGGAAAACACAGAATATTAGAAGAAAAAAAATTTTTTTAACCCACTATTTGCTAACAGCTACTATCAAAATTTTGATATATTACCTTTCTGGCTTTTTTTGTGTGTTTGAGGTTTTTTACGTTGTTTTGAGAGTGTGTATTCATGAATATATACAGTTCTGTAGCTTGCTTTCTTTGCAGTCACCTCATTCGTATTATCACAAATTCTTTGCAACCATTATCTGTATTGGCTGCGTAATTTGTGTCATAATTTAGTTAGCCATTTCTTTATTTTAAATAATTGCCATAATAATCATCTATCACTATGCCTAAGGTTTTTTGGTTTTTTTTTTTTAATTTCTCATTATTTTTTAGAAGTAGATTTACTAGGCCTAAGTGTTTGAATTGTTTTAAGGCTCTTGCTTCATACTGCCAAACTGCTTTCCATAGTAATCTCAGTCCTCTCTGCTCTTACCAGCTGTACATAAGAACCACTCCTTTGGCTCTGCCTTCATTGCTGCTGAGTAGTCCAATTCTTTTAAATTGTTGTTAATATAATTTTTTAAGTTATAATATCTATTTATTCTCAAGTGGATTTCTTTGATTAATAACAAGAGTATTTTTTTTAAAACTGTTAGCCATTTATGTTTCCAACAAACATTAAACACCTACCATGTAATGGCAACTATGGAAATGACGTGATTCTGCCCTTAAGTAGTGTGATTTGGGAGATGAACATAAAAAGAATAAACAAGGCAGAGTAAAATAATTGGTAATAGAGTGACATCTCCTCTTGAGATGGAAATGAAGAGGACAAAGCAACCAGTACCGTTCCTGGGGATTAGGAAAGGCCATGAAAGAAGTAGCTTTGTATTTCATTGTCTGAGTATCATGCTTTACATTGACAGCTTTATGATACTGAATTTCTATTCAAGAACATTACATATCGTTCCATTTGTTCATACTGCCTTTGTCTGTTTCAGGCCTGTTTTAAAATTGCATTCAGGTAGATCTTACATATTCTGGTTACGTTGATTCTTTGAAATAGGAATCTTTTCTGATGTTTTCTAATTGATCATTGTTTGCATACATGAAAATATTTAATTTTTGTATATTAATTTTGTACCCAGCAACCTTAGTAAATTTTTTATTGTTCATAGCAATTTATACTATATATTTTTACATATATGAGAATATATCTTTTAGTATCTCAGCTGTGGAATGGTGGTCAAACATTTTGTAGATTTTATATTTTGATACGTATTACCAAACTGCTTTCTATCAGTGATGTACCAATTTACACTTCTACAAAAAGAGTACAAGAGGGCCCATTTCCCCTGTATGTGCTTATGATTTGGTCACTGTTTTTTTGGGTTTTTTAAAATAATTTTTTTGTTTTGTTTTGTTTTGTTTTGGCTGTGTTGGGTCTTTGTTGCTGCACACGGGCTTTCTCTAGTTGCGGCGAGCGGAGGCTACTCTTCGTTGAGGTGTGCGGGCCTCTCACTGTGGTGGCCTCTCCCATTGCAGAGCATGGGCTCTAGGCACGCAGGCTTCAGTAGCTGTGGCTCACGGGCTCCAGAGCTTAGGCTCAGTTGTAGCGCATGGGCCCAGTTGCTCTGCAGCACGTGGGATCTTCCCAGACCAGGGCTCGAACCCGTGTCCTCTGTATTGGCAGGCAGACTCTTAACCACTGCGCCACCAGGGAAGCCCTGGTCAGTGTTTTAAAACTTTGCTAGCTAGATGACGAATACTGTCTTTTGTTTATTTTTCTTTCATTTCTTTGATTATTAGTGTTATCGTGTTTATTGGTCATTTTCTGCTTATTCATATCTTTTCTACATATTTCTTTTATTTACTAGAACTGCTAACCCTTTGTCACATGTTGCACGTTTTCCCATTTGTTTGCCTTTCAGTGTTTTTTTTTTTGTTTTTTTTTTTTTAAGTCTTAGAAAATCTTTCATGTAGTCAAACAGCAGTATTTTCCTTTGTGGTCTCCTTCTCCATAAAATTATTAGTTTTTAAATCACCTGTATTTTCTTCAGACATTTTCATTGTTTCGTTTTTACATTTAAGCTTTAGTCCATCTAAAGTTTATCTTGATATACAGAATGACATAGGAATCCAGTTTGTTTGTTTGCTTGTTTGTTTTTTTTTAACCCAAGTGGCTTTCAGTAGTTCTAATGCTATTTACTCAATAATTCATCTTTTCTTTGAAGAATTTTAAAACATGCTTTATGGGTTAATTGATTAATTTTATGAAAAACACTCACCATGGATCCATACCTCACACTGTAAGCCAAAGTAAATTGCAGATGGGTCTAGGAGTTAAATTTAAAAAATAAGAAGAAAATGTGATTCCTTATTTATTCTAACTCTTTAAGGGAAGAGAAGTTTGAATCAACTTTAATAAGTAAGATATGCTCTAACTGCAATGCTGTTAGGGCTTGGGCAAGCACATACCAAGGTGTTTATGCTCTTTGACCTAGTAATTCTGATTTGAGGAGGCTACCTTAAGGAAATGGTTCAGAAAGAGGGAAAATAAGTAATGTGTCTAAAGGTAGTCCCCGCAAAGGATTTATAATGTTTAGAAGTTGGGCACAACCAAATTCCCCCAGACAGAGAAAGTACTACACAGCCCATGGTGTTTTGACCTGGGGGTAGACTGACACTGTCATATTTGACAGTTTTGTGCACTCAGTTTCTGTGCATTGATAAGCTGGTAGAAAAGCAGACTCCCAGATAGCTTGCACATACTTCTTCAATATGTAAAAGACTTGTATATGTTCATTTAAGAGATTGGAATAGGATTTGAAGGCAATTATTCAAGAAATATTAAGTATCTCCCACATCAAGCTTAAGCCCCTGCCATAAAGTACATTCAAGTTGGAGTAAAAGACATTTACACAAATAATTACAATACAGTGTGACAAATGTTATATAATAAAAGTATGCATGAGTGTGGGAGCACATAGGAGCTTGGTTAGATGGAAGAACTGGGAGGGTGGGGGGAGGGGTGGGTGGTTTAGGGAAGGATTTACAGAGGGTGAAAAAGTGAAATCTCATTGCTGTTTCAGTTTGGTTTCATGAGCACCCTCATTACTAGTCAGGTTGAGTATCTTTTCATATGTTATGAACTACCTAGTACTGTTCTTTGCCCATTTAACTTTTGGAATATTGGTCTCTTTTTTTTGGCTGCACCGTGTGGCTTACAGGATCTTAGTTCCCCAACCAGGGATTGAACCTGGTCCCTGGCAGTGAAAGCGCCAAGTCCTAACAGGACAACCAGGGAATTCCCGGATGCTATTATTTCTTAATTTCCTGTTTTTTGATTGTTCAGTGCTAATGTACAGAAATACCACTGGTTTTTGTATATTGATATTTATCCGACAGCCTTGCTGAACTTACTTAGTTCTGATAGTTTTTTGGTAGATTCTTTAGGATTTTCTATATACAAATTTTGCAAACAGAGATAGTTTTATGTCTTCTTTTCCAGTCTGGGTGCCTTTTATTTCTTTCTTTTGCCTCATTGCCCTGGCTAGAACCTCCAGTACTGTTGCATAGAAGTGGCAGGAGCAGACATCCTTTTCTTGTTCCTGCTTCTACAGGGAAAGCATTCAATCATTCACCATTAAGTATGATGTTAGCTTTAAATTTTTTGTAGGTGTCCTGTATCAGGTTGAGGAAGTTCCCTTCTATTCCTACTTTGTTGAGTGTTCTTATCATGAAGGAGTTTTGGATTTTGCCAAACACTTTTTCTCTATCTGTGAGATGATTATGTGAGTTTTGTCCTTTATACAGTTGATATGGTATATTACATTAATTGATTATCTGATGTTATACCAGCATTTGCATTCCTGTGATAAATCCCACTTGGTCATAGTGTATAATCCTTTTTTATATGTTGCTGGATTCAGTTAGCTAATACTTTGTTGAGGATTCTTATGTCTGTATTCATAAGATATGTTTGTAGTTTTCTCTTTTTTTGTCATATCTTTGCCTGGTTTTGGTATCTAGGTAATACTGGTCTCATAGAATGAGTTGGGACGTGTTCCCACCTTTCCTATTTATTGGAAGAGTTTGTGAAGAATTGGTATTCATTCTTTTAATGTTTGGCAGAATTCACCAGTGATACAATCTGGGCCTGGGCTTTTTTCTTTGTGGGTAGTTTTTTGGTTACTGATTTAATTTCTTTACTTATTATAGAACTATTCAGATTTTCTATGTTCTGAGTCAATTTTAGTGGTTTGTGTCTTTCTACGATTTTAGCCATTTTATCTTAAGTTGTTCAATTTATTGGCACAGAATCATTCATGGTATTCCTTTATAATCCTTTTTTTATTTCTGTAAGATCAGTGGTAATTCTGGGGCGGGGGGATGTGACTTTTGTACTTAGTTTTTAAGGCTGTAGGTTTGAGGTAGCAAACTGGGATGAGGAAGAGCAATTCAGGAAGAGAAAGGGGCAAGGGCAGTGATAGAGAAGCAAGCAAAAACATGACATGTTTGGGGATCTCTACATAGTTTTCCATGCCTAGAGTCTCCGGGCATAAAGGGTACTAACAAGAAGTGAAGCCAGAAAAATAGGCAGATACAGGGTGAAGGCAGCCCTTGGGCTGTTCTAGTCATTTGTGCTTTATCCTATAAGCAGTGAAGGGTTATTTGTTTTGAGCAGGTGAGTGACATGATCAAATATACTTATTGGAAAGATAATTAGCAATGGAGTGGACATGGATTAGAGGAGTGGGGAGTATTGGAGGTAGGGAACCCTGTCTTTTTCTTGCAGGCTTCACCAAAGATTGCAGAAAGTAACCAGCTTCCTCTCTCATTCTGATATTTTTCTCCCAAATCCCTTAAAGCCCAATAGGCCCATACATAGTCTGATTTCTTTACTAAAATTTCAGATCATTTAACCAGCTAATTAGCTACTGTATATATAAAAGTTGCTCATTTCTTAACCATTTTCCATCTCAGTTTAACCACTTGCAACACTTCTATTCCTTAAAACACTTCTACTTCCTTAAAGAAAGAGAACCTTCCTTTCCACCAGCATCCTGCTTAAATTGTGAAACCAGTCTTGATACAATCACTGTGGATAAGGAAACTGGAGTACTGGTATTGGATAGGCCTAGGACACATGCCCATCCCTACTACCAAGTGAAGCAGTGTAGTGTGATGGGCAGTCCTGCCCAAAATCCAGAGAGAGGGGCAGTTGAGATGAGATATGAGGGCCTGATCTAAGAATGTAGTTCACTTTAACATTTATTGGATGTTATCCATTTTCACACTCTCATAAACTTAAAGAAGTTGATAATAAAGTAAAATAGTTACACTCCTTTCTCATGTCTTTTCTCTCTATTTAGGTAGAAGAATAGTGTTTTTATACTCAAATAGAAGATGTTACTATTATTTACATAATTTTACTTATTAGATAATTTGGGGAACTAGTTCATAATTTTTCTCACGTTTGGATGGTGAAAATAAGTTTTCAAAACATTTAAAATATATATAATTTCACATTTTAAAATATTTGAGAATGTTAGAGTAGAAAAGAGGTTAACTAGTTTAGCCTCATTATTTTATAGATGTTTTCATGGTTTTTAATGTCTCTATATTTTTTCTTTTTGTTCTGTATTTCTTCTCTTTTATATTTAATTAAGTGAGGGAGTCTAACCTAGACCTGATATTTTTGTGAAATGAATTTTAAAATTCTGTTTCTCAATTTTGGAAGGAGAATTCTAAGCATTAAATTGCTTTTTCATGGATTTTTTTTTTCCCTGTAGGTTAATTGCTTTCAAGTAATTAAAAAGTGTTTATACACTTGACTTCAAAAATTAAAGATTGCCTTCCAAGTTTTTAGGTATATTTTCTTTATTTTAGAGTTCCCATCTTCCTAGCAAGAAGAAAATAAAAAGACAGCTCTTTATAAGCCAAATGGTTCTTTTTGTCCCATCCAACTTCTTGAGCCTCAGGTGTGAACCACCTACGAAAGATCCCATGTTCTTTCTCTGGTTCTTCCTTGCACCTGTTTTTTCAGAATCCTTTCTATGTTTCCATCTGCTCCCTGAAGGCAAAGAGCTTAGAAGTATCCCAGAATGAATTTTATGTTAATCCATTTACAACATTCTGTCAGTGTAGCATTCTGCTTTGTACCCTCATTTAATAAAAATCTTCTCCTTTTTGTATGCATATAAAAGTTTCCTTCTAGCTTGTTTTAAAGTCATTTGAAGATCTTGTTTTCACTAACACAGGGATATGATAATATATGCATTTTTAATTCCTTTTACCAGAGTGGGAAACCATGACTGAGAATGAGGAGGTGACATCAAAGTCAAGCCTATCTCAAAGAGCAGATTCTCAGAAAGGAACATCAAAAAGACTTCAAGGAAGTGTTCCCCAGGTTCTTGACTTTGAGGAAGAGTATGAATGGCAAGTTTTAGCAAGTCAGTGGGGAAATGAAACAAGGGAAAGAGATACACTGAAGAAAGTTTCCCTGTGTGAACGAGACAAGAAGAAAAGGACTCCACCAGAAAAACGAGGCCAAAAGTGGAAGGAATTTGGAGAAAGCTTGACTTCAGATTCAGCTTTTTCTGAAAGTTTAATAGGCACTGAAGGAAAGAAGCTTTATAAATGTGATATATGTTGTAAACATTTCAATAAAATCTCTCATCTTATAAACCATCGGAGGATCCACACTGGGGAGAAACCTCATAAATGTAAGGAGTGTGGAAAAGGCTTTATTCAGCGCTCAAGCCTTCTGATGCATTTACGGAACCATTCTGGGGAGAAACCTTATAAATGTAATGAATGTGGGAAAGCCTTCTCTCAAAGTGCTTACCTTCTAAACCATCAGAGAATCCACACTGGGGAGAAACCTTATAAATGTAAGGAGTGTGGAAAGGGCTTCTATAGGCACTCAGGCCTTATTATACATCTAAGGCGCCATTCTGGGGAGAGACCTTATAAATGTAATGAGTGTGGCAAAGTTTTCTCTCAAAATGCTTACCTCATTGATCACCAGAGGCTCCACAAAGGAGAAGAACCTTATAAATGTAACAAGTGTCAGAAAGCTTTCATTCTGAAGAAGAGCCTCATTCTGCACCAGAGAATCCACTCCGGGGAAAAACCCTATAAATGTGACGAATGTGGAAAAACCTTTGCCCAGACCACTTACCTTGTTGACCATCAGCGGCTCCACAGCACAGAGAACCCATATAAATGTAAAGAATGTGGAAAAGTTTTCATTCGAAGCAAAAGCCTCCTCTTACACCAGAGAGTTCACACAGAAAAGAAGACCTTTGGTTGTAAAAAATGTGGGAAGATTTTCACTTCTAAGTCAAGCCTCATTGACCATAAGAGGATGCATAGCAGAGAGAAGCCTTATAAATGTACTGAATGTGGGAAAGCCTTTACTCAGAGTGCTTACCTTTTTGACCATCAGAGACTCCACAATGGGGAGAAGCCCTACGAATGTAATGAATGTGGGAAAGTTTTCATTCTGAAAAAGAGCCTCATTTTACATCAAAGGTTCCACACAGGAGAGAATCTCTATGAATGTAAAGACTGTGGCAAGGTCTTTGGTTCTAACAGAAACCTCATTGACCACGAGAGACTCCACAATGGGGAAAAGCCCTATGAATGTCGAGAGTGTGGAAAAACCTTCATTATGAGCAAGAGTTTCATGGTCCATCAGAAGCTCCATACACAGGAGAAAGCCTACAAATGTGAGGATTGTGGGAAGGCTTTCAGTTACAATTCAAGCCTGCTCGTACATCGGAGAATCCACACCGGGGAAAAGCCCTTTGAATGCAGTGAGTGTGGTAGAGCTTTCAGCTCTAACAGAAACCTCATTGAACATAAGAGAATCCACAGTGGTGAGAAACCCTATGAGTGTAATGAGTGTGGCAAATGCTTCATTCTGAAGAAAAGCCTCATTGGCCATCAGAGGATTCACACAAGGGAAAAGTCTTATAAATGTAATGACTGTGGGAAAGTCTTCAGTTACCGCTCAAACCTTATAGCCCATCAGAGAATCCACACTGGTGAGAAGCCCTATGCATGTAATGAGTGTGGGAAGGGCTTTACTTACAACAGAAATCTTATTGAACATCAAAGAATTCACAGTGGGGAAAAAACCTATGAATGTCATATATGTAGGAAAGTCCTTACCTCTAGTAGAAATCTTATGGTACATCAAAGAATCCATACTGGAGAGAAACCTTATAAATGTAATGAGTGTGGAAAAGACTTCAGTCAGAATAAAAACCTTGTTGTACATCAGAGAATGCACACTGGGGAAAAACCATATGAGTGTGAAAAGTGTAGAAAATCTTTTACTTCTAAGAGGAATTTAGTTGGCCATCAGAGAATCCACACAGGGGAGAAACCATATGGGTGTAACGATTGTAGTAAAGTTTTTAGGCAAAGAAAAAACCTTACTGTACATCAGAAAATTCATACAGATGAAAAAAACTGTGAATGTGATGAGTCTGAAAAAGAATTCTCTCAGACTTCAGACCTTCATCTTCAACAAAAAATCCATTCTGTGGAGGAATTCTCTTGGCTCCAAAATGCCAATGAGTCCAAGACAGAGATTCAGAAAATCTAGTATCATGTGTCAAATGGAATAGAATCCCTGCCTACTTAAGTAACTGTTGGATAAATGGCAGCATGTGGTTTTTATAAGGAAAAAAAGTCATGATCACCCTTAGACAAGTATGTTGCATGAGAAAGAAAGTTAATCTAGACTTTAAGACTACAAAAACATAAGCCAAATTCTAGTTAAATACTCTGTCCCAAACCATTTGTTATGAACCTAGAAAAGGACCTTGGAGCGATCAGAGATTCTGAAGAAATTGGGTTATGTTTTATAAGATGTAATGGTGTCATTGTAAATGACAGCAAAAATATCTTGGTATTAAAAAGTGTACATTTTTAAAAAGGTATATACACATTGTACATTTTAAAGATAGTATTACTGCTAGAGAAAGTTTCTACAGACAGTATGATTAAGACATATCAAACATGGAGTTGGGTGGGCAAGAGTCTGCTGTTTGAGGACAACTTAAGTACACTGGATTTGGAATCAGAAAACCTAGGTTTGGGTCCTGGCTCTTTCTCTTACTAGCTCTGTGATGTTATTAAGTCAGCCTCTAAGTCTCAGTTTCTCTGTCAGTCAGATATTGGTATAATGCCTGCTTCATAGCGTTGTTGTGAGCATTCAGTAAAAGGATCACGTGAAAGTACTTTATGAAACAATTTAGTTGTCAATAAAGTTGGATAAAAGAGGTAATGGTCAAAATCTAGAACATGGCATAATGTAATGTTTGTTCATTAAGTTAATATTAGGACTTCATGCACCTCCAAAGATTCATTTTTATAGTAAGAGGAAGTATGGTGGATAGTTAACTTTGGAATTTTGTACTTTAAAAAGACCTTTTTAAAACAGCTTTTTAGATGTCTAAGGGAGATAATAGATAATATATTAGTTTGTTTTTATGGAAAAAATATTGGCTTATTAAATAGTATGTCCAGCTATTAGTATGATGCCAAGAAAAACTATTTTTCAATCTTTGGATTTTAAAACTAGCGGACGTAGTGTCAAAATGGAGGGACAGTCCTGTGTTGCTTTACTTATCGACAGGAAAAAATCCTTAACCCCAACCCTTGAGCCGATTATCCCTGCTACTGTCATTCTGAATTCTAATCAGCATTTCATCATTACTAACATACAAATAGCTTGTTACTTAAGAAACAACATTCTGTCCCAGCGCTCAACTTACTACATAAGTTGTTTTACACAGAGCCAAGCCCTTCAAAGCTCTGATTAAACCAATTCAGAATCCACCTCTGAGTGGTCAGGCCCATTTACTCCCAGTGAACCAATCATTCATTCAGTCTGTACCCTTTTGTACATTTGTAAATTTATTTCTTCCTGTATTCTTTATTTGATAATTTTGTGTTGTAATTCTCAGAACTCCAGTTCTGTCACTGGAGTATAAATACCTTAATATTAGGATTGTGTTTTCTAATACTAGCAGCATTGAAGTGGTGTGTTGATTATAATAAGTGTTATTAATTCAACCCCAAAGTCCCTTGAGGGCTGGTTCCTCATTAGACTGAAAGGACCAAGAGTGAAAACTGGAAGGGGTCCAGGTTAAAAGTCTGAAGACCCTATGAGTCAGATTCTGCCACTCTTCCTTGGACAAATGCCTTCATTTCTTGGAGCCTTGATTTCCTTATCTGTTGAACAGAAGGAAGAATATCTACCTCACCAAGTTGTTATGAGGTAATGAATATGAAGATGCTTTATGTCCATACAGAAGAAGCACCCCGGATTATGTAATTACACAGGGAAGGATGTACTTTAACAATGAAGAGAGCTGGCATTTACCTCTTAATCAGTTTAACAAAATGTAACATTGCTAAAAGACTGAGACAACTCACATAATGTGCCTCTCCGCATGTAATGCAATAAAGCCAAAAGTATAACCTGAATTTATCAAGCTTCTTAGACCTGATTGCCAGTTTACAGGAAACACAGGAGGCAGAGGAACAAGATAAAAGACACCATGAGAAACAAGTTTAAAACGTGGGATATTGTGTAAGAAAACTACTGGGAGAATCCCCTGGCGGTCCAGTGGTTAGGACTCCGTGCTTTCATTGCTGAGGGCGCAGGTTTGATCTCTGGTCGGGCAACTAAGACCCACAAGCCAAGCGGCACGGCCAAAAAAGAAAAAAAAAAACTGGATTCTTCAAAAAGATACAATGAAAAAGGGAGGGGTGATAATTGTTGATGCTGGGTGAATATTGAGAGTTCATTGTACTGCTTTTGTATATGTATGAAATTTTCCATAATGAAAGGTATAAAAAGTGGAGGGGAGGGTTGTTTTTAAAAGATACTAAAGAGCCATAAGATACTGAGCCAGGAATAGACTCACAGATGCCCAATAGATTTTTGACAGGTGCAAAAGCAATTCAGTAGAGGAGAGATAGCCTTTCAACAAATGCTGCTGCAGCAATTGGATAGCCATAGGCAAAAAATAAAAATCACAGCAGGAACTAAGACTAAGCAAAGAATTCTTAGACATATCAAAAGCATGCTCCATAAAAGGAAAAAAATGATAAATTGAACCTCGTCAAAATTAAAATAATTTTCTCTCCAAAAGACTCTTTAAAGAGGATGAAAAAGCATTACAGACTGGGAGAAAATATTTGCAAATCATATATCCAACACAGGATTTGTATCTAGACTAAAGAATTCTCAAAACTCAGCAGTAATAAATAGATCCAATTAGAAAACGGGCAAAAGACATGAACAGATACTTATGGCAAATGAAAAGACGTTCAACATCATTAGCCATTAGGGAAATGCAAGTTAAAAATCTGCACAGCTATCAGAGTAGCTTTTTAAAAAAAGTTTTAACACCAAATGCTGGCAAGGATGCAAAGGAACTGAATCTTTTACATTGCCAGGAATGAGAAAAATTACAGCCACTCTGGGGAATAATTTGGCAGTTTCGTATAAAACCAAACATGCACTTGCCATATACCCGGTATTTGCACTCCTGAGCATTTATTCCAGAGAAGTGAAAACTCGTGTTCACAAAAAAACCTGTACGTGACTGTTAAAAGCAGTTTTATTTGTAATAGTCAAAATCTGTAACCCAAATATCCTTCAACAGGTGGTTAAAACAAACTGCAGTATATCTATACCATGTAATACTACTCTGCAATAAAATGGAATGACCTATTGATACCTGCAGTGACTCAAGTGTATTCCAAGAGAATTATGCTGAGTGAAAAAAATCCAATAAAATGTATGGTCACATTTATATAATATTCTAAAGTGACAAAAGTATACACATGAAAGTATACAGATTAGTGGTTGCCAGAGGTTGTGGGTAGTGGGAGGGAGCAGGGGAAGAGGGAGGGGTAGCACTTAGGGAGGCCTTGGTGGTGTTGGAACAGTTGTGTATCTTGATTGTGATGGTGGTTACACAAATCTACACGTGATAAAATGACAAAGTGTACACACACATTGTACCAATATCAATTTCCTGATTTTTTAATATTAAACTATGTAAGATGTACCCTTTGGGGGAAACTAGTTGAAGGGTATTATCTTTGCAACTTCTGTGAATCTGTAAATTCAAAATAAAAAGCAAAACTAAAGAGCCGTACCAAATGCAGTGTGTGAAACTGATTTGGAAAAACAGAATTATGAAATATATATTTTAGGACAGTTGGAAATTTGAAAATGACCGGTTATTAGATGGTTTCACGGAATTATTGTTAATTTTCCTACCTGTAATGATGGTATTGTTAGTTTGGAGATGATTCTTATTACTGAAGGATGCCTATTGAAGTATTTGGAATGAAGTGTTTTGATGATTACAACTTTAAAAAATGTCTTCAGTATATAGAGAGGTAAGGCAAACATAGCAAAGTGTTAATTGTTGAGTACAGAAGAAGGATACAGGCATTCGTTGTACCATTCTCTGTACTGTTTGATATTTCCAGAACATTTAGGGCAAAATTATCAGGGCCTTCCACAGAAGGATGCTTTGTAGCTTCAGGCTGTCGGGTGCGCGCCTCGGTTAAGTGGCCTTACCCGGCCTAGGGATGCCCCGCGCTCTGAGGCTCAGTGCCCCAATCCACCTGCACTCTTCCTCTAAGCGCTTTTGCCCCCATCGCTGGTCGGTAGCGATATTGGACACCCAACGAGAAGAGAGCACCTCCGAGATTCCTAGAGAGGCTGGCCTGGCGACTTGGGGAGCCGGAAGCCCATCCCCAGGCACTTCCTGTCCGGTCATTGTTCTCGCGCCGGTAGGCGCAGGGGTCCCGGTCGCTCGCCTTCTGCTCCAGAGCCCGCGAGCTCCGGCCGGGCTTCTTCTCCGCGCACGGTGAGCGGGGTTGGCGTGGCCTGGGCGCGAACGTCGGTGGTGAGGGAGGGGCCGTCCCAGGGGTCGCTCGCCCCGTCCTCTCCTCGGGGATCCCAGCCCTGTCTGTCCGGAGGCGGCTCCGCGCCCCGCCACCTCGGAAACTCGGCTCTCGCCTACTTATCGGGGGCCTAGCCCAGGGGAGGCTGGACACGGACCGCCCCAGGGGCCAGGGTCGACCCCACAACAGGACTGCGTGGGGCCTGGAGAAGGAGGAGATGCGTTGCCACGTTTGGAACTAGGGAAAGGACATTGAAAGGAAGCCCTTGTTAGGAGACTTTGCTGTGTAGGGCTGGAGGCCGATTAGAGTTTGATCAGCAGTCTGATGATAATACTCAAAGTAGGCAATCTTGCGTATAGATAGGTGAAACGAGTGTTAAGGGCCTTCCTCCCTGGTAGAATTCAGCTAGTCATGGAAAGAATAATTCTCCAGAATTAAGATGTGTTGCAGGACTGAAAATATTGCATTATTCAAGAGATGCAGTGTATACAATAAGTTGCCAGTAAGTTAATGTAGGATAAAGTATGTGATCACTTCAGTAGCAGCAAAAAGGGACTTAATGAAATGTAGAACTTTTTTTTTCTAATAAGACATGTAAAGGGGAATAGGAAATTTTCAGTTTCTTCATAACTAAAATGGTAAGGTTATTTTACTCACAAATTTAAAAAAAAAATCTGTTGGCTTGGCTATGATACAGGGGTACTGTTAAGTTGGTGGTGGTATGATTTGGTGCAGTCCTTTTAGACAGCAGTTTGGGGAACTTCCCTGGTGGTCCAGTGGTTAAGATTCCTCGCTCCCAATGCAGGGGGCCCGGGTTGATCCCTGGTCAGGGAACTAGATCCTGCATGCTGCAACTAAAAGATCCTGCATGTTGCAATGATGACCCAGCGCAGCCAAATAAGTAAATATTTTTAAAAATAAAATAGATTAAAAAAAGAAAGCAATTTGGCAATACATGTCACTCATAAAATCCTTCAATCAGTAATCCCACTATTGTAAAGGAATAACTCAGCAGCAGAAAATAACTATTTGCATGAAAAGAGTCTTAACAATTATTAAGAAAATAAACTGGAAACAAAAGTCCTTTTACTAAAGCAGTGGCTAATAAATAGGGGCTGGGGACTTCCCTGGTGACACAGTGGTTAGGGTTCGATCCCTGGTCAGGGAACTAGATTCCACATGCATGCCGCAACTAAGAGTTCGCATGACACAACTAAGGAATCAGCGAGCCGCAACTAAGACCTGGCACAACCAAATAAATAAATACTTTAAAATAAATAAATAGGGGCAGGTTAAGTAAATTATAATATAGCTGTAACTTAGAGTACCATGGTAGAAGGAGGTGGTGCTATATGTACTTATATTGAAACATCTACCTAAGACTATTGTGAAACATAGAAATTGAGTTCAAAAAGCAAACAGTTCAGGTTGCAGTCTTTTGTTCATGCTGTTGTCCTTGGTGATTAAAAAAAAACCAACCAAGCAAATGAAAAACTTTGCATTGTAATGTCCTTTCTTAAAAAGAAACCATGGTGATAATTGTGAAAATATGTATCCCCATAGTTAAAAAGTTTAAGTCATAATTGTCAGTATGGTTGGAGGTTTTTTCCTTAAAAGAAATGTCTTAAATTCTTTAATAAACAGCGATTATCTCTTTGGAGATGAACCAGGGGTAATTTTTCTTAATCATTTTCTGTATTTTTTAAGTTTACAATTAAAATATATTAACTTTATAATCAGGGGGAAAATCAATAAACATTATATAGAGGTGTTTGTAATGTGATTATTATGGGGATAAATTGCTTGTATACAGTACAACTCCTTCCATCCTCTTGAGGAGTAGAGCAGACACTGTAGCTGTAGTGGCTGCTGCCTAGACACTGGTGAAATTGGCTTGTGGGCGTGGTGGCATCCAGGCAGACCTCTGCTCTACTGCTAACAGTGTTTTCTGATTTCTCAGTAGACATTATTCATCCTGGCCCTGGGAAGAAACTCAAGAAGAAGCTTTTGAGACTTAAAGATTAGATGGGGCTTGACTTCTGCTGGGCAGCCCCCAGCTATAGGAGTTCCCCTGCTGAGCAGAGAGGATGACTACAGAATTGAGAGAGGCCATGACCCTGGCCCCTTGGGGCCCAGTGACAGTGAAAAAGGAGGAGGAAGAGGAGGAAAGCTTCGTGGGTCAGGCATCCAGCCAACAAGTGCACTCTGAAAACGTCAAAGTCTGGGCTCCTGGGGAGGGTCCTCAGACAGGCCTCGATGTATCGGAACAGGAGGAAAAGGTAAACAGTGGTCTAGGAGGAAGGAGACAGCTAAAGATCTCAAGTGATTTCAGAGGGGACCCTATCCCTCTGCTCCCACATCTGTAGTCTTGTTGCCTGGCGAGGGCTCTGGCCTCTAGTCTTTTGCAATATAATTGAAACATTATATTATTCTACTGATGTGACACTCGGTACTTTCTATAAACCAGTATTTCTCAAACTGTGCTACAGTTTGCAATTACCTGGGGAGCTTCTTATAAAATCATGATACCCATGCCATACCTCATGTCAATTAAACCAGTATCTCTGGGGGATGGGACCCAGACCTCTGTATTTAAAAAAAAAACTCTTCAGGTGATTTCAGGCAGGATTTGATAACTCTAACCTGTACTTCTCAAACTTTAATATGCATAGGAATCACCAGGGTGTGGGGGAGGGGATCTTGTTAAAATGCAGATTCTGATTCAGGAGGTCTGGGGTGTGGTCTGAGATTCTGCAGGTCTCACAAGCTCCCAGGTGATGGTGATTCTGCTGATCTGCAGACCACAATTTTAGTTTGTGAGGCTGTATGTTTTCAAACACACACCTTTCCATCACTAGCCAAATGAGGCCTGAGGTTCCCCAAAGCCTCTCTGTAATAATATGATTAGAGCCTTGCTTCTTTGATCTTTAGACCTTGGGAAAGTCTACTCTGGAAAATCTCCCCATATGCTCTCTTGTCTTGTGCTCTCACTGGCAAGTTAGGTTTGGGTGCTGAAGTGGACAATGAGATGAAATCAGAGTGATCAGGAGGAAGGTAGCAGGCTTGCTTCTCTGCCCACCCCACCTTGGGAATTAGGGAAGACTCTGGCTTCCTTTTCCTTTTTTTATCTTTAAATGTTTGGTATTTTTCTTTCTTTTCAAAAATTTTTTATTTTACCGTCTCCAAGAACAGGTGCTTATGTTCTCAACCTCAAAGCTAAAATTGTACCATCTCCCAGTGACAGTCTCCTCATAAACCCACCTGTGCCTGCTTGTTTCTAGGGTCAGAACATGTTCTGGGACATGACTGTAGTCCTGAAACCAACACAGGAGGCGTCTGCTGCATCGACCCCAGGCAGCTCCTCATTACCAGAGACTCTGGCCAAGAGTGAGCTACTGGAGACTCATGGGAACATGACCTGTCTAGGTGAGGTTCAACCCCAATTCAGAATCTGACCATTGAGGTTTCTCAAAATCTTTTCAGAGACTGGTGGTCTTGTCTCCTAACCTCAGCAACAGAGAGTATTGAGGTGTTGAAAGTGTCAGGGAGAGCTGGACAGAGGAATACTGAAAGATGCCTATGCATTTGTCACAGGAAATGGCTTATTTTGCACACAGTCTCAAGACACCAGACAAACACAGGTGAACTCCAAATTTACCTTTTAATCACATTTATTGTTCAGCAAGTTTCATATTTATTCACCCATGTAGACACATGTCCTCTTCATATGCTTCGTGTTTATTGTAGCTTGGTGAGCCTGCAAGAGAAGCTGGCTAAGGTAGGAAGGGTCACCTTTTGTGGTGATATTTTGAGGAAATGCCCTGGAGGTGTTCTGTTTTTATAGATCTTTGTGCAGATTCTAGAGGATTTTGAGCACTTGCGTCCGCCATGATGAGATTTTTTTTTTTTTTTTTTAATTTTTTTTTTTTTTTTTTTTAATTTATTTATTTATGGCTGTGTTGGGTCTTCATTTCTGTGCGAGGGCTTTCTCTAGTTGTGGCAAGTGGGGGCCACTCTTCATCGCGGTGCGCAGGCCTTTCACTGTTGTGGCCTCTCTTATTGCGGAGCACAGGCTCCAGATGCGCAGGCTCAGTAGTTGTGGCTCACGGGCCTAGTTGCTCCGCGGCATGTGGGATCTTCCCAGACCAGGGCTCGAACCCGTGTCTCCTGCATTAGCAGGCAGATTCTCAACCCCTGCGCCACCAGGGAAGCCCCATGATGAGATTTAAAGCTAGGTCTTCATGGAGGGTACTGATGGCTGGCTTATCACCTGGTTCTCTAAGCTGGGACTCAGGATGTGTCTGGCTAGCAGTGGCGGAAGCTTGCCTGTGAAGGAGTGACATGTAACTGTGGGTCAACAGTGTGGTAGCCATGAGTCCTGTGTTGTGGAAGCAATCCCTGGATGACTGCCAAGGCCCCTCTGGTACTCATATGCTATGAGTATAGGGCTGTGCCTGAATATCCTGAACCTATTCTCCTCCCTAGCCGATTACTCAGGCATTTGCAAACCAAGTCAGTTTCTTAAACCAGTGTTGTAGGGAAGGCTAGGATTGCCACCTTTCATTTTCTTGTCTCTTCTTTAATTCCCCAAACTCTCAGCAGCTTCTATTTCCCACTTTCTGCTTTCTGCTCCATTGTCTCTGGAGCGTTCCCCTGTGTATCACTTCTTTTCTGTTTCCTTGCTTTATCAGTCAGTCATTTATAGTCTTAATTCCAGCAGCTGCCCCCATCCACCAGGAATGGCCACTGTTTTCTTTCTCTGCTATTCCTAGCCAGGACTCACCTTTCTGCCAGCCATTTCTGTTGTAATAGGTAATGGCGAGGGACTTCCCTGGTGGTCCAGCGGTTAAGACTCTGAGCTCCCAATGCAGGGGGCCCGGGTTCGAACCCTGGTCAGGGAACTAGATCCCACAGGCCACAACTAAGCACCTGCATGCCGCAACTAAAGACCCTGCACGCAAAAAAAAAAAAAAAAAAAAAAAAGACCCTGCACGCTGCAATGAAGATCCCACATGCCACACAACTAAGACCTGGTGCAGCCAAGTAAATAAATATTAAAAAAAAAAAAAGGTAATAGCGAGATCACTGAGCTCTAGGAATTGAGAGAGAGACACGAGTGTAGTTGCTGCCCTACCTCTGATAACTCTTTGACCTTGAGCAAGTCCTTTCTCTTCTGGACGCCCATTTCCTATTCTATAAACTGGGGTTCATTCATTCAGTAAATACAGGATTCGTTGGGGGCCTGCTTCCTGGGTGCCAGCAGTGTGATAGGTGCTAGGGATATAGCAGTGAGTAAGAACAGCCTTGCTCTTTTTTAGCTTCCATACAACTGAAGGAGAACAGTTTCACCTTGATGATAAAATTGTATAATATATATGAAAGTACTTTGGAAATTTTGATGTTAATGTTTGTGAGTTTTATCTACAGTTTAGTATATATTCATTAATACTGAATTTATTAAAGTGTATACATTTAAAGCCAAGTTTTTAAGCTTTTAAGTATAACTTATTTTTATGTCCTTTATACATCTAGAAAAATTCAGAATATTTCACAAACAAAAAATGTTTTTACATAAAAACCAGGAAAGGAAGGGTGGAGAGGCAGTAGGGGAAAGAGGTAACAGGGAGAAAGTAAGATAAGAAGGAAGAAAAGAAGATGTAATAGCAGTTTTAAACTACAGGGAGAAAAATGGAGTAGATTGAGAAATCGGAACAGTAGTGATAGAAATAACCAGAAAAAGATTAGCCTTTCAGGGTTTTTTGTTGTTGTCGCATTCGGGGCTTTGCTGTATCCAGCGCTCAGGCACTCCCTTTCTCTGACACTGCCCTTCTTTCTGAATGACTGTGATGGCCTTAGCCTGGCAACCAAACGGGGCTGTCCTCCTTGCCCAGTATTGGTTTGTGCCTCACAACATCCCTGTCCCACCCACTCATCTTACTGGCTGGAGAGTTGCCCTGGCCTGTGCCAGTAGGATGTCTTTGGACATTAGATTCCCCTGTGCAGTTGCTGCATGACCTGCAGCTCACAGCTGAAGTCACACGCTTCCTGACCTTTATGACTTGACGATCCTATCCTTTTTCTAGGCCAAAAAAATCTGACATTTATTTTTTCTGTTTGCTGTTTCAGGTGCTGAAACCAAGAACCCACAGTTATTGGTTCCAAAAACTGAGATATGTGATGAAGCCGAAAAACCTTTCATAACACCAGGAAGAATCCAGAAAGTTGACTCTCCAGGACCTGAGTTAGGAGAAGGCTGTGAAAAAGGGAACATGTTAAAAAGGCAGAGAATAAAGAGGGAAAAGAAAGATTTCAGACAAGTGACAGTGAAGGACTGTCACATACCTGAAAACTTCAAAGAAGAGGAAGACCAGAAGTGTCACAAATCTGAGGAGAGATACAGCCTTGGTTCTGGCTCTGTTAAAAATCAGAAAAGCCAACCTGGGCAGAAACCTTTTACATGTAGCGTGTGTGGGAAAGGTTTTAGTCAGAGCGCAAACCTTGTAGTGCATCAGCGAATCCACACTGGAGAGAAACCCTTCGAATGTCACGAGTGTGGGAAGGCCTTCATTCAGAGTGCAAACCTTGTTGTGCATCAGCGAATCCACACTGGACAGAAACCGTATGTTTGTTCAAAGTGTGGGAAAGCCTTCACTCAGAGTTCAAATCTGACTGTACATCAAAAAATCCACTCCTTAGAGAAAACGTTTAAGTGCAGTGAATGCGAGAAAGCCTTCAGTTACAGCTCACAACTTGCCCGGCACCAGAAAGTCCACATTACAGAAAAATGCTATGAATGTAACGAGTGTGGGAAAACATTTACTCGGAGCTCAAACCTCATTGTCCACCAGAGGATCCACACCGGGGAGAAGCCCTTCGCCTGTAACGACTGTGGCAAAGCCTTCACCCAGAGCGCAAATCTTATTGTGCATCAGCGAAGCCATACTGGTGAGAAGCCATACGAGTGCAAAGAGTGCGGAAAAGCCTTTAGTTGTTTTTCACACCTTATCGTGCACCAGCGAATCCACACCGCGGAGAAACCTTACGACTGCAGCGAGTGCGGGAAGGCCTTCAGTCAGCTCTCTTGCCTTATCGTGCACCAGAGGATTCACAGCGGGGACCTTCCGTATGTGTGTAACGAGTGCGGGAAGGCCTTCACCTGCAGCTCTTACCTGCTGATTCATCAGAGGATCCATAATGGGGAGAAGCCGTACACGTGCAGTGAGTGTGGCAAGGCCTTCCGGCAGAGGTCGAGCCTCACCGTGCACCAGAGAACCCACACCGGGGAGAAGCCCTATGAGTGCGCCAAGTGCGGCGCGGCTTTCATCTCCAACTCACACCTCATGCGCCACCACAGAACCCATCTTGTTGAGAGCACATAGAGGACGAGGGAGACCTCCAGGTGCCAGTCAGAACTTCCCGCCCCTGCCCCCCACCCCCCAAGTCAGACACCTCTTGGCTGTTTTCTCCTCCTTGGTGAAAACGAGGCCTGCTCTGTCCTTAAAAGTAACAGTTTTCAGGAGTGCAGCGCAAAACACAAGAGGGGCATTTCAGAGGCTAATTTAAAGAAAATGAAAACGAAGGCCTCAAGGCAAGGATTTTGTTTTTCACTTGGTGCCCCAAGTGGTCATGGTGTCTGAAGTGGAATGTGGCTTTCTTAGAAATGGATCATACAGAGCTCAGTGATAAAGATCCCTTTGGGGGAAAGGCATTTTTCACTTAACTTTGTTTTTGAAAACTCTGGTAATTTCTTGGGCAACGGGCAGGTTATTGGTGGAGGTCTGCCTGATGGAATTCCGGAGCTTTGAACCTTGTATTCTAGTATTTTGGGTTAAGCAGCGACTCATTAAGGAAACCACTTGGGGTAGCAGTTCACCAACAACTCACCTATGAACATTTATAGGTTTTCCATTCCCGAGGTAATTAAAAAAAAAAAACCACCCTACTAACCATCTACTGCTCCTAACATGGATGGAAGTAGGAAACATTCGTTTCCCTCGTCGTCTGTACCTCATGAACGTTGGTGTGGTAAAGCTCTGGGGACCTCTGACGAGAGTCTCTTCTGACCGTTTCCCAGCCTGCATGGCCAAGCACTTGAGGACTGATGGAGACAGCCACAGACGCTGCTGGGCTGTGTCCCTTTGCTAAGGTCAACAGCTCTTCCCATAACTTAACCCCAGTTGCCGTTGCATTCCGTTTGAGTGAGACGCTGCTAGCAGCCCCCTTCCCAGATAGAGGCATCAGAGAATAAAGCTTCCCTGGAGGCATGCCCGCTTTGTCTCTGCTCTCATTCTGCTCAGGCCCAGGCGGGGGGCTCAGTTGGGTGTCATTGTCACTTTCTGGATGGTCTTTAGAAGAAATAATGGAGCCCTTCTAATTCTCAGAGGAGCCAAGAGGGAAATGAAAAGAGAGGGAGGAAGCAGAGTGGGATTCCTAAGGTCTTAATTTGTTTTTTTTTTAGAAGTTCAAAGGTATTGGAATATGCAAATTTTTAGAAGGATGAAGAAACTGGCTAAGGTAAGATACCTTTGTTACCATTGAGCCTTTACTCCTGGAAAAACAATTTCTACAACTATGCAATAGGTAGAGTTATGTAATAATATTGCCTTGTATTTATATAGAACTTGATTCTTTGTCTGTGTACCTTCATGTGTAGAGTCATGATACCTGGCACTTACCTCATACTTTCATATAGATCATTACCTTAATCTTTGTAACACTGAAAGAGGTGTTTGCCCCCTTTACCTGAGAGAGGTCATTTAACACAAGACCAAGTGACAAGTGACAGCCTGTATTCAGACCCAGGTCCTAAATCCAGGTTCCCTCTGTTCTTCTATGTTTATCCCATGTCTCACCACCTGTAACCCCACCCAGATCTGTGGGAAAGCCTGAGAAAAGGGTATATAGTCTCATTTTTAGGTGAGGAAGCTGAGGTGACAGATTTGGGGGTTTGCCTTAGGCAGTGTGACCAGCAAGCAGCAAATCTAAGGCTAGGGTTTGTCTCCTGATTTCTGGGTCTGTCTCCACTCCCGCTCTCAGCAAGCAAGAGTGTTTATCATAAATGCTATACCTGGTGAAAGCAGTTGGGGGCACCTCTCGTGCATAAGTCCACGCATTTATTGTATCATTTCTACAAGACTAAATATTAGTTAGCATAGCGTTTTATAGTTTACAGAGCACTTTCACGTACAGAAGGCATACACAAGAAAGCTTATTAACTTCTTAACTTTTTTTCCCCCTTTAACCACAATCTTTCATCAAAGCATGTGGGACAACTTCTCCCAGTTTCACTCTAAATCGTATAGACACAAATACAAAAACATCAATACAGTTCAAAAGTAAGAATCAAAAATGCTCATGCCCTCACAGACCCTGATAGTGACTCTTTCTGTCCCCTGTCTGGGAGTGGAAAGACCCAAAGACAACACCACATGTCTCCACTGAGATTAGGAACAAGTTAGGTTCTTCCCCCTGCATGATCAGGAGGCTTAGAGAGGGCGAGCAGGTCTGAAGATTTGGGGTAGATCCGTGACCCTGACCCACCAAGAGGCCAAAAGTGTGCTTTCCTGAAAGGTATCAGCTGGGATTTGTGACCATTAAGATGGTTAAACTGTTTGAGCCACACGTTGTATATTTATCCTCGTAATTGAATACTCAGTCATGACTGATTGTGATCTCCTGGCTAGAGATTTCTATTCATAGGGAGTTCAGAAGAGCTATCCAGGTGATTGTGATATAAAGCCAGGTTTGGGAATCACTGAACCACCGTTTTACAGCAGTGGTTTTTAACCTTGGCTGCATGTTAGAATCATCTAGGACACGTGAAAATTTTTCCATTTTAGGCCTCAGTATTTTTTAAAGCTTAGGAAGGGGATGAGCCACTACAGGCAAGTAAAACCTGCAGGCCACAAATGTGTGTGATCAAAGGTGGAGGGGAACTCCAGTATAAGGATCTGGATGCGCATTGTTCTGTTTCAGCAAAACAGGACAGTAACCACATTGCCTTCTGTGCCTCTCACAACCCTTGGCTGCTGGGACTCTGTGACCTAACTTCCTGTATTTGTAAAGTGAATATACCAAACATTTTACTTATATGAGCAAACCAAGTTCTACGTAACATGCTTTTCTGTTCCTCATTCAACAAAATGACTTTTTACATTTTTGCTTATATTTCATCTCCAGGTTTGGGTTTCCACAAATCTGCACCCAGGCTCAGGACCCCCGATGCTACACAAATCCTGTGAGCCTAGTAGGTTACTAGACAGATCAGTTCCTTCCCCAACTCATAACGACTTTCCCTCCCAATTAAATTCCAGCCCTCAAAATAAATTACCTCCCACTTTTTTCTGCAGGGTTTCTGATAGGAGAGGAGTGACTACCCTTTGTTGTCAGACTTGGCTTAGGTTTTCCTTTTCCTTGGGGTCATCTCCCTTCTTTCTGGGCTGGTCTTGCCAGAAGTAGATGGGAACTCTGAAGCCCCATTTTCTTAAGTTGCCAAGAGCTATCAGTCTTATAGCTCTCAGACAAAGAGTCAGACCTAGTGATGAGCATTAAGGGTAGAGCCAAGAAGTCTGTTTTTACCCTCAAATGAGACCAACAGATGTATGTTACGTGGAGCACTGGGATGAGAAAGTGAAATCATGTACAGGTGCTTTGGAGGCTCGGTGAGGAGAGATTCTTCATCAGCACACGTACACACACACCCCTCTCAAATACAATTGGCTGTGAATTCCTCTAGGCTCAGGAAGCTAGTCCTTTCTCTATGCTCTAGATCCCCTACCTCCCCTAGGTGGTTGTCCCTCTCCCACTTCTGTCACTTCTCCCGTTGTGTGCCTAACCTTTCTGGGGTCACAGCCCCTTTGAGAATCTGATGGAGGTTGTGGACCCTCTTTAGGAGAAACTCGGATTGCACTCTCAGTTCTGTGCTTATTTGTGGAGGCATATAAATTCCCTGAGGCCAATCCGTGGAGCCTCCAGGGCCTCAAGTCACACCTGGGGATGCACTACATAATCTCCCTCACATGCTACAAAATGGTGGCTTTTTAAAAAAATGAGGTCAGACTACGGAATCTCTAAGGATGTTGCCCAGATACATAACCTTTTCAATCTTGCTTCTCCTGGCTTCCCGCCCTCAGCAAATGGTGGCATTATCCAGCACCCAGACTGGAAACCCAGGAGGCATTTCTGGCTTCCGATGTATCATGCGTTGATTACAAAAATATTTATTATGCGCTCTCTTTGTGGCAAACATGGTGCTAGATCCTGGGTTGCCAAAGCAAATAAGGTCTACCATACCCCCTTTTCATGTCTCTCATGGGAAAGATGTCTGGGTCCCTCAACATGATTTACTGAGCTCTTACCAGCCTCATCACTTCACTTCACACGCACCTTTACTGCAGCCTGGAGGCACGTGCTTGCTCTTTTCGTGCCTTTGCTCACACTGTCCTCGGTGCCTGTGATACCTCACCACCACACCCCACAGCCCCTGTCTGCTTTGCCTAACATTTGGTTTCTTTTAAGATTTGGCTCAGACCCATCTCTGGGAAACCTCTGATTGCCCTGTGGCCAAGAAGTATATTTAGAAGTATCGAAGAGCATGATATTTGTATCCAGAGTTTTACTTTATGCTTTAAAGTGAAAAAAGTCTGGATTCAAAATTGTGTATATAGTACAGTTCTCACATAATGTTGTTATGTACACTATATACTATGAGAAAGTATATAGATAAACATGAAGGAAATATAAGAAAATGTTATAAATGGTTGACTTGTTCAGAGCCATACAAATGGTAAATTGCAGCGCCTGGGCTCAAACCCAGGTCCTAGGGATAATGGAATTATGGGTGATTAAAAGTTTTTTTTTTTAAGTAATTTCCATATTTTTTATAAGGAACAAAAATTTTATAATCAGGAAAAAATAAATTATTTATTGTAACTACAAATTTAGTTTTATTGTATTAACTGTAAACAGTATCTCAATTCTCCATTTTGTAGAATGGGGGATGCACCCTGCTTCTGTCTCCTCCCCTTGTCCACCTCTCTGCCTCTGACAATGTCAAGTCTGATAATTCTTGAATTCTGTTCTGAAACCATAGTCTTTTATGCTTTATTGATTTGTTCTGAAAGTTGAAATAAACAGCATGAATGTTATTATGACTGTGTAAATGTTGTTCACTGCAGACCTAAGTAGTTTATTGTGATTATATTTCCTTTTTGGAGCAGCATTTAATTTATTTATTTATTTTTTTTTAAATAAGATATGTGAGGTACATCCTTAACTTTTTTTTAAAATTTATTTATTTATTTTATTTATGGCTGTGTTGGGTCTTCGTTTCTCTGCGAGAGCTTTCTCAAGCGGGGGCCACTCTTCATCGCGGTGCGCGGGCCTCTCACTATCGCGGCCTCTCTCGTTGCGGAGCACAGACTCCAGACGCGCAGGCTCAGTAATTGTGGCTCACGGGCCCAGTTGCTCTGCGGCATGTGGGATCTTCCCAGACCAGGGCTCAAACCCGTGTCCCGTGCATTGGCAGACAGATTCTCAACCACTGCGCCACCAGGGAAGCCCCAGCATTTAATTTTTACCAAAGTTTCTGGTTGTCTTTCTTTTTCCCTTGTACTGGTTGCTTTTAACATATCCTCAGTTATTTTCAAATTCTCCGTCCAATTAGACACTCTTCCGAGTTCCCCTTTCTCCTGTATATATATATCCCTTCCAGAGACCTCCAGCCTTCTGCTCTAGTCTGTCCTTGATGTTCTTTTTTCTTTTAACTTTTTTTTTTTGGCCACGCCCTGCAGCATGTGGGATGTGGAATCTTAGTTCCCCAACCAGGGATCAAACCCACACCCCCTGCAGTGGAAGCACGGAGTCTTAACCACTGGACCGCCAGGGAGGTCCCTGTCCTTCATGTTCTCTCTGCCTACCGTCCAGTTGTTACACCGGGCTCCATTGCATCCTAAATTCCACATTCTTCCTTTCTTCGTTTACACACTCATTTCACTGCAGCACGTCAAGTCACTTGCAAGAAAGAGTATGTGGAAGGCAAAATTGTTGGGTGCTTATATATCTAAAACAACTGTCTCTGCCCTCACAGTTGATTGGTAGTTTGGCTCTGGAAGTCTAGATTGAAAAATTTCCCCCAAAGTTTGTAGGCATTGCTTCCCTGACTTATAACATCCAATGTTGCTAATGAGATGCCTGATTCCAGTCTGATTCTTATTTCTTTGACAATAAATAGAATTTACATTTTTGTGATGTTTCCCCACCCCTTTCAAGCTTTTAAAGTCTCTTGTTTATCCTTGATGTACTCAATTCCCTAATGTACTCTGAGATTTTTCAATCTAGCGACTCAGGTACTTCTACCTTTGGAAATTTTCTCATGTTATTTATGTGACAGTTCTCCATTTCCATATTTTTTTTTTCTATTTTCACTTTCTGGAATTCCTGTCAATCAAATGTTGGACCTTCTGAATTGATCATCACCTACTTTCTCTAGTATTTCCATTTCCTTGTGCCATTTTCTGGGAGAGTACCTTGATTATTTTTCAACCTTTCTAGTGAATTTTTTATTTTTGGCAGTAGTTAATTTCTAAGAGCCTTTTCTTGTTTTCAGTTTGTTCCTTTTTTGTAGCGTACTTTTCTCATTTAGAGATACCTCTCAAATCTGAGTATTCTAATTAGAAGGATTTTCCTAAAAGTCTCTTCTGTCACATGAATTGTCTCACCATCTTCGTTCACCTGCTCTGGGTCCTTTTTTCTCTTTATTTTGTTGACTCTCTTTGGAGACTTTCCTCAAATATGTTGTGGTTCTTAGTGATACACACACACACAAATACACGCATGTATCTGTGTGGTGGTAAGGTGGGTAGTGGGATTGGCTCAGTAAAAGGCTTCCATCTAGAGTGGTTGGTAATGAGCAAGCTGTTTCCCTGGAGACCTCTAAATGCCAGAATGCAGAGATCTTTTGGCTGGGGCGCTTACATTTTCTTAGCAAAAAACCCTTTGATGTTTTTGTCTGGGGTTTGGATGATGTAAGTGCTTCTCTAGAGTGGGAGAGAAGGGGATCAAATGTTATTACATACTTTCAGTTAATGCCCTTATTTTTAGCCCCACTTCTCTCTCTCACCCTTCGTTGCACCTGGGGTTTCCAAGTCCCAAGTCAGCTGGGGTTGGCAGGTATCCTGCCATCCTTCCACTATATTGCCCTCAACAAGTGTTTCAAGCCGTCACTCCCTCCACCCAACTTTCTCAGTTACCATTTCATCCATTTTCCATTTTCTAGAAATTTGTTCCCCTTGTCCCATCATTGTTATTTATATATTTTAAACAATTTTAGTACATTATTGTTTTAGGGGAAGCTGAACGATTTAAAAAAGAATGTTGATATCCTTTGATACAGTAGTACCACTTTTAGAAAGCTATCCTAAAAATGAATATTTTGACAATGGTATATATACTTATCAATGTTCATATTTTACAAAAATGGAAACAACCCAAGTGACTAACAACAGTGGAATGATTAAATTACAATGTGATGGAATATTATGCAACCACTAAAAATCATAATTTAAAGAGTATTTAGTGATATGATAAAACGTTCACAATAATATTAAATAAAAAAGGCAAAGTATAAAATTCAGTGGTGTGTACAGACAGCCCAGTTTCCTTAAATGTACATGTATAGAAAAGATTGGAAGGAAATAAGTGCATCAGGTATTAACAGCGGTTGAATTTTCCTGCATTGCCAACATTTTCTACAATGAGCCTGAATTACTTTTCCCTTTCAGAAGGGAAAAATTAATAAAAAGATCATGGCTTGTTTGGAGTGGTAAGGCATCCTTGTGGGGTATGGAATGGGTAGTGGGGAACAGCAGAATAAGGGTCTGGGGAAATAAAGTGGCCAGTTACCAAGGACCTAATGCCAGGCGAAGGGATTCAGCTGAGGCATATATGTAACCCCAATGTTTGTGACATGCAGCTGTGGCTGGAGTGTGGAGGCTGGGCTGGTGAGGGGAGAAAGGATCCGGGAAACCATATAGACAGCTTTTGTCAGAGTCCGAGAGAGACCCTAGGATTCTGACCCAAGCAGCGGCAGGTGCCAGAGGAGAAGGGACAGAGGGGATGAGCAGGCAGCCTTTGGGGCATGGAAGAGCAAGCAGCAAATTCCCAAGCCAGAAATCCAGCCCTCCACACCCTGTAAGGACCCAGGCTCGAGAGGTCCTGGTTTCTTTGTGGGGCTGCCCTGTGTCGCCATGGGTAGAAGGAGGCAACCCAAGTCCTAGCAGGCTACTTGGCTACCCAGGTCCCCCTGCTGGGCCAATAGCAAGGTTGTAAATGCTCTGTTAGTTGAGGGGTTCCTGTGTGCTAGGCACTGTGCTAAATGCCAAATGTTTCTTATCTCATTCCAACCTCACCTGAGGAGGGAAGTTCTCTTATCTCCATTTTCAAAGTCAGTAGTCACAGGATTAGAATAACTGAGGCCAAAGCCCATTCTCTCTTTTCCCAAGCTACTTTCTCAGTGCGCCTCCATGAACCCCTCTCCTCATCTAAAAGTGCTTTGTTAAATTGGGAGAACAGGGCTTGCCTGGGGTGAAAAGTTGAGTGGTACAAGAGCGGACAATGAAAAAGTCATCTCCCTCCCAGTCCAGAGTGCCCGAGGTAGGAGCACCTCAGAGATAACCGTTGTCAATTTCTTGGGGATCCTTCCAGACATGCATTTACAGTCTTTTGTATTCTCCCTTAAACACACACACACACACACACACACACACACACAGAGCTTAGGGTTCACTAAGCTTAGTGTGTCTTGGAGATGGTTCCGTGTTACCCTGTAAGGTCTACCTCATTCTTTTTTTCACTGCCGTGTGATAGTCTGTTGTGTGGATGTACCATGATTCATGAGCAAGTGTCCTATTGGTGGCCATGCAGCTTCTTTTCTATCTTTTGCTTTTGCAAACAATGCCATGCTGAATATTCCGGCACACTGTCCTTGGTATGTGCACGACTTTGCAGGATATATTGATAAAGGGTAGGTACTTTTGATATTTTGATAGAAATTGCAAATGCAGTTCCCAGTACAGTATGTGTACGAAAATGCCCACTTCCCTGAATCCTCTATAGAACTATTGTTTGTCTTTTCTGATCTGATAAATGAAAAATGCTCTCATGTTTTCACTTGCATTCAATTATGAGTGAAACTGAATATCATGTCTTGTGTTTAAAAGCCAGGTGTATTTCTTTTTTGTGTGAATTGCTTGCTCATGTTCTTAACAAGTTTTTCTGTTGGCTTGTTGATGCCCTTAGGAATTTATTTCTACCAATTCTGTAGTAAAGAAGTTACTCTTCTCATCTGCCAGACGTGTTGCAAACATTTTCCGCAGTTTACAGTTTAGTCCTTTTACTTTAGTTTTTGCTGTTCGGATATTTAGGATTTAATGTCAAATCAAAGACTTGCCCTCTTCAAGATTATACATTCTCCCATGATGTCGCCTAGTCTTTGAGACAGGTCCGTTTGAAATCCATTTTGTAGCAAGGACCGAGCTGGGTCCTGGCCCCGCAGCCCTCCCCTTTTCCTCGGAGTCCAGCGGGAGGAACTGAGCAGAAGCTCCACGAAGATGGAGACACCTCCCCGCTTCCTGGAGCTGCGGGGCAGCAGCCGGCAGCCGGGTGCTGCCACCCCGGCCGTTTCACTGGGCCGCTCGCAGGTCGCCGAGGGTCCGCGGTCTGGGAGAGGCAGGCTCGCGCCCGGGTGAGCCGGGGGTGGCGGCCCAGGGGAGGCGCAGCTGCCGGAGAAAGAGGGGATAGCCGGAAGGGGCGGGGTGGGCCAGGCTTGCTGGGGATGGAGGAGAGGGCGGGGTCCGCAGCCCCGGGCGAGGGAGAGAGAGGACGCGGCCGCAGTCCGGCGCTGGGAGCGGGTGTGTTGGGAAAGCGGAGGAGGGGCTGCAACCTGAGGTCAGCTTAAGGGGAGGAGGAAGGCTGCCACGGGGGTGGGGAGTGGGGGTAGTGGCCATGGGGCCGCGGCCCGCGCGGGGAGAATATGCGGTGGGGATGGGGAAGAGCAGAGACGTGGAGGAGAGCGTGCCGGGGCGGGGAAAGGGGTCGGACAGGGTGGGAGGGCGAGGGGCAGGGCGTTGGAAGAGGAGGGGCTCATACCAGCTCAAGGGCGGCTTCCTCCAAGACCCTGGGATCCCGGTCCTGCTGAGCTCATTTCGCCGGCCTCGGGCCGGTGGACACAAAGCAGACGTGCCGCTGCGGACGGGATTATTTTCCCAAAGCTCTTGTTGGGGAAGAGAGCATTCTAGACTGGCCCTGCCCCTCACTTACCTCCAACCCAGGACAAATCCCTAACCTCTCCGAACGTAAGTCCTCTCTTCCACTCCAGGTAGGAGGCTGGGATGAAATGAGTTTGAAATGGCTCTGTAACCGTTAAAAAGCTGCCTGGTTGCAGAGACCTGCCATATTCCTGCTGGAGGACAGGGTAGGCATGGATAAAAGAAGCCAAGCCTTACCTGACTGGGAAAACATTTTTACTTTCGCAGTTCAACATGGGGTGCAGTTCCTGCTGACTGCCTCACCCATAGACATCAGTGGCAGGAGCCGCGGAGAAGCTGTTCCTTTTTGTCCCCTGGTGGTGGTGGGCCCTCACCTGGGCAGGGACTGGGGACAGCAAAGGCCTTAGCCAAGCTCAGTCCTGCCCCTGGAGCTGGGCTGGATTCCCCCATCACTGGTGCTGGAAGTTACACCAAATCTACCTGAAGCTTGAGACTAAGGAGCAGAGGCCTTGGCTGTTGAGAGGGTAGGAAACAGGTCAGGGAGGGGAGATGTAAAGTCATAACTCAGGTCCCAAAAGGTAGAATCTGTTTAGATGAGAGTCCAAGGAACCACTGTGCTGAGGAAGGAGCCAGGTGGTTCTGTGACCCCTGGGGCCAGAAGCCATGAGGGGATGTCTCGGGAAGTAAGAGTCTCTAGCAGGGTCTCGACTGAGGCAAGAGCAGGATGGATGACCCCTGGTCCCAGACAGCTGTGGGTGCTGGAGAGGCTTCCAGTGCCCGGGGTGGCCTGGAGCACCTGTCCTTCCTTCCAGCCTGCCTTTGGAACAATGGGTGCCCACTGTCGTGAGCTGTGTTCACAGGAGGCCTGGTCCCAAAGCTGCCCCTGCCTCCTTCAAGAGCCAGTGACCCTCCCAGGATGGG
Organism: Balaenoptera physalus; assembly: GCF_965194825.1. Lineage (NCBI taxonomy): Eukaryota > Metazoa > Chordata > Mammalia > Artiodactyla > Balaenopteridae > Balaenoptera > Balaenoptera physalus. The sequence continues at coordinate 63,304,044 of NC_138896.1, read as the reverse complement.
CCAGCTCTGTGATGAACAGTGTTTACTGCCCCTTCAGGTGACACTCCCTGAGCCCTAAGAAGTCACAGTCAGGAACACATCAGGGTTTCTTCTTTGCCATCAGGGAGTTGAGTGAGAATGCGATGCACGCGAGTGAGGATAAGCCCCGTGAGCCTGACAGAGGAGGAGCCCCGGCTGTGGCTCTAGCCTTGGGAACACCACCGGCAGGGCTGAGCAGAGCTCCCATTTGGAGCCTGGTGGACCACCGCTGGCCGTGAGAGGTGGGGAGACAGGCTGGCCCTAGAAGAGGGTGAGAAAAGGACCAGGGGTTGCCAGGGCAGGGGTGGGACTCACCTTCTGGCCTTCTCATAAGCCATTCTTGGTTCCCCCGTGGGTCCTGGACCTTTAGGTGTATTAGCGCAGATGCACTGGGCTCATTTCTTTCTTATTAACCCAGTGTCAGAGTGGCCAGCTCGTACTGAGTGCTGAGTGCCAGGCAGCCCTGAGGGTCATCTGAGGACCTGCTCTGCCTCTGGCTTGTTGGGTCATCTCTGGGAAGCCACAGACTCCTCACCAGCCCAGCCAGCTTCCCAGTCAATTTCCTCACCTGCCCAGCCAGCGTCACAGGGTGGTGAGCTTCAAGGAGACGGGGCCAGGACGAGGCTGTGAACTGTCAGTCATGTCGCATTGCTGTGATCATTAGTCAGGCTGAGCTCCCTGTCCAAGAAGAGAAGGTGTGCTTTGGGAGGGATGCTTTTGTGACTGTGTGGGGCCCACATCCCCTCCTGGAGATGACTCTTCAGCATATGCCTCTTTTTTTTTTTTTTGGCTGTGCTGGGTCTTCGTTGCTGCGCGCGGGCTTTCTCTAGTTGCGGCAAGCGGGGTCTACTCTTCGTTACGGTGAGCGAGCTTCTCATTGCGGTGGCTTCTCTTGTTGTGGAGCACGGGCTCTAGGCATGTGGGCTTCAGTAGTTGCGGCACGCAAGCTCAGTAGTTGTGGCTCGCGGGCTCTAGAGCGCAGGCTCAGTAGCAGTAGTTGTGGCACACAGGCTTAGTTGCTCCGTGGCATGTGGGATCTTTCTGGACCAGGGCTCAAACCTGTGTCCCCTGCATTGGCAGGTGGATTCTTAACCACTGCGCCACCAGGGAAGTCCCTCCTCTTGGTAGATTTGAGGGCAGGGATTATGCCTAGCCAGCACTGTGTCATCACAGAGACCTGCACCAATGTACCAGGTTAGGAAGGCTGTAGGCATCATAGGATTCAGCTGTGGCCCTGCAAAAACTCATAGCCTCGTTGGGAAGATAAAATGGACAGATGGGAAAGAGAAACCTAATTCACAAAAAAATATGAAGTCATTTTGTCAAAGCAGTGGGGCTGGATAGCCGAGGTGGTTGAGGAGACAGGAGAGGGCCAATCACTGGGAGCTTGGGGAGGGGCAGACCAAGACTCCCTGAGGGAGGTGCGACCTGAGCCGGTCCCAGATGATGGACAGCTGGGTGGCTGGGTGGCTGGGCAGTTGCGGTGAGTAGAAGGACGAGGATTGACCGCTCCAGGCCATGAAGAAGACGAGAGAAAAGAAACAGGCAAGAAATCTTTTTTAGGGAGCATGAATATGACCAGAAAGTTCAGGGAAGCCGAGAAGGGGGTTAGGGGATGGGAGATAAGACCACAGTGAGGGCTCAGGCTGGACTGAGGTACACCCTGGCCACCTCTACCCTCCAAACTGTTCTTTGCTCTTCGAGAATGTGCTCAAAAACAGTTTGACCAGGTATCACTGTTTCCCGGTGTTGGGCTTGAGTCTTGCCTCCCTGGCTCTCCCAGTCCCAAAGGGAGGAAACTGAACTGCTCGGCTAAGGAGCTGCCTTGGCGTTTTGACGCTCCCCTGCTTCTGCAGCCCTCCTGGAAGCAAAGGCCGAGTTCCCTCTCCTGGACCTCCTTGAGCAGATCTCCTTTCCTCTTCTATTTCCTGTAGATGTGGGGTGAAAAGGGGCAGAGTGTGTCCATCCCCACCGATTTGGAGGGTCGGCCACTCTGTTCTCTCTTCCCACCTAGACTAAGCTTGTAGGCTGTGAGGCTGGGGATCCACACCTCTGTGCACCGCCTCCCTGCCCCACTGCCAATCCCAGGGCCTGGCTTTGCCCACAGCAGGCCCTTGGCCCTGCCTACCTCGTAGCTCCCTGCTCCCCTGCCCTACCTGATTGCATGGACCCCTCAGTTCCCTCTCAGGAGTTTTCATCCTGCCTCTCTCTCGCTGGCAAGGGGGATGCGCTCAAGCTCCTTGATTCCTAGGGCCCCACAGTCCACATCCAAGCCCTTCTCTGACCTTCACTTGCTGCTTTGGCCAGTTCCCAAGACATCCCGTGTGTCCCCTCCTGTTTTGGCAGTCTTTACATCTGCAGGCATGGCCCTCCCTGGGCACATTTCTGGTGACAGAGCCATCTCTGCCTCTTCCTCAGAATGCAAGCTTTCCTTTACTGCCCTTTCTTTTTCTTTTTCTTTTTTTCTTTCTCTGCCCATACTCTGAAACCATGGTGCATGTATAGAAAAATTATGAATTTAAATACTCTACTCCCTCACTCCTGATGTTTCAGGAAGCTCACTGGTGTAACACTTGTATCCTCTCTCTGACCCCACACTCACTCTTGCCCTAGGACAAAAAGGGATTGGATTTGATTGATGACTTTGGAAAAGTCTGTGTGAAAGCCAGCCCTCCTCCTTCCTCACCCTTGGGGTCCAGTTTTTCCACAGAGACCATGTGTCCGTCCTGTTCCTCTTTGCTGCAGGTGTTACAGGGGCAAACCCATGGTAGCCCAGCACTGTGTCCCTGGGTGGTTAATGCTATCTAATCCTGGGATTCTGTGTTAGTAACCTCACTTGACTGCAACTATAAGCCACATTCAACAATATCAGCTTTTCAGTAATAAAGATAATATATTGGTCTTTGCATATCTTATTTGTCAATTGAGCAGAGAATTTTACTAATAGCTAACACTTACCTAGCTAACACTTTATGGACATTAAATTTTTAAATTCTAAGAACATCATGAGATAGGTACTAGCATTAGGTAGTTCTAATGTATTAGAACTATTATAATGAATAATGAAATTATAGTGAAATCATAATTTCATGATGTTCTAAAAACATCATGAAATAGGTACTAGCATTAATCCATTCTACAGATAGGAAACCTGAGGCACAGAGAGGTCAAGTAACTGCTTGTGACAGAGGCAGGATTTCACCTCAGCAGTCTGGCCCCAGAGACCACACTCTTGGCCCCAGTGCTATGTTGATTCTTTACTTTTATTTATTTATTTATTTTGGCCATGCCCCATGGCTTGCAGGATCTTAGTTCCCCAAACCCAGGCCCTCAACAGTGAAAGCACGGACTCCTAACCACTGGACCACCAGGGAATTTCCCCATGTTGCTTATTTAAAGAGAGAAGTCATTTATTGGGTTTCCTTAAATCCCAGTATTGTCTCTTTCCTGTCTAGAATATAAAGCTGATTCTCTTTTTCTTTTTGCTATATATTATTTGTTTTTATCTTCTATGCCTTGCTCAGATAGTGAGACCAAAGTTGAAAAGGAGGATTTGATTCTAGAGCAAACTGAAAGGAGAATTCTTTGGAAGACTCCAGGGAGAGATTCCAGAGGTCTGTGCATTGGGGAAGCCAGAAAAGAGGGGAGCAGGACAGCAGGGCATTCTGAACAGCCTGCAGACAAGTAAGTGAGGAGAGACTTGTTAATGAGCTTTTTTCAATGGCAATTTTTAATTCAAAGGGAATTCAATTCAGGAATATATTGATTTAATGTATATAGAATCTTTATATGACTGATGCTACAGATAGACTTGTGGATAGATGGGTGCCTTTACTCTGTTCTTTTCACCTCTTTTCAAGTACCTCTCTTGTGAATGAGTGTGTGTTTTCATTTTATTCTGAAAAAGTAGAAGGCCCATGAAAGACCAATGATTGATATATCTTTATTCCAGAGGGAGTGTTATTCTACTTCCTTGCATGGTGCATTTCCAATCTTGTTCCCTTTTTATCAGGGGGTATATGAAAGTTAAAAAAAAAACAAAACACTTCTTGCCCCCAGCAAAAATCTCTCCACATGTACTGAGTATGGCAAGGCCTTCAGCCAGAGCTCCACTCTCATGGTCCACCAGAGAATGCACACGGGAGAAGTCGTGTGGGTGCGGGGAGGGTGGGAAGGCCTTCACGCGCAGCTCCCACCTGATCCTGCACCAGAGGGTGCACACTGGGGTGAAGCCCTACGTGTGCCCTGAGTGCCGCAAGGCCTTCAGCTGAAGCCCTCGCCTCCTGGTGCACCCGCAGAGCCACACGGGCAAGAAGACCTATTGCCGCACCCAGTGCAGGAAGGCCTTCAGCCAGAGCTCCCATCTCGTCTGCCACCAGACCATTCACACCCGGAAGAAACACCAGGCTGGCCTCCCTGGTCAGAGCCCAGTGTTGAGGTCAAGGTTCATAATCAGGAGCTATTTTTAGCAGATGGAATGTACTACTCCCTTGCTGAGATGGCCCATTCTTTTTTTTTTTTTTAATAAATTTATTTATTTATTTTTGGCTGCCTTGGGTCTTTGTTGCTACGCACGGGCTTTTCTCTAGTTGTGGCGAGCGGTCTTCTCATTGGGTGGCTTCTCTTGTTGCAGAGCACAGGCTCTAGGCCTGTGGGCTTCAGTAGTTGTGGCACGTGGTCTCAGGAGTTGTGGCTCGTGGGCTCTAGAGCACAGGCTCAGTAGTTGTGGCGCATGGGCTTAGTTGCGCAGTGGCATGTGGGATCTTCCCCGACCAGGGCTCGAACCCATGTCTCCTGCATTGGCAGGCGGATTCTTAACCACTGCGCCACCAGGGAAGTTCGCGATGGCCCGTTCTGACTCCCACTTAGCAATCTTTCCAACCCTAACGCCCCCATCTACAGTTTTCCCCAGGCATGAGGTGGTCACTGTGTTCCGGGTGAAGGCAGTCTTTCATGGGACATCAGGCACGCCACTGGGCTTGGAGGGAAACCAGCCCGCGATCGGCTTCTATGAGGCCCCTATCGAGAGGCTCCTCCCGATTCCTAGAGAGGCAAGCGAGGGCTGCGCTTCGGGGGTCGCTGATGACGCACTACCGGTCGCGCTGCTGTTCTTCCGGTCCGGGCGGGTGAGCCTGCGCCCTGGGTTTCCGTGTACCTCCGGGACCGTGGTCGCCGCCCCGCTGGGAGCCGCCGGACATCACGGTGAGCGGGCGGGGCCCAAGGGAGGGGAAGGCAGCGGCTCCGGGTGCGTCTCAGCTGTGGCGGCGGCCCAGGTTTATGTAGCAAGCCCGCCCGGGCCTCGTTCTCCCCTGATTGCTCCCTGCACGGCGGCTCCGAACTCCCGGCGGCCCGGCCCGGCTTGCAGCTTCAACACTGCACTCACCAGGGCCTGGCACAGAGGACACGCCTAAGAAGATGGTGAAGTGAATAAATGAATGAATGATGATTGAGTGATGGATAAATGATCAAGATCTAGGACCCGTGTTCGGAAATGAAATCCTGGGGCCAGAGTTCTCGGTCTGGATACCAGCTACTTCCCCCAACCAGTCCTGCAGCTCACACTTTTTTAAGGGACCGACTTAAGAGGAGAAGGCAAATAGTGTAAAGCGCACTAGCTAGGGAGTCTCGAGACCTGGGTTATAATTACCCATGATAGAGCCGGTTTCCTGATCTCTATAAAGTTGGATTGTCACTGCCTTCTTTTCTCTCTAAAGCTCAGTTGATAGCATGTACGTGATAGCATGTATGGAAATGTTAACGTCTAACAACAAAAATTTACTATCCATTACTTGCCAAATATTACACAGGGTTTAGAGGCGGGGCTACAGGGTGAGTGACCTCGGAGCCCGCCAAATGGGAAGACGCTTCCTCTGTAGTGCTGGAAGATATATAGGTGAGCAGATTTCTGTGGTAATGTTTTAAAACACATTTATTTGGCACTTAACGTGTACCAGCCACTGTTTTAAGCAGTTGTGCTAATTTATTTAGCCTTCACAGCAACGTATTGTCTAGTTTTTAGTGAGGAGATTGAGGTACGAGAGAATAGGTAACTTATCCGAGGACACATTGCTACTGAATGACCCAAGGCTGCAGAAGAGATAGATCCAGTGTGCTGCTGCAGCCTGGAAGAATACGTTACTTGGGGCCAACAGGCAAATCAAGAAGGGCTTCAGAGAAGAGTACATTTAAGTGTGGTCTTATTGAAGGAATTGTAGTTTCAAATTCTTGGAAAACCCCACCTGGCTTCCCCAGAATCCTTCTAGAGGGGTAGGGAAGTGGCAGCAGGGAGAAAGCTTACAAGGCATGAGGAGGAAGCCAGATCCCTCTTAGTTTAGCAAGATGAGGATGGAGATATATATGTCCGTTCACCATAATACCCGTTTCCCCCAAATCTGGATTCAGATAGATCCTTTCAGCATCTTAAAATCACCAACAGATTATTCCACATTATGTATTTGTGGAAGCACCTGTACATCCTATTCTGGGCAACTTAGAGGCCAGGGGGACAGCAGACTGTGGCTCATGGGCTAAATTTTGGTCTACCACCTGTTTTTGTAAAAAAAAATTTATTGAAACACAACCAAGATCACTTGTTTACCTATTGTCTGGTTCTGTTTTCAAACTACAAAGGCAAGGTTTGCTAACTTTTGGCGTAGACAAACAGCGCAGATGATCCACGACTGGAGGGCAGTGGTTGTCACCAACGTGTCCTTCTCAAACATAATAATGCCTAACCCCTGTTGAGTGCCTGATATGTGGCAGATATCTTTATAAATGCTTTACGTGAATTAATTAACTCATTTAGGGAATTCTCTGGTGGTCCAGTGGTTAGGACTCCGAGTTTTCACTGCTGAGGGCCTGGGTTCAATCCCTGGGGTCGGGAAACTAAGATCTCACAAGCTGTGTGGCGCAGCCAAAAAAAAAAAAAAAAATTTAGTCAGGGGTTTCACAGAACGTTGGAGCTGGAAGGACTCGTGGATATTATCTAATTTGTCACCTTTTTCAGATAAATAGCCTGCTCATGAGGGCTATGGCAGAGCAAAGTTTCCTGAGTCCCAGTCCAGTCCACTTTGCCACTTTGATCTTATTTTGAAAGGGAAAGCAATACCATATCCGTTAGGTGTGGCAGTGAAAAGAAAGGTTTTTTTTTGGGGGGGGGTGTTTAAACCCCTGAGTGAGATCTCTCATTTTTAAATGGTTTACTGACTATAAAAGTAATTCATGTTTATTGCAGGAAAAATGAAATATGTAGAAGGATATAAAGGACAAAATAAAGTAACCCATTAAATGACCTAGAGATCAGTTGTTGACATTTTAGTGGGTTTTCCTCTGTCCTTTCTTATGTGTGTGTTTTGTATATATCTGTGTAGTAATAATAGTTTCTGTTTATTGAATGCTTACTTTAGTACTGGTATATATGTGCATATTTTTTGTTTTAGTGTTTTGTAGTCTCCAGTTTTAACATTGTATTTTCTCATGGATATTCTTTGCAAACATGACTCTTAATAGTTTCATAATCTATCATATTGATATGCCATCAATGTTTACTTGCCTGTATTTTTTACAGTTATAGTAACAATGTGATCTTTGTACATAAATCTCTGTGCTTATCTCTGATTATATTTTTTTCACTTGTTTTCTCTGACTGCAGAGTTATTTACTTATTTCTACAGGAAAACTTTCAAACGTTGCAAAAAGAAAGGCCTTAAAACAAAAGTTTACCATAATCTTATTCCTCAAGATGATCATGGCTAACAAATTGATAGATATTCTGAGAGATTTAAGTTTTTTAAAAATAAGGCAAAATATAGATGATTGAGGAAATTTGGAAAATAGAAGAGAAAATCATTCATAATTTATATCAACATGGTGGTGATTACTTTTCCTTCTTGATCTTATTCATATGTATATTTTAACATACATATATGACGTTAGATTGTATTTGAAATTTTAATATCCTGTGGTTTTTGTTCACATTTGCCTATAAGTATTTTTCCACATTGTCACATATTTTCATTTTCAATTTTCTGATGTCTGTATAATTTCCACCAAGTGGAAGTACCATACTTTGCTAAATTGCTAAGCCTCAGTGTCCATCAACAGAAAAATTGTGTTTTCCAACAACATTTCAGGGGATTTTTTTTTTTTTTTTTACAGGTAGCAAAAGAGTTCAGTTTGGGTTTTTTTCTCCCACTCTGGGAGGTTCCTTCTCTATGAAAAAGTTCTAACAGTAGAATTACTAGGTTAAATAATATAGGCATTTTTATGACATACTGATGACTGAGGATCTTCTGAGATCCATTGCAGGTGTTGTATATAGTACAGATTGAGAATTTTGTTCCGACTTTCTGTACCTACAAAATGGTGCTCGTGGTGTCCCAACTGCCACTCAGCCTACAACTTTAAGACCTAATATATTGGGTTGGCCAAAAAGTTCATTTGTGTTTTTCTGTAACATCTTACGAACGAACTTTTTGGCCAACCCAGTATATTGTTGCCAGTTAGCTCTAGAAAGATGGTACCAGTTTACATTCCCACCAGTGGTGTGTGAGAAGCTCTCTTTCCCTGCACCTTTGCCAGTTTTGAGTTTTAGCATTAAAGAGAGAGTTTCCAACTTGATATAAAAATTGATTCTTCATTCTTTCAGTTCCCATTTCTTTGATTACCAGTGAGGTGAAACTTTGTTTTGGTATGTCTATTGGCCTTTTTAAATTCTTGGTGTATTTGTTGTACTTTGCATTTTTCTATCGGTTCATCTTTTTTCTTTACTCGTTAATAGGAAGTCTTTTATCTATCAGGTCTATCTACTTCTTGATGTATAAATCAAAAATACATTTTTTAACCCTTTACTGGGTTTCGGTTTATTTTGGTATGTGGTGTGAGGTAGGAATCTCACTAAGTGTTTTTTCCAGATACTTAAGCAACAGTCCCAACATAAATTGTGAGTAATCAATTTTTTTATGATTAGAAATGCCAATTTTTATCATATATTAAATTAGTTTACTTATTTCTCTTAGGGATTAGGAATCTAAAATCAAAAGCCAGAGTTAAACCTCCTTATAAATGTGTAAACTCACTGTTGAGGTTTCCTAGCTACACTCTTTTGATGATTTTATCTGTTACCCCCAGAATTTCAATTACCTTCTTTATGACAAAAACTCTAAATACAAGTTTTCAGCCCACACCTCTGTCCTCTGTTCCATATATGTATGCCTGATATTTCAAACTGAATGTATCTTTTTCCTCCTCAAACCAGTGTTACCCCTCTCACTAAAGGTCACTGTCATCTCTCAAGCCCCAAACCAGCAAATTATCATCAACTTCTCCTTCTCCCTCACATCTCCCTCCAATAGTCATCCTGTCCTGTTGTTTCTGTCTCTTAGTCATCCCAGTCCCCTTATTGGACTGCTGAAACAACCTCCCAAGGGGTCCTCCAGCCTTCACCTTGCCTCCTACCTTCCACCCCTTGTACACACTTTGCTCTATGGGCAAAAGGATAAGTTGTGTGTGTGTGTGTGTGTGTGTGTGTGTGTGTGTGTGTGTGTGTGTTTAATAGAAGATCTAATCATGTCACATATTTTTCAAACCTTTTCCAGTACTTTTTATGGCTTTCTGCTCACTTTAGGGTAAATTCCTTAAAGTGGTTTGCAGGGTTGTATTTGCTTGCCTTGGGCTTCATGTCTTATTTCTAGTGCCTAATACTTTGGCCTTACTAGATCTCTTTCATTCTTCCAAAGTATGGGGCTTGATTCCTTTTGTATATTCTGTTTCATCTCTCTGGTATCTTCTTTTCCCTCTTCACCTGTCTAATTCTTATTTATCTCTTCTTCAGGGAGGTTTTCTTTCCCAGATTAGATTAGGTCCCCTCTGCTCTGCATTCTACAGGACCCAGTATTTCTCCTTTTATAATTCCCTTATTTGTAACTACTGGTGTTAATGTCTTTGTTGAGCTGTGACGTAAGCTCTGGGTAGGCGGGGGCATGTCTGACTTTTTCTCCACTGTCTAGCTCTGATTATAGCCAAACCCCACACTACTTCATGAGTCTCTGTAGGATTCTGCAGTGGGTCCCTGCTATGGAAGAGGATGTCCCTGCTATGGAAGAGGATCAGGAAATCCCAGATAGGATCCTCTTAAACCTCTAAAACTCAACACTGAGGCACAGACCTTGATGAGAAGTCCACAGGGCCAGCCTTATTATATACTTCACCAGACATCCTATTCTTCCATGCCTTCTGAGCTCTTGATTATGGTAAACCATCTCTCTGCCTTCTGTTTTTCTTGAGATAATGCTTCCAATTCTACTTCTCACTTCAGGGTTATATGGAGAGACATTTTTGGATGAACAGTTATGATTTTGACTTTCCAAAAACCAGAAACTCTCTATACTATTTTTGCAACTCTTTGTAAGTCAAAAATTATTTCACAAAGTCTTTTTGTTTTTTCAACTGCAGCCTACACTCTTATATTGAGCTATGCCTGAAGAAAAGATTTTGAATTGATAAGACATCTTGAAGAAAGGACAATCAACATAGCTCTAGGTTGTATCAAATAGAAATCCCTAACTACTGTCCAGCTCCTTGACATATAGGGGAGGTGGGTGGATCAGACTTAATGCATTAGCCTTGCTCTGAGGCCATTTCCCAACACAACGTTTGACTATATTAATTGACTTTTCATATAGATTATTGTATAGTGGAAAGAGTGCACTAATTGACATGGATATGCCTATTCACTTCATAGTTATTTTTATCTTTATAAATAACATTCTGCTTTATTTCTCAAGTACCTGAGTGTTTGCTAATATGTCAGTCTGTCTGGCTGCCACTTCTTGGACAGCTGACAAATGGAGTTTGTTAACCTAGAAAGCTGGAAACCAACCCTGACTCTTGGTGATGCAGGCACGTTGCTGTCCTGACAGGTTTTGTGTGAGTTACCAGATAATATCCTTAGGCAACAGCTCTATCTCATTTTTCTGTTTACTGGGACAGTGATATCCCCTCCCCCACCTTTTTTTCCTCTATGAGCAGGGCTCCCAGTTTTTCAACCTTGAAGTCTTTTACAATCAAAGCAAAGAGAAGATTTGTGGATGTTGAATATGCAAGGAGCTGAAGAGAGAGAGATTGAAAGAGAGATTTGTCCAGGTGAGTAAGCAAGGGATCACCAGTGGAAGAAACAGGAGGGCTTTGAAAATTTTACAAGAGAAACTGAATGAAGCTCAGGAGAGCAAATTACCCTCTCTTTTAGGAATGCTGGGGTGAATGTGAGTGAGCATCTATTGAGGGAGCATCTCTTGAGGCCAGCTTTTCCCTGGTACTCATTTGATCTCATTTCCACTATTTTGCACTTTTACATTCTCTCACTCTCCACTCTTTGAATACAAACCATCCATGTTTCTTGTCTTGCCCTAATCTTAATCTGTTATTGTTTGTTTTTTCCTCTTTATCTCCCTGGTCTCTGATTCTGTCACTTCCTTGGTGTCTGCAGCTACTCATTTTTCATTAATGGTGATCACCTTACCCTGATGCAGATCTTTTCCACCAGTTAGTTGTAACTCTGAATTACTTGCCCCACTTGTTTTTTTTTTTTTTTGTGGCTGTGTTGGGTCTTTGTTGCACGCAGGCTTTCTCTAGTTGCAGCGAGCGGGGGCTACTCTCCGTTGCAGTGCATGGGCTCTAAGCGTGCGGGCTTCAGTAGTTGTGGCACAGGGGCTCAGTAGTTGTGGCTTGCAGGCTCAGCAGTTGTGGCACACGGGCTTAGTTGCCATGCGGCATGTGGGATCTTCCCGGACCAGGACTTGAACCCGTGTCCCCTGCATTGGCAGGCAGATTCGTAGCCACTGAGCCACCGGGGAAGTCCTACCCCCACTTGCTCTTATTGGCCATTATTCATAGGCCATTACTGAGACCTGTCAAAGTTAGGTCCCTATAAGTTCAGGGGCTTGCACTCTGCCTTGCACAAGAGATACTCACTGTGGTGGTTTTTTTCAGGTTGGGTGAACAAGCCTGCTCCAGAGCAGGATGGCTCTGAAATTGATTTGCCAGGGATAGCATCAAAGAGATCCCAAGAGGATGAATACCAGGAGTCTACATTTGCAGAAAAATATGTATGTGAGAGCATGAAGGAAAACCCTCCCAGAGAGGTTCCTGGACCATGCCTTGTCCAAGAAGGTTTTGGGGGAATAACTTTCATCCACAAGGAAGCACCTCCAGAAATGATTAGACAAGAATATAATTTTGAGAGAAGCGTGCTTTTGACCTCAAGCCTTGTTACACATCTCAGGGTTTCTACAGAAGAGAGCCTACATCAGTGGGAGACAAGTAGCATATACACCAATGAGATTTCAGACCAAAGTAATTGTCCGATCTTCTCTACACAGAAAAAATCTTGGAAATGTAGTGAATGTGGAAAAACTTTTAATCAGAGCTCATCCTTTACCCAGCATCAGAGAACTCATACGAGACCCTATACATGTGAGGAATGTGGGAAAACTTTTAGTCGTAGCTCATTCCTTGTTCGACATCAAAGAATTCACACCGGGGTGAAACCATATGGATGTGAGCAGTGTGGGAAAACATTTCGATGTCGATCATTTCTTACTCAGCATCAGAGAATCCACACTGGAGAGAAACCATATAAATGTAACGACTGTGGGAATTCCTTCCGCAATCATTCACATCTCACTGAACACCAGAGAATTCACACTGGAGAGAAACCTTATAAATGTAATAGATGTGGGAAGGCGTTCAGTCAGAACACACACCTCATTCATCATCAGAGAATTCACACTGGCGAGAAACCTTATTTATGCAATGAATGTGGCTCTTCTTTTCGCAAACACTCAAATCTTACACAACATCAGAGAATTCACACTGGGGAAAAACCCTATAAATGTGATGAATGTGGGAAGACTTTCCATACAAAGGCAAACCTCTCTCAGCATCAGAGAATTCATACTGGAGAGAAACCCTATAAATGTAAGGAATGTGGGAAAGCGTTTTGTCAGAGCCCATCCCTTATTAAACACCAACGAATTCATACTGGGGAAAAACCCTATAAGTGTAAGGAATGTGGCAAAGCTTTTGCTCAGAGCACCCCACTCACTAAACATCAGAGAATTCATACAGGGGAAAAACCCTACAAATGCAGTGAGTGTGGTAAAGCTTTCATTCAGAGCATTTGCCTTATTCGGCATCAGAGAAGCCACACCGGAGAAAAACCCTATAAATGCAATGAATGTGGGAAGGGCTTTAACCAGAATACCTGCCTCACTCAGCATATGAGAATTCATACTGGAGAGAAGCCCTATAAATGTCAGGAATGTGGGAAAGCCTTTGCTCACAACACGTCTCTTACTGAACATCATAGAACTCACACTGGTGAGAAGCTCTATAAGTGTAGTGAGTGTGAGAAAACCTTCCGCAAGTATGCACACCTTAGTGAACATTACAGGATTCACACTGGTGAGAAGCCTTATGAGTGCATTGAATGTGGAAAATTCTTCAGACATAGTTCAGTCCTTTTCAGACATCAGAAACTTCACAGTGGTGAATAAACCTGGCATTCAGGTTATGACAGTTTCTCTAGAGACAGTGACTAGGAATCTGGCTGGGGAAGAGGGACAGGAAGAGTTCCTAGAGGGAAGGATAAAGGAGCCTTGGATACTGCACTCAGGAGGGTATTTTGAGAAATGGAGGTGGGAGCTTGGAGAATGCAGGGCCTACTCCAGGTGGGCATCTGAGAATACAGGGTAGGAAAGAAGTTTCTACTTTTCAGAGAAATCCTTGCTCTTTCTTTGCCATTCCTTTGTCTCCATGGCATTCTCATACCTGGAGGTGCCATTTAAGTTAGCACTGTGTTTCCCTTATTACACCCCTGCTTCACCTTCCCAACTTGTCACCTGTGTTCACTGGTCATAGGCTGAGGTGCTTTTCCAAATTGATTGTCGGTGTGAAAGTGGCAGGAGCTCTGAGGTAGTGCTGAGTAGCCTGCAGATGCCTGAGGCCGCTCTGACCATGCCACCGTGGGGAGGCTGCCCATCTGTGGAAGTGTTCCCGTGAAGGGGAGATAGAAACAAGTGAAAACAGAATCCTTAGTCATTCATCTATTCAGCAAATAAGGGGATATGTGGCAAGAGCTGGGCTGATTGCTACAGAAAAGTTGGAGAAGAAGGCTTTTATCAGGGTGAGGGAGAGCTTCCTGATCCTTTCAAGCTGGAGGGTGACTTGGGGCTAAGAAGGAAATAAGAGATCAAGAGAGACTTCTCTTGAATGATGTCAGTTTGTGGGAAGGAAGTCAGATCTGCTCAGAGGGTCACAGAGAGGAAAACCTAACCTCTTTCCCAGAGGAATATTATCTTACCCAGAAAGAAAATGGTTTGTGCTAGGCTGCTAGTGCTAAGAAGCCTCAGAGCAGGAAGCCTGCCTGTGACTGAGCAAGCTACCCACATATCCCTGTCCTAGACTAGGCTGTACACCCGTCTTTTGTAAGTTTGGCTGGGGCACTAGTGCACAGGGACCAGGGGAGAGGGGCCCACTAGGATTAACAAAGTGGAACTTGGTTTGTTAGCCTTTAGAGAGGAGAAAGCATTAGTGATGAAATGGTCACCGTAGTGGGGATGGCTAGGTTTTGTGTAATCATGGCATTGGTGGCTCTAACCATGGATTCATTAGATCTCAGATACTTCTGTTTTTATTGGGCCTCTTATTCCAGGATATTTATCATTCCCTGCGGATTAGGAGTATCTAGGGAAACACCTCTCGTGGGATGAATTTGGAAAGCATTCTAGAGAGAATTACCTCTTTTTCAAATCCCTGAAAATTGAGATAACACGGTTTGCCATGACTGTGATGGTATTTTATTCTTTTGAGAGAAAGGAAGGGTATGTTTCCCCTTTATTTCCCCATTCTCTTTCATGTTCTTAACTGCTACCCAGAGATTCAGCTCTGGAAGATTAAGTGAGGATAGCCTTTGACTAGTATTTGAAATAGTTTCTATGCTCTGAAGCTTATATAGTTTTAAAAATATGACTATTAAAAAACTAAAGTAAGTTAATTCTGGAATGGTTATTTGGAACTCAGCATCGATTTTTTTTTTCTAGAGCAAGTGTCTTACAAGCATTGGTTTGAGCAATTAATTACCAATAATGGGAATGTGGCAGAAATAACATACTTTTCCCTCTCCAGCTATAAAGATTATGTTCTCAAACCTGCCATAGGACAATTCATAATTGAGTAAATTAATATCTTATGGGCAAAAATAACCCTATGAAAACTTTATATTATATGCTCATGGAAAAAAAATATAGTCTACTGAAAGCAAATGTCAATGTATTTTTTTTCTAAATGAAAAAAACCCACTAAACTCATTGCTAGCATGTAGTAAATGTTCAATAAATATTTATTTGTTGAATTAATATATTTTAGTCAAACTTTGCCCACCAAAAACTTTAGGAACTTCCTGATATTTAGAGTAATATTTATATGCTACCATCTTTGGAGTCTCGAGTGGAGATTAGAGAGGAAAGGGAGAATTTTCTTGAGGAAGAAATGGGAAAACCTTAGGGGTGAAAGATGCCTAAGTTGCTGTTAGAAAGATTTTCTAAAATGGAATGGAGAAAATGGATTAAATGGAGCTTTTAATCCTCAGGTTAAGAGAGTCCGGTACCATTTTTACTTCCTGGGGAAGCAGGAAGGAAAGGAACATATCATCTTTACTCTCATCCTATATTCTCACCCTTGCAAATATTTGCTCCTGATTTTCTCAGTTGCTGGCCCACCATATACCTAGCCACTCCAGCTTGGCCCCAAGTCTAGGAATTGTCCTCTTCCTCAGCTTTCCCTCGTCATATCCAATCAACCACTATATCCTGTTGACATTATCTCCTAAGTCTGGAAGCCATCTCCACTGCTGCTGCTTTATTCCAGCTCCCTGGTTTATTTCCTAGGCTATTTTTATGTTTTCCCAACCAGTCTTGCAGTTTCTTGCCCCACTAGGCCATCTTTCACATTTCTTCTGGGTGGTCTTTGCAAGACACAACTGTGGCAGCTCTGTTGTTGTCTCTCTGAATAAAGTGCTAGCCTCAACGGGCATCTGAGGCTCCTCATCTGGCCCAGGCCTCCTTTGCCATTCTCGGAGGACACTCCTTGCATGTTCTGTTCCATAGTGCAAGTTACTGTGACGACTCATCATCTCTGGACTCTACTTTGGCAGCTTTGCACATACTATTTCTATGGCCTATTTGCCTTCCTTGCTCCTGCTTGCCTGGGAGGCTCCCATTTGTCACTTACGAATGTGCTCAGGCAACATCTCTTCAAAGCTGTCTCTGACCTCACATATTTTTGTATTATTTCTGTGTTTTGTAACTTCATCATTTCATGTATCATGTTAGGTTGTAATGGCTAGTTTACAAATCTTTCTCTATCCACTGAACTGTCAGCTCCATCAGGGCAGGAGCCAGTGAAATTTATTCATCTTTGTATCCTCAGTCTCTGGCATTTCGTAGGTAGTCAATAAATATTTGTTGAGCTCAACTAAAATCAAGTCAGACATTTCTCCATGCCCACCTGCAGGTCGTGACTTAGGTCCACAGTTACCAGCAGAAAGGAGGTATACATGAGTATACCTGAGCAGAAAGGTGAATACATAAATATGTCATGAAGCGTTTGCCAGAAGCAAGAATTCTGCACCTTCCTCCAAGGTGCAGAGTGTGTGGTCCACTCTGATACTTTTTCTTATGAGATCCTACAGAGAGGATCTCATAAGAAAAAGTAATATGTAGCAAAGAATTTTTTGGTTTTGTTACAAGTTAGGCATTTAAATGTCCCATCATAGTTTAACAAAGTGCTTTCAGATATACTGATGTCAGGGTCAACAGGAAGAGGAAAATCCATGCAGCTGTAGAAGCACAGCTATGTCAACTGGAATATCCATGAAATAAGAGAGACAGGAACTGAGCAGTGATGCTGGCCTGGCAGGAGAGCAGTTGAGCTGGAAACCGCAACATGGAAGCTTATGGCTTTCCTTGGGCTCTGGAATGATAAAGAATTAGAATGTGTTGCTTATGTTCAGTGTGCCAAAATGTAATTTGTGACTTCAGAAGGACACGGGATGAGGCCACATTAGATCCTCAAAACGACAGAAGGGAAAACAGAAAGATGGTTGGACTTGCCCAAGGTCACACACCTAGTCTCAGGTAAAACTGAAACTCCAGTGTCCTTGCTTTCCCCTCAGATTTCTCTTTATTGGTTGTAACTCTGCTCCATGACACCTCTTTACTTGTGTCTAGTAGGCTCTACTCCTGAGAAAGGAAGAAGCTCACTTTAGATCAAGAAGCTTTTTGGCCCGCAGAATAAGACCTTACTGCATGTAAGTGAGGGTGAGAAATAAGTTGATTTTACATTTTGACCCCATCTTTCTTTCCACATAATGCAGAAGTCTAGTCTTGACCCCAGGTAGCTCTAGTTTCACTCTCTTGCAGCTGCTGTCTAGAGCAGGGCTAGGATCATTTTAGTTTTGTGGAATATTTTTGGTGTCCATTCCTCCAATCCATTTTCCACCTCTCATTGAAAAATCTCAACCCAAGTTGCAGTTAAGCCCCAGATTCCTGTTTCTAGTAACCTGCTCTGCCTAGGGTACCCCACTCCACGGTTAGTTTCCACCCAGCGGAGCCTGCTGATTTAGGATTCTTTGAAGCCTAAAAGTTAGGGGGGAAATGAGTAGGCCTAGGCTCTGTGGCATGTGGGATGTTAGGGCTATGGAGGAAGAACCTGCCATCTGATTCAAAAGAAGTGCTGAGACTGTGACATTGGGGAAAAAGAAAGGCAAGCCCAACATTGTTCCCTGGCATGTCAGCTAACAGTTCTACAAAGGGTCCCCTTTTAGCTGAAAATGGTTAGTGATGGTTTCAGTTTGGCATCTCCACTCCTGTTTTCAGCATCCTAAATGGATTCCATTTTGGGAAAACAGTCCATCTGGAAATTTGAGCAGGTAACTGCTGCATCTCATTCATTTATTAATTGTTTACTGAGAGCCTACTCACACTAGGGATATGATGGTAAACAGACAGCCCTATTTTCCTGAGCTTGCAGATCAGTGGGAATGCCTGGAAGTAGGTCAGGTGCCGTATTGCCCATGCCTTCATCCCTGGGGTACATTTGTCAGGATGAGCCCTTATGCACAAATATTCCTTAATGAGGATCAGCAGGATCTAAAATTTCCCAAAAAGGGGGCAGGGGTGCTACCTGGAAGGCTTGAAATGTCCTGGAAGCCAATTCAGTCAATGGGGGACTGGAGCTGGGATTTGGGGAACATCATAGGACAAACATTTATTGAGCATTTTTCAAGTACCAGAACTTCTTGGTAATTTACACGAATTAGCCTCATTTAATCCTCACAACCCTATGAAATTTGGTATCATTAAGGAATGCGCACAGAGGGGTAAAGTAAAGCCCAAGTTCACACACTGAGAATCTGAGCTCTTGTCTTTTGGCTGATTGTTGAACAAAGATCCGGAAGGGTGTTTGCGGTTCCTCTGAGGAAGCCAATTATCTGGCAGGTGAGAATGTGTATAAGAGTGTTCTATAAGCTTTGGGAAAACCTTTAGAAGACCTCCAAAGGACCGTGACCTGGAAAAGAGTTTTTAGGAAGATCAGTGTGGTCGAATTGCTGGGTGAATTAACCTGTAGTAAGAGCTCCCTGTGGCGTCCCCCAGTCTCACTTGCGGTCAGCCTCCTTATTCTGGGAAGAGGTATACTGATGGATTTGCCACTGTTTCTGAGCCGGGGAGGAAGCCCCCTGCCCTCCTAGGGAGGAGACAGCTGCGGTTGCTGGCGTGGCGCGGACTGGTGACGTCATGGCGGCCCAAAGCGCCCAGGAAGAGCTGCGCGGGCGGCCCAGGAGCGCACAGACGACAGAGGGTGGAGAGGTGTGACCGGCGGCGCCGCGGGGAGCGTGTGGTGAGCGGAGTCGGCCGTACCCGGCTGCGGCTGGTTCCAGAAAGAACCCAGCCGGCCGCAGCGCCTCTTCCTTCCGGCCGAGCAGGGCCCTTTGGAGCGGAGGCCCGCGGACCGGGGCCGGCTCCCCTGAAGAGGGAGGGGCGAAGGCTGTTCCAGAGCCCTGGTCTGGGAGTCGGGAGGCCGGGGTTGCATTTGCATGTACTTGAGCCAGCGAACCCATAAGTTCCGTTTTCTGTGTTCCAGAAGCGACTACTGTTCCTCGCTTTGCCACTTCACAGAGTTGTACGGGTTGAATAAGTATATGTGCAAGTTATCTCTTTCCTTTCATTAAGTTTATATTCCTCTCTAATAGCAACAGGATAGGTGCTGTACGAAGACATCAATAATAATTTAACAGCAGGTACTATTTATTGAATGCTTATCAGTCAGTATTCTTCTAAATACGTTCCATGTGTTAACTCATTTATGCATCATCTCCCTATGAAGTAGTTATTATCAGCTCCATTTAACATTTGTTAAAAATGGAGTACAGAAAGATAGAGTAACTTACCCAATATCACTTAGTTAATAAATGGTGGAACAGGGATTCAAACCCAGAGACCACTAGCCCCAAGCCCATGCTATATTTGTTTTCAAGTTTGGTAGAGGAAAACGGGATGTAATCAGAGTATTAAACACAGAGTGGAAGGAGCTATAGTAGAGACGTGTGAAATTTTTCCAGAATGTTGAGGAAGTGCCTTGGAAACGTGAAGAAAACTTTTCCTCAAGGAAGAAATGTGGTGGTTCATACTTGACCTGAATATTAAAATTGTTTAGAAGAGAAACTTAATCTAATTAGAAGTTTGAAGATAATTAGTTGTTCAGTGTCAAGAGGTGCTAGTGGATTGGGATGGATTAGACTGGAAACCGGGTCACTGCCTTTTGATATGGTGGTCTTTCCTTTGTATTCAGAGGGGTTCTTAAAACCTTTCCTTTTAGGAGGGGTTCTTAACATCTTCCAACCGACACCCCCTGTCTTTTGTTGGAGTTTTTGCTTCACACGGAGGCAGTCTTATTTGCCTGAAATTCATAGGCCTCTGATTTTGCGAGACTAAGCGCTGGGGTGTTGCCCTGCTATTGACTCAGCCTATTCTTAACAAGAGGGCATCTCACTGCTGGACACATAGTCGCTGCTCAGTTAGTACTTTTCACAGAAATGAATAACCAGCTTCAATCAAAGAGGGACTGGAAGGGCTTGATTTGAGGTTCTTGCTCTTTTCCATCTGTTTTTAGAGTCAAAGAATCGCAAAATGTTGGTACTAGAGGAAGCTTTAGATATCATCTAGTTTTTCATTTCACAGATTTAAAAAAAAAGTCACAGTTGAAATTGAGTGACTTGCTTCAGGTCATTAAGCAAGTTAGGGGCAGAGCAGAGACTAGAACCCAGACCTCTTGACTGAGTCCACTGCTTGTCTCACTGCCTTCTACTGTAGCCCCATAGTCTTTGATTTCTGAAGTCAGTGACTTCTCCATTAGGTTTGGGCGGGGGAGGTGCCTTTGGGCTCCAGACTTATCTCTGATGGAGGAATTTTTACCCCAGGATGCTTGGTCCTTAAGAGCACCTGCCCTCTTTCTTTGTGCATTGTCACATCTCACTGACTTTTTGTCATTGGTGATACATGCCTACGAGAACAAGGAGATTCATTCAGACTTAAAATAGTCATTTGGTTAGGGATGGGCTATTCCTGGATTCCCTTGAATCCAGAGTATGAAGGAAGTAGGCTGACAATTTATGGGTGCTTTTTCTCCTCCCTCTGCACCTCAAATTCCTGCTCTTCCTCATGAGAAGAGTCCCCAGGAGACAAATCATAGTCACTTGTATTCCTAACAGCTTGTCTCTGGGTAAGTGAAATCTAACTAGAGAGCCCAGGATGGGGCTGCTCAGTAGGCAGACCTAAGGTGGGACCCAGCAGTGATCACTATACCTAGACCCTACAGACTGAAAACACAGAACCACCCAGAAATGGGACCATCTTACTCAAATCAGATTTAGAGTGGCTTATTGTGAAAGAAGGCTACGGAGTAATTGGTTATAGGATAGATCAGAGTGTGCAGTAATTTTTTTAAATATAAATTTATTTATTTATTTATTTTTGTCTGCGTTGGGTCTTCGTTGCTGCACGTGGGCCTCTAGTTGCAGTGACTTCTCTTGTTGCAGAGCACCGGCTCTAGGCATGTGGGCTTCAGTAGTTGTGGCATGGGGGCTCAGTAGTTGTGGCTCGTGGGCTCTAGAGCGCAGGCTCAGAAGTTGTGGCATACGGGCTTAGTTGTGGCATGTGGGATCTTCCTGGACCAGGGCTCGACTCCGTGTCCCCTTGCATTGGCAGGCGGATTCTTAACCACTGCGCACCAGGGAAGTCTCAGTAATTACTTATCACGTGAACTTAAACTGCAGTCATCTGGTGGAACACCCTGAAACCACTTGCTGAACTGCTAAGTATGATGCTCTAATGGTGTAGCGGTCAGAAACTGATAGTAAATTATTGGAAGACCCATTGCAAAGGTGATTAAGTGTTTCCTCAGAGGGTATGCAATGGGCTTCTGGCCTCGTTTGGAACAAGAGCTTAAGTAATCACAACTGCCATTGTTACTGGCCATCAGAAGGCAGTGTGGAGCCTGGGTATCTGTTAAACTAAGTAAGAATAGTACTGGGTGAACTGGATTTTTTAGGTAATGGGAACTTTTTGAATAGATATAGTAGACTATTTATGTCCTGCAGAATTCAGTCTAGTCTAATATGTACACATAAATGCCCATATGTGCACTGAGAGATCCTAGAAGAAAATTCATCAAAATACCAACTGTTTCTTTTGGGTGGTAGGATTTCAAGTAATTTCATTTTTGGACTAACTGACTATTTTACAGAATGAGCTTTTTTTTTTCCCCCCCTTGTATGATTAAGAAAAGAAAACCTTTTTTATTTTGGACAATAAAAATAAAGGAAATAAACGTGTAGTTAGAGTTTTGGTTTTATGTTTAGCTATTTAAACCACTTAGAGTTTATTTTTGTATATATATGTCCATACTGGAAGTTTATACAGCAGATGAAGATAGATTTACACAAAATAGTCAATATATTAACAACCAGTGTGGTACAAGACTGCCCAATCAAATCAGTCTCTTGACTGTAAACCATTTAAAAAATTTTTTATTGGATTATAGTTGATTTACAATGTTGTGTTAGTTTCAGGTGTACAGCAAAGTGATTCAATTATACATATACATGTATTCATTCTTTTTCAGATTCTTTTCTCATACAGGTTATCACAGAATATTGAGTAGAGTTCCCTGTGTTATACAGTTGGTCCTTGTTGGTTATCTATCTTATATATATATATAGTAGTGTGTGTATGTAAATCCCAACATCCTGATTTATCCCTCCTCCCCATGTTACCCCTTCAGTAACCATAAGTTTGTTTTCGATATCTGTAAGTCTGTTTCTGTTTTTTAAATAAGTTCATTTGTATCATTTTAAAAAATTATATCCAAATATGAGTGATATTATAAGATATTTGTCTTTCTCTGTCTGACTTCACTTAGTATGATCATCTCTAGGTCCATTCATGTTGCTGCAAATGGCATTATTTTGTCCTCTTTTATGGCTGAGTAATATTCCATTATATATATGTACCATATCTTCTTTATCCATTCCTCTGTTGATGGACACTTAGGTTGCTTCTTGGCTATTGTAAATAGTGCTACAATGAACACTGGGGTGCATGTATCTTTTCAAATTATAGTTTTCTCCGGATATATGCTCAGGAGTGGGATTGCTGGATCATATAGTAGTTCTATTTTTAGTTTTTTAAGGAACCTCCATACTGTTCTCCATAGTGGTTTTACCAATTTACATTCCCACCAACAGTGTAGGACGGTTCCCTTTTCTCCACACCCTCTCCAGCATTTATTGTTTGCAGACTTTTTGATGATGACCGTTCTGACCTGTGTGATGTTATATCTCATTGTAGTTTTGATTTGCATTTCTCTGATAATTTGTGATGTTGAGCATCTTTTCATGTTCTTTTTGGCCATCTGTATTCCTTCTTTGGAGAAATGTCTATTTAGATCTTCTGCCCGTTTTTTGATTGGGTTGTTTGTTTCTTTTGACATAGAACTGCATGAGCTGTTTGTATATTTTGGAGATTCCAACTGTAAACCATTTGTGCAGATACCCCAGTGTGTACCAGTTGACTCTCAGCCCCAGTAGATCTGTATGTACCAACATGAAATGATCTCAAAGACACATTCCTTGGTGAAAAAAAATCAAATTGCGTAGCAGCATCTGTACAACGATTTTATTTATGTAAAAAGAATCAAATGCTATACGTGTGTTAAAAATATGGAGAAAAAAGACTGAAGGAATATACTCCAAATTATCTCTGGGAAGGGGGTGGTTTCGTTTGGGTAGAGTGGGGTGGTGATGGTTATAAAAATTAACTGTCTTATCCTGTATACTTTCATATTATCTCAATATTTTAAGGTGAGGATATATCCATGTGAACTTGTATAATTAGAAAACTAAAATAGAAGGAGGCCTCAGGGAATAAGAATGTGTTTGTGTCTCCAGACCATCCAGAGAAGAGGTTGCTCTGATGTGTGGTTCCTGAATATCCATTCTCTGATTCTGTGCACCTTTATTGAGGGCATCAGGTTCAAAGTTTGATGCCGTTAAGATTGTCTAAGTAGTCCACTCTTTCTCCAGTTCTGTGCTTCCTAAGGAGTGTCCTGATGACAACAGTTTGGTTCCCATACAGTTTTTCTATACTGGAGAGAATATGTTAACCAACTGGACATTAAGCATATAAAATTTTCATTGTAAACTAGTGAAGTGACTTTCTGTTTTCTACATCATTCTCCTTGTGAATTTGATTAGTACACATCAGCTTTTGAAACAATTTTTGGCTTCAAGGGTGAGGGCCAGATCCTGGATCATGATGCTATAGTGAAGTTACTGTCCTATGGGGGCTTCTTCCCTAAGGACCACCTCTGTCTTATTTTTATGTAAACAAGACAGTGATATCTTATTTTCTTTCATTAAGCAGAACTCTAGTTTTCAAACCTTGATCCTTCCCAGTTGTACCTAGGGGCTGAATGTTTTGGAGAGAAAGAGAGGTCCAAAGAGACACCTATCAAGGTGAGTGAATAGGGAAGGCTAGGTGAGATGGACCTAGCAAAAGTTACAGCCTGGATCACCTTTGAAATCTTGAAAGAGGAACTCTTCAATTATCACTGGTCTGCCAACGTACTGATTATAGGCAACCTAAGGAAATATAGTACTTTTCACCCATTTTTGAGGACTAGAAACTGTAGGTGAGTGGTAATTTTCCCCAACACTTAACTTACCCAAGATTAATATACTTATCCCTTTCACATTCTCCTACTATTTATCACTCTGGATGATCCTAAATTACCCTGGTCAGTTTTTAGTATTTGAGCGTTTCAGAGTCAATCACAATAGGGGAGTTTATATATTTACCAAAACCTGTCACTACTTAATCTCTTTCTCCCAATCACCTATTCTAATGTTTTCCCCAGGTCACTGTGATCTTCTTTCTCTATTATTGAGAAGAGGATAAAAATCAGGACTTCACAATGCAGGTCCTCTCTTCTGCACGGAGGACATTTTCCTTTGTGAATTTTTTTTTTCAGGCAAGAAAACCAAGCCTGATGGCACAGTGTTAAATGACTTGAAGAGACATGGAGGGTCAGAGAGCCTGGTCATCAGGGGTTCACATTAGGAGAAGTTGAAGATGCATGCTGAATAAGGACTAGAAGGGGAAATCCTGCAGGAATGACTGGGAGGACACCATATGCACACAGACCTTTCACAGGAGAACAGTGTTACTCTAAGGATAATCATCTTTGAGAAAGTACCTTGTAAGTATTCTGAATCTGAGAGACAGTTTCTTTTAAACTGGAACCTATTAGATGCCCCTTCATCGTGTTACAAAAAGCATGAGTTCCAGCCAGATTTCACTGCAAGTGAAACATCAGAGACTTAAAAGACAGAAGAAACCTTCTAAGTGTAGTGAATGTGGAAAGATTTTTACTCAGAGATCATCTCTTACCCAGCATCAGAAGATTCACACGGGAGAGAAACCCTATGTATGTACTGAATGTGGAACTTGTTTCCGTAAACAGTCAAATCTTACTCAACATCTGAGGATTCATACGGGAGAGAAACCTTATAAATGTGATGAATGTGAGAAAGCCTTTCAAACAAAAGCAGTCCTTGTCCAGCATCTGAGAATTCATACTGGGGAGAAACCCTATAAATGCGACGAATGTGGCAAAGCCTTTTGTCAGAGTCCATCCCTTGTTAAACACCTGAGAATTCATACTGGAGAGAAGCCCTATAAATGCAGTGAGTGTGGCAAAGCCTTCAGTCAGAGCATATGCCTTACTCGTCATCAGAGAAGTCATTCTGGAGATAGACCTTATAAGTGTAATGACTGTGGGAAAGCCTTTAATCAGAGTGCATGCCTCAGGCAGCATCAGAGAATCCACTCAGGAGAGAAGCCCTACACATGTACCAGATGTGGTAAAGCCTTCACTCAGAACTCTTCCCTTGTTGAACATGAGAGAACTCACACTGGAGAGAAACTTTTTAAGTGTAGTGAGTGTGAAAAAACCTTCCGCAAGCAAGCACACCTTAGTGAACATTACAGAATTCACACTGGAGAGAAAGCTTATGAATGTGCTAACTGTGGGAAATCCTTCAGGCACAGCTCAGCGCTTGCTCGACATCAGAGGCTTCATGCTGGGGATAAAACTCGGGATATAACTAGGGTGGAAAGACTTGTATCAATATGAAAACACTTCTTTTTTCTAAATTCTTAGGAGATTAGGACTCAGATCTTCACCTGGGATGAATGTTTTGTATGTTGAGCACAAGGCAATGTGTCCTAAAAATTAGAAAATAGACTCAGAACTAGATAGTCTTAAATTTCATGGCTTCTCTGCCACTTAATGGGTGTCTGACCTTACCGCTCTGAGCCTCAGTTTTTCCCATCATCCCCAAAGAATACTGAGGATACTTACTAGAGTTGTCTTGAGAATAAAATGAGTGGTATATAATAACTAACTGCCAGTAATTGGTTTTGAGTGATAGATGTTGCAAAAGTTTATAAATCTGGTTATTGAAAACAAAGGTCAACTTTTTGTTTCTCATAATGTATTTTTTCTTAAGAATATTCTTGTAATTGGGCTGTGATTTCATTCTTAATCTACAGAAGGCTATTTAAACTATAACATATAGATTTAAATAGGAGAACACATTTAAGACCAGTTTCTCCTTGAAAAAATTCAGATTTAATCAGAGAAAAAAGAAATGATTGGGATTTGAGTGGACATTTTGGGTACTCTGAAGAGTTTTATGTAGATTTTGATACCTTCCATTGTTGGATCTAGTTTCACTTCAAGCTCTGGACTTCTCGTTTCCATGAAAAGGGAAGCCTCACTAACACTAACTGAGTAAAAACTTATGTTCAGGACTTTTGTGTGTGTTTTGAGGTGGAGTGGGATGAGGAGAAGACACAGGAGAATAGAGAAGGGGCATAAGATAGAGAATATAAGCCTGTTGATGAGGACGTGGCTTTACTTGTTTTGAAATCAAGGAGCACAACACTAAAGGGGAGCCTCTTAAGGGAAGAGGAGGGTAGGAGATGTTGGGTTCTTAGGCGGCAGTAGGTGGGGTCAACATGAGAATAGCGTCTTGGGGATAAGTGGGTGGGGATGCCTCACTTACAACAAAGAATGGCTTCTTAGAGCTCAAAAGAAGCAAAGAAATAAAAAGGATACTTTTTAAAAAAATTTATTTACTTTGGCTGTGTTGGGTCTTTGTGACAGTGCGTGGGCTTCTTATTATGGTGGCTTCTTTTGTTGCAGAGCACGGGCTCTAGGCTCGTGGGCTTCCGTAGTTGTGGCACATGGGCTCAGTAGTTGTGGCTCACGGGCTCTAGAGCGCAGGCTCAGTAGTTGTGGCGCACGGGCTTAGTTGCTCCACAGCATGTGGGATCTTCCCAGAACAGGGCTTGAACCCGTGTCCCCTGCATTGGCAGGTGGATTCTTTTTTTTTTTTGGCTGCATTGGGTCTTTGTTGCTGCACGCAAGCTTTCTCTAGTTGTGGAGAGCGGGGGCTGCTCTTCATTGCAGTGTGCGGACTTCTCATTGCGGTGGCTTCTCTTATTGTGGAGCATGGGCTCTAGGCGCTCGGGCTTCAGTAGTTGCAGCATGCAGGGTCAGTAGTTGTGGCTCACGGGCTCTAGAGCGCAGGCTCAGTAGTTGTGGTGCACTGGCTTAGTTAGTTGCTACGCGGCATGTGGGATCTTCCCGGAACAGGGCTTGGACCTGTGTCCCCTGCATTGGCAGGCGGATTCTTAACCACTGCGCCACCAGAGAAGCCCTAAAGGATACTTTTAATGGTGCTTCATGCAATGCTAATAAGCTACTTAAGGTAAACAAGCACATCTAACACTAAAAGGTACCCTTGTAAGAAAAGTAGGAGATATTTTCCACATTTCCAGAGTCAGAGATAAAGAAAGAGGAACTTGACTTCCCAAAGTCAAACAGCTAATGTCAGAGTTGAATCTCAGTCTAGATCCTGGTTTTTATAGTACCAAACTCACAGGTAATTTTCCATCACTGAACCTTTCCATTGTGTGAGATGCCAAAATTGTGAAAAACGGGGGGGAGGTATTTTTTTCAACTTAATGTGTGCTCATTGAAATACATTTATAAAATAAGAGTGGAAAAAATTAAAATTACATACTTTCACCAAGTACATATACTAAAGTACTTACTTTAGTGTATTTATTCTATCCTTTCTTCTCTGCTTAGCTTTTCTTTCTTCCATTTAAAAAAAAAAAAAAAGTAACTATGGGGAATTCCCTAGAGGGCCAGTGTTTAGGTCTCCGCGCTTCCACTGCAGTGGGCCCAGGTTCAATCCCTGTTCAGGGAACTAGGATCCCACAGCTATGTGGCCAAAAAAAAAAAAAAAAAGTAACTATGATTATTATGTTACATCTTGCTATTTGATTTAACATAAGGATTTAGCCATACTATTACAGACTTTCTATAAACCTCGTTTTAATGGTTGCCTAACATTTTATTGACCTGCTCATAATTTATTGACTTGTTTCCCTTCTGTTTGTTGTTTAAATTAATGCCATTTTTTTCTTATAAATCAGCTAGTCCACTTAGTGCAATGCCTGACACATGGTATCTGCTCATGTTAGCTAGTAAAATTATTAACTCAGCAGTGAAACATGTTTGTATATAAAGCTTTTTCATCATTTTAAATTATTGCCTTAGGATTTTCAGAAGGTATGATCTTTAATTTTATTTTTAAAATTTCATTATTTTTTTTGACTAGACAGTAGAAGCTTATGGTTTAAAATTCTAAAAGCACAAAAGTTAAACAGTGAAGAGCCTTCTTGCCAGCCACCCCAGATAAAAAATATTATCAGTTTCTTGTTTTCCTTCCAGAGATAGATGATTATAAACAAGGAAACGTGTTTCCCTCCTTCTTCTAAAATAGACTTTTTAAGAATAGTTTTAGGGGACTTCCCTGGTGGCACAGTGGTTAAGAATCCACCTGCCAATGTAGGGGATGCGGGTTCGAGCCCTGGTCTGGGAAGATCCCACATGCCACAGAGTAACAAAGCCCGTGCGCCACAACTACTGAGCCTGCGCTCTAGAGCCCGCGAGCCACAACTACTGAGCCCACGCACGCACCACGACTACTGAAGCCCGTGCGCCTAGAGCCCGTGCTCCGCAACAAGAAAAGCCACCGCAACGAGAAGCCCGTGCACCACACGAAGAGTAGCCCCTGCTCGCCGCAACTAGAGAAAGACCGCACACAGCAACAGAGATCCAACTGCAGGCAAAAATAAATAAATTAAAAAAAAAAAAAGTTTTAGGTTCACAGCAAGATTGAATGGAAAGTACATGGAGTTCCCACATATGTGCAGTCTCCCCATTATCAGTGTCCTGCACCAGGGTGATACATTTGTTACAGTCCATGAACCTACACACTATGAACTGAAAATTCATAGTTCAAGTTAGGGTTAACTCTTTTTTTATTTTTAATTGAAGTATAGTTGATTTACAATGTTGTGTTAGTTTCTGGTTACAGCAAGGTAATTCAGATATGTATGTATATATATGTGTATGTGTATATATATATATGTATATATTCTTTTCCATTATGGCTTATCACAGGATATTGAATATAGTTCCCTGTGCTATATAGTAGGACCTTGTCGTTTATGCATTCTATATATAATAGTTTGCATCTGCTAGTCCCAAACTCCCAATCCATCCTTCCCCTGCACCCCACCCTGGCAACCACAAGTCTGTTCTCTATGTCTATGAGTGTTTCTGTTTCATAGATAAGTTCATTTGTGTCATATTTTAGATATCACGTATAAGTGATATCATATGGTATTTGTCTTTCTCTTTCTAACTTACTTCACTTACTGTGATAATCTCTAGGTCCATCCGTTAGCTGCAAATGGCGTTATTTCTTTTTTAATGGCTGAGTAATATTCCACTGTGTGTAAATACCACATCTTTTTTTAATATTTTATTTATTTTTTATACAGCAGGTTCTTATTAGTGTTTTATACATATTAGTGTATATATGTCAATCCCAATCTCCCAATTCATCCCACCAACACCACCTCCTCCCGCCACTTTCCCCACTTGGTGTCCATATGTTTGTTCTCTACATCTGTGTTAAATACCACATCATCTTTATTCATTCATCTGTCATTGGACATTTAGGTTGTTTCCATGTCTTGGCTATTATAAACAGTTTTTCTGTGAACACAGGGGTGCATGTACCTTTTTGAATTATAGTTTTCTCTGGAATGGGATTGCTGGATCACATGGCAACTCTAGTTTTTTGAGAAACCGCCATACTGTTCTCCATCGTGGCTGCACTAATTTACATTCCCACCAAAAGTGTAGGAGGGTTCCCTTTTCTCCAACACATTAGGGTTCTCTTAAAAGTCATGCATCCTATGGGTTTGGATAAATGTATAATGACATGTATCCACCATTACAGTATCATGCAGAATAGTTTCACTGCCCTAAAAATCCTCTGTGCTCCACCTATTCATCCCCACCTCTTCCCAACCCCTGACAACTACTTATCCTTTTATTGTCTCCATAGTTTTGCCTTTTCCAGAATGTCATGTAGTTGGAATTGTACAGTATGCAGCCTTTTTTTTAAATTTTTATTTTATTTCTTTATTTTTTGGCTGTGTTGGGTCTTCGTTGCTGCACACAGGCTTTCTCTAGTTGTGGCGAGCGGGGGCTACTCTTCGTTGCGGTGTGTGGGCTTCTCATTGCAGTGGCTTCTCTTGTCGTGGAGCATGGGCTCTAGGCGTGTGGGCTTCAGTAGTTGTGGCTTACGGGCTCTAGAGCACAGGCTCAGTAGTTGTGGCGCATGGGCTTAGTTGCTCCGCGGCATGTGGGGTCTTCCCGGACCAGGGATCAAACCCATGTCCCCTGCATTGGCAGGCGGATTCTTATCCACTGTGCCACCAGGGTTTCCCTATGCAGGCTTTTTGAGTTGGTTCTTTTCACTTAGTAATATGCATTTAATTTTCTCCATGTCTTTTCATGGCTTGATAGCTCATTTCTTTTTTTTTAAATATTTTTAATTAATTAATTTATGGCTACGTTGGGTTTTCGTTGCTGCACACGGGCTTTCATTGCAGTGGCTTCTTTCTTCACGGAGCATGGGCTCCAGGTGCACAGGCTTCAGTAGTTGTGGCTCACAGGCTCGGTAGTTGTGGCTCGCGGGCTCTAGAGCGCAGGCTCGGTAGTTGTGGCACACAGACTCAGCTGCTCCGTGGCATGTGGGATCTTCCCCGACCAGGGCTTGAACCCGTGTCCTCTGCATTGGCAGGCGGAT
The DNA here is from genome assembly GCF_965194825.1 of Balaenoptera physalus. Taxonomy (NCBI): domain Eukaryota; kingdom Metazoa; phylum Chordata; class Mammalia; order Artiodactyla; family Balaenopteridae; genus Balaenoptera; species Balaenoptera physalus. Next base: position 63,273,110 of record NC_138896.1, on the reverse strand, counting down.
TCTTAACCACTTCGCCACCAGGGAAGCCCGATAGCTCGTTTCTTTTTAGTGCTAAATAACATTCCATTGTCTTGTTGTACCACAGTTGATTTATCCATTCATCTACTGAAGGATACCTTGGTTGTTTCCAGACTTTGGCAATTATGGATATAGCTGCAATAAACATCTGTGTTCAGGTTTTTGTGTGGACCTAAGTTTACAAGTTCTTTGGGTACATACCAAGGGGCGCAGTTGCTGGATCACGTTTAGTTTTTTAAGAAAGTGCCAAACCGTCTTCCAAAGTGGTGACCATTTTGCACTCCCACCAGTAATGAATGAGAGTTCCTGTTGCTCCACATTCTTGTTAACATTTGCTGTTGTCAGTGCTCTGGATTTTAGCCATTTTATTTTGTTTTATTTTATTTTTTAATAAATTTATTTATTCATTTATTTATTTATGGCTGCATTGGGTCTTCGTTTTTGCGCGCGGGCTTTCTCTAGTTGTGGTGAGCAGGGGCTACTCTTTGTTGCGGTGCGCAGGCTTCTCTTGTTGCAGAGCACGGCCTTCAGTAGTTGTGGCACACGGGCTTAGTTGCTCCGCTTTAGCCATTTTAATACGTGTGTAGTGGTAGCTTATTGTTGTTTTTATTTGTGTTTCCCTGATGACATATGAGGTGGGGCATCTTTTCTATGCGTATTTGCCATTTGTATATTTCTTTGGTGAAGTATCTGTTCAGGATGTTTCCCCATCTTTAATTGGGTGTCCAGCTTCGATTGCCCACAAGTTTACAGAGAATCTTCTCTGGGAGGTAGACAATACTGCCGCAGTTGCACCAGAGACCCAGCTTGACTTGTTGGCTCAGGGAGAGGCAAGGGCGATAGGAAAACTGACTCTGTGCTACCATCTCCTCAGGGGCCCAGGGTAGGAGGGGAAAAGTGTAGTGGTGCACAGCTGGATTGGTGTAGGGAGGAGAAGGCTGGGAAGGACTGCGAGTGTCAAGGCAGGACAGACAGTTTGTGTTCTAGGACCCCACACTGCAGATTCAGAGGATCCAGACTTTGGAGAGAATGGAGGCTGTGATGGGATGAGGAGCAAGAGAAGTTATGGCTAGACTTGGGAGAATTTGGGGAAACAGGTACACGAATACAAAGTTCGGGGTCCCATCCTGCAGCTGAGGAACTTGGTCAGCTCTCCCCCAGCAGCTCCTGGGACCAGGACTGTGCTAGCTGTTGCCAGTCTCTAAGGAAACGTTCAAATCAATGATGATAACTCAATGGTCCCTTCTGTCCCAGCTTCTGGGACCACATATGCCTAAATCACGTTAAACTTGGGGCTGCCATTAGCCTAGAATGATTGTGCGGCAATGGAGGATTCCTAACCTCAGGCCTGGACAGACGCCTTCTGTCTAGCCTTTCTCCTGTCTGAAAGACTTCATGCATAACTTGGGAGAAGCAGTAGCTTGGTGAGAGTAGATGTCAGTCAAAACTGTTTCCATAACAGTGTGAGGCTCAGAAAGCAAGAACCTCTGGAGAGACAGGGCCCAGGACTGGGGAAAGGGCCATAGAAGTGGGAGCTTGAAAACTCAGAAGATATGTGTCTTGCTTCCTGATTTGACTGCATTGCCTTGGTTATCTTGAGCCATGCAGTCAGATATGATTGCATTTTGCACTGTTTTGTGTCAAATGTAAAAATACCTTTGACCCTTACAGTGGCAGAGACTTCCTCAGGAGTTGCAGGACTCCTACTGAGTGAAAGAAAAAATCCCATTTACTCCAATAATACCTAAAACTGCACTGTCCAATGGAGTGGCCACTAATTGCATGTGGCTATTTTGTTCTCTTTGTTTCTTTTGGCTGCACCGCGTGGCTTGTGGAATCTTAGTTCCCTGACCAGGGATTGAACCTGGGCCCTCAGCAGTGAAAGCACTGAGTCCTAACCACTGGACCGCCAGGGAATTTCCTACATGTGGCTATTTAAGCTAGTTAAAATTAACAGAAGGAAAAGTTCAGCTTCTCACTCACTCTAGCCACATTTCCAGTGCTCAATGACCACATGTGGCTGGGGCAGCAAAGCTGTAAAACATTTCCATTATTGCGGAATATTCTTTCTTTTTAACATCCTTATTGGAGTATAATTGCTTTACATTGTTGTGTTAGTTTCTGCTGTATAACAAAGTGAATCATATTGTGGAATATTCTATCAGACAGTGCTGGCCTTGATGTTTGGCTTTCCTAGGCAATAAACTTCAAAATATTTTTTGGACGCTGATATAGATTTGATGACCTTTTATTTTGATGAGTAAGCACATTAGATTAACCTGCTATTTGTTATAACCATTAGTTCATAAAATAAAAACCAGAGATAAGAAACCTATAATCTCAGAATAAAGGACTTCTTCAGAAGAAAGTATAAATGGGCATCTTTGCACTGACACTGACAGAGAAGCCCTGGAGCCTGTATTGACATTCCTGTGCCATTGTCAGCTTCTAGGATTTGGGCCTCTTTAGTACTGCACTTGAGCCCTATCCTTGAAAAGGGCATCAGGAAGGCCCTAGGGGATCTTCTCGGCCTTTGGGAAGTGACGTGCCCTTCTCAATGCATCATGTAAGGAGGTCATGATGTCAGTATGACTTATTACTGGTAATGTTACTTTGATCATTTAGATAAGGTGGCATCTGCCTGGTTTTCCACTGTAAATGACTAGTTTTCCTTTTGTAATCTCTGGTGGAGATATACTTTGAGACTATGCAAATAGTGATTTTTCAGCATATTTCTGGCCACTAATTTTGACATCTTTTGATGAATCTTTCCAACACCACTTAGGTATTTGTTTACTATGGCCTCTGTAACAAACTATCACAAACTTGGTGGCTTAAAAGAACAGAAATGTATGCTCTCAGAGTTCTAAAAGTCAGAAGTTTGAAATCAGTTTCATTAGGCTGAAGTCAGGGTGTTGGCAGGTCTGCACTCCCTCTGAAGACTTTTGGGGAGAATCTTTTGTTTCTTCCAGCTTCTGGTGGCTGTGAGCATTCTCTGCCTCTCTTCACATTGTCTCGTCTGTGTCTAATCTCTGTCTGCCTTTCTCTTACAAGGAAATGTGTGATGGCTTTTAGAGCCTCCCCAGATTATCCAGGATTCTCTCTTTGAGAGCCTTAATCACACCTGCAAAAACTTTACCACGTAAGGTAACATTCACAGGTTCCAGGGATTAGGACCTATCTCTTAGGAGGCTGCCATTCAGACCACTGCAACTTATTACTGTGGAATTTTCCAATGGTGATTTTTTTTCTTTTTTAAAAAAATTTATTTATTGTATTTATTTTTATTTTTGGCTGCACTGGGTCTTTGTTCCTGTGCACGGGCTTCTCATTCCAGTGCCTTCTCTTGTTGCGGAGCATGGGCTGTAGGCGTGCAGGCTTCAGTAGTTGTGGCACACGGGCTCAGTAGTTGTGGCTCATAGGCTCTAGAGCACAGGCTCAGTAGTTGTGGCACACTGGCTTAGTTGCTCCGCGGCATGTGGGATCTCCTTGACCAGGGCTCGAACCCGTGTCCCCTGAATTGGCAGGCAGATTCTTAACCACTGTGCCACCAGGGAAATCCCCCAAATGGTGATTTTTTTTTTTTTTTTTTCTATTTCCATCATTCCTCCTACATTTATTAATTGGGATTCTACTGCAAGGAAGACCTATCCCTTCTCCTCCACGTGTGTCCTTTTGACATGCCCCCGTTATTCTTTGAGGACCGCCTTACTTTTGGGCACAAGATGTTCCAGGCTTGTCCTTTTACTATTCCTGCCTCAGCCCTGGGATCACATTACTGGCCTATTTGTCTAGCACTGCTCATATGGTCCATTCCTGAGAAGCAAGGGGATAGTTCGTGAGGAAAAAGGACTAGCCTCTCTTCTCTGGCCCCAAACTCATTCACCTTTCTCGGCAGTTAACAGGACCCACTGTTCTTAGAAAGTAGTTTACAGAGGTGAAGCAATTTTCTTAAGGCTGCTCAGCAGATGTCACCTGCCACCCTACCTTGGTCTTGGGCTTTCATCACGAGATATGCTTCCTGGCTGGTAACACTTACACTTTACATTGTTAGAAATATCACCTACAGTAAAGACTTCATCAATATGATAAGTTTCAAGATTTAAGATCTTTTAACCAGTCTTTCATGTTGTTTAAATTTTTTGTTTTATCTCCCTTATAATAGGCTTTATCAGTATTTCTCAAATTTGAGTGAGCATCAGCACCACCTGGCAGACTTGTTACCGAGAATGCTGGGCCCTACACCCGAAATTTCTGATTCTCGGGCAAGGCCTGCAAATTTGCATCCTTAGGTTTCCAGGGGTGCTGATGCTGCTTGTCCAGGATCCACACTTTGAGAACCACCGGCCTGTTAAAAAAAAAAAATTAAACACTCATTTATTCTAACTATATTTATTTTGCTCTTAATATGTTACGTACTGTTCTGGGTACTGAGGATACAGAGGTAAGACAAAGGCCCTGCCCTCAAGATTCCCACCTGTAAATGCTAAGACATACTAAAATTTACAGTCATTAAAGCAGTGGGGTGTTGGTACAAGAATAGATATAGCAATGATACAGATTAGAAAAAACGCTGGCTTGTTACAAGTGAGTATACATTGAAGATAGTACTAGGAATGGCTTCGGGACTAGTTTGTATAATTTAGAGAGCCTATTTCAGGACTCACACTAGCCCACTCACATGAATCACTTTTGAGGATTCTTTACACTAGGTCTGAAAATGGCTGAAAGATAGGTGTGGCACCAAATTCATAACATGGAATCTGAAATGCCTAATTTCTGGCTGGTGAAGAATGGGATCTTGACAAGTCTCCAGTTTCGGCTGACTTGCAGTAATGAGGAAAATTATTAGGTAACATGAAAAACAGTTTAGCTTCCCTGGTCAAAGAAAATGCCAGTTAAATATAACTATTAAACACCATTTTCAAAGCATCAAATTGAATGCATCATGGATGAGGTGACGTGGGCTATTGTAGATGGTATGAATAAAATGGTAAAAACCACCCAGAAAGCAATTTGAAAGAAAGCACGAAAAGCTTTAGAAATATACAAATACTTTGATCTAGTAATTCCGCTTCCAGCAACTCATTCTAAGGAAATCATCAGAAATACACTTGGAGGTTTCTGTGCACACACATTCTACCACTGTATCATTAGGCTGCATGTAACAGAAACCTGACAGAGGATTAACTAAGAGGGTGTTTATCCTCATGTATCAGGAAGTCTAAGGCTAGTACAGCAGCTCCTCCAGGCATGCCATCACGATCCAAGCTCCTCGAGTCTTTCCACTGTACCACCCAGAACAAGTGGCTGTCTTCTTCATGCCCCAAAATGGCTCTGGTACTTCTTGGTTTCATGTTTGTGCTCCAGGCAGGATGGAGACAGGACAACGGTTCATGCTTGCCAAATCTGTCCTTTTGTATCAAAAAACCTAGTAAGCAGACTTCCACTTGTATCTTTTTTTTTTAACCGTGTAATCAATAATAGTCACCATGTGATTCAGTAGATCCTAACTTGTATCATGGTCACCTGTATTACATCCTTACTTGTTCAAGATCCACTTGTATCTCTTAACTTACCAGAGCTGTCACACGGCTACCCTTAGCAGGAGCTGGGGAAGTATTGGTAACTAGGCACGTGATCATCTCCCTCATCCAAAGTGAGGTTCTGCTGAAGAAGAAGATAAAACACAGGATCTGTTTAATTACAAAATCCTCTGTAGCTATTAATGTCAGGATTTTGAATTTTACTGACCTAGAAAAATGCTCATGATACAATGTCAAGTGAGAAGCAGGACTGAGAACATACAGAATACAATCACAATTTTGTTTAGAAAAATATAATTTACATACACACACATCCCACACACAGGAAATAACAAAATGTTAGTGGTAGTTAATGTCTAGAGAGTTAGCAGTTCAGGTCAAAAGGGTATTGATGGATAGATATGTTTTATCTTACTGAATGTTTTCTGTATTTTCTAAATTTTCTCCAGTGAACGTGTATTACCTTTTTTTTTTCTTTTAATGTTTTATTTTTATTTTTTGGCCACACCGTGCAGCATATGGAATCTTAGTTCCCCAACCAGGGATCGAACCTGTGCCCCCTGCAGGGGAAGCATGAGGTCTTAACCACTGGACAACCAGGGAAGTCCCTGAACTTGTATTATAATAGGAAAAAAAGATGTTATTTAAAAAAATACCCCGTATGTTCTTAAAGAAGACTAAGTCCAAAATATTTATTTATACTTATTCATTTTCATCTTCATTGTCAAAAGAAAGGAGGCTACTATTTTTGATTTGCTTTTGTGAGTTCTTTTTAACTGAATCCTGCTTATTTATTTCATCTTCTTCATTTGTCTTCTTCTTTTTTGAGCTTGCTGTTAAACCGGAATATTTTTCACCTGAGGAACGCTTGACTGGTTTTCGATACATAATTCTTCCATCAGCTGAAGCTGGTTCTTCATCTGCAGCAAAAAACAAAGTTAAAAAACTTTCTTTCTCTCGTTATTTTGACTTTAGCGGAGAGTCAAACGGCAAGAAAATCTCATACGGTATTTATGGATGTCCTTGAGTCAATTCATCTGGTCTTCTTCACTGCCTCTAGCTATATAGCCACAAGACATGCAGTCACTTAATAAAAACTCATGTACCGAACGAAGTATTGTGTAATATTGCCAGTCCCCAATTCATTACAATCAGGCTATATTTTTAAGTATTTCGAAAAGCGATTGTTTGGAACTCCAGCATTTCCTCCTAAAGCAATGTAATAAATACTTACAAATAATGAAAAAAATACTATATAGCATACCACACTTCAGGCACTAATTAAATACACCTCTGTTGACTAGTTTGTAAACCTAACTAGATATTTTTTTAAAAAAAGGATGTTTTTACTTAAATTTGCACTTAATCCTTATAACAGCCCAATAAAGTGGGCACAACTGTTGTTCCCATTTTACTGATGAGGTAACTGAGACTGAGAGGTGAAATAACTTGTTCAAGGTCACACATCTGGTAAGTGTTAAAGCCAAAGTCTGAACCTAGGACTGTCTCCTTCAAACATACCATACCACTGTATAAAATGACTTCATACCTAACTCATTAAGTTGGTAGAAAAACCAGCTTACTTTCAGACATACCTGCTTTGGCAGCCTTTATTTCTGTTTTAATTTTCATGACTTCTTCAACTGATAGGTCTCCCTTTTTTAAAACCACCACTTGGGGCTGTTCATCTTCTTTGTCACTGTGATCACCATCTTCACCTGGGAGCTGAAGCTGGATTCTCTAGGAAAAAACACAAACATAACATTTAAGTTGCTGACCTTGAACTAAATACAACCACTGTCTCTGTGAGAAACTGTAATTACTAGAGTGAGAAGGGTAACTTTATTGACTAAATGTGTTTGGCAATGAATTTTCAAGTAACTCTTAAGAATCTGACCTCACCAGAGTAGGGAAGAGGTCCACCTGCCAGTTATCCTGGGGTGCCTGTTCAAGGGAACTGGTTTCCATTTCAGCAGGACCCCAGCTTGCAGTTCCTGATGTCAGGGGCCCTCTGCTTCATGTTCTGCCAGCATTCAGCCTACTCAGGGTAGTGCTGACTACAGCAGTTCTCTCTGCTCTTCATCAACCCTTTTCACTTACATCTCTTCTCAAAGTGTGACAAAAAATAAACACCAGCAAAGTACAGAAAACGGCAAGTAAAAGGTCCTCCTTCACCTACTGCTCATCTTTACTCCCTTCCAGTAGCTTGTTTGGTGGGTATCTTAAGTGTTATTCTAAGTGTATAAAAATATGGAGGTATAGAAGACATTTTGTATACAAACAAGACACAGAACATACTACTATATGGCACGCTTTCTTTTTTCTTTTTAAATTATGAAATTTACCAAACATAGAAAAGTACAGAAAATAACAGAAACCATGCAATGACTCTACAGGTGCAACAAATGGCAATATTTGGCTAGTTGACTGAGATTTTTTAAAAATGTCAGACATCATATAAGCCCCACTCGCCCAACTTTTTTACTCAAAAAAATCTTTGCACAATGCCTTGAGATACATATGGCATCATCTATTTTTAAAAATCACTGCCCAGTATTTAATTATACATACGGTTATCTCATGGTTTATTTGACCAATTCTTTGTAAGTAAAAATTTTGGTTGTTTCTAGTTTTTTTCTACTATAATAAAATTTTTGCACATGTTTTTGTTCACTTTTGCAAACTTATACATAGATAAATTCCTCGAATGGAAATGCTAGGTTGAAAGGCATGCACACCCACCACAAACACCACACATTATTCAAACAGCTTGTTAGTCCACCTCTCACAGAGCCTTCCTTGTCTCCCAAGCAGGGCAGCAAAGCCCTGCAGGATTTGGCCGCAGTCAATAACCACAGCTATAATCTTAAACTATAATTATATAGTGATTTCCCATGAAACTCTTTTCTTTTTGTTAACAGATTCCTAGAATGATTATACTGCCAAAATGATTAAGAATGAAGTTGGTTTCGCAAACACAGGAACCTGGGACATCTGTCTACTGAAAAGTCTGTTGATCAAATGTGTTAGCCCGAATGACTGATATTAATTGGAAAGCTTCCCCACCCCCCAACCCCGAGTTCTCCTAAGATAGCATTCTAAGCTGCAATCTTCAAGGTGTTAAATCTTTAACTAGGCACACACATGATCATCACTAGGACCTGAAGCAAACTATAAAATTAGGTCCATATTCTCCTCATTGCTGAAACCATGTCCCTTTTCTCAAACCTCATCCTCTTTGCCATCGTCACTGTTTTTGGTCCTGGGGACCAGTCACTCCCTGATCATGTTACCTCTATCCAAACATGCTCCTTGTTGCCTACTGAATAGTCCATATGGCCTCACCTCTATCAGTCCCTCAATCACTTCTAAACACAGTCAGTCCATGACTCACTATCTCTACACCTTTACCCATGCTGTTCCTTCCATCTCTACCTGCTGACTTACCCATGCTCAAGATTCAATCTAAACGTCCCCTCCTCCATGAAGCCTTGCCTGACGATAACCACAGTCATCTAACCAATGTAACTTGTCACCCACTACTTGGTGCCACAGGCACTGTACTAGGAAAATACAGAGGGATTAAGATACTTAGAGTGTTCGATTTAGTGGTGGAGATACCCAAGAGAGCAAGTAGTTGCCATGCAGAATGACGAGTATTGCAGATAAGATGCGGATAGAGTGAAGAGAAGAACAGAGGAGGAGTTACTGTCTGGGGGAGGCTCAAAGGGCTTCACTGAGGTGGTGACCTGTGAAGGCTGAGATGAGGCAGGCAGGAAGGTGTTAAAGAACAGGGCATTTTGGAGATCCATCTCTTTGTCCTTTCAGAGCCTGGCCCAGTGCCTGGGTTTAGCACATACTCACTGGATTAACTGCACTTAAGTCAATTTTGTGTCCTACTAAGTGACTTGAGGGGTGGGTCTTTGTGCAAGTGCTAGACACAAAGTGCTAACTCTATTTCTCCACACATGCCCTAAGCATAATAGTCTCTTTCTATTAAAAAAGGTAGGGCAGATTTTGATGTGAATCAGTTCGGGTAGGAGCCTGGGGGGGCTTAGAAGTTGCCTCCCACCGATCCCCGTTTCTAAACTATCCAGGTGTGGCTCCTTCCTGAAGCTCCTCTTCTTCTATTGAGATCCAAGATATTCAAGATTTTTGCTTTGCGTTTTTTTTTTTTTTTTTTTGGTGACAACAAGCACAGAAGTAGATCTAGGGCATTCCTTAAGGATGTTCCAGACTCAAGGCTTAGGATATCAGGTCATTTGATCGAGTGGCCTCAGTTTCTTTACCTGGAAAATGGGACGACGCTACCACCCACACTGCTAACTACAGGTTATGGGATAAGCAAGTGAAAACGAAGAGAGAGGAAAATTATCTTTCTTAACCGTCTACCAAGGACGAGGCGCTTTACTTGCGTGAAGTCATTTTCAAGAACACAGCAGCACTGTGAAAACGACAAATAGCTTCCTGGGCGAAAGAGGCAGTAGTTGTTTGAAGATGACCAGCCTGGTGTCCGAGGACACTCGGACTAGGGGCCGGGCGCGGGTGCGAGGAGGGACCCATCAGTATCTGGCCTCCAAGTCAAGCCAGAAGCTGGAAGTGGCGGAGCGGGCCGCATTTCTGCGGTAACGGGACTGGCCCGGGCTCACCTTGGTTTCTACCGTGGGCCCTTCCTCGTAGCCGATCCGTTTCTTGAAGCGGGCCAGGAACGCCGGCTCGGCTGGCCGCACGTACGACACCTGGTTCCGCTTGCTCATAGCCGCGATAGGGAAAAACAGGATCCCCCCAGCCGCCTGCAGACTGTACAGAGGCGAAGGCGCCTACTCGTGACGTCACGTCGGCCCCGCCCCTGACTCAAGGCCTGGCAACATGGCAGCCTCCATGCTGGCGTCAACGTCCGACCTGAGCGCCAAATTTAAATTCGCGGCCATCTTGAGTGGGCGGAATCTCCGCGAGCGGCTGGGCTGGAAGTGAGGGCAGTCGCTCCGTCGGTCTCGGGATCGAGGGGTGAGGGCACCATGCCGTCCGGTTGCAAAAGTAAGTGAGAAGCCCAGGCTTCGTGAACCAGAACCCCGTCTCCGCCCCCAAATACGAGCTTTCCTGCTGGGCGGGAAGGGCAGGAGCGGACTGAGCGGCGGGGGATGTTTGGAATCTCCCTCTGTCTCTCCAAGATAATACACTAATGGAACAGCTCTCTTCCCTTCCGTCTATGTGTTGGGCGCACGCTACGAGCCTGGCGCAATTTTAAGCTCTGGGGCTGAGCAGAGAACCGGAACCGAGCCCTCATCCAGGCGCTTGGCGCCTAAGCGACCTGCTGGTTCTTCCCTCCTGTTCTCGGTCCTGCGGTTTCGTCGCTGGCCTCTTCCCGAGTCCGGACCCGGGCTGCCTCTCTAGGTATCTTCGCCTGAGGGTCAGCCCCAGCTCTCACTGCCTTCTGTGTATTTCCACAATACTGACTTTCCTGAAGGGAAGAACTTATTCTTGTTCCAAGCATGTCTTTCTCTTTTGGAGGGTCCGCTGTGGACTCTCCTTAGGTAAGGGACTTTTAAACCACAGAATTCAGTAGTGTCTTTATATTCTCACAGTCCCTTTTTTCTTCGCAAGGAGACCCCTTCAATTTCTTCCTTTTTCTCATGGAAGGGAGCCTGTCATTTTTGCTTTTGATAAACCGTTCAATTTTACTAATTTCTTGGTCCTTTGCTGTTCCTGTATACCTGCCTCTTACATTGCCTAACCCTTTAAGGAGTCTTGGTTTTTTAAAGCTGATTTTGAGCTGATTAGATGGATCTTTGTGAATGGTATGAATGGTAACGAGGCGATGCCTATGTTAGAAGATTGAAGAAATGGTGAATTTTTGGTGTTTGAACCTTTCAATAACGTTAATGCTTTTAACTGTCAATTGCAATTCTTTTCTGATATGTTTGTTGTTTTACTTACCTTTTAGGTCCATCATACCATTAACACCTCATTATGCTCTCTTTTTCCATCTAAAATGTTCCTTTTCCTCCCCCATTTTCAGTATTCAGGGAATATTAGCACACAAATTGGTACGTTATTGGAGCAAAATGTTGATCGCTCTTTCTGCACAATCACAGTGTTCAGTAAATCTGGACTCAAGCAAAAGAATTGGTGTTTGTGATATTAGAGCATCTGTTTATTTAATGGAAAGTGATATATGTATGTGACTGTGTTAAAGGACTCTGTCCTGTCTGTACACATCAAGAAGTGATGGGAGGGCTTCCCTGGTGGCGCAGTGGTTAAGAATCCGCCTGCCAGTGCAGGGGACACGGGTTTGATCCCTGGTCCAGAAAGATCCCACATGCTGCAGAGCAACTAAGCCCGTGCGCCACAACTACTGAGCCTGCTCTCTGGAGCCCGCGAACCACAACTACTGAGCCCATGTGCCACAACTACTGAAGCCCGCACGCCTAGAGCCCATGCTCCGCAACAAGAGAAGCCACTGCAATGAGAAGCCCACACATCGGAACGAAGACCCAACACAGCCAAAAATAAATTAATTAATTTTTTTAAAAAGTGATAGGAGCAAGGGTATTCACAGCTCCCCTTTATGATGGTGGTGATTTCCATGGGGAACTCTCCTGCTCCTTTAAGTTTGTTAGCAAAGTTGAGGTTGATGACATCCCAGGTAAGTGCATTCCCAGCAGTCTAGAGACCGGGAACATGAAGTGGGAACACAGGGAAGGAGAGAGCCCATGCAGTGCTCCCTGCAGCTCTTACTTTTGTGCTCATGAAGGTTATTTCTTGTGACAACACTGGCACCATGGGTTGCTGACTGAAACCAGAGAAATGAGAATGTGAAATAACCCTCATGAAACTGACTGAGTTTAAGAGTCCCTTTCTGAACTTAATCATATTTGGTTAGATGATCCATAGCTATCTGGACTGCAGAGTAAGCATCTAAGGTTGGTTTGTTTGTTTGTTTTTATTGAAGTATAGTTGACTTACGATGTTTCAGGTGTACAGCAAAGTGATTCAGTTACATATATATATATATTTTATTTATTTTATTTTCTGATTGTGTCATCTGCCTGCTCTAAATTCTTCTTTTTTTTTTTGTTTTAACTTTTAATTTTATATTGGAGTATAGCCAATTAACAATGTTGTGATAGTTTCAGGTGCAGGGCAAAGCGACTCAGCCATATATACATGTTTCCATTCTCCCCCAAACTCCCCTCCCATCCAGGCTGCCACATAACATTGAACAGAGTTCCCTGTGCTATACAGTAGGTCCTTGTTGGTTATCCATTTTAAATATAGTAGTGTGTACATGTCAATCCCAAACTCCCTAACTATCCCTTTGCCCCACCCTTCCCTCCTGGTAACCATAAATTTGTTCTCTAAGTTTGTGAGTCTGTTTCTGTTTTGTAAATGAGTTCATTTGTATCATTTCTTTTTGGATTCTGCATATAAGTGATATCATTCTCCATCTCTGTCTGACTTAACTTCACTCAGTATGACAATCTCTAGGTCCATCCATGTTGCTGCAAATGGCATTATTTCATTCTTTTTAATGGCTAATATTCCATTGTATATATGTACCACATCTTCTTTATCCATCTAGTTGCTTCCATGTCTTTGCTATTGTAAACAGTACTGCAATGAACACTGGGGTGCATGTATCCTTTCAGACCATGTTTTTTTCTGGATATGTGCCCAGGAGTGGGATTGCAGGGTCATATGGTAGCTCTTATTGTTGAATTGTCTATTTCTCCCTTCATTTCTTGTCATGTATTTTGGTGCTTTGTTACTAGGTGAATATATGTTTGTTATTTTTTTTTAAGTAATTTTATTTTTGGCTGCGTTGGGTCTTCGTTGCTGCATGTGGGCTTCCTCTAGTTGAGGCGAGCGGGGCTACTCTTCATTGCGGTGCGCGGGCTTCTCATCGCAGTGGCTTCTCTTGTTGTGGACAATGGGCTCTAGGTGCGTGGGCTTCAGTAGTTGTGGCTCGCGGGCTCTAGAGTGCAGGCTCAGTAGTTGTGGCGCACGGGCTTAGTTACTCTGCAGCATGTGGGATCTTCCTGGACCAGGGCTTGAACCCGTGTCCCCTGCGTTGGCAGGTGGATTCTTAACACTGCACCACCAGGGAAGTCCCTGAGTATATGTTTATATCTGTGTTATCTTCCTGGTAGTTTGACCCTTTTATCATTATAAAAAATGTTCTTCTTTATCTCTAGTAACTTTGTTTTAAAGTCTGTCTGAAACCTGTATAGCCACTCCTGCTTTCTTGTGATTGCTGTTTGCATGAGATAATCTTTTTTCATCCTTTTACTTTCTATATGTTTATATCTTTGAATCTAAAGTGTGTTTCCTTTAGATAGTATATAGTTGGAGCATGTTTTTTCATCTTAGTCTGACAGTCTCTGCCTTTTGATTGGGTTGTTTAATCCATTCACATGTTGTTATTGATTTGGTTGTATTCACATCTGGCATTTTACTTTTCATTTTCTATGTGTCACATGTCTTTTATGTTTCTCTGTTCCACCTTTACTGCTTTTTTAAAAAAATTTTTATTGGATTATAGTTGATTTACAATGTTGTGTTAGTTTCAGGTGTACAGCAAAGTGAATCAGTTATACATATATATAATACATATATCCACTCTTTTTACAATTCTTTTCCCATGTAAGCCATTACAGAGTATTGAGTAGAGTTCCCTGTGCTATATAGTAGGTCCTTATTAGTTATTTATTTTATATATAGTAGTGTATATATGTCAATCCTAATCTCCCAGTTTATCCCTCCCCACCTGTTATGCACTGGTAACCATAAATAATTTGTTTTCTACATCTGTGACTCTATTTCCATTTTGTTACTGCCCTTTTTTTTGGAGGGGGGCCACGCCACATGCAGGATCTTAGTTCCCCGACCAGGGATCAAACTCATGCTCCCAGCATTGGAAGTGTGGAGTCCTAACCACTGGACCACCAGGGAACTCCCTGCTTTCTTTTTTTGAAGTTTTTTTTTTTTAATGATTGCTCTAGGGTTTAACATATACATCTTAACAGTGTCAGCTTTTATTTTTGGCTGTGTTGGGTCTTCGTTGCTGTGCGCTGGCTTTCTCTAGTTGCAGCAAGCAGGGGCTATGTAGCTTTCTTCCCTTTCACCCCCTTCTTTGGTATTGTTAAACAAGTTACATCTGTTGTTAAAAACCCAACAATACATTACTTTACCATCTTTAGTCATTTCCTTAGGCTATTACAGCTTTGTTCCTACCCACCTTCTTTGTGCTATTATTGGCAAATATACATATGTTTCTATATGTTGTAGGCCCAACAATACATTATATACATATTATTTTATACAATTGTTTTTTAAATCAAGTAAGGGGAGGAGAAAATAGGCATTTCTATTGTTTCTTATAATTACATGATCACTGTTACCTGGTGCTCTTTGATTTTTTTCATGTAGATTTGAATTTTACTATCTGTGGTCACTACTTTCAGGCTGAAGAACTTCCTTTACTATTTCTTTTAAGGTGGGCCTTCTAGCAACAAACTCTCTCTCTAATTCCTCTGGCCTCTTGTTTCTGCTGAGAGTCAGCTGTTAATCTGATTGGGGTTCTCTCATAAGTAATGACTCTCAGCATTTTTACTATGATGTATCTGTGGATCTGTTTGTGTTTATCCTTTTTGGAATTTGTTGAACTTCCTGGATGTGTAGATTGCTTTGTAATGAATTTGGGAAGTTTTTGGCCATTATTTCTTTGAATTTTTTCTGTTCTTTCTCTTTCTTTCTCTTCTGTTCTTTCTCCTGATACTCCGCATTTATGTATGTTGGTATGCTTAATGACGCCCCACATTTCTCTGAGGCTCACTTCACTTTTCTTCATCCTTTTTTCTCTCTGTTCTTTGACTTTTATAATCTCTATTGATCTATCTTAGAGCTTGCTTGTTCTTTTTTCTGCCAGTTCAAATCTACTTTGAGCCATTCAAGCGAATTTTTATTTCACTTGATACACTTTTCAACTCCAGAGTTTCCATTTGTTTCTTTTTTTATAATTTTTCTTTATTGATATTCTCTATTTGATGTGGACATTGTCCTCATACCTTCCTTTAATTCTTAATTTTGATTTCCTTTAGTTCTGTACATGTTTATAATGGCTACTTTGAAGTCTTTTCGTGACAAACCCAGCATATAGGCACTCTCACAGGCAGTTTCTGATGCCTGCTTTTTTTCAGGTTTATGGGTCATACTTTCTTGTTTCTTTGAATTCCTTGTAATTTTTTTGTTAGAAACTTGACATCTTAGATAATATGTTGTAGCAACTCTGGGTACTGGTCTCCCCATCCTCTAGGATTTATTACTTACAGCAAGAGGAGAATACCGGGATCTTTCCCAAAGCAGTCTCTCCCTGAACAGCAAAATTGGGGAAGTTTTAAGCTAAGCGTACATACATATTCATGAAGGGACTTGATTGAACTGAGGAAATTTAGCATAGAGTTGGGGCAAAGGTCGACAGAGTCCAAGCCTTAGTCAATTGAAGTCTGGAGGGTCACCATCGTAATTCCATCCTCCACCTGACTATGGGCCTTAGTTCCTGCAGAACTCAAAGGTATATTATTATGTATATCCCTTGAGGAACCTGGACGCTGCCCCAAGGCTGCACCGTGGTTTCTCGACTGCTCCTCCTTGTTTCTGCATTTCCTCCCTTAAGGTCATTAATTACTGAGACCTGTTTGAGGGCAAGCGTTGCGCCAGGCTTAGACCACAAACTGGCTTAGACCAAAATGGGTTCTCTTATGTCAAGAGAGCCATTCCTGGTTCTCTTTCTCCGGGGGCCCCCTAACCTATCTGCTTACAGTTAGAAGGGAGAGGAAGATCTAGGCTTGTCCCCTGTCACGCCCAGGCCAGGGAGCCGGGAGCCTGAGGAGTGTCAGCAACTGAAGAATAGGCTAGAAGAATGGGGTTTTCATGTTGTACTTTTAAAAACCTTTAATGACTTCTTATCTTTTTTTCTAGCTGAGTTACGCAGTGTGACAAATTGTCAGTCTAACCAACCAAGGTAAGGAAAAATTCTTGTTGATGAGACCAAAAGAATTAGGGATGTAGTATTCCTAAAACAACCATTTAGCATAGTAAGTAAGGGTTCCTTGTTTCAGCATTAAGCTTTGTCCTCGGCTACCTGGAAATACGGAAAAATCACATCTCCTCCCCAGCCCCTGTCTCCTCACCTTCCAGGCTAAAAGATGGAATCAGTAACATAATTCTCCCTTGGGATGACTTATTTTATTATTGCTATTAAAAGGGAAGTCAGAGACAAGCAGAGCTTAGAGCTGCCTTTTAGTTGATTTCAAGTAAAGGCTTTTGAAGTTGGCCGATGTGAAGCAAATCAGTAAAGGGTGTGGGTTATGTGAGACTCTTGAAAAAAGGTAAACGTACATGGGTAGATCTTGGACTTTGTTGGGGAAACTCGGAATAGAAACACTAGAGGCAATATGAGGCTTACATCCTTTTTCTCCAGTAAACTTAGCTGCTATATTTTTGTCTTTAGCAATGAAGGCGATGCTATCAAAGTTTTTGTGCGAATTCGCCCACCTACAGAGGGTTCTGGATCAGCTGATGGAGAGCAAAACTTATGCCTATCTGTGCTGTCCTCTACGACTGTCCGGCTGCACTCCAACCCTGAGCCCAAAACCTTCATATTTGATCATGTGGCAGAAATGGACACCACTCAGGTAATGATGATTTTGGGAACTCAACTTTTCATTTGGAACATATAAGATTCTGTTATTTGGGAGGATTTCACTTCTGGTCTCTTTAGTTTGACAGATCTCAGATAAGGAAGCTCAAACATTCCATAAATATTTTAAATTTAATATTATTAAATATTTTTCTTCCTTCATCAGACTTTGTACTAGAATGACAAGCCTGCTTTATTTTCCCTCTCCAACCTGTGATGGAGGTTGGTGAAGGTGTACTTTTCAGAGCCACTTGGATGATTGATAAGTAAAGTTGAACTGCCTAGTTTAAGAAGAGTGTCTTAGTTCTGGCTGCCATTACACAAATATCATAGACTGGGTGGTTTAAACAACAAACATTTATTTCTCACATTTCTGGAGGTTGGGAATCCAAGATCAAGTGCAAGAAATCCAGTGTCTGGTGAGGACTCACTTCCTGGCTTGTAGACAGCTGCCTTCCACTGTGTCCTCACATGGTGGAGAGAGAGAATTCTCTGTGTCTCTTCTTATAAGGGCACTACAGGCATACCTCACTTTATTGCACTTTGCAGATACTGTGTTTATTTACAATTGAAGGTTTGTGGCAGCTCTGCATTGAACAACTCCATTACCATCATTTTTCCAACAGCACTGCTCACTTCATGTCTCTGTGTCACATTTTGGTCAATATTTCTTGAAATATTTTGTTCTTTTTTGTTATTATTATATTATGGTGATCTATGATCAGTAATCTTTGATGTTACTATTGTAATTGTTTTGGCATATTTTAGCAATAAAGTATTTTTAAATTAAGACATGTACATTGTTTTCTTAGAAATAATGCTATTGCACACTTAATAGACTACAGTATAGTACAAATATAACTTTTATATGCACTGAGAAACCAAAAAATTCATGTGACTTGCTTTATTGCTATATTCACTTTATTGAGCTCATCTGGAAACGAACCCACAATATCTCCGAGGTGTGCCTGTACTGCTATCCTCAGGGCTCCACTCTCACGACTAATTACCTCCCAAAGGCCCCATCTCCAAATACCGTCACGTTGGGGATTAGTGTTTCAACATATGAATTTTGGGGAGACATTCAATCCATAGCAGAGAGTGATTGATTTAAGATTACTATGGTGTTGGGACTCCCCTGGCGGTCCAGTGGTTAAGACTCCGCGCTTCCAATGCAGGGGGCACGGGTTCGATCCCTGGTTGGGGAACTAAGATTCCACATGCCACAAGGCGTGGCCAAAAAAAAAAAAGATTGCTATGGTGTCAATAACTTTTTCTAATTAAGGACAACTTAGTTAAAATCTAGTCAGCACTATTCAATAGAACTTTCTGCAGTGATGGAAATATTCTGTAAATGTGCTGTCCATTACATTAGCCTCTAGATACACATGGCTATTTAAGTTTAAATTAATTAAGATTAATTAAAATTTCAAATTCACCTTTTCAGATTATTAATTTCTCAGATGCCCTAGCCACATGTGGCTGTTGAGCACTTGAAATATGACTAGTGCATCTGAGGACCTGACTTTTAATTTTTATTTAATTTTAATTAATTTAAGTAATAGCCACATATGGCTAATGGCTACTGCATTGGACATCACACATCTTGATTATTCCCTCATACACATGGATGTTTTTGGTGAGACATGTAGATCTTTAGATCTTTTTTCATCTAGGGCATGGCTGGACAATGGAAATAGAAAGTGAGCCATATATATAATTTAAAATTTTCTAGTAGCCACATTTTTGGTCACGCCGTGCAGCTTGCAGGATCTTAGTTCCCCAACCAGGGATTGACTCCGGGCCCTCA
This sequence comes from Balaenoptera physalus, assembly GCF_965194825.1. NCBI lineage: Eukaryota > Metazoa > Chordata > Mammalia > Artiodactyla > Balaenopteridae > Balaenoptera > Balaenoptera physalus. Next base: position 63,254,035 of record NC_138896.1, on the reverse strand, counting down.
GCAGTGAGAGTGCAGAGTCCTAACCACTGGATCACTAGGGATTTCCCTAGTAGCCACATTTTTTTTTTTTTAATTTATTTATTTATGGCTGTGTTGGGTCTTCATTTCTGTGCGAGGGCTTTCTCTAGTTGTGGCAAGTGGGGGCCACTCTTCATCGCGGTGCGCAGGCCTTTCACTGTCGTGGCCTCTCTTATTGCGGAGCACAGGCTCCAGATGCGCAGGCTCAGTAGTTGTGGCTCACGGGCCTAGCTGCTCCGCGGCACGTGGGATCTTCCCAGACCGGGGCTCGAACCCGCGTCTCCTGCATTAGCAGGCAGATTCTCAACCACTGTGCCACCAGGGAAGCCCGCCACATTTTTAAAAAGTAAAAAAGAAACAAGTAAAATTAGTTTTAATTCTGTATCTCATTTAACCCAGTATACCTAAAATACCATTTCAACATGTAAGGAACATAAAGCAAGTTATTAATGAGATATTTTTCCATTCTTTTTTTTTTCATGTTCAGTCTTCCAAAACTGGTGTATGTTTTATACTTACAACGCATCTCAAGTTGGACTAGCCACATTCCAGGTGCTCTGTAGCCATATGTGTCTCATGGCTACTATACTAGACAATGCAGATCTACGAATTCTTGCATTGTTGATAAGGCTGCATCTATTTATATATAAAAATGAAAATAAAAATCAGATATTGATTATTTAGTATAAGCTTGTGGGAAAAGTACTGAAGAACATATAGGGCTATGTATTTTATGCTAATACCAGTATAATATTGCATGCAGTATGCTAAATTCTATATGAACTCTAGATGTGAGGTTTAAATCTATAATTGCATAGGAGATTAATGGATATAATTATGTTTACAGTTTTATCATCTTAGCTATTTTAGCCTTTTTCCTATAATAGATATAATTTTCATGTTATTGCAAATGAAAATTTGCACACAAATTTTATTATATTTTAGAATGTAGTTTAGGAAAAATGTTTTCATTTTTGTGAAATGTTAACATATTTGGTGCTTAACATTTGTAGGAGTCTGTGTTCTCAACTGTGGCCAAAGGCATTGTGGAGTCTTGCATGAGTGGCTATAATGGTACCATCTTTGCATAGTAAGTTGTTCACAGTTTCCTTATACAAGGGTACAATAGTAAGTGCTTCTATTTGTTTCCTATGGCTTCTGTAACAAATGACCACATACTTAGTGGCTTGAAACAACACAAATTTGTCTTACAGTTCTGTAAGTCAGGAGTTTGACGCCAGTCTCTGAGCTAAAATAAAGGTGTCAGCAGGGCTGTGTTCCTTTCTGAAAGCTCTAGAGGAGAATCTGTTTTCCGACTTCTTGAGGCCATCTACATTACTTGACTTACAGCCCCCTTTCTCCATCTTCCAAGCCAATGACATGCAACTGGCTCTTCCTTAGTCATGTTGCTCTCTGACTGAGCTGGGCATGTTCTTTAATTTTAAGGACTCATGTGATCTGATCGGCCCCACCTGCGTAAGCAAGGTGGAAGGGATTAAACTCTGCCTCCTGGAGAGGAGAGGATCTACATGTTATCTGGGATTCTTCTGTAAGGAAGATTGGTCTTTTTGCCCCCATTAATTAATTCATTCATTTATATGGTATGGACTTACATATATTTATTTCATACTTTGGGTTATAATCTAATACTACATTATGTTTCTCTTGTTGCTTACATTGTTCTAGCTTGGCCATTGGGAGCTTTTTGAGGTTGGTTTGTGTGACCCTTTGACATGTCACATCCTTTTGTTTTTTGAGCACTTCCTTTATGATGCTACAGTATGCTCCTGGCTCATCTTATATTTTCCCTGTCTGAGACCTAGAATCAGCCATTTTGGCAAGGAGCCCTGGTTCCTTTTATTGGAGAATGGTGTTTAGAAACTAAGGGCACTCGGTGTGTTTGTTGCTACTGGAGTGTCATTGCTTCTAGGCCTTTTCAGCAGACAGAGCTAGGTAATATATGTATGTATACTAAGTCATGTATACAGACATATCTATAAGTGTTTCTGTTTCTATCCATTTCTATATACAGTAAGGTAAACTTGAGTTCATACTGATGTCTCTGACTCTAATCCAAGGGTTTAGAATCCACATGGGTTCATTCTAGCCTTCCTTTCTTGTTTATCTGTAACTTCCCTTGCTGACAGTGAGAAACCCGGGCTCCCACTGCTACCATCCATTTATTCATTTGTTCATCCCCAGTACACATGTAAAGCAGTTTCAGAATTGTTAGCCTGTATCCCTGTGAAGAACAGATTTACTGCGTGCAGTGTTTATGTACAGATCCTTTTTTTTTTTTCCTTAAGTCCTACAATTTCTAGTCAAAACCTCATTTTGTAAACTTACTTAGGCCAGCCCCTTTTCCACCTACACCTTTCAGTGCAGTATGTCATGAACTTGTCATTCAATTAGATACATTCCATCCTGGGGTCTCTGACATCCTAGTTGATGTGTTTTGTTTGTTTATTTAGTTTGCATACTTTAAAGTTCACCCTTTGTGATGTACAGTTGCATAGTGTTTTGACAAATGCAGAGACCCAAGCATTTAGCACCCCTATTGAAGAGAACAGTTCCTCCACCTTGAAAGTTCCTACTGTTTGTCCCATTAATAGTCAGCCACTCCTTCCCCGCCCCCCCACCACCCCGCAACCTCTGGATACACTAATAAATTTTCCATTCCTATAGCTTTGCCTTTCCCAGAGTGTCATATGATTGGAATCATACAATATGTAACCTTTTGGTTCTGGCTTTTTTCATTTAGGATTTGTCTATGTTGTTGCATGCATCAGTAGCTTTTGCTTTCTCTTTCTTTCCTTTTTTTTTTTTTTTTTTGCCGAGTAGTATTTTACTGTGTGGATTTACCACAGTTTTTTTATTCACTCCCCTGTTAAAGGATATCTTGGTTGCTTCCAGTTTTTGGCAATTATGAATAAAGTTGCTACAAACATTCAAATATTGGGTTTTGTGTGAACATAAGTTTTCAAATCACTTGAGTAAATACATAGGAATACATTGCTGGGTCATATAGTATAAGAAACTGTCAATCTGTCTTCCATATATATATTGAAAGTGCATGATGATGGAAATTCCCTGGTGATCCAGTGGTTAGGACTTGGTGCTTTCACTGCCGTGGGCCTGGGTTCAATCCCTGGTCGGGGAACTGAGATCCTGCAAGGCTCACAGCACAGCCAAAAAAAAAAAAAAAAGTGCATGATGATTCTGAATTTCTAAATGCTGGCAACCTTAAAATACTGCTCTAGGTTTCATGTTGGAATGTAAGCTGACAACCTTGGCAGTTCTACAAGGTCAGTTTTTTTTACAAGGTGAATCATTTCAGATTTATTTCATAAATAGGAATATAATTTGTAGTACTATTATTTTTTCCTTTTCTTCTAGCAATAGACTTCCTAATTTTATTCAGAACCAGAGGTTTTTAATAAGATGTAGTGAATTATGTAATTAATTTTGAGCAGCTGATGCTTTTTTTGTGTGTGTGCCCTTGGTTCATCTGTAATTGGCTCAAAATACAAGAAAATAAAAAATAAGAAGCTTAAAGCTTGGATTCATCTTGTGCACAAATTCTTCCTTGAAAATTTGCCTTTGCCTTTCATGCTTACTTTTCAGTTGTGTTCAGCAGAACTAAATATTCTCTCTTGACCAGTGAAGCAGATAACCATTTTCTCATGTCTTCTCAAGAAAAAAAAAGATTTTTTTTTTTCACAGAATATTTTGAGTGGTAAAGTTCAAAAATCAATTTGAAATAAGAGCCACAATTACCAGAGATTATATATCTTCAGAACTGTTTTCTTTGAAGATCCTTAGGCATACTAATTATAATATTTAATTTGAAAATTGCTTTTGGTAGTTGAGGGCAGAAATGAGAAACATACGGAGAGAAGTGAGCATTGATTTATTGGTTGGGTGAGCATACGTTCCGGTTTACTGCAGACAGTCTCAATTCTAGAGTTATCGTTAATAGTGTCCCCTTCACTTTCAAGTAGGACGCTCAACAATATCCATTTCTTATTCTGAGTTAACTGAAGAACTTTTTTTCCCCTACTTCTGAAAGAAAGAGGTAAACAACTAGATGATACTGTTTTCTAGCTCTTGGGGCATTGAACCAAAAAGTAAACTCAAAATTTTATATTTCTGCCATGACTCCAGTGTAAACACATTTAACATCCTAATTGACATCTATCTTCAACATAAATTTTTATTTTTTTAATATTTATTTATATTTATTTTGGCTGCACCAGGTCTTAGTTGCGGCACGTGGGATCTTTAGTTGCGGCATGTGGCCTCTTAGTTGTGGCATGCATGCAGGATCTAGTTCCCTGACCAGGGATCAAACCTGGGCCCCCTGCATTGGGAGCATGGAGTCCTACCCACTGGACCCCCAAGGAAGTCCCTAAATTTTAATTGTTTTAGTTTTTTGTTTCTCCTGTTTCTGGTGTACCTGAGGAGATATGACACTACACAAAAAAAAAAAAAAAATCAAGCCTATAGTATAAGGATGTTTTTAATTGCTTTGTTTTTAAATGAAGACATCTTAGTATCTTTTAAAGGCAGAATTTAGAAAGAGAATTGCTGCATTATTTAGAAGAGCAAAAATTGGGGAAAAAAAAGTCTAGTTGGTTCTGATTAAATAAATTATGATACATTCGTGGAATACTATGTAGCCATTAAAAATAAAGAGGCAGATCTCTATTTACCAGCATAGAAAGATGTGTGAGATAAAAATTAAGGGAAAAAAACAGGTTGCAGAGAAGTGTGAATAGCATCATTCCAATTCTGTAAATAAAAATTAAATGAAAACTCTGATGGCCGTGTCTGTATAATCCAGAAGCATTTATTAGACAGTTAAGAGTGGTTAAGTCTTAGTGGTAGAATAGGAGAGAAAGAAAATGTATCATTCACTTTTTACCTGATATAATTATAAAAAAGACAATTAGTTCTTTGTGGGGAAAATTTATATACTAGTAGACCATATTAAAATAGGGTAGTCTTCTAAATTTCATGTGTGAAAATAATATCTGAAACATTCTTTTTTACAGTGGACAGACTGGTTCAGGGAAAACATTTACTATGATGGGTAAGTAAATTAGAGATTAACATTTACTGGCTTAGTCTACTCTTTTTGTGATGACAGAACTTAGTATATTTTTTGGAAAGGAATACTTTCTGGTATATGATGTTGACCTCATAAAATTAAGGTTATTTCCCAAGCTTCTGTCAGATTGCGACTTCCATTATAGCAAAGTCTGTGTTTTTAGCTATGTTCCCAGCTCAATGCTTAGCACAGAGTATGTGCTCAATGAACAATTTTTGAAGTGGGTTTAATGAATTTTTATATATTATGTACCTGTATAACCACTACCCAGACCAAGATTCCTAGTCAGTAACTACTCCCACTGCTGTCCCCTGACATATGTATTACTCTGACTTCTGTCATCACTAGTTTTGCTTGTTTTTTGCACTTCTACAAATGAAATTTTACTGTATTTACTCTTTTATGTATGGCTTCTTTCTCTCAGCCTGAGGTTTGTCAGATTCACTAATGTTATGGCATGTAGTAGTAGTTTATTTCCATTGCTGTATAATAGATTATTGTATGAATATACCACATTTTCTATTATTTTTTTAATAGATCTTTATTGAAGATAATTGCTTCACAATACTGTGTTAGTTTCTGTTGCACGGCAAAGCAAATCAGCCATATGCATACACGTCCCCATATCTCCTCCCCCTTGAACCTCCCTCCCGTCCTCCCTATCCCACCCCTCTAGGTCATCACAAAGCACCGAGCCGATCTCCCTGTGCTATGCCGCTGCTTCCCACCAGCCAACTATTTTACATTCGGTAGTGTATATATGTCGATGCTACTCTCACTTCGCCCAGCTTCACGCTCCCACCCCATGTGATCAAGTCCATTCTCTATGTCTACCTCTTTATTCCTGCCCTGCAACTAGGTTCATCAGTACCATTTTTTTTTTTTTTTTTTTTTAGATTCCATATATATTCATTAGCACATGGTATTTGTTCTTCTCTTTCTGACTTACTTCACTCTGTGTGACAGACTCTAGGTCCATCCACCTCACTACAAATAACTCAATTTCGTTTGTTTTTATGGCTGAGTAATATTCCACTGTATATATGTGCCACATCTTCTTTATCCATTCATCCATCGATGGACATTTAGGTTGGTTCCATGTCCTGGCTATTGTAAATAGTGCTGCAGTGAACATTATGGTGTATATCTCTTTTTGAATTATGGTTTTCTCAGGGTATATGCCCAGTAGTAGGATTGTTGGGTAATATGGTAATTCTATTTTTAGTTTTTTGAGGAACCTCCGTACTGTTTTCCATAGTTGTATCAATTTACATTCCCACCAACAGTGCAGGAGGGTTCCCTTTTCACCACACCCTTTCCAGCAATTATTGTTTCCAGCTTTTTTGATAATGGCCATTCTGACCGGCATGAAGTGATACCTCATTGTAGTTTTGATTTGTATTTTTCTAATAATTAGTGATATTGAGCATCTTTTCATGTGCCTCTTGACTATCTGTATGTCTTCCTTGGTGAAATGTCTACTTAGGTCTTCTGCCCATTTTTTAACTGGATTGTTTGTTTTTTTCATATTGAGTTCCATGAGCTGTTTGTATATTTTGGAGATTAATCTTTTGTCTGTTGTTTCATTTGCAAATATTATCTCCCATTCTGAGGGTTGTCTTTTTGTCTTGTTTATGGTTTCCTTTGCTGTGCAAAAGCTTTTAAGTTTAATTAAGTCCCATTTGTTTATCTTTGTTTTTATTTCTGTTACTCTAGGAGGTGGGTCAAAAAAGATCTTGCTGTGGTTTATGTCAAAGTGTGTTTTTTCTCTAAAAGTTTTATAATGTCTGGTTTTACATTTAAGTCTTTAATCTATTTGGAATTTATTTTTGTATATGATGTTAGGTAGTGTTCTAATTTCATTCTTTTACATGTAGCTGTCCAGTTTTCCCAGCATCACTTATTGAAGAGGCCGTCTTTTCTCCATTGTATATTCTTGCCTCCTTTGTCGTAAATTAGGTGCCCATATGTGCGTGGGTTTATCTCTGGGCATTCTATCCTGTACCATTGATCTATATTTCTGTTTTTGTGCCAGTACCATACTGTCTTGATTACTGTAGCTTTGTGGTATAGTTTGAAGTTGGGGAGCCTGATTCCTCCAGCTCCGTTTTTCTTTCTCAAGATTGCTTTGGCTATTAGGTGTCTTTTGTGTTTCCATACGAATTGTAAGATTTTTTTGTTCTAATTCTGTGAAAAATGCCATTGGTAATTTGATAGGGATTGCATTGAATCTGTAGATTGCTTTCAGTAGTATAGCCATTTTCACAATATTGATTCTTCCAATCCAAGAACATGGTATATTTCTCCATCTGTTTATGTCATCTTTGATTTCTTTCATCAGTGTTTTATAGTTTTCTGAGTACAAGTCTTTCGCCTCCTTAGGCAGGTTTATTCCTAGGTATTTTATTCTTTTTGTTGCAGTGGTAAATGGGAGTGTTTCCTTAATTTCTCTTTCTGATTTTTCGTTGTTGGTGTATAGGAATGCCACAGATTTCTGTGCATTAATTTTGTATATTGGAACCTTACCAAATTCATTGACTAGTTCTAGTAGTTTTCTGGTGGCATCTTTAGGATTTTCTATGTATAGTATCATGTCATCTGCAAACAGTGACAGTTTTACTTCTTCTTTTCCAATTTTTATTCCTTTTATTTCTTTTTCTTCTCTCATTGCTGTGGCTAGGACTTCCAAAACTATGTTGAATAATAGTGGTGAGAGTGGACATCCTTGTCTTATTCCTGATCTTAGTGCACATGCTTCCAGTTTTTCACCACTGAGCATGATGCTTGCTGTGGGTTTGTCATATATGGCCTTTATTATGATGAGGTGGGTTCCCTCTATGCCCATTTTCTGGAGAATTTTTATCATAAATGGTTGCTGAATTTTGTCGAAAGCTTTTTCTGCATCTATTGAGATGATCATATGGTTTTTATTCTTCAGTTTGTTAATATGGTGTATCACATTGATTGATTTGCATATATTGAAGAATCCTTGCATCCCTGGGATAAATCCCACTTGATCATGGTGTATGATCCTTTTAATGTTCTGTTGGATTCTGTTTGCTAGTATTTTGTTGAGGATTTTTGCATCTATGTTCATCAGTGATATTGGTCTATAATTTTCTTTTTTTGTGATATCTTTTTCTGGTTTTGGTATCAGGATGATGGTGGCTTTGTAGAATGAATTTGGGAGTGTTTCTCCCTCTGCAATTTTTGGAAGAGTTTGAGAAGGATTGGTGTTAGCTCTTCTCTAAATGTTTGATAGAATTTGCTTGTGAAGCCATCTGGTCCTGGACTTTTGTTTGTTGGAAGATTTTTAATTCTGGTTTCAATTTCATTACTTGTGATAGGTCTGCTTATATTTTCTAATTCTTCCTGGTTCAGTCTTAGAAAATTGTACCTTTCCAAGAATTTGTCCATTTCTTCGTGGTTGTCCATTTTATTGGCATATGGTTGTTGTAGTAGTCTCTTATCATCCTTTGTATTTCTGCAGTGTCAGTTGTTATTTCCCCCTTTTCATTTCTAATTTTATTGATTTGTGTCCTCTCCCTTTTTTTCTTGATGAGTCTGACTAAGGATTTATCAATTTTGTTTATCTTCTCAAAGAACCAGCTTTTAGTTTTATTGATCTTTGCTATTGTTTTCTTCGTTTCTATTTCATTTATTTCTTATTTCTGCTCTGATCTTTATGATTTCTTTCCTTCTACTGACTTTGGGTTTTCTTTGTTCTTCTTTCTCTAGTTGTTTTAAGTGTAGGGTTAATTGTTTATTTGAGATTTTTCTTGTTTCTTGAGGTGAGATTGAATTGCTATGAACTTCCCTCTTAGAACTGCTTTTGCTGCATCCCATAGGTTTTGGGTCATCGTGTTTTCATTGTCATTTGTTTCTATGTATTTTTAAATTTCTTCTTTGATTTCTTCAGTGATCTCTTGGTTATTTAGTAGCACACTGTTTAGCCTCCAGTGCTTTTTACACTTTTTTTCCTATAATTGATTTCCAGTCTCAGAGTGTTGTGGTCAGAAAAGATGCTTGATATGATTTCAGTTTTCTTAAATTTTTCAAGGCTTGATTGGTGACCCAAGATGTGACCTATCCTGGAGAATATTCCATGTACACCTGAGAAGAAAGTGTATTCTGCCGCTTTTGGGTGGAATGTTCTATAAATATCAATTAGATCTATCTAGTCTATTGTGTCATTTAAAGCTTGTGTTTCCTTATTTATTTTCTGTTTGGATGATCTGTCCATTGGTGTAAGTGAGGTGTTAAAGTCTCCTACTATTATTGTTTTACTGTCAATTTCTCCTTTCGTGGTTGTTAGCATTTGCCTTATGTATTGAGGTGCTCCTCTGCTGGGTGCATAAACATTTTTAATTGTTATATCTTCTTCTTGGATTGATCCTTTGATCATTATGTAGTGTCCCTCCTTATCTCTTGTAACAGTATTTTAAACTCTATTTGATCTGATATGAGTATTGCTATTCCAGCTTTCTTTTGATTTCCATTTACATGGAATATCTTTTTCCATCCCTTCACTTTCAGTCTGTATGTGTCCCTAGGTCTGAAGTGGTTCTCTTGTAGACAGCATATATATGGGTCTTGTTTTTGTATCCATTCAGCCAGTCTGTGTCTTTTGGTTGGGGCATTTAATCCATTTACATTCAAGGTTATTATCGATAGGTATGTTCCTATTACCATTTTCTTAATTGTTTTGGGTTTGTTTGTTTGTTTTTAACATCTTTATTGGCGTATAATTGCTTTACAATGGGGTGTTAGTTGGGTTTGTTTTTGTGGATCTTTTTCTTCTCTTGTGTTTCCCATTTAGAGAAGTTTCTTTAGCATTTGTTGTAAAGCTGGTTTGGTGGTGCTGAATTCTCTTAGTTTTTGTTTGTCTGAAAAACTTTTGACTTCTCCATCGAATCTGAATGAGATCCTTGCCGGCTAGAGTAATCTTGGTTGTAGGTTTTTCTCTTTCATCACTTTAGGTATATCCTGCCACTCCCTTCTGGCCTGCAGAGTTTCTGCTGAAAAATCAGCTGGTAACCTTATGGGGATTCCTTTGCATGTTATTTTTTGTTTTTCCCTTGCTGCTTTTAATATTTTTTCTTTGAACTTAATTTTTGTTAGTTTGATTAATATGTGTTTTGCTGTGTTTTTCCTAGGGTTTATCCTGTATGGGACTCTCTGTGCTTCCTGGACTTGGGTGACTATTTCCTTTCCCATGTTAGGGAAGTTTTCCATTATAATCTCTTCAAATATTTTCTCAGACCCTTTCTTTTTCTCTTCTTTTTCTGGAACCCCTATAATTCGAATGTTGGTGCATTTAGTGTTATCCCAGAGGTCTCTGAGATTGTCTTCAGTTCTTTTCATTCTTTTTTCTTTATTCTGCTCCTCGGCAGTTATTTCCACCATTTTGTCTTCTAGCTCACTTATTCCTTCTTTTGCCTCAGTTATTCTGTTATTGATTCCTTCTAGTGTATTTTTCATTTCAGTTATTGTGTTGTTCATCTCTGTTTGTTTGTTCTTTAGTTCTTCTAGATCTTTGTTAAACATTTCTTTTATTTTCTCAATCTGTGCTTCCATTCTATATCCGAGATTCTGGATCATCTTTACTATCATTACTCTGAATTCTTTTTCAGGTAGATTGCCTATTTCCTCTTCATTTATTTGGTCTTGTAGGTTTTTTTTACCTTGCTCCTTCATCTGTGACATATTTTTTTGCTGTCTCTTTTTTTTTTTAATGAGTGGGATTGTGTTCCTGCTTTACTGGTTGTTTGGCCTGAGGCTTCCAACACTGGAGTTTGTAGGCTCTTGTGTAGAGCTGGGTCTTGGTGCTGAGAGAGGAACTCTGTGAGACCTCACTCCGATGAATATTCCCTGGGGTCTGAGGTTCTCTGTTAGTCCAGTGGTTCAGATTCGGAGCTCCCACCGCAGGAGCTTCCGCCCAACCCTGTGCTCGCAAATCAAGATCCCGCAAGCCACGTGGGGTGGTAAAAAAAAGAGAACAATAACAAAGTAAAAAATAAAATGAGACTAGGAAACTAATAGATATATTAGAAAGAATGTAAAAATAAAAATATAGATGAATCAACAACCGGAAGGTACGTCAGTACCACAATAGTAAAAAAGAGGAGGAGGGAGAAGAAAAAAAAAATGGAGGGGGGGAAGGCCTTGGCTGTGGAGAGCGGGGCCTAAGCAAGTGTGAGGTTTGGGCGGTGGGTGGGGCCAATGCTCAGCACCCACAGGGCTAGAAAAGGCCCTGGAGGCTGTGGGGGGTGGGGCTTAGGGTTAAGGAACAGAAGGGGCCCAGGCGTGCCCCCCACCCCTGGTCTCAGAGGGCGGGGAACGTCACCTGGGAGCCCAGCAGGCTTCCTGGGCTTCAGTGGGCAGGGCAAACGCCTTCCTCTCCTCTTCTGCTCCTCCGGTCTGGGATCTGGGAGGGCCCTTCCCACCTGCCAATCCTGATCTCCCTGCCCTCCCTCCTATACCCCCAGGACCAATGGGGGGGTGGGCCTTGGAGGGCCGGGAACTGGTCTGGGAGCTCAGTAGGCTCCCTGGGCCTGAGTGGGCGGGGAAAACACCCTCTGCTCCTCCTCGACGGCCCCTCCCACCTGCCACTCCTGATCTCCCCGGCCTCCCTCCTGTGCCCCCAGGACCCATGCGGCCTGGATGGGGCTTTGGTGGGGGGGAACTGGCTTGGGAGCTCAGCAGCCTCCCCAACACCAGTGTGCCAGGCGATTGCCCTCCGCTCCTCTCCCACTCTTCCCAGAGAGTCCCTCCCACCTGCCTCTCCTGATCTCCCCTGCCTCTCCTGATCTCCCCTGCCTCTCCTGATCTCCCCAGCCTCAGGGGAGCTAATCCTGTCTGGCCTCCACTTCTCCTTCCCCCTTGGTCCCCCTACGTCCTACTGGTTCACTCTGTGGTTCCTTGCGTCTCTTTGGGGTCAGAGTCCCCCACCAGCGGCCGGCAGGCGCCCTAGTTGTGGGGAGATGCTAACTCTGTGTCTTCCCACACTGCCGTCTTAAAGGAATTCCACATTTTCTATTCTGCTGTTGCTAGAGAGTTTTAGAGCACATGAATAGTACTGTTATGGACATTTTTTTCTTGTGTGTGTCTTTTATAGTTCATATCTATTGAACTTTAAACTTCTGGGCGTGGACTTGCTGGGTTATAATATATGTATGTTCAGCTTTAGTAAAAAAGTCATGATGGAGACACGTAGACGTGGAATTTCCCAGTGCTCCACATCCATGTCCACATTTGGTATTGTCTGTTTTAAAAATTTTAGTTGTTCTCGAGTATGTATAGTACTATCTCATTGTGTTTTTATTTGCACTTGTTTGATGTCCATTGACTACTAAGCACCTTTTATATGCTTATTGGACATTTGAATAGCCTCTCTGTAAAATGCCCATTCAAGCTTTTTTCTCTTTTTTAAAAATAAATTTATTTATTTATTTATTTATATTTGGCTGCATTGGGTCTTCTTTGCTGTGTGCAGGCTTTCTCTAGTTGCAGTGAGCGGAGGCTGCTCTTCGTTGTGGTGCGCGGGCCTCTCATTGCTGTGGCTTTTCTTGCTGCGGAGCACGGCCTCTAGGTGCACGGACTTCAGTAGTTGTGGCATGTGGGCTCAGTAGTTGTGGCTCACGGGCTCTAGAGCACAGGCTCAGTAGTTGTGGCGCATGGGCTTAGTTGCTCCACGGCATATGGGATCCTCCCAGACCAGGGCTTGAACCCATGTCCCCTGCACTGGCAGGTGGATTCTTAACCACTGCGACACCAGGGAAGTCCCTCAAGCTTTTTTCTTATTTAAAAATTATCTTGTCTTTTTCTTACTCATTTGTGGGGATTCTTTATAAAATAGATTAGCTCTTTGTCTATGATATAGATTACAGATTTTTCTGTAGGTTTTTTCTTTTGGCTTATTTAATTTTTTCTGATGCCAAAGGTTTTTATTTTTATGTGGTTGAATTTCAGGTTTTTTTGTTTTGTTTTGTTTTTTAATGGTTTCTGAATTGTGAGTTTTAGTAAGAAAGGTTTTCCCTTCTATGAGGTTATAACAACATATAAGTGAGTACTTAAAATATGCCAGGCACTCTTCAAGGCTCTGGTGGTCTATTCAAATACAAGGCAATGTCCAGGCTCTCATGGAGCTTATATTCTCATGGGGGATGTACAAGTAAAAGCAAATAAGTGTCTAGTAATTATGCCAGAGGTAGTAAGTGCTATGAAGCAAAATAAGAGGATGGAAAAGAGCAGGGGGTGCTGTTTTAGTTAGGTGGGTCAGAGAGGCCTCTCAGCGTGACATTTGAAGAGAATTACTGAGTGAAATGAGAAGAAACCATAAGACTCTGGGAGAAGAATCTTCCAGGCAGAGGGCCCATCCCTGCAAATGTACAGGCCCTGAGTTGGGAGCATGCTCAAGAGCATTCAAGAAACAGCAAGAAGACACATGGGGCTAGAGTGGAATTTTACAGGATAAGGGGCAAGTTGAAATTGTAGCCTGAGGCCAGGTCATGGATTTTGGAATTTTTCATGAGGGTATGTGAAGTCATGGGAAGGTTTTTTTTGTTTGTTTTTTTAAAGAAGAATTACATGATCTGATGTATAATTAAAAGGACTACTCAGGCAGCTGAATGGAATAGAGACTATAGGAGGAGCTAGAACTGAAGCAAGATTGGGAGCCAAGGCAGGAGACTAGGCAAGAGATGATAAGGTAACTATAATGAATATTTTGAGTATCTTTATATAGTATTTAGCAGGAAAATGTTATAAAATTATCCGCACATATTCTAATATTATCTGTCCTCTGTGTTCATTTACTTGCATTTCTCTGCCCTGTTTTATTATTTTTTTTCTTTTTTTTTAAGGTACAGTTTACAAGGGCCATTTAAAATATTTTAGGTATAGCACACCAAGATGACGATAATATTTTTAAATTTATTTTCTGTAACTTTCTTGCATACACCAGCATTTTGTTAGTTCCTTTGGTCTCTAAGGCATATATATATATTTTTAAGTAAATTTACTTTTTTTTTTTTTTAATTTACTTATTGATTGATTGATTTTTGGCTGTGTTGGGTCTTCATTGCTGTACGTGGGCTTTCTCTAGTTGCGGTGAGCAGGGGGCGACTCTTCATTGCAGTGTACCGGCTTCTCATTTCGGTGGCTTCTCTTGTTGTGGAGCATGGGCTCCATGCGCATGGGCTTCAGTAGTTGTGGCACGTGGGCTCAGTAGTTGTGGCGCACGGGCTTAGTTGCTTCTTGGCATGTGGGATCTTCCCGGACCAGGGCTTGAGCCTGTGTCCCCTGCATGGCAAGTGGATTTTTAACCGCTACACCACCAGGGAAGTCCCTCTAAGGCATGTTTAACTAATACATATAGTAACTTTTGGATCTTTTCTAGCTTTATAGTTTTTTTTCTGGCAGATATAGCTATAGCTTGAATTAGTATCCAAAAAATCCTGCTGTTTACATATCCACTCACGTCTCCCCTTTTCCCCAATGTTAACAAAATAGAGATTGGATTGCTCTTCAGTTTTCTGTCTGTACAGAAATCTTGTGAAGAATTCCTATAGTATCTTTCTTACCAGCTTGGCTTTTATTGCCCAATTAAGAAAATACTAGCTAATGCTAATTTTTATACCCTGTGAGATAGTTATTACCATTATTATTTCCATTTTATAGTTGAACACTCCAAGAGATTAAGTAATTAGCCTGTGGCCACACAGCCAGTGTATAAAGATCAGCCTAGGAGACAGAATGTCTTATGCAACAGTAAAGTACAATTATTTGTTATTTCTGCTAATTTTCGTACCTGCAGAAGGAAAAATTTCAAGCTTGGGACTGAAATGGATATTTTAATTTATCAAACAACAACTACTTTTTAAAATTGCTTAGTGGCTATTGTGTGCCCTTCCCTTCAGTCCTATTGATAGGCAGGTTCTATTATGCCATCTCTTACAGACCACGATTTATCTTGTTTGGGGGCCTGAAAGAAACTGATTATACAATTTGTCTTTTCTATATGAATTGCCTTTCAGTGTTGCTGTTTTGAAAGACTCCTGTTAACAGAATAAAAATGAACAGCTATATATATATTTTTTTACGTTTTTCTTTAGGACCATCTGAATCTGATAATTTTTCTCATAACCTGAGAGGAGTAATTCCACGAAGTTTTGAATATTTGTTTTCCTTAATTGAACGTGAAAAAGAGAAGGTAAAACTTACTGTAAAAGTAAAGCGATTCTATGAAATACCTGGTTCTGAGTGGCTAACTACTAATAATCAGCTCATGATACATGGAGGGGTATCATGAGTAGTCTACAGTGTGGATAGGCTAGAGTCATAAAAAAAATCTTTCCGTTCTTAAGATAAAATGAAGGATTCTGAGTTTTTTATTTTCTAAAAGTTTTTAGTCTATAATACATGCATCATCCATGAGCCCACATTGAAAGAAAGAAGAATGTAGTGCTTCTTAGGCTCTCAAATTTTACAAGGGAGAAAGTGTAAAGAAAATCTTAACTGAGGAAAACAAATTCATTAAGCTCTGTCACCTACCTGCGCCTAGGCTCACAGTTGACTGCAGCTCTCCCTACATCTTCATGACAGCCACTAGTAATGGGCCCATCTCTGCCTCCTTTGCAGCACCTGCTACCACCTGACCATGATCTCCTTGCTTCACACGTGGTGTGGCTCCATCGTCCTAGCAATGTGGCCTTCCATTTTCCATTGGCTCCCAGATTGGGTCATTCTGTGGGTTGTGCGTGTTTAGCTTAGGGAATTCCAGGCTTAAGAGCCATTAGTGTTTTATGTTCTATTACCTATGTGCCAAGGAGTCTGATATATAGCATTGGTTTACCACTTACTCCTTTGCAGAAACTATGCCTGACCATTGCAGTTAGACACACATATTATGTGCCAGTGAAGTAAGTTTAGTGACGTGCACTTCTGTGGTTAAAAATCCTATAGCAAGGCTTTTTAAAGAAAACTTTTATTTGTTTATTTTTTTAAAGAGAGACTTTTAAAATATATTATTTTCAGTCGTTTGAGGAATATAACACTTGATTTATATGTAAGACAGTTGAAAATGGAATTGCTATTTTCATCACAAGGGAAAAAAATTATGTAACTATGTATGGCAATGGATGTTAACTAGACTTATTGTGATCATTTTGCAATATATACAAATATCAAATCATTATGTTATACGCCTGAAACTAGTATAATGCTGTATATCAATTATACCTCAATTAAACAAAAAATGGAATTGCCTATTTGGAATGCTCAAGTCCCACCTCCCTGTCTTTGTTCTGAGGCACTGTCGGAAACTTTAGGGCTCCTGGGACCACAGTTCGATGCTGCTTTAAAATGTACTGATGTGCTGAAACTAGTAATCTACATTTTAAAACTGACTTTTAAGTGTCCTGTATTGTGTAAAGGATAATGTTGTAGGAAATTTATATGTTGTGAAGTGAGTGAAAGATGAATGCTCATGAAAGGTAGGGATGAACTCATGAAAAGAATATAGCTAAAGCAGGCTTCTCTTTTACAGGCTGGAGCTGGAAAGAGTTTTCTTTGTAAGTGTTCCTTTATTGAAATCTACAACGAGCAGATCTATGACCTCCTGGACTCTGCATCGGCTGGACTGTACTTAAGGGAGCATATTAAGAAGGGAGTCTTCGTTGTTGGTGCTGTGGAGCAGGTGGTGACCTCAGCTGCTGAAGCCTATCAGGTACCCTGCCTTGAGCAATTTGATTCGTAGGCAACATAGCATGCTGTGACGAGCACCTTGATCTCAAAAAAAAGAAAGAGTTGAGTTACTAAAAATGTTTTGTAAAGCCATAACCAGAATGTTCATGAGAAGAAATGAAAGAAGGATATGACACTGTTTTATAAATTTCTCCTTCGTTAAAATAGAAGTTTAACCCCTTGATTTTGTGTTATTTTGGTGTTGTTCACTCCGGTCATAGACTCTTAAAGACCACCTTATATGTCACTGGGGGACAGTTTGTTAGTGACCATATCCCTTTAGTTGTTCCTCCTGGGAGCTGCCCTTTTGTTTTTTGGGTTTTTTTTAAAGGATATAGAGTTACAGTTTTATTTTCTTCTTATTTATTTATTTAATACATTTTTTTATTTATTTAATTTTGGCTGTGTTGGGTTTTCGTTGCTGCGCGCTGGCTTTCTCTAGCTGTGGCGAGTGGGGGTACTCTTTGTTGCGGTGCGCGGGCTTCTCATTGTGGTGGCTTCTCTTGTTGCGGAGCACGGGCTCTAGGCACACGGGCTTCAGTAGTTGTGGCACGCTGGCTCAGTAGTTGTGGCACACGGGCTCAGTAGTTGTGGCACGCGGGCTCAGTAGCTGTGGCGCACAGGCTTAGCTGCTCCGCGGCATGTGGGATCTTCCCGGACCAGGGCTCGAACTTGTGTCCCCTGCATTGGCAGGCAGATTCTTAACCACTGCACCACCAGGGAAGCCCGGAGCTGCCCTTTTTAAGAGCTCCTGGGATCTCTGCCCTTCAAACCAGCTGGCTGTTCTATTTTCTACCCTTGTTTATTACTTGTTAGGTGTCAAAAGGCAACCTCTTTTGGCCATTCAGCTTAGGACAAACAAACCTTTTGACAGGAATTTACAAAATATTCTATTCACATTTTTTTTTGAATTTTTGAATTTTTTTGAATTTATTTTTTTATACAGCAGGTTCTTATTAGTTATCCATTTTATACATATTAGTTTATATATGTCAATCCCAATCTCCCAATTCATCCCACCACCACACACACAAACGCACCCCGCCACTTTCCCCACCTTGGTGTCCATACGTTTGTTCTCTACATTTGTGTCTCTATTTCTGCCCTGCAAACTGGTTCATCTGTACCATTTTTCTAGGTTCCACATATATGCATTAATATACGCTATTTGTTTTTCTCTTTCTGACTTACTTCACTCTGTATGACAGTCTCTAGATCGATCCACGTCTCTACAAATGACCCAATTTCATTCCTTTTTATGGCTGAGTAATATTCCATTATATACATGTGTCACATCTTTTTTATCTGTTTGTTGATGGGCACTTAGGTTGCTTCCATGTCCTGGTAAATAGTGCTGCAATGAACATTGGGGTGCATGTGTCTTTTTGAATTATGGTTTTCTCTGGGTATATGCCCAGTAGTAGGATTGCTGGCTCATATGGTAATTCTATTTTTAGTTTTTTAAGGAACCTCCATACTGTTCTCCATAGTGGCTGTATCAATTTACATTCCCACCAACAGTGCAAGAGGGTTCCCTTTTCTCCACACCCTCTCCAGCATTTGCTTTTTTTTTTTTTTTTTATAAATTTATTTATTTATTTTTGGCTGCGTTTGGTCTTCATTGCTGAGCACCGGCTTTCTCTAGTTGCGGCGAGTGGGGGCTACTCTTTGTTGCCGTGCGCGGGCTTCTCATTGCGGTGGCTTCTCTTGTTGCAGAGCACGGGCTCTAGGCATGTGGGCTTCAGTAGTTGTGGCACACGTGCTCAGTAGTTGTGGCTCACGGGCTCTAGAGCGCAGGCTCAGTAGTTGTGGCACACGGGCTTCGTTGTTCCGCGGCATGTGGGATCTTCCCGGACCAGGGATCGAACCGCTGTCCCCTGCATTGGCAGGCGGATTCTTAACCACTGCGCCACCAGGGAAGCCCCAGCATTTGCTTTTTGTAGATTTTCTAATGATGCCCATTCTGTCTGGTGTGAGGTGATACCTCATTGTAGTTTTGATTTGCATTTCTCTAATAATTAGTAATGTTGAGCAGGTTTTCATGTACTTCTTGGCCATCTGTATGTCTTCCTTGGAGAAATGTCTATTTAGGTCTTCTGCCCATTTTTGGATTGAGTTGTTTGTTTTTTTAATATTGAGCTTCATGGGCTGTTTATATATTTTGGAGATTAATCCTTTGTCCATTGATTCATTTGCAAATATTTTCTCCCATTCTGAGGGTTGTCTTTTCGTCTTACTTGTAGTTTCCTTTGCTTTGCAAAAGCTTTGAAGTTTCATTAGGTCCCATTTGTTTATTTTTGTTTTTATTTCCATTATTCTAAGAGGTGGATCAAAAAAGATCTTGCTGTGATTTATGTCAAAGAGTGTTCTTCCTATATTTTCCTCTAAGAGTTTTATAGTGTCCAGTGTTACATTTAGGTCTCTAATCCATTTTGAGTTTTTTTTTTTTTTACATGTAGCTGTCCAGTTTTCCCAGCACCACTTATTGAAGAGACTGTCTTTTCTCCATTGTATATCCTTGCCTCCTTTGCCATAGATTAGTTGACCATAGCTGTGTGGGTTTATCTCTGGGCTTTCTATCTTGTTCCATTGATCTATATTTCTGTTTTTGTGCCAGTACCATATTGTTTTGATTAGCTTTGTAGTGTAATCTGAAGTCAGGGAGTCTGATTTCTCCAGCTCCATTTTTTTCCCTCAAGACTGCTTTGGCTATTCAGGGTCTTTTGTGTCTCCATATAAATTTTAAGATTTTTTGTTCTAGTTCTGTAAAAAATACCATTGGTAATTTGGTAGGGATTTCATTGAATCTGTAGATTGCTTTGGGTAGTATAGTCATTTTCACAGTATTGATTCTTCCAATCCAAAAACATGGTATATCTCTCCATCTGTTTATATCATCTTTAATTTCTTTCATCAGTGTCTTATAGTTTTCTGCATACAGGTCTTTTGTCTCCCTAGGTAGGTTTATTCCTAGGTATTTTATTCTTTTTGTTACAATGGTAAATGGGAGTGTTGCCTTAATTTCTCTTTCAGATTTTTCATCATTAGTGTATAGGAATGCAAGAGATTTCTGTGCATTAATTTTGTAGCCTGCAACTTTACCAAATTCATTGATTAGCTCTAGTAGTTTTCTGGTGGCAGTTTTAGGATTCTCTATGTATAGTATCATGTCATCTGCAAGCAGTGACAGTTTTACTTCTTTTCCAATTTGTATTCCTTTTATTTCTTTTTCTTCTCTGATTGCCGTGGCTAGGACTTCCAAAACTATGTTGAATAATAGTGGCGAGAGTGGACATCCTTGTCTTGTCCCTGATCTTAGAGGAAATGCTTTCAGTTTTTCACCATTGAGAATGATGTTTGCTGTGGGTTTGTCATATATGGCCTTTATTATGTTGAGGTAAGTTCCCTCTATGCCTACTTTCTGGAGGGTTTTTATCATAAATGGGTGTTGAATTTTGTTGAAAGCTTTTTCTGCATCTATTGAGATGATCATATGGTTTTTATTCTTCTGTTAATATGGTGTATCACATTGATTGATTTGCATATATTGAAGAATCCTTGCATCCCTGGGATAAATCCCACTTGATCATGGTGTATGATCATTTTAATGTGTTGTTGGATTCTGTTTGCTAGTATTTTGTTGAGGATTTTTGCATCTATATTCATCAGTGATGAATTTTCTGTAATTTTCTTTCTTTGTAGTATCTTTGTCTGGTTTTGGTATAAGGGTGATGGTGGCCTCATAGAATAAGTTTGGGAGTGTTCCTTCCTCTGCAATTTTTTGGAAGAGTTTGAGAAGGATGGGTGTTAGCTCTTCTCTAAATGTTTGATAGAATTCACCTGTGAAGCCATCTGGTCCTGGACTTTTGTTTGTTGGAAGATTTTTAATCACAGTTTCAATTTCATTGCTTGTGATTGGTCTGTTCATATTTTCTTTTTCTTCCTCTATTCACATTTTATGGATTCTAACCTGGCCAGTTGCTTTATTTATTTATTTTTTTTAAAGCATTTCTTTTTTTAAAAATGTATTTATTTATTTTTGGCTGTGTTGGGTCTTCGTTTCTGTGCGAGGGCTTTCTCTAGTTGCGGCGAGTGGGGGCCACTCTTCATGGTGGTGCGCGGGCCTCTTACTGTCGCGGCCTCTTGTTGCAGAGCACAGGCTCCAGACGCGCAGGCTCAGTAGTTGTGGCTCACGGGCTTAGTTGCTCTGCGGCATTTGGGATCTTCCCAGACCAGGGCTCGAACCCGTGTCCCCTGCATTGGCAGGCAGATTCTCAACCACTGAGCCACCAGGGAAGCCTTGGCCAGTTGATTTTAAACAATTTTTTGTATGTAGTATTTGATACATACACAATATTGCCACATGCATATAACTTACTAAGCATAATGTTAAAATGAACTTGCAGGACCCCATTAGACAATTTAGACTTAAATATCATCAATATTATCATTCTACCTGTGTGCTTCTTTCTATCTCATATCCCTGGTTCCTCCCTAAACATAAGCACTGTGCTGAATGTCATTATCATTTTTTTCTACTTTTAAATCACGTATGTATGTATTTCTTAAAATGTCAGTATTGCCTGTTTTTGAGTTTTAAAAAGAGGTATGTATTTTGCCTTCTATAACTTTTTTAAAGTCAACACAGTGTATGAAATTCATTTATGTTGCCTTTTTTTCACTGCTGTGTAGTCCATTATATGAATATTTATAAATAAATAAATATACATATATCAGGGTTCATTAATTTATTCTTCCATCTTCAGCAAATCTTATTCAAACTTCTTAAACTGTGACTCTCATAGTAAGAGATAGGTTTTACTTGTGATCTGGTGTATGTATATATGCATATTCAAAAAATAATGTTGAGATTTTTGATTGGAATTGCATTGCAGTTAGAGACCAGTTTGGAGGGATTGACATCTTTACAATAGAGTTCATACCTGAACATGGTATGTCTCTTCATTTAATTGGGTCTTTAATGTCTTACATTACAATAATTTTTACCATAAAAGTCTTACCTTTTTTTACCTTTATTCCAATATACCTTACATTTTTTATTGCTCTGGCGGGGGATAACTTCTTTTTAAAATTACATGTTGTCTGTTATGTATAGAAATGCAGGTTTTTTAATAGAATGCTTTTATAATCAGCCACCCTGTTAACTGTCTTATAAAATCAAGGATGTGTGTTAAATTTTGTCAGATGCTCTTTCTACCTCTACTGAGATGATCATGTGGTTTTTCTAATTTAACATGTTAACGTGAAAAATATTGGATTAGCTTTGTCAGTATTTTGTTTATCATTTTTCATCAGGGCTTAAGATTGAGATAAACTTGTAATTCTCCTTTTTCCTACTTTCCTTGTCTTGCTTTATTACCACCTTTATGTGTTTTCTAGAAATACGTGTGATTAGAATGACCTGTTCTTAAAAAGCATGTAGCACTCATCCCCCAAATCATCTGGGCCTTGTGTTTAGTTAGATTGATTATTTGTTTATTTATTTATTTATTTGGTAAGAAGATTTTTAACAACAAATAAAAATTCTTTAATAGACCTATGCAGGCATTTTGGGTCAGAAGTCTTGATAGGTTGCGTATTCCTAGAAAAATTTCAGTTTCCTCTAAGTTTTCAAATATATTGGCATAAAGTTGTTCCTAGTATTCTCATTTTTAAAATCTTTGCTGTAACTACAATTTTGTTCTCTTTTTGAATAGTTGTGATGGTTTATATGGCCTTACTCTTTAATGTTTTATTTTTATTTTCTTTGGGTTTATCCTACTGTCCTTCTTCTGACTTCTTAAGCTCGATGCTTAGCTCGTTTTGGCCTTTCTTTTGTATTTAATGTTATAAATTTACTTAATATTACTTAAAGTTCACACAAGTTTTAATATCTTAACTGTCATATAGATTTAAATATTATTCCATTATAATTTCTTTTTTGACCCATGATTTACTTAGAAATGTGATTTTAATATTTTATTTATTTATTTATTTATTTATTTATTTATGGCTGTGTTGGGTCTTCATTTCTTTGTGAGGGCTTTCTCCAGTTGCGGCAAGTGGGGGCCATTCTTCATCGCGGTGCGCGGGCCTCTCACTATCGCGGCCTCTCTTGTTGCGGAGCACAGGCTCCAGACGCGCAGGCTCAGTAATTGTGGCTCACGGGCCCAGTCGTTCCGCGGCATGTGGGATCTTCCCAGACCAGGGCGCGAACCCGTGTCCCCTGCATTGGCAGGCAGATTCTCAACCACTGCGCCACCAGGGAAGCCCAGAAATGTGATTTTAAATTCCCCAATTTATGGGAAATTTAAATTTATTTTTCATGTTGATTGTTAATTGCATTGGGATCAGAGAATGTGGTCTTGTGTGATTCCTAGTCTTTGAGATTTATTGAGAAATTATTTATGGATTAATACAATGGCCAACTTTTATAAGTGTGTGCTTGAGAATAATGTGCATCCTTGGATATAGGGTTTTATATTTTTAGTAATATTTTTTTGTCTGTATAATCTGTCAATACTTAAGATATATTAATCTCTAACTAAAGTGTTGGTTTTGTCTTGATTTTTGTCTATATACGAAAATATATATGTATACATATAGAGATAGACTTTTATTAGGGGCATATGCAAGTAGTAGAATTAATATATCTTCCTTTGATTTGAATTCGTAGTTTTGTATTTATATTAACACAGTTTTCTATTTTTTTTTAAATTTTTATTTCTGGCTGCATTGGGTCTTCATTGGTTTGTGCAGGCTTTCTCTAGTTGTGGAGAGCGGGGGCTACTCTTCGTTGTGGTGCGCAGGCATCTCATTGCAGTGGCTTTGCTTGTTGTGGAGCATGGGCTCAAGGCGCACAGGCTCAGTAGTTTGGCATGGGGGCTCTAGAGCGCAGGCTCAGTAGGTGTAGCACATGGGCTTAGTTGTTCTGTGGCATGTGGGATCTTCCCGGACCAGGGCTTGAACCCGTGTCCCCTGCATTGGCAGGCGGATTCTTATCCACTGCGCCACCAGGGAAGTCCCTAGTTTTCTATTATTAACACAGTTTTCTATTAACATATTTTGCCTTAAAAATTTATTTTGTCTGCTATCGACATACCATTCAGCATTCTTTTGATTAGTTATTTGCCCAGTATATGTTTTCCCATCAGTCCTCTGTGTTTTAATGTTTTAAGTTTTTCTACAAGAAAAACCATGTAGTTATATCTTGCTTTAAAAAAAAATTTTTTTTTTGACAGCCTCTCACCTAACTTTACATAAGTATGATTGTTGATATTATTGGACTGTTTTCTACCATCTTTCGTAGTGTTTTTTGTTCTGTTTTATTCAATGCTCTTTCCCCTTTCTTCCTTTCTTTTTAAAAAATATTTATTTATTTATTTGGCTGCGTCGGGTCTTAGTTGCATCATGCAGGATCTTTAGTTGTGGCATGTGAACCCTTAGTTGCAGCATGTGGGATCTAGTTCCCCAACCAGGGATCGAACCTGGGCCCCCTGCATTGGGAGCGTGGAGTCTTCGCCACTGGACCACCAGGGAAGTCCCTCTTGCTTCTTTTTAAGATGAGCAATTTTAGGTTCACAGCAAAATTGAGGGGAATGTACAGTGATTTCTCATATATCCTGTGCTCCCCCAAATGGGTAGCCTTCCCCACTTTAAACATTCCCCACTTTAAACATTCCCCACTAAAGTGGTACAATTGATGAACTTACATTGACATATCGTAATCACCCAAAGCCCATAGTTGACCTGAGAGTTCACTCTTGGGTTGCCTTTTTGGTTTTGATCCCGTATGAAGCACCATTTGTTTAAAAAAATTTTCTCATTCGGTTGCCTTTGCACCTTTAACGAAAATCAATTGACCGTACATGTATGGGTTTATATCTGACTGTATTCTGTTTCATTGATCTATGTGTCTGAATCAGTTACCAATACACAACTGTCTTGATATTGATATTGTTGCTCGATATTAGGCAAACCTGAGGATATCATAGGTTTGGTCCCCCACCACCACAATAAAGCAAATATTGCAGTAAAGTGAGTCACATGAATGTTGTGGTTTCTCAGTGCATATAAAAGTGCTGTTCTGTAGTTTATTAAGTGTCCAATAGCATTATGTCTAAAAAAACAATGTATATACCTTAATTTAAAAATATTTTATTGTTAAAAAATGCTAACCATCCTCTGAGCCTTCAGTGAATCATAATCTTTTTGCTGCTGGAAGGTCTTTCCTCAGTGGTGATGGCTGCTGACTGATAGGGATGGTGGTTGCTGAAGGTTGGAGTGGATGTTGCAATTTCTTAAAATAAGACAACAATGAAGCTTGCTGCATCAGGGGATTCTTACTGTCATGAATGACTTCTCTGCAGCTGTTTGGTACCATTTTACCCATCGTGGAACTTCTTTCAAAATTGGAGTCAGTCCTCTCAAACCTTGCCCTGCTTTATCAACCACATTTATATAATATTCTAAATCCTCTGTTGTCTTTTCAACAATCTTCATAGCATCTTCGCCAGGAGTAGATTCCATTTCAAGAAACCACTCTCTTTGCTCATCTATAAGAAGCAACCTCTCATCTGTTTTATCAGGAGATTGCAGCAGTTCAGTCACACCTTCAGGCTCCACTTTTAATTCTACTTCTCTTGCTATTCCTACCACATCTGTGTTATTTCCTCCACTGAAGTCTTGGACCCCTCAATATCACCCATGAGGGTTGGAGTCAGCTTCTTCCAAAGTCCTGTTAATGTTGATATTTTGACCTCTTGCCACGAGTCGTGAATGTTCTTTATGGCATCTAGAGTGGTGAATCCTTTCTAGGAAGTTTTCAGTTGACCTTCCCCAGATCCATGAGAGTAATCACTATCCATGGCAGCTTTAGTCTTATGAAGTATATTTCTTCGATAATAAGATTTGAAAGTCAAAATGACTCCTTGATCCATGGGCTGCCAAATGGATGTTGTATTAGCAGCCATGAAAACAACATTAACCTTGTTGTACATATCAACCAGAGCTCTTGGGTGACCAGGTATATTGTCAATGAGCAATACTATTTGCAAAGGAATTTTTTTTCTGAGCAATAGGTCTCAACAGTGACCTTAAAATATTCAGTAAACCATGTTGTAAACAGATGTGCTGTCATCCAGGCTTTGTTGTTCCGGTTACAGAGCACAGGCAGAGGAGATTTAGCATAATTCTTAAGGCCCTAGGAATTTTAGAATGGTAAATGAGCATTGGCTTCAACTTAGTCACCAGCTACATTAGCCCCTAACAAGAGAGTCAGCCTTGCTTGACACAGGGTTGCCACAAACCTTCAATTTGTAAAAAACATAATATCTGCAAAGCACAATAAAATGAGTTAGATCTGTATTGTTATTGCTGAGAGGTACGTCTTGAGATCAGGTAGAGTAAGTTCTCTAATTTCTTAACAATTAGTTTGGTTATTCTTTAGTCCTTTGCATTTTCATATACTCAGATTTAGTTTGTTAGTTTCTACAGAAAAGACTGCTGGGATTTTTGAGTGGGATTGGGTTGAATCTGTCGATCAATTTGGGGAGAATTAATATCTTAACAATATTGAGTCTTCCAATCCATGAGTATTCACCAAATAGTTTTGTTTTTGATTTTTGTTTGTATTTGGCCTTTGCACAAGTATTTAAATAAGCAGACTTGTATTTGCTTTTTCACCTTATGTTGTACAAATGATAGCATATTGTGCTACTTTTGCACTTGCTTTTTAAAATTTTTATTTATTTTTATTTTTATAAATTTATAAATTTATTTATTTATTTTTGGCTGTGTTGGGTCTTTGTTGCTGTGTGCGGGCTTTCTCTGGTTGCGGCGAGCGGGGGCTACTCTTTGTTAAGGTGCGAAGCCTCCTCATTGCAGTGGCTTCTCTTGTTGCGGAGCACGGGCTCTAGGCATGCGGGCTTCAGTAGTTGTGGCACATGGGCTCAGTAGTTGTGGCTCGTGGGCTCTAGAGCACAGGCTCAGTAGTTGTGGCGCACATGCTTAGTTGCTCCGCGGCATGTGGGATCTTCCCGGACCAGGGTTCGAACCCGTGTCCCCGTCGTTGGCAGGCGGATTCTTAACCACGGCACCACCAGGGAAGCCCTGCACTTGCTTTTTTAAGCTAATGGTATTTTGAAATTTGTCCCATGTTTGAGGATCTCGCTCTCTTTCTCTTTACAGCTGTATGAATGTATCATTATCTAATATTTAATATACAGTATTTAGTGTTATGAAAAGGAAGCATGAACTATTAACCAAAAAAATAAAGATATAAACCATTTCATTTTTATGCTATGGCTGGTTAATAGAGAGGGTTATAACAGCTCCATTTATTGAGTGTATGTGCTAAGCCCTGTGCTAACTTCTTTTGTATACGTTATTTCATTTAATTTTTTTATCTACTTTTTGAGGTAAGCTACTAATTTCTTCATTTTATCCAATACATATTATGACCATGCCACTCAAGAATGTAGTTCTCAGACTATGGGTGTCACATAGGAGGTTGTTAGAAATGCAGGATCTCATTCTCTCCCTCACGTCTGCTGAGTCAGAATCTGAATTTTAACCAGATCCTAGCTGATTAGCATTCATATTACAGTTTGAGATGTTCTGCCCTGTGAGGTAGGTACCCATATTCCCATTTTACAAATATGGGACTGAGCCTTGAAAAGGTCAACTGGCCCCCAGACCACACAACTGGTAGATAGTGGAGCCAAGAGTTGAACTCATGTTCATCCTATTCTAGAGTCTGCGGTCTGAACCTTCATGTATCTGCTTGCCACAGGGAATAGGGAGGGAAAACAAATACTTTGTAGACCAAAAGAGCTAATAAAACTTTGGGCTTGAAGGTAATTTTAAGATTTCTTTTATCTAACTTTCTCATAGTCTCGGTAAAGAAGAGGGTTCAGAGAGATTTTGCGATTTGCATTGAGTTAATACAAATAGAGAAATGGCAAAGCCCATTCTAGATCCTATGCCTTCTGATTTCCTGCTTGTTTTCTTTCATGACATGGAGAAGAATCAAAAAAGGAAAGGCAAAGGAAAATAACTTGAGTATATTCCTCATTAGATAGTCTCTCACCACTCTTTGCAAATTTCCTACTGATGTTCGTGGCTGTTGTGACCACTTGGAAGTCGTGATAACGTATTTTCCTTTTGCCTAGGTGTTGTCTGGAGGGTGGAGAAACAGACGTGTAGCATCGACATCAATGAATAGAGAATCCTCTAGGTCTCATGCAGTCTTTACAATTACAATAGAGTCGATGGAGAAAAGCCATGAAACTGTGAACATACGGACCTCCCTTCTCAATCTGGTGGATTTAGCAGGATCTGAAAGGCAAAAAGATACCCATGCAGAAGGGATGAGATTGAAGGTAAGAATGGAATTATGGTCTTCAGTTCTTGACTGTGAATTATTACTAGAAGTCAATACCAAGCTAAGTGTTTTGAGGGCTACAAAGGATTAAGAAATTGCTTTCATCCAAAAGGTATAGACATTTTTGCTGTGGGGTAGGGACAGTAAACATACATGGGATATGACGAGTGTCAGTAGCAAGAGTATTTGAATTCATGCCAAAAGGGGTGATAATATGAGTGGTAGCAGGGGTGAGAGGGAGAAGGGTGTGACATGGCCTGCTTGGGGGAAACATGGGAAAGTAGTTCTTGAGTTAAGGGTTAAGGACCTCGTTCTAGGCTAAGGTATTACCAGAAGTTCTTGGTAATATGTATTGCTAATGTGTATATGTATATGTATTGTAATGTGCACTGTCAATAAAATGTGTGTGGGGACTTCCCTGGCGGTCCAGTGGTTAGGATTCCGTGCTTCCAATGCAAGGGACACGGGTTCAATCCTTGGTCAGGGAACTAAGGTCCCACATGCCCTGTGGACAAAAAAAAAAAAAGGTTCTTACATTATAAAACAACTATACTCCAATAAAAATTAATTAAAAAAATAAAATGTGTGTGGATTCTACAGTTTAGGATATATAAGGGTGGGGGGAGAAGAGTCAGAAATGGTAGAGGAGAGGGTCTTGTTTGCCTTAAAAGTGAGGGTTTGAGCTGCTTGAGCTCTCAGGCAGTTTCAGTCTGTCTCACATTTGTGTTTCTATGGGGACATGAAGCAAAGAAAAATAGCATAAGTTCAAAATAGGACATATGTTGGGCCCATTCTAAATGCTTTGTATATATTAGCTATTTAACCGTCCCAACAACTCTGGGAAGTGATCCTATTATCCTTTCTATTTTGAAGAAATTGGAGGAAATTTTCCAGGGGCACATGGCTAAGAGTCGCTGAGATTCAAATGGTAATCCAGCTTCACAGACAGGGCTCTCAACTGTGACCATAAACCACCTTTCTGAATGGTAACAGATAGTGGCTACTCCGAACTCATCACATCTTACTTAATAATTTCTGTTCCTCCTCTCTTTTTCTATTCTCCCACTTCTGCAGACCCAGTTATCGAAATATGCTCCCTATGGTAAAAATCCAGTGTAACATGTTTAACCCAAACATTTTTCTTTTCTCCTGAAACCACTCTTTTAAAGCAGTTTTATTATACATTACATTACAGAATTAGACTGAATGTTCTCTTGTAATATGTTCATTGGTGGCTTTGTGGGACATGGGAGTGGGTTATTAGTTACCATACCCTTATAATGTAGTAAACATTTTAACATAAAAGGATTGAAAAATATGCCTATTAATGCACTCCAACTTTTTTTCCTCTGTTCTCTTCTAGATTTTATCCCTACCTATATAGGTCAGTTTAAAACTATTACAATTATGAGGTGACATTGATATTTTTTTCCTTCACATGATTTTTGTGTTTGTATTTGAATAGTACTAAAATTGCAGTGTGTGCCTCGAGTAGGAAAAGGTTAGTGGACAGTTGAGGACATCTTTTTGCTGAGAAGTTAGTTACCTTAACTAATATTGGCCCTGTCTTGCCTTTCCATTCAAAATTGCCACCCTGCTAGGTATATTTTAATTCAAAATACTAAAAAGACATCAGTGCACCTCAATTTTTTGTTCTTTTTCCCCAATGCCCTAGGAAGCAGGTAACATAAACAGATCGTTGAGCTGCCTGGGCCAGGTGATTACTGCACTTGTCGATGTGGGTAATGGAAAACAGAGACACGTTTGCTACAGAGACTCCAAACTTACCTTCTTACTCCGGGTAAAGTAGATCATTGGGTTCCTGGGCCCCTGTTTTGGTTATGCTCACTATGGTTGGTAGTCGGATAATCTCTCAGCCTTGGTGCTAATAGTATACATTTTGTTTGCTTAAAAAACATCTTGTGGTTTCTCCCCTGAAAATGTGTACCATTCATATCATTAAACAGGATTCCCTTGGAGGTAATGCCAAAACAGCCATAATTGCAAATGTTCATCCTGGATCTAGGTGCTTTGGTGAAACCCTATCAACGCTTAATTTTGCCCAAAGAGCCAAGCTGATTAAAAATAAGGTAAAATACTGAGTATACTTAAGTAAATCAGAAAAATATTTAAGCTTGCAGTATCTCACTTTTGTGATTGCCCTCATATTAACATTAGCTTTTAGTTACTGTACTGTATTTCTCTGTTGTGAAAGCCTAACTCTAAGCAAGGTTTCTATTTTATCTTTCCTAGCCTTCTATATCGCTCGTGTAATTTGAGACTAGAGTAGATCTTATGGTCATTATTGTTTGGCTAGTTTTTCCTCAAGGGAAGGCAAAGTTTTTCCTTTGGAATTGGGCTGGAGACTAAATTTATTTACCTAAACCGCGCTATCAGAGCTGGGTGTTGGGAGCAGGAGGATCCACTATGAACGCAGTTTAATGATATTGACAAACTTTGTCTTTCAAGTTGTCTATAACTCCAAGGATTCCTCATTTTTCTTTACATGCAAGAAGTTTCTTTGATATTTGTGTACACCAGTGGTCAGGAAACTTCCTGTAAAGGGCCCAAGAGGTAAATAATTTCGGCTTCTTGGACCATATGGTCTCTGTCCCAACTACTCAGCTCTGCCTCTGTAGTGAGAAAGCAGCTGTAGATGATATGTAAACATATGGGCATGGCTATGTTCAAGCAGCACTTTGCCAGCCCCTGGTGCAGACTGTCGAAAGACCAAGGAGTTCCCCACTTGCTTTGGAGAGGTTGGAGGGCTGTTTGGTTCTAGACAAAAGAATCAAAGGGCATAAATTGACAAATTAATTTCCTCTCTCTTTCAAAGGAGAAAGTGGTCATTCTTACCTCCCAAAATAGACTCCCTAGTGATCTTATCATGGTAAAAGCAAAGAGGTACATGTTGCCTCTTCCCTTGGGTAAGGCAGAAGAGTATAGGTCTGGTTATTCATTCATTTTATTGGATTATGAACCCCCTGTGGGATATTTGTAATATGAGGAGGAAAATCATTAGAGCTTCCTCCGACCCTATCTCTTGGGACTTACTAGAAGATTTTGGAGAGTTGAGAACTGCAGGGATAATTAGAATTATGATGTCACCGATGTGACAGTGATGTCACAGTGTATAGGAGTGCCTTTTAATGAGGCTGTCCATAAGAATCAGAAGCAACTAGAAATGGCTTCTTAACACATGAAATAACAAAACCAGGAGCCTTATACTAGTCACTGCCAATGTTGAGTCCTCTGCTGCAGCCCACCAAGGGAAAGTGGCTCGGATGTCTGGAATTTGTTTAAGAGTGAACAGTCCTTCCCCGTGGGCAGACCCAGCTACAGACAGGAACATGGGGACCTTGGGGCTGTCAGAGGTTTCTCCCTCACTCTGGAGTATTGGGTATTTGATTTGGTTGGTTCTCAGCTCTTGACTCTTGTTATCACCCTCTAGGTTTTGTGGGACTTTATGAACTTCTTAGAAGTCGTCTCAAATAAGACATTTCTTTAAAAGAGCATTTAGTGTGATAATAAAACAGAAATGGAGTTGTCAAACCAACTCTCCCTTCCAGGAGACTGTTAGGAAATACAGGGTTGGACTTTTCTGGAGAGGGTGGTTTCTTCCAAGCCAGTGGAGCTCAGGTCAGCTCTGCAGTTCCTTACACCTCTTTAGTGAGCGAAGACAGGGGGAGGTGACACTCATGGAGGTGTTTGCTCTTCTTCACAGGGTGGGGTTATCTCAGGAAGAAGGCAGTGTTAGAGGAATATACGTTGATCCCAGAGGCGACCCAGCCCAGCAGGGCCCAGGGCTAGTCAACAGAGCAGAGACCTAAGTGGGGGCTTGGGGAGGGGAGGGGAAAGAGTCTCTGGCTCTAGGTGTGAAGGCAGAGGGGAAGGAAGCTCCCTCCGTACTCCAGCGCACTGATTTTGGAGGCCTTTGGACTGTTTGTGAGATGCAAGCGCAGTTTTGTTTGGTCTTCGTCACTCCAAATCATACAAACAAATATAAACACGAGACTGTATGGCTCAGCATTCTTTTAATGCTTTTTAAAAAAATTCTTGAACAGGCAGTGGTAAATGAAGACACGCAAGGAAATGTGACCCAGCTCCAAGCTGAAGTGAAGAGGCTCAAAGAGCAGCTGGCCCAGCTTACTGCAGGGCAGATACCACCAGAAAGCTTTCGGACTGGAGGTACGACGGGCGCAGTGTCCTCTAACCGGAGGCAATCCAGGCATGGGTATTAGTATGAGAGCCCTCCAGTGACAGGAACAACACAGTAAGGCTACCCAGATTTCCCACGAGTGTCTGTTCCTGTTTATTTCACCTACATAGGAACATGGTACTTCGTAACCAGACACAGTTACCACAGGTACTGATTTCTGTGAGATGTGGTGGGAAAGGGGAGTAGAAATAATTTTGAATAATTCATCCCTAATAAGTGCTAAAAAGAGATACTAGTAAATTTCATTTAGATCCACTTCCAAGATTCTGTCATATGTAATCTTTATATGTTTACTAAATTGGATATGAGAGACTTACTTTTCTTCAAAGAATAGGTAATTTGTAGACTGGGTTAATTTGAAATTCATGATCTGGTGATGAGAGTCTGATTCTTTAAGACGAATTGAGAGCAGTCAATCAAAGGCTATTTTAGCTCATTTCTGGTTCTTAAAATTTGAGAGATAAAACATTTTTCCTCTTTCCTTTTCTTTCTTACTGGACCCGTTACAGACAAAGACGAGACTGACTACATGAAGTATTTCCGAGAGGCAATGTTATTCTTTAAGAAATCTGAACAAGAAAAGAAGGTAGGAAACTGAATTAGTAAAAGAGGATTCAAGATATTTTAGGCTTTCACTATGAGGAGCTTTTCCGAGTGAAATAAATGGCACAAGTAAATAAAACAAAGGAAGACTGAAAAACCTAATTTTGCCTTTGAGATTAAATGTGAAGTTAGTGTTTATTGCTTGTTTTGTGAAAATTTAGGGAAGCCCAATTATTTTTTATGTTTAACCAAATTATGAATTTCTTAAGTCTTTGGTAGAAAAAGTTAGCCAATTGGAAGACCTCACCCTCAAAAAAGAAAAATTTATTCAATCTAATAAAATGATCGTGAAATTCCGAGAGGATCAAATAATGCGCCTGGAGAAGCTCCACAAGGAATCCCGGGGAAGTTTTCTGCCCGAGGAGCAGGATCGTTTGCTGTTGGAATTGAGGGATGAGATTCAAACTCTGCGAGAACAAGTGAGTACATGACATTCGCAGTAATTGTAAAACTAAAAGAAGTTCAAGGCAAGTATGAATCAGTCACCAAATTGGTCAGGAAATTCTTGTAATTTAATGCAAGAGAAAGTGTTTTAAATGAATTCAACTGACAGTATGATTGCATAATGTGCCCCTCCCCCCTCCCCCCCCCAATTTTCTAAAGTAGTAAAACCTGAAGGGAGAAGGGAAGACGTGGTGGTGGTTGTGGTGGTGTCGCTGCCGTGGCACTTAGCCCCAGCAGGCCAAGCGCACTTCCTCCCAGTGGGCACCTGGGGTTATCGGAGCCAGTAGTCTCTTCGCAGCTGAGCCCTTTGAAGTGTTGTTGTTTTTCCTTTTCCCTGAGAGGATGGATAGTTAACACAGGCACGTAATTAAAAAACAAGGATAATCTCTTACCAGAGGGGATATCTTTTGAGAGGTTTTTCTGCATTTTCCAACTAATATTGATAGAAGTTTTTACTTTTATCCCTTTTGTGCACAGAAGACAGCATACACACTTTTCTGTACCTTGCCCTTTTCATTTAATGTGTCTTTTGGGGGGCATTCCACCCTAGTCAGTAGAGTTTCCTAATTCTTTTCAGTGTGTTAATTCAAGCCGTCTCCTTTGCAGGAAGAGCCTGCCACAACGTGCACCCTGTGCTTATCACCGCAGGTGCCTGGGTGAACGTTTCAGGGGTAGACAGGGAAGTTTCGAGTTTCCTGACCCGAATGTAGAGTTCAGAGTTGTAGGATATGCACGTATTCAGTCTGATGGTAAAAGCTGAGGTGCTCCCCACCCCCGCAGTGCCTGCGGTGTCCACAGTGTTTGCTGTTGGCTTTCGGAAAAACTTGTTCACTAAGGTCATGTTTGTAAATACGTAAGTCTCTAATTCTTCCATGTGACAGGTAGAGCACCACCCCAGAGTCGCAAAATATGCTATGGAAAATCATTCCCTCAGGGAGGAGAACAGAAGACTGAGATTGTCACAGCCTGTGAAAAGAGCCCACGAAATGGATGCCCAGACCATCACAATCCTGGAAAAAGCTTTCTTTGAAGTATCTGGCACAGAGAAAAATGACAAAAGTAAGACGTGATAGTTGTAAACATGCCTTCTAGGGGCGAGGGGACTGTTTAAAAGGGCATCGATATTGCCTTGCATTGAGGGTTTTCATTTTAGCCTCTAGACCTGTTGTACAAATTTCTTATATACATACTTATTCTTTATGAAGGCTAATAGATACCCATTATCAAAGGAATACTCAAAGAATATCTCTGTCTTACAGATAAAAGATTGATTCAGATATTACTTTACATTTTTATTAAATGGAATTTTCCTATTTTAAGTATTTGAAATGAAAAGTACTTAACTAACGACAACATGAATGAGTGTAGAGTTGAGATATTTATTCACCTGACGAACATCTGTACAGTGTGAGAGATGTCAGAGTGATCAGACCCACGGTCCAGCCAGCACAGTGATTGGTCCTGATGTCATGGTTGCGGGTCATGCTTGCCAGTGTACGTTCTGCTCTACGTTAGTTCTGTAAGTTTACTGTTACCCTCTGAAAAGTGGTTTAGTTACTGATCTGATTTACACGCTTGGCAGCTGTTGGTGTTAATGCTCTGGGATTTGGTAACAAAGTCTATGTTTGCTCCATTCTTAGAGTGAATATCTTCATGGCCTTTTATCACACTCTGTTTCAGCCTTTGTTTCTCTTTAGGTTGAAATTGAGATAGTTCTAATCTTTTTATACTGCAATGATAAAGAAAAAAAAATTTTTTAATTTCCTTTTCCAAGCCTTCTTCCATTCTGTTATGAATTAACGAAAGAATAAAATTCACAGAATATGGGTTGTAGAGAGACCACAATTTTAGATGCAAAGTTAAAATCAGGTTTTCTGTATTAAGTATTTTTTCCTACAATGCTCTGTATTTTGTTGGCCATTTTGCCCTCAGTAGTACCTTAACTTACTACCTTTGAAAGATACTAATGGTAATTTCTGGACCTCACCATCTTCTAAACATACATCATTCTCTAAACAATTTCTTTTTTAATGGGCAGTTTGGGGTATTTACTTCAATCTTTCTTCTTTTTTTTAAACATTTATTTATTTTATTTATTTATTTTCCTTATTTTGTTTTGGCTGAGACGGGTCTTACTTGCAGCACATGGGTTCTTTGTTGAGGCATCTCTGTTGAAGCATGCAGGATCTTTTTCGTTACAGTCCGCAGTCTCCTCGGGTTTCTGTCTAGCTGCGGCACGCGGACTTCTCTCTAGTTGTGGTGTGCAGGTTTTCTCTCTCTAGTTGTGGTGCACAGACTCCAGGGCTCGTGGGCCCTGTAGTTGTGGCACGCGGGTTCCAGAGCGCATGGGCTCCTCTGTAGTTTGAGGCAGGTGGGCTCTCATTGAGGCACACGAGCTCAATAGTTGTGGTGCACGGACTTAGTTGCTCCACGGCATGTGAGATCTTAGTTCCCCAAACAGGGATCGAACCCACGTCCCCTGCATTGGAAAGCAGATTCTTTACCACTGGGCCACCAGGGAAGTCCCTCTCTAAACATTTTTACATGTTATTTCCCATACTGAAACTCAGTGGCACTCTTTTCAACAAATTCAGCCTTCTAAGCAATCCCTGAAAATTAATATATTCTACCTGGTAGATGATACCAAGTTCTTTCAGTTGGCTGCCATTGCTATTTGTTTCTTTTGCTAAAAATTCATTGACCGTTGGCACTAATTCCTGGAAGATTCAATTGGTGACGTTTCTCTGTCCAGCAGTGTGGGTGTTATACTTCAGTCATTGTTTGCTCTTTTCTCTTAATGGAAAAGGTGTTGGCTTAAATATGCCCCTTCATCCTGTGGCTTCACAGCTTCTCAAAAACAACTTCTGATACTCTTTGATGCACTGGGTTGTGTCTTATGTCTCCTCTTGAGTTACAGGCCCTTGTATTTTAGGGTCCACTTTCCAATGATTTCTCTTTTTTCCTCCTTGTGCTTCAAAATGATACCTGGCAGAGAACTTAGAATATGTATTCTGTTATTTTTCTCTTTCAAAGACCAGGTTGTTTCCTTATTATCAGGTGAGCAAAGATTCTCTCCTAAAGCTCTGAAAGAGCCATGTTCGTTAGCAAACACTGAGAAGTTAAAAGCACAACTCCTGCAAGTTCAGACAGAGCTGAATAATTCAAAGCAAGAATATGAAGAATTCAAAGAACTAACTAGGTAAAGTATAAATACACATTCATGCTTGCTATTTCTGATCTTTTAGTGTTGGTTTGTTTTGGTGTTTAGCATTGATGATTTAATTGAGCATTTACTTTAAATATTCTAATATAGCAGCTAACTTGTTTTGACATGAAGGAAAAGGGCTTGCATCTAGCTCTTTTTCTTTACTCATTTTTAAAAATTGAGGTACAGTTGACATAAACTTCTAGTCTTTAATAATATATTCAGTGAACTAGATGATACAGATGTTTTAAGGGATATACCTATTGAGATGAGTATCTGTTAAAGTTACTTGTAAATTCTGTATCTGGCCAGCAAATTTAAATCACCGCTGTTATGAATTAGATCAGGATTTTTAGAAATTACAGGTTTGTTAATATTCTTTTTTTTTTTTGAGATTCAAGTTCTATGCAGTTATTTATTTTTTATTAAATTTTTCCTGTTAATATTCTCACTTGATATTCTGAGTAAAAGAAAACAAAGATAAACCACATTCATATTATAACTAAGATTAATCCTATTCTAAAATATATAGAAATGTTTGTTTTAAAAATAACGTGTTACATATGGAATCATTGTGGATTGTTTGGGCTTTTGAATTGGAACGCTACCATTTGCTAGTTGAATACCTTAAACAGTCATCAATCTCTGAGCTGTATTTTACCCAAATGGAAAATCCCAGTAATAATCTGAGAATATCTCTGATTTAAAGAGATAACTATAAAGTTGTGTGAGAATATAAACTGTAAAGTACTCTACAAATGTATGACATTACTTATTACCTGAAACACTCAATATTATAATATGTATTAGGAAAAGGCAGCTGGAATTAGAATCAGAGCTTCAGTCTTTGCAAAAAGCGAACCTTAATCTTGAAAACCTTTTGGAAGCAACAAAAGCCTGCAAGCGGCAAGAAGTTTCTCAGCTGAATAAAATTCATGCTGAAACACTTAAGGTAGGTAATCTGAAGCAATACTTCAACCTTAAATCAGTGGTGTCTCATTTTGTTAATAATGGAGAGTCTGCACAGATTATCTCCAGATACAGATAGAATCCCTTGCCAACAGTTAACCCCAGGGTAATACTAGTCCTAGGGTTCTGATGTGTACCCCCAGTGGCAGGGTCATGTGGGGAAGAATACAGCATTTGGAATCAGACCTGGGTTCAAATTCTAATCTGTCAGTAACCTTAGGCAGGGTTTCCTAACTTCTGAGCCTCATTTATTGCCTCTGAATTGGAGACGAGGCCAACTTAATAACAGGGTTTTTAGAGCATTAAATGAGATAATAAAGTGCCTGGCACCTGATGGCTCTCAGTATATGGCAATTGTTGCTATAATGTGTTGTGTGCTCAAAGCTTGCAGTGGAAGAATAGAAATCCTAAAGATAAAGACCACTAAAGGATCAAGGGTAACACAGGGGATAATAGAAGGGATTGTTCCCCTAAATAACCATAGCCCTCATGAAAGAAGAAAACCGTGAACATCTGAGAATGAGGAGAGGGAAGGGGAATACATAAGGAAGGCAAAGGTTAAGAAGCTGATGCTGCTCATCCTGGTTATTTTAACTTTTGGACCAAATTCTCTGAAGGCTGAAAAAACCTTTCCTTATACATCTTAAAAATAATAGATGTTTCTCTCTAATGGTTATCTTTATCAGTGATGCTTTTCGTATCACTTAATAGGATACTGCTTTTCAAAGTAATTTTATTTGTTTGAATAGGTAATCACATGACTGGAATTTTTTTTTTAATATTATTTATTTGGTTGCACTGGGTCTTAGTTGCAGCAGGCGAGCTCCTTAGTTGCGGCTCGCAGGCTCCTTAGTTGCGGCTTGCCGGCTCCTTAGTTGCAGTACGTGGGCTCCTTAGTTGTGGCATGTGAACTTTTAGTTGCGGCATGGATGTGGGATCTAATTCCCTGGCTAGGGATCGAACCCGGGCCCCCTGCATTGGGAGCGTAGAGTCTTAACCGCTGCACCACCAGGGAAGTCCCATGACTGGAATTGTTAAAGGTACGAAGTGACAAGTCTCATTCTGTCTGCTGTCCTTTCAGCCAACCAAGACCCTCCTTGGAGGCAGTCAATGTCACAAAGTTTTTTTGTTTTTTCTTTCTTTTTCATATATTTTTTTTCCACAAACAGCATACACATACACATCATTCTACACCTCAATTTTTTGTTTAAACATAATGATATTTTAGAGTTTGTCCCATGTCTAAAGGGAGAAAAACAAACTTTCTCTCACTTTTTTTTTTTTTTTTTTTTTTTTTGGCTGCGTTGGGTCTTTGTTGCTGCACACGGGCTTTCTCTAGTTGCAGTGAGCGGAGGCTACTCTTTGTTGCAGTGCGCGGGCTTCTCATTGTGGTGGCTTCTCGTTGTGGAGCACGGGCTCCAGGTTCGTGGGCTTCAGTAGTTGCAGCACACAGGCTCAATAGTTGTGGCACACAGACTTAGTTGCTCTGCGGCATGTGGAATCTTCCCAGACCAGGGCTTGAACCCGTGTCCCCTGCATTGGCAGACAGATTCTTAACCACTGCACCACCAGGGAAGTCCCTCTCTCCTTTTTGTTTTTGTTTGTTTTTTGTTTTGTTTTGGCAGCTGCACAAGAACATACTGTATGGATATATCATGATTTAACTTGATATATATCAAGTTAAATACTATTATTTAACTTGAAAATACTATTTTCAAGTAAATACAAGAAAAATACTATTTTTTTCTTATAAAGGTAGAATTTTTAAGATTGCTTTTTTAAAAAGGCGGCCTTTAAAATCTGTGCAGGAAATTATTTTAAAATACTTAGAGAATATCATCAAATGTTTCATAATTTGAGTTTGTAGCCCCTTAGCAATAGAATTATAGAGCTTGAAGCACTGTGGCATTCTAGTCTACTTCTTTTTATAGCTGAGCAAACAGGATGAAGGGGATTAAAAGGTTTGCCAAGAGTAGCATAGCAATTCAGGTCTTGTTGCTGTTGTTCATTTTTAATTATATGAGAACTTTATGGATACATTATCCTTGTTTAAAGAAAGTATACATATGTATACAAGTTTCGGTTAAAGTTCCTTTTGAGTACCACTGCCAGTCTGGGTCTAATCTGGTCCTTCATCCCCCATCCCCATCCCCAGGGGTAATTTATCATCAATTTGGGAATCCTTTTTCTTAACAATTTTGTACAGTAAATATACATAGTCTGAGAAGATATGTAGAGTTATTTCATAGATAGTTTTTTTTTTTTTGTCGTACTTTGTTTTTAAAAATAAATGGAATCATCCTACATATGTTATTCTTCAATGGGCTTTTGTTAACTCAGGAATATGCCTTGGGTCTTTCCACATGAACTAGTACTTAGAACTCTACCTCATTTTAAACCCAGGCTTCTGTGCTTTGGAATAATTACGTGGCTTATTTAGGTGGTTTCCAGTGCAAGCATTCTCCGGGGCGGGTTTTATGAAGGAGAAGTGGTAGTTTTAGGACGTTTCAGTATCCTGCTGAAGTGCCCTCCAAGTGGCTGCACCACATTCCTTCCCAGGAAGCCTGGGAGCACTCCTTCCATAGCACTGGCCCCAGAACTGGCATTGTTCTCCAGTCTGATGGGTGAAAATGGTTTTAATTCTACTTTCCCTCATTTCTAGTGAGGTCAGACCACATCTTTTCC
Source organism: Balaenoptera physalus (assembly GCF_965194825.1). Lineage (NCBI taxonomy): Eukaryota > Metazoa > Chordata > Mammalia > Artiodactyla > Balaenopteridae > Balaenoptera > Balaenoptera physalus. Next base: position 63,213,654 of record NC_138896.1, on the reverse strand, counting down.
TATGTTCATTGCCATTGGTTGGAACACAGGAAAAGATGTTTGACCTATGAAAAAGTGCCTATTTTCCTACTAGTTATCTTTTTCTTGTGATTTGTAGGCGTTTTATGTGTTAATCTTTTGTTTGTTATGTATACTGCCAGTATATTCTGCCATCATGTTCCTTGTCTTTCATCTTTGTATGTGATACTTTTGTTATACAGAAGTTTTAAAATTGTGATATAGCCAGGTTTACCGATCTTTTATCTTTGCGACTTTCTTTTTTTGGCCGTGCCGAGTGGCTTGCTGGATCTTAGTTCCCTGACCAGAGATCGAACCCGGGCCCCAGCAGTGAAAGTGCCAAGTCCTGACCACTGGCCTGCCAGGGAATTCCCTCTTTGTGACTTTTTAAATACATTTTTAAAGGCCTAGACAATCTCAAGAGCATCAGTATATTCTGCTTTCTTTTACTACTTTTTATTTTTTTTGCTTTAAAATATGCTGTTTATTTTTTCTCCAATTATAAAAATAATACATTATCTAAACAGATAGTTTAGGAAACACAAAAATCCACCCAGGAAAACAACAACAAAAGCCCCACCATTCCACCAGTCAGAGATAAGCGCTGCTGGTGTCTGTGACGAAGGCACATCTGAGGCCGTGTGCCCAGCCCCGGCCTCTGCAGAACTGAGGTGGGGCTGCAGGCCAGGAACAAACAGCGAGACACACGTAAGACAGCCGAGCAGGATAAAGCCGGAGTCTTGTCCTCCAACAGCTAGAAGCTGTTTCTCCCTCCTTGGCACACGGTGAGGGCCAGCGTCCCAGGCCCCACAGGGACGCCCCCAGCAGCTGCCAGGGGAGCACGGTTTACCCAGATGCTCTGGAATGATTTTAAAATCTGGAGCAGATTCACGGCTATCCCTGTGCTAATCTCACTCATGGCTTCCAGATCTGCTCCCTGTGCCAGGAGCAGGTGGGGAGAGGCCTCGGGCCGGGGTGCCCGAGGGGCCTGGACACGGGCTGTCATGTGCAGAGAAATGCCTGGGAGCCACGCATCTCAGGGGGGACTGGCCTGCCTGGACCTCACTGCATACAGACGATGCCTTTTAAGTCTGGGCAGAAGACAGAAGAACTCACAATAAAAGGAAGGCTGCAGTAGGGCTCCAACGTTTCTGCACATAGAACGGTGACCATTTTTGATGCTGCAGAGCCCCACCCACCAGGGGACACAGGAAGAGCACGTCCCGGCTCCCTGGGGACAGGGCTGGCCTCTCCTCCTCTCAGCCAGACACCCACGTCCATGGCCACAGGGGCTGCCCCAGGGCTCCCCGGGGCACAGCGGGGACCTGCGGGCAGGGACCCTGAGCCTGTGGGTGCGACCGCACGTTGCAGAGCCGGCACCGGGAGACGGGGCGAGAGCCGGGTGCCGGGGTTGGAGTCCCAGCTCTACCGCCCACTGCCCTTGGACCAGGCAGTCTGTTGGGCCTTGGTTTCCTCGTCTGTAAAGTGGGAATAATGCCCACCTCGTGGGCTCCTGAAGGGACTAAATAAAACATGAGAAGCAGGTCACGGCACTGGCACATCTCAAGGGTCAATAAATGTCACAGTACCCATCACTCCTTCCCATTAACCTGCTTCGTGTCAACCCTGTAGCTCTCATTTTTTTAAAAACTGTGCCTGTGAGCGCTGACCGAAGCCTGGGGGGTAAAGGGGAGGTTTATCCTACCCAGAGCCAACCCGAATCTAGATCCAGCCAGGCCTGCCAGGTGACGAGAACCCCTGAGCCAGCGGCCTGGACCCTGGACCAGAGAAGAGCAGCCCCGCGAGGGCTCTGCCAGGGCCGCGTTCAGACAGCAGAGCAGACAGGGCCCAACAAAGGACAGGCTTGTGTGGAGGGGCCCCGTGGGGGGGCACTGAGGCGATGCAGGCAGACCTCAGGGGAAGGCACCGGCCAAGCTGGAACTCTCCCTGCAAAACAGTGAATCCCTCATCATTGTTTTGCCTTTAATCGCATTTTTAAACACTTAACGTACAAACATCTGTTCTTTGATGTTTCGTCTTTGTTCCTCTGTCATCCTCAAAATGAAAGTCTGGAACCTTCTGCACTAATTTTAAAGTCGGGCTGAACGTTTAGTAATGAACAAGGCTGCTTAAATTTCCCTCTAATTTTGTCTAAGTCTTCATGAAGTTTATCATAAGTAGGGTCATCATAAGGGAGTTTCTGAATCATTCCAATCAACGATTCTAAGACCTTCATCTTTCTGCTGTCTTTCTCAGTGGTGGAACCGTGCAGGAGACATCTCCACGCAGAAGCAAAACCTTGGTAGCACCTGATCTCAGATCTGATTTTAGCTCCATGTAACGTGTTATACTGTCTTCCTTCAATCATACCCAAACTACTTCCTTATTCATAGCCTTCCTGATACCCTTCCCCGTGAAACCTCTCATCCGCCATCACGATGGCATCGAACATGTCCTGACTCCCGGCCATGGCGGCAGCCGCCCCGACCCCAACCCCCGCCCCTCCCGGCCACAGACCCGCAAAGCCTCGGGCACGGACACCTCTTTTACTACTTTTATAATTTTCTTTTTGCATTGAGATGTTTAATGCGTCTACTATTTTATTTTTAAATGGCATGACACAGGTTTACCTTTTTTAAAAAATAGACCATGTTTTATATATGGAATCTGAAAAAAAAAATGGTTCTGAAGAACCTAGGGAGGGGCAGCACAGGAATAAAGACGCAGATGTAGAGAATGGACTTGAGGACACAGGGAGGGGGAAGGGTAAGCTGGGACGAAATGAGAGAGTGGCATGGACACATATACACTACCAAATGTAAAATAGATAGCTAGTGGGAAGCAGCCACATAGCACAGGGAGATCAGCTCGGTGCTTTGTGACCACCTAGAGGGGTGGGATAGGGAGGGTGCGAGGGAGGGAGATGCAAGAGGGAAGAGATATGGGGATATGTGTATATGTATAGCTGATTCACTTTGTTATACAGCAGAAACGAACACACCATTGTAAAGCAATTATACTCCAATAAAAATGTTTAAAAAAATAATAAAATAAAATAGTGTTTTTCTCATGTTTTTCTCATTAATTTGAACTTTCCACATATAAATTATTCTATTTCTGGACTTTTTATTTTCTTCCAGTGTTCTATTTGATTATACATATGCTAATAATGCATTGTTTTAGTGACCATACACTTACATTTTTATATTGACCAGGGAAGTCTTCCTAATTTGTTGTCTTTTTAATTGTCTCTTCTTGCACTTTTTTTTTTTGTATACAGTTTGGAGTTGACTTATCAAGTTTCATTTTTAAAAATCTTACAACAATTTTTGCTTGAGACTGCTTTGAACTGATAGATTTGTTTCCACAAGGGCATTTCTATGCTGCGTCTCAAGGATACCTTTTGTTTTCTTTTTTTTCTTAAATATTTGTTTATTTGACTGCTCCAGGTCTTAGTTGCAGCATGTGGGATCTTTAGTTGCGGCATGTGAACTCTTAGTTGTGGCATGTGGGATCTAGTTCTCTGACCAGGGATTGAACCTGGGCCCCTTGCAGTGGGAGAACAGAGTCTTAGCCACTGGACCACCAGGGAAGTCTCAAGGATACCTTTTCTTTTCTCTTGATGAATAGAATTATAATTTTATCCTCTCTGTTCACACAATTATAAATATGCTGTTGTTTTCATGTGTGCTAATGTTGTTCTCCTAATAATTTTTTGCTGTAGATCATAACGACACCAACCAAGGCTTATCAACTTTGGTCTCGACCAGTACCAAAATTAAGCCCTGAACTGGAGAGTTTTGGCTCTGCACACACTCAGAATTCTAGCAGATTGGATAAGGATATCTTAAATGAGCCAGTGCCACCTGAGATTAATGAACAAGCTTTTGAAGCCATTTCTGAAGAGCACAGAATGGTGCAGGTACCTGTTTAGTATTAAAATCGTATCTTTTTAAGGATGAGTGTGTAAAAATCCCTGGGTTAGAAATCAGCCTGCTCTTGTTCTTTCAATCTGCTTTGCAGTATTTAGCAAGTCAGTTTCCACTGTCCTTGAGCTTTGGTTCTCTCGTGTGTAAAAAGACCAGTTTGCCACTAGCTTCTAGTTCCAGAACTGGTTTACATGGCACAGTGTTGTATCTGCTAAAGAAGATTAAATAGTTGAAAGAATCTTGTGATAGATCAAATTTTAGACAGCTTTTGGTATATTTGAAATAACATGTGAAGTTTATCTCAGAATTCAGTGATTTGTTTTTTCTTTTAAGAAGTTTATCTACTGTCTAGTAAAACTTATAGGGAGCCACGTCACCCCAAATTCCAAAATTTTGCCCTTCCACAGGTATGGAGGCCTTTCTGGTGAAGTCACTTCATATAGGCCTGAGAAAGCTTCTTAGAAGTCTCAAGATGGCTGTACGATTTAATCTATGATTTTAATTTTAATCACTTCTTTCCTTTGTGTTTCAAATTATCCACTTTGATGGGCCACAAGTGTAATTCTGAAACATGAGAAATCATTAGTGTAGTCTTTTGAAATGGTTTTCTGGCTCCAAACTGGCCTTTGATACCTTTGTCCATATGAGGTTTTGAGTTTTGTATTTTTAATGCAGAAGAAATGATGGACTGTTTAAGATGTCCATTAAAAGAATTTTTGACCACTGAAGTTCTTGTGTTGCAGGAACAAATGTGTGCCCTTCAAGTCAAGTTGGATGAAGAAGAGCATAAAAACCTAAAGCTTCAGCAGCACATTGACAAACTGGAACATCATTCTACTCAAATGCAGGAGGTGAGACCGCGAGCATTGCCTCAGAAAATATATGAAACAGATCCTCAAAGTAAGAGCGTCCCAGGAAGGAAATGACTTTCTGAAGCCTTGGTCAAGGTTTATTTGAGTTGTATTCTCTATTTTGTTACTTCACCTACTATTCTGATAATGAGACACACACCCCTAGTCTGAATTTAAGACTAGATTTTAAAAACAGAAACAAGGTGATGATTTGGAGTGTGTCTTAGCATGCCAGTATTTTTTTTCCAGTAAATTTATCTCTTTCCCAAAGCTTTTCTCATCTGAAAGAACTGATTGGACCGAACAGCAGCAAGGGTATCTCTCTCAGTTGAATGTCCTTGAAAAGCAGCTTCAAGACACTCAGACCAAGAATGACTGTGAGTCTGAATACTGGAAGCTTCCTAATCTGAATACTGTAACTCAGTATCTTTTTACTCGTATGGATAAAATGTTGTCCCTGTGTTTTTGGTTGGTTGTTTCTGTTTGTTTGTTTTAAATTAGACCAGACGAGTAATAGCAATATATTATAAAGGGTAGTTCTCTCCAGGACTGCTCTCAAACAAATGATACAAATGTCTGCTTAAAGTTTTAATACTGCTTTGAAAACAAAGTGTCTTGAATTCATAAGATGAAGGTTTTACTAGTGACAAAAAAGCATAAAATATATTTGTATATATTCATAGATGTGGGAATATCATTTAATAACCAGTTTTTTTAGTTTTTTCTTTCATCAGAGTATTTGCAATAGCTTATGATAAAGCTAAGGCAAAAAAGACAACCGTTTCCTTTTCTTTGATCTAAAAAGTTACCTAATTTTAATTCCAGTTGGAGTTTCCTTAGAAGACCAGAGTGTTTAACCTATTTTGGAAAGTTCTGGTACATCTCCAAAGGGTTTTCAATAAGTAAGATTAGGTCACTTAAAATACGTTAAATCTCTTGGCTTTTTTTCTTATTTGAAGAGTTTTGATGCACATTCTGCAGGAGAAATGTAGAAAAATCAAATGACCTACATGTGAGGGACAGGTGTTAACTTTTTTTTTTTGGTAGAAATATACCAAAAACCATGAGCAAGGGAGAGGAAGAAAATAGAAATCTCAGTGCTCCTAGATACCTCCCATTTAGTTGTTCAAAATTTTTACTCTTAAAATGGTCTCTTCAACTTGTTTTTACTGATTGTGTGAAGGGTACCTATCAAATTTGCCTCCTTTGTAAAAAATACATGTAAAGAAAAGTCTGTTAAGAGTTATTATGTGTTTGTTTGTTTGTTTTAGTTTTGAAAAGTGAGGTACATGACCTGCGAGTAGTTCTTCATTCTGCAGACAAGGAGCTGTCTTCGGTGAAACTGGAGTATAGTTCATTCAGAGAGAGTCAGGAGAAAGAACTCAACAGCCTTTCCGAAAGACACATGCATGTACAGCTTCAACTACATAATGTCAGGTAGAGTTGTTCTGTTATTGTTTCAAGTTGCCTGATGGCCTGTAACCCAGGACTACTTGAAGTACAAGTGCTGTAAACCCAACTCAAGCTAGTTTAAAAAACTAAAAGGTAATTTATTGGGAATGCCCTGGCTGTCCAGTGGTTAGGACTCTGCGCTTTCACTGCCGAGGGTCTGGGTTCGATCCCTGGTCAGGGAACTAAAATCCTGCAAGCTGCACTGTGCCCCCGTTTAAAAAAAAAAAAAAAATGTAGTTTATTGGCTCACGACATTGGGAAGCCCCAGAGGTGATTTTGGTTTCACAGACAAACTAGATTGAATCTCAAACAATATTGTCAGTGTGCATTCCCATCCCCCCACCCCCCCTCCAGCTTCTCTCCCTCACTTCCTCTTTCAGTCCCTCCCTCCCTTTCTCTCTGTTCTTCTTCCCTCTGTGTATTGCCCTTATTCTCTTCTACTGTTGAGGACCTTCCTCTATGTGACGGGGAACAGATTGCCTCAGACAGCTCCATCTTCTGTCTCCTGGCATAACAACCCTTGCGAAGAAATTCTCTCTCCCCATCGCCATATATCAATCCCAGAGAAAATTGGTATTGTTCTTGCTTGAGTCGTCTGCTTACTTTTTGGTCAATCACTTACCAAGGGTTGGCGCAACAGAGGTGACGTGTCTGTTCCCTCTCCAGCGGGAAAGGTGTGCTCTTACTAGAAGGGACAGTACAAGGTAGACCAAACCAGTAGTTGCCACCATTGTCCACAGTAACTCCAGAAGCTGGCTAGTTAGTCAAGTGCTGGTAATCTTGAAACAAAGTAATCTAAGATGTAAGTTGTTTGTTTTTACTGTTTTTTTTTCTCACTAATTTCAACCTTTTGTAAAACGTAACTTAAAACCATCTCGTGGTTTTGATGCTATTTCCCAAGTCTATGGCAATAATTTAATAATGGACATTGATTGTGATACTGTGAGTGTGATATGAGTGTGACTGCTCACTCTAGAAAAGCTGCTAATAGACAACCTTGAATTTAGTTTTTATAGACATTGCAAAGACTAAAACCTATAATGCTTGAGTGTTTTTTGAATATGCAACAAGGAATTTAAAATAGAGGAAGAAAACTTGAGGTCTGCATGTCTCCATAGACATGTTTTTGTTGGGCCTGCCCAGTATGGTTTTTGAAAAAAATTTAGCATAACATTTTTAAAATTGAGAACTTTCTTATAAAGATCCATATTTCAGCATCCTCTTAAAAATCCAACAAGTTGCTGGCACTGGGCCCACATTCTTGCATGGCAGCCATCCTTTAGAGAGGGGCCTGTGCTAAGTCAGCACAGCCTCCACTCCCCGGTGCCATTTCCCCAGCACCAAGGCTGCTGGTCAGTGGCTGTTTATCATCACAGGTGCACTGTTGTTTTTCTTACACCTGGTATTAGTTTTTAACATCCGAATCACTAAATCTTATCTTGGCTCTGTCAAACTAATTTTGTGTGATTTTTTTTGCACTCAATGTGATGTACATTGAGTATATCACTTACTGGGCTGCTTAAACTGTCATGGCTCTCAAAGGTTGTTAAGACCTCTAAGTGAAACCACCCAACCGCCGTGTATTTCTTGAATTATTTTACCTGCTTTATATATACAGTTTGTATCATAAATCATATGTTCTCCCTCCCTACCATGTATTGTCTGTATATCTGTCTTTAGCAACTGATTTATCCCACTTCGTAATTTGCCACTTATACTCTGCATGGAGTTAGTGAAGCCAGATAGATCCAGGTCTCACAGCCCTCTGTGTACAAGCTGGGACATCTGTTTTGGGTGGTCCAGAGGTCATGTTTACTAGTTTTTGGATGAACTCTCTTTGGGCATGTCACAGTATGTTGTGAAGTAGAATAAGAAGGTGAAAACCTAAAAAGCAGTAAGTAATAATCATGTGACTTAAAAGATAGTTCTATCCTAAAGGAGTTTATTCTCTTGCTCAGATCAAAGCCATATTTGCCATCTTGAAAAACCTTCCTATAGTCGGGAGAATAGGTGCTGAGTCTATAGAGTTCAGCTATCAACAAAATTAAATCAATGGGCAGTCTTTAGTTTACATGAGGGTTAGGTCTGGAACCCCCTAAATGAGTCTCATCACCCGAAATTGCCAATCAATTAAGCATGTCTGGTTGAAATCACGGGAGAAAGAATGAAGAAGTAAATGGCCGCAGGCTAACACGCCCAACCTGTCTTTTCCATCCCCATCACACTAATATTCGTGCATCACATCATAATGACCATTTCACAGAAGTCTGTGAGGAGCTTTACATCAGTCAAGCCTTCTGTAAGTTGGGAATGGTCTGTAGATGGGATAAAGTGAACTGCAGATAAATCTGACTAGCAGAACTACATTTAATGTCTATATTTACTTTTGTAAAAATGTTTTCCTGATAAAGATTAGAAAATGAAAAGCTTCTTGAGAGCAAAACCTGCCTACAGGATTCCTATGACAACTTACAAGAAGTAATGAAGTTTGAAATTGACCAACTTTCAAAAAACCTCCAAAACTGCAAAAAAGAAAATGAAACTCTGAAATCTGATCTGAATGTAAGTTAAGAAGGATATTGGTTATTGATGAACTTGTTCTGGATGTGTGACTGTTTGACCTCTTCCTAACTTCTGTACTGGCCCATTGTGCCTGCTGCATAGAAGGTACTCCATGTGTTTGTTGACTACACCTTAAAATCTAATATAACATTGTCTTTTAGAATTTGATGGAGCTTTTTGAGGCAGAAAAAGAACGCAATAACAAATTATTATTACAATTTGAAGAAGATAAAGAAAACAGTTCTAAGTGAGTGCTATTTATCTTTTCCATAGTTGACTAGAATATCATTTACTACCACATTCTTTATCTTGCGAGTTTTCTTTTTTTTTTTTAATTGCTAATAGCCTGTTAAGTTTTTTTTTGAAGCATTCCAAAACGAATATCAGATTTTTTTTGTATAAATGGCTATGTAGAGAAACTTAATTTTTCAAAACATTTAATAACTAGCTACAGTACTTTTTAAATGAATAGCAATTGGTGGTGATCAGAACTCGGGACCTTCTGTAAATAAACCACAGTATTTATTATTGAAAGGTGGGGACTGATTTATTTCTGTCTCTACTATTTGATTTCTCTCTGCTCTTTTTTTCTTCTGGTCCCTTATATGAACACCATTGTCTTTCTTTCCTCTCTCCAAATTCTTTTCCTTGGTGAACTCTCTCAGTCTCTTCGTTCCAGCCAACAGGAGGATTATTACTCTAATAAGAATTTGTATTAGTGTATTCAGCAGATCCTTGTAGAGTTCTTACTATGAGACAGATTCTCTTCTAGTCCCTGCTATATACTGGTGACTCCATCTAATTGGGAAAGACAGTTAACATTTAGTCATTCATTCAAACGTTTAGTGATATCCAGCAAGCCAGGCACTGTTCTGGTAAATGCCAGGACGTTTAGAGGTAAGACAGTGAACAAAATAGCCCCGCCCTTTTGAGGTTCACATTGTAGCACAGAGAGGTGGGTAATAAGTAAATACTATATATTATGTTAGGGAGTCCTAAGTACTCTGGAGAAAAATAAACTGTCCTGGCACAAAACTGGGTTCTTGTTAAATAACTGTTGAAGAAACTGGTTCAAATTTCTGATCCTACTAGAATACAATTCCTAACACCAAGTATGTGTCTAATAAAGTTCAGTTGCATTGCATTGAATCTCTTCTGTACGAATGGACTCAGTTCCTGTTTCCATTGAATGAGTCATGAGTAAAAGATAGTTCTTCTTTTCCAGAGAAATCTTAGAAGTTCTTGAAGCTGTACGTCAGGAGAAACAGAAAGAGATGGCCAAGTGTGAGCAGCAGGTAAATGTCCTATTCTCTAACTCTGAAATTTGAGGTTTATAACTTTTTTTCCTGATGTCCAAAGAGATTTGTTATAAAAACTGTTTCAGCTTTCAGATGTTGAAAATTTATAATAAAATGATGGAATTTTTGGTTGGTTGTATTATTTTCAACTCTTGTTTTTCTAACTCCCAGATGGCTATAATCATAATTTGTTGGTGGTTTCCTGATAGAGATCACAAAATCATTATCTTTTAACCCAACTTTTTATTTTCAGATATTACTCCTTAGTATACACTGTTTAATATGAAAAGCAGATTTCAACTCCTTTTATGCTTTTTAAAATACATGTGTGTGGTTAACTTTGTGATTTAATTCTCTTTCTAAAAATATTAATTTTTCCCTATAGATGGCAAAAGTACAGAAACTAGAAGAGAGTTTGTGTGCTACCGAAAAAGTAATCAGTTCTCTGGAGAAGTCTAGAGATGCTGACAAGGTAGGTAGAGGTTGAGGATATAGCCCCCTGCATTTTCCTTATAAACGCTGCCTTCGCATTCCAGTCTCCTGCTCCCAGGGTTAGCTAGCATTTCTGTATGCACTTAGGCCTTGCTCATCTTCCAAGGCTGCTAGAGAATGAAGTCTTTAATTTTCCTCATAACTTCAAGCGCAAACTGTTCTATCACTCTTTTTTTTTTAAATAAATTTATTTATTTATTTATTTATTTATTTATTTTTGACTGTGTTGGGTCTTCGTTTCTGTGAGAGGGCTTTCTCTTGTTGTGGCGAGCGGGGGCCACTCTTCATTGCGGTGCGCGGGCCTCTCACTGTCGCGGCCTCTCTTGTTGCGGAGCACAAGTTCCAGACGCGCAGGCTCAGTAGTTTTGGCTCACGGGCCCAGTTGCTCTGCGGCATGTGGGATCTTCCCAGACCAGGGCTCGAACCCATGTCGCCTGCATTGGCAGGCAGATTCTCAACCACTGCGCCACCAGGGAAGCCCTCTATCTCTCTTGATGGCAGTGTTTCTAAAACACATCCCTGCCCCCTTTAACTAGGATGCTTTAAGGTCAGTGCGACCTTTTCTCATTGATTGTGAGTGCCATGATACAAATTCTCAAATCCCTGGTGTTGGCTTTAACTAGAATAATAAACATTAATATGTATGTCTGAACATAAAATTAGTTGTACATTCCTTATATGTCTAGCTCTTATTCATTCATAAAACCAAAGCAAACAATTAACTAAAATATTAGAAAACCAATAAAATATAAATTGGTAATATTAATAATGTAATGTGACATATGATATTTTGCTAAAATAAAATTGACTTCTCCTATTGTCATTTGGAAAGATAAATGATTTATCATTAAAAAAAGATCTCCTTGCTGTCATTGGGTATGAAGATATTGTTTCTTTCCTTGTCAGGAAGTTGTAGCTGACCTCATGAGCCAGATCCAGGAGCTAAGAACCTCAGTATCTGAGAAAACAGAAACCATAGACACCCTGAGACAAGAACTGAAGGACATCAATGTAAGTTCTGTCGCCAACAAGATATTAAATTTGAGCACGAGGCACAGTTCACAGACTCAAGTGGTTAACAAATGCCCCACAGAAAAAAGGGTTCTGTGGTCACCCAGGTTTGAAAATATGTACTAGTGAAAGCTCAGCAGGCTTGGGTATCTGCAGAACCCGCAGGGCCTTCAATATGCTGACGTGTGTGCTGTGTGCATCTCGGGAAGGCAAAGTCGGCTGCAGCATTTCTCAGATCTCACTGATCTGGGAACAGTGCTCTCTGTGCACATTTGGGAATTGCTGATCCAAACCACATCAGAAACAGACTGACTGTTGCCTCTGATGGTTAAGGGTATGTGGTGTTCCTTAATTGCTTCAAGAAAAAAAATAGCACATTTTAGTTAAGTTCAGAGACGTCAGTGATTTAGAAAGTGAGTTTGTTTCCCCATTATTGGATTTTATCATTTCCTAAAGTAACTGCTTACTCTTCCTGCATATAAATGGTGAATGCTTCCTCCGTCCCTTGGGTCAGGGTAGTTTTTTGTTAATGTTCCTCACTCCTGTGCTCCAAAGGGAGCTTGCTGCACTCCACTGATTTCTGATAAAGATGACAAAAGCAGATGTTTTTTCACTGATACCTGTGGGACTTTTCCACTTCTTCTTGCCATTCATCCATTAACTCTTCCACTCCTTCATTCAACAAGTAGTTATTGAATTTATTTGTGTTAATCTGGTCATCACCTTGGAACTCAGACTCATTCTTCAGTTATTTTAATCTAAAAATAAACTGATAATAAAGCAGACAGATCTTGTATCATCATTTTCTTTTCTGCAGGGCAAATACAATTCTGCTTTGGTTGACAAAGAAGAGAGCAAAGCATTGATTAAGAGACAGGAAGTGGACATTCTGGATCTGAAAGAATCCCTTAGACTGAGAATACTCTCCGAGGACATAGAGGTAGATGTTAACACATCATCACCCTTTTTGGTTTATTACTTGTCAGTATGTTTCTATGTGTTATTAATGAATAAATAGAAGACTTTTAAAAAGGAGTAAGTCATAATTTGAGCCACTTTCCCTAAGGTAGTTAGGCAATTGATAGATAATACTAAGATTGTTATATTTTGTTTAGTTGATTTATTTCCATTCATTTGTGCTAACACCATGCTAAGTTCCTGTAACTCACCCTCTTCTGAAAAGGAAGCAGAGTGGAAACTGCATTTACTTGGATGTAGTGGTAGCAGCAGGGAGCAAAGAAAGGGCTGGTTAACCACAAAATTGCTTCTTGTGTTTTAGCTAAAATAAGTTTTAATTATCTTGTTGTTGATGTAAATGTATCTTTTAAAAAATTAAGCAGTACTGTCGTGTGGTTCAATATTCAAAATATATAAAGCAATATACATTCCCTCTTGTATATCCTTCCAGAGATATTTTTGGCTAATCCTATATACCTTGAGTTTTCCTTTTTTCACACAGATGGTAACCCACTATGTATACTGCTCTGAACCTGCTTTAGAAATAGTTTTCTTACTATCCATGAAACAAATATTTATTGAACCCACCTGCCATACAACCTGTACCTGTTTGTCATTTGGGAATGGAAGAATGATTGAAACACAGATACTTACCTTGAGGCATGCAATCTAGCTTAAGAGGTAGATGTATTATGATGTAATAAATGACTTCAGAGCACAGAAGAGGGAGGGAGAGGAGCAGTTCTGCCTGGAGAATTCCAAAGAGCTTCCCGGAGAAGATAGTATTAGTACAAGACTTTGCTAGGGAGGGAAGCCGGCACCTGTGAATGTTTGTGGAGCATCCTCATAAAGGGGAACAGTTGGGTGTGACTGGCTTGAGGTGGTTGGCTTTTTGGCCAACCCAATAATAATCTAGATATGAGAATTAGATGCATATAATAGTGAAAAATTCAAATCAACTGAAATATTTAGTGAAGGGTTAAATGGTGGTGCATCCATAAGATGAAATAGAGCCCACTCAGTGAAAATGATATAATAAAAGAGTAAGTATATGTGGAGATGTTTGTGATCTATCAGGTATGTGTGTGCAATACATGTATCTATGACGTATATGTAATACTGTATGTTTAATGTATATGTAATATACACTATTATATATATCTGTGCACATATACATGAACATCTGGAAAGTTAGGGGGAATAGATTCTGCTCTAATTTGGTAGAGATTACATACACTGTGTACATAGGAATTATGTATGCAACCTATAGGACTTCTAATTCTCTCTGCCACTTTCCATCAAGCTACTCCCCTGAAAATTTGATGGCCTGTGACACTGTATCACAGTCTGGTGAACTGGCCAGCCCCTCCCCAGTTAGCTGAGGGGTACTCATCTTTACAACTGTTTACCTTCCCGTGTATAATGGACTAGAATCTATTGGTGAGACAACAGGTAAACTAGAGACCCATGCCTGGAGTCCTCCCAGGGAAGGAGAGATGAGCATTAAGAGATTACCTGGGGTTGAGGGGGGAGGGGAGCAGAGGGCGGTTAGACCTCAACTGGGATACTTACATGAATTTACCGTAGTGTTTATCTCTGGACCTCATGACTTAAGTATTAACTGCTTGGTTTGTCTCAGAATGGATTAGCATACAAGCAAAAAAAAAACAGATTCTCACTTAAACTTTCTTAACGTTTTAAATATCATACATAGTAATGATTTGCAAATCGATACTGGAGCACCACAGTTAAAGAGAGTCTTCCCCTCGGGGGATTGTCCCCTAACAGAGGGACATGCTCTGTGAGGACCTGGCTCACGCCACTGAGCAGCTGAACACGCTCACCGAGGCCTCGAGAAAGCACGCGGGGCTTCTGCAGTCGGCCCAGGAGGAGCTGACCAGGAAGGACGCCCTCATCCAGGAGCTTCAGCGTGAGGTGAGATGCAGCGTGAGCGTCGCTCAGGATGGGCTTTGGGGGTTGCGGGAGCAGGACTGTGTGGCGGTTGAGCTCATGACGTCCCTGCCTTGGTTAATTCTCTACATTCAGAAAGGTGGGCTAGCAGGGCGAGCAGCTAGTGGGGCAGCAGCGCTGTGGGCTCTTAACAACCTGGTTGCTTCTGTGTGTTCAGACTTGGTGGCTGTCCTCCTGCCCACCCTCTGCCCTTGACACGTGCCAGCAAGTTCTAACCACTGTGGCAAAGGTTATGCCTGACTTTGTTGGTTTTTTTTAATTTAAATTTTTATCTTTAGCTGCGTTGGGTCTTTGTTGCTGCGCATGGGCTTCTCTAGTTGCAGCGAGTGGGGGCTACTCTTCGTTGCGCAGCACAGGCTCTAAGCGCGTGGGCTTCAGTAGTTGCGGCACGTGGGCTCTAGGGCGTGGGGGCTCAGTAGTTGTGGCCCACAGGCTTAGTTGCTCCGTGGCACGTGGGATCTTCCTGGACCAGGGCTCGAACCCGTGTCCCTTGCATTGGCAGGTGGATTCTTAACCACTGCACCACCAGGGAAGTCCCATGGCTGACTTTTGTCCTCTTTTTTGGCTAGTGTAGTTTTATAATATATTTTGTAACTTTCCTCAAATGACCCTTTGATTACTTGTGAAGCTTAAAAGAGAAATTTCTTTTAAAGTGTAAATAAATTTGTGAGAGAAATGTCAAATTATCAATCAAGCCCTGAAAAAATAATGCAAGAAGTCCATTTCCGCCTGCCTTGGGAGGATTGTCTGTTCTAATTGGACCATGTACCTGTATTATTTTCTAACTTGTAGTCTTACATCTGTTCAATTTTCCCAGCTAAACCAAAAGAAAGAGGAAGTAGAACAGAGGAAGAATGAATATAACTTCAAAATGAGGCAGCTAGGACATGTGATGGGTTCTGCTGCCCAGTATCCCCAGGTACTTTCCACAAGAACGAGTGTGTTTCAGGAGGAAAGTTGGAAATTGCTAAGACTAGCTTTGTCTTTACAGAAAAAGACTTTCACTAACAGCTTTTCTGCTTTTTTTGATAAAAAGGTACCAGTGTTTTATTTGTTTTACTTGGACAAGAATTAGAATAACAAGCTATATACATAGCCTGTGTATTTTCTACATGCTTGGCATGTATATTTACAATGAAATCTTTATAACCACTTCATCAGGTATTTGGATGAAATTTGATTTTATTTCAGAGCCCTAAAACACCACCACACTTTCAAACACATTTGGCGAAACTCCTGGAAACGCAAGAACAAGAGATAGAAGATGGGAGAGCCTCCAAGATTTCTTTGCAACACCTTATAACAAAGCTAAATGAAGACAGGGAAGGCAAAAATGCTGAAATCCTCAGAATAAAGGTAACTGGGTAATTTTTTTCAATGAATTTAATGTTTCAAAATAAGCAGTATCTTTCATGGTGACTGAGGATCCAAAATTCAAAAGGGACAGAACTCCAGGGTAGATGGAGAAAAGTCTTCCTCTCACCCCTGACTCCAAGCTGCCTAGTTTGCTGTCCCTGTAGGCTCCAGGTGTAGCTAGTTTCTTATTTATCTTCTGAGAGCTTTCCAGCACATCTATAACCAGGCGCATAAGCATTGTCTCCCTGCCCCATTTGTTTTTCATGCGATGGTGTCATGTCATACAGGCCGCACTAACTACTCTCATGACAGTGCTGTCCAGCTTTTAGATTTTTGCCAATTTAATAGCTGAAGCACGTTATCTCATTGTATTTTTAAATTTGTATTTTTCTTATTAGGAGTCAGATTGAGCATCTTTTGGTTTTTTGTTTCTATGAACTATATCCTTCACCCATTTTTCTATTGTTGGACTTTTTCTTAATGAGGTGCATTCTTTATATGTTAGAGAGATTTGCTTTTGTCTGTTTCTCTTGTTTGCCATTTCTTTAAACTTCCTTCTAGTGTTTTTCACCCCAGTACTTGGGGGGTATGGCTTTTGTGTGTGGGAGAGTATATTTAGGGTGGTGTTAGGGGTGGGAAGTGCGTGGAGGAGTGCCTGGGTAGGTGTAGTGTGGGTGCAGAGGGGTGTGTAGGGAGGATGCGATGCCCCATAGAAGATAGTCTGTGACCTCATGGCTCTGCAGTGAGTTTTTGTTTAGGAACAAAATTAGCCTACTGTATAGAAGACAGTATCACTCTTAAGCTTTGTTTCTCATAGAGGGGATCATTCCTGGCTTTTTTATTCGGGGCGGCTCTCAGTATGCTGCTATCTCAGGAATGTGGCATGATCTTGGTACTTGGAAGAAATTGGATCAGGTTAAAAGAAATCAAACAATAGATAAGCAGAAGTAAATCAAAAAGGACACTCCTTGCAAACGAGTGTTTATTTCTTCTGGGTGGTTATGCTCATGATTTTTAAGTCAGAATCCAATTAAGTATTTTGAGGCTGTGGCACATCAATTTTTAAAAATTAGAATCTAATAAATAGAATCAAATAAACATTTACCAAAGTAGTAGATGCTTTTGTTCATCTTTTCTCATAAAGGAATTTTTAATTAATTATGGTTTGTTTGGGGGTTTTTTTGGCTGTGCCGCCTGGCATATGGGATCCTAGTTCCCCAACCAGGGCTCGAACCCGTGCCCCCTGCAGTGGAAGCGCAGAGTCTTAACCACTGGACTGCCAGGGAAGTCCGAATTATGTGATATTGATAAGAGACTATGTTTAAGACAATGAGGGTATGAAAATTAATCACATTCAGAGCCCCTGAGAGCTTCTCATAGTCTACTTTTTCTCCAGTGATACCCAGAGCAGTGTTCAGTGTGTAAAGGGAGCTTAAAAGAGGAATACCTGTCTCATCATGGCCTGGGGAGCAAAATAATGCCTACTATAAGGTGTTTTCTGAAAAGACCTGGTTTGATGTTATTAGGAGCAGTTGTGTGACATGGAAAACCTACGCCTGGAAGCCGAGCAGTTAAGAGAGAAAAACTGGCTCCTGCAAGGTCAGCTGGATGATATTAAAAGACAAAAGGACAACAGGTGAGAAAGAGCCACGAGCAGTCTGTGAGCTAAATCTTGGCCTGCCTGGGTATAGTTGAGTGAATGAGGTCAGAAGAGGTTTCACAGCGTGTGTGATGTTTCTTGCTGCTCCAGGAGCTGCTCCAAGGGTTGCTTCTCAGTCAGGTCTGATGAGGGGGTTGTTTTACCAGAGAGGGAAAATAAGGTCATCACCATCTTGCCCACTCTGTTAACTTTAGTATTGCTATAGAGCTATTGAAATGAATTTCAAACACGTGAAATACTTGAACCAAACTGTCTACTTGTATTTGAAAGGGGTGAGGCGGGGAGCAAATATGTCAACAAGACAAGGCTCAAGGTTCTGCCTGCAGAAAAAGGGAGAATTTCCTTGGTTTTGCTTCTTGGCTTCTGGTGAAGGGCACGTTCCTAGGAGAAGCTGTACAGGGGGGCGTTCTGTTAGGTCTGGGTGTGTGTGTGTGGGTGGTGTGTGTTTTGGCCTCAACTCAGACAGTCTTCTAGTTGTATCTGATGGCACAGCATCTTGTCAAGGGCAACCGCACCCAGGTTATATCCTGTCTCTGACACTTGAAAGTTGTGTGACTTTGGACACATCTTTAAACCTCTTAGTGCCTCAGTTTCCTTAGCAATAAAGTGGGGGAGATGATAGCTCTTATACAAGGTGCTTTAAAGACCAAAGGTAACGTGTGTAAAGTGCTGGCTACAGTGCTTAGGAGAGGGGAGTCACTCAATAAATGGTAGCTATTAAGTAGACACAGTAGATTTATGATCCCACCCCTGAGTGAGGGATGGAGATGAGGGTGGTCTGTGAGATTATGCAGGAAGTTGAGGTTTGTCAAAGGGGGTCTGTATTTGGGATGGAAGCCCTCTGTGAATTCAGCATCCCAGATTAGGGGTGTCTGCTTTTCCTGCTGTTGTCAGAAGGTCTGTAACAGGCGCTTTCCCACTCCCGCCGCTCCCCACCCCTGTCCAGAAGCAGCCCTGACACGCACTGTCCAAACCTAAGTGAGACAGTGGATATTTGAGGACGGTGATGGTGGCTGTGCTAACAACCTATTCCTAAATGGTTCTTTGTTGGGTGGCGGGGTGCAGGGGGTTCCTAGTTCCCTGACCAAGGACTGAGCTTGAGCGCTCGGCAGTGAAAGCTCAGAGTCCTAACGACTGGACTGCCGGGGAATTCCCCTAAATGGTTCTTCTCAAGTATAGTGAGCGTAGGAGGTGCTCATTTTATTAAGCTCCTCGTGTAGGGGTTTCTCTTCCCCTTCTGGGTGATTTTGCTGCAGGTAGTCCACAGGCTGCTCACCTAGTTTCCATATGCTCCGCCCCCATGTCCAGGCATATTAAAGAAAAGCATTGTACCTGGTGTACTGTCTTTTATCAAGAGTTAGTTTGAGCATGGAACTTAGAACGTTTCCAGATCATTTATAAAACCACAATTTAAAAGACTTTATTTCATAGCCTTGTGTCCCATTTGTGAGGAGCCATACAGAATCTTCTTCATGAAAGATTAGAAGAAAATTATAGCCCAGGGGTCAGCCTGTTTGGTAACTGAAGTTTCTATTGGAGCAGTCCGGTTCTTTCATATAAATATCACGGTGGCTGCGTTTGCATTACAGCAGCCCAGTTGCATAGCTGTGCCGGAGACCTTATGGCTCCCAAAACCTATGTCTGGTTCTTGACAGAAAACGTTACCCCCCGCCCCGGATTAGACAACAGAAAACACATCTACCCTAATGATTTGGGGTGTTTTCCTCACTACCATTTTTATCTAGGCTGTCAGATTCATTAAGTGGAAGAAACTAATGTAGCTTCTGTTTTCCTTCAAGGAATGATCCTTTACTCACCAGTGAGAGAGAGATTTCTAGAGAAGCCAGTGGCGTTCAGGCAGGTTCTGCTAGGGGGGGTGGTCTCCTGATCCAGGGGCTGCCCACAGAAACTCAATTTATTATCCAGCCTGGTCAGCCTCACAGAGGTGGCCTCACATTAATCAAATTCACATGATACTGATGTATAGTCCAGAATGTAATTTTCTCTGTACAGAGGAGTGTTTCTTTTCCATGACGGGATTTATGTCTGGTGCTCAGAGAATCCCCTTCTTGGTGTCAGCATGTATGGGAAGCCCGAGTGGCATCAGAAAATTGCCAGCTGACTATGATATCCAATGCAGGGAATTCCCTGGTGGCCGGGGGCACGGGTTTGATCCCTGGTTGGGGAACTAAGATTCCGCACGCCGCGTATCGCGGCCAAAAATAATAAATAAAAAGGGCTACAGCAGTCCCAGACCTGAAATCCAAAGCAAAGAGGGGGCATCAGAGGCTCCACGGGACAGGCCAGCGTGAGGGGCCCTCCCTGCCCCCATGTGTGTCCTGTGTTTCCCCCACCATCCCAACCCAGCCAGTCACATTCATGCCAGGCACCTGGACTGTCCTTTCAGCCCCATTTTGTTCACATATGATCTTCAGATGGTACTGCTCTAAGTTAATACTTTATTCTCAACCAAACCCTGTAATTAGATTTCCCAGCTTTGCTCATCTCACTTTTGTATGGAAGGAATCCCAAATGCTGGGGAGGTACCTTATTTCATCCTCATGTGTTGATCACGCTTATTGACTGTGCTAACTTGACCTAATCACCACAGAATTAGCTCTTCTTTGCACATCTTGGCATTGCTGTATGTAATAGATACGAAATCGATACTTGAACATATTTGACACTTTTCTCATCCTCCCTTCCTAATCTACGCAGTGAACAGAATCATTCAGACACGCAGCAGCTGAAGAATGAACAAGAAGAAATCAAAGAAAGACTTGCTAAAGTATGATTTTTTTTTTACATAATAGTTGTTTTTTTCTTGTGTGAAAAATGTTTTTATAGTTAGCATTTATGGTTATATATTTTAGAAACCATTTTATTATTGAAATTTTGTCTTTTTTGTATTCCTGTTAAGTTTGATATTTACCATCAGTATTTAGCTATAGCTGAGAATTAAGAGTGAATTAGTCTTCATGCCTAGACGGTAAGCCTACTGCTCACACAGAATTCTCCATTTAGAAGCAAGTATCGAGTGCCTCTTTGAGGCCTTAAAGGGCACAATACATGAACGGTTGTAAATAGGTACCCCCTTTATGTGTGTGTAGCTGGGATTGTAGAAAAGGATGTCCCTTTTTTTTTTTTTTAATTGAGGTATAGTTGATTTACAATATTGTGTTAGTTTCTGATGTACAGCAAAGTGATTGTTATACCTATATGTGTATTCTTTTTCATATTCTTTTCCATTATGTTTTATTATAGGATATTGAATATAGTTCCCTGTACTATACAGTAGGACCTTGTTGTTTATCTACTTTATGTATAGTAGTTTGTATCTGCTAATCCCAAAGTCCAAATTTATCCCTCTCCCCCTTTCCCCTTTGGTAACTGTAAGTTTGTTTTCTATGTCTGTGAGTCTGTTTCTGTTTTGTAAATAAGCTCATTTGTATCTATTTTTAGGTTCTACCTATAAGTGATACCATATGATATTTCTCTGACTTACTTCACTTAACATGATAATCTCTAGGTCCATCCATGTTGCTGCAAATGGCATTATTTCATACTTTTTTATGGCTGAGTAATACTCCATTGTCCATATGTACCACATCTTCTTTATCCATTCATCTGTTGATAGACATTTAGGTTGCTTCCATGTCTTGGCTGTTGTAAATAGTGCCATTATGAACATTGAGATGCATGTATTGTAAAGGAATTTGCTTTAATTGGTTATATTACCATTAGGGAGAGCGGACTGATTACTTTCAGTCTTTTGTTTAGCAATGTTAAGAACTTAAGTCATTTTTTCTTTCTCTTTCTTTAATCTTCTTATAGAATAAATTGGTTGAAGAAATGCTAAAAATGAAAGCAGAGTAAGTACACTCTTTTGAATTCAAGTTCTTGTTGATCGTTTATTAATACCAACCAGTATTCCTCTAAAGGAAGAAATGCTTATAATATCCAGAAGGTAAGTAAATTCTTTCCTTTCTGCAGTAGTATTTGAACATAATAGATATTTACAAAATTCTTTTCTTAAATACCACTTGCTAAAGGGGTTCCTCATATGAAGCCATTCCAAAAAAACACTTAAAGAAATAAGTGCCAGGAAAACCTTAGCTTCCCTGGGGGAATTGATGGGTTTTCTCCTCATGGACAATGAGAACTATATAACTGACCAGGTTTCCTTCTCACTTCTGGTTTCCTCTGCTTTAAAACCTTGAGGCCCTCTCAGACCCATAGATCAATACTATGAATTCTTCTGGTCTTGACCTTGTGTCTCTTTATATGTTTTCTATGGACATGATTTTATTTTATTCATATAGTTCTTGTATTTTAATTTATGTAATCTTATAAACTGCCTCATTCTTTGATAAACAAGATACACTGTATTTTCTGTCAAGTTCAAAATAAGTAAACTGGTTGGTATTAACAAAGTGATAAAACGTTAGAAAGATATTGTACTCTCTGAATAGAATAGATCTCATCAGGAACAGCGATTCTCAAACATTTTCACTTGTTTCACCTCCTAAAAGAATTTTGAAACACCATATACCCTCTTGCACATTTTTGGACTTGACTATGTCTAAAATTTTTCATTGTAAGTTTAAATTATTGCAAAGGATAGAAGTTTTGACATACTGAAAATAGTGACATTTAGAAATAAAGCTTTTGTGGTGTTCTTTTAAAAGTTATCCAACTGATCTGGTACTTTCTACCCATTTAAAAAATACCTGAAGAAATTCGTAAGTCTAAAATTTTACATTGTTCCTTTTTCCTTTGAAATTAAGTTTCCATTCTATACCCATGCAGAATTATATCCTAATTTAATATATTGTTTGGAAAATTTTTTGTTGACTGCCCTATCATATAACTTAGCAATGAAAATATGTATGCAAATTACAAGTAATTTGTAAAAATTTATTATATTCATATGGCTCTAAGTGTTATATTTTTTCTGGATTGAGTTTTCATTACAATTATTAAAGTATCCTGAATTTATTGTAAATTTTTATGAATAATTATTATACAAGTAAAATTTTATTGGAAATGCATCTCTCAATGCATTTTATCTTAATGCTTTTTCTTTAATTAGCTCATTCTGTTGCACTTAATTCTGGAATCAGTATTCACTATCAATTCTGTTCCTACTTTTTTGTTTTTATAGATATAAAGGCTGAGAAATCTTATTCACATACTAAGTAAATAACAATGGAAGGAGTTTTGTTAGAATGTTGTCCTTCAATTATTTGAACTCCATCCAAGTTAATATGCCAGAAATTACATAGTGACATGTCATCAAAAATTCTTTTTAGGGACTTCCCTGGTGGTCCAGTGGTTAAGACTCTGCGCTTCCACTGCAGGGGACATGGGTTCGATCCGTGGTCAGGGAACTAAGATCCCACATGCCGCATGGTACGGCCAAAAAAAAAAAAAACTTTTTAATGATCAGCTGACAAAGACCACCCAACTTGTGAAAGATTTGTTACTCATTTATTGAGTCATTTGCATCATAGACTCATATACTCAATAGAGTATAGGTGTGGAACAGAACTTTGTTCAACACTTTCATCTGCATTTGAGCAGTTCAGGGACCGGTTCCTTGCCAGTTAGCTGTAGGGCTAGGATAGAAATCTGGATCACTTACAGGATCTATGAGAATCCACCAGAAGTATAGATAATACCCATTTGAGACCTTCTAGCAAAAAGAATAAAAGCTATCCAAGCTGATATGTAATTTATTTCATGATCTAGTAACCAGTGCTACAGTGTCCCTGGGACTACAGGAGCCCACACTGTGGCAAGTGAAGCAACCTCCAGAAAATGGCACACACGGTTTTATCAGTCCCAGCCTACGGCAGCAATTTTAAACATTGCATTATCCACACGTGTATGTGACGATGCTTTTAAAAAGCTACAAAGAACTGAATACCAAGCCAACAGTGGTGTAGGCAGATGTTGAATTTCATATAACAAGAGGTCTGGAGGTGCATTGACTCAGTGATGCCATCACTGACCCAGACCCTTCCCATTCTTCTGCTTTTGGTACTCTTGCTTGTGACCTATTGGCTACAAGATGGCTGCTGCAGCTCCAAACAACATAAACAGGAGGATCAGAGCTTGCAGTGTTGTGGGTTCAAAAGGACTTTCTTTTGTCAGGGAAAAAAACTCCCAGAAACCCTCAAGATTCATTGTGTCTCCTTATCCAGAATTAGCATGCCTGCAGGGCAAGCTGAGAAAACTAGTATCTGGCAGTGGGGTAGAGATAACCATGGTTTTAGCTCAGACCAGTTATTATTTACTAATCTTTGGGAACTGGGTGTGCTTCTCCTCTCCCTTTCTTGTCCTCTGAATAAACTGAGTTTCTATAAAAAGCAAGGGGGGGCTTCCCTGGTGGCACAGTGGTTGAGAATCTGCCTGCTAATGCAGGGCACACGGGTTCGAGCCCTGGTCTGGGAAGATCCCACATGCCGCGGAGCGGCTAGGCCCGTGAGCCACAACTACTGAGCCTGCGCGTCTGGAGCCTGTGCTCCGCAATAAGAGAGGCCACGATAGTGAGAGGCCCGCACACAGCAATGAAGAGTGGCCCCCACTTGCCGCAACTAGAGAAAGCCCTCGCACAGAAACGAAGACCCAACACAGACAAAAATAAATATGAATAAAAATAAAATTAAAAAAAAAAAAAAAAAAAGCAAGGGATTGGCTGTTGGGTAGGCAGCTGCAGTGTCTGCCATGCCACAAAGCCTTTTCATGAAACGAAAGCAAAACACATAAGGCAAATGCAGAACAGCTCCAGATGAATTGGGAGAACATCAGTGCCCTCACTCCCACACCGTCCTCCTGAGGTTCCACGGAATGTAGTCTGAAAACACCGCCCTAGAAATTGTTGGCCTTAAGTGGTATCTTTAATTCTGTGTATGACATCACTTAAATCATCAGCTTTCTATTCCATATGCATTGTAAAATAAATAAAAAGCATTTGTTTCTTTGGGAAGCTTATAGAATTCACTTAGTTTTGTGAAATTCTGTATAATTGTTTGGTAACCCTTCTTTTTTTTTTTCCCTTTTGAACACAATTTTATTCTTTTTTTTTTTAACATTTTATATTGGAGTATAGCTGATTAACAATGTTGTCTTAGTTTCAGGTGTACAGCAAAGTGATTAAGTTATACATATACATGTATCTATTCTTTTTCAAATTCTTTTCCCATTTAGGTTGTTACATAGTATTGAGCAGAGTTCCCTGTGCTATACAGTAGGTCCTTGTTGGTTATCCAACACTGTTTTAAATATAGCAGTGTGTACATGTCAATCCCAAACTCCCTAACTATCCCTCCCTGCCTCCCTTCCCCCCTGGTAACCATAAATTCATAATATAAGTCTATGAGTCTGTTTCTGTTTTGTAAATAAGTTCATTTGTATCATTTTTTTTTTTAATTCTGCATATAAGCGATACCATATGATATTTGTCTTTCTCTGTCTGACTTAACTTTACGCAGTATGACAATCGCTAGGTCCATCCATGGGTAACCCTTCTTTTTAATGTTTATTTTCAATTGATAGTTGCATGAAGTGTATAAATTCTAAATAGCACATCCTTGAAGAAATGACTAGTGTCCCACCATCTGAGAAACAGTTTTTGAAACCAGAAATGATTACTCTAAGATATGGGGCACTGAATAAACCATGCAGAGTATAATAATACTTAAGTAACAGTTTGCTCTGAGGGCTAGATCTAAAAGTTTCCATTCTAAATTTTTGTTGTGTAAAAAACGGTTTGTGGAGCTTTCCAAAATGAAAGTTTTGGGTAAAACAACCATAAAAAAAGTGTATCTGCAACTCTTGCTATCTTCCTGTGCTGTCAGAAAGGGGAGGGCTGAATATTAGTGATACTTTCAAATAAAAATTCTGGGCTTGGGTGACAAGTGTCTGATTTGAGTACTGTTTTATAATTACGTCCCTTTGGGAGACCATAACACGATAGTTACTGTTACAGCCTAGAACAGCTCCAGAGTGCCCTTCAGAACAAAGAGACCGACTACCTTACAATGACTGAGGAAGTTGAACGAGTCAGAATGTTGGAGTCTAAAGCGTTCCAAGAAAAGGAACAACTAAGATCAAAGCTGGAAGAATTGTATGAAGAAAAGGAGAGAACATGCCAGGTGCATTTGGGTGTTGGTTTTTATTAACAGAGCCGATCAGCATAAGTCTCCTGGCTGTGATTGGGCATCCTGTGGTTTACAGCTGCTCCAGTGCACGCAAAGATGTGTGGTCACGAAAGCTGGGAACCTGGGCTCTGTCTCTCCCTCCCTGTGCTCTTGGAAGGCATGAAATAATGTTACTTTAAAAGAAAAATTAAAAGCAGCTCATTTTCCCTTCCCTGGATTGATTTACCTGCAGGAGATGGAAATGTTAAGGAAGCAGGTGGAGTGTCTCGCCGAGGAAAATGGGAAGTTGGTAGGTCACCAAAACCTACATCAGAAGATCCAGTACGTAGTGCGGCTGAAGAAGGAAAACATCAGGCTTGCTGAGGTAAACTCCTGAAAATTGTGCCACATAAACTCATTCTGGTTTTTAAATGATGATTTAGTTAAAATTTAATTTAATTATTGAATCACGTAACTGCTTTCTTCAGGGAACCTCCTGAATTTAAAAAAAAAAAATTCAGCTATTGCTATTGTGAGCATAATTCAGTCAGTTATCATACACATGAGATTCTTGTTTACTGTTAAAGTAGTTTACAAACGGAAAATTATAGTCGTAGTTTGAAATTTAAACTTAATGAATGCCAAGAATAACTCTTCCTGCAAGAATTAGAGCCTTAATTTTTTTTCTTTTCCCTTTCTTAAAAATTACTGACCAGGAGTCAGAAAAGTTGCGTGCTGAAAACTTACTTTTAAAAGAAAAGAAATGAATGAATCATAAGGATCCCGATCAACTACCTACCTTGTTTGGAGACTTTTTTCCCTCTTATAGAAGTAAGACCTGCCCTTGCGCACTTAGTAGAGCTGAATTAAGAGCCACGACTATTACCTGTGTATGTGGGGGTTGGGGGGCTGACCCTCAAGTTTCTTATGAACTCTCTGCACCTGTGCACACCTGTGGCAGCCGGCAGCCTGCAGTTAGAGGTTACTGTTTCAAAGCTGTAAATATTGGGAAAACCTTTTGTCTTTTTAAAATAGAAGCCCGTAGCTGAGGTTTTACAGTTGATGTTGGCCAGATTATTTTTTTCCTTCAGTACTGCCATAATCTCCTTTGAGTCTTGCATCAGAAGCTCCAACAATACACAGGTTCCAAAACTTACAGTGAGGTTAGTGATGGTGCAGTGTGCATGAATAGCAAACTTGTTAATATAGATTATTTTTGTATTCCTACTTGAAGTGTTCTCATGGGCCTTTTTTATGACTGTCAATATGGCCATTTTTCAAAATGTAATAAAATCTTTTAAAAATAAATTGTTTAATAAGGTAATTTATATTGTTCATTCACCATATGCTTATTGAGCAACTATTATATGCCAGGCACTGGTCATCAGTGAACAAAGCAAACAGAAACCCTGCCCTCAAGGAACTTCTGTGTATCAGCACTTCATTCCTTTTTATTGAGAGTAATATTCCGTTGTATGGACATGCCACATTTTAGTTACTTATCATTCGATGGACATTGCGTTACCAAACCAAACTTGGGTCCGTTCACCCTCGTGCAGCCAATCTACTGACACCGCGTTTGTGTTTTTTGGGGTTTTTTTTGTTTTTGGCTCTGCCATGTGTCTTGTGGGATCTTAGTTCCCCGACCCAGGCCACCGCAGTGAAAGAGCCAAGTCCTAACTACTGGACGGCCAGGGAAGTCCCTCAGCAAAGCTTTTTTTTTAAATTAATTTATGTATTTATTTATTTTTGGCTGTGTTGGGTCTTCGTTGCTGCGTGTGGACTTTCTCTAGTTGCGGCGAGCGGGGGCTACTCTTCATTGTGGTGCATGGGCTTCTCATTGCGGTGGCTTCTCTTGTTGCAGAGCACAGGCTCTAGGTGCGCGGGCTTCAGTAGTCGTGACTCATGGGCTCAGTAGTTGTGGCTCTTGGGCTCTAGAGTGCAGGCTCAGTAGTTGTGGCACACGGGCTTAGTTGCTCCGCGGCATGTGGGATCTTCCCAGACCAGGGCTCGAACCCGTGTCCCCTGCATTTGCAGGCAGATTCTTAACCACTGCGTCACCAGAGAAGTCCAGCAAAGCATTTTTAAAGGCAAGATGGTACTTCCCTGGTGGTCCAGTGGTAAAGAATCTGCCTTACAATGCAGGGGACCTGGGTTCGATCCCTGGTCAGGGAACTAAGATACCACATGCCGCGGGGCAACTAAGCCTGCGCACCACAACTACTGAGCTCGCGCACCTCAACTAGAGCCTGCGTGCTGAAAACTACAGAGCCCACGTGCTCTGGAGCCTGCATGCCACAAGTAGAGAGAGAAAAACTGGCATGCTACAACTAGAGAGAAGCCCACGCGCCGCAACAAAAGATCCCGCATGCCGCAACTGGGACCCGGCGCAGCCAAAAATAAATAATAAATAAATCCTTAAAAAAAAGAAAAGAAAGCAAGATGAGGGAGAGGCATCTCAGGGTTTGTGATAAGTTCGTGCCCAGTTCTCTGACTGGTTGATGGTGAGGTAACAGGGCAGTGTCACAGGCGTTAACACTATCAGTCCTTAGGTGCCAGTAGGTCTGGGGGCTATGCACTCATGGTCATCAAGTAATTAACTTCTTCCATTCGGTGGGGGGTTTAGCATCTATAAAACAACTCAGGGAATGTGCCATCAGATACTTTTATCTAGGTGCTTAGAGAGGAGCTAAAGCAGAGGAGGTGGAGGAAGGGTCTGTCCCAGGAAGGCCCTATAGGGTCTTGCTCGGTTACAATTTGAACTGTTGGCAATTTTGGGCTACTTTGGATAACAGTGCTCTAAATAGTCCTGTGTAAGTCTTGCTACGAAAATGTTTCACATCTCTTGAGTAGATACCTAGGGGTGAAATTTATCTCAGGTGGCCTCGGCCTGCAGTGGCTTGAAGCAGGATTTCAGTTCCCCAGCCAGAGATTGAAGTCAGGCTGCAGCAGTGAGAGTGCTGAATTCTAGCCACTAGACCACCAGGGACCAATGGCCAGTCACAAGGCCTTGGCCTGTCAGCAGTGTAGAAATGAATTTCTACATAGAGTCAGAAAGTAGTGAAACAAATAAAGCATTTATTAGGAGGAAAAAGAGTACATGTGGATAGACACACGGGCGGGCTCAGAGAGAGAGTCGTGCCCTCATGGTAGTTTGAATCACTTTTATGGGGCATTTCTTCTGGTTTTCCTTGGCCAGTCATCTTGCTTTGCCTGGTTCTGAGTCCATATTTGGCATATCTGTGTCTTCCCGATCTTGGAGAGGCAGCAGCGGGCAGTGGCTTGAAGCAAGATCTTAGCTGTCTGCCCAGGAACTGGACCTGGGTAGCCTGGATGAAAACCAGGAATCCGAGCCATTAGTCCACCAGGGGCTAGAGGCTGGAAGCTAAATTCCCCTGGCCCTTGCCTCCATTGAAAAATACATTTCTCAAGGAGGCAAAAACTGCAAAAACAGGTACAAAGTTTATTATTAGAGACACAGCACAACAAGTGGGAGAGCACACAGAGAAAGTTTCTTTAGTGAAGACAAGCAAGTCACAGATGCACACCAGGAGAGAAAGGGTGTGGGCATCCCCCCTAATGAGGAACACAGTAAAGAGGCGGTTAAATCATTTATATAGGGCAGTCCTTCCGGGTCTTTGTTTACCTTTGGCCAATTATCTGGTTTCTTTTTCCACGCCTGACCTGCCGGAGGACCCTCCCCGACATGCGTGCACAACTTTTTTCCAAGATGGATTCCAGCCCAGAGGCCTTGGCATCACCTATTATGGGTGGCGCCCCCTCCTTTTTAACCCCCAAGGAGCCTTTCTGCACATGTGCAGTGTCTCCCTTGCCCCAAGGATGGGAAACATGTGACCTCTTGATCCTTTACTCAGACAGCGTTTAGCCTCTTTCTTTCCCCGCTGTGACTGTTATCTTAAAGTGTCCTCAGGAGACAAAGTCCCGCTATTTACCCTGTTGCTGTTGTTATTTCTATCTCGTAGTGCAAACAGGAGGCTGGTTGTAAATACCTAGCCTAGAGCCCACCTGCCTCCTTCCTCAGGAAATGTAAACAGGAGACCACTTGTAAATGCCCAGCCTGGAGCCCATCTGTCTCCTGCCTCACTCCCATGTGCGCACGTGCATCTCTTAGCCAAGGTGGATTCTAGTGAAGAGGCCTATGGGTAGCTTGACATCACCTACTATAGGGTGGTGCCCCCACCCTTTTTGACCTTCAAGGAGCCTTTCTCTGCACGTGTGCGTGTGTGTGTGCATGTGCGTGTGTGTGTGTAGTTGGGATGGTCTCCTTGACTTCGAGAATGAGGAATATGTGGTCTTTTATCTCTTATCTGGGCAGGGCTTAGCTTCTCCTTCCTCCTGCTGTTTTGGAATATCTGTCCACAGGGGACAAACTCCAGCTGCTCACCCTGGGGCCCATCTATCTCCTGCCTCAAAATTGCTGGGTCCTTTCGGCCTCTCCCCAGTTCTCCCCATTACTTTTTGGCAGCAGCACCATGTTCCTTATCGGGAAGGGACCTCGTGTTGTGAGACAGCTCACACAAGCGGTTTGCATCGTGCCTGGCCAAGGAGGGCAGTTTCAGTCAACGGTTCCCTCACACAACTGTTCTTTCTCCTGAGAAATGGACTCGGCTTCAGAGAATGCACATCAGAGATGAACCTAAAACCAAGGTCCCCAGCTATCTGCAGAGAATGAGGCCTGGGCTTCGTGGATATATATTTTTTTTCCTTTTTCTCTTTTTGTGAGTGTATATGTGTATGCTTCTTTGTGTGATATTGTCTGTGTAGCTTTGCTTTTACCATTTGTCCTAGGGTTCTGTCTGTCTGGTTTTTTTTTTTTAGTATAGTTTTTAGTGCTTGTTATCACTGGTGGATTTGTTTTTTGGTTTGTTTGCTCTTCTTTCTTTCTTTCCTTTTTTTTTATTTTTAATTTTTTAATTTTTAATTTTAATAAATTTATTTTATTTTATCTTATTTTATTTTTCTTTCTTTCTTTCTTTTTTTCTCCCTTTTCCTCTGAGCTGTGTAGCTGACAGGGTCTTGGTGCTCTGGCCGGGTGTCAGGCCTATGCTTCTGAGGTGGGAGAGCCGAGTTCAGGACATTAGTCCACCAGAGACCTCCCGGCTCCACACGATATCACATGGCAAAAGCTCTCCCAGAGATCTCCATATCAACGCTAAGACCCAGCTCCACTCAACGACCAGCAAGCTCCAGTGCTGGACACCCTGTGCCAAACAACTAGCAAGACAGGAACACAGCCCCACCCATTAGCAGAGAGGTTGCCTAAAATCATAATAAGGTCACAGACACCCCGAAACACACCACCAGAGGCAGTCCTGCCCACCAGAAAGACAAGATCCAGCCTCATCCACCAGAACACAAGCACCAGTCCCCTCCACCAGAAGCCTACACAAGCCACTGAACCAACGTTAGCCACTGGGGGCAGACACCAAAAACAACGGGAACTACGAACCTGCAGCCTGCGAGAAGGAGACCCCAAACACAGTAAGTTAAGCAAAATGAGAAGACAGAGAAACACACAGCAGATGAAGGAGCAAGGCAAAAACCCACCAGACCAAACAAATGAAGAGGAAATAGGCAGTCTACCTGAAAAAGAATTCAGAGTAATGATAGTAAAGATGATCCAAAATCTTGGAAATAGAATGGAGAAAATACAAGAAACGTTTAACAAGGACCTAGAAGAACTAAAGAGCAAACAAACAATGATGAACAACACAATAAATGAAATTAAAAATTCTCTGGAAGGAATCAATAGCAGAATAACTGAGGCAGAAGAACGAATAAGTGAACTGGAAGATAAAATAGTGGAAATAACTACCACAAAGCAGAATAAAGAAAAAAGAATGAAAAGAATTGAGGAAAGTCTCAGAGACCTCTGGGACAACATTAAACACACCAACATTCGAATTATAGGGGTCCCAGAAGAAGAAGAGAAAAAGAAAGGGACTGAGAAAATATTTGAAGAGATTATAGTTGAGAACTTCCCTAATATGGGAAAGGAAATAGTCAATCAAGTCCAAGAAGCGCAGAGAGTCCCATACGGGATAAATCCAAGGAGAAACATGCCAAGACATGTATTAATCAAACTATCAAAAATTAAAAACGAAAAAAATATTAAAAGCAGCAAGGGAAAAACAACAAATAACATACAAGGGAATCCCCATAAGGTGAACAGCTGATCTTTCAGCAGAAACTCTGCAAGCCAGAAGGGAGTGGCTGGACATATTTAAAGTGATGAAAGCGAAAAACCTACAACCAAGATTACTCTACCCAGCAAGGATCTCATTCAGATTCGACAGAGAAATTAAAACCTTTACAGACAAGCAAAAGCTAAGAGAATTCAGCATCAGCAAACCAGCTTTAAAACAAATGCTAAAGGAACTTCTCTAGGCAGGAAACACAAGAGAACAGAAAGACCTACAATAACAAACCCAAAACAATTAAGAAAATGGTAATAGGAACATCCATATCGATAATTACCTTAAATGCAAATGGATTAAATGCTCCAACCAAAAGACATAGACTGGCTGAATGGATACAAAAACAAGACATCTATATATGCTATCTACAAGAGACCCACTTCAGACCTAGGGACACATACAGACTGAAAGTGAGGGGATGATAAAAGATATTCCATGCAAATGGAAATCAAAAGAAAGCTGGAGTAGCAATTCTCATATCAGACAAAATAGACTTTAAAATAAAGACTATTACAAGAGACAAAGAAGGACATTACATAATGATAAAGGGATCAATCCAAGAAGAAGATATAACAATTATAAATATATATGCACCCAACATAGGAGCACCTCAATACATAAGGCAAATGCTAACAGCCATAAAAGGAGAAATCGACAGTAACACAATCATAGTAGGGAGCTTTAACACCCCACTTTCACCAATGGACAGATCATCCAAACTGAAAATAAATAAGGAAACACAAGCTTTAAATGATACATTAAACAAGATGGACTTAATTGATATTTATAGGACATTCTATCCAAAAACACAGAATACACTTTCTTCTCAAGTGCTCATGGAACATTCTCCAGGATAGATCATGTCTTGGGTCACAAATCAAGCCTTGGTAAATTTAAGAAAATTGAAATCATATCAAGTATCTTTTCCGACCACAATGCTATGAGACTAGATATCAATTACAGGAAAAAATCCAAACACATGGAGGCTAAACAATACACTACTAAATAACCAGGAGATCACTGAAGAAATCAAAGAGGAAATCAAAAAATACCTAGAAACAAATGACAATGAAAACACGACGACCCAAAACCTATGCGATGGAGCAAAAGCAGTTCTAAGAGGGAAGTTTATACCACTACAATCCTACCTCAAGAAACAAGAAACATCTCAAACAATCTAACCTTGCACCTAAAGCAATTAGAGAAAGAAGAACGAAAAAAACCCCAAAGGTAGCAGAAGGAAAGAAATCGTAAAGATCAGATCAGAAATAAATGAAAAAGAAATGAAGGAAACAATAGCAAAGATTAATAAAACTAAAAGCTGGTTCTTTGAGAAGATAAACAAAATTGATAAACCATTAGCCAGACTCATCAAGAAAAAAAGGGAGGAGACTCAAGTCTAGAATTAGAAATGAAAAAGCAGTAACAACTGGCACTGCAAAAATACAAAGGATCATGACAGATTACTACAAGCAACTATATGCCAATAAAATGGACAACCTGCAAGAAATGGACAAATTCTTAGAAAAGCACAACCTTCCGAGACTGAACCAGGAAGAAATAGAAAATATAAACAGACCAATCACAAGCACTGAAATTGAGACTATGATTAAAAATCTTCCAACAAACAAAAGCCCAGGACCAGATGGCTTCACAGGCGAATTCTATCAAACATTCAGAGAAGAGTGTTCACCTATCCTTCTCAAACTCTTCCAAAATATAGCAGAGGGAGGAACACTCCCAAACTCATTCTATGAGGCCACCATCACCCTGATACCAAAACCAGACAAAGATGTCACAAAGAAAACTACAGGCCAATATCACTGATGAACATAGATGCAAAAATCCTCAACAAAATACTAGCAAACAGCATCCAACAGCACATTTAAAGGGTCATACACCATGATCAAGTGGGATTTATCCCAGGAATGCAAGGATTCCCCAATGTACGCAAATCAATCAATGTGACAAACTATATTAACAAATTGAAGGAGAAAAACCTTCTGCATCATCTCAGTAGATGCAGAAAAAGCTTTGACAAAATTCAACACTTATATATGATAAAAACGCTCCAGAGAGTAGGCACAGAGGGAACTTACCTCAACATAATAAAGGCCATATATGACAAACCCACAGCCAACATCGTTCTCAATGGTGAAAAACTGAAACCATTTCCACTAAGATCAGGAACAAGACAAGGTTGCCCACTCTCACCACTATTATTCAACATAGTTTTGGAAGTTTTAGCCACAGCAATCAGAGAAGAAAAAGAAATAAAAGGAATCCAAATCGGAAAAACAAGTAAAGCTGTCACTGTTTGCAGATGACATGATACTATACATAGAGAATCCTAAAGATGCTACCAGAAAACTACTAGGACTAATCAATGAATTTGGTAAAGTTGCAGGATACAAAATTAATGCACAGAAATCTCTTGCATTCCTATACACTAATGAAAGAAATTAAGGAAACACTCCCATTTACCATTGCAACAAAAAGAATAAAATACCTAGGAATGAACCTACCTAAGGAGACAAAAGACCTCTATGCAGAAAATTATAAGACACTGAAGAAAGAAACTAAAGATGATACAAACAGATGGAGAGATATACCATGTTCCTGGATTGGAAGAATCAACATTGTGAAAATGACTATAGTACCCAAAGCAATCTACAGATTCAGTGAAATCCCTATCAAACTACCAATGGCATTTTTCACAGAACTAGAACAAAAAATTTCACAATTTGTATGGAAACACAAAAGACCCCAAATAGCCAAAGCAATCTTGAGAAAAAAAACGGAGCTGGAGGAATCAAGCTCCCAGACTTGACTGTACTACAAAGCTACAGTAATCAAGACAGTATGGTACTGGCACAGAAACAGATATATAGATCAATGGAACAGGATAGAAAGCCCAGAGGTAAGCCCACGCACATATGGTCACCTTATTTTTGATTAAGAAGGCAAGAATATACAATGGAGAAAAGACAGTCTCTTCAGTAAGTGGTGCTGGGAAAACTGGACAGCTACATGCAAAAGAATGAAATTAGAACACTCCCTAACACCATACACAAAAATAAACTCAAAATGGATTAAAGACCTACATGTAAGGCCAGACACTATAAAACTCTTAGAGGAAAACATAGGTAGAACTCTCTATGGAATACATCACAGGAAGGCCCTTTTTGTCCCACCTCCTAGAGAAATGGAAATAAAAACAAAAATAAACAAATGGGACCTAGTGAAACTTAAAAGCTTTTGCACAGCAAAGGAAAATATAAACAAGACAAAAGACCACCCTCAGAATGGGAGAAAATATATGCAAATGAAGCAACTGACAAAGGATTAATCTCCAAAATTTACAAGCAGCTCATGCAGCTGAATATCATAAAAACAAACAACCCAATCCAAAAATGGGCAGAAGACCTAAATAGACATTTCTCCAGAGAAGTTATACAGACTGCCAACAAACACATGAAAGGATGCTCAACATCACTAATCATTAGAGAAATGGAAATCAAAACTACAATGAGGTATCACCTCACACCAGTCAGAATGGCTATCATCAAAAAAAAAAAATGGCCATCATCAAAAAATCTACAAACAGTAAATGCTGGAGAGGGTGTGGAGACAAGGGAACCCTCTTGCACTGTTGGTGGGAATGTAAATTGATACAGCCACTGTGGAGAACAGTATGGAGGTTCCTTAAAAAACTAAAAATAGAACTACCATACGACCCAGCAATCCCACTACTGGGCATATACCCTGAGAAAACCATAATTCAAAAAGAGTCATGTACCATAATGTTCACTGCAGCTCTATTTACAATAGCCAGGACATGAAAGCAACCTAAGTGTCCATCAACAGATGAATGGATAAAGAAGATGTGGCACATATATACAATGGAATATTATTCAGCCATAAAAAGAAACGAAATTGAGTTATTTGTAGTGAGGTGGATGGACCTAGACTCTGTCATACAGAGTGAAGTAAGTCAGAAAGAGAAAAACAAATACTGTATGCTAATACATATATATGGAATCTAAAAAAAAAAAGGTTCTGAAGAACCTAGGGGCAGGACAGGAATAAAGACGCAGACATAGAGAATGGACTTGAGGACACGGGGAGGGGGCAGGGTAAGCTGGAACGAAGTGAGGGAGTGGCATGGACATATATACACTACCAAATGTAAAACAGATAGCTAGTAGGAAGCAGCTGCATAGCACAGGGAGATCAGCTTGGTGCTTTGTGTCCACCTAGATGGGTGGTATAGGGGGGTTAGGAGGGAAACGCAAGAGGGAGGAGATATGGGGATATATGTATATGTATAGCTGATTCACTTTGTTATAAAGCAGAAACTAATACACCATTGTAAAGCAATTATAGTCCAATAAAGATGTTAAAAAGAATTGCTGGGTCATCTGGTGAACATGTGTTCATCTTCTTTTTAACATATTGTCTAACTTTTCCAAACATACCATTTGGCTGCACTATTTTATGTTCGCAAGAGCAGTGTGTTCCAGTTTTTCCATATCTTCACAAACACTTGTTACCGTCAGGTTTTCCTATAGTCATCTTGGAGGGTATGAAGTGGCATATCACTTATATTTTCCTAACGACTAATGACATTGAACGCTCTTTACATAAAGTAGTCAGCAATAAAAAAAGAGACAAACTGATACATGTTCCTACAACATGCAGGAACCTTGGGTTGTGGGGCGGGGGGAGAAAAAAGCATGCTAAGTGAAAGAAGCCAGACCCAAAAGCCCACATATTGTATGATTCCATTTATGTGAAATGTTCAGAAAAGGCCAGGTGATAGAAAGCAAATCACTGGTTGCTTGGGGATGGGCACAAGGGAAACGTTTTTTCTTTTTTTGCTGTGCTGCGTGGCTTGTGGGATCTTAGTTCCCCGACCAGGGATTGCACCTGGGCCCTCAGCAGTGAAAGCGTGGAGTCCTAACCACTGGACCGCCAAGGAGTTCTCACAAGAGAACGTTTTGATGTTGCAGAAATGTTTTAAAAGCGGTTTTTGGTGATGGTTCCACAACTCTATAAATTTACTAAAAATTAAACTACATTCAAAATGGGTTAATTTTGGGACTTCCCTGGTGGTCCAGTGGTTAAGAATCCACCTTCCAATGCAGGGGACGTGGGTTTGATCCCTGGTCAGGGAACTAAGATGCCACGTGGCGAGGGGCAACTAAGCCAACGTGCTGCAACTACTGAGCCACATGCTCTGGAGCCCAAGAGCCACAACTGGAGAGAAGCCTGCATGCCACAACGAAGAGCCCAAGCACCACAATGAAAGATCCCACGTGCCGCAACAAAGATCCCATGTGCCACAACTAAGACCTGACACAGCCAAATTTAAAAAAAAAAAAGAAGGC
This sequence comes from Balaenoptera physalus, assembly GCF_965194825.1. NCBI lineage: Eukaryota > Metazoa > Chordata > Mammalia > Artiodactyla > Balaenopteridae > Balaenoptera > Balaenoptera physalus. The sequence goes on along the minus strand of NC_138896.1, from coordinate 63,176,366 downwards.
AAATTCTTAATGAACTGATTCAGGAAATGAAAAAAAAATTTTTTTAAGTTACTTTTATGGTTTGTAAATTATACCTCAATAATGCTGAAGAAAAACTATTTTAGAAAATTAATGCATAGTTGAACTTTCAAGGAATAGTAATAGTAAATCCCTAAGAGCCAGAAATGAAGAACGAACTGAAATTCAGTGTAAGGTAAAGAATAGACACTGACTGCCTTGGAGGTAGGAGAAGGTGGTGCAGTGAAGCTGGTAATAAAGAGGCTTGGATCTTATCACCTCGTGAAATAAAATTCATATTTTATGGCAAGACAAGAAAAAATATAGGGCTTCCTGGTGGCGCAGTGATTAAGAATCGGCCTGCCAATGCAGGGGACACAGGTTTGATCCCTGGTCTGGGAAGATCCCACATGCCGCAGAGCAACTAGGCCCGTGTGCCATAACTACTGAGCCTGCACTCTAGAGTCCACAAGCTACAACTACGAGCCCGTGTGCCACAACTACTGAAGCCTGCGTGCCTAGAGCCCGTGCTCCGCAACAAAGAGAAGCCACTGCAACGAAGAGTAGCCGCTCCTCACCACAACTAGAGAAAGACCGTGTGCAGCAATGAAGACCCAACACAGCCAAAAATAAATAATAAATAAATAAATTTTAAAAAATATATATATAAACAAAAAAATCTTCTGTGCCCTTTGGCCTTTTCTCTCCCCTGACTCTGCATCTTGTATCTGCATTATGCATCGAACAAACCTCCCCCATTGGCAGAACTACCTGCTCACCCATAAAGAGCAATATTCTCCCAGCATCAGTAGCACAACTCCTTAAAGATAATATTCTGTCTTGATCTCGTAAGGGGTCACATGGTGCTTAGGTCTGGATTATGTAAACTGTCAATAATATGTCATTTGATGTACAGCCCTCTTTCTCCAGAAACTTGTATAACTGTGCCTTGACTTCTAACAGAACAGTTCTCAGAGCTTTCTGAGATGCTCTTCCTGGGTTATAATCCTCAAATTTGGCTTGAATAAAATTTTCCATTTTGGGGACTTCCCTGATGGTCCAGTGGTTAGGACTCCGAGCTTTCACTGCAGGGGACATGGGTTCAATCCCTAGTCGGGGAACTAAGATCCCACATGCCACAAGGCACAGCCAAAAAAAAAATTTTTCCATTTTTCTTAGGTTGACTGATTAATTTTTTGTCAACAATCTGTATGAGTTCCCCAGGGCTGCTGCAAAAAATTACCAGAAACTGGACGGCTTAAAACAACAAATTTATTCTCACGCAGTTCTGGAGGCTATAAGTTCAAAATCAAGGTGTTGGCAAGGCTGAGGGCTCCAGAGGAGAATCTATTTCATGCCTCTCTTAGCTTGTGGTGTTGCCAGCAACCCTTGGCATTCCTTGGTTTTTAGATGCATCACTCCAATCTCTGTTTCCATGGTCACATAGCATTCTCCCGTCTCTGTCTTTTCTAAGAACACTAGTCAGATTAGGGCCCACCCTAATGATCTCATCTTAATTTGACGACATTTGCATGACTCCGTTTCCATATAAGGTCACATTCACAAGTGCTGGGGATTAGGACTTCAACATCTTTTTAGGGGGCACAATTCAACCCGTAACGTCACTCACAGCAAGGAAAAGGAGCTAAAGCTTTAGGCCAGCTAAGGACAGGGAGCTAGAACTGAAAGTTTTGCAAAAAGCCAGAACCCAAGGAGTGCAGGGATCTTAGTCATCCTGGCAATTCTGCTGCCTGGAACAGCCCTGATCCTGAGTATGTACGTGCTCATTTGTTTAACTGGGCAAAGAAATGGACACAAGTTGGAAGCGTAAAGAAGCCCCTGTGTCCTTGTCTTGTTGAAATGAGGTTTTTCTTTTCTGACAAACAAGGAAAATAAAGGAACAATGAACAGGCTAGAGAAGCAGCATAAACTGGCCTGAAAGAGTTAATCAATCCTAGTTTTATTTTAACTGTTACTGATCTGTAGTGTAACTAGATTTGTCCTTCACAAAGCTAACCTCTAACACTCTCTGACTCTGTGAATTACATCCTGCCCCTGGTATATACACCCCCTACACTCCCTTGTAACAAATTACCCCTTGGAGTGTTCTGCATTTAAGAAAGAAGGTCCTGGGCCCATAACCCAGAGATGAACAGACCCAATTACCGGGCTGCCTGACGCCAGCTGTGACCATTTTGAAAGAAAGCAGAAAGAAGAAGAATGCAAGACCTTCACTACTTTGATCCTTATCACCTACCCCAGACTGCAAGCCCCACCTATAAGACATTTCCTGATTCCCCAGGGAGGAGGGCACAGTTCTTGAGGCGCCAGCCTGCTATGTTCTCTCTTTGCCTGGCAAAGAACAAAGCTACTCTTTCTTTTTCCTCCAGAACTCTGCCTCTGTATTTCTATTGGGTGTCCGTACACAGAGCTAATATTTTGCCATCAAAGTGAAGGGAGGAAGAGACTGAGGTAAGGTTGGAGAGAGAGCATAAAAGAGACAAGACATTCACTCCCTAGGTCATCACAGGCCACACCCATCCCTCCTGTCTCATGGGGAGGTGGGTGGGGAACTTCACACATTTAAATTCCCTCCTTGGCCCCTAAGGCCTCTTAAATTTGTAACTTTAGGCCCTAAATTTGAGGCAGAGTTTGAATGGGTCTCCCAGAACTCGATAGGTCATCTTTTGTCCATAAGCCATCTTTGATGTCTGTTTTCATTGCTTTTTAAATAAATGTGCGGGCTTCCCTGGTGGTGCAGTGGTTAAGAATCCGCCTGCCAATGCAGGGGACACGGGTTCGAGCCCTGGTCCGGGAAGATCCCACATGCCGCAGAGCAACCAAGCCCATGCGCCACAACTACTGAGCCTGCGCTCTAGAGCCCGCAAGCCACAACTACTGAAGCCCGCGCACCTAGAGCCCGTGCTCCGCAACAAGAGAAGCCACCACAATGAGAAGCGCGCGCACCACGAAGAAGAGTAGCCCCCGCTTGCCGCAACTAGAGAAAGCCTGCATGCAGCAACGAAGACCCAACGCAGCCAAAAATAAAATTAATTAATTTTTAAAAATACCATTAAATAAATGTGGGATGAGGTATTCCTTCCCCTTCACACTCCCAGTTAAGGGTGCTCTAGTTAACACCATGGTGCCGTTAGTAAGTTTTTTAATTTTATCTTTTATAATCAAATCATAGTCTGTTCACTCAAACTTTTGTAGCAAGGACAGGAGCCGGTCACAGTATTGGGCACTGTGGCAGAACAAAGAGAAAACATGCATAGCATCTGCCTGATGGAGCCCAGTTGGGGAGGCAAGTATGTTGCAAGGTGTGTGAGTGTGCTAATCACAGACCTGCTACTCAGTGTGGTGTGTCCCCCGTCCCCCATCCCCCACCCCCCTGCAGCATTAGCACCATCTGGGAGCCTGTTAGAAATGCAGAATCTTAATCCAGCTCCAGACCTGAGCCAGGATCTTCATTTTAACAAGATTGCTAGCAGGTGATACCTGTGTACATGGGAGCTTTTGTCCAGGAGGCAGAAATTACTTCCTAGCTGGGTGTCCAAGGATGGTATCAATTCAGCCATCATCACCAGGACAAGGCCCTGTGCTGGGCACTGGGGACCTAGAGAAGAAAGAAACTTGTCCCTGCCCTCAAGAACCTCACAGGCTAGCAGGGAGGCAGACAGACAACCACAGGAGTGGTGCAAAGGTAGGGGAGTAGCAGAGTCTGCTTTACAGAGGAGGTGGCTCTGAGATGCTCAACCTCTAGTGCTAGTAGAGGCATCATTTGTTCTAAGAAAACTTATAAAGCAGGCACAGTTGATCCAGCACAACACCAATTTCCTGTAGGTTCCAAGTAAGGTAAGAGCTTTCTGATGGGATCATCTTTGCGCTGGGGTTCACACAGCTCTTTGCAAAGTGGCACAGTGCCTCTCAGAGCCTCCCTTTTCTCAACTGCAAAATTGGCCAATTTGAAATTTTAATAGGAATTATCAGGGTTATCCATGCTTTTATTGGAGCCACAAAGCCACGTTGTGAGATGATGGCACATAAGGACTAACATGAAAACTTACTGAATGGAAAAAAACAATGCTGCTGGACAGTATGTGCACTGTGAAATCATGTTTAGAAAAACAGTCTCATACATAGTATATGCACTATTTTTTAACGTGTGCTGTATATAAAACTATACATATAGAAAAAGTACTGTAATAACAGTGCCTTTCCTGGATAGTGTAATTGGCCTTTATACACTTGAACAGCACTTCATTTTCAAAGAAACGTACTACTTAAACGAAAACATTTTAAAAGTTAAGTACATTGGAAACTGGAAGTAATGTTAATTCCGATTATCTGAGTGGAGTGATTATGGATGAAATTTTCTAATATACTTTCTAAATTTCTTACAATGAGCATATATCCATCAGGGCCTTTTGAATTGTCAGAAGCCCTAACCCTAGCCCACTTTCTTGCTGAGTCTGCAGGTCTTTGGCGCCCTCTGCCAAAGTATCTCTAAGGTGCATGTCGATCTCCTGGGGGTCTTGTTAAAAAGTAGATGCTGATTCAACGGGTGTGGGGCGGGACCTGGGAGTTTAACAGATTCCCAGGGGAAGCCGATGTTGGACCACACCTAATGACAAGGATTGAAACTGCTAGGCCACGAAGAGTTAGTCTACATCAGCAACCACAGTACCACCGCCACTGTCAGCCTTGGACATCGGTCCAGGAACGCGCCAGGGAAAGCCTAAACCTAACGCGGAAAAGAGCCAACCCCGGGAGAAGGAGGCCTACGGCTCCGCCGCCGGCCCCGCCCCTCTAGGCCCGCGGGGAGCCTCTATTGGCCACCGCACCCACGTGAGCGTCGCGTCACGTGAGGCCTCAGTCCAACGCGGAGTGTGCCCCTCCGGGGGTCCGTGGCCGGCGCAGCGGGCTCCAAGGTGGGATGTCACAGGCCGAGAGGGGCAGTGTGTGCGCAGCCGCCTGCCTCGACGCTTCCGCCGGATTCCCTCCGCCTTCCCAGGCCAGCGCGATGCGGCGCCGCATTTGGGGGCACCTAAAATCTGTTCTCCGACTGGGTTAGTTCGCTTTTGGGGAAGACGCACACCTCCTACATCCACTCTCTACCTTTTTTTTTTTTTTTTTTTTAAATTTATTTGGCCATGCCGGGTCTTAGTTGGGGCACGTAGGATCTTTTTAGTTGGGGCACGTGGGATCTTTTTAGTTGGGGCACGTGGGAGCTAATTCCCGGGGCCAGGGATTGAACCCAGGCCCCATGCATTGGGAGAGTCTTAGCCACTGGACCACCAGGGAAGTCTTCTCTACCTCTCGTTTTGACTGAGAGAAATGTTCTGGACATTCCCCCCAATGCTGAGAACTCCTGAACTACCTCCCCGCGTCTGCTAAGGTGTACCTCTTTGCTGCTCCCATCCCGAGTCATAGGCCAGCTTCTGCTTGTTAAAGAGGTTTCATTGCATCTGCAACCCAGGGTTAGGGCCTGACGTAAGAATCAGTAGACAGGCTGATTCTTCAGGTGTAAGCCTATTTAGGGCTAAGCCAGTGGGAGCTGCCATGCTCGCCGTTGGTATCCTGCTGGCTGTAATTCTTGGAGTAAGTGGTCCAAAGTAAGATGGGTGACTATGAGCCATGAGGTTTTTCTAGTCTTCTCAGTTGTGCAGCAGACCTTCATAAGCCTTTACGTAAGCAGGCTGGCACTGGCATATACAGTGCTTCTGTGTAAATCATGCAGAGACACTCCTTCCTCAAGACACTATATATTCAGTTGCTGGGAAACTGTTAACGAGAAATGAGAGTATTAGGTTTAGATGGACACCATCCCCAAAGGAAGCAGCTCTGTCTGCAGGCAGGTTTAAAACTCAAAACCAAGCAAGGGGTCTGCATATCCTTTGTGTAGGAGGCTTCTGAAGGTCCTTTCTTCTCTCAAGGCTCTCCTTTAAAAAAGAAAGAAATCTGCAAGTTCTCCAAGTGATGCTTGGGATCGCCATTCAAATAGTCCCCCGTGTGGTTTCCCCAGGAATGGCTGTGTCCTGGTTCAGAGCAGGGAGCCACACTGCCTGGGCTTGAATCCTGGCGGCTCCCCCCAGCTGTGGCACTTTAGGCAAGTTACCTAATGCCTCAGGATTTTTATCTGTAAAATGAAGTTAAGGAATAAATGAAAATGTACTTAAAACAATTAGCAGAGGGCCTGGCACAGAGTAAAAGCTCAAGAATGCCCAATGGGACCGGCCCGAGTGGGATGTAGCCTTCACAGGTGGCGGGGAGACGGGACTTATTCATGCTTTACCTGCTCCCGGGAAGTGAGGACTCTGCCCCTCATATCGAGTAATAACTACTTGGCCCTCCGGGATTGAACTTCAAGCCTTGGTCACTGTGGGGGTCAGTCAGGGACTGGTGTTCAATAGAAGATAACTGGATATGGATTCGCATTTGACTTCTGCCCAAGGTCATATGGCCAGCAAGATGGCCAAATATGGGTCTTCTCTGAGGTTGTTTCAGGTGTAAAGTGGGTGTGCTGCCCGCTGAGGGTTAAGTGAAGCCCTGTGCAGGAAAGCTCTGAGGACCCCCAGGCTGTGGTGGCCCGGCTGCCAGCAGTAACCATGACCCTGGGTGCTGTGAGGGGGTCTGCTGGGCGTGCTTCCCCGGGGCTGGCCGTGGCTGCAGTGACGCTTTCTCCTGCAGGTGAACGTGGGCTTCTGCGTCTTAGGCATTATTGTGATGGCTACCACCAGTTCTCTGATGTGGACGTTCTTTAGCCGGGGCCTCAGTTTCTCCATGTCTTCAGCCATTGCATCTGTCACGGTGACTTTTTCAAATATCCTCAGCTCGGTGAGTAGCCTGAGCATACAGTTCCTCTGTCCCAAACCTGGGTTCTGGGAGGGTTCTGGGCGGGTTATCCTCGGGCAACCCCGGCTTTCCCACATAGGAGAAGGGCCAGGAATTCAAGCAGAGGTTGGGCTGTGTCTTGACTCCCAGTGGCTGCTCCTCTAATCTCTAACTTGAAGGAATTCTCAAGTTAGATGGGGATGAAGTCCAACTGTCAAAAGCCTACTTGCTGCTCCTCAGGGGTCTGTGAACTCAGGCAGGAGATGTGGAGGGTCGAGGTTCTCTCCCAGGTGGGGCTGAGCCAGTCAGCCCTGCAGTCCAGGCGGGGAGGACTTGGTGGACCAGCTGTGTGCTGGGCCTGGCTGCCGGCCTCTGCTGGGCTTTCTTGTGCGCTTTGCTGGGGCCGATGCTGTGAGGAGGTACCCTCCCCACTTCTCCAGGTGAGATACGCTGAAGGTAACAGATGGGTTTCAGGCCCAAGACTTCCAGCTCCAGACCTTTCCTCCCGCCCTAGGGGGGCACTCAGCCACAGGGGAGTCAGGTGGTGCCCACCCACTGTGGTCGCATCCTGTGGGCACGTGCCTGCCCAGCCTCACAGCTGTCTCTGTCCTGCAGGCCTTCCTGGGTTTTGTGTTGTATGGAGAGTGCCAGGAGGTCTTGTGGAGGGGAGGAGTCTTCCTCGTCCTCTGCGGACTCACCCTGATCCACAGGGAGCTGCCACCACCCAGGAAGGCTCTTCCACACAAGCAGCAGTAGCGCCAGCGGGCTGGGCGGACCCGCTGGAAAGACAGCGATGGCGGCTCAGGCTCGGGCTGGCGTGTGGGGACTGCTTCTCAGGGCGACCTGGGTGTGCAGCCTTCTGACCCTCGGCCAAAGAGAGATGCTTCCCAGGGAACCAGGCCTGTGACCGAGCAGCCTTGCGGGTGGACAGCTCCGGCCTCTGTCAGGGGAAGTACACCGCAGCATGTTCTGCCCGAAGCCTTCTCGGTCCGTCTGCTCGGTGCTGTTGATTCTCACGCTCCACAACCCACCCGGTGAGCCATGGCAGGTGCGGGAGACCCTGGGGTTGGTGGGCTTCCTGTATGGACTTGAAACCATTGCTGTAACTGCAGTCCTGTTGCCTAACAAAGGCCAGTCATGGAATTTTGGAATCAGTGACTGGTGGGGCTTTCGACAACTTCACACTGATATGTCAGGCCATCAGCGTCATGCTTCTGGATTATGGCAAGAGAAGGAAAACTAGATTAATAAATACTTTTTTTGTAAGTTAAAACTGCCAGGTGTGGAATCTTAATTCTTTCCTACTTTTTTTCCTTTCCTAATTTTTTGGAGTAAGAGCAACCAGGGTGAGCTGCAATTCCTGGAGGGGGAGTTGAAACTCCTCCCCCCGATTCCAGACCTGGGGCTTGACTGCTCTCTGCCTGCCTGCGTGGTTCCTTCCTGACTTCACCCAGGCTGGCGCTCTTCAAATTCAGGAGCGTCTGTCCATTCTCTTGGTACCAAGGAGAAAAGCTTGACCTCACTTTGGGGACCTAGTTTTATTTTACTTATTAGGAAAGGAAACTGGCCCAGAGGTTGCTCCCACCCCCTCATGTTACCTCTTCTGCCCTTTGGTCCCCTGACTTTTTTGTATCTTACGCCATGTGAATCTAATTCCTAGTTCAAAACAGTCTGTTTGCTGCCTGCACCCTCTCCCCGTGCATAGCTTCAAGTGCGAGGCTCACTTGCTCCAGTTCCCCGGGGCTCCCCTGGCTGGCTGAGAGCCCTCCCAGCTCTCCTGAGCCTGACTGCCGGCCCCAGGTCTCCTTCCACATCCCCTGCAGGAGAGAGGGCCTTCTTAGCCACGAGGCTGGGGGAGAGAAGGGTCGTGTCCAGCTGGCCCCTCCTCCCCACGCACATAGCACCTTCATTGCTCTCCTCCGTTACTCGTGGCAGTTGCCAGATGCTCTCCAGAGCTGTTCTGTGGCTCCCAGTGACTTCGCTGTGGCCCAGCCCCCTCTCCAGCTGCTCCCTTGCTGCCTCCTTCCCTCCCCTACTCACCGTGCCTGAGTCACCCACACGTCTGCATCTCAGCAGTTCTCGAGGCCACCACAGCCAGTCGTGCCTCCATGCTTTTGTGCCTGCTTTTCCCTTTGCCTTGGATTCCCTCCCCCTTCCCCTGTCCCTGGAAAACTCCTCCTTCATATCCAACAGGGCACAATTTGCTGTGCTTTCTGAGCTCCCACAGGGGCCAAGGCCAAGCTGTGATTCACAGAATGGTAATTGACTAGCCCCACTTTGACACATTGAAGCCTCCCAGCCTCACTGGGAAGGGAGGTACTCTTGTTACTCTCATTTTAGAGGTGAGGAAACTAAGGCTCAGAGAGGTTGGGTCATTTGCCCAAGGTCACACAGCTAATGAATGCCCAAATCACTGTGTGACTCCAGGGTTTGGCTCTTAATCCGTATAACCATCCTGCCTCCCACTTCAGCACGTTAAAGCCCCGGAGAGGTGCTGTGGACGAGGATCCTGTTTTCCAGTGTCTAATAGCGCTCCCCAAGTCTCACCTCCTACCCCTCTGAAGGTGATGCTCCCTGGAACACTCTTCACATCTCCCTGGTCAAATCTGACCCCATTATTCTACCTGTGAGGAAGATGAAGGCCATTCAAGGCTCTGCAGGGTGTGTTCACATATGTGAGTCAGGCACCCATCCAAGGCCAGACGTGAAGGCTGCTGAGAGCTGGTGGCCCGGCCTCCCTGAGCAGTTCATGAAAAGGGCAGGAAGAAGTCCATCTCGGAGCAGACGTTGTCACGAGGGGACCCAGCCTCCCATCCAGACGCCTGCTGGATACATAAAGATGCTTGGTGCTGACCCAGACCCTCTCACTCTCAACTCAACAGATGTGCCTGCAGGAGACCACGGGACACAATGAGATGTTTGTCTAAGAGGAAGGTTTGTCATTTTTCAAAAAGCAGAGAGATACGTGTCTCCATCTAAGAAGGTGGGGAAGTGTTCACTGTGTCTCTTTACTCATTTCAGAGGTATCGTATCTTGATAAGAGAATGAACTGTGTATCTGTATTTGTCTTTCTGGTGTGCACCCCGGATGATGGGTTGGAGTTTGTTTTGCTCTGGAGCTGGCAATTTGACGTCCAGGTTCAACAGCCAATGGCCTGATAGGTCAGTGTTACTATTTTTTTTTCTGGTTTTAAAATTTTATTTCTTTTTTAATGTGTATAATTCAGTATTTTGTTACTATATTCACAAAGTTTTCAACCATCACCACTGTCTAATTCCAGAACATCTTATCACCACAAAAAGAAACTCCCACACTCATTAGCAGTCACTCTTCATGCCACGGTACCCCCAAACCCCTGGCAATCAAATCTGCTTTCTGTCTCTATGGATTTGCCTATTCTGGACATTTCATAGGCATAGAATCATACGGTATATGGCCTTTTGTGTCTGGCTTCTTTCATTTAGCATAATATTTTAAAGGTGCATCCATGTTGTAACATGTATCAGTACTTTATTTCTTTTTATCACTGAATACTATTCCATTGTGTGTGCGTACCACATGTTGTTTATCCATTCACCTTGTGATGGACATATGGGTTGCGTCCACTTTGTGGCTATTATGAGTAATGCTGTTAAGAATATTTGTGTACAAGTTTTTGTGTGGACTTGTCAGGTTAGAAATGAGCTTATAGCTTCTGATACAAGAAGACAAGATTTTGCTCCTGCAGATCTGTGGATGTGGATTTACTAACTCCTGCTTGTCTCCACGAGAAAGGGAGGAAAATGTGTCAGGATGCAACATCTTTATGATTTAAACAGGGCCTCGCCTCCCTTCTTCCTCAGAACCGGGAGATGCTCACAGAGCTTGGTCGGGGGCAGGTTTGAATCCCCAAAGCAATGCTGATGAGGCTCTCCTTCCACTACCAGCTTCCTTTGGAAGAAGAGGACATAGTTTTCCCCCACCTCTGGGAGGTGCACCTGTGCCATAAGCACACAGCGACTTGGGCCCTACTGTGTGCCAGGCGCTGGCGGCACTGAGAGATTCGTGGTGCAGAGCCTTTCCTCATACATTATCCCAGTTAAACAACAGCTCTCTGAGCTGCTCACCCGTTCGTTGACGCGTGCATTCATTCATCTGTTGAGCACTGACCGTGTGCCAGGCCATGGGCTGGGGACAGAGAAATGAGAAGATTCCATTCCTGGCTATAAAATCAGTCCCCTGTGAGTTTCATTTTGAAATGTTTACCTGTCTCTCATCCCTCCTGTTGTTTTCAGGCCCTTCTTCCCTGCCTTTCTCTCTTCTCCCTTCTCCTCATCCCATCCTCTCTGGGTTAATGTGAAATTTGGTCCATGCCTATTTTTCTAGGAGAGTTTGCATTTTGAACTTCCTGTCCCATGATAGGGCCTGAAGCCTGTCCCCTCTGTGAGTAGAGAGCAGAGGGTCTTAAGTGGGATGTCCGTGACCCCAATATCCCAGGAGTTGGCTGGGATCCATCACTTGGGAAGGCCAGACCCTGGCGTGGTTTGGGGGCTGCAATACTGGGGCCTCAGAGTCCCAGTGGCCTGTGACCAGACCCTGGTGTCACCCGTGCCAGGCAGGGAACGTGAGAATAGATAACTCTTTAGGACCAGCTGATGGATAAAATACCATCACACAAGGAACTGAGTTAGAGCCACATCTGAGGCCCAGAAGTTCTGGGCAGGAAGAGAGAAGGAAGGCGTGCTGGGTTCCTCGGCTGACACCCAATATATCCCACCCTCTCTGCACTGCCACTTTCCACCTGTAAACTGAGGGTGTCAGAATGGACACTGTCTCTAAGGTTCCCCGTAGAGCTCATTTTTTGTAGAGTATTTGGAATTGCCCTCACCTGATTACAGCACCCTTTGCTGAGCCTGGCACCATAGACCCTGCTTTAGGCACATGACCTCGTACTCCCCCAACAGACCTGTGACATGGGTGTTCTTATCTCCATCTTCCAGATGAGGCGATGGAGGCACAGAGAGGTTGAGCAACTTGCCCAAGGTCACACAGCAGGTCTGTTGAGGGAACCAGGACTCAGGCCCTGTTCTGTCTGACCCCAAAATCTGTTCCGCTTGGATGCTTTTACACTCACTCTGGCTTGGAAGTCACCGGAGGAAGTTCATCTTGTTCAAGCCCCTCATTGGTCAAAGGAGATGAAGGAGGCCCAGAGAAGTGAAGCAACTAAAACCCAGGCCTCCTCCCTCCCAGGCCAGGATGCTTTCCAGAAGGCTTCTCTTTGTTTCTGTTCTAAATAGTGAATTTAACTTTTGAATAGGTAATTCATGCACATGGTGCTAAATTCTGATGATGGAAAAGGAAATACAGAGAAAAGTAAGCATCTCCCTCCCATCGCTGAGCGCCCAGAGCAGGACCAGGGCCTCCCCGCAGACAGAGCCTGGCCCCAGGTTTTTGTAAGTGCTGTGTGCACTTAGGGCTTGGTTTCTTTTATTCGGAGGACGGCAGAAAGCTGCTGACTGGGACTTCTGCTGCCACACCAGGCTGGCTCCTTTCAGTAGAATTAACATCACTTAAGAAAATGACAGGGACTTCCCTGGTGGCGCAGTGGTTAAGAATCCACCTGCCAGTTCAGGGGACATGGGTTCGAGCCCTGGTCCCAGAAGATCCTACATGCTGCAGAGCAACTAAGCCCGTGTGCCTAACTACTGAGCCCACGCTCTAGAGCCCGTGAGCCACAACTACTGAGCCCATGTGCCACAACTACTGAAGCCCGAGCACCTAGAGCCCAGGTTTCGCTACAAGATAAGGTACCACAACGAAGAGTAGCCCCTGCTCGCTCTGCACCTAGAGAAAGCCCACACGCAGCAAGGAAGACCCAACGCAGCCAAAAATAAATAAATAAAGCAAAAAAAAAAAAAGAAAATGACAAGTGCCCCTGTGGAGAGCAGAGCATTAATGTCTATCGATATTACAAACGTTTAAGCTCTTTGGCCCAACATTTCCACTTCGAGGCATTAAATCCTTCCTATAGATAGTCACACATACAGGTAAAATGATCTTTGTACAAGTTTATTCTTTGCAGCACTGATTGTACTAGTGAGATGTTGAAAGCAACCTAAATGCCTATGGATAGGACGCTAGTTAAATAAATGATGGGTCAGCCATACAATGGAACACTATGCAGCCATGAAAAAGAATGGGCCAGGTCTCCACATGCTGATGGAAAGATCTCCAGTGTTTCCAAGATACATTTTCCATGGAAAGACTCAAAGCACAGAACACATTGCTCCCCTTTGTATGAATTAGAAGGGAAATTATGCATAAACATATTTGCTTCTCAGTGCATATAACATCTCTGGGAAGATCTAAAAGAAACTAGCAACTAGGATGCATTAAAGTGGCTAGGGGTACTTTAAAAATTTTGAACCATGTGGAGGCATTATTTGTTCAAACTATAGAACAAAATTTTAAAAATCACAAGCATCTCTGAGTTTTTCAACTTGAAATAAAAAAACAAAGAAAACTAGAAAGTTAGTCACGGTTAGTCCAGCTCTTCTAGAGTTGATCTTGACGGTAGCTGGAATGGCTAGCCACACGCAGGTGAGGTCACGGGGCCTGGCCCTATTTTGGGGTCACATATGAGACAAACGGGTGTCATTCTCCATTTTCTTTCCCTTTTATGTTGGCTCATCTTGGCTCCTGGTTTCCTAGGTCTGACATGTAAGGTGCCAAGGTTTTATTATTCGTAATCAATGCCCCTTTCCCAAACCCCACCCATGGCAGCCAGGGCAGGATCACGACTAACCCAGGACCACATATTTAGGGCTCGTTTCCTCCCCCGAGGACGGACTCGGAGGAAGCCCCGGACATCAGCGCTGGAGTCTCCCCCGGAGAATGCAGAAAAGAAGCTGAAGGGCTCGTGGGCACATCCAGCAGCGAGTGGGTGAAATCTTGCCTTGGCCAACCACCTCCAAACCCTTGTCTTTCATCTGGAGGGTATGCGGGGCCTCCACCCTCTCACACCAACTTGTGGCTGTGTGGCCCTGCGCTGCTCCCTGTTTTATCCCTCTAAAAACTCTTTCTATTTCAGCATAATTTCAGATGCACAGAAATCTAGTCAGCATAGTAAGATTTCCCATATAACCATCACCCAGATTCCCCAAATGATTCCACGCTTGTGACTCCCCCGACTCCAAGCCCCTGTGACCTCCTGGCAGGCTGTGTTCTGCAGACTCCACTCTTGTTTGAGAAGCATCTCCAAAGGCAAGGAAGGCTGCTCTGAAAAGCTGCAGAGGGACAAACTCAGACCGTCCGGGCTTCCAGCTGCTTCTTTCTTGGAGTGACGTTGAAGAAAGAAACGAAGGCAATATGAAAAATTATCTTAGAGTGAAGATGTTTCACAGGAAACAGGAAACCTAGGAACAGAAAGGAAAAGGTAAATAAAATTGACTTCATAGAAGTCAAAATATACGTGTGGCGAAGCCTACAGAGTCAGAAGGTAATGGCACTGTGAAAAGTACTTTCAATACACCTAATAAGCAAAAGCTATTCTGTAGTATAAAAAGAGCTCTTATAGATCTATTTAAAAAATGACCAACAGGGGCTTCCCTGGTGGCACAGTGGTTGAGAATCTGCCTGCCAACGCAGGGGACACGGGTTCGAGCCCTGGTCTGGGAAGATCCCACATGCCGCGGAGCAACTAGGCCCGTGAGCCACAATTACTGAGCCTGCGCGTCTGGAGCCTGTGCTCCACAACAAGAGAGGCCACGATAGTGAGAGAGGCCCGCGCACCGCGATGAAGAGTGGCCCCCACTTGCCGCAACAAGAGAAAGCCCTCGCACAGAAACGAAGACCCAATGCAGCCATAAATAAATAAATAAATAAATAAAAATTAAAAAAAAAAAAAAAAAAAAAAAATGACCAACATTCCAAAAGTTAAATGGACTAAGAACAGTACTAAGTACTTCGAAGTATCTTAATATATGAAAAGGTATTCAATCTGACTAGTAATGAGGGTGATCATGAAACCAAATTGAAACAGCGATGAGATTTCATTTTTTCACCCATCAGATTGGCCAAGGTTAAAAGCTTAGTAGTAAACAGGGTTTTCAGTTTTGTTTTTAAGGCATCTTCCCATCATTTTATGGGAGTGTCACAATGAAGTCTCTGGAAGGCTCTTTGGCAACATTTACTGAAGTTAAAGATGCACGTATAATGTGACACAGCTGTTCCACTTTGGAAGATTTGTTACAAATAAGTGCAAAGACACATGCCCAAGAAAGTTATAGCATATAAGAAGAGTGGAAACAATCTAAACACCCACCCAGATGCAATAGTAGCCTCCAGAAACTACGGGATCTACTAGGGCGGTTAGGAAATAAATTCCAACGTAGAATTTAGAGGAAAAAAAAAAAGAAAAAGCCAGATACAGAATGGTATGTTGAGAAAGCTCCCACTTGAATAAATAAATATTTGTTTATGGCAGAGAAAACTGGAAAGATACTTAGATGCTTCATATTGATTGCCTCGAGAGAGGATCACTGGGGTGGAAGAGAGATTTAATTTTTGCAGTGGACATTTCTCACTTTCTGTCTGACCTGTTTGGGATTCTTTGTAATTCCTTTCTTCTTTTTTAATATTTCTTTTATTATTTATTTATTTATTTGGCTGCACTGGATCTTAGTTGCGGCACGCAGGATCTTTTGTTGCGGCATGCGGGATCTAGTTCCCTGACCAGGGATCGAACCTGGGCCCCCTGCGTTGGGAGCGAGGAGTCTTAGCCACTGGACCACCGGAGAAGTCCCTTTTTCTTCTTAATTAGAGAGGAACGGTAAGACAACTCTTCTTCAGTTATTGTTTCTTCCAATTCTTATAAGTGACATTATCAAAGTTATTCACTTTACTGTGACAATTTGACCAAGTGAAAACCTGGAGAATTCCTGAGTCATGAGGTTGTTTAGGCATTTACATGGAGTGAACAAACACACATGACGGTGATGGGTGTATAGTAGATACTGTATAATTAGGAGAAAAATATTCCAGTTGAGTAATGCTGCAGCATGAGGTAAGAGACAGAAAATGTATTAAATGTAGAATTGCATAAATTCTGCAAGTGGAGAGAGGATACCTGTTCTCTGGTTGCACAACTGACACTCTGAATTGAGGAGAAAAATCTGCTTGTTTCATTTCCTAATTATTTCCAGTTCTTCTGTGTAACCTCATTGTCATCCTTGCTACATATGAACGCCAGTCATTGTACTTCTTTGCCCTTGTTAAGGACACAGAGTTCTCACCGCTCTCCTCACCCCCAGTCATCCATGCAGGCCCTGGTAGTTTCTGATGTGTGCTTTCAATACTTTTCTAAAACAATGAGAAATTTAAGTGACGAATTTGAAGTCACTTGTAAGGTTCACGTGCAACACTGTGATCACTTAATTGTGGTAAGAGTGGAGCAGCTTCAATGGACCAGAGTCTTAACTCAGGCAGTTAGCACTAGGAGATGTGTGAAGACTGATAAAATAGAATGATGGTGTTTTTCTTAGAGAGACGCGCAAGACTTGTTGAAAGTAACTATGGAGAGTTCTTTGGAAATGGAGGGAGGAAACTGCAAGGAAGCTCCCTTTAATCACTCCAAGGTCTAAGGCACCTAGTGGTGGTGTGTTCTGATGTACAAACGATGGAGATGGAGACTTGGCAGATGTGCTGGGTTTCTGAGAATCTGGGAAATCAGATTCTGTCCTTGTGATTTCAACAAATTTCTGGGCAGTACTGAAGACTAGATGCTGTTAGTATACAGAGATTATTACATTTTCCCAGGCTTAGATCGGTGGCAGTTTGACGGAGAGGGGGTGGGTGTTGAATGAAACAAACTTTGTGAATATAGCTTTAAAATATCACACGGCAACCTAGATGTTGGAGATGAGGAAGCCTTCTGGACACTGTAAGAGGCAGGTCAGCAAGGCATGTGCTGTGGTTCACAGAAAACGAGGTGCCAGGAACATAACTGCAACATAAATTATGTCCACTTTAAATAAGTGACCTTCTGCCCACAGGTGGCAGGGACCTTTCTCTTAACAGAGTGATAGTCTTGTCAAGAGTTCTGGGTTCTGGGGACTTCCCTGCTGGTGCAGTGGTTAAGAATCCACCTACCAATGCAGGGGACACGGGTTCGAGCCCTGGTCTGGGAAGATCCCACATGCCGTGGAGCAACTAAGCCCGTGCGCCACAACTACTGAGCCTGCGCTCTAGAGCCCGCGAGCCACAGCTACTGAGGCCACGTGCCACAACTACTGAAGCCCACACGCCTATAGCCCCTGCTCTGCAACAAGAGAAGACACCACAATGAGAAGCCCATACACCGCAACCCACTCGCTGCAACTGGAGAAAACCCACGCACAGCAATGAAGACCCAATGCAGCCATAAATAAATAAACAAATAAATAAGAGTTTTGGGTTCTGCCTGAGGCATCACTTAGTTGTGTGAGAAGTTCACCAGTCAGAGGCAGTGAGCCTTTCTTTTTTAAACAGTTTATTTAGTTTCTAGACTAGAAGTTCCCAAGTTTTTCACAACCCATGTTGTCTTTGTACTTATCTTGACTGGAGTGGAAGGAGGATTTGTTTTAGTTGTGGTAATTGATACAGTGGAGTTGGGTAGCAGGTTATGCTCACATTTAACATTGGTATAAATGAAATATAATAATGTGTCATTTTCTGTAGCTGGTAGTTTGTTTTCAGCTATACCAAGAATGGACTAATGCATATGTATAGGAAAGAAGATGTACGTTTGGTGCTATGTACACAGGGAATAGGTAGATGCTCATAGCTGATAACATGGCTGTGAAAACTAATAAGGTACCTTTTCATTTTTCACTTCTCTCTGGCATTGTCTACATGCAGGCATTGTGCACATTTTTGTTCTCTCATAATTCTAGTGTGGTTGCCCAACTATCAAGCATCGAACCATGTTCCATGAAGCAAGAAGGAGCATGTGTGAATCTGATAGGACATAGAGGTTTTGATTTGAAGCCACTCCTTTTTGCCTTGGGAGACATAATCCTCCCCTGATCTTCTCTTTCCATATCATTGGTCAGAATTCTATCACATGGCCACTCTAAGAAAATACACGTTCTGTAGCACAAGCCAACATGTGAGGAGATATTTGTGAATGGCTGATGTTACCTGAACTCTTTCACAGAGCCTGACCCAAAGGATATTACAAGTGGTTAAATGTTTGAATTCAGGATTGTGTGGCTGGTACCCAAAGGAGTGCTTTGTGGGGGACTTTGGCTTCATTTGGGCCAATTCCCTTCCTCTGTTGTGTGTGAGTCCTGATGTCACCCCTTGAAGGGCTGTCACCTGACAGGAGAGGTTATGATGTTATTGATGATGATGATGATGACTTGCATTTCTTTGAACTCGTTAAGAATAAAATAGCTTCTAGTATAATTGTCCCAGAAAATTGTGTTTCTGTTCAAGTGCTTTTTATTTTATTTTTTAAAACAGGCAGGGAAGTGACTAAATGGGTTAAAAGAATATGAACTCTGAAGGTTAAGTTTCTGTTGGGCAGGCATAGGAAAGACAGTGAGGGAAAATACCCCAGAGACAGGGAGAGCAGTGCACACAGCGGGCTCCTTCCCCAGCCCCGCCCTGATCCACCCCCTCAGGAGGCTGTGTCCAGGTCTGTCCTACCCTGGGTCCTCCCCTCCCTGCACAGGTTACAGGAGATCAGTGTTGGGCTGGCTGCTCCTCCCACACCTCAGCGGCAGATGCTCACATTTTGCTGAAACCCAAAAGCAGATACGCGGGAGCAAAGACCTCTATGTTTTAGAGTCTTTTTTTTTTTTTTTTTTTTTTTTTATATTTTGGCTGTGCTGGGTCTTAGTTGCGGCATGTGGGCTCATAGTTGCGGCATGTGGAGTCTTAGTTGCAGCATGCATGTGAGATCTAGTTCCCCGAGCGGGGAATCAAACCCGGGCCACCTGCACTGGGAGCACAGAGTCTCACCCACTGGACCTCCAGGGAAGTCCCCGAGTCTTTTTTTTTTTTTTTTTAATTGAAGTGTAGTTGATTTACAATGTTGTGTTAATTTCTACTTGGAGTTAATTTCTCATTAAATCCTGCAATTCATAAGCCATGCCATCTGGCACCCTGCTTTCCATTTCTGCAGATCCAGTATTTGTACAAGTTCAAAAATGTAAATAAACATGTATGTTGTGAAATGATTACCACATTCAAGCTAATTAACATATCTGTCATCTCACTTACTTGCATTTTTTTCTGGTGAGAACGCTTCGAATACACTCTCTTAGCAAATCTCAAGTATAATGTACCCTATAATTGTTTCACCAGACTGCACTTAGATTTCCAGAATTCATTCATCCTGCATAACCGAATTTTGGTACCATTTGAGCAACATCTCCTGTCTCCCCCGTAGCAAGTTCCAGACAGTTAAGATTCTGCTCTGTTTTATGAGTTGGTCTTCAGTATAATTCCACATATAATTGAGATAATACAGTATTTTCCTTTCTGTGCTGGCTTATTCCACTTAGCATAATGTCTTTCAGGTTCATTCATGTTGTGTCAAATGGAAGGATGTCCTTTTTTTTTTCAGGTTGAATAATATTCATTCTGTATATCACATTTTTTATCTATTTGTGCTAGACACCAGGGAAACAATAATAGGACGGCACCTCAAATTTCTAGATGCCTAAATTAAATACAAAAATAAAACAAAAATTGGTAACATTAAATTTTACTGAGAATGGGGAGGAGTTTTTTTTTTTAATTTTTATTGGAGTAGAGTTGCTTTACAGTGTTGTGTTTCTACTGTAAAGCAAAGTGAATCAGCTATACGTAGACATATATCTGAGAATGGGGAGGAGTTAAAATTACCATGTATTGCTGATGGAAGTATAAAAATACATCCAGTTAGGAAAACTGATTGGCTTTTTCTTATAAATTTAGAACTTTACCATATTAGAAAAAAAATAAAAGTGTACATAAAACAATGAAAACTCTCTGAACTTCTAAGACACCCTTCCTTTCTGTATTCCTCCAGCCACCTATAGGTAGCTTCTTTTTAAAAAAAATATTTATTGATTTATTTTATTTTATTTTTTTATTTTGGCTCTGTTGGGTCTTCGTTGCTGTGCACGGGTTTTTCTGTAGTTGTGGCGAGTGGGGACTACTCTTTGTTGTGGTGTGAGGGCTTCTCACTGTTGTGGAGCATGGGCTCTAGGCACGTGGGCTTCAGTAGTTGTGGCTCATGGACTCAGTAGTTGTGGCTCGCAGGCTGTAAAGCGCAGCCTCAGTAGTTGTGGCACACAGGCTTAGTTGCTCCACGGCATGTGGGATCTTCCCGGGCCAGGGCTCAAACCCGTGTCCCCTGCAATGGCAGGCGGATTCTTAACCACTGCGCCACCAGGGAAGTCCTATAGGTAGCTTCTATTGTATGCAAACATTTTTTAAAAAAATCAATGATAGGGAAACAGAAGAAGAGACAGAAAGGTGAGTCCCAGTATCTACATCCTCATGGTTATTATGAGCCTCCTAGTGCCAAATTCCCAGGGTATTATGAAGATTAACTCCAATAGGAGCTGTGAGGTTTCCAAAACAGTGCACCATAAACTACCTGTAAGCACAGAGTAGATGCTCAGTAGTCATTGCACTAATGACTATATACATGTTGTTTTCCAAATAGAGACTTATTCAGATGTTATAGCCTTTATTAGCCTTCTGTAAACCTTAAAGTGCCAGCCAAACATGGGATCCTTTAAGACCATGATGGTGGTTTTTAGTGAAACCAACAGTAGCTGTCTTGAGATAAGGTGGTTGGTGGACGGGGCTGAGGTGTGGCGTGCCTGCTTTCTCTAGTGCTACTAAAAATGGGTCTGGGGGAGTAGCATCGGCACACGGAAGAAGCTTGTTAAAGCTGCCGATTCACGGGCCCCACTTCAAGCCTGCAGAATCACAGTTTCTTCGTGGGTGCTAGAATGCTTTGTATGCATATTAAAGTCTGAGAGGCAAGATTTACTTAAGTGCTTATCACTCTAGACTTACAATAAAGATGACATGGCGAGCTTCAGTTACTACTATTACCTGTGACCTCCTTCACAGATTCTGCCTGAGAGCACATGTTTAAAAATACGAAATGTAGATGACCTACAATATTATATTTGATTCAGGTGTACAACATAGTTTCAGGTGAACAACATAATTTATATAGATTACAAATAAATTTGTTTTAATTACATGTTCCAGGCAATCCAGGGTGAAACCAGGGTTAGGCAAGAGGGCTCTCAGATATTTTTGTGGTGTGAGAGTTGAGGTCAGCCTTCAGCTCAAGGAAAGGTAATAGAGTCTGTGTGGGTGCGTCACGTGTCTGCAATCTACATTCCCCATTGCTGCTGCAGAAGTAGTGGCTGACTGTGAAAACAAGATGGGAGAAAATCATGTTTTGGTCTCCACGTAGGAACTCATTTTTTTCTGAATCTCTCAGGTGACAAAGGATAGGAGAGTGTGGCCTTTTCTGCATTTCAAGGTCATCGTGCCTCTGAGAGTGGGGGTAGCAGGTGAAGGGGCTGTGTTGATGCCCTCAAAGAGGTACAGGTGTGATTTCTCTACATAATATCGCCTGAGAAAAATCTAGAAATGGAGGAGGAAGAGGAAGGTTCTCAGGTAAATATTGTGACCCAGGTCAGAGGCTGTGTCCCCTTTTCTTGCTGAAATCCCATGTATTTAGAACTTGTAAACACTTATTTCTCTAACTCTGGTGGTCCTGCCTAACAAACTTGTGTTTCAACTACTTTATTTTCCTAATGATAGCCAAGGTTAGATCTTTAGAATATTCCTCTCTTATATCCCAGATCCTTCTTTCATTCTCTCTGTCCAGGCTCCCTTTACAGCATGAAGAATTCCTACCATGAATGACTGATGTGCAAATGTTGAAAATGTTCCCTTTTTGTCAAATCAACTTGGGGATGTCTTTATACACAAGATTCCCACTGAATATGGGGTTGGGTCCTGGGATATCAGTGAAGAAGGAGAATATGTAATATTTACGTCCTGTCTGGATGCAGCATCAGTCTATGTAGCCAAAGATTACAAAAATGCACCAATAAAGCAGACGGCTGTATGGTTCAGACTAACCCAAAGTTCTGAAAAAGAGAGCTCTTGATTACCTCAAGGAAAGACTTACCATTTAAAATACACAAGAGTACAGAATATGAGAGTTGTATGTGGCTTTAAATTTGCTTAACACTTTTCTCATGATTAGATTTTTATTTTATTCTATTTTATTTTATTTATTCTATTTTATACAGTATCACGGCAATGATGATGAGTCCTGTGTGCATGGGGCAGCTGATATGAATTTGTCCCAGTACAGCTGATGTTAATTTTGTTCACTTGGTTTAGGAGCTGTCTGCCAGATTCCTCAACTGAAAAGCTAATAATTTTCTAATTATCATTAATAAGGGTCTTACAGGGATTTACTGAGATGTGCATAAACCATCACATTTCACCTGAAACTCCCCCTGTCTACTTCATTTCCCTTTACTTGTAGATTGCTTTGGAAAAGGATGACTCTCACCTTTGTTCAGTGGAGATATAGGCTTTTGTTAGTAACTGTTCTGTAAATTTCCATTTTATTCCACAGTCATGTCACAGTTTTTCTCTTCTTTATTACTTTTTGTATCTTCAGGAAAAGAAAACAAGAGTCCTACAGTATACGTTCAAGTATCCTAAAATGCTATTATATAGTCAGCACAAATGAGAAATGAAATCATTTCAAGGAAATAGGGATTTGTTGATGCAAAGAAAATCTTCATGATGTCTCATCTTGTTCTCATTTCTTGAGTTGATCTGCATCTTTCACTCTAGCTCAGTGATCATTTTAGATACTTATAAAATGAAATAAGATATTGTTGCCCACATCATAAAATCGGCTATCCATTCCTTATTTTTGATTGAGTAGTACTTGGAAGTAGAGTTAAGGATCTGCAAATTAGAAATGCTTCCTAAGTGTTTTAAAGGGGCTGTCAGGAAATGCTATTTGGTGAAGTAATTTTCTATAACTTACAGTGTCCTCTCTTCTCTACTGAACACAGTCCTGCATTGGAATGTGTAGAATTCCTGGGTTGAGTCATGTTCCTTTTTTTTAATAAACAGGTCTTGCTGTCTCTAAGCTGAACCTGGTCAGCTTTTTTGAGCAAAGGAAAGAGCCCTGGGATGTGAAGGAAAGGAGACAACAGTTCCTACACCCAGGTAGGTGGGAATGAATAGAGCAGATAGCACAGGTGTGATGTCCAAAGATGAAGGAGGAAGCTAGGCTTTAAAATGTTATTTAGGAAGCTCTGCTTCAATGGAAATTATTTTGAGAAGCCTAGGTTTGTGTGTCCTGCTGTCATAAATGGTGGACCTTTGAAATATCATGCTTATTGAGATAGATTAACTTACTGAAATTTTTTGAGTAAACAGTGAAAGGATGAGCGGTAGGGTCACTACAAAGAACACAAGATGTTTCAGCTGAATTTCAAGAAAACAGCACACGGGAGGCCACAATTCATTAGAGATTTGGTGTATGGGAAAATGGCCTTTTATAATTTGTAGAAGGAAGATTTTCCTGTGTTATCCCCTTTGTTGACAAGAAAGAGGTTTCAAGATGGACTCCTGAATTGGAAAATACATTTATTTTATTTTAATATTTATTTATTTATTTGGTTGCCTGGGCCTTAGTTGCGGCTTGTGGGCTCAGTAGTTGTGGCATGCGAACTCTTGGTTGTGGCATGCATGTGGGATCTAGTTCCCTGACCAGGGATCGAACCCGGGCCCCCTGCATTGGGAGCGTGGAGTCTTAACCACTGCACCACCAGGGAAGTCCCTGGAGAATACATTTATAGAGGAGCTTTTCATTAAATTTGGAACAACATAGAAGGCAGAATAGGTTAATCTATTTTGTTTAATAAAGAGTCTGATTATTTTTGAAATCAAGAAAATGGTTTATGTGCCTTCCAGAGAAAGTAAAAAAGGAGATAAATAAACTCAAACAGGTAATCAGTTAACATAACTATTTGTAATTAAATTATAAACTTTTACAAAATTTTAAGTAAATATTTTATTTTGAAATAATTTTAGAATTGTAGAAAAGCTGCATAGATAACAGAGAGCTCTCAAATATGTTTTCATTCTGTTTTCTCTATAGTTACCATTGTATATTACCATGCTGCATTTGTGAAAACTAGGAAACTAGTTACTTTACTATTACTGAACTCCAGACTTTATTTGCATCTCACCAGTTTTTTTTTACATATATCTTTATTGGAGTATAATTGCTTTACAACGTTGTGTTAGTTTCTGCTGTATAACAAAGTGAATCAGCTATACGTATACATATATCCCCATATCCCCTCCCTCTTGAGCCTTCCTCCCACCCTCCCTATCCCACCCCTCTAGGTCGTCACAAAGCATGGAGCTGATCTCCCTGTGCTATGCAGCTGCTTCCCACTAGCCATCCATTTTCCATTTGGTAGTGTATATATGTCAGTGCTACTCTCTCACTTGTCCCAGCTTCCCCTTCCCCCGCCCACCCCCGCCGTGTCCTCAAGTCCGTTCTCTATGTCTGCGTCTTTATTCCTGCTCTGCCACTAGGTTGATCAGTACTGTTTTTTTTAATATATATAAATTTATTTATTTATTTTTGGCTGTATTGGGTCTTCGTTGCTGCGCTCAGGCTTTCTCTAGTTGCGGTGAGCTGGGGCTACTCTTCGTTGTGGTGCGCGGGCTTCATATTGCGGTGGCTTCTCTTGTTGCGGAGCATGGGCTCTAGGCATGCGGGCTTCAGTAGTTATGGGACGTGGGCTCAGTAGTTGTGGCTCGCAGGCTCAGTAGTTGTGGCGCACGGGCTTAGTTGCTCCACGGCATGTGGGATCTTCCCAGACCAGGGATCAAACCCGTGTCCTCTGCATTGGCAGGCGGATTCTTAACCACTGCGCCACCAGGGAAGCCCCAGTACCATTTTTTTAGATTCCGTATATGATCTCACCAGTTTTGACCCTGTGTCATTCTTCTCTTCCAGGACCCAGTCCAGAACACTACAGTACATATAGTCGTCACATGTTCTCTGTCTCTTATGCTCTGTTAACACTGTTTCAGTCTTTCCTTGTTTTTCATGACCTTGGCAAGTGTGAGGAATACTGATGAGGCCCTGCTTAGAATATCCCTAAAGTTGAGACTGTGATATGTTTTCCTCATGATTAGAATAAATGAGATGTGGAATCTTTCTCCAGAATAGCTCATCATGTCATATCACTTGATAATTGACTTGATTTATCATTAAGGTGGTGAATCACTTGTGTAAAGTATTTGCCAAGTTTCTCCACTGTGAAGTGACTGTGTTTTTCTTTTGCATATTCTCTTCTTTGCCAGGAAATTACTAAGTGCTTTTCATACTCAACATGGGGCTGGAGCGAGGGGAGTAAAATAAGCTTCCCTATTATAAAAAGAGGAATAACTCCATATATTGGTCATCATTTTTAGGTAAGGAATATATTTCTTTTCCCCATTCATTTCTTTTTTTTTTTAAATACTAGCTTTACTTTGTAATTGTCATTTGAGAGTTTAGCTTTTTTATTTATTTTTTTTTTATGGCTGTGTTGGGTCTTCGTTTCTGTGCGAGGGCTTTCTCCAGTTGCGGCGCGGGGGCCACTCTTCATCGCGGCGCGTGGACCTCTCACTATCGTGGCCTCTCTTGTTGCGGAGCACAGGCTCCAGACGTGCAGGCTCAGCAATTGTGGCTCACGGGCCCAGTTGCTCCGCGGCATATGGGATCCTCCCAGACCAGGGCTTGAACCCGTGTCCCCTGCACTGGCAGGCAGACTCTCAACCACTGCACCACCAGGGAAGCCCCTTCCATTCATTTCTATAGTTATTTTTCTAACGTTGATATGGAATCCTGTGTATTTATTGAATATTTTATATTACCATTCAGTACATTTATTACCATTTATTTTGTTGTTCAAGTTGATCTACATTTGGCCATTTGGCAGCTCTTTCAGTGTAGCCCTCCTTCCCCTTGATGTGCCACCAGACTTTTGATTTGAGCCTTATTTATTGCCTCTATAAGATCTTCCAGGCTCCTGTGTATTTCCAGTTTCCACAGTCAACTCAGTATTTCCTGCTTCCTTCACATGAGACTCTGTCTGACTTTTACTTTTGGGATAAAGTGAAAAAAAAAAAAAAAGGAGTCTCTCAAAACTCTTCAATAATCTCCTTGGAAATAACTAGACTAGTAAGTTGTAGTTGTTTTTGGTAATTAACGACGAGGGTAAAGTTTTTCACAAATATCCTCCATTCCCCAGAACTGTTCTCTCATTGCATACTTGCCGTACTGCAGAGAGATGAGGTCACACAATCACAAAACCATACCTAGGTTTATGACTGCCTCCTTCCAACATAAGTACTGGCTGTCTTGACCACACTGAGCCCACCATTCTGGCACAGAAAGGAGTCAGGTGACAATTTTTTCTTTCAGTCTGAAAGGATGACTTTCCATGGAAGGAAGCTTATCAGGAATTTAGGTACATGCTCATGTCAGAAAAAGTGATTCTTCAGGGTTTCATTCCGGTCCAGTGCCAAAGCCACACAGGAAGATGAAATAATTCTGAAGCTTGAGCTGAACTAGCAAAGAGAGATTGGGATTATAGTTCCTACATCAATCCATTATGCTTCAAATATAATTAAGTGTAATTTGCAGTGACGCTCGCCGTAAATCACAGTGGATTCTTGGTGTTGCATCCAAGTAATACTTCAACCTGACTTTTAATATAATCTTTTAATATACTCTTTAATATACTTTTAATATAATTTTAATTGGTTTCAACAGATTGAAACCAATCTATTGTTCATGTTAATTACTGGAATCAGAGACTAAATTTTCAGGATTACGGCAGGTATGTGCCTGTAACACCACGTGCTTATAATAAAGAGTAAGATGAATATACGTAAACCATTATGTCCTGTGCAGAAATGGTGTATCCAAATGGCGGTTGCTAGAACAGAAATGTGTTCTCTAACTCAGGGTGTATGAAGTGCTTTAATGGAGACAGTGGATTTTTTCTACTGCAGATGTCAATGGTCTGTTCATTTTGATGAGATGGTCTTCCCTCTTGAAGAAAAGGAATCAAGCCTTAAGGAAATATAAATATATAATAATGAGTTTCAGAGAACAGAAGTCAGGCTCAAACGTATCTTGTGATATTTGCTCTGTTTTAAAAAGTCTATCAACAAAAATATATGACTCCAATTTAATAAAATGCACCAGACTTTACACATGAGAGGTTCCATTTTTGCATAACTATCATGTATGTTAAAATAAAAGGCAAATCTCTCCTCATCACTAATAGTTTTACTTCACTCATGCATTAATAAATTGATAAGCATATGATGTAAAGTTAGTGATATTTTTCTACCCTACACAATTTTATTAATATTAGTGATTCATAACAACTACTTTAAGGTGCACTGTGTTATTCAACAATTCCTGTTAGGTGGAATTACATTTTGTTCAGGCACAGAAGCAAAGGAGTCTTTCTGTAACAGCCCTAATATTAAGCCCGTCTTGCGTGCACTAAGTCCAACTTGGTCATGTGGCAGGTTTCTGTAGTATTGCAATGAGAGCATCTACACTAAGTTAATCTCTCTAAGTCTTTCGCATAATTGATATTGGGCTATGAAATAAATCTTTATAAGTAAATGGAAACTCATCAGTACTCAATAAAATAAATTACCACCAACTTAAACTGTGATGACAAGTTAGGATACCAGATAAATATATACATAAGCTATTGGAAGAACACAGCTAACTAGATTTGTAAGTACATCATAGTGGTTAACTATGCTAGGTTTGTTACCAGAAAAAGGATTTGGGATTCTTTTATGCTTTATTTCATAACAGAATCACCATCTTATTGGCTGTAGGACTGTTATTATTCCCTGATGTTTCACGTTAGGTGCTCATGATCTGATCATGTCTCTATGGTTTTCATCTTGAATAGGCACAGGCAGCAGATTCAACACATCCATAGGACTAACATCTCCCTTAGATTCCCCCCTGCCCTGAATCTAGAGCCACCCAAAGCATTCTTGTCTTGATGAGCTCTTTTGTGTCTTTGCAACCCTCTCTTCCATATTTCACATTTCTTTGGCTCCTTTTAGTAATCCCAGCTGGGGGATGGTGAAATCTGCTGCATTGATTACTGTCTGTTTCTTAACTCTAATCTCCTTCATTCTCTTGATTCATAACTGCAGAGAATCCAGGCTTTTTTTTTTTTTTTGGCCATGCCACACAGTTTGCGGGATCTTAGTTCCCTGATGACCAGGGATTGAATCTGGGCCGTGGCAGTGAAAGCACCAAATCCTAACCACTAGCCCACCAGGGAACTCCCTTTTATTTTTTTTATAATAATTAGAGAATTTCCTAATCTTGTGAGATATATATAAATTGATTGTATTAGCACATTTGTCAGTTTTTAATTTATTCATTCCTCTCTGATTCCTAAGTATAATTATTAAACCGTCATTTACAAGAGAGTGGCATATAAGACAATTTTATGCTCCAAAAGAAGCAATAAATCATAATACAACTGTAAATGCATTACTGTGTGATTAACATATAAATACCTATGTAAATATAACTTTATTAATGCTTGTAGTGGAACTTCAGAATCTAGGCAGTGTTAAGCAGAAGTCTCTTAAATAATCTGGGGATTAGAGAGGAGTCTTGACCGTGCAATTATCTATCTGAAATAATACATTTTCCTAGAAATAAACTCGCCCCGAATTGTAGGAAAAGCTGCATGAAATGAAACAGCATGTGAGATGGCCATTCAAAATATACAGGGATTGGGCTTCCCTGGTGGCACAGTGGTTAAGAATTCGCCTGCCAATGCAGGGGACACGGGTTCGAGCCCTGGTCCGGGAAGATCCCACATGCCGCGGAGCAACTAAGCCCGTGCGCCACAACTACTGAGCCTGCACTCTAGAGCCCGCGAGCCACAACTACTGAGCCCGTGAGCCACAGCTACTGAAGCCCACATGCCTAGAGCCCATGCTCTGCAACAGTAGAAGCCACCACAAGGAGAAGCCCGTGCACTGCATCAAAGAGTGGGCCCTGCTCACCGCAACTAGAGAAAGTCCGTGTGTAGCAACGAAGACCCAATGCAGCCAAGAATAAAAATAAATAGATAAATAAATATATTAAATAAATATATATATATATATAGGGATTATATATATATTCAGTATATAACTGAAGTCCCATTAGGATCACATGATCAGTATTAAGAACTAGCATCACGTGTGTGCTCCCCAGAGGCTCTGTCTATTGGTCCTGTGGGAGCATCAGTGTTGCTTTAAGTAAGTGCCCCAGGTGATTCTCAGGAGAGGCCAGGGTTAAGCACATGGTCTGCTGGGTACACTTGTGAGAGCTGAGGCCAGGCTTCAGTCTAGGAGAGGCAACAGTCCGCTCTACGTGGGTTTGGAAGGGGAACGTCAGTGCAGCCCACATACCCTGTGTTAGCAGTATTTGGGGACATTTATGAGGAGAGAACATGTGTTGACAACAAAGAACAAATTCACAGCTGGTCTCCATGTAGGAGTTGTTTGTTCCTGACTCCTGAGACAAAGGACAGGCGAGACTGGCCTTTTCAGCATTTCAAAGTCGGCTTTGAAAGTTTGGCCTGTGGGTGTGGTGGGAACAGATGAAGGAGCTGTGCTGACGCCACAGAAGGCATATTCTCAAGGCGCTGACCTGATTCCTCAACATAATATTGATGAGAAAACGACCCAGAGCAGGCGGAAGAAGAGGAGAAAATGGCAGCTTCTCAGGTAAACGTCCTGTCCTGGGTCAGAGGCTGTGTCCTCTTTTCCTCCTGAAATGCCGTGGATTGAGAACATACAAATCATTAAGTCTCTACTGACTTCTTGCCTAGTGAGGTTGTTTTCAACTACTTTTTTGTTTATTCTGATAGTCATGATCAGCTCTTTAAAATACTCTCTTTTGTCCCAGAGCCTTTTCTCCTCTGTCTGCATCCAGTCTCCCTATAGAGCATGAAGAATTATCACCATGAATTAATAACTTGCAAGTATTGAAAATATTCCCTTAGTGAGACATCAACAAGGGAAAGTATTGGTATCCAAGATGCCCACTGGGATGGAGTTGGGTGTTGGGATTTTAGGGAAGTAGGTGAAAATGTAGTGATTACTTTACATCTGGATACAATATTCTATTTGAAACAGGATTGAGAAAATGCACATATAAACAGGATGACCTTAGTAATCTTGAATCCCTCATAAAGTTTTGAAAAAAAATAGGAGAGGCAATTCATATGTTGTTAAGAAAGGCTTGCTATTTACGTGACTATTAGGAATAGAGCACGTGGGAGGTTTATATGAATTGAAATTTGCATAAAACTGACATTTTTCATGATCGATTCAGGTTATGGTTTCCTTATTTTTGCCAAAAATGCCCAAGCAGTGATATTGTGTCCTTCTTTGTGCCTTAGTCATCTGCTATCCGTGTATCCTATAACACCTGATCTTTACTGGTTCAGATGCTTTCTTTGAGATTGCATCGCTGAGAAGTTCATGCTTTTTCCATTTATCTTTAATAAAGGTCTTAGAAATAGTGAAGGATGAGCATGACCCACTTCAGTTAATGTGGTGATGCCATTTCTTTTTAGTTTCTCTTTGCTTGTCGTTGGTTTTGAAATATGAACTCTCAACTGTGTTGAGCAGAGGTACTGAGAGTTGAGTCCAGCCTTTGGTTCAAGGAAATGTAATGGAGTCTGTGTGGGCGCGTCAGGGCCGTGCACCCCACATACCTCATTGCTGTAGCAACATTTCTGGCTGACTGTGAGACAGAAGGGCGTATGAAAACAGGGAAGAAGAATATCCCTGGTCTCCATGTAGGAGTGCATTTCTTCCTGAATCTGTCACGTATTAAGGGAGAGGGGAACGTGGTCTTTCTGCATTTCAAGGGCCTCCTGACTCTGAGAGTGGGGGTAGCAGGTGAAGGCGCTGTGCTGATGCCCTTAAAGAGGCACAGGTGCCATATATCTACATAATATTGCCTGAGAAAGGAACCTAGAAGTGGAGGAGGACGAGGAAGAAATGGCAGGTTCTCAGGTAAAATTTGTGACCCAGATCAGCGGCTGTGTCCCCTTTTCTTGCTGAAATCCCATGTATTGAGAACTTGCAAACATTTACTTCTTTACCTCTGGTGGTCCTGCCTAACAAATTTGTTTTCAATATGTTTCTTTTCTTCCTAATGATAGCCAAGGTTAGATCTTTAGGATATTCCTCTCTTACATCCTATCGCCTTCTCTCCTTTTCTCCATCCAGGCTCCCTTTAGAGCATAAAGAATTCCTACCGTGAATTACTGATGTGCAAATGTTGAAAATGTTCCCTTTTTGTCGTATCAACTTGGGGATGTGTTGATACACAAGATTCCCGCTGAATATGAGGTTGGGTCCCGGGATATGAGTGAAGAAGGAGCATATGTAATATTTACATCCTGTCTGGATGCAGCATCAGTTTATGCAGACAAAGATAATGAAAATGCACCAGTAAAGCTGACTGCTATATGGCCCAGAATAACCCAAAGTTCTGAAAAAGAGAGCTCCCAATTGCCTCAAGGAAAGACTTACTATTTAAAATACACAAGAGTACAGGACATGAGAGTTATATGTGGTATTAAACGTGCTTAACTCTGTTCTCATGATTAGATTGTTTTTCGGTTTGCTTTTTTGCAAAACTATCCCAGCAATGATGATGAATCCCATGT
Source organism: Balaenoptera physalus (assembly GCF_965194825.1). Lineage (NCBI taxonomy): Eukaryota > Metazoa > Chordata > Mammalia > Artiodactyla > Balaenopteridae > Balaenoptera > Balaenoptera physalus. The sequence goes on along the minus strand of NC_138896.1, from coordinate 63,144,714 downwards.
GCATTGGTCAGCTGATAGCAATTTGTCCCATTAAAACTGGTGTTAATTTTGTTCACTTGATTCAGAGGCTGTCTGCCAGATTCAACTGAAAAGCTAATAATTTTCCAATTATCATTAATAGGTCTTGGAGGGATTTACTGAGAGATGTGTATAAACCATTGCATTTCATGTGAATACTCCCCCTGTCTACTTCATTTCCCTTTACTTGTAGATTGCTTTGGAAAATGAAGCCTCTCATTTTTGTTCAGGCTTTTGTTAGTAAATGTTCTGTAAATTTCCTTTTTATTCCACTGCCATTTCACAGTAATTCTCTTATTACTTTTTGTATCTTCAGGAAAAGAAAACAAGAGTCCTATAGTATATGTTCAAGTATCCTAAAATGCTATAATATAATCAGCACAAATAAATGAAATCATTTCAAGGAAATAGGGATTTGTTGATGCAAAGAAAATCTTCACGATGTTTCATCTGTCGTTCTCACTTCTTGAGTTGATCTGCATCTTTCACGCTAGATCAGTGATCATTCTAGATATTTATAAAATGAAACAAGATATTGTTGCCCACATCGTAAAATCGGCTATCCATTCCTTATTTTTGATTGAGTAGTACTTGGAAGTAGAGTTAAGGATCTGCAAATTAGAAATGCTTCCTAAGTGTTTTAAAGGGGCTGTCAGGAAATACTGTTTGATAAAGTAATTTTCTATAACTTACAGTGTCCTCTCTTCTCTATTGAACACAATACTGGACTGGAAAGTGTAGAATTCCTGGGATGAGTCATGTTCTTTTTTTTAATAAACAGGTCTTGCTGTCTCTAAGCTGAACCTGGTCACCTTTTCTGAGCAAAAGAAAGAGCCCTGGGATGTGAAGAAAAGGAGACAACAGTCATACACCGAGGTAGGTGGGAATGAATAAAGCAGATAGCACAGGGGTGATGTGTAAAGGTGAAGGAGGAAGCTCTGCTTCAGTGGAAATTATTTTGAGAAGCCCAGGTTTATGTCTCTTGCTGTCACAGAGGTACATCTCCTGCTCCAGTCGTATCCTGCTCCTAAATCCTCTAAGTGTTTTCCTTTTTCTTCAGTGATCTTCCATGGCAGTCAGAGTGAGAGCCAATCAGAGCCATGGCCTCTGAGGGTCTGCATGTTCTGACTTTTCTTCCATTGCTTTTGGGGACCTGGGAAAATCTGTGCACATAACAAAGTTCTTTTATGGAGTTTATGTGAGTTTCTCCTCCCTTGTCTTTGGAGGTACTTGTCTCCTAGAGTCACGTACACATTCCACTACAACCCTGGGATCATGAGATAGACTGACCGTCCCCCATTCAAGTCTATGTAGAGCAGGCTTCCCCATGGACCAGACCTTGTACTAGGTCATCAGAAATGAACCTGGGAGCCTCACAGTGTTTACCCGGTCTCACGGTTTAACCTGGGCCACTTCATTAATATCCTGGGCCCTGCCAAAGACTAACTGACAGAAGGTATGGGGGTGGGACACAGGGGATGGTGGTTCTAAAAAAAATACACAAATGATCCCAATGGGGAGTCAAGGCTGAAAATGACTTTGGTGAACATTGCTCATCAGAATTGCATGTCTGTACGAATCACTTACGGATCCCATTAAAACAGATACTGGGGCCCACACTCAGAGTTTATGACTCTCCAAGTCTGGGATGAAAGTCATTAATTTGCACTTTGAGCGACCACTGAAGTTGCTTCTCCCAGACCTCATTTCCCGCAGCATTAATCTAGAGAAATCAAGGAAGCGCCTGAGTGCCTTACACCCAACCACCCTATCTGAACACAAATACAGCTTGTTCCCAGGGAAGACCACTAACAACTTCTGAAAAGATGACATTCTCTGCTCACCACTTTCAAATTCATCAGGGACTAGAGAAAGCAGTGGGGTCTGAGCAAGACTGTTACGGGGAAACAACATTTATTCATTCATGAAAGAAATGTTTCATGAGGACCTACTGTATGCTCGCAGGTATGTGGGGATGCACTGTGTTCAAGACACTGTGCTAACATCCTCACATTATGAGAGTTGATTGTCATAATCTGCTGGGAACTGGGTATTCTATGTTCATCTTTCCCAGGAGTATGTAGATGTCGGGCTCGCCTTCCTGGGAGTAGAGATGATCTTTTTCTCTTCTCTTTCATTATCACTGATGATAAAGATAAAATCTACCCACCAAATTTTAAGTCTTTTGCTCTCCTTTATCTGAGTCTGAGTATCAAAAATTGTGAATGCCAGATCCATTCACAAAGGTGGCAGAGTTTTCAGGAACTCTGGTCTCTGAGCTGCTCTAAAAAGCATGACCAAAGAATGGGGCAGAGCCCTGGCAGGACTTTTTTTTTTTTGGTTGCTGAAGTGGACATTTTATTTATTTATTTATTTTTGTTTTTGGGGGGTTTTTTGGCCTCACGGCTTGTGGGATCTTAGTTCCCCAACCAGGGATTGAACCCGGGCCCTGGCAGTGAGAGCTCGGAGTCCTAACCACTGGACCGCCAGGGGATTCCCTAAGTGGTCATTTTAAACAGAATGAACTGACGTTCACTATTACGCTCTGCAAGTCTGATTTTGGAAGAGGGACTATATTTTGGGTGGAAATTCTGAAGCAGCAGAGCTGTTCCCACAATGTTAAGCCTCAAGTATGAAATAGGAATCTGTGGCATCAGATGGGCTGCTCTAGAGGTGGGACTGACCAGTGCCTTATGTGTTTGTATTACTCAGGGTGATTCTGTGCAGCCAGTCCCTGATTCCAGTCTGCTCTTGGGTCATATGCATTGTTAGAGGTACTAGATTCAAGTCCTTATGAGTTTCACCTGCATTCCCTGTGTGTGCCTGTGTGAAGGTTTGGGCTAAAGAAGAGGCTAAAAACGCAAGGGGTAACAACACGGGTCAGAGGGAGAACTGGCCTGTGCTACAGACTGTGGTACCAGCTTGCCTGAACTGCGAACTCAGGTGCGCGGGCTCCATTAAAATGGAATTCAAGGCTGGCGATCTTGAGCCCCGGGCTGGTGAAGGGAGGAGGCTGTGACTGGAAGCTTTGGCCCTGGGAGGGGCTGGTGTGTGCCAGAAGTCCTCTGTGCCCTGCTCAGCACGTGGTGGGAGACTCTGCCGGCGCAGGCAGTGTGGTGTTACTATCAAGGGTGCAGGCTGGTCAAGTGAGGGCACAGCTGTGCTGGTGTGTTGTTGGCGTGAGTGAGTGGGGGCAGGGAGAAGCGGGGAGAGACTTCACCCTGAGTCCTCAGGCCACGCTGCACCTGAGCGAGGTGTTTAGGGACTAGACGAGGTGCTAGTGCTGAAAATGAAATGTGGCACTGTGTGTTAAAATGTTAATTTATGAGCATTCCAGTTTTCAAGAGTTCATTTGAGCTGACCTCTATTCAGTTCCAGCAGCCTCAAATCAAAGGTGGTTAGGAGCACTTTATCTGCAGGAACGAGGAGAGGTTTTTCTAGAGAAGACACCAAATGAAAGCAAGGATAATATTTGATTGTATCTTAACCAGTCACCTTGGTTTGGGAAAGCTTCGCTGGCTGTGTGTGATTGGTTGTTCTTAATTTATTTTCTCAGATTAGCGTGCCTTGACTCGATTAGGTTTTGTTTGCTTAGATAGGCTACCAAAGTATGAGAGTCACCTCAGCCTAATGGCCTCCTTGTTTAATTACTTTAACACTGGAAACGCAGTAGGTGGGATATTATACTTTTCATCCATTTGCAAGGTAATTTAGCAATTGTCCACCTAACGTAGAAATGCACAGTCACGTTGGTGCAACAGTTTCATGTCCCAGAACCACCCAGATAAGCCACATGTGTAGAAATCGAAGATCCACATTCTGTGATAGCAGGACAAAAACAGATGTGTCTATGTAAATGCATAACTAGGGAGGGTTTCAGTAAAGGCTTTTTATTCCTAATTACCATGGAATATGATGTCGTGTGTTTGGGAATGCAGGAGATCCATTTCTACTGGTGAGAAAATATCACCTTCATATATCATTAGTTAAGGAAAGCAATTTGATTGACAGAAAGTTTGATTTGACAATATGTATGTCAGTATTGAACCATGTACATAATATTTTAGTGGTTGTGTGTGTGTGGATGTATATTATACAAATTCAAATGTAGTTTGTTACACATGGAAATTGCATAGCAAGGAGGATATATTTGGAACTGATGATGTTACATGGAGATAAAATTTTATGCTTCTGGGGGTGGTTAATTAATGTGCATTTTTGATTTTGTTTAAATATTTTATAATTTCATATTTTATAATGTTTATTATTTTATAATTAAATTTGTTCTTATGTGTAGTAGTTTTCTATCACTGCCGTAACGTATGACCACACGCTTAGAAGTTTAAAAAACATTCTACAGTTCATAAGTTAGAAATCCAGTGGTCTTGGCTGGGCTTTCTGTTTACGGTCTTACAAGGTCAAAAATCAGGGTCTCCTGAGGCATAGGCTCTTATCTGCAGCTTCCAGGGGAGAATCCACTTCCAGGACCATTCAGGTGCTAGGCAGAATCCATTTCCTTCTGGTGGTTTCCATGTGAGCCCTGCATGGTCACACCTTGCATCTGGTGTCCCTAAAGGAGAGAAGAAACACTGTGTCATTGTTCACTCAATTTTTTTTCTCTAATCCTTTAGTGTGTATTCATTTGAAGGGATCATCACAAGTATTTTATGTAAGTAAGGTTATTACCTCAAGGTCTCAAACTAGAGACTGTTCACAATTAGGTTATGATTTGAATGCAAATCATGGAATTAGTGAATAGGAGAAAAAGTTAGTGACCTTTAATCCACCTGCTGCAACTACCATCACCCTCCTCCACCCCTCAACTCCACCGTCCTCTATTCCTCGTTGTGACCTCAGTCTCTCTGCCTCTGTGACCTTTAGATATCTCTAGAACGAATTCTTCCCCTTCTAGGCTTCCTTATTGCTCTCCCATGTCCATCCTGTGCATTTTAGACCTCCATCCCCATGAAACCTGTATCCCCCGGATTCCAGAGCTCTCAGCCCAACCTCCTCCCCTTCTACTGCTCCCAAGCCTTTTATCCTTCGTATCCTCCTTCTCCCTTGCCCTTTATCCTTCTCTCCTTCCAGTGACTTCAGCCCATGTCTCGTGTCCTGTTATGTCTAATGCCCTCAAATGTTCTAGTCGTCAGTTATCTAGTGTCCTTAGTTTTCTCACGACCCTGCACCCATTCCCCCAACCCTATAATTCCTGACTCTGCAATTTCCTCTGCCATTTTTTTGAATAGTTGGAGAAGAATAGGTGTTAACGCTTCTCTAAATGTTTGGTAGAATTCACTTGTGAAGCCATCTGCCTGGACTTTCGTTTGTTGGAAGGTTTTCTGGTTTTTTAATAACTGATTCAATTTCATTACTGGTAATTTGTCTGATTATATTTTCTATTTCTTCCTCATTCAGTCTTGGGAGATTGTACGTTTCTAGGAATTTCTCCATTTCTTCTAGGTTGTCCATTTTATTAGCATATAATTGTTCATGGTAGTCTCATGCTCATTGGTGTTTCTGTGGTGTCAGTGGTACCATCCCCTTTTTTTAAAAAAAAATTAATTAATTTATTTATTTATTTATCTATCTATCTTGGTTGCGTTGGGTCTTCATTGCTGTGCACAGGCTTTCTCTAGTTGCAGTGAGCGGGGGCTACTCTTTGTTGCAGTGCGCGGGCTTCTCATTGTGGTGGCTTCTCGTTGCGGAGCACAGGCTCTAGGCGCACGGGCTTCAGTAGTTGTGGCACAGTGAGCTCTAGAGCGCAGGCTCAGTAGTTGTGGCACACGGGCTTAGTTGCTCCATGGCATGTGGGATCCTCCCAGACCAGGGATCGAACCCATGTCCCGTGCATTGGCAGGCAGATTCTTAATCACTGTGCCACCAGGGAAGCCCTCGTCCCCTTTTTCGTATATGATTCTAACAATTTGGGTCCTCTCTTTTCTTTTTCTTGATGAGTCTTGCTAAATTTTGTTTATCTTTTCAAAGAACCAGCTCTTAGTTTCATTTATCTTTTCTCTTGATTTTTAATCTCTATTTTATTTATTTCTGCTCTAATCTTTTTGATTTTTTAAATTTTATTTTACAATCTTGGAGCTTTGTTCTTCTTTTTCTCACTCCTTTGGGTGTAAGGTTAGGTGGTACATTTGAGATTTTTCTTGTTTCCTGGTAACTTGTATCACTGTAAACTTCCCTTTTAGAACTGCTTTTGCTGTGTCCCGTGGATTTGGATTGTTGTGTTTTCATTTTCATTTGTTTCTAGGTATTTTTAATCTCCTGTTTGATTTCTTCAGTAATCAAAGTCTCACAGCATTTGTAGTCTCACAGCACTGTGTTTGGAAAAGATACTTGATATGACTTCAATTTTCTTAAATTTACTGGGGGTTGTTTTGAGGTCTCGCATGTGATCTACCCTGGAGAAAGTTCCATGTGCAGTTGAAAAGGAAGTGTATTCTGTCGCTTTGGGATGGAATGTGCTATATATATCCATCTGGTCTAATGTGTCATTTAAGGCCAATGTTTCCTTATTGATTTTCTGTCTGGATGACCTGTCCATTGTTATAAGTGGGGTTTTAAAGTTCCCTAATTTTATTGTGTTACTGTCAGTTTCTCCCTTTATGTCAGCTAATATTTGCTTTATGTATTTAGGTGCTCCTACGTTGGGTGCATAAATACTTACAATTGTTATATCTTCTTGGATTGATCCCTTGATCATTATGTAGTGTCCTTCTTTGTCTCTTTTAATAGTCCTTATTTTAAAGTCTAATTTGTCTGGGAGTTCCCTGGTGGTCCAGTGGTTAGGACTTGGCGCTTTCACTGCTGTGACCTGGGTTCAATCCCTGGTTGGGGAACTAATATACCGCAAGCCACGTGGCCAAAGAAAAAAAAAAGCCTCAAAGCACTTAAAAGTTCAAATACACTGGTATGTGGAGCATGAAACACTTATTGGGATATACTGAAAGATGCAAAAAACTAAAAATAGAACTACCATATGACCCAGTGATTCTATTCCTGGGTGTGTATGCAAAAAAAAAAACCCAAAACACTATTTCAAAAAGTTACATGCGGGCTTCCCTGGTGGCGCAGTGGTTGAGAATCTGCCTGCCAATGCAGGAGACACGGGTTCGAGCCCTGGTCTGGGAAGATCCCACATGCCGCGGAGCAACTGGGCCCGTGAGCCACGATTACTGAGCCTGCGCATCTGGAGCCTGTGCTCTGCAACAAGAGAGGCCGTGATAATGAGAGGCCCGTGCACCACGATGAAGAGTGGCCCCCACTCGCCACAACTAGAGAAAGCCCGCGCGCAGCAACGAAGACCCAATGCAGCCAAAAATAAATAAATTAATTAATTTAAAAAAAAAAGTTACATGCACCCCAGTGTTCATAGCAGCACTATTTACAGTTGCCAAGATTGTAACCTAAGTGTCCATCAACAGATGGATAAAGAAGATGTGGTATATATGTACAACACAATACTACTCAACCATGAAAAAATGTGATTTTTGCCATTTGCAGCAACATGGATGGACTTGGAGGGCATTATGCTAAGTGAAATAAGTCAGACAGAAAGGAAAATACTGTATGATATCACTTATGTGGAATCTAAAAAATACAACAAATGAGTGAATACAACAAAGAAGAAACAAACTCACAGATACAGAGAACAAACTAGTGGTGACCAGTGGGGAGGTGGGAGGTACAAACTATTGGGTGTAAGATAGGCTCAGAGATGTATTGTACAACCCGGGGAAAATAGCCAATATTTTATAATAACTGTAAATGGAAAGTAACCTTTAAAAATTGTATAAAAAATTTAAAATTTTTTAAATAAATAAAATTAAAAGATTCAGTATTCTCAAAGAATATTTGAAAAAATGGATATGCTTTTCTCTAATTTTTACCTTAATCAATGCACTTTAAAGATTTGAGAAAGTATAAATATGTAAGGGGGGGGGTGGGTGGAGAGAACAAACTCTGGCACCACAATTTATAACACGCACACATTGACACACAATAAACAAAAAATTCTCATCTGTTGATTCAGTTATAAGGTACTTTATTAACATAGATCACGACTTCCTTTGTGAATCATCAAATATTCATTCATGGCATCATTTTCAAAGGCTCCATTCCCAACACAAAATGATAATCCACCCTCCGTTGCTGCCTTTGGTTTATTTTCAAACAAATCTGTGATGCAAACAACTTCATGCTCTGGATCTTTGGGGGTAGGGAGTCTCAGCTCACCTGAGGACAGGTGGTCATGCCCTGCTCCGGTAGTCCTGTGGGTCAGGTGGGCCCTGAGAGGAGAGGGGGCTAAAGGACCTGAGGACTAAGGGTACCTTTGGGTAGATTTCTACGGGCCACCCCTCACACAACCCTAATCCCACCATGTGATCTCCACCAACCCAGCAGCATCTCCCGTAGGCAACAGCAAGGCCACAGCTATTCCAGGAGGGGCTCAGCCCCTAGGAATCAGGCCCAGGGAACCTGCGCTTCTGAAGTTCTTACCCCAAACCTTCACGCTACTCAGTGGTCTCAGGTGTGCTCTGCCTGATAGCTCTAGCTCAGTGCTACTGGATACGGGTCTGAGGAGTAACATCTACAACAACAAAAAACTTGTTAAAGATGCCATTTTATGAGCCCCACAGGAGAACCATAACTTCAAGTGGGGCCCTGATTCCCCCCAAATTTGTAAGCACTTTAAATCTTAGGAAGAAATGTTTGCTACGTGGCTCCCGTGCAGTTTCCCACTAGTATTACATGGTGAGTATTTAGCAGTAACATCACCTGTGCCCTCCCCACAGAGTCTATCGATCTGCGTGGGAGCATCTGCATTGTTTTAACTCCAGGTGATTCTAAGGTTAGGCCCTGTTTAAGCACGAGGGCTGCTGGGTTCATTGGTGAGCGTTGCTTCCAGTCTTTGGTCCTTTTGCCGTTGGAGAGGCGTCGGTGTCTGCTCTACGTGGGATTGGAAGGGGTAGGGCCGTGTAGCCCACTTACTCTATGCTGTAGCAGAGTTTTTGGGCCTCTGTGTGAGGGGAGAGCACATGTAGACAGGAAAGAAAAACCACACAGTTTGGTCTCCATGCAGGAGCTCATTGTTCCTGAATCTCTCTTTTTCAAAAGGTTGGCATTTCAGCGTTTCAAGGTCCATTTGCCTGTGCGTGTGGTGGGAACAGGTGAAGGAGCTGTGCTGACGCCACAGAAGGTATATTCTCAAGATGCTGATGTGATTTCTCAACATAATACCAACGAGAAAACAACCCAGAGCAGGAGGAAGAAGAGGAGAAAATGGCAGCTTCTCAGGTAAACGTCCTGTCCTGGGTCAGAGGCCGTGTCTGCTTTTCCTCCTGAAATGTCATGGGTTGAGAAACCTGCAAACTTTTCATTTTCTACTTCTGATGTTCCTGCCTAGCAAAGTTGTTTTCAACTACTTGTTTTTTTCCTTCTTATGATAGCTCTTTACAATACTCCTCCCCTGTGTTCCAGAGCCTTTTCCCCATTGTCTGCATCCAGGCTCCCTACAGAGCTTGGAGAATTCTCACCATGAATTAATGACTTTCAACTATTGACATTATTCCCTTTGTGAAAAATCAACATGGGAAGGCATTAATATCCAAAATTCCCTATGGGATAATTTCAGATGTTGAGCTATTAGTGAAGAAGGGGAAAGTGGAAAGATTAATGTACATCTGAATGCAACATCAACTTAGCACAACAGGATTAACACACTTTTAAGTGGGATGGCATTAGTGGTCCAGATAACTCAAAGTCCTGGGGAAAAAAAAAGTAGGAGAGATTTGCTCTCAAATCTCAATATACGTTATTGATAAGAAAGACTATTTAATTACAGTATTAGAGTCAGAGAACATGGGAGGTATATGTGGACTGAAATTTGCATAAAACTGACATTTTTTCATGATAGTTTCAGATTATGGTTTTCTTATGTATTTTCGCCCAGAATACCACAGTAGGGATAATGTGTCTTGTGTGCTTCAGTCACCTGATAATGATTTGTCCCATTACACCTGATGTTCATTGGTTCAGGTGCTTTCTGCAAGATTCCTCTGCTATGAAGTTTATATATTTCTTTTATGTTTAGTAAGGGTTTGGTGTGATTCACTGAGAAATGTGCATAAACCATCATGGTAAATCTGGAAACTCCAATTTCTTCTTAGTTTTCCTTTGCTTGTAGTTTGCTTTGGAAAATGAACATTGTCCCCTTTGTTTATTAAAGATATTGGCTTTTCAGGTGGAGGTTGTAATCAGTCAAGGCTTGTTCTTGTAAGTTTCCATTATACTCTGTGCTCACGCAACAGACATACTCTTCTTTATCACTTCTCTGTATTTTCCAAAAAGTTTACCAGAATATTATTAATGTATGCTCAATTGTGTTAAATTTCTGAAATATAGCTCAACTCAAATGATATTTTCAAAGACATCAAAGATTCAGAACCAATAGCTCTAACTTATTTTATATCATTGTGTGTATGTCTCCCCTAGTGTATTTGTAAAATACAAAGTGCATCATCCACAAATAGATTTATAAGATTTACCCAATTAAAAATAATTATTTCTTCTTTAAAAGTTTGATAGAGAAAAAGTTTGATAGAATTCACCAGTGAAGCCATCTAGTCCTGCTAGTTTCTTGTTGGGAGGTTTTTGAGAACTGATTCAGTCTCCTTAATAGTGATTTGGTCTGTTCAGATTGTTTTATTTCTTCATGATTCAGTCCTTTTATTTTTAATTTTTTAATTTTTTCTTTGGCCTGTTGATTTTTTTAGGATCGTGTTGTTTATTTTTATTTATTTATTTATTTATTTATTTTTTTGGCTGCATTGGGTCTTCGTTGCTGCTCATGGGCTTTCTCTAGTTGCGGTGAGCAGGGGCTACTCTTCCTTGCAGTGCGCAGGCTTCTCATTGCAGTGGCTTCTCTTGTTGCAGAGCACAGGCTCTAGGCACATGGGCTTCAGTAGTTGTGGCGTGCGGGCTCAGTAGTTGTGGTGTGTGGGCTTCAGTAGTTTTTGCACACGGGCTCAGTAGTTGTGGCTCGCAGGCTCTAGAGCACAGGCACGCTAGTTGTGGTGCACGGGCTTAGTTGCTCCGCAGCATGTGGGATCTTCCCAGACCAGGGATCGAACCCGTGTCCCCTGCATGGGCAGGCAGATTCTTAACCACTGCACCACCAGGGAAGTCCCTGGATCGTGTTGTTTAATTTCCACATATTTGTAAACTTTCCAGACTCTGTCCTGTTGTTCATTTCTGCTTTCTTACCATTGAGGTTAAAAAAATACTTAGTATGTAAGTCAAGCAAGTCAGAAAGAGGAAGACAAATACTACATGATATCATTTATATGTGGAATCTAAAATATGACACAAATGATCCTACGTATGAAACAGAATCACGGACATAGAGAATTGACTGGTGGTTGCCAAGGGGGAGGGGTTGGGGGAGGGATGGAGTGGGAGGTTGGGTTTAGCAGATGTAAGCTTTTATATAGAGAATGGATAAACAATAAGATTGAACTGTATAGCACAGAGAACTATATTCAGTATCCTATGATGAACCATGATGGAAAAGAATATTAAAAAGAGCGTGTGTGTGTGTGTGTGTGTGTGTGTATATATATATATATATATATATATATGTATGTCTGTGTGTGTGTGTGTGTGTATATATATATATATATATATATATATAACTGAATCACTAAAAGAAATACTTAGTGATATTGGTCTTCTTAAATTTGCTAAGACTTGTTTAGTGACACATCACATGATCTGTCCTGGAGAATGTTCAATGTGAAGTTGAGAAGAATAGGCTTAAAGTCTATTTTGTATGGTATAACTCTAGCTACCACTGCTTTCTTTTGGTTTCCATTGTATGGAATATCTTGTTCTAAAGCTTCACTTTGAGCCTAATTTGCTGCTGTTGGATGGACTGTTCTGTTTTTGTCCATTAAGTCCATTTGGTCTAATGTATAATTCAAGTTCAGTACTTCCTTATTGATTTAATTTCGGGATGATCTATTCACTGTTGAAAGTTGGGTATTAAAGATCCGTACACTTTTTTTTTGTATTGTCTATTTCTCTCTTCAAATCTGTTAGTATTTGCTTAACACATTAAGGTCTTCCACTGTTGGGTGCATATTTATTTGATTGTTGTCTTCTTGATGAACTGACAACATTATCATTATATAATTACCTTAATTTTTTTCTTTTTAAAAATTTTTTTCCTTCACAGCATGTGGGATCCTAGTTCCCCAACCAGGGATGGAACCCACGTCCCCTGCGTTGGAAGAGTAGAGTCTTAACCACTGGACCGCCAGAGAAGTCCCATTTTTTTTTTCTTGTTGTAGTTTTTGGCTTAAAGTCTATTTTGTATGGTATAACTCTAGCTACCACTGCTTTCTTTTGGTTTCCACTTGTATGGAATATCTTGTTCTAAAGCTTCACTTTGACCCTAATTTGTGTTTTTAACACTGAAGTGAATCGTTGATGGGCAGCATATAGTTTGACCTTATATTTTTTTTCCTAATTTTTATTGGAGTATCGTTGATTTACAATGTTGTGTTAGCTTCAGGTGTACAGCAAAGTGAATCAGTTATACATGTATCAACTTTTTTTTAAGATTCTTTTCCCATATAGGCTGATCTTGTATTTTTATCTAGCCACTGTATGACTTTTGACTAGAGAATTTAATATATTTATGTTTACAGTAATTATTGATAGGTAAGGACTTACCAATGCCATCTTATTGTTTCCTGGATGTTTTGTTGTTTCTTGTTCCCTTTTTCCTCTTTTGCTGCCTTTCTTTGTGAATTTGTGATATTCTGTAGTGGTATGTTATGATTTCCTTCTCTTTATATTTTCTGAATCTAATATAGGTTTTTGCTTTGTGGTTCCATGAGGCTCACGGAAAGCATCTTATAGCTATAACAGTCTCTTTTGTGTTGATAAGCATTTAACTTCCATCACATACAAAAAAATTTACTCTTTTACTCCCCTCCATGAATTTTTGTATATGGTATTACAGTTTACCTCTTTGTATATTGTTTATACATTAAAATTATTATAGCTGCCATTATTTTAATAATCTCATCCTTTACCCTTTATACTAAAGTTAACTGGTTAACACACCACCATATCACACTATTGAAGTATTCTTACCTTAACTATACACTTATAAGTCTACTGTGTATTCTCATATGTTTTCATGGTACTATTTAGTTTCCTTTTATTTTAGCTTGAGGAACTCTTTTGGAATTTGTTCTAAGACAGATCTAGTGATGATGAACTCCCTCAGCTTTTGTATTTTGAAAAGACTTTTTAATCTCTCTTTTTTTTTAATTAATTAATTAATTAATTAATTTTTGGCTGTGTTGGGTCTTCGTTTCTGTGTGAGGGCTTTCTCTAGTTGCAGCAAGGGGGGCCACTCTTCATCGCGGTGCGCGGGCCTCTCACTATCGTGGCCTGTCTTGTTGCGGAGCACAGGCTCCAGACATGCAGGCTCAGTAGTTGTGGCTCACGGGCCTAGTTGCTCCGCGGCATGTGGGATCTTCTCAGACCAGGACTCGAACCCATGTCCCCTGCATTAACAGGCAGATTCTCAACCACTGCGCCACCAGGGAAGCCCTAATCTCTTCTTTTAAGAAGGATAATTACAGTGGATAGGATATGCTTGGTTGGCAGGTTTTTTTGTTTGGGTTTTTTTTTTTTTTTGAGCAATTTGAATATATCATCCCATTCTCTCCTGGCCTGTGAGGTTTCTGCTGAGAAATCAACTTTTAATCTTATGAGGATTCTCTTGTAACTTATAACCTTATCTCCTCTTGATGCTTTTAAAATTCTTTGTTTTTGATAGTTGACAGTTTTACTATAATGTGTTGGAGAAGAATTTTTTTTTGAGTTAAGTTTGTTTGGTGCCCTATGGGCTTCATGAACTTGGATATCTAAATCTCTCCCAAGACTTGGAAAGTTCTTGGCCACTATTTATTTAAATAAGCCTTCTGTCTGTATCTTTTCCTTCTAAGATTCCATAATTCACAGAATGTTTCTTTTGATGGTATCTATAGATCACATAGTCATTCTTCACTCTTTTTATCTTTGTTCTCCTCTGAATGGGTATTTTCAACTTACTGTCTTCTAACTCACAGAAAATATTGTCTGCTTGATCTGTTTTGATATTGATGATGCTTATTGCATTTCTTTTTTCTTGTAATATATTTAACATATAATATTATTTGAATTTAAGGTGTACAGCATGGTGATTTGATACATTTACATATTATAGTATGATTGCCATTGTAGCAGTAGTTATCACCTCTGTCATGTCACATAATCATTATTTCTTTATTGGGGTTGGAAAAATTAAGATCTAGTCTCTAAGTAAGTTTGATTATAATACAACACCATTGTCTGTATTCACTGTAATGTGCATCAGATCTTTAGAGACTGTTTACTGTTAGTTAAAAGTCTGTACCCTTAAACAACATCTCTCCTGTTCCCCACACCACAGCCCCCGGTAACCAACGTTCTATGAGTTTTGGCATTTTTTGTTTGGATTTTACATATAAATGATATCACATAATATTTGTCTTTCTCTTTTTGACTTAGCATAATTTAGTCAAGGTACATCAGTGTTGAAAATGGTAGAATTTCCTTCTTTCTAATGGCTGAATAATATTCATTGTTTGTATGTATATATAGATACAGATATCGCATCTTTCTTATCCATTCGCCTGTTGGTAGGAACTTAGGTTGAGTCCATATCTTAACTATTGTGGATAATGCTGCTGTAAATATGGGGGTGCATATATCTTTTCAAGTTAGTGCCTTTATTTTCTTTGGGTAAATACCCCAAAGTGGAATTGCTGGATCATATAATAGATCTATTTTTACTTTTTTGAGAAACCTTCATATTGTTTTCCACAGTAGCTGCAAAAATTATATCCCCACTAACAGTTCACGTGTTCCTTTTTGTCTACATCCTCACCAATGCTTATCTCTTGTCTTTTTGATGATAGCCATTCTAACAGTTGTGAGATGATACTTATTGTGGTTTTGATTTGCATTGTACTGATGATTAGTCATGTTGAGCACATTTTCATATGCCTATTGGCCATCTGTATGTCTTTTACAGAAAAAAAAGTCTATTTCCTTTATCCATCTATACATTGGATTGTTTGGTTTCTTGTGGCATTTTATGAGGTTTTTTTTTTTTTTGGATTGAGTTATTTTTGGCTGCACTGGGTCTTCGTTGCTGCGTGAGGGCTTTCTGTAGTTGCAGCAAGCAGGGGGTTACTCTTCGTTGCAGTGCGCGGGCTTCTCATTGTGGTGTCTTCTCTTGTTGCGGAGCACGGGCTCTAGGCATGTGGGCTTCAGTAGTTGCAACACGCAGACTCAGTAGCTGTGGCTCGCGGGCTCTAGAGCACAGGCTCAGTAGTTGTGGCGCACGGGCTTAGTTGCTCTGTGGCATGTGGGATCTTCCTGGACCAGGGCTCGAACCCGTGTCCCCTGCATTGGCAGGCAGATTCTTAACCACTGTGCCACCAGGGAAGCCGTATGAGTTTTTTTAAATGTATTTTGATTGTATGTCCCTTACTGAATATATGGTTTGCATTTTTTCCCATTTGGTAGGTTGACTTTTCATTTTGTTGATTGTTTATTTTGTTGTACAGAAGCTTCTAAGTTTGATTTATTCTCAGTTGTTGACTTTTTGCTTTTGTTTTTTGTGCTTTTAGTGTCATATCCAAAAAAATAATCATCAAAACCAATGTGGAGGGTATCCCTGGTGGTGCAGTTGTTAAGAATCCATGGTTGTTCGTGGCTACCTTGTCAAAAATTAGTTAGCCTTATATGTAGGGTTTTAATTCTGGGCTCACTATTCTGTCCCATTGGTCTGGGTGTGTATTTTGATGCCAGCACCATACTGTTTTAATTAATATAGACTATAGTAGAGTTTGAATTAGGAACTGTGATGTCTCTGATTTTGTTCTTCTTTCTCAGGATTGTTTTGGCTATTTGGTTCTTTTCTGGTTCCATAGAAAGTTTAGAATTGATTTTTCTGTTTCTGTGGAGAATGCCATTGGATTTTTGAGAGAGATTTCTTTGAATCTATAGATGGTGGGCATTGAGTTTAGGACTTTTTAATCTTAGAAATTTCTCCAATCTGTGAACATAGAATATCTTCCCATTTGTTGGTGTCTTCAGTTTATTTTATTAATGTCTTATAGTGTTCAATGTAGAGACTTTTCACCAACTTTGTTAAATTTATTCCTAAGTATCTTATTATTTTTGATGCTGTTGTAAATTAGATTATTTTTTCAGATGTTTTACTACTTGTACATAGAAATATAACTGATGATGTATGTTGATTTTATATACTGCAATTTTACCTATTTTGTTGATTAGTTACAACTTTTGGGGATTTCTTGGGATTTTTATATACAAAATCATACCATCTTCAAATAATGACAATTTTACTTCTTTCTTCCTGATTTGGATGCCTTTCTTTGTCTTGCCTAATTGCTCCAGCTAATACTTCCAGTACTATATTGAATAAGAGTGATGAAGTGATAGCTTTTGCCTTTTTACCATCAAGTATGATGTTAGCTGGGTTTGTTACATATGGCCTTAACTGTGTGGAGGTATGTTTCACCCATACTCAATCTGTTCAGAATTTTTAATCATAAAAGAATTGCATTTTATCCAGTGCTTTTTTTTTTGCATCTATTGAAATTATCATGTGGTTTTTATTTTGACTCTATTAATCTGGTGTATCCCACATATTTGTGTATGTTGAGCCATTCTTACATCCCAGTGATAAATCCCACTTGGTCCCAGTGTATAATACTTTTAATGTATTGTTGAATTTGATTTGCTAATATTTTGTTCAGCATTTTTGCATCTATATTAATCAGTTTTATTGGCCTCTAGTTTTCTTTTCTTGTAGAGTCTTTATCTGGCTTTGGTGTCAGGGAAATGCTGGCCTTGTAGAACTAGTTTGAAAGTATTCCTTTCTCTTCAATTTTTTGGAAGAGTTTGAGAATTATTGGTGTTAATTCTTCTTCATGGGTTTGGTAGAATTCACCAATAAAGTCACCTCGTCCTTGAGTTTTCTGTGTTGGGAGTTTTTTGATTACTGATTCAATCCCTTGTTATTGGTCTGTTCAGATTTTCTATTTCTTCCTGATTTGGTCTTTGTAGGAAGTAAGTTTCTAGAAATTATCAGTTTCTTCCTGAGTATCTAATTTGTTGGCATATAATTGTTCACAGTGGTCTCTTATGATCTATATATTTCTGTAGTATCAGTTGTAGTGTCTCCTCTTTCATTTCTAATTTTATTTGTCTTCTATTTTCCTAGTATAGCTAAAAGTTTGTGAATTTTTTGAAAATCCAGCTTTTAGTTTGTTGCTCTTTTCTATTATTTTCTTGTATATGTTTTATTTATTTCCACTCTAGTGTTTATTATATCCTTCCCTCTGCCAACTTTGGAATAAATTTCTTTTTTTTTTTCTAGTTCCTTGAGGTGTAGAGTTAGATTGTTTGAGAGCTTTCTAATTTTTTGTGCTGTGCACTTATCGCTATAAACTTTCCTCTCTGAACTGCTTTTGCAACATCCCATAGGTTTTGGTATGTTGTGTTTCCATTTTCATTTGTTTTGAGATGCAAGGACTTATTATTGCCATCTTATTAATTGCTTTCTGATTGTTTTGTATTTCCATTGTTTCTTTTTCCCCTCTGTGTCTGTCTACGTTTTTAAATTGGTGGTTTACCATGTTGGTATGCTCTATTTCCTTTCTTAATGTTTGTGATTCTCCTAAAGATTTTTGCTTTGTGGTTACCATGAGGCATATATAAAACATCTCATCTTTAAAACAGTCCATTTTATGCTGATAGAAACTTATCTTTGTATGCCTATAAATGTTCCATTCTTTTTTTTTGAATGTTTGAATTTTATTTATTTTTTTATACAGCAGGTTCTTATTGTCATCCATTTTATACACATCAGTGTATACATGTCAATCCCAATCTCCCAATTCATCACACCACCTCTCCCACCCCCTGCCACTTTTCCCCCTTGGTGTCCATACATTTGTTCTCTACCTCTCTGTCTCAATTTCTGCCCTGCAAACCAGTTCATCTGTACCATTTTTCTAGGTTCCACATATATGTGTTAATATATGATATTTGTTTTTCTCTTTCTGACTTACTTCACTCTGTATGACAGTCTCTAGATCCATCCACGTCTCTACAAATGACCCAATTTCATTCCTTTTTATGGCTGAGTAATATTCCATTGTATATATGTACCACAACTTCTTTATCCATTTGTCTGTCGATGGGCATTTAGGTTGCTTCCATGACCTGGCTATTGTAAATAGTGCTGCAATGAATATTGGGGTGCATGTGTCTTTTTGAATTATGGTTTTCTCTGGGTATATGCCCAGTAGTGGGATTGCTGGGTCATATGGTAAATCTATTTGTAGTTTTTTAAGGAACCTCCATACTGTTCTCCATAGTGGTGGTATCAATTTACATTCCCACCAACAGTGTAAGAGGCTTCCCTTTTCTCCACACCCTCTCCAGCATTTTGTTGTTTATAGATTTTCTGATGATGCCCATTATAACTGGTGTGAGGTGATACCTCATTGTAGTTTTGATTTGCATTTCTCTAATAATTAGTGATGTTGAGCAGCTTTTCAGGTGCCTCTTGGCCATCTGTATGTCTTCTTTGGAGAAATGTCTATTTAGGTCTTCTGCCCATTTTTGGATTGGGTTGTTTGTTTTTTTAATATTGAGCTGCATGAGCTGTGTATATATTTTGGAGATTAATCGTTTGTCCGTTGATTCATTTGCAAATATTTTCTCCCATTTTGAGGGTTGTCTTTTTGTCTTGTTCTTTGCTGTGCAAAAGCTTTTAAGCTTCATTAGGTCCCATCTGTTTATTTTTGTTTTTATTTCCATTACTCTAGGAGGTGGATCAAAAAAGATCTTGCTGTGATTTATGTCAAAGAGTGTTCTTCCTATGTGTTCCTCTAAGAGTTTTATAGTGTCCAGTCTTACATTTAGGTCTCTAATCCATTTTGAGTTTATTTTTGTGTATGGTGTTAGGGAGTGTTCTAATTTCATTCTTTTACATGTAGCTGTCCAGTTTTCCCAGCACCACTTATTGAAGAGACTGTCTTTTCTCCATTGTATATCTTTGCCTCCTTTGTCATAGATTAGTTGACCATAGGTGTGTGGGTTTATCTCTGGGCTTTCTATCTTGTTGCATTGATCTATGTTTCTGTTTTTGTGCCAGTACCATATTGTCTTGATTACTGCAGCTTTGTAGTATAATCTGAAGTCAGGGAGTCTGATTCCTCCAGCTCCATTTATTTCCCTCAAGACTGCTTTGGCTATTCGGGGTCTTTTGTGTCTCCATACAAATTTTAAGATTTTTTTGTTCTAGTTCTGTAAAAAATGCCATTGGTAATTTGATAGGGATTGCATTGAATCTGTAGATTGCTTTGGGTAGTATAGTCATTTTCACAATATTGATTCTTCCAATCCAAGAACATGGTATATCTCTCCACCTGTTGGTATCATCTTTAATTTCTTTCATCAGTGTCTTTATAGTTTTCTGCATACAGGTCTTTTGTCTCCCTAGGTAGGTTTATTCCTAGGTATTTTATTCTTTTTGTTGCAATGGTAAATGGGAGTGTTTCCTTAATTTCTTTCAGATTTTTCATCATTAGTGTATAGGAATGCAAGAGATTTCTGTGCCTTAATTTTGTATACTGCATCTTTACCAAATTCATTGATTAGCTCTAGTAGTTTTCTGGTGGCATTTTTAGGATTCTCTATGTATAGTATCATGTCATCTGCAAACAGTGACAGTTTTACTTCTTCTTTTCCAATTTGTATTCCTTTTATTTCTTTTTCTTCTTTGATTGCTGTGGCTAGGACTTCCAAAACTATGTTGAATAATAGTGGTGAGAGTGGACATCCTTGTCTTGTCCCTGATCTTAGAGGAAATGCTTTCAGTTTTTCACCATTGAGAATGATGTTTGCTGTGGGTTTGTCATATATGGCCTTTATTATGTTGAGGTAGGTTCCCTCTGTGCCCACTTTCTGGAGAGTTTTTATCATAAATGGATATTGAATTTTGTCAAAAGCTTTTTCTGCATCTATTGAGGTGAACATATGGTGTTTATTCTTCAGTTTGTTAATATGGTATATCACATTGATTTGCGTATACTGAAGAATCCTTGCATCCCTGGGATAAATCCCACTTGATCATGGTGTATGATCCTTTTAATGTGTTGTTAGATTCTGTTTGCTAGTATTTTGTTGAGGATTTTTACATCTATATTCATCAGTGATATTGGTCTGTAATTTTCTTTTTTTGTAGTATCTTTGTCTGGTTTTGGTATCAGGGTGATGGTGACCTCATAGAATGAGTTTGGGAGTGTTCCTTCCTCTGCAGTTTTTTGGAAGAGTTTGAGAAGGATGGGTGTTAGCTCTTCTCTAAATGTTTGATAGAATTCACCTGTGAAGCCATCTGGTCCTGGACTTTTGTTTGTTGGAAGATTTTTAATCACAGTTTCAATTTCATGACTTGTGATTGGTCTGTTTATATTTTCTATTTCTTCCTGGTTCAGTCTTGGAAGGTTATACGTTTCTAAAAATTTGTCCATTTCTTCCAGGTTGTCCATTTTATTGGCATAGAGTTGCTTGTAGTAGTCTCTTAGGATGCTTTGTATTTCTGTGGTGTCTGTTGTAACTTCTCCTTTTTCATGTCTCATTTTATTGATTTGAGTCCTCTC
Source organism: Balaenoptera physalus (assembly GCF_965194825.1). Taxonomy (NCBI): domain Eukaryota; kingdom Metazoa; phylum Chordata; class Mammalia; order Artiodactyla; family Balaenopteridae; genus Balaenoptera; species Balaenoptera physalus. The sequence continues at coordinate 63,123,883 of NC_138896.1, read as the reverse complement.
CCTCTTTTTCTTGATGAGTCTGGCTAATGGTTTATCAATTTTGTTTATCTTCTCAAAGAACCAGCTTTTAGTTTTATTGATCTTTGCTGTTGTTTACTTTGTTTCTATTTCATTTATTTCTGCTGTGATCTTTATGATTTCTTTCCTTCTGCTAACTTTGTGTTTCGTTTGTTCTTCTTTCTCTAGTTCCTTTAGGTGTAAGGTTAGATTGTTTATTTGAGATTTTTCTTGTTTCTTGAGGTAGGCTTGTATAGCTATGAACGTCCCTCTTAGAACTGCTTTTGCCACATTCCATAGGTTTTGGATTGTCATGGTGTCATTGTCATTTGTCTCTAGGTATTTTTTTATTTCCTCTTTGATTTCTTCAGTGATCTCTTGGTTATTTAGTAACATACTGTTTAACCTCCATGTGTTTGTGTTTTTTACATTTTTTTCCCTGTAATTGATTTCTAATCTCATAGTGTTGTGGTCAGAAAAGATGCTTGATATGATTTCAATTTTCTTAAATTTACTGAGGCTTGATTTGTGACCCAAGATGTGATCTATCCTGGAGAATGTTCCGTGTGCACTTGAGAAGAAAGTGTAATCTGCTGTTTGGCGATGGAATGTCCTATAAATATCAATTAAATCTATCTGGTGTATTGTGTTATTTAACACTTGTGTTTCCTTACTAATTTTCTGTTTGGATGATCTGTCCATTGGTGTAAGTGAGGTGTTAAAGTCCCCCACTATTATTGTGTTACTGTTGATTTCCTCTTTTATAGCTGTTAGCAGTTGCCTTATGTATTGAGGTGCTCCTATGTTGGGTGCATATATATTTATAATTGTTATATCTTCTTCTTGGATTGATCCCTTGATCATTATGTAGTGTCTTTCCTTGTCTCTTGTAACATTCTTTACTTTAAAGTCTATTTTATCTGATATGAGTATTGCTACTCCAGCTTTCTTTTGATTTCCATTTGCATGGAATATCTTTTTCCATCCCCTCACTTTCAGTCTGTATGTGTCCCTAGGTCTGAAGTGGGTCTCTTGTAGACAGCATATATATGGGTCTTGTTTTTGTATCCATTCAGCAAGCCTGTGTCTTTTGTTTGCAGCATTTAATCCATTCACGTTTAAGGTAATTATCGATATGTATGTTCCTATGACCATTTTCTTAATTGTTTTGGGTTTGTTTTTGTAGGTCCTTTTCTTCTCTTGTGTTTCCCACTTAGAGAAGTTCCTTTAGCATTTGTTGTAGAGCTGGTTTGGTGGTGGTGAATTCTCTTAGCTTTTGCTTGTCTGTAAAGCTTTTGATTTCTCCATCGAATCTGAATGAGATCCTTGCTGGGTAGAGTAATCTTGGTTGTAGGTTCTTCCCTTTCATCACTTTAAGTATATCATGCCACTCCCTTCTGGCTTGTAGAGTTTCTGCTGAGAAATCAGCTGTTAACCTTATGGGAATTCCCTTGTATGTTATTTTTCATTTTTCCCTTGCTGCTTTCAATAATTTTTCTTTGTCTTTAATTTTTGCCAATTTGATTAGTATGTGTCTTGGCGTATTTCTCCTTGGGTTTATCCTGTATGGGACTCTGCACTTCCTGGACTTGGGTGGCTATTTCCTTTCCTATGTTAGGGAAGTTTTCAACTATAATCTCTTCAAATATTTTCTCTGGTCCTTTCTCTCTCTCTTCTCCTTCTGGGACCCCTATAATGCGAATGTTGTTGCATTTAATGTTGTTCCAGAGGTCTCTTAGGCTGTTTTCATTTCTTTTCATTCTTTTTTCTTTATTCTGTTCCACAGCAGTGAATTCCACCATTCTGTCTTCCAGGTCACTTATCCGTTCTTCTGCCTCAGTTATTGTGCTATTGATTCCTTCTAGTGTAGTTTTCATTTCAGTTATTGTACTGTTCATCTCTGTTTGTTTGTTCTTTAATTCTTCTAGGTCTTTGTTAAACATTTCTTGCACCTTCTCCATCTTTGCCTCCATTCTTTTTCCGAGGTCCTGGATCATCTTCAGTATCATTATTCTGAATTCTTTTTCTGGAAGGTTGCCTATCTCCACTTCTTTTAGTTGTTTTTCTGGGGTTTTATCTTGTTCCTTCATCTGGTACATAGCCCTCTGCCTTTTCATCTTGTCTATCTTTCTGTGAATGTGGTTTTTGTTCCACAGGCTGCAGGATTGTAGTTCTTCTTTCTTCTGCTGTCTGAGACCTAGGAATTCTTTTCTAACCTCTCACATGTGAGGATTCGATGATTGTTAAGTGCTTGAATTCATGAAAGACAGAGACTTGAAGGCCAGACTAAGCAGTCTGGACTTTATTCCCTGCTAGTGTTGGAGGGTCTCCTGCAGAGGTGGGGGTGGCCGTCGCTCACCGTGGGGACAAGGACACTGGCAGCAGAAGTTCTGGGAAGTACTCCTTGGTGTGAGCCCTCCCAGAGTCCAAATGTTCCATTCTTTTATTCTTCTCTTTTTATATTTTTATGTCACAATATACTTCATTTTATCCACATATTTGTTAAAATGCTATTGTAGCTATAGATTTTTTTCATTTATTTCAGCTCCAGAACGTTTTTTGGTTCTTTTTTACAATTTTTGTCCATTGTATTTTTCTTTTCTTCATGTTTTTTTCTGATTTCATTGAATTGTCTTTTTTTCTTTCGTTATAGCTCACTGAGGTTTCTTATAACAGTATTTTAAAATTATTTATTAGGTAGATTGCAGATAGTTCTAAGTCTTTGGGATTGGTAACTGGCAGACTTTTGCAATCCTTTAGTAGTGTTAGATTACTCTGATTTTTTTTTTTAATGTTCCTGGGGTTTTGTGCTGCTTTCAATTCTGAAGTAGCAGGCACCTGCTCCAGCATTTACTACCTGTTTTCAGGAGAGAAACACCTTCTGTCAGCCCTGTAGAATTAGAGATTCTGAGGCTTTCTCAGACCTTTATGGATAAACCTGTTTCATGCTTCTTATCACATCTTTTGGCAGAATTCGTGAGCTTATGTGCCATCTTTTGATCTTGCAACACAATATGCTGGGTGCTGACAGCCCCTCTTTTCTTCTCCTAAGGGTGGTGCTAATGCAGAAATTTATGGTCTGTCTCTGGCCTGCAGATGTGAGCCAACTTTCTGTGTGTGTTCTCAAGCTGTCTGCCAAAGCTTGCCCTCAGTGCCTTGGTTGGGAGCACACATGGTGAACTGACCACAGCGTGAGGGTTTGTGTTGGTGAGGTGTGCAGAGCACCAAGGGTGCCCATTGGCCAGTTGGGAGGATCTATGGGTGAGGCATCCCTACTGGCTCATGGATGGGCTTTTTCTTTTTTTTTTTTTTAACATTTATTTATTTATCTATCTATCTATCTGCCCTGGGTCTTAGTTGCGGCACACAGATCTTCATTGCAGCATGCGGGATCTTTTTAGTTGCAGCATGCGGGATATTTTTAATTGCGGCATGTGGCATCTTTAGTTGCAGCATGTGGGATCTAGTTCCCTGGCGAGGGATAGAACCCGGGCCCCCTGCATTGGGAGCGCTCTTAGTCACTGGACCACCAGGGAAGACCAGTGGATGGGCTTCTTGATGGACTCTGGAATACAGCTAGCAGAATCTGCCCCACATTAATGCCTTACCAGAATCCTATCTGCTACCTCTTCCCAACCCCCAGTCATGCAACTAACTCATAATTCAGCACTCTGGATGGGGCAAGAAAACAACAGGCCTTTTGGGCAGCATCTCACACAGTTGGAGAAGCTACATGCTCACTCACATGCTTTCACTTGCCCCTGCAGGAGAAATCATGGGCCAGGAAGATATCTCTTGGCCCTAAATTGTGCAATCTTGGGGGAGGCGTGATGTTGGTAAAGTGAAACTATTCCCTTTACTTTGTCCAATGCATCCAAACTCATACTTTTTTTTTTTTTTTGCTCCAACATTGTGCTAGTACTTCTCTACTAGAAACCTGGATATCCACAAAGGCTCTTTTGTTCATGAGTGATGGCTTAAAATAGTATTTTCCAGGTGCCCCTGGACTCTAGCCAAGAGGAGCCAGTTAACAGATGACTGCAAAGTCCAGAGCTGGGACTGAGGTCTCTGTGCCTATTACCCTGTTCACGGGTGGGTGAGACTCCTCCTGGACCCCTTGGTGTGTGGTGCTGGAACCCACAGCTCCCACAAAGACACTTTTGTCTGTGAATGAAGCCAAGTTGTTGAAGGGGGTCACGAGGAGGCACATCTTATTCAACCGTAATGCTCATGGAACTCGTCACTGGAATATATTCAAGTCAAATTGAGTAACTCAACCTGAGCTTCCTTTACTTTGCTTTTATATTTTCATTGGTCTTGAGGCCTCAACCAGGAGTCTTCCTCATTAAGGGAAGAAGTCCTAGAGAGAGAGAGAGAGAGAGAGAGAGAGAGAGAGAGAGAGAGAGAGAGAGAGAGAGAGAAGCTTCCATGAGACAGATTCTCATGGGGAAAAATGATTAGGTTCTTTGCCCCTCCTAGTAGAATCCCATTCTCTATAAAACCACCCACACTTTCTTGACCCAGGTCAGAGTTTCTTCCCACACTGGAAAAAGACCAGAACAAGTCAGGGAACTGTTACCTCTTCATCTATAGGAGTTCTCAGACTTTGCCTCACATCATTATTACTCGGAAAACATTTAAAAATTCCCATCCCCAGGACTTAGAAGCATTTAGTAAATTAGTATTTCTAGGCATCAGTATTTTAAAAATATCACCATGTTATTCAAATTTGCTGTCAAATTGAGAATAAGTACACTTTCCCTACTTAGTAAAAAAAAAAAAAAAAATGTGCATGTGAGTCACCTGAAACTATTGTTAAAAGGCAGTTTCTGTTTCAGAGCCCTGGGTTATGGCTAAAAGTCAGAAATCTGAACACAATTCAGGGACACAGACTACAGTACACTGAGACTACTAAGGGCCTCTTTTACACCGAAGTAAATAAAACTTGGTGACAAAATAACAAAACACAAAACCTTATAAGAGATGACTGGAAGTGAAAATATCTGTACTATATATCACATTGGGAGGATCTCATTACCATGAAGAAACTAACCAAATATAATTTCCAGTGATTTTTAAAAAATTTTTATTTATTTATTTATGGCTGTGTTGAGTCTTCGTTTCTGTGCGAGGGCTTTCTCTAGTTGCGGCAAGTGGGGGCCACTCTTCATCGCGGTGCGCGGGCCTCTCATTGTCGCAGCCTCTTGTTGCAGAGCACAGGCTCCAGACGCGCAGGCTCAGTAGTTGTGGCTCACGGGCCCAGCTGCTCCGCGGCATGTGGGATCTTCCCAGACCAGGGCTCGAACCCGTGTCCCCTGCATTGGCAGGCAGATTCTCAACCACTGTGCCACCAGGGAAGCCCCCAGTGATTTTTAATAACCAAAATTTATAAGATGAAGAAAATATCCTCCATTATGGTTTTCAGTAGCACTCTTTCAGAGATAAAAATTCTAGTTTCAGGAAAGGCTCAGCTTAAAAAACATAGGTGTCTGTTTTATCCAGAGTTTCCCAAATTCCAGTTACCTGCACACTGAATACAAATAAGTGTTAATCAGTTGCCTCCTACTGGCATTATAGCTTAATATTTTCCAGTGTGTTGACTCAGTTTCTTATTAACTATTATTTTCCTTTATTTTTCTTTCAGTTTTATTGAGATACAATTTCTACATACAGTACTGTAGAAATTGGAGGTGCACAGCATAATGACTTGACATATATTGTAAAAGGATTAGCAAACAACAATTTTTCTAATTTACTAAATACTTTATATGACAGTTTGGTAACTTTCATTTAAAACATAAGGTAAATTTACATCATTCGTAACATTACATGAAATGGGCTGTGAAACTCTCAATAGTATTCGGTGTTCTGAAATTTGTACATAAAGCACACCTGGGGAAGTGCTAATTCATGAGACAAATTCTGCTCTGCTCTTCTTTCTTTTACTGCAGTAGTCCCCTGCAAGACATGTTAGCCTGGAGGCTGAGTCTTCTGTGCCTTGGGGTGGGGCGGACCACTTTCCTCAGAGGAGGAGACCAGAAGGTCCTCATGGAGAACATGGACTGGGACATGGGTTAGGATCACCCAGATTCCTCTAAGATGTGAAACATCTGACTTGTAGGAGCAGGCTTCTCAGGAGGATGAAATGAAAGCTGTTCTGAACCTGGAGTCCTTCCCCCATCCCTTGTCCCATCATGAAGACAATTCTGGGGGGTTGGTCTGGAATGTGCACAGATGGTGGGGGTTGGGGGACAGTGCAGGCCTGGATTGGGCTCAGGTGAGGCAAGTTGGGTAGAGGCTGGGAGTCAATGCTTAGCACTGGGGCAGGTGGCCTTATGGTCATTAGATGTGCCTGTGTGTATCCAAGTCCAGTTGTACTGGGAAGAGGATGAAGACTATGGACAATTCCACAGATCAGGTCTCTGAGTATCCTCAGAGGAAAATAAGGACCCAAGTCTTACTTTTTTGGGGAGAGGGGGAGGGGAGGTTCTAGCAAAACTGGATGGAGACCTGGGAATGTCTCTTGCCTGGGGCCTGAGTTTGGAGTCCTGGTCACATTTATGTTTGACAGGCTCTGGTCCACACACTGAGTCTACTTCAGGACACTTGAGTTGTGCCTTGTGGTTGATGACATAGTCCAGACCAAATGTCTTGGTGGCAAGCTGGGGACATCACAAGAGAAGATCCAGGCCTGTTGTCTGTCACCTTGGCAATGATGTTTGAGCACTGACCAATGTGCTTGGGTGCAGGTTGTGAGGTAATAATGACACCCTCATCCTGTCCTTTATCTGGTCCATAAGTTGAGAGCAAAGAGCTCAGTACAGAGTTCTTGATGTAAGGCTGTTCAAGGCAGATGGCCCTCATATCAGGTGTCTTGAGTGGTGGATGACCTGTGAAAACGAGTTCCTTGACAAATTTTTTAGTGACTGTGTGGACAGTAATTGGCTTGGAAGGATGCTGTGGGAGAAGACACCACAAATATAAAGTATATTTGAATTGCCTCTCAAGACAAAAAATAGAAGTGACCAAATAAAAATATTTGGAACCTATGAAATTAAATTTCACTGAAAAAGAAATAAAAACGATCATTTTACATATGAAGAGGCACCCAACCTCAAAGAGATGGTTGGGGAAAATACATTACAATGCCAATGTAACGTTTTTTTCCCCATTATATTGGAAACTTAAACTGCCTTTGTAGCGTCTCTTGTCAATATCAGTGGAAACAAGCCCTCTGATACACTCGTGCAGGGAGTATACATGACTAATGTCCTTTTAAAGGCAGTTTGTCCCCTCTTTTGCTTCTTTAGGTTCTGGGCTTTAGGGGTGCTGTGGGGCTGATGTTTGTGTGATGACCTTGATATATGCTGTGTCCTTGGGCCTCTAGTCAGTGTTCTTCAGGCACTGATCATTTGATTTCCTGTGGCAGAAGAAAAAGGGCAAAAAAATCACACAGAGATTGAATCAAGATGGTGGAATAGAAGGACGTGGAGTTCACCTTGTCCTGCAAATACTGAATACATCAAAAATACATCTACATGTGGGACAATCCTCACACAATACCTACTGAACACTAGCAGAAGATCTCAGACATCCAGAAGTGCAAGAAAGATCTCCACATAATGAGATAGGATAAAAGAAAAAAAAAGGAAGAAAACAGGACAGGACCTGCACCCCTGGGAGGGAGCTGTGAAAGAGGAAATGTTCCCTCACCCTGGGAAGCCCCTTCACTGGTGCAGAGATCAGCTGGGACAGAAAGGGAGCTGCAGAGACTTGGAGGAGGGTGCAGCAGCCAGTTTGCAGCAGACAAAACAGAGACCTGCACAAAGGATCTGTGCTACTTTGTGCAGTTCTCAGCCCAAGATGCATGCCTGCTGGTATGTGCGGGGGCTGGGTGCTGAAACTTGGGCTTCAGAGGACAGACCAGGGGAGAGGACTGGGGTTGGCTGCACGGAGACAGCCTGAAGGGGCTGGAGTATAGTATGTGCCCAAGCGGGGGTGTGCGCGGAAGAAGCCCAGGACAGCCACAGAAGCGAAGCACCATTGTTGAGGGGCAGGTGAAGGGAGGTGCAGGACCACCATAGCAGCCTCCTTCTTGGTGCCACCTCTATGAGCTCTGGGAGCGCACAGGTGCCAGCAAGTTGCCCACCCTTCTAGGCGGGGCTGAAATCAGATCTGATCCCCAGGGACTGCATGACATAGGAAGCAGGCCTGAAACCTAAGCCCTCTCCCCATGGCTGTGCGATCTGCGGCTTTATGTCACTGCCACTGGAGTACAGTTGATTTACAATATTACATTAGTCTCAGGGGTACAACATATTGATTTAATATTTTTATAGATTATGCTCCACTTAAAGTTATGGCAAAATAATGGCTGTATTTTCCTGTGTTGTACAATATATCCTTGTTTGTTTATTTTCTACATAGGGGTATTGGATTAAGAGAAACAAACTACTATCTTTCCCTCCCTGCTTCCCTCTCCCCACCAGTAACCACTATTTGTTCTCTGTGAGTCTATTGCTGTTTTGTTACATACATTCCTTTCTTGTATTTTTTAGATTCCACATGTAAGTGAGAACATAGAGTGTTTTTCTTTCTCTAACTTATTTCACTAAGGTATTATATAATACATTCTAGGTCCATCCATGTTGCTGCAACTGGCAGAATTTAATTCTTTTTTAATGGCTGAGTAATAGTCTATTGTGTATACACACCACATCATCTTTATACATCTTCTAATCCAAGAGCATGGGATTATCTTTCCATTCCTTTGAATCCTCTTTAATGTTCTTTATTAATGTTTTATAGTTCTCAGCATATAAGTCTTTCACCTCCTTGGTCAGGTTTATTCCTAGGTTTTGTGGGGGTTTTTTTGGTGCGATTTTAGAAGGTATTATTTTTTTTACATTTCCTTTCTGATATTACATTGTTAGTGTAAAGGAATGCAAATGATTTCCAAATGTTAATCTTGTATCCTTCTACTTTGCTGAATTAATTTATTAGATTTAGTAGCTTTTATGTGGAGTCCTTAGGGTTTTCTGTATATAGTATCATGTCATCTGTATATAGTGATGATTTTTACCTCTTTCCTTCCAATTTGGATACCTTTTATTTATTTCTCTTGTCTGATTGCTGCGGCTAGAACTTCAATACTATGTTGAAGAGAAGTGGTGAGAGTGGGCATCCTTGTCTTGTTCTAGATTTCAGGGGGAAGGCTTTCAGCTTGTCACTGTTCAGTATGATATTGGCTGTGGGTTTGTCACAAATGGCTTTTATTATGTTGAGATATGTTCCCTCTATTCCCACTTTGGTAAGGGTTTTTATCATGAATGGATGTTGAATTTTGTCAAGTGCTTTTTCTGCATCTGTTGAGATGGTAATGTGGTTTTTGACTTTTCTTTTGTTAATGTGGTGTATTACATTGATTGATTTGTGTATGTTGAACCATCCTAGTGAACCTGGGATGAATCCCACTTGGTCGTGGTGTATGATCTTTTTTATGTGTTGTTGGATTCAGTTTGCTAATATTTTGTTGAGAATTTTTCCATCTATATTCATCAAAGATATTGGCCTGTAATGTTCTTTTTTTTTTAATTTATTTATTTATTTTTGGCTGCATTGGGTCTTCGTTGCTGCACGCGGGCTTTCTCTAGTTGCAGCGAGTGGGGGCTACTCTTCATTGTGGTGCACAGGCTTCTTATTGCGGTGGCTTCTCTTGTTGTGGAGCATGGGCTCTAGGCACACTGGCTTCAGTAGTTGTGGCACTTGGGCTCAGCAGTCATGGCTCGTGGGCTCTAGAGTGCAGGCTCAGTAGTTGTGGTGCACGGGCTTAGTTGCTCTGCAGCACGTGGGATCTTCCTGGACTAGGGATTGAACCCATGTCCCCTGCATTGGCAGGCGGATTCTTAACCACTGCGCCACCAGGAAAGCACAGTGGTTTGTTTTTTTTGTTTGTTTTTGTGGGGTTTTTTTTGCTTTATACTTATTTTAATTTCTGCACTGGAAAAGAAAAGGAAGGTGTAAATGAGGACAGGTTAGTTTACAGTGACTCCATCTTTGCCTTTAAATTAATCTTTGCTCTTGGGAACAGAGGGGGATGGAGAGACAGGAAAACATCAAAGCACAAGAGTGAACTGGTGACCAAAATGCCTCCCCGTCCAGCTAACTAGGGATCTAAAAGCCTGGAGGCAGTGCTGTAAACACTGACAGACGTCAGTTAAGATACATTAAAAAAAAAAAAAATCCCCATAATTCCATTCTCAAAATCAAGCACAAAAACTGACAGTGAAACATGAGTTCCACGTGCGCCCATCGGCCTGGAATGAGCACCACCTGCTCTACTGCATTGGCCCTGCTGGACAGGAAGGACCCACAAGTAGGGAGTGGGAGGGGATGCAACCTCCCAGAGCCACAGGCGGGTCTGTGTGCCTTGGAGGCTCTGCCTCTGGAATGTTCCACACGGGCAGGTGGTGGGTTTGAGTCATGCGCCACATGTGGTTGAAGTGCTCACTTTATTTTCCATGTGCAAACTGTCACCTCTTTTTCATTTCTTATTTTGTTTATTTGGGTTCTCTCTCTTTTCTTCTTGGTGAGCCTGGCCAGAGGTTTGTCAATTTTGTTTACCCTTTCAAAGAACCAGCTCTTGGTTTTGTTGATTTTTTCTGTTGTTTTTTAAATATTTATTTTATTTATCTCCACCTTGATCTTTATTATTTCCTTCTTTCTGCTGACTTTAGGTATTGTTATTCTTTTTCTAATTCTTTTAGGTGGTAGGTTAGGTTGTTTACTTGAGATTTTTCTTGTTTTTTTGACGAAGGCCTGTATTGCTATGAACTTCCCTCTAAGAACTGCTTTTGCTGCGTCCCATAGATTTTGTATGGTTATGTTTTCACTGTCATTTGTCTCAAGGTATTTTTTAAATTTCCTTTTTGATTTTGTCATTGACCAATTGGTTTTTTAGTAACGTGTTACTTAGTCTCCATGTAATTGTTTTTTTCTCATTTCTTTTCCTGTGGTTGATTTCTAGTTTCATGTCATTGTGGTCAAAGAAGATGCTTGAAATAATTCCTATACTCTTAAATTTGTTGAGGTTAGTTTTGTGCCATAGTATGTGGTCAATCCTAGAGAATGTGCCATGTGCACTTGAAAAGAATGTGTATTCTGATTTTTGTTTAATGTAATGTCCTGAAAATATCAATTAAGTCTAACTGTTCTATTGTATCATTTAGGGTCTCTGTTTCCTTATTGATTTTCTGTCTAGAAGATCTGTCCATTGATGTGCGTGGGGTGTTAAAATCTCCTACTATTATTGTATTCCTGTCAGTTTCTCCTTTTATGTCTGTTAGTGTTTGTTTTATGTATTTGGGTGCTGCTATATTAGGTGCATGTATGTTGACGAGTATAAAATCCTCTTCTTGTATTGATCCTTTTATCATTATATAGTGTCCTTCTTTATCTTTCTTTATAGCCTGTGCTTTAAAGTTATTGTCTGATATGAGTCTTGCAGCTCCTGCTTTCTTGTCATTTCTGTTTGCATGAAATACCTTTTTCCAACCCCTCACTTTCAATCTATGTGTGTCCTGTGCCCTAAGATGGGTCTCTTGTAGGCAGCATACTGTAAGCTCTTGTTTTTTTTATCCAGTCTGCCACTCTATGTCTTTTGATTGGAGCACTCAGTCTGTTGACATTTTTTTTTAAAGTTCATACTTTATTCAGATATCCTTAGTGTTTTTTTAAATGTTTTTATTTATTTATTTATTTTTGGCTGTGTTGAGTCTTTGTTGCTGTGCACGGGCAGCTAGCGGGGGCTGCTCTTCATTGCAGTGCACGGGCTTCTCATTGCGGTGGCTTCTCGTTGCAGAGCATGGGCTCTAGGCGCGTGGGCTTCAGTAGTTGTGCCATACAGGCTTAATTGCTCTGCGGCATGAGGGATCTTCCCGGACCAGGGCTCAAATCCGTGTACGCTGCATTGGCAGGTGGATTCTCAACCACTGCACAGCAGGGAAGCCCTCCACTGACATTTATGGTAATTATTGATACATATGTATTTATTGCCATTTCAAACCTTGTTTTCCAGTTGATTCTTTGTTTCTTCTTCATTCCTTTCTTTTTCTTTTTCCTTCTGTGGTTTGATGATTTCCTTTTATTTTATGCTTGTGTTCTCTTCTTTTTGGTTTTTGTGAATCTGTTGTATGTTCTTGATTTGTGGTTGCCCTGTTTTTCAAGTATTGTTAACTCCTTGCTATATCTGCTTGCTTTAGATGGATAGCCATATAGGCTTAAACACATTCTAAAAAAAAAAAAAAAAAGAATCTGCATTTTCTTACTCTCCTTCCCCACATTTTATGATTTTGATGTCCCTTTTTACATCTTCATGTTTATCCTTTTGCTGTTCCTTGTGTTTATCATTGCTTTCACAAACAGGTTTTGTTTTGTTTTGTTTTTCTTTTTGATCCATATACTGGCTAATTTAAGTGATTTACTTTCCAATTGTGGTTTTCTCCTTTCTATTTCTTCTTGCATCTTTTCTATTTAGAAATGACCTTTCAATATTTCTTTCAGGATAGGTTTAGTATTGCTGTATTCTTTTAGTTTTTGCTTGTTTGAGAAATTCTTTATTTCTCCTCCTATTCCAAATGAAAATCTTGCTGGGTATTCTAGATTGCATATTTTTCTCTTTCAAGACTTAGAATATATTTTGTCACTCTCTTCCTGCCTGCAGTGTTTCTGTAGAGAAATCAGCTGATAGACTCATGGGGGTTCCCTTGTAAAGAACTCTTTGTGTTTCTCTTGCTGACTTTAGAATCCTCTCTTTAACTTTTGCCATTTTTCTTATAATATATCTTGGTGTAGGTCTGTTTGGGTTCATCTTGTCTGGGACCCCCTGTGCTTCCTGTATCTGGATATCTGTTTCCTTCTTTAGGTTTGGGAACTTTTCAGCCATAATTTCTTCAAATACATCTTCAATCCCCTTTTCTCTTTCTTCTCCATCTGGAATCCCTATAACACGTAGATTGGCCTGCTTTATATTATCCCATAGGTCTCTTATATTGCTTTCTTTTTTCCTTTGGCTTTTTGTCTGCTCTTCTGATTGGGTAATTTCCATTATTCTATCTTCCAGATCACTTATTCTTTCTTCCACATTATTCATTCTGCTATTCACTGCCTTGAGCTCAGCTTTCATCTCGGGAAATGAATTTTCTAATTTTTCTTGGCTCCTCCTTATAGTTTCTAGTTCCTTTTTACAGTAATCTGCATTTCTGTCGATAGACTTACTTAATTCCTTCAGTATTTTCATTACCTCCTTTTTGAAATCAGTGTCTATTAGACTGAAGAGGTCTGTTTCATTGTTTGTTCCTTCAGGGGAATTTTCTTGGTTTTTTAGCTGAGAGTGGATCCTCTGCTTCTTTATTTTGGTTCTATGGTTCTATTTCTCTTAGTCTGTGAGTTTAGGAAAACAAGAATCTACTGTAGTCTTGGAGGGCTGTTTATATGTGGGGGTGTCCCTGTGTAGCTTGTGTGGGTTTAACATTTTTTTGGCATGAGGGCTGCTTTTGGTTTGGATGCTTGCCATCTCTTACCTCAGTGTGTGCTGGCTGGTATCCCCTTGATAGGGGGTGTGCAGGTGTGCAGGTGCATGGCTTGCACAGACTCCCAGGAAGGCAGGGGCAGTGGCTGGCTCCTAGTCATGGGTCCCTCTGCAGCAGCAGCGGTGGGTCGCAGGCCCCTGGGGAAGATTGCCCTGGATCTCGGGACCCTAGGTGGCGGCGGTGGGTCGTGTGGCCTCTCGGAGGTGGGGGCAGTGGTCAGTGCCAGGTTGCAGGGCCATCAGCAGTGGCGGCGTACCACGCACACTCCTGGGGAAGTTGGCCCCAGATCATGGGACCCTTGGCAGTGGGCTAAGCAGGCTCCTGGGAGGGTGAGGGCAGTGACCTGCACCCACTCACAGGACCCTCAGTGGCGGTGGTGGCAGCAGTCCAGGCCCGTTCTGGAGTCCAAGATGGCAGCCACGGCTCATGCCCACTGTTGGAGCTCGAGAGGCGGTAGGCGGTGCCCTGCTGCCTGTGAGTTGGCAGAGAAGGAGCTCATATGGCAGGCCCGCCCCTCTCCTCGTGTGCCCCACCCCCCGAAAATGGTGTCTTGACTCTCTGGCGGGCTCAGGCTTCTTCCCCAACTCCCTCAGTTGTGGCACACTGCACCCTCGCCCCCTCAGGCTGTCTCCACACAGCCGACCCCAGTCCTCTCCTCCGGGTCTGACCTCCGAAGCTGGAGCCTCAGCACCCAGCCCCCACCCATCCCAGTGGGCGAGCGGACAAGTGTCTCAGGCTGTGGAGAGCCAGGCAGCACTGACCATGTATGCAGGTCTCTATCCGCTTTGCCCTCCAAACACCTGTTGCTGCACTCTGCTCTGAGGCAAAAACTCCCCCTCTGTCTCTGCCAGTGAGGGGACTTCCCAGTGTGTGGAAACCTTTCTACTTTCACAGCTCCCTCCCAGAGGCACAGGTCCTGTCCTGATTCCTTCTCTCTCTCTTTTTTTCTTCTGCCCTACCCTGTTACCTGGAGATTTTCTTGCCCTTTTGGAAGTCTGAGATCTTCTGGCAGTGTTCAAGTAGATGTTCTGTGAGAGTTGTTCCGCATGTAGATGTATGTTTGATGTATCTTTGGGGAGAAGCTGAGCTCCACGTCCTACTCCCCTGCCATCTTGATCCCATCCTACCCCAGGACATTTCTACAGGACAGGTGTTATTTACAGCCCCACAGGCCTTGTGACTATTAAGTGCCCAAGACCACCAGTTTTAACGTTGCTGTTACGGAAAATGGCCACATGGCGGCAGGATTTCTTCATGCCCCACTCTGGGAACTTGGGCAACCAGAGCCTTAGTGAAAGTCGTGTTTCTGGGTTGTAAATTGGAGTGAACATGCCAAAACAAACATGCAAGTGATGCTGTCTCATTACTTCTTCCCCCTTACCCTTCACCCCTGGGACAAATGCCAACCCCTGCAAATTGCTCTATGGAGGGTGCTGTCCTCCGGAGGTGGGGCGACTGTAAAGGAGGAGGATGGAGGTGGGAACCTTCCCAGCTGGAGACGTGGAAACCAGGTGACTTTTCAAAGCTCTTGCAGCCCAGAGGGTCTACCCTGCTTTACGTGCACTGGGTTTGGTTTAGCTGTAGGAGTGCAGGCCTGGATCTGGAGATGGTGGTCCCATGCACAGGGGACCAGGCACTCCTGGTCCAAGGAAAGCTCATTTCCTGGCACATCCTTCCCAGCCCCGAGTCCCTGGACAGGCCAGTCCTTGGGATTGAAGCCTGCCAAGGCTCCAGCGATGTGACACCAGCTTGGGTCAGCAAGGCCTGAAGTGATCATATGAGGCATTTCTTTGTTTTCGTATTTTTTTTTTTAATTTTAATTTTCTAGTGGAGTATAGTTGATTTACAATGTTGCATTATTTCAGGTGTTTGGCAACTTGATTCAGTTATACATAGACATATATCTGTTCGTTTTTGGATTCTATTCCCATATAGGTTATTACAGAGTGTTGAGTAGAATTTCCTATACTATACAGTAGGTCCTTGTTGATTATCTGTTTTATACATATTAGTGTATATATGTTAATCCCAACCTCTAATTTATCCCTTTCCCCTACCTTTCCCCTGTGGTAAACGTAAGTGTGTTTTCTAAGTCTGTGAGTCTGTTTCTCTTTTGTAAATTACTTCCTTGGTATCAATTTTTAGATTCCACCTATAAGTGATATCATATGATATTTATCTTCCTCTCAGATTTGATGCCAAAATCTTGGCTTTCTGTGCACCAATGCTGAACAGAAATATGGAGACAGAGTTTTGGAGAAAAAGGAAAATAGCTTTATCTTTGACAGGGAAAGGAGAAAATACAGCGCACTAGCACCTCAAGAACTGTGACCCCCTTCCCTGGGGGATCAGGGGAAGTCCTATAGGTGAGGCTCGAAGTCCGGGGTAGGTGATAAGGATCAAAGTGGTGAAGGTCTGCATTTTTTTTCTTTCTGCATTATTTCAAAACAGTCACAGCTAGCGTCAGGCAACCCGGTAATTGGGTCCGTTCGTCTCTAAATTATCAGCCTGCAACCTTCTTTCTGAAATGCAGAATGCTACAAGGGGAGATTTGCTACAGGGGAGTGCAGGGAGTGTAAACACAAAGTGCAGGATGTAATTCACACAAGATTAGAGTGTGTTAGGGGCAGGATATAATTCAAACAGAGTTAAGGAGTGATAGGTGCAGGATGTAATTCACATAGTGTCAGAGAGTGTTAGAGGTTAGCTTTGTGAAAACCAAATCTGGTTACAGACACTACAGATGAGTGATAGTTAAAATGAAACTAGGATTGATTACCTCTTTCAGGCCAGTTTATGTTTCTCCTCTAGCCTGTTTACTGTTCACTTTCTTTTCCTTGTTAACAGGAGAGGAAAAACCTCATTTCTATTTTTGTTGCAACAGACTTACTTCACTTAGTATGATCACCTCTGGGTCCATCCATGTGGCTGCAAGTGGCATTATTTCATTCTTTTCATGACTGAGTAATATTCCATTGTTTCTATCTACCACTTCTTCTTTATCCATTCATCTGACGATGGACAATTTGGTTGCTTCCATGTCTTGGCTATTGTAAATAGTGCTGCAGTCAACCTTGGGGTGCATGTGTGTTTTTGAATTATGGTTTTCTCTGGATATATGCCAAGGAGTGGGATTCCTTGATCATATAGTAGCTCTATTTTTGGTATTTAAGGAACCTCCATACTGGTCTCCGTACTGTCTGTTACCACTTTAAAAATCTCACCAACAGTGTAGGAGGGATCTCTATCCTTCACGCCCTCTGCAGCATTAATTGTTTGCAGACATTTTGATGATAATCATGTGGCCTGTTGCAACGTGATACCTCGTTGTAGTTTTGATTTGCATGTCTCTAACAATTACCAATGTTGAGTATCTTTTCATGACCTTTCTTTAAACAGTGTTGAGTAAAATTTGGCTGCTGCAACTGCCTTCTTGAAAATTTGCAATCTTTGTATTGTTTTTTGATTACCTACACAAGGACATTTCTTGAGGGCAGGAGTCATTTATATCCCTGTAGTCCTGGTGAATACTGAGTGCCCAAAAGCACTAGTTTTAAATCTTGGCACAATCTTGTTGGAAAGGAAACTGGTAACAGCCAGTATAAAGAACAGTATGGAGGTTCCTTAAAAAACTACAAATAAAGGTACCGGATGATCCGGCAATCCCATTCATGGGGGTATATCCAGAGAAAACCCGTATTCGAAAAGACTCACACACTGCAACGTCCACTGCAGTAGTATTCACAATAGCCAAGACATGGAAGCAATGAAAATGTTCACCAACAGATGAATGGATAAAGAAGATGTGGTACATATAGACAATGGAGTATTACTCAGGCATTAAGAAGAATGAAATAATGCCACCTACAGCAACACAGATGGACCTAGAGATGATCAGACTCAGTGAAGTAAGCCAGAAAGGGAAAGACAAAGATCACATGATATCACTTATAGGAGGAAACCAAAAATTGATACAAATGAAGTCATTTACGAAGCAGAAACAAACTCACAGACTTAGAAAACAAACTTAAGGTTACCAAAGGGGAAAGGTGGCAGAAGGAATAAGTGAGGAGGTTGGGACTAGCACATAAACCCCAATATGTATAAAATAGATAATCAACAAGGACATTCTGTATAGCACACGGAACTCTACTGAACACTCTTTAATAACCTATATGGGAAAGGAATCGGAAAGAGAACAGATATATGTCTCTCTATAACTGAATCACGTTGCCAAACACCTAAGAAAACACAACACTGTAAATCAACTATACTCCACTAGAAAATAAAAATTAAATTAAAAAAAAACCCTAAAACTAAGAAATGCCTCATATGATCACCTCAGGCCTCGCTGACCCAAGCTGGTGTCACATCCCTGGAGCCTTGGCAGGATTTGGTCCCAAGGCCTGGACTGTCCAAGGGACTCAGGGAGCTGGGAAGGATGTGCCAGGAAATGAGCCCTCCTTGGACCAGGAGTGCCTGGTCCCCTGTGCATGGGACCACCATCTCCAGATCCAGGCTGGCACTCCTACAGCTAAACCAAGCCCAGTGCACCCAAAGGAGGGTAGACTTTCTGGGCTGCAAGAGCTTTGAAAAGTCACCTGGTCTCCAGGTCTCCTGCTGGGAAGGTTCCCACCTCCATCCTCCTTCTTCACAGTTGCCCCACCTCCGGAGGACAGCACCCTCAGCAGAGTGGTTCTCCAAGGGTTGGGTTCTGCCCTGGGCAAGAAGGGTAAGGGGGAAGAGGTAATAAGACACAACCCCCTGGAATTTCTTTTTTTTTTTTTTGGCCCTGGGGCTTGTGGGATCCTAGTTCCCCGACCAGGGCTCCAACCCAGACCCCCTGCATTGGAAGCGAAGTCTTAACCACTGGACACCAGGGACACTCCCTTGGGTGTTTGTTCTAGCACATACCACTCAAAGTTACAACTGGGGAACACAACTTTCCCTAAGGTTGTTGTTGCAGGAGTAACCAGAGCTGGGTATGAGAAAATGCTGCCACCTTGTGGCTGGTTCCTGAAACAACAACTTTAAATCTGGTGCTCATGGGCACATGTTCATATTCACAAGGCCTGGGGGGCTGTAAATGACACCTGCCCTCAAGAAATGTCCTGCGGTAAGCAATCCAAAAAACATTCAAATCAGGGCAGAATGTCACGAAACCAATTTCAAGAGGTAACTTTTACTCATACTGTTTAAAAAAAAAGCACATGCCAAGATGCTCAACATGACTAATTATGAGAGGAACACAAATCAAAACTGCAACGAGGTCTCACCTTGCACCAGTCACAATGGCCATTGTCCAAAAGTCTACAAACTATAATAGCTGGAGATGGCATGGAGAAAAGGGAACCCTCCAAGCTACTGGTGGGAATGGCAACTGGTAACAGCCACTGTAGAGAACAGTACGGAGGTTCCTTAAAAATCTACAAAAAGCTACCAGATGATCCGGCAATCCCACTCCTTGTGGTATATCCAGAGAAAACCCGTATTTGAAAAGACCCATGCACCCCAACATCCATTGCAGCAGTATTTACAATAGCGAAGACACAGAAGGAATCCTATGTTCATAGACAGATGAATGGATAAATAAGTTTTGGTATGTACAGACCATGGAGTATTATTCAGCCTTAAAAAGAATGAAATAATGCCACTTGCAGCAACACAGACGGACCTTGAGATGATCATATTGTTGCTGAAACTTCTCCTCTGGTCACCCATACCGAATAGGAAGGCGGAGACAGAGTGTTGTGTGAAGTAGAAAAGTGTAGCTTTTATTGCTTTGTCAGGCAAAGGAGGCCACAGCGGTCTAATGCCCTCAAGAGTCTGTGGCCCACCCTGGAGGGGGTAGTGAGTAGTTTTATAGTGTTCAAGAAGCAGGGCATGATCAGCTCATGGACAATTCTCAGATTGGTTGGCATCGAGGTGAAATTTCAAACTTCATTAACCTTCGGTTTTCATCCAGTCTAGGGTCTATGTTCTTGCTGTCAGTGGTTTTCAGCTGGAGGGGACTGCTTCCCATAAAAAGAACTCAGGAATGTGTGTCAGGCCTTTATATCTTTCAGGAAACTCTAAGTTGGGTGATTCTGCTACTTGGCAGAAGTATAGTCTAAATTCTTACCAGTTCCCCAGCCCATCTGCTATTGTTTGTTTCTACATCTTCACATTTCCCAATCACTGACTCTTGAGTCAGCGTTTTTCTTCAAAGAGAAGGACACAGGTGCTTGTACATGGTTTCAATCCCCCTTTTTCTTTGATATTCCTCAGTTGAGGAGGAATAGGTGCAGAACATGAAAGGGAATGTTTTAGATTGAGAGGTTAATCATAAACTTGGCAGAAGAACTGTCAGTCCATCTCTGTTTCAATTTTCCCCTTCTCTGTGGGAATGGGGTGACAACCACTCTGGTTACTTCCTGCTGATGTGGGGTGTAGTCCTGACTAATTGGGGGAATGGACACAGAGTTGGAAATAATCTGGAATTCGAAGCTTAGCATCAATATTTTGTATTAAGAAAATATTACCTCTCTGATTGCTTTGTCATAGCACCTAGACAAACATTTGAAAATTATTAGACGTAGTACAATGCAGATAATGGTTAAAATACACCTTTGTAGTATTTTTCAAAATAATCCTCCTATTTTAGATGGCAACCAGGAAAATAAGTTTTGGAGTGTTTCCTTTTTACAGATATTTAGTAACCAAGTAGGCTTTTGCTGGGAGGCTATAGCTTGAGCTGTCTCATTTGCTATTACTATTTTTAAAGTAGGAAAAAGGTTTCATAGTTACAAGAAGACCTTGAGAGGATAAGGTTGCAGTTGGCAGCTGCTATTAGATATTGTTTTGAAAATGGCTGATGGTGTCCTTAAGTCTGATAAAGTTTAGAGAACTCAAGTTTTCAGTAGTATAGGAACATGTCTGAACCCACATCCATACTGGCCACCTAGTTCCATTTTGGACGTCTGAACCAGTTATTTCATTTTGATTTATTTTAATGGCTAAAGCAGATGTACAATGCATGTTTAATAGACCCAAAACAGGCTGTTTTGGTTACCTTAAATTTCAAACTCAGTCATGTACAAGCCAGAATGATTTCCCCATACCTCAACATGTGAAAATTTCTTCCATCATTTTCCCTTTTCGACTGCAAATATTTCCATAAATGGCATTGATAATCAATATGTTTTTCCAACGTTGCCAGAGTGGTGGCCCAGTTGCCTGCTCTGGGTCCATATATGTCCCTCGGTCCTATGCCTTTTTTTTTTTTTTTTTTTGCTTAGTTCTCCACGTTGGGGGAAAACTAATCAGATATCATGAACAGGCTCAGAGGTATGTTAATGGGGAAATGCTTTGTAGGCTATACAGTTTATCACTTGTACTTAATTGTCACACAAGCATTGTACATGTGCGCTTAGCAATACACTTAAAACAAGCAGTGATACATGTCATGAATATTTATACTCTGTGACAACTTCACTAGAGAATTTTTTTTTCATGCTGAACACTGGGGTCAAAAGTATGGTTAGAAGTAAAACAATAACTTTCTGTTTTGATAGGAAGACAAACACTTGATAAACAGTGCAGTTGAATTAGTTGGATGGTTCTTACGGGCCTGGTCCAGATTTTTATGTCAGCTGTCTTCCACTGCTGTTATCTTCTTTTCATCCTGGTGTGGGTGTCGTTTGGAGTTAGCAGTCTTTTCTATAGACATTCAAATGCAGAGGCCCTTCTTAAATGGGAAATATGAATTCGAGTCAATTCCCTTCAGTTTTGTGGTACATATCATAGTTAAGAGTATCTTTTAAGGGTCTTTTTAGTTTGCTGACAGTCCTTTAAATAATGTCTTTTCCACTGTGCATAATCTCTTAGGTGTAGGTCACAGGGCATCTGAGATTGGCTTTAGAAACAAGCTTAGAATATTCTTTTACTAGTTCAATTAAACTTTATAATAAGGTAACATAGCAATAAGGAGCCATCTTGGACATAGGTAATAAATACAAAGCCTCAATAAATAGACAACTTCAATATCCGCAAAGGTATACTATTGAAACATAATTTTTCTGTCTAGATTATCCTCATTTTTTACTAAGTCCAGCCAAATTAAGGCTTTGTTCAAAATAAGTCTGGTTTCAATATACATGGCCTGATTATTCATATAAATGTAATTGCTCATATAGGCTCATTTATATTGGCTGCACTGGAACTCTTCGTTAGGAATCACAGATCAAACTTTTTTTTTTTAATTTTATTTATTTATTTATGGCTGTGTTGGGTCTTCGTTTCTGTGCGAGGGCTTTCTCTAGTTGCGGCAAGTGGGGGCCACTCTTCGTCGCGGTGCGTGGGCCTCTCACTATTGCGGCCTCTCTTGTTGCGGAGCACAGGCTCCAGACATGCAGGCTTAGTAATTGTGGCTCATGGGCCTAGTTGCTCTGCGGCATGTGGGATCTTCCCAGACCAGGGCTCGAACCCGTGTCCCCTGCATTGGCAGGCAGATTCTCAACCACTGTGCCACCAGAGAAGCCCCCAGATCAAACTTTTAAAAGGCCTCTCAAGGCCAGGCTTGCCTGCAGATTATGCCTGTGATAGCTATAGATTGGGTAAATTTGTCTCTTCTCCAGGTCTAAAGAGTATCTAGATTCCTGCACATGCCAAGAGACAGTCTTTTCCATTCACCTGATAAGGCTGCTCAGAACCCAAGAGTCTCCAATTTCTGGAGGAACCAGGCAGAGAGAAAAAAATATTTTAATTTTACCTACAGGTGTAAATTACCAAATTGTTGTAAATCATAAGTAGCTTGAAGAAAAGGGCTTTTCTATACCTGAAAAACAAAGATTAGAAGCCAGCAGTATATCAGACAATTCATAAAAATTATATTTAGCAGTTCATTTAATCCCCTATAATTTATTTTGTTGTTTGAGTCCAGTTTTTCCATTAGTTTTGTTGACCTTGCTTGATGATTGAGGATGATAGTGATAATTTCAAGAAATTTGTGACATTTTTGTTAAGTCTTGTATGATTTGTCCAGTGAAGTGGGTGTCTTGATCACTGGAGATGGTAGACACTATACTCCAAGTGGGAAACACATTTTCTAACCTTTTCCTTCTCATTGTGAGCCATTCCCTGCAGCCAGAGAAATCTTTAACCCATCTAATAGAAAATGAGGTTTGTCAGGGAGCCGGGAAAAGCCAAGAGGGCATCTTGGATTTCCCATAGCCCTGATTTTTAAAAATTTACAGCTATTGTTTATTCATTTTTAAATTCCCTGATTTAGGAGTAGACCATTTCCATGCTATAAGGGCAGCAGGACGGCAGATATCTGACAATGAGGGGATCAATGTTAACAACATAGAAAATTCTTTTCTCAAAGTACCTTTTTCACAACTCTTTTATCACTTTCTGGATTCATAATAATTTGTCCCTTATTTTTTTCCATCCAGAAACAACCAACTGTAGGACAAAATTATTATCATCATTTTTTTCCTCAACAAAAATATCTGCAATCTTTATACCTTCTTTCACTGGCAATACATCTCCTACTTGCTTTACACACTGTAATGTTTCCCTTATCATTTTATTAGCTTTAATTACATATTATAATTTTAAACCCTTAAAAAAACCCTTGCACTTCTCTGGTGGCACAGTGGTTAAGAATCTGCCTGCCAATGCAGGGGACACAGGTTTGAGCCCTGGTCCAGGAAGATCCCACATGCTGTGGAGCAACTAAGCCCGTGCACCACAACTACCGAGCCTGTGCTCTAGAGCCTGCGAGCCACAACTGCTGAAGCCCAGGTGCCCAGAGCCTGTGCTCCACAACAAGAGAAGCCACTGCAATGAGAAGCTCATGCACCACAACGAAGAGTAGCCCCCACTCGCCGCAACAAGAGAAAGCCTGCACTCAGCAACGAAGACCCAATGCAGCCCCCCAAAAAAATTAATTAATTAATTTAAAAAAAAACCCAACCCTTAATCTCTAGTGAGAACCAAGAAGAAAGCAACTGAACTGTCTGTCATATTGGCATTCTCTGATTAGCAAACTTAGGAACATATTCTATAATCTCCAAAAACATGCATTTTCCCAAAGCACAATTTCTTTTCTCAAAGTGGCACAAGACATGTGTCTAATAAATGCAAACATCTTTGGTTTCCCTCTTGCAAGAAGACAAAAGTAGGTAAATTTAGATCTCATTTGTAAGCACTTACTTTTCTTTAAACCAATTAAATAGAGCTCATTTACAAATTAACCTCAGCAATATTATCCAAAGTCAAAGACACATACTGAGACATACATACAGACGGACAGAGATCTCATTGTTTCATCTTTTTATATTTCATCAGGCAGTGTAATTAAACTTAGTTTATGAATAACAGAATACTCAAATTTACACATGTGATTTTAAAAGGCTTCTTTTTCTTCCCTCCTTTCCTGCCCCCCCTTGGCTTGAGGTTCTACTAATTAACCCAAGACTGAAGTCCCAGGCAAAGTGGGCTGTGTTTGTACTTCAAGGACATGATAAGAGTTAACTTCAAGTTTTCTCCTAAGAATATTTTTGTTCTCTCAGTGTTCTGAAAAAAAGTATTTTATCAAGCCAGCTTTCTCTAACTGCACATGCAAAATGGACCAGTTTTGGAATTTCAAGAGTTTCATCTCAACCAGTTTTCTCTGGAGTCTAAAGAATATTGTGACCACATGGTGTTTGTTAAATTATTTTTTCCTTATTTATAGGTTTATAATTATAGGTTGACCAGGCTGCCAAAATTTTCCCTAGTGGGCTGTCAGATGGAATCAAAGAAGCGCTTCCTACGTTGAGTCAAATTAAACACTTGCCAGCAAAACCAAAGGCAAACCAAATCCTTGTCAGGCAAACAGAAGCCACAAACACACAAAAAAAACCAAACAGCCCAAGGCTCAAATTGGTTTCCAAGCTGCTACTTACAAACTGGATCTAAAAAATCCACCCCCCAAAAAAATAAATAAAATAAAAAATTCCCAAACGGCAACAGAAGGTTCCCCAAACGGACAAGGTTGAGGGTCCTCAGAGTGCACGCCAGGGGGCTTACCGAAGTGCTGGCAGAGGTGCTGTGATGTCCCAAACGCTACCTTGCTGCTTCCCCAAAATATCTTCTCAGAGCAGGAAGTCCGGACCGGTGTGGGCAGAAGGAGAGGGGGATGACCTCAAGGCAAAGGTGGCCTTGGCAGCTGCTAGGACAGCTTCTCTCCTGTCTGTCTTCCATCCCCACCTCGGAGCTCCAACTACCGAGACGGCAGGCCGGGTATGATCAGGGCACAGCCCTACGGCAGGGGATCCCTGGCGATCCGGCCTCCAGAGGAGTCCTTCAACCCTCTGCTCTCTCGAAGGAGGCTGGTGTGGAGAGAAACCTCAGAGCGTCCGCTCAAACACAGGGGCACCTCAAGGCCACCTGCACACAGGTCGATCCTGGATGAGCCCCCAAAATTCTATTGCCAAAACTTGGCGTCTGTTCACCAGTGCCAAATAGAAATGCAGAGACAGAGTTTTGGGTGAAGTAGAAAAGAATAGCTTTTACTGCTTTGCCAGGCAAACAGGGCCACAGCGGGCTAATGCCCTCAAGACTGGAGGGGGTGATTAGCTCGCGGGCAATTCTTGGATTGGTTGGCATCAAGGCGAAGTTTCAAGCTTCATCAACCTTCTGGTTTCAACCAGTCTAGGGTCTGTGTTCTTGTGGTCAGCAGTTTTCATCTGGAGAGGGTCTGCTTTCTGTAAAAACAAACAACTCAGGAATGTGTGTCAGGCCTTTATATCTTTCAGGGAACTGTGGGTTTCATGATTCTGCTATGTGGCAGAATTATAGTCTAAATTGTTACCAGTTCCTCAGCCAAACAGCTATTCTTTGTTTCTCTATTTCACATTTGCCAATCATTAACTCTTGAGTCAGCATTTTATTACAAAAGACAAGGACACAGGGGCTTGTACACGGTTTCAATACTAACTGAAGTAAGTCAGACAAAGACAAGTATCATATGATATCACTGGATGAGGAATCTACAAATTGATACAAATGATCTAATTTACAAAACAGAAACGCTCATAGACATAGAAAACAAATTTATGGTTACCAAAGGGGAAAGGTGGCAGAAGGGATAAATGAGGAGGTTGGGACTAGCATATACACCCCAATATATATAAAATAGATGATAATCAACAAGGACCTTCTGTATAGCACAGGGAACTCTACTCAACACTCTTTAATAACCTATATGGGAAAGGAATCCGAAAAAGAACAGATATATGTCTATGTATAACAGAATCAAGTTGCCGAACACCTAAAAAAACACAACATTGTAAATCAACTGTACTCCAATAGAAAACAAAAATTAAATTAAAAAAAAAATGCCTACAATGTTCCCCTCAGGCCTCAGTGACCTGGGCTAGTGTCACATCCCTGGAACTTGAGCAGGCTTGGGTCCCAAGGCTGGACTGTCATGGGGCTGAGGGAACTGGGGAGGATCTGCCAGCAAATGAAGCCCCCCTTGGACCTGTAGTGCCTGGTCCCCTCTGCACAGGACCACAATCTCTAGATCCAGGCGGGCCCTCCTACAGCTAAAACAAGCCCAGTACACCCAAAGAGTGGTGGACTCTCAGGGCCGGAAGAGCTTTGAAAAGTCACCTGGTCTCCACATCTCCTGCTGGGAAGGTTCCCACCTCCATCCTTCTTCCTTAGGGTCACCCCCACCTCTGGACAACAGCACCTTCAGCAAAGTGGTTTTCCAGGGGTTGGGATTTGCCCCAGGGGTGAAGGGTAAGGGGGATGAAGTAATGAGACACAACCCTTCGGGTGTTTGTTCTGGCACATTGCACTCTAATTTACAACCCAGGAATACACTGTTTAAAAAAACCCACAAGATTCTCAACGTCACTAATTATTAGAGCAATGGAAATCAAAACTACAAAGAGGTATATCACCTTTCACCAGTCAGAATGGCCATCATCAAAAAGTCTACAAACAACAGCAGTTGGACAGGGTGTGGAGAAAAGGGAACCCTCCTAAGCTGCTGGTAGGAGTGGAAACTGGTAACAGCCACTATGGAGAACAGTATGGAAGTTTCTTTAAGAACTAAAAATAGAGCTACCAGATGATCCGGCAATCCCAGTGCTGGGCGAATATCCAGAGAAAACCATAATTCAAAAAGACCCACGCACCACAATGTTCACTGCAGCACTCTTTACAATAGCCAAAACACTAGCAACCAAAATGTCCATCGACAGATGAATGGATAAATAAGACGTGGTACATACAGACAATGGAACATTACTCAGCCATTAAAAAGAATGAAATAATGCCATTTGCAGCAACACGGATGGACCTAGAGATGATCATACTAACTGAAGTAAGTCACACAGGGAAAGACAAACATCACATGATATCACTTAGAGGTGGAATCCAAAAGTTGATACAAATGAACTAATTTACAAAACAGAAGCAGGCTCACAGACTTAGAAAACAAACTTATGGTTACCACAAGGGAAAGGTGGGGAAAAGGGATAAATGAGGAGGTTGGGATAAGCATATACACCCCAATATATATAAAATAATCAACAAGGACCTACTGTATAGCACAGGGAACTCTACTCAACACTCTGTAATAACCTATATGGGAAAATAATCCAAAAAAGAATAGATATACATCTATGTATAACTGAATCAAGTTGTTGAATACCTAAAACAAACACAACATTGTAAATCAACTGTACTCCAAAATAAAGTAAAAATTAAATTTAAAAAAAAAAAAGAAAAGAAATGCCTACTATATTCCTCTCTGGCCTCGGTGACCCGGGCTGGTGTCACATCAATGGAGCCTGAGCCGGCTTTGCTCTCATGGCTGGACTGTCCTGGGGCTGAGGAAGCTGGGGAGGATGCACCAGCAAATTAGCCCCCCTTGGACCTGTAGTGTCTGGTCCCCTCTGCATGGGATCACAATTTCTAGATCCAGGCGGGTCCTCCTACAGCTAAACAAAGCCTAGTGCAACCAAAGAATGGTGGACCCTCAGGGCTGTAAGAGCTTTGAAAAGTCACCTGGTCTCCACGTATTCTGGTGGTGGGCTACCCACCTCCAGCCTCCTTGCTTGGAGTCGCCCCGCCTCCGGACAACAGCACACTCAGCAAAGCGGTTTTGCAGGGGTTGGGATTTTACCTGGAGGTGAAAGGTAAGGGGGAGGAAGTAATGAGACACAACCCTCTTAGGTATTTCTTCTGGCACATTCCACTGTAATTTACAATCCCCAAACACAACTTTTGACTTTCCAAGGCTTTGGTTGCTCGAGTATCCAAGCTGGGCATGAAGAAATCCTGCCGCCTTGGGGCCGTTTCCCGTAACGACAACTTTAAAACTGTTTCTCATGGGCACGTCATACTAACAAGGCCTGTGGGGCTGTAAATGACACCTGCCCTCTAGAAATGTCCTGGGGGAGGTAATCCAAAAAGAAGACTGTCACAAAGCCAATTTCAAGAGGTAACTTTCACTCACACTGTTTAAAAAAAAAGCACATGACAAGACAAGATCGACATCCCTAATTATTATAGAAATGCAAGTCAAAGCTACAACGAGGTATCACCTTGCATCAGAGTGGCCATCATCAAAAAGTCTACAAACAATAAATGCTAGAGAGGATGTGGAGAAAAGGGAACCCTCCTATGCTGTTGGCGGGAATGTAAATTTGTTCAGCCAATGGAGAACAGTATGGAGATTCCTCAAAAGCTAAAAATAGTGTTGCCATATGATCCAGCAATTCCACTCCTGGGCATATATCCAGAAAAAAACATAATTTGAAAAGATACAGGGACTTCCCTGGCAGTCCAGTGGGTGAGACCCCGCACTTCCACAGCAGGCAGCGTGGGTTTGATCCCTGGTCAGGGAACTAGGATCCCGCATGCCGCCTGGTGTGCCCCCCCCAAAAAAAAACAAAGAAAAAAAAAAAGATACATGCACCCCAATGTTCACTGTAGCTATTTACAATAGCTAAGACATGGAAGCAACCTAAATGACCATCTGCCAATGAATGGATAAAGAATATGTGGTACATAGAGACAATAGAATATTACTGAGCCATAAAAAAGAATGAAATAATGCCATTTGCAGCAACATGGATGGACCTAGAGATAATCATACTAAGTGAAGTAAGTCAGACAGAGAAAGACAAATATCACATGATATCACTTATATGTGGAATCTTTAAAAATTGATATAAATGAACTAATTTACAAAACAGAAACAGACTCACAGACTTAGAAAATAAACTTATGGTTACCAAAGGGGAAAGGTGGAGAAAGGGATCAACGAGGAGGCTGGGATTAGCATATACACCCTAATGTATATAAAACAGATAATCAACCAGGACCTACTGTATAACACAGGAATTCTGCTCAATACTCTGTAATAACCTTAAAGGAAAAAGAATTTGAAAAAGAATAGGTACAGGTGTATGTATAACTGAATCACTTTGCTGTATACCTGAAACTAACAGAACATTGTTAATCAACTATACAGTGCTCCCATGTAAAGTAAGAATTAAAAGCAAAACAAAACCATGAGGACAGGGTTTAAGTGCGCTTTACTCAGCACTGTGGCCGGTCCCTCGCTCAGCGGCTGGCACGCGGCAGTGGCTCAGTAACCCTTTGTGGAGCCCGTGGAGGTGGGGGGAGGCTGGGGCACTCACCATAAGCAGTAAAGGGCCAGGCCTCCCCTCTGACACACTCCAGGTCACTACCACTTGGAATGGGCCAGTGCAGGAGCTCCTCACTGTTCTTGAAGCCAAAACTTGGATTCTGGGTGTGGGGCCCCTCGTGTGGGTCTCTGTAGCTGCCTGAAGTGGCCTGGGAGGTGTCAGGCGCATCTGGAGGGAGGCAAGAGTGGGCCTTGTGGTCACCACACCGCCACAGCTGTCACCTGGCCACTCTGGGGTGAGGCTGGGGTCCAGGTTCCGTGAGGGACAGATGCCGGCTCCTGTGTCAGAAGGAAGGCATGCAGCTCAGGATCTCAGCCCTTGGCAGGGAGAGAGATGCTCCTGCACAGAGAGCAGCCCCAGAATGCTGGCACAAGAGACACCCCCTCAACCCAGCCGTTCACTGTCCACTGGGTTCACCTGGATCCTCTCCTCCATTTGAATCCTTCCTGCCCTTCTGTCCTCTTAGGTCCCCGGCTCCTATTCTCACCCACAGTCCCACCTTCCACTCTTTGTTCTTCTGGAAGGACGTCACCTACATGAGATCCTCGCCTACATGGAGAGACAGGTGCGGATTCACACACACGCACGCTCAAGGCACAGTAACCAGGGTCCGTGTTGGGGAGCGAGCAGGGCGTGACCACAGGGAGATGCCTGAAATCCTAAGAAGGAACCTCAGGCTTCCTGTCCCCACCGCCCTGGACCAGGGGCCTCAGGACATTCCCAGGGACAGAGGCAGGCAGACAGGCCTGAGGTGGGGGCCGAGGGATTTGGTCCAGAAATGACACTCAAAGCCTGGCAGCTGCCAAGCTCTGTCTCAGGGGATCCTGGGGGGATCCCAGAGGGACCCCGGGGGCCCCCACCCAAGGTGCCGCTCTCCTGTGGGTGTCCCAAGTCAGCCTGAAGGGCAGCGGACAGGGACGGGCCAAGCCCAAGCCCAAGCCCAAGCCCAAGCCCAGCACGTACAATCACCACTCCGACAAGCACTTCCTCCCAGGCCAGTTCACGGGGCTAACATCCACAGGCAGCTGCCAGGCAGCTGCCAGGCACCTGCTGCCGGAGAGAAAAGCCCCATCACCCCAGCGTTCGTGGAGGGAGGCGCCAGCTCGGATTCCAGAAAGGCGTGCAAGTCAAAGCAAAGCCCCCCTCCCCGGGTGTGGGCTGACCGGCGGCGGTACGTCCTGCCCTCCCACCCCGCTGTCCTCCAGCCCAGCCTCTGTGGGGCTGAGCTTGCCTCCTGTATTTGCTCTTGGAGCTGTGTCTCCTGGGGACCGTCTGTCTGCCACTCACCCTGTTGGGCTGCACTCCCTCTTCCTGGACAGCCAGGGACCAGGCTGCTTCTGCCTGCAAGGCTATGGGAGGTGCTGCAAAGACAGAGAACGGGGAGGGCTTGACCAAGAGGAGAGGCCGGCTCGACAGAGATAATTGGGCCTCCTGTATCCTGTATCAATCCATCACATTTATAGTCTTCTCTCCAGACAGGAGACAACAAGGAAATGACAAAAGCCAATAAGGCCAATAAATAAAGGGTAATGGAATAACCAGTACAGGCAGCCCATCCCGAGCCCCAGAGCCGGGAGCAGGGCCGAGCCCTCCCCCGTGTCTGTCTTGACTTTAGCCCCAGGCCCCAGGGACAGGTAACAGCCCCCATGGGGTTTTCAGCTGGAGCTCCAGCTGCGCAGGCCAAAAACCCTGGCATCATGCCTACCTCCTCCCTCTCACACACCCCACATCCAATCCAGCAGGAAATCCTGTCGGCTCTGCCTTCAAAATATATCCCAAGTCCGACCACTCCTCAACACCACCATTGCCATGCTGGTCTGAGCCACCAACGCCTCTTGCCTGGATTCTTACAGAGGCCTCCTGGTTGGTCCTTGGCCCAGACCGTTCTCAACACAGCAGCCAGTGGCGTCTATTAAAAGGCAAGTTGCACAGAACCCCCGAGTGGCCCCCATCGCACTCAGAGAACAGCCTGAGCCCTCTGCAGCCCCCCAGTGCACCCCGCTCCCCAGGGCCTGTCTGAGCCCGTCTACAGCCCCGGCTCTTACTCCACTTCAGCCACACCAGCTCCTTGCTGGCTCCTGCCCAGGCCGTGCACGCCTCACCTGAGGGCTTCAGCAGTGGCTGGTCCCTCTCTGTCACAGTCTTCCCCCAGAGAGTGCATGGCTCCCCTCTTTCCTCGGATGTCACTTTCGCAACGAGGCAACAATGACCATCGTACTTTCTATCCTCTCCAGCCACTGTTTGTATACTTAGATCAGGTTCTGTGGGGTATAATTTACACGTAATAAATTCACCCTTTTTATTTTTAAGATCTTAGCCCTTGTTTCTTTCTTTCTTTTTTTTAATATTTATTCATTTTGCTGCGCTGGGTCTTAGTTGCCGTGTGTGGGATCTTTAGTTGTGGCATGCGAACTCTTAGTTGCAGCATGTGGGATCTAGTTCCCTGACCAGGGATCAAATCTGGGCCCCTTGCATTGGGAGCTTGGAGTCTTAGCCACTGGACCACGAGGGAAGTCCCAAAATTCACCCTTTTTAAATGCACAGTGTGGTGAGTTTTGACAAATGTATAAGCAGTATAACCACCACCAAAATCAAGATATCAGATATTTCCATCACGTCCTCATGCTCCTTTACATTCAACCCCTTTCCCAACCCCAGTCCCTGGAATCCACTGAGGTGTTTTCTGTTCCTGTAGTTCTGTTTTCTGGAGCATTAATTTGAATGGAATAATACTGCATGTAGCCTTTGTGTCTGGCTGCTGTCACTTAGCATAATGCATTTGAGCCTCATCCATGTTGCTGCCTGTGTTGATTTGTTCCTTTTTATTGCTGAGAGGTACTCCATTAAATGGACGTACCATGGTTAGTTTTGCATTCAATAGTTGATGGACTGGACATTTGGGTTGTTTATAGTTTTTTGCCATCAGGAATAAAGCTGCTGCTATCAACATTGTGTACTTGTGTTTGTGTGATCATATGTTTTTATCTCTTGGGTAAATGCCTAGAAATTTAGTTTCAGGGGACAACTAATCAGTTTTATCTGATTAGTGTATGTTTAACTCTATAAGAAGTTGTCAAATATTTTCCAAAGTGGTTGTTCATCATTCATTCCCACCAGCAATGAGAGTTCCAGTTGCTCCATATCCATGCCAACATTTGGAATTGTCTTTTTTTTTTTTCCTTTAATTTTAGCCAATTGCGTGGGTGTATCCTGTAATTTTAATCTGCATTTCCCTGATGACTAATGATGACAAATGATGTTGAGCATCTTTTCATGTGCTTATTAGCCATTCCTATATCCTCTTTGGTGAAATGTCTGCTATTGTTTTTAAGGAGCTCTAAAGAAATGCTTTATATATTAATACATATGTCACCATCTGAAGGAGCAAAACTCCCTGTGCAGTGTGACAACATTCCATCGCTCTGCATGGGCTTGCTGTACCATCTGGAGAAACTGACCTCACTGTTCTAGTCTCCCTTTTCTCATCTGTAAAATGGGCATGACAATACTTACCTCCTAGCGTAGTGTGAGGATTGTATAAACTAGAACACAAAAAATTTACAATAATCCCTAGTACACAGTAGCACTTAATAAATATCCAGCATGATAATGATGAGCATGCTTACCAGCCCCCATGTGACTTGTTCATGCCAATCCCATTTCCCTCTTCCAGAGCCCTGTGTTTTCATCTGTAAATGGTTAAGGACAATCTCTAAGTCCCTTCCGCAGTAACATCCGCTGGTTTCCTGAACTGCTCTCTGTTTACTGACACACCCCTCACAGGTCCTCCACCTAGCAGCACCCCCTGATAGCCACCCACCCCCGGGACACGAGTTACACACACGATGCAGCAGAAAGCTCCCCCCAGCCCGTCCTTCCTGACGCGCAGAATGGCCTAGGCCCCAGCTCCTCAGTCACCAATGAGAGGGACCATGAGAAGCTGGAAGGACCAGAGGGGACAGTGAAGACTGAGGAAGAGCTGGGATAGGGCAGATGGCGCCAGGCAAGACCAAGGAAAGTGGGGAGGTAGTGTGGCCTTTCGGGGACCCCATCCCCTGCCCCACAGTGGCCCCGCATGCCCTTCCCTCTCCCTCCACGCCCTCTCCCTAGCTCAGCTCCACAGCTCGGGGTGGACCAGGCCCTCCGTCAGCCACACCCTCCCCCCACCTGACCTCTGGGGGAAGCTGGATCCCCAAGGGAGCCCCTCCCTGGGGCTGTGGGGCAGGGAGGACAGGAGTGTCGGGAAATCAGTCCACACAGACCTGGGCCTGGTGCCAGGGCGCCACAGGGAGTAGGAGGAGGTGATGAGAGAAGGGGGCTGGCCAGCAGGGCCCAGGCCACTGGCAGGACGGGCCACAGGTGGCGACTGGGGAGCTGAGGGACAGGGAGGCTGGGAGAGTGGAGGGCGTCACAGGGGCTGGGGGCCTGGGGGTTCTAGAAGCCCAGAGCAGGGAGACTAGCAGAGGCCAGAGGAACGGCTGGGTCGGGGGGCTGAAGCTCTGGCCTTCCCACCCCCAGTCCTCCACTTCCACTAAGCGGGCTCTTTACGCCCACTGTCAGCTCCTCGATTATGGGCAGCCCGCCCAGCCCTCGCCACCCACCTGCTGCAGAGCCCCCCGTGCCAATTTCTCTGCTCCTGTGCCCCAGCTGAAGACCACCTGGCCCCATGTGTCTCCTTCCCGCCAGCCCCAGCTGGTGCGTGACCACCCTCCTCCTCCTGTAGAGACTCTGACGTCTGCAGGATAAATAAAAACGGAGCAGTGGGGCCACAGCCTGGCCTGCGGGCCTGACGGCAGCGGGACTCCCCAGGCGCGAGTGACAGGAGGCCCCGGAGCCAAAGGGATCCCTTAACTCACTCCCTCACTCCTGCTAAGTGATGTCAGCCTACACACGGGACCAGCTGGGGAAACCGAGGCATCTGTCCATTCTTCCTTTAGCAAACATGTGCTGAACATCTCCCAGGTTCTGGAGTTAAAAAAATGAGCACAAACAGAGGAGGCCCATGCCCTCATGGAACTCAAGATCATCCTGGGGAGACAGACATTAACCTCAAAATCCACAAACCAGGGCTCTTTATAATTACAAAACAGTGAGGGGGTGGGGTGGGACAAAGTACAACGAGTACCAATATCCAGGGGCGGCAACAGGGAAGACCTCTGATGAAGACACGGCGTTTTTGTTGACTGAGGCGGGTGTTGCCAGGCAGAGAGAGGGAAGGGTCGCAGCCTGGTCCAGAAGGGAAAGATGGCCCACGTGGCTGGCATGGGAGTGAGGGGGAGCCAGGAGCGGAGTGTGGACGTGACCCAGGGGCACACAAAGAGGTGCCTTCTTGTACATGCTTTTTTATTATTTGCGGGGAGGGGCACGGTTGCCATCTGGGTTTGTACTTTAGAAAGATCCCACCTCTTGCTCTGAGGGAAAGATCTGTGGGGCATAAGAATAGATGAGGGGAAACAGGTCAGGTGGTCTCTGTAGGGAGAGATGACGGGGCTTGGACTAGGATGGGGACAGTGGAGGGTGAGAAACTTGGGAGCAATTTTGGATGCAAAATTGGGGGACAGAGCACCCAAGAGTGGGTGGAGGCGCCTCTGGTCTCTGACTAGGACAAGGAAGGTGCCACGAGAGGCAAGAGGCCTCCTCAAGGCCACCTCCTTGGCTGGCCCTCAGGCCTCCTACATGTGGCCCAAAGAGTACTTGGCAAGCAGGATGGATGATTCATTGGGGACCTATTCTATTTAAGAATTAATTCTCCACTATGGAGAAGAGTATGAAGGCGCCTTTAAAAACTAAAAATACAGCTACCATATGATCCAGCAATCCCACTCCTGGGCATATATCCAGAGAAAACTCTAATTCGAAAAGATACATGCACCCCAATGTTCAATGCAACACTATTCACAATAGCCAAGATATGGAAGCAACCTAAATGCCCATCAACAGATGAATGGATAAAGAAGATGTGGTACATACAGACAATGGAATACTACTCAGCCATAAAAAAGAACAAAATAATGCCATTTGCAGTAACATGGATGCAACTAGAGATTATCATACTAAGTTAAGTCAGACAGAGAAACATACCATATGATATCACTTATATGTGGAATCTAAAATATGACACAGACGAACCTACAAAACAGAAACAGAATCATGGACATAGAGAATAGACCTGTGGTTGCCAAGGGGGAGGGGGTTGGGGGAGGGATGGAGTGGGAGGTTGGGGTTAGCAGACGTAAGCTATTATATATAGAATGGATAAACAACAAGGTCTACTGTATAGCACAGAGAAGTATATTCAATATCCTATGATAAACCATAATGGAGGGCTTCCCTGGTGGTGCAGTGGTTAAGAATCCACCTGCCAATGCAGGGGACACGGGTTCGAGCCCTGGTCCGGGAAGATCCCACATGCCACGGAGCAACTAAGCCTGTGTGCCACAACTACTGAGCCTGCGCTCTACAGCCCATGAGCCACAGCTACTGAGCCCGTGTGCTACAACTACTGAAGCCCACGCACCTAGAGCCTGTGCTCTGCAACAAGAGAAGCCACCGCAACGAGAAGCCCCCGCAATGAGAAGCCCGTGCTCCACAACGAAGAGTAGCCCCCGCTCGCCGCAACTAGAGAAAGCCCGTGTGCAGCAACGAAGACCCAATGCAGTCAAAAATAAATTAAATAAATTTTTTTAAAAACCCATAATGGAAAAGAATATAAAAAAAGAATGTATATATATGTGTAACTGAATCACTGTGCTGTACAGCAGAAATACAACATTGTAAATCAACTATACTTCAATTTAAAAAAAATAAAGTAAAAAAACAACAAAAAAAGTGAAGTGCTGTGTCTACAACTTACTTTTTTTTAGACAATGATTTACTTTTAAATGGTTCAAGAAAAGAACACCAATGAGACACAATATTGAGGGAGGGCATTCATTCACTGCACTTTCAACTTTTCTGAAAGCTTGAAATTATTCAAAATAAGATTGGAGGGGGGGCGGATTAAACTCCCTAGGCTACTCTGACGTGAGCCAAACATGAGGCGCACTGGACAAGATGACCCCTCCTGTCCCATCTAGCCTGAAAGCCTGCTGACTGAGGCTCTGTGTTCGGGCGGGGTCCCAGCAGTGTGGCATTAGGCCGCATTGACCCCTAGAGGTGCTGTGCACTCAGAGGGGACCAGTCCTTGGCCGAATTGTCAAGTTCAAGAACATGGAAAAGAAGCCCATCCAAGCACCCCATGTCCCCTGCCCCAAATTATACAGAGTGTGGTACATCCCACTCGGCCCTCTGATGACCTGAGGGTTGGTCCCTGGAGGTGGGGCTGGACTGGAAAAGCAGCACTGGATCCTGTGATAGACCATCTCCATGACGACATCCAGAAAAGCAGGCCAGACGAAGAAGCTGGGCATGGATGTGGGCAAGAGCAGGGGTTCCATGGTCGATGTGACGCCACCCCTGACCAACTCCACCAGAATGAATTAGAGGCTCAGGGAGGAGAGTGAGGGCCCAGAAAGGGGAAGGGCACACAGGGTGGACATGGGAGGGAGTTAGCAGGGAACAGAACAGCAGACCCTGGAGTTGCGGATGGGCTGCTGACAGGAAATTTGAGATTTGTCATGTTAACGCCAATGACATTTATGGACTCACGATCAAGGCAGGGAACACAGGCGACATGGTAATACTCACAGTCACTCCAAGAGCAGGGCTGCGGGCTGAGCCCAGCTCTGTAGGAAGCCATTCATTCCCTTGAGATCAGACTCTGTATCTCCTGCTGGCTCTATCCTAAGTCCTGAAGGAGGGACGGAGGTTTTCAGTCGTTTGAAGATGGAGGCACAAGGGCAGAAATACTAACAGGTATTTAAGGGGCTAGCACACCCATCCTACCTTTGCCACTTGTGTAAGGCCCCCCTTTGCTGCATACGATATAGGCGAAATAGTCTCAATCCATAGACCAAAGAGCCTGAAGTCTCGAAATAAAGATGTTACTGCAGGTGGAGAGAGATTAGGAAGTGAGTCTCTCGCCCCCAGAGGGGCGTCCCAGCAGCAGAGCCCCCAAAGCCTGGTCCTTCTCCCTTGGCAGCCTCCCTCAGACCAGGGGCTCCCTGAGCATAAACAGAGTGGAAGGCAGAGTCCCAGGTGCAGCCTGAGACCGCGGCAGGACCCGGAGAGGGCCCGGCTGGATGGTGATTGGCTCAGGTCAGTAATGAGGTGTTCTTTGACCAGAGGGACACACCTGATGCTGGGGGGAGGCCTAGGGCTCTGCTGCGTCTGAGTCCAAGTACTCAACAGTCCCGCGGGGGAGGCGGAAGTGATCTGATCCAGAAGAAAGTCCTGAGCTCTACCCAGTGTTTACATTTCAGTTTGTTTTGGAGGGACTCGGTGGAAGTGTTGAGACAACAATTCAAGTATCACCTGTTGTATACCAACAAAACTTTTACATATAATAATGAGGATTGGGAGACTGCATTTTTTTTTTATTATAAGTAGTTATCTCTTTTTCACAATGACTAGGTAGCATTTTTCATAGGAACTAAAAATGTGTTAAGACACTTTAATTTACTGATCTAAAAATCAAGACTTTCTACCATCGAGGTGGAGGCACAGGAGTGAGAACAGCATGGGAATAACCCCAAGGCTGCTGGGTATTCAGCTCAGAGGAGAATGTAGTGACAGGCCCGGGGGACAGCGGACGGGGACTCACCTCTGGAGACGGGCGGTAGGACCCCTCCCACAGAGCCGCCCTCGGGCTCCTGGAGAAACACCCAGACCCCACTGTCACCTCTCCAACAAGGAGAGAAAGTAACAGATATTTTTGGTCACAGTGACATTTTGGCTCTTTCTCCCTGAGAAGAAAAAGACCGGCACAAGCTAACTGGGGAACAGTGTGATAAAACAGGCCGGTATTAACCGGGCTGAAGTGTTCTGACCCCCCAACTTCTTGTTTACCCAAATAAAGCAGAACAAGATCAACCATTCTCATCTTACCTTTATCTTAACACCTTGGCATGTCTGTTAGAGACAAACACAAAAACACCACAAAAACTGTTCCGGTAACACCACTTGGAAAGACAGTACTGACAGGACACAGTCAGACAAGTTCCTGTGCTCTATTTGACGATATTTTACTGCCTGCACTTATGACAGCCCATGAAAGGATTCCACGTAAACCCAAATCTAGAGATCTGGCTCAGAAAAACAGCCACTCTTTCCCCCAGAGGTAACTGTCTTTGGGTCTTTGGGCCAACCAGGTAGGCAGGCACAAAGGCGAGCAAGCCATGAGCTGGTGAATCTGCGGGCAGAGATTCACAAAAAGCCCATCTGGAAAACAAGGAACACATCAATTTGGCACCAGCCAGTCACTAGAAGAATTGCATTTCTGAAGGCAAGTAGGGACTCAGGTAAGCCCCATAAAGCACTGTCCTCTAACGTTCAAATACCTGTGATTGTTTCTTCCCAAAGAACTAAGGAGAGTTCAAGTCAGAGAACATTAAAGTCCCTATGGCTCGACTGCAGACAGGAAACCAGAGCCCTCTTACCAAGCAGGCCCCAGGATCACAGACACCCACAGAAGTATGTCTTTGAGCCTCTGTGTCAGGGAAGATTTTAATGTACCCCATGTTATATGCCTCATTCCTTGTGGATTACTTCTTTGGGAAGATGAGCCTTGGGCAAAATACTTCAGCTCTCTAAGCCTCAATTTCCTCATGGGTAAAATGAGGATAGTGGTATTTCCCTCAGAGGGTAGTTGTAGGATAGTACATGTAAAGCACTTAGCTTAGTATACAGAACACACTAAGTGAGCAGAAAATGTAGTTGTTGAGTGCTTCTGCATAACAGAAGAGGAGGAACAGCAGGTCCATGAGAGGAGGAACAAGAAACAAATATATAATACATGTGGTCAGGATAATTCATAGAGGTTATCTAAAAGCCATCTCTAAGACCAACTCAAGTCCAAGGGAAAGAAAACGTACAATCTTGGGTTCCAAGAAGGCTGAGCAGATAAATCAAAGACACTGTACGATTTGGAGGCAGAAAATAGAACGCCTTCACATACAATACATCCAGAGGGACACGCACACAGCGTCATCCCGCAGACACAGCCCTCCTGTTAACTTGACACAAGACCAGCCTGTGATCTGCAGGCGTTAACAGTTTCCTTAGTTTCCCACGTCAAATAAAATACCAACCAAAACATCTGACATCTTTTGATGAGAAATTTAGTCTAAAATTTAGGATTCCATCATTTTAAAACAAAGCCACTAAAATACAGTATCTGAAGAGGCCGCACCTGCTTCATTACAGATGACATCACGCTTCTGAGACGTGAACTACGAGGACTTTCCCTCCAGGACTCCTGACTGCTCCTGAGCTTTAAGTTCTTCCAGTTTCTTCTCGTAGCGAGTCATGAACTCCTCATCAGGTTCAATGCCTGCGTTCTGCAAATTTTCCATGACCTTTTCCAGTCTGTGTACCGATCGGGCTCCTTCAATCTTTCTTGTGCTCAGGTACAGAGTGAACTCCCTGAAATCCAGGAGCTTACAGGTGTCCACCGAGCAGATGTTCTTGATGTCACTAGTCCTATCCAGATGAGGGAAAAACACCAGTCCTGACAACTTCTCCAGCTCCTGCAGGCTCACCTGGAACTCACTTAATTGGGGCTGGAAGCCAATGGCCTTGTTGGGCACCACGAAGGCCCCTAGTGCCAGGGGCTCAGCAGACCTTGGGCTTCTGCGCGCCAGGATCACCTTGTAGAGGTGGGAGGGCACTGCCACATTGTCCTCGCCGATCACCTAAAAGCAAAGCAGCCATATTTGCGATGCTAATCTGCACTAGCAGGTCCCAAATTTTTCCTGAAAAGCTTTAAGATGCATTTCTGAAAATGTACTTACAAACTACCCCACCCCACCCCCAGTGGATTTAAATTCAGCTGCCAAAGGTAATAATAAACCAAGACACAGATTCACAGAGAAGATGAGCATTTAACAGGTAGATTCTGATCGTCTTTAAAGCAATGCCACCCCAAAGAGCAGGGGTCCCATTCTCTGCTCCGTCTGTAGGACAAAGGGATGTCAGGAGGGAGTCCTGGGTTTTTTTTTGTTTTTTTTTGTTTTTTTTAAAAATTATTATTTATTATTTATTTATCTATTCATGGCTGTGTTGGGTCTTCGTTTCTGTGCGAGGGCTTTCTCTAGTTGTGGCAAGCGGGGGCCACTCTTCATCGCGGTGCGCGGGCCTCTCACTATCACGGCCTCTCTTGTTGTGGAGCACAGGCTCCAGACGCGCAGGCTCAGTAATTGTGGCTCACGGGCCCAGCCGCTCCGCGGCATGTGGGATCCTCCCAGACCAGGGCTCGAACCCGTGTCCCCTGCATTGGCAGGCAGATTCTCAACCACTGCGCCACCAGGGAAGCCCCTGGGTTTTTTAATGGACAAGAAAAGCTGTCACCTTCTCTCTGTCTCATAATCAGAACTTCTGGTGCTCCTAACATTCAAAGGTCAAAACGGCCAGCTTGGGGAACTCCCAGCTCTAGAAATAAAAATATGGCCTTAGTTTACCAAATTCACTAGGGAGCTAAACAAACAGCCTTTCAAGAAGCACCCAGACACACCACATCAGTATTACCATCTCCAGTATCACCTAGACTGTGGCTCATTTTTTAAATTACATTAGGTAAATGTAAATGCTGTTTGCTCAGAGTTCTGCACACTCTTGGGTCTGCTATCAAACACAGAACTTCTGAATGTGTCATCAAATCAAACACTTTGGAAAGGTATCCACACAACGAAAAAGCCAGAGCCAGGGTCAGGCCTGAAAACAACTTGGTTGCCTGTGTAGGTTGGCTGCAATAATGAAATAACACTGTTATGAAACCTTTTCAAATTTCCTTCCAATTGGCTTAGAAGCCATTATCTGTTTTCTGGAAAAGAAAAAAATGAATGTCCACTTCCTTAATGGTCTCCAATAAAATGACACAATCCAACTACAATAAGCTTGGGGTACTACTGCTCCTCCCGGGCCCGCCCTTCCTCGGCAAGAGGCCTCCCTCCCAGGCCAAACCCGCTTGCTGTGCGAGGCCCCCCCTGGGAGCCCCGATACGGCAGAGGGATGAGAGCTACAGAGGATTCTCTTCTGCTTTTCCCAAGCTCCTACCTACACGGCGCGCAGCCTAACAACTCCGAGGCCATCTGCTGCCTAACACGCAGGGAAGTCCCACCGCCAAGGCCAACTGCAGGGCTGCGGGGAAGACCCATCATTCCACAGGAATGATCTCTATAACTGCCTTGGAAGTTAGTGACAGTGGTTGGTCAGGGTGCAGTTTAGAGTAAGGTTTATGAAACTACACAACCCCCTCCAGCAAGTCATTTATGCGGCTGGGAAAATAAACATGCCCTTCAAGACAAAAAACATACTGAAAGTGAACGCGATGGAGGGTCACAACTAGCCCACAGATCACCAACAGATGTTAACTCAACACTGCAGCTCAGAGGTCCTGTGCCCGGCGCTGCTGGAAATACCGACAGGAATAAGCTTTAAAGTAAATTCATTTGGCGCTGCTCTCAAGAAGCTTCCCATCCAGGGGAACAGTCAACACCCACAGCCTTCACTGCAGGCAGAATGTGGTGAGACGCCGATACAGAGCAGCAGCAGCAGCGCTGAGGGGGTGGGTGCAGGGGAAGCCAGGGACCAGAACTGAGGGTGTGGCTGCAGCTGAGCCACAGTTTACAAGGTGGAGGGGGGGTGGGGGGCGGTTAAATGGGCTTCAGGTGGGCCAGGCACTAACTAGCTGGGGAGCCAACAGTAAAGCAAATCCTTGGTGCCCCCTGGTGGACATCCTCCATCACTGCAGCACAGATCTCAGACTCCAACTGTCAGAAGACCAGTCACTTGATTATTTTCTCTCCTCATGGACTCTTTGTCTACAAATGACAACTCTCAAAACTAATTAATTGGTTAGGCCATGTGCTGCCAACCAGAGCTTCTAACCAGGTTTATTAAATTCCAGCCAAAAGTAAAGAAGCTTGGCATTTTAAGATTCATGGCTTTACCTCATGGAAATGTACCATTTCTATTAGATTTTCAAAAACTCTCACATAGCTAGAGGACCTCTAATATTACTTTTGAGAAACCTCATGGACACAGAAATTCCTACTAAGAACCACAAAGTGTGACTCTTCCACCCATGACAGTCTCACAATATTTCAACAAAGGGGCCATAAAACACTATTCCCAGAAATAAAGAGAATAATGGAAACCTTAGCCACTATCTATCTTCTCTGACTCAGTCTGCTTTGTTTTCAGGAAGTAAATGTCTTTAATCTGCCTAATATCGGAACCAGTCCTATTTGGAAATTCAGAAACCTCATTGTTTCTTCCTTGAATTTAAAACTTAAAAAAAAAAATCCTGAAATATTTTAAAGCTATTTTCTTCTCTGTAAACAACCTACATAATAAATTCTTCGCACTTTCAGGAAAACTGGAAGACTTTCAGAAAATGTTTCTAGAAACTAGGGTACTGAAGCAGAATGTTTCAGCAGATTGAAACCCCACAGACCTGAGGCTTTGCATGAAGTTGCAAGTCACAGCCACTGGTATCTTCTTTTTTCATTCATAAAATGGGTAATAACAATCCCCAACCTGTCTATCTCATAGAATAGATCTGAAGATACAAAGACACGTTAAAAAAAAAAAAAAAAGATTTTGAAATCTGCAAGGCCTATGTAAAAAAGCTATTTTTGTAGTGGATGTCATTCAAAAGACAGAAATGCAATTGCATTGGTACAAAAGATGGTTCTGCAGAAGGACAGTGGGGAAACATGGG
The DNA here is from genome assembly GCF_965194825.1 of Balaenoptera physalus. Classification (NCBI taxonomy): domain Eukaryota; kingdom Metazoa; phylum Chordata; class Mammalia; order Artiodactyla; family Balaenopteridae; genus Balaenoptera; species Balaenoptera physalus. Next base: position 63,080,780 of record NC_138896.1, on the reverse strand, counting down.
ATCAAGCAAGATTAGACCAGTTCAAGGTAGACAATAGGGTTTCAGGAGAAGAAAACAGGTTGGGCCCAAATGATGCCCTAAACAAAGGACTCGAGGGCTTAACGTGAACCAAGTCTTTAGTATCAGTAAATCAGCAATAATCTTTTTCATATAATATTTAGGTATAAAAATACTTTACAAAGGAAATCCTTGCTGCTGTTAAATTACCAAACAGCACTCATCTCTTGTCAAGGCTGTAACAAAAACTGGAAATCAACTGGGAGTGACTAGAAAACACAATATATATAACAATCATAAAGCTGGCACTTGCTCGCGACCTGAAATTAGTTTCCGTACGTGCTGGCCCGCGCTCGTTCCCTCCTATCCAAGAGACAGAGATGACAATTTGCTCCCCCATCCCACCCCCAGCTCCACACACACACAGAGCTGGGCCTTCATGCTGACTCAGTGCCAGAAGAGACTGGCCGCAAACAACACCCAGGCTAAGCCTGCCCTCTGTCATGTCATATCTGCAGCAACTGTGCCTTAAGTGAAATAGCAAGCAGCATCGTGAGGAAAAAATATGTACCTGCAAGACTCAGATAGATGTAATGTATCTGGTTACGTTCCCCTGGTAAGACAAAAGGAAAAGAAATTCCAAAAATAAAACTGTTGGACACATCAAGAGATGAAGCCCTTAAAATAAGGGTCATGCCAATCAAGCGAAAGAAAGAGACCATGACAGTGTGATAAACAGGGAATCTCTACGTGAGAGGCTGGAGGAACAAAAAGGGAGGGAGTCACAGGGGTGGGGAGTCAACAGGGGTGTGGCAGCCCCGTGTGCTACCTGTAAAGCCTCTGCGGGAGCTCAAACCCTGGGAGATGGTGCTTCTCACACTAGGCACCTGTCCTGCGTAGGGGGTGGGAGATGCCAAGCCAGTGAAACAAGCACAGCTTCCCAGACTCTCAATTTTACTAGGCAATTTAGGATGGGGGTGAGGAAATATTTAACACATAAAAGAATTTATTTCAATTAAAACAAATAGATATGGAAATGAAGATTGCATAAAGATAAAAGAGGAGATTTCAAAAAATCATTCCTGATCACTACAGCTGATGCCCCAAGATCCCTGGAAGCATACTTTCGATTTCCTCCCCACTCCAGGAGTTGTGGAAGTTTGGAAAATAATGCTGTAGAAGGAAAACACAGACTGTTAAGTACTTCTAACATCGCCACCACCACCACTACCGAATTGTCAAATCTGAAGCTCACTTTCTTGCCAGGTCAATTATAATGTTCAGGCCAGGACCTTCAGGTATGTTTCACTTGTCTTGATTCAATCTTTTCTAGAAATAGGCACATGGATGACCTAAGCTATAATAAAGGGGGTGATTCTAATTAGAGCTGTCAGATGACTCACTCTGATAAAATCACTGCTACCAATCTTCCCTCAGGCTCACATTCACTCAAGTCCTATGATGCTGTGATTCTTTCCTACATATTCTAGCAGACATTTCTGCCTGGTTATAAGGAATCCTCCTCTTGGCCCATTTTCTGTTCTTATTTTTGCAGGCTAGTAAATATCACTTGTAACTGCTCTCCATCCACATCATTTTTTACCTCCTGGCCTTAAGCTTCTATATATGAAGAGCACAGCAATCCCTTCACTGTCGACTTTTGAGAGCTTAAAGAAAAATACTACGAATGACTGGCAATTCTCATACAAGTAGAGAGAGCCACCTTTGGATTTCCCCCTTGACAATTACTAGCAATGTGACTTGGACATGACCCCTCAAAACCTCAATTTCCTTGCCTATAAAAGAAGATAACCACTGCTTGTTTGTAAGAGCTGTTTGTGAGGACCGGCTGGGATAGCATGAACAAAGCTACCTACATACTGGGTGGTGTATATGGCCCTCGATAAATACCAGCTCATCTGCTTCACTTCCTCCAAAGTATACACATATATGCTTCATTACCTAGATAGAAAAGTAAATTAATACCTCATTTTTATTAGCTACATCCTCCTAAAATAAGGTTCAGAGTATAGTTGTAAACAAGAAGTAAATACTAAATGGATGGATTTAAGAAAACAAAACACGAATTGCCACACATAACTGCAAGATATTCCCCGGGAAACAGGAATTCATGATTCAAATACATATTAATTCCTTGAGAGGAAAAGACCCACCTCGAGGGCTGGGCAATGCTGTGTCCCCTTTCCCAGCATCACTAAAGGACATGGTTTTATCCACAATGATTTTATTATGAATTGCTAGAAAATAACCTGAATTTTTAGCTGGGCATTCAAGGTTTCTACCACCTGGTACAAACCTTCCCTTTTATTTTTATTTTTTCAAAACAACTTTTTATTGAAGTATAGTTGATTTATAATGTTATAATATTGTATTAGTTTCAGGTTTACGGCAAAGTCATTTAGTTTTATACATACACACACATACATATTCTTTTTCAGATTCTTTTCCATTACAGTTATTACAAGATATTTAATATAGTTCCCTGTGCCATACAGTAGGTCCTTGTTGTTTATCCTTTCCTTTTATTTTCGTCTTCTTCCCTATACAAGTGCTCTAATCCAACTGTCTGAGGGACTTACTATTTCTCGGCATACATCCTACCTTTTCCTACCTCTTCCCTTTGCCTAGCTTTGCCTCCCATGTCTGTTTTCCTTAACCAAATTCACCCAAGTTTATACGTGTATATATTTGTACGCATACATATAATATTTTTGGCCCAACTAAATTCCTAAAATGGTGAGCTCTGAGACAATGTTTCCAATTTAATTTACTAAAGGATCCTATTCTGCTTTCATGCTAATAAATATACTAAAGATTTTTAAGTTTAAAATTCCACCTGAAATCAAGTTTGATGCCAAATCTAACAAAAGCTATAATAGAAATCGTTAGTGAAAAATATAAATACGTATGTAAAAGTAGATGTCACTTTGATCTGATTCCATGAAAGATGAAAAACTACATACCCATCGAGGGATATAGATTCCTATCAACATTCAACTTTATGTACACATACATAACACACAGAGTTATCTGCTTCCTTTACGACCAGGGTCTATAAATCTCCTTCTCAAAAAGCACTGGAAGGACTTTCCTGGAGGCGCAGTGGTTGAGAATCCGCCTGCCAATGCAGGGGACATGGGTTTGAGCCCTGGTCCGGGAAGATCCCACATGCCGTGGAGCAGCTAAGCCCATGTGCCACAACTACTGAGCCTGCGAGCCACAACTACTGAGCCCACGTACCACAACTACTGAAGCCCGCGTACCACAACTACTGAAGCCCACGTACCACAACTACTGAAGCCCGCGTACCACAACTACTGAAGCCCACACGCCTGGAGCCCGTGCTCCGCAACGAGAGAAGCCGCCGCAATGAGAAGCACGTGTGCAACAAAGAGTAGCCCCCGTTCACCGCAGCTAGAGAAGAGCCCGCGCGCAGGAACAAAGAGCCAATGCAGCCAAAAATAAATAAATAAAATTAAATTTTAAAAAAGCATAGGAATATTGAAGATGGAGAAAAAAGGCCTCCCCAACAGTGTGCCACTAAAGGCAATAGAATTCACATACTATGTTCTTTGGGGCTCTCTCCACCCACTAAAAACGGCTAACAATAAATGTGGTGAACACACATGACAAGGCAAACGGAAGACCGAGTACTCAAGAATCAACTTGTCCAGATCTTGGTTTCTTAATACCAATCCCCGTTAAAACGAACCAAGAGAAATGGCGGATTCCAGAGCTTGCCCAAGACGAGTCTGGAACACCCCGTTACGCCAGAAAGTAGGAAGTGCAGAGAAAATTAGTGGAGTCCTCCTCAATATTGCAGGTGTTCAGAGATTCCGCAAAATCTGAGTACAAGTTATTAAGTAAAAGAACTGATAAAAGTTGTTGACTCAAAGAAATTCAGAGAGGGAGATGACTCCCAGGATGTGAAATAGAGGAAAGAAGGGAGAAAGTAATCAAGAATGTAGTTTGAAGCATGTCATTTACAATTCCATATACAATCCTCCCACATGAGAGGTACTTAAAGATTTGTCGAATTAAAGATTTGCCAGTATGAGCATGAATAGGTCCTATAAATTAATATAGACATGGAAAACTAATGATATAGGTTCAGAGGCCCAGAATCTGAAAGAAAAGGCCTAAGACCAATAATGCTTTAAAATAAAAACAAAACAACAAGACTGTTACTCAAAGTATACTCTTCAGGAAGCTGATCTTGACTGCCCTCACACATTCACCATTACGACACTAATTAGGGTGAGAAGAGCTGACAGGTCTCTTTTGAAACTCTCTTCAAGGCTACTTGAACACGCCTGAATGTCATTCACGGATCAACTATTTAGGAGAAGCAAGGTTAAGTCTTTTTAGTGGTTAGTTTTACATATTCCAGTGTAGTAAGAATTCTGGTCGAGAAAAGATATACTAAAAGGTATATACGTATGTATTTGTTTCATTCTGAATTAACTGCAAATTTAAAATGTGTAAGGATGGCATATGGAACACGTGCACACCCTTCACCCAGATTCATCAACTCAACATTTTGCCCAATTCCTTTTATCACTCTCTTTTTCTCTCTCTCTATTTTTTCCCTAACCCTTTTGAAAGTAAGTCATAGACACATCTTTCAGGATGTATCTCCTAGGAACAAAGACATTCACTTACATAATCACAGTACAATGATCAAAATCAGGAAATTTAACACTGATAAAATATAATTATCTAATCTACAGACCTCAAATGTTACCAATTGTCTGAATAAAGTCTTATTTAGCAACTTTTGTTTTCTGATCTAGGATCTGATCTAAGATAACACAATACATTTTGTTTTCAGGCGTTTTAGTCTTTAGTTTTTAGTCTCCATTAACCTGGAACAGTTAATTTCTCAGCCTTTGTCTTTGACAACACTAACAGTTTTGAAGAATGTAAGTCAGCTATTTCACGGAATGTCCCTCAGTTGGGGTTTGCCTGATACTTCTGCATGATGAGACTCAACATTATGCATTTTGGGCAGAAATATCACAGAAGTGATATTGTATCCTTAGTGCATCACACCAGGAAGTACAATTTATCAGTAAGTCCCATACATGCAATATTAACTCTGATCACTCGGTTAAGGGGGAGTTTCTCTACTGTGAAGTTACCATTTCTTGCTTTGTTATCAATAAGTAATTTGTGGAGGGATTCGTTTAGATTATATAAATGTCCTATTCGTCATAAAGCTTCTACTCTCTAGTTTTAACATCCACTGATGATTGTTTGAAACACATTACCATGATGGCTACAAAATGATTTTTCTCTTCCATTCTTACAAACTTATTAGTTGACAGTCCATGGTACACAGAAGCTTCTCCTTACACCCATGTGTTTACTTATGTATTAAGATATGGATTCCTATTTATAAGTTCTATAATCCATTTTATTTTGATATCAAATAGTTCCAGACACGTTAAGTTAGATCTCCATAAAGCTGATTCCTGTGTTCTTTTGACATGACCTCACCATTTGTTTGAGTACTTACTTGCTTCCTGGCACAAGATGTTCCAGTTTGTACTTTCCCTGCACCATCCCTGGAATCATCCATTTCTGCAAGTGCTGGGTTCTTTCAGCAGGAGGTGGTTTTTTAGAAACCAAGATCTGGTCTCAGGGTACACTAATTGTTAATAGCATATCACTGCTTCTAGGTGCTTTTAGCAGACAGATAATAAAAATTATATCCAACTTAAGAAAAACAATACACTTCCCACGACACCACGTGGCCAAAACATATTTAACAGAAATATTCACACACACACAAAAAAGCTGTTTCGTGAAATGCTCTTAACTACTGGTTAACTGTCCCTTTTAAACCTTGTATACATTTTTCTTCTACTACACAGTAAGCTAGTCATACAAATCTTTCAATTTTATGAAAACAAAGCCCACACAAAACTGTAATTTAATCATTTAAGGTGTAGAAGTGAAAGCTGGGAGAACCTATTTTCCAAAAATAAGAGTAAAGAGGATTTACCAAAGCTCAAGAATAATTAGTATTAGAAAAATAAGAGAACACAGGGAGCTTTAAGGCATTTTTTCCTTCTAGTATTACAAAAAATACGAAAATTAGCAAGTTGATGAGCGGAGAGAGATTAATCTGCTTGGAATACTAACTCCGTTGCCACTCCTTCACTCCCACAAGAACCCCTGGAATACTCTGAGGGCGTGAGCACCTGTGTGAACACTTGGAGACTTACACATCACTGCTCATCAGAGCCAGACGGGCTGATAATAAGCGAGTCAAGTGGGACAGAATACACCCTAAAATTGTTTTCGTTTTCCTAACTCTGTTTCTTGGATCATTCAGTTTTATCACAGACTCCCTTAAGTAACCATGTAACCTAAGCAGCATTTACTAAACATCTACTAGATGTTCCCCCCAAACACACCTCCTCTTTGACGTTCCAGGAAGTCCTTCAATCCCTCTCCTTTCACTGACTCTATCACTTTCCTTCCTCCTCACCTCACTTCATTCCCGACCCTCTGTAGATCTCACAGTATATCAGTTCAGCTACCTTCTTGGCAGAATCCTTTTTTTTTCCTTTTTTTTTTTTTTGTTAATTGGGGTATAGTCGTTTTATAATGTTGTGTTAGTTTCTACTGTACAGTGGAGTTCCCTGTGCTATACAGCAGGTTCTCATTAGTTATCTATTTTATACATATTAGTGTATGTATGTCAGTCCCAATATCCCAATTCATCCTACCCTCCTTTTCCCTTGGTGTCCATATCTTGGCAGTATCCTTTTTTTTTCCTTTTTTTTTTTTTTTGTTAATTGGGGTATAGTCGTTTTATAATGTTGTGTTAGTTTCTACTGTACAGTGGAGTTGCCTGTGCTATACAGCAGGTTCTCATTAGTTATCTATTTTATACATATTAGTGTATGTATGTCAGTCCCAATATCCCAATTCATCCTACCCTCCTTTTCCCTTGGTGTCCATATCTTGGCAGAATCCTTAATCTTAGGCATAACAGAAGCTGTCTACAGCTCTCACACCACTAATTATACTCTCTTATATCTTCAATCTCCCTTTCCTTCAATTCATAAAGTTCTCAAATATCGTGCGTGTAAAAAAAACTTCACCTTTTTAAAAAAATCCAAGCATCTAAAAGAAAAGCTTTTCCTCCCATTTATTCAACTAACTGCAATCTGGATGTCTTCCTGAATTCTTCCCTCTTCTTCACCTAAAAAGTGAATTTGTGATTACTCTTTCCTGTATTCCTCTATTCCTCCTCACTCCATCTGCCTGAGTTCAGCCCGCGTCTGTAATGATACCTAAACCCCAGAATTCTGCTATTGATCTTAAGTGTCCGGCGCTCACACCGTCAATCCTCTGGAGTCCCCGTGCTTCCCTCCTGACTCAGTTCACTCTTACTCACCCATCAAGATCTAGCTCAAAAATCTCCTCCTTGGGGGACTTCCCTGGCGGTCCAGTGGTTAAGACTCTGCACTTCCAATGCAGGGGGTGAGGGTTCGATCCCTGGTCGAGAAACTAATATCCCACATGCAGCGGGGCCAAAAAAAACATCTCCTCCTCTGTGAAGTCTTCCTGACCCCCACAAATAGGGTTGGTCAGTTCGTTCTGACACCACTTCATCTATGCGTTTATATATCAGATCACACTTTAACATAATTAACTGATAACATGTCTATTTCCCCTTCTAAACTGTGACCTCCTTGAAGTCAATGCTTGCTTTTTAACCCATCATTTTATCCTCTATGCCTATCATTCCAACAGGTGCTCAATAAATCCTGGTGAATAAATGAAATTGAAAAGTAGAATGAAGAATGAGATTATAACCTCATGCAAATAACATAAGCTTGAATATTAAAACACGTTCCTACCTGGTAACTAACCGTTTTCCTTCCATTGCTTCCAGTCTGAGGTAAGGTCAGCGGTCCAGATACTATCCAGACGTCCTCAAATCTCTCTGTCAGTTCTCGACAGTACATTTCTATTCTGAGAAACAAAGCAAAAAGATGTGTGATATTCTCACACATAAATGTAGAAAAAGCAGCAAACCATATCAAGTCCTTAGGAGAGAAACCAAGAATATTAGAGAAATCAATGTAAAGAGAATATGGCACAAAACACTATAAGCATATAAGCAATGTTCTTCCCAGTGTGTTTACTGCATGGAAAAACTTTAAAAATACACGCATTTATACAACTACCTACATTTTCCTGTGTGTGCATTCAACATAGTTTATAACTGAAATTTTGTTTTGTTTCCTCTCATATTTTTCTATGTCCTAGTTCTCAAATAAACTTTTTTCAAGAATTACATATCATTTCAAAAAGTTGATATATCTTTTTTATGTAACTACTCCTATTGTAGGACAATTGGGTTTATCCTGACATTTCTTAAATAATGCAACACAGTATTAATTCCTTAGAATAAATTTCAAGGGCCAGAATTACTTTATTGAATATTTTAATGATGCTTGATTATATGTAAAACTAATATTTTTAATGAGATTGTACAAATTTACTCTATAAACTCCAAAATACGAAACAGCAGTTTCACAAGAATCTTTACAACACTGGGAATAATCATTTAAAAACTGTTCTTGCTTATTAGATAAAAATGGCAAGTAGTTTTATTTTTTTTATTTTTTAAATAAATTTATTTATTTTTACTTTTGGCTGCGTTGGGTCTTTGTTGCTGTGCGCGGGCTTCTCATTGGTTGGCTTCTCTTGCTGCAGAGCACAGGCTCTAGGCACACGGGCTTCAGTAGTTGTGGAACTCGGGCTCAGTAGTTGTGGCTCACAGACTCTAGAGCACAGGCTCAGTAGTTGTGGCACACAGGCTCAGTTGCTCCACGGCATGTGGGATCTTCCCAAAGCAGGGTTTGAACCCGTGTCCCCTGCATTGGCAGGTGGATTCTTAACCACTGCGCCACCAGGGAAGCCCTGGCAAGTAGTTTTAATATGCACTTTGTTATACTGCAGTTGGAAGCAATTTATGAGAGGTAACAATGCATGACATCATTCCTCAGTTTCTGTATCTAAAAAGTAAAATCAACATTACATCTTATAGCATATATGCCCAATGGAAGGTAAAGTTTTCCTCCAAAAAGTATATCCCTTGAAAAAGGAAAATGTTAAATGCTTCCGAAGGTATGTAATCAGTCCAAATATGGAAAGAAAACTCTATAGGACAAACATCCCAGATCTTCAACCAATAATCTGCAGGGGCAGGGAGAAGAGGAGAAGCCTACAGATTAAAAGGGACTGAAGAGATATATTACCCAAATCTATGTGTGGACTGTGTTAGAATCAACCAAAAAAAAAAAAAAAAAGGTAAAAACCGGAAGGGAAATTTGAACACTGATTGTAAAATTGTTAATAAGGAATTACTGAATTACTGTTACATTTTTAGGGGCAATGACAGTACTGTGGTTATATTTTTTAAAGAATTCTTATCTTCTAAAAATATATATCAAAATATTTGTGGGGCTTCCCTGGTGGCGCAGTGGTTGAGAATCTGCCTGCCAATGCAGGGGACACGGGTTCGAGCCCTGGTCTGGGAAGATCCCACATGCCACGGAGCAACTAGGCCCGTGAGCCACAACTACTGAGCCTGCGCGTCTGGAGCCTGTGCTCCGCAACAAGAGAGGCCACGATAGTGAGAGGCCCGCGCACCGCGATGAAGAGTGGCCCCCGCTTGCCGCAACTAGAGAAAGCCCTCGCACAGAAACGAAGACCCAACACAGCCAAAAATAAAAATAAATTAATTAATTAATTAAAAAAAATTTGTGGATAAAATAATACATCTGTGACCTGCTTAAAATAATCTGCGTAGGGGGAAAGGAGGGTATGTAGATGAAACAAATGTGGGCCATGACTGATAATTGTTGAAGTCTTTTTCACTGTGAGGTGCTCTCTTCATTATTTCAAACCACACAGTAATGTCTGGGGAAAACGCAATAGCATGAAATATTTGTACCAGTTTTAAATGCTTAAAAGATCCCCTGACAGAACTGCATGAAAGCATCAGAAAAATACAGAATGCCCAGATGATTTTATACAGTAGCCCCCCCCATCCACAGAGAATACGTACCAAGACCCTCAGTGAATTTCTGAAACCGCAGACAGTGCCAAATCCTATATACACTATGTTCTTTCCTATACATATATACCTATGATAAAGTTTAATTTATAAATTAGGTATAGTAAGAGATTAACACAATAACTAATAATAAAATAGAACAATTATAACAATATACTGTAGTAAAACTTATATGGGTGTGGTCTCTCTCTCTCTCTCTCTCTCTCAAAATATCTTATTGTACAAGTTTAATGACTTTTCCATCTAAACTAAGCACTTATGCTTAGTGGCCATAACTTCTGCAGCTCGAGATGCAACAGCAGAACTAGCATGAGTTTCTTTTTTCTTCTTCACAGTTTCACAGATATAAGATTCCTTTTTACCACAGATCTCAACCATCTCAGCATACAATTTTTTTTCTTTCTTAAGTCAACAACTTTTACCTTTTCACTTAAGGGAAGCACTTTACAGCTTCTCTTCAGCAAATCCAAGTTGCTAGCAACACTACTCTTGCGTTTGCGGGCCATTATTAAGTAAAGTAAGGGTTACTTGAACACAAGCACTATGAAAGCGAGACAGTTACTGACCAATGGGGGGAATACGCTGTACAAAGGGAGGATTCACATCCCGGGCAGGACAGAGCAGGAGGCGCTAGATTTTAGCAGGTTACTCTGCAATGCGCCAATTTAAAATTTATGAATTGTTAATTTCTGGAATTTGCCACTTAATATTTTTGGACTGTGGACGGTGAGTAACAAACAGCAAAAAGCAAAACCGTGGATAACGGGGGACTACTGTAGACAGCTTCTATCAAAAACTGGTAATGGTTATGTTCAACGGTACCAAAACTGTTCTTAAAAAGCTCAGCAACTCTTTAAATACAAGTGGAGAAAAATACAGTATCCTCTGCCTATAAACATAGTATTCTACTGCCTCAGTAATAAGATTTTTAGTAGTTTCTTCCAGAACTTGACTTCTGACCAGAGGAAACATGACCAAAATGGCTGGCTATGTTTTGAAGTCTATACTTCCAAAACTAGCAAAGAAAACTAGTCCAAAATATTTATCTTCAGTAGTGTTAACATTTGAAAAACCAAAGGCAGAAACAGGTGCTAGGCACACATTCTCCTGTCACATCACTCATCTCCCACAGAATCACATTTTAAAAACTCTCACCCCTCACCTGTTCCAATAACCAGCATTATTATCAAAATTCTGAGGCACGATATTAGAAAGGTAAAAGGTTTCAGCCATGGCTTTCTGTGAAAAGAAATAAAAACAGTAACTTGCACTGAAATACCTTTCCCTTTGAGAGAGATTTTACAAAGCAGAGACAACCAGTTCCTTATTCATACCTTAGCTCCAGGCAATTACAGCAACTATCTGTTTAGATAAACAAAAGCCACAGCTACTCCATGACAGAAAGCTCAATAATGATTATTCAGAGTAAGGACTATAACAAATGAAGTAGTTTGGTGTGCTGCTTTTCTTCACAATTCATAAAATTCAAACCTATAATGTAGACTCTATGAACGAAAAATTTCCAGTATAAAGCTAAAAGGTGAATTCTAGTGCTAAGCCTCTGGCAGAGGATTTCTCAACAAAGGGCAGCTTTCAGGAGCACAGTAGTATTTTAGTACACTGCAAACACATTAGTTCAAGAGTGGCACAAAAAAAGTCCTATTCTTCTGAATTTCTAGCCACCATGTGTTCATTCATCTCACACTTCTGACCTGTAAACCCAAGGAAGGCTCTGTCACTGGATTTCCTTTCATTGATCTACACTGCCAAGGTCACCAAATACCCTCTCATCATCAAACAGTGGCTCTCAGCCTTGGATGCACATTGAAATAACCTAGGGAGCTTCAAAAATATCGATGCCTGGGTCCCAACCCCTAGAATTTCTGATTTAACTGCTCTGGGTTACAGGTCTGGGCATCAGGATTTTTTAAAACTTCCCAAGGTAGTTACAATGAGTATCCAAGGTTAAGAACCACTATCTTAATGATAATAATCACCAATTCATGCAATAAATGCCAACGTCAGAAAAGACATTTCTCGCCTTTTTTTGGCAGAGAAATTATCCTAAATTAAAGGAGGCTAGAGAGACATGACAACTAAATGTAATATGTGATTCATGATTAGATACTGAATCCAAAAAAAAGTTGTAAAGGACATAATTGGGAAAATTTGGCAAATCTGAATGAAAACTGTATACTGGATATAATTGTACAAATATACAAAAATACACTTGCACACATTTCTTGGTATAATGATACACTTGACATATATTCAAATATCCTCATCTTTAGACAATACAATCTCCCGAGCAATCTACTTAGGCGTGAAGTATTACAACGTCTGCAATTCACTGTCCATGGTTTAAAAAAATGCATATGTAAAATATATGTATCAAAATGTTTTTGCTGTACTATCCTCAACTTTTCTACAAGTCAAAATATTTTTGCTGTGTTTTTTTTTCAACTTTTCTACAGGTCTGAAATTTTTCAAGATAAAAATGAGCGAGTAGCTTTAGCTCCTAGTGGCTTTCCAATTCCCTTTTGCATAGCATTTAGTTTTCCTCAACATGTTTAAAAATGTCTGAGCATCTGAGCAAAGAAAGGAAGTGAAGTCAGGAAGAAAAAGACAAAATAGGGTATGAAAATTCTCAAGTGTTAGGGTTTGGCTCCTAGGTTTTTAATTTCCAAGTCCCATGGTACACATAATACCAGCCCTGTGTTCCCATCCCTCCCAAAAAATATGCCTACAGATGAGAATTTGTTATCTCCTGCTGGAGCCATGTGGCCTCGTGACCACCCACTGCCAACATAGTCCTCGTTGAAGGCACTGAAGGTTGGAGGGATGTTGGGATCTGGCTTGAATTTACAATGTTTTCTGTCTGCATCACCTGAAGAAAAACACACAAAATGGTAAGTTACCAGTGGACAAATATCCCTCAAGATTCTCTAAGCAAGGCAAGCTGCTTGCTGCTGGCTGGTATCTCTCTGAGCAGCTAGTACGTAGTGACAGCACGCATGTCTCAAGTTCCTGGGATAGCTCGGATACTTCACCTGAATTTAGCAAGGACTAGTCCAGGAAAGAATGTTCTTCATACAGTGCAGCTATCTCATCTCATATACTTTTGTTTCTGGCCTTTCAAGTTAATGGGAAAAATCCCTTGGATAGTATCTATGTAAAAGCAATGACCAATCAAATAGCTGAGCTGTATAAAAAGCTTAGTTACTAAATACACTCTTGCTTTTTAAAAAAGACCCCCACGGGGACTTCCTTGGAGGAAGACTCCGTGTGGGGTGCGTGGGTGCGATCCCTGCTCGGCAAATTAAGATCCCACATGCCGCGTGGCATGGCCAAACACAAAAGACCCCCATGTATTGTATGTTGTACAACGGTATTTGACAAGTTTATATGTACTGGAATAATGGATATATATAGACACAAAACAATTTGTTCTGGGCAGGCACAGCCTAGAGGAGGGAGAGTGCCTCTGATATCTTGCTTACTGCCTCTTAAGCCATGACAAAACAAACATTTAGGTTATGAGATCAATCCAGAAACTCCTGACACAAAATATCTGAGCACCACACAGGAGAGACAAAATCTCAATTTTACTTATATTCTGATACCTCCAGAATAGTTTGCCACCGTGGACATCAGCGAATCCTAACACTATGTTTTCCACTGTCATTAGGACAGGCCTTGTTAAACTATAAAAATTATGAGGACAAATGGAATATACTCAGGCTGCTACTCAAAAAAGTGTAAAATGGGGATTAATGAAGTTACTGATTCTAACGTCATTTCATTCAATCAAGAAAAAAATTAAATTATCAGACCCCAAGGTTCAGAGTAAAGTATCTAATGTCTAGCTTCTTAGAATCACCCCATAAAAAAAAAATAATAACTGTAAACAGAGAATTACTAGTAAACTTCTCAAAGTGTCATTACCATTGGAATCGCTTCCTGCTATGTCTGGTTTTCTTTGTCTGGTGCTCACTGCCCTTGAAAAATCATTTGGGGGCGGGGGCGGGGACTTCCCTGGTGGCGCAGTGGTTAAGAATCCGCCTGCCAATGCAGGGGAAACGGGTTCGAGCCCTGGTCCGGGAAGACCCCACATGCTGCAGAGCAACTTAGCCCGTGCGCCACAACTACTGAGCCTGCGCTCTAGAGCCCGAGAGCCACAACTACTGAGCCTGTGCGCCTAGAGCCCGTGCTCCACAACAAGAGAAGCCACCGCAATGAGAAGCCCGTTCACCATAACGAGAAGCACGTGCACCACAACGAAGAGTAGCCCCCACTCACCACAACTAGAGAAAGCCCACATGCAGCAACAAAGACCCAACACAGCCAAAAATAAATAAAAAAAAAAAAAAAAAAGAAAAATCATTTGTGGGAATTTCCAAAATCCTAGGATGAAGATGCCGTCCTGAAGAGAGGATGTAAACTTACTTCTGTCCAGTGTCTCGAGGCATTAGCAGTGGAGGACCACAGCAAACCAAGCTCAGGGTTTAAGGTTCTTTGATCTGTACAGGCTACATGGCTTTGGGCTACAAGTCTGCATGACAGCCAGTTTGTGGCCTCAACTTCTCTAGAACAAACTTTTTATTTTCCTTTTTGATCCTTGTCTGCTCAGTGCCAAGGCAACCTTCCGTGTAGTTCCCTATGGTGGGCAGGCAAGTAAGTTCTGGTTCACCCTTCCCCGAGGGTGCAGCCCTCTGGGGTTCCAGGTTAATGTGGGAAAGGTCTCCTGTAAGATAATCTACCTTGGGTGAGCCCTAGGTCTTGCCTTCAGTCCCCCTGACCCCATAAGGCTGCAGAACCAAAGGCAATGTGGCTTTGGTTTACCAGGGCCACCCTTACCCCTCTGGATTCTGGCATTCCCCCAAATATTGGCCTGGCAAAAAAGCTCTACTATCATGTTGCCTCTTCATGTTTTGTTTGCTTGTTTGTTTTTAAAGCCAGGATCAGAAGCCAGGAATCTGGCTTCTGAGACAATATTTTTTTTTTTTTTTTGCGCTGCACTGGGTCTTCGTTGGGGCACATGGGCTTCTCTCTAGTTGCGGTGTACGGGCTCCAAAGCGCGTGGGCTTAGCTGCCCCGTGGCATGTGGGATCTTAGTTCCCCAACCAGGGATCAAACCCACGTCCCCTGCATTTGAAGGCAGATTCTTAACCACTGGACCACCAGGGAAGTCCCTCTTCATGTTATTTTTTTTTCAGTGATTTTTTTTTTCTATATACTTTTTATATACTGCTAATAACATTTCTTGTTGTTTTTAGCAGGAGAGTTAATCTAAATAACGTAGTCTGTCATAACTAAAACAGAAGATGCTTTACACTATAATAAGTAAATCACAGGTATACTGCTTCTTGTTTTCAAATAATATTAATTAGCTCTATTTTACCTCCTCAAAATTACACAGCTCACGTGATTTACAATATGAAACAGTGCTTTTCTTATATGCCTCTGAAAATGATAACAGCAAGATAAAATTAGTAAAGCTGAAATTTCATCTTGGGAAAATTTTTGTATTTAAAGGAAATTTATCAGGCTTGAGACTAAATCAAGTGAGTTTCTCTTGATGTAAATACATAATCAATTTCACCTGCTATGATAAAGTTTATGCCTACATCAGTTTCCTTCTAGCAGCAAGCATATTCCAAGCCTCCCGCTATTCTGCTGGTTAATGTGTACTCTATAAAGGCACACACTCATCTTAATATCAGCATTTTAATATATTTAAACATAGCATGCACTGTAAAGCAATGGAGAAATAATTTGTGGGCCATATAGCAAATTAACAGGCAAATAAGAGAATGGGAATAAAACAACTATGACAAAAAGTAATATCCTTAATATAAAAAAGAACTCCTACAAAATTCAAAAAAGAATATCCCTGGGACTTCCCTGGTGGTCCAGTGGGTAAGACTCCGCACTCCCAATGCAGGGGGCCCGGGTTCGATCCCTAGTCAGGGAACTAGGTCCTGCATGCATGCTGCAACTAAGATTCTGCATGCCTCAACAAAGTCTGCATGCTGCAACTAAGAGCCCACATGCCACAACTAAAGATCCTGCATGCCTCAACTAAGACCCGATGCAGCCAAGATAAATAAATAAAATAATTTAAAAAAAGAATATCCCTATTGAAAATCATAAAGAAAAATTCACAGAGAAAGAATAATTCACAAAATATTAACCCTCACTGGTAATCAATAAACGTAAATAAAATCAACTAATAAATTGGTAAAGCTCAATAATGCTCATTATGTGTGAGGGCTGGGAGAGATAGGACAAATAATGATGGTGGGAGTGTAAATTGGAGTAGGCTGCCTAGAAACCAATCTGACGTTGACCAGCAAGATCTGGTCATCTTAATTACAGGAACGCACCAAGAAACCTGAGGACACGTGAACAGGCTCACACACCTGCCTGCCTCTCCAGTCGCATTTCACATCACTTTCTCCCTTGCTCCAGCCAAACTGGCCTTCCTTGAGTTCCGTAACCGAACCAAACTCTTCACATGGGGGCCTTTAAAGATGCAACTGTGCTTCTCTTTCCCTGCCTGGAACGCTCCTCTCCGTACCCCCGCTGCCCACCCAACTCCTCTGCCTGAGTGACTGCCATCCACTCTTCAGGCCACTTTCTCAAAGAAGCCTCGCTAATCAGTTATCAGGTTCTCCTGTTATAATCGCTCATCGTATTCTTTACTGTTCCTTAATTATACTATCCCAACTTGCAATCATTTTTCCTTCAGAACAGTTATTGCCAATTGTAATTATACATTTATGATTATTTGATAGGTCCACCCACCCCCTCCCCAATTCAAAGTGCCTTGTGGGTAGAGACCATCTACTCTGGTCACTGATATAACCCCAAGGCTCAGCACAGTGCTATGCACAAGGTAGGCACTTAAAAAGCATTTGTGGGCAGGCCCCGGTGCAGACCTGGTCAAGTCCAAGAACCACACCATGCACAACCAGTCCCGAAAGCAGCACAGAAACGGCATCAAGAAACCCCGATCACAACGATATGAATCTCTTAAGGGGGTGGACCCCAAGTTCCTGAGGAACATGCGCTTTGCCAAGAAGCACAACAAGAAGGGCCTGAAGAAGATGCAGGCCAACAACGCCAAGGCCATAAGTGCACGTGCTGAGGCTATAAAGGCTCTCGTAAAGGGACTTCCCTGGTGGCGCAGAGGTTAAGAATCCGCCTGCCAATGCAGGGGATACGGGTTCGAGCCCTGGTCCGGGAAGATCCCACATGCCGCGGAGCAACTAAGCCCGTGCGCCACAACTACTGAGCCTGTGCTCTAGAGCCCACGAGCCACAAGTACTGAGCCCGCGTGCCTAGAGCCCGTGCTCCACAACAAGAGAAGCCACCACAATGAGAAGCCCACACACCGCAATGAAGAGTAGCCCCTGCTCACCACAACTAAAGAAAGCCTGCGCGCAGCAATAAAGACCCAATGCAGCCAAAAATAATTAATTAATTAATTTTTTAAAAGAGGCTCTCGTAAAGCCCAAGGAGGTCAAGCCCAAGATCCCAACGGGCGGCAGCCGCAAGCTCAGTCGACTTGCCTACATTGCTCACCCCAAGCTCGGGAAACGTGCTCATGCCCGCATCGCCAAGGGTCTCAGGCTCTGCCGGCCAAAGTCCCAGGCCAAGGCTCAAACGAAGGCCAAGGCTGCAGGTGCAGCTGCGGCTCCAGCTCAAGCTCAGGCTCCCAAAGGTGCCCAGAACCCCACAAAGGCTCTGGAGTAGAGACCTTTATCTGCCAATGTGAGGACAGAAGGACTGGTGTGACCCCTGGGCTGCTGTCTGCATGGGGCTGGTGTCCTCCTGTGCTATTTGTACAAATAAACCTGAGGCAGGAAAAGAAAAAAATAGCATTTGTGGAGGTAATGAATGAGTGGTGCTCATTGCAACAATATTTACGACAAAGCCTCCAATTCATGTGTCAAGATACAGATCCTCTCAACCCCTGAGACAGCCTGGAAGGGTCTAGGGCGCCCTGGTTGCCAGGCAGGGTCCATTTATCTAGTGAGCCATACAAACACCATCATTTTCTAAATGTGCTGTAAAGTAGAAAAAGTTGAAATTATTAATAATCCTCCTTGTTTTAAATTTGGAAACATCTTTCTTCAATGCCTTTGCTTCTAACCACCTACCCGTTATCTTGCTCTTGGATATATGTTCAAGAACCCATCTAGGAACCCGCTTTGACTGATCATAAGACAAGGCATGGTTAGTGTAGCACCTCGTCTCTGTTCCAGTTAAAGGGAATCCAAATTGTGCTAAGAGAGCCCTTTCTGAAGAACCTAAAAATGAAAAACAGGGGAAAAAAATAACAGTTAGTGACTACTATTAGGAATAAAAAATTATAAGGAAGGGGGTAAGACAAAGGACTGACTCAACAATTTAATCAACCAGGTGATCTCATTTTTGCAATTACTTATAAAGCAAAGAAAAGAGACAGTAGGCAAAATGCTGGTTTTGCCTATAATCAGTTGTATAGTTCTATCCAGGTAAACTGTAGCTATTTCATTAACTGTTGTTTTCTAATTTAAAAAAACTTTTTTTTGTTTTTCTAATTATTTATTTTCTTATTGATTGATTGCTGTTGGGTCTTCTTTGCTGCCCGCGGGCTTTCTCTAGTTGCGGTGAGGTGCACAGGCTTCTCAATGAGGTGGCTTACTCTTGTTGCTAGAGCGCAGGCTCAGTAGTTGTGGTGCACGGGCTTAGTTGCTCCGAGGCATGTGGGATCATCCTGGACCAGGACTCGAACCCGTGTGCCCTACATTGGCAGGCGGATTCTTAACCACTGCGCCACCAGGGAAGTACCTCATTAATTGTTAAATAAGGACCTGATCTTGCTGGTCTTTCACATCAAATTTTCAAATCTCTGCCCCACAAAGTACAGTGTATACAAAAGCAGCAAAGAAAAAACTCCTGTCATTACTAGTCATTGATATGATTGAATGCGAGACAGCCTACCTACTCATTATGTTCTAAGAGTTAATGTGGGGACAAAAGCACAGCCTTTTAAATTTTTTTAAAAGACCATCGTTCAGGGGCTTCCCTGGTGGTGCAGTGGTTTAGAATCCGCCTGCCAATGCAGGGGACACGGGTTCAAGCCCTGGTCCGGGAAGATCCCACATGCCGTGGAGCGACTAAGCCCGTGCGCCACGGCTGCTGAGCCTGTGAGCCCGTGTGCCTAGAGCCGGTGCTCTGCAACAAGAGAAGCCACCGCAATGAGAAGCCCGCGCACCGCAACAAAGGGTAGCCCCCGCTCGCCGCAACTAGAGAAAGCCCGCGTGCAGCAACGAAGACCCAACGCAGCCAAAAAAAAAAAAGACCATCGTTCACTGACACTCTTCCTCAATGTTCTGGTACTGAAGCAGAGATGTGTGCTGCAGCAAGACAGTGGTAAAACTGGTATTGCTTTTCCTAGTGGGAGAAACCAAGCACGCACGGAACAGGGAGTCGGTTTCCAAATAATTCTCTTGATGCGCTCTCCAGGCTTCAACCCACCAGAGTTGCTCTCTTGCTAAATGCCAAGTATCAGGAGGAGCAAGTTAAATTAGTATATCCGAGACAGAAAGAAACGAGCATGAGCTCATTTACTTTGTCAAATATAAGGTACACCTGGTAACCTGCGGATTTACATCCTTTGAAGAAGGGCCAGCAGGTATTCTTCATTTGAACGATGATAAATTGAGGACAGTTAACTGATCTGCTAAAACTATGTGTTCATTCGTTCATTCATCCATACGTACTGGATGCCAATTATGTACCAGGTACAGGGCTGGTGGAGAAGAAAACTGACACCGTCCGAGCGCTTATGGAGCTAACAATCTAGGGGAGGACATAAACAATAAAAACAGACATGTCGGGGTAGTAGATCCCCAAGGGGAAGGAAGTACATGGCGCAGGCAGGTGAGACGCAACGCGGGGAGAGGAAGCCGAGCCGGGAGACAGCAAGGCAGACGACCAAGGGCCGGGCGAGTGGAGACAGCGCACGTCCATGGTTACGGCTCCTGCCCGAGGTAGCTGCCCGGGCCCGAGACCTGGGGACCCACACACTCACCGTCCGGCTCCCTCACCGCCAACGCTGGCTCAGCGTCCCGACTCCGGAGAAACTGCACGACAGTTAGCCCGGTTCCCATAGCGCCCGCGACGGCTCCAGCCACGAAGCCACTCAAAAAGCGTCGGGAGCCTCGGAAGCGGGAGGCAAAAGTTTTGGCAGCCATCTTACCCGAGACACTAGCCTTTTGCCTTAGCGCATGCGCACTCCAGGTCAGCCGCCTGAAAGCCAATCGCAACCGCGGGATCAAGATACGCATGCGCTACCTGGAGTCGCTGGCCCTGAGCCTCTCAGGAGACACCGGAGGCCAGAGCGCAAGCGCGCGCCCCCTGGTGACGAACCTGGAGGCCCAGGCGCGTCCCGGCTCCACCCCTGGTCCCCTGGACCGGGTGATGGGTGAGAGCATGACGCCTTGAAGGCTCGGTATGTGCACATACAGTCCTGAGAAGAAAATACTCTTAGTCCCGTTTAATAGGTGAATAAACCACTTGCGCATGCTTACGCTAAGGTCCTCAGAATCGAGATTCCAACTTAGGTCTGATTCTAAAACCTGTGCCACATTGGATGTCCTCATGACACGTGGCTTTGAAATCGCATGGTACACAAATCGTAACTTCTAAAGATAGCTTTGCATCTCCTAAGGAGTTTCTTGGCAAGACAGTACTCCATGGTGGTTTAGGACCCTGAATCAGAGCACAGGGGTTTGGATACCGACTCAACCACTTTCTACTTTTCTGTTTCCTCTTTTTAAAACGGGAATAATAATAGTAATAATAATAATACTTGTTAGACCATAGGGTTCTTGTGAGGATTAAAGGAGATTAACCACGTAAAGCATTTAGGGAAGAACCTGGGGCATGTCGTTAAGTGCTCTGTTAATATTAGCAATTTTTATTTAGGCAGCTCTACTTTATCTTGATAGAATATGAAATCCGGATTGCTGAATGCCTGCTGTCAAAGGAAGGATATATGTTTTATGCACTCGCACTCACAAATAAATAGGTCTTCTTCATTTTGCAGCATCATCTCCAGCATTCCATGTGGATTTAGTTCACTAAGCAGGAGGCCATTTCTAACAACCAACTTAAATGGATGCGTTGTTTCGACAGCTTCATGGCTCCGTGCGCCCTCCCAGGACTACCTGTCATGAAGTCATTTTGTATAATCCCCAGGACTTCTGACACTAACTAACTGGTTGAACTAAGTCAACCAGAGTCTTCCTAAGGATTTTCGATCTGGAACTTTCTCCAGATAGCAAAGCTGTGACATATGGAACTCCCGCTCTGTCTACAGCCTTTTTTCCTGCTAAGTAGACAAAGAGTAGATGCATCTGGTCTTGCACAGAACACCAGTGGAACAAATGGTGAGACACGGGTGAAGGCGTGCCATGCTGACCCCAGCTTCCAAGGCTCCTGAAGAAGCCCAGACACATCCTGCCTTTACGTAAGGCTTGGCTGGCCACTTGCCCCAGGATCCTTCCAGCAAAGCCCCCCCTTTTTTTTAAAGTATTTTTTTTAAACGTTTCTTTAATTAATTTATTTATTTATATTTATTTTTGGCTGTGTTGGGTCTTCGTTTCTATGCGAAGGCTTTCTCCAGTTGCGGCGAGCGGGGGCCACTCTTCATCACGGTGCGCGGGCCTCTCTCTGTCGCGGCCTCTCTTGTTGCGGAGCACAGGCTCCAGACGCGCAGGCTCAGTAGTTGTGGCTCACGGGCTTAGTTGCTCCGCGGCACGTGGGATCCTCCCAGACCAGGGCTCGAACCCGTGTCCCCTGCATTGGCAGGCAGACTCCCAACCACTGCGCCACCAGGGAAGCCCAAAGCCCCCTTTTTGTTTAATGGTGTCTGACATGTGCAATCAAGAGTCCAGACAAGTACGACCAGGCAACACTGGTACCTGTAGGTTTCAGAGCTGCTTTGACAGCTTCCATCAGAATTTACTAAATACATACATTCACTTAAGAGGTATTTCTCAAGGCCCTCCTAAGTGCCATGCACTGTGCTAAGCACCAGAAAGAGAGAGAAATGGTGGGTGACTCTTCCTCTCCCACATCCTGTACTTGGAAACAACAGTGAACCCCACACTGGGTCCCAAGAGTCAAGAATTAGAAGTAAAGGCTGCCTGACTCTGGGTAGGGTACCTCCTCTGGGCCTGTTTGTCCACCTTTAAAATGAAGGACCAGTAGTTTTAAAACTGTCATCAGGGGAACCCTAGTATTGCATAGGGGTGCTTGAGAATTAAGGGAAGGAGTGGGAGGGCAGGCTGAATGGCCCCTGAGCCCTCTTCTACCTGCTAACTTGGGTAAGCCTGCTTTCATGAACCGGCTTCTGTGTCCAATTTTTTTTTTTTTTTTAACTGAAAGAATCCCTTTGCTGAAGAGAAAGCAACCAGATGGTCCCTGCAGTCTGACCTTCCAGTGTTGCTAGCGCTAAGGTCTTCATTCAAAAATGTTAGCCTTTTGTCTTCCTCTTCTTCTCATCAAGGGCACTCACTAATCAAAGGTGAACTTTCTAACTCTGAGAGGACAAAATGGATCAAAAACTGGACAACTGGTGCCTAAATAAAGGGCCCCTTCATCAAAAATTGTTCCAAAGAGATCCAAGCAGTTTATTTAATCTTCGTAATTATCATCAGTGAATAAAAAGGCATTGACACCACCAGAAGGATTCAAAGCAATTGTTTCTCCACTTAGCAAATATTAGAGGCCAAAAAAAGTCTTTTATGTTACTGCAGAAAGCAGTGAGGTGATTTCTGCGTCTTTCCTGTTTTATTAGGTAGTAGAGACTATAATTATTTTATTAGCAGGGAACCATGTTTGCATCTAGTGAGATAACTCAGGAGCTCCCAGACGGGAGATCTGGCCTGCTGATTCAGATCTGGGGTGGTGCTCCATCACTGGATTTTTTTACCAGCTCAGCAAGTGACCCGGCTACTCAGCCATGTTTGGAAATGGCAGCGCTTGTATTCTCAGTAGTCCTGAATATAACTTATTTTCTAGGTTTCTCTGCTGCACTTACAAAAATATTGCTCAGGGTTGTCTGCAAAGTATAGGATTGGGGAGCAGGGTTGTGTGTGGGGGGATCTTGGGGATTTGGAAAATACACCCCTGTCCTGCAGGAACATACCCAAAGTCCCAGGACAGTCCATTAAGGAGAAGCCCACAGTGTCTCCAACTAAGTCCCGAGCTTCTGAAGGGCAGAACTGGAGACCTGTGCTTAGTCCACCCACAGGACCTTGGCAGCCAAGGTATCAGCCATTAACTGCATGTCGTCCAAGCAGGAATTCACAGAGGTGCTCAAGTTGGCCCTGTAAGTGGGAGAACACAACCCCCCTGCCGTGTGATTAAGAGAGACAACAGGATTTTATTATTATTATTATTTTATTTTCATATACAAAAAGATAAAACTTGAAACAGTTCTAGATTTTTCCTCCTATCTGTTGGGGTGTGGTTGCTTCTTCACACAGGGGGAAAAAACTACATTCACATCGGTTTATTTGAGGACCCAGTGCAGAGTTCAAGCAGCAAAACCCCAACTTAGCAGATCTAATTCCAAACTTGACACTCATTTCTAAAATTACCACAGTAAAAAGGAACAAAGATCCACTGCAAATGAATGAACTATGATACAATGTTCTCTCCAAAATGTCTTCATTTTGCAACTGTAATTACATGGATGTCTGCTTTAGGCCATTTTAGATGTGTGCGGGTATATAATATATATATGTGTGTGTGTTTTATATATATATATATATATGTGCATATATATATATATATATATATATATATATATATATATATATATATATAAATCAGCACACTTTTCAAATCCAGACAGGGTAACAGCAACAAGCTTAACTCTGTGTATATATATATATATATATTTTTTTTAAAACATGATACTTTAGTATAACTTTTGTTAATTCAGTAGTACAATCTATTTCTGTTCTACAAAATTTTTATTTTATAGCTACAAGGGTGAAAAGTGACCTATTACATTTACATCTCACATATCCTGGCATACAAACAGTACTTACTGAATTTGAGCCAAAAACTAGAAGTCTTTAGTTTTAGCGCTTGAAGAGCTTCTTCACTTCTACAGGCTTAAATCATATCCTAGTCACATTTCCAGAGTTTTCAAATGATTCATCATTGTAAACCGCGAGAAACAGGTGAATCCAAACCTTTAATTACAGTTTTATATACAAGTTAGATAACACAGCTCAAAAAGACTTTGCTATCCATCCTAAACCCAACACACACATTCTCCACTAAGTTATTAGACAAGTCTTAGGATTTTCCTTCTTTTCCTTACAAATAATACACACATTTAGAAGGAGCTGGTAAAACTGACATATAAGATGGCAAATGAGAGGTGACATCTGTTGGTTCCAGAATTGGTCCTGCAAATGTTGCACTCTGCTGTGTTCTTTAACTGTGTGTCTGTTACATGCAGAAGCTCTTTTCACAAGAATTGACATCAAGCTCAATGTAAGTTAAATTTACAGTACTGTATGAAGTTCTTCAGATTCAAGGACAAATGTGGAAAAAATATTAACACGTAAAAAATTCGGCCTTTGATGCTACCATTAAGATCACGTCAAATTCATAAGCAGATTCTTTTGTACAGTTGAAAAACGGCATTGTGTGGATTTGTGGCGTGGAACTGAAATCTAGAAGTATGTTTCTCATCTGCGGTAACCCTCACCCCCAATTCTCAAGTACCACCCAATTCTCTTTGCATTTTTACAGAATTCTAGGAAAAAAAAAAAGGGAGGAAAGAGACGCTGGCATTTTAACAACTCCTCCCCTCACAGGAGGTCTTCACGCTCTCAGATGAGGTCTCCTAAGAATCTCTGTACGGTCACTGGCTCTCAGACGGCCTTTGACAATGACTTGGACACTTTCCAAATCAAATCCCAGATGTTGCCTAACCTTTCCTACTCTCATCTCTGTCATTGCTGGTAAAATTTCGATGTGCGCGTTTTTCCGTTATGGAGAAATTATTTGGCTCAACATACACTTAACTCGTGGCAGGGCTCTGAGAAAACCCCAGCTGGGCTGAAGTAAAGCCCTTGTAGAGAGTGAAGTAAACAGCGCCTGAACAGAGCAGAGACCGAACACTTCGAGGGCTGAGTTGGGACCCAGTGGGGACACACTGACCCTGGTGTCCCACAGTCAGCAGGACAGGCCAGGTGGGCAGCCCACGATTGTAGGGCTGAGTTACCACTTTAATGTTGGTCTGCCATCTATGCCCCAGCGACAAAAATTCAGATGTGGTGACTGCTGGTTAATTAAACTTTCTGAACTGGTAAAAAAGGCTCTTTAAAAAATATATATATATTTATTTAAAATACATCAAAATGACAAACAGCCATAACCCGCAAGGCCTAATTTCACAGCAACATATGCTACAGACATCTTCCCAAAATGCACTGTGGTGGATAGGGGGCCGGGGGGTTTCAATCCTGCCATTTAAGGGAATGTTCTTCATTTGAGCTTTAGTGACTGGAAATGTGTTACAAAGAGCTCATTTTCGGAACTCATTTGTGTACAAGGCCAACCAGTTGAATCACTCTGCCTATTCAGACAGCAGAATACTGAAAACGGCAGAATTCAAAGTTGAGCGCGGAAAGCACCCTTCAGGTGGCACTCGAGACCCATCCCACCGCAGGGCCATGAAGAGCTTGCCAGAAGCCCCTTTTGCAATCCTTGGGAAGAGTTTTACTTTGAAACAAATAAGTACCCATACTCGGCAGGGTTCCTGCGTGTGTATGTCACAAGCCTGCACTTTCGAGAGAACCCAGATGGTGACACTGTTCAACACAAGGTCTGAGGTAACTGGTTCTTAACACACCTGGAGCACAGAACTGCATCCAGAAAATACAGCCGGGAAAAAGGAAAAAGGTGGGGTTTCGGGCTAGAAAAGACAAGTAGAAAAAAGCTTACAGCAGTTGCTTTTGGGGGGAGGCAGGTGACAAAAACAAAGGCACAGCAGAATTACATTCCAAGACACGTGGCTGGAGAGCAGAGAAATGTTCTCTGATGGGGAACAGGTAAAGGACGGATGGTTGGCTCCCAGAGTGCTCCTGGATCTGCCGAAACTCAATTCATTCAAGTATAAAAGGGGTGGCGTAAAACTTTACTCTCGATCAGACCGAATAAAAGCACAGCTGGTTTCACATGACACATGAGGGACTCTCCTGACGATATTGTCCCAACCAGAACACCTCCGAACGCAGCAGCTGAAGCCAGCAGGCAGGGGCTGGGGAACAGGCCTTCAGCCATTACGGCTACAGAGTATGAGCTACATGACTCTGTACTTGAGTATAGATGAGTATACATGATGTATACTTCCTATACATCCCCATCAGGAAGGCTTACCCAATAACCATCCACTCTCTACCCAAAAAATCAAAAGGCTAACATGAAGACTGCCTTCCAGATTATGGCAGTGATGCTGACCGTCGTAGGAAGAGCAGGAGAACCTTGTAGAGACTGGAAAGATGCGCTGCTGGTACAGGATCCTGAGCCTCGTCCACAGGCTCCTGGGTTACTCGCTAGCCTAAAGTGGCGAGCCAATGCCGCCCCTCTCGCCTCCAAACAGCCCTCCCAGAGAAGATAACGTGTGTCTGGCAGCTCTCCGTATAATCTGATCACTATGTCCACACACCACCCTCCCCCTTTCCGAATGATTACTCCATTGGGAATTCTGTCCTGAAAACTGGATAATTTGGTCCTAGATAATTCAGTTTGGCAGATTTCTCCAATCCCCAAATCCTCTCTTCCCATGTTTGTAGCCTGAATCTTATTCTAGTCCCAACCCACCCCAATCTGCACCCATACAATTTCTGTTCCCCAAAACACCTTCACACTACGACACCCATGACAGTAACTTACAAACAAATTATTCACCTCAGAACCCTTTGTTCAAAAGAAACCTCAGGAGGAAGCACGACTGTAAAGCACACTGCAGGCCCCTCTTGCCTCTCCCGGCCCCTCTCCTCCAGGTCTGCAAGGACCAGGGCTGAGCATCCCCGTCCCGCACAGACTGTCCCACACAAAGACAGCCACGAGTGGAGTTTTGGTCAAACAAGACCCAAAGATGGTCTGTAATCTGCCAGTGTATCAACGAGAATCCGCAGGAGCACTAAGTGACAGCGCCACACCACTTACACTCCAGTGTATGTTTATCTTGAAAGGTAAAGCTCATTACTCTGATTAGAAAATCATTCTTATTCGAAACTCACTAGACTTTATAAAAATAATCTGTGGTATAAAACAATCTCCACACTGTGCAGAAGAAATCTGTCAGGTGATATAACTAAATATATATGTAGTGCTATAGATCTTTTAAAGTAAAATTTCAAGTGTTGTAACTCTATTATATAACCTATACTTTTATTTACAATGCTACCTAACAACATTCCAATGCAAACATGATTCGGAGAATCAGGGAATGAGCCCACGCCCGACCGACAGCAGAAATTCCCAGGACTCAAGAGAGAACTCATCCATTTGCAAAAAACCCATCCTCACCTGCCTGAAAAGCATCAGCTAATGAGTTGTATTTTTTATAACTGTCAGCTTAAAAATGTAAACTTCGCAAATGAATGAAACGCTTTTCTGTAGATGTCCAGAAGAAACCACGTTTGTAGAATCCACTGCATACACACATGTCCGTGTGTATATTTCTTTAGTGTCCTGTCGCTGGCTTGCAGTAGTTCTCAGAATTGTCTAGGCCCCAGACAATCCAAAGACACTCCTGGAGAAGAAAGGGCAGCACAGGGCCCATCTCCACATGCTGGCGTGTAGAGAATATGCGTTTTAATTCATGAGGAAAAAACACTTGTGTTATCGCTACGAGCTGCCATAGGAGCAAATAAAATATCACTGGTTTTGGCACTACAGGGATACATGGAGTACCACAATCAAAACGTCCTGCTTCATTCATACCTGGAAGATACCGTCACACAAATGTAAAAGCTTGGTAAAAATTGTAAAAATTTAAAGAGTGGTAAATCCTTTAAATTCAAAATCTTGTCCAAACCAAAGTTTACGGTGGACCCAAAATGAGTTTAAAATAGGAATATTCAAAATATCCCACTAGATAATTTGGACTTTTACTTGGTGATAATGTATAGGTCTCCTGGACCCACTACAGTCATCCCTCTGTATGGGGGAGGGGTGTGGCAGGGGGATGGCAATCCAAAATCCACTGAGGCAGAGGCCGCTTACATGAAATGGTGTAGCGTTTGCATATAACCTCCACAGATCCTCCCCTATACTTGAAATCACCTCTAGATTGCTTATAATACCAAACACAATATAAATACTATGTAAATAGTTGTAAATACAATGTAAATACTATGTAAAGAGTTGCCAGTAGGTGGCAAATTCAAGTTTTGATTTTTGGAACTCTCTCTTATTTTTTCCCCCAAAATATTTTTGATCCAAGGTTGGTTGAACCCGCGGATGAGGAACCCATGGATACAGAGGGCCGACTGTAATTGTTTTTCAAGTGTGGCTGAGTCAAATAAATTAATTTCCAAGGGAGAGGGTGCGTTTTAAACTTCAATTTCTTTTTGCTACAAAACTAAAATCATCTTTTAAAACTTCCCCAAGCCTCCTAAAGGTCTGGGATACATTCATACGTGAATTGCTGGTTACAAATTAAATGTCAGGAATCTTACTTAAAGAACTATGCCTATAACCCTGAATTCATTGTTTACAAATCTAGACTGAGAAAATAAACAGTTCATCAACTGAATTACTGGGTCTGTTTCTTTGCCTAAAACATTACTCCTGATTGAGACTTAAACTCATCATTACTAGGCTGAACACATTAGCTGCTGAGCATTTTATTAGTTCAGCTTTTGTAAACAGCCATTGACCTAGGAGAATTCAAATCACCCAAAAGAGGAGAAAAAGCCATCTTGTCCTATTTCCTTTTCTGGCGTGGGGGGGTGGGCGGGGGGGCATGTAGAAAGTCAATTCCCTGTGCTTCTTGGAAAAGTGTGGTCTGAGGGCCCCTGAACTGTGAACCAGGCAGGCCTGGCCGTCTCTCCGAAGATTCAGAACCCAACCGGCCACTGAAATAGCTGGGACTGACAGACTAAGTAAACTGAGTTCTCCTGGAAAATGCTTTCCAATTTAGATATTTTTCTAGTGAGCCAAGTTCTCCGGAATAACGCCTGGCTGTTCAACTTCTAGTACCGCTTCTAAAAACTTACATACGTACGCTCACTAGATTACTAAAAAAACATCAAATCCTTGTATTACCAACAGATGCTGGGAACTAATGCATTCTAAAAAGAGGCAGAATTCCATCTGCAAGACGGTCATCTAGTCCTCCCACCCTGGATGCAACAGCTGCCTCCCTGCCCTCATGGCTCAGAGCACAGGGGCCACATGATGGGCTTTCTGCGCCACACATAGCACATGGTGGACCCGCAGTACACGGCTGGGCTTGCCACCAAGGAAACACACATGCAACCCAAGCACCCAGTGCAGAGGGTCAGGGCAGCAGCCAGCAAGAATGCGGCCAACTGGAGAGAAAGGGGACACAGAACTGCATGGTCCCCTGCTCAGCTCCCTAAAGCATGACAGGAAAGCCATGACAGGAGGGTGAGCCTGGCCCCTAGGGGCAGGGGAAGAACCACCTCAGTGGCCTGGAGATGGCAGATCTTTCCCTTGGCTGAGAACATGTGAGCTGGGGGCTCAAGAATCCTGAGGATGTTCGAGGCTGGACAAGGTCCTTCATGTTCTGGACACATGCGACCACATACAGACAGAGTGAATTCTGAGTCAGAAGCAGCTGGCACACACGGGGAAGCCTCCCCAGCAGGACTAACCCCTCCGGGCACCTACTGAAAGCCAACAGGACAGGAAGGCCATCTGAACACCAGGCTGATGGCGCTCAGCACATTTATGCACAGCTGGGTCTCCCTTCCTCCTAAGAAGGGTCCATTCTCAGCCCTCACGCCCCAAGTAATCAACCAAAGAAGGACTCCTGGTAGGGACCAACGGCCCCAGGCGAAAGCCCAGCTTATGCCAGCCCCAGCATGAGCTAACGATTACATCCATGGCCTTCCCTGGCTGCCCGTCATGAAGAGTCCTCTGCAGGACACTGTGGCATGGTGGCCTCTGTCCCCACGTGTCTCCTCCTTCCCGTGCTCACTCCTGGATCTCTCTGGCTCAGGAGATCTCCCCACAGCGATCAAACAGAACACACTCTCCCCCCCACAAGTCCACCCCGCAGCCAGAAGCCTGCCCGGACGACAGCACACTAGGAAGAAAGGGGCAGGGAGCCTGGGCCACGTCTGTCCCCTGACTTGGCCACCCTATCACCCTGGATGAGGCAGGGAAAGCGATACCAGACTCCCTGCCCCCCGGTCTTCCACAGAGCTTGGCGGGGGGAAAAAAATGTAGCAGTGATCTGAGCTCACCGGAAGTGGAGGCTACAAGAAATCTTTGTGGAGAAGAGCACCGGCAGAGGCCCCCAACCCCATCGACACAAATCAGAGCTCTGGATGGTTGACTCCGCGGAGAAGAAGACATGACAGTAAACGTAACTTTATCAGAGGCGGAAGACCCACCCAGGCCCCAGCAGCACGCCCGGGAGAGAGATGCCCACCTTCTCCTGGCCACGAGCAGTCAGGGACACTCAGCCTAGCACGCGGGGAAGGGGCCGCCGGAAGCCCTCTGCCCGGCCACACCACACGGGGCCATCTCTGGACACTTCATTCCGGTGCCAAGGCCCCAAAGGGAGTGACAGTGGCTGAGCACTGGGTCAGCAAAGAGGGAGCGCCCCCAGACAAAAGGCCTGCCCTGTCCGTCCTGCGTCCTGCCCCGCAGGTCCCACAGCAGGGCCAAAACGTGCTCCCAGAAGAATCAAGCCAGCACGCAAAAGGAAAACTGCCCAGAGGAAATCTAAAACCAAACAGAGGCTGGGGTTTAGTGTTCCACACGCGCTGGGATCAGGGATCTAATCATTCCTATGGTAAATTAGCTACATTTGTTACTGGTTTATTTGTTTCTTCTGAGGGTTGAAAAGTAGAGACTCCCAGCACTGCCTAAGGAGAAAGCTGGAGAAATCAGATATGGCACTTTTCAATAAATATTTTAAAGCTTCTGAAAGAAATTAGTGGAAAAGAAAAGCAACTGCTGTAAGGCCTGTTTTTCTGTTAAAAATTATTCCGAGGGAAGAAAAATACCACAGCAAAAAATAGCTTAAAAAGGAAAAGTCAGAAGACAAATAACTTACCAAAAAACAAAAACAAAAACCTGTCCCTGTGGCCACCTTGGCCAGCCCACATTTTGACCCATGAAGCAAAAACTGAGCTCCGAGAGGGAAGCAAACTCGCCTCCTACCACACCCCGTGCCCAAACCCGCAGAGGAGGACACGGCCCAGGGGCCCAGAACCCCCGCAGCACAGGGCGCTGAGCCCTCACCACCAAGCCGCGCCATCACAGACCGGCCCCGAGCAGTGTGGACCCAGAGGCCTACAGATCAATTCCGCTATCACTGCTGCCAATGTGCTTAAGAAATTAAGTCTCGAGTAAAATTACCTCACGTGGGTCTAAAGGCTACAGTTTTGCCAAGTTAAAGTGGGGTCACCTGTCATCCTGAACAATGACCAATCAAGTCGAGGGAAACACTTGAACCTCCAAATAACTCAGGAGGAGGCTCCCCCCTCCCCTTCTCACCCCAGTCAACCTCTCCCCATCGCCCACCAACTCGCCTACCCGCAAGGTGAAGAGATCCAGTTTTTAAATAAAATGGTCTAAAGAAACGGGAAGGAAAAGCCTTCACAAATAAGAGTGATGAATGCCCAGACTCGGCCCAGAAAGCCAACCTACAGCTGATGACAATTATTTACAAGGGGGTGTTATCAAAGAAAAACGGTAGCACTCCCTAGAAGACTCACAACTTTTTTTCTTTTTCTCTATTTCTTTTAAACTTTCTTGTCATAAAAGCCAACTTACATTAAAATATACTTACTACAAGACAACACAACTAATAAAATATATAATAAAACTTACACAAGTAGAAAATTCTGAGGTATTTCTGGTTTGAGGTGGTCTGTGGTCGTGAAGTTTTAATTCTCTTACTCTTCAAAATTTAAACCTCGGAAGCCACATAGCAAAGCGTGTGTGTATATGTGGATGTGTGTGTTTTGTTTTTTTAAAAAATTTGCATGTTTCATAAATTAAAAAAATTCGAATGTTGAAACAGCAGCATTAGGAACATTCACTGACGAGAGCAAGGTTATGGCAAAACAGAGAAACGGTTTTTCGAATATGCACCTCTTTAAAGGGTCTGGAGAAAGCTGTGTTCACGAGCCACAGAAAGGGACAATAACGTCACCACACAGGGCAGAGCCAGCACTGCAGGACTCGGGGGTCTCCGGAGGGGCAGGCCTTGGCAGGCCCAACCCAGGAAACTCTCCCACCCTGGCTGTGCAGAGCGCCCCCTGTGGCCATTTCCCTGAACTGCTCCAGGAGGAAGCAATGTACATATTTCAACTTTTCCTCCATTAAAGATATTTACAGTATCATGTCTTATGAAGAATGTACTCACTAAACCGTGATGATTTATACCCTTACCTAACCTTAAAATCAGGGCAGAAAAAATGTTTTGTCCTATGCCCAAGCCCAAGTGAGTGGAAAAAACTGGTCAGGGCCAACAGATGGGTCAGAGCCACACCTGATTTCAGACTTTCTCCAAACCCTGCTCTTGCCGTTAATGCTTGGCCTCCACACACTCCTTCCCCTCGATTCCTGGTTACCTGAGAAGTAGTCTCATAGCAAAGGATGTTGCTCCGAATATGCCCGGGTCCAGTGTAGCTCTGCACCAAACCCCACCCCCAGCTCTGTCCTCCCCTCCAACTCCGGTCCAAACCATCCTCATCCTCAGCCCAGTTTTTCCTCGGTCAGGACAACACCCGTTAATCCGTGAAAGACACATCTGCTGTTTCTTAAACTCACTGTCTAAAAAGGGAGAAAAACACAGTAAAAGGCGGGGGGGTGGGGGGGGGGGGTGGAGGACGAGGGCAGAGGGAAACTCCTCTTTTGAGGAAGATGTGTTCTTATGTAACAGTCTTCAAAGGTTCCTCTAGGTAGAGTTTGCAGCATTAAGTTTCCTAAGACAGGAGATGGGTTTCTTTGTGTCACAGATTCTGAGACAACAAACAAAGAGAAAGGGGGACAAATGAACCCCGAAGGGCGGGAGGTGGCCGAGGCTGCTCAGCACGGCGCTGGTTCTGCATTCACAGCTCAGCACCTCAGCGCCTGCTGACGTGTCCGCTGTTTGCGATACAGTAGAGCAATGTGCTGGTAAAAACTGATCCAATCCAAAAAATAATATTAATAATAATAATAATAATAATTATAATAATAATAAAAAGTCAAGGTAAAATAGCAGCTGCATTTTACGTGTTTGTTGGTATTATGGGATTTCCAAAACAAAACACAACTTTTTTTTTTTCCTTTCCTCTTCAGATCCACTGAGTCTGGAGATCCACTCATGTCCTGGGCTTAGATGCTCGACTCCTTCGGGGGCAGGTCCACATTGGTGACGGAGGTCACCAGGGAGACAAGACAGTCCGAGGTAGTGCCATTGACAGACCTCCGGATCAGGGACACCCGCTCCTCCACGCAGCCCGCGGACAGACGAGCCTCTGCGTCGTGGTCCCAGCACTCCTCGATGGTCACGCAGAGCTGGGCCAGGCCCTGCACACCAGCGGGAGGGAGGAAACAGATGCCCTTGCTGGTGGCCCTCACTGAGGACAGGCAAACCTGACAATGTTCCTGAGGACCAGGGAGAGCCACGAGCCCAAGTGCAGGGGTCTGAGGGAAACTCCCCTCCCGACAGTCACCAGCCTGAGGCCACGGGCCTCCTCCACAGCGCGGACGAAGGGTCCACTGAACCTCAACGTAGGAAGCAGGGGAACCCAGGGCCCTCCGGGGGCAGACATGGCTGCTGCCGCGGAGCAGTGATATTCAAACGAAATCTTATTAGGCCAAGCCCAAACCACATAAGGGCCCAAAGTGCAGTCACAGTGGGAAAAGAGGAAGGCTTCATCCCACCCTGTCCCCCACAGCCCTGGACACCTCCCCGGAGTCCAGGGTACGTGGCGTGACACCCTGTGCTGGAACCAACTGTGTGGAGCTGGGAAAGGCAGCAGGATGGGCAAAATGCCCACACCCAGGAGCAATCCGGCCTGCTCAGCACCAGGACACACTCAGACCTCTCTGGATCTGCTCCTCATCAGGGAATTGGACTGGCAACCCCAGTTTCTCTGCCCTGGGAGACTGAGGAGGTCTGAGGCAGAAGGTAAGTTCCTGGCCCAGCTTCCCTCTCCTGATGCCTAAGTTTTCTCCATTTGCAGCTCTGGGCTCCAGGGAGCAGCATGGCAGCTGAACTTGGCCTCCGCAACTCGACCCCAGACCATATTGTGAAAGTGCTAGCTCCCACTGGCCCCAAGGATGTCCCTCTTCTGAATTAACCCTGGGGTAGCAGGGGGAAGGACTCAATGGAGCTGGAGGCAAATATCCTTCCAAGAAAGGTAATGATTTACACAGCTGGGGTCTTTTGTACAGTATCTCCAGACTGGAGGGGCCCAGATGCCACAGAGCTAAGCCATATTAAGCACTTATGTGATAGGTGTCCTGCCCGGTGATGTACAGTAACTCCTTCAATCTATTACTACCCTGAGGAGACAAAGGCTCAGAGAAATAAAGCAATTTGCCGAAAGTCACCCAGTTACTGACCGGCAGATCCAGGATTCCAACCCACATGCGTCAGGCCCAGGGCCAGTGGGCTCCACTGCACCAGTGCTTCACGGGGGCAACCAGGGCTCTGACGGAGCTGTCAGGCCCCATCGCTCTCTGCGGCCAAAACCAGAGCTGCCTCCCGGCAAAGCACTAACCTCCCCAGACGCTCCCCTGGTGGAAGGGAGGCACTGCACTAAGTGGCCTCTGGCCAGGCAGGGGCGGAGGGGCTGTCCCGCTGCCTGAGCCCCCTCTCTGACCCGGCCACACACGGGAGGGGCTGCTCTCTCTGCCCCCCAGGCCCCTCACCGGGTGTTTCAGCCAGTGATCCTTGATGGCAGGCCGCATCTTCTTGTGCACGACCACCTCCTGTAGCTCCTCCAGTGACGGGTGCTGGCCAATCTCTTCCTCAAAAGGCAGCATGTACTCGTCCACAGGTCCTGGGGGCGGAGAGAGAGCCCGGCGGGGTCACCCTAGCGCCCAGTCCCACCCCCCCCACACCCAGAATGCTCAGGGCTCCCGTCCCGCTCACCATCGGCAGCTTTGCAGCGGGACACGAGCTCCCACAGCACCAGGCCCATGGCGTACATGTCGATGCGCAAAAAGGCGTCTCTCTGGAAGTTGATGGCTCCCTCAAGCACCTCAGGGGCCATGTACCGCCGTGTGCCCACCTGCACGGGGACAGGCGAGGGTCTGCGGTCACCGACCATGCACAAATGCACTCACAGCTGGACACAGGAGCTACAGCCGTGTGCACAGCAGGGCCATCAACAATGACGGCCGTCCCAGACGCACCACATCCCCGGGGGGCCCCGGGGTCATGAAGTAATGACTACTGTAAAGTGTCATTCGAGACAGCAGTAATCTACCATGAACTGCTGCCTCCATCAGCACCACGAGGGGCTACACAGATGATGTGTACTTCACTGAGACGCACGCCAAAAGCAAAAGGGGGAGAATACTTAAAAATAGTAATAGCCGTTGTTTTAGGATGATTTGCTTAGGCTAAACCTTAGGTTACTTTTTCTAGGTTTCTGGTTTGGATTCTTAGTATACTCTTATTTATCTTATTTTTATCTTGTTTAATAATTACAACTGAAAGAAGAAAGGAAATCTGTTTCTCACTGGCTGGCCCGGGAAACCACGCCACCCTCCAGGCCTCGCTCTCCCCACTGGTGAAACGAAAGCCCTGTGCCCCCACGTCTTGCACCCCCTGAGGCTCGTCACCTGCCCATGAGTGTCCCCCGGAGGTTTCCCTGGCTCAAACCGAACAGCCAGGCCGAAGTCAGCCAGCACGGCCGTGAGGTCACTCTTCAGCAATACATTCTTGCTCTTAAAGTCCCTGCGGAGACAGTGGACTGAGACAGAGTCGAACATGTGGTCCAACTGACCCTGCTCCTGGCCTCCCACCTTGACTCCCAGAGACCCCAGGCCAGGCCATCCCACCCGTGGGGAGCAGGGTCTGCGCCAGGGTGGAGTTCCATGAAGCCACACGGGCAGGCAGCTTTAGGACCCTCCCTCCACTGGTGTGAGAATCCAGAACTGCACTCCCGCCAGAGCTGCAACACTGACCCCAGCCCGGTGCCCAGCATCGAAGGTCAGCCCTCACGTTCTCAGAGGGCTTGAGGAGGGCGCGCATAGCAGCCAGGGATGCGAGTTTTCTGGGAAGAATTTACACTATTTGGGATGTGAGTGAAAAGAGAAGTTTCAGTGAACTGGCCTGGGTTCCGAGCAGGCCCCCGAGGCTCGAGCCGCTACGGGAGCGGCGGCGCGGGTGCTGAGGCTGTGTTCGGCCCGGCCCCTCCCTAGCAGGTCCTCAGTCTCCCCGCGCTTGTCTCAGCCTTGCCGTGAGGGCTAAACCGATGCACGAATGTTTAGGGCCACCCCTGGCACACTTACTATGCACTACCGTTAGGTGGAACCATACGGAAGAGTCGACATTCAACCGTTTTTGACCTACAACAATGGCAATTTCATACAGTCAACCTCCTATGTCATTCATGTTATTACCATCGGGGCCCTTCAGCTTTGAACCCTGGAATTCGAGGCTCACTCCCTCCCTCACAGCCACAGAACCACACTACACTAGGTCTACTTCTCTGCGCCACTGTTCCTTCACCTGTAAGAGGGGCAGGGAAAAACAGTACCTATCTCGCAGGGCAGTAATGAGGCTGAAACGACTTGGTGTTTCTAAGTGCTTAGAGCAGTGCCTGCCACTGTGATGAGAAGGTAGCACAGTGGCTCCCAAAGCGCCGTCCAAGGACCCCAGTGAATCCCCGAGACTGTTTCAGGGGATCTGCAAGGTCAGCATTCTTTTCATAATAATCCGTTATTTGCCTTTTTTTAAGCTCATTCTCCCAAGAGTATAGAGTTTTCCAGAGGCTACACACACACGTCATTACTCTGACAGTTAATGGAATATGTGTGCTCTAATACAGCAAATATCAACAGACATAACCCACAAGAGTGTAAAGGGATCCTAACCAAAAAGTTTGAGACCTGCTAAACCAACTCTCCAGTTAGTCAGCAGTCGGCACTGCCTCCTGCGGCCACTGGAGGGCACCAGAGAACTGACTTGCGAGGCCACAGCCTGCAGGGGACGCGGGCAGAAGGCAGGGGAAGAGTCAGTTGGGCACAGGGTTTTGTGCGGTTGCCTCTGACACACCACAGAGCAGCTAACCACGTTTATGAAACTGAGACCCCCCAGGCCCTGCTCTCACCCTCCAACCCTCTCTGCAGCTCCAGGTCAAGCGCAGAGAGGGCAACTGCTAACCCAGGTACCTGTGGGCAATAGACGGTTTGTGGCCCTCGCCACGGCACCAGGGCACGTCCTCGTGTAGGTATGAGAGGCCTCTTGACATTGTCTCTGCCACGTGACACAGTTCATTCCATGTGATGATGTTCCCCTTGAGGTAATCCGTGAGGGAGCCCTAGAGGGAACAGACAGACTCTGGGCACAGGAGGACAGGATCCAGCCCAGCCCCGGGAGGGCCATCTCCATGGACCACTGGCTGGGCTTCGCACCCCCGACCCCGGGATGCTGGAATTCATGAGGCCAGGAGGGGTTGGGAAGGGGGTGTCGTCAGAGAGTGATAATCATGAAGTCACTACTCCCATTCGTAAGAACTGATCCCAGGGCGAGGGGTTCTTATTGCAGACCCTCATGTCCACACCCATGAAGGGTGACCTCGGGGGAAGGCCAGTGGGGCCCACGGTCACCTCCCGTGGGAGCAGGGTCCACAGGGCGTGGCTCACCTTGTCGTGGAAGGCCGTGATGAGCCACAGCTCCACCTCCAGGTTTGAGCCTCGCTTCTCAGCGGCAATGAACTGCAGCAGATTCTCATGCTTCATGCCAGGTGTGCTGAAGATCTCCCGTTCACTCTGCCACGACTGCTTGTCCTGAGGCAGGGATGCGGCTGAACCCCACTGCAGCCACGCCACCCTGCAGCTTCCCACTACCCCCAACCTCAGCCCCCGTAAGGGAGGTGGAACAGGACTGAGCCGGGCCCAGGACCACAGACCAACAGTGACCCCTGAGATCACTAAGGCCAGCACCTGATTTACAAAGGGGGCCACTGAGGTCCAGAGACAGAAGTGAGGAGCCCAGGACCACCCACCAGTGAGAAGCAGAGCAGGCCTGGCTTTGCCAAGTGTCCCAGGCAACTGCTCGGGGTAGCCTGGTGTCTAGGGCCTCTAAGCAGAACCCAATGTCAAAACAAAACCCTGAAAACCAGACTGGATTGAGGTTTTGCAAATCAAAGTTTTGCAAAGCCCTCCCCTAGGCCCACGGTGAACATCACCACCCCCAATGGGGCCCACTCCTCTCTCATCCCAGCTGTACAAGACGTGGACTGCCCTGGGGCAGAGAGCTTGAGCGCCGCAGGCACACACGCACCTGGAGTGGGAAGATCTTGACAGCCACAAAGTCGTTCATGAGCTGTGCCTTCCAAACACAGCCAAAGCGCCCCCGAGCCTTGATCTCCAGCAGCTGCAGTGGCTTCAGGCCCACCAGAGGGGATGGGGGTGGAGGTCCAGGGTCCTGGGGGGATCGAGGGCTTAAGAGGATCTGGCCTGGCCTCCCCACCTCTACCCTGCCCGGCCCCAAGCCAGCCCCATCTCACCTCATGGATGTCCACGTGGCCATAGGGGGGCTTGCGATGCCGGTACATCCAGAAGGCCAGCAGGACAATGAGGGAGAGGCCCCCGATGGGCAGCAGCGAGTAGGCCAGCACAGTGAGCAGGGTAGGGGCTGTCGGGGGTGGCTCGTACGTGACTGGGGGACACATGGAGCCCGGCGTCACACAGCCCGCCTACCCGCACACCTCCAGGGCCAGACCAGAGAGCCCTGCGGCTAATCCCCACCCCACGGAGGAGCCGAGCGGTCGGTGGGGGGCCAAGGCCGGCCCACATCGCTCCCCCCCCTCACCTTCCGGGCCGCCCGCCTCGGGCAGGTGGGTGAAGCGCTCGTTGCAGAAGTTGCCTTCACAGCAGCAGAAGTACACCTGGGGGTTCTCCTCGGTGGCCACGCACTCCTGCCTGGAGGAACAGTTTCCCATCCGCTCCTCAGGTGAGGGACAGACTCCCTGGGGCGGCCCAGCCAAACCCCTCCCCACAGAGAACCCCACAGGGAACCAGGCGGGGGGCGGGGGGAGAGCGTGAGCCCACTTCCCCTAAAGCGGGACCCAGGGTCAGGAGGGACAACAGAGGGTGGACGTGCACCCAGAGCCCTCCTGGGGACCTCGCAACGGGGGCAGGGACCCAGCACCACCCCTGCTCGCCCAGGCTGCCACGAGAGCCCGTGTGTCCCCGCCTTGGCTCCAGACACCCAGCCCCAGCGGCACTGGCACCTGTCGTAGCAGTTGAAATCGTCCAGCCAGCAGCCCTTCTTGACGAGCTCGATCGTGCCTGAGCTGTTGCGCCAGGAGGCGTAGCAGTGCAGCCGCTTGTCCTGCTCGCCCTCGCAGCGCTCCAGGCCGCTCTGGTTGGTGCGCTCCAGCTCCCAGTTGGCGTTGTAGTAGATGCACTCCCGCGTCTCGGCCTCCCCGCGCCCGGAACCTGTGCCCGGGGGAGAGAGCTGCTGCCGAGTAGCCCCAGGCCCACGAGGGAGGCAGGGTGCCAGACTGACAGCCAGATGCACAGTGGGGGGCTCCTGGGTGGGAGGGGGGCTGCTTCCCTGCAGCAGCAGCAATGAATGGAGGGGCCCTCAAAACCCCAGGGCACGGTCAGAATCACTGTGTCGTCCGGGTGGGGCGGGAGGGTGGTGCTAAAAATGCACATCCCTGGGATGTCCCTGGTGGCGCAGTGGCTGAGACTCCGTGCTCCCAGGGCAGGGGGCCCTGGTTCGATCCCTGGTCAGGGAACCAGATCCCACATGCATGCCGCAACCAAGAGTTCACATGCCACAACTAAGGAGCCCACGTGCTGCAACTAAGGAGCCTGCCTGCCGCAACTAAGACCCCGCCCAACCAAATAAATTTGTTTAAAGAATGCATATTCCTGGGCCCTGCCCAGACCCGTCCATTTGGAGTGGGGGCAGGATCTACATTTTTTATTTTTTGTTTTTTTTTTTTTAATTTTATTCATTTAATTTATTTATTTAGTTGCACCAGGTCTTAGTTGCGGCAGGCAGGCTCCTTAGTTGTGGCATGAGAACTCTTAGTTGCGGCATGCATGTGGGATCTAGTTCCCTGACCAAGGATTGAACCCGGGCCCCCTGCATTGGGAGCGCGGAGTCTTAACCACTGCGCCACTAGGGAAGTCCCTGGATCTATGTTTTTAACCATCCCCCTCTGTCTCGGGTGGTTCTGATGCAGACCTCAGGGACCATGTCTGAGAAAATAGGAGGGCAGCTTCCTGCCGCTGTCTCTGCCTTGTCTCAGAGCAGCTCCACTAGTGAGAGGCAGGGCTGAGAGGATGGGGTGGATCCCGGAGACCAAAGGCTAAGTGAGCACCAGTGGCAGGGCCTAGGCTGGTGCCGACAATGCCCACAGGCTCCTGCCCACCTGCAGCAGCATTCGGTGGCTGTGCTCTCAAAGCCCCCAGTCCAGAGGGCACAGGGGGCCCACTGCATCCATAGCAGCAATTTCAGTGGGGGTCCCGGGAGACTTGACCTGTGGGGCAGACCCCCAAGCTGGGCTTCTAGGCTTAGCACAAGTTACCACTTCTGGCTGCAAGATGCTCCCAACTTTCTCCTTTATATTTTGGCTCTTCTCTCTCTACTTCCACAGGCCTTTGTGCTTCCTCCATTACCTAATTTATCGCCCTTGACTAATTGCCTGTTGTTGTTTAAAGGATTATTTCAGACATTCAAAACGTATAAAAATAATGTAACCAAAGATAACTCCCCAGAGAAAATAACATAATGAACACTCATGTAAGAAACAAAACAGGGACTTCCCTGGTGGCGCAGTGGTTGGGAATCCGCCTGCCAATGCAGGGGACACGGGTTTGATCCCTGGTCTGGGAAGATCCCACACGCCGCTGAGTAACTAAGCCCATGCGCCACAACTACTGAGCCTGCACTGTAGAGCCGCGAGCCACAACTGCTGAGCCTGCGTGCCACAACTGCTGAAGCCTGTGCACCTGGAGACCATGCTCCCCAACAGGAGAGACCACCGTGATGAGAAGCCCGCGCAGCACAACGAAGAGTGGCTCCTGCTCGCCGCAGCTAGAGAGAGCCCACACGCAGCAACGAAGACCCAACACAGCCAAAAATAAAAAAAAGAAATAATTTAAAAAAAAAAAAAAAGAGACAAATCATTACAAATGTGCTTGACAACTGCTTTTTAAATGTCAGGCTTCCCCCACAGGACTGCAAAGCTGATGCTTTAACTGCAGAAGCCTTGACTGTCTTGAGTGCTAGAACCAGTTCCAGACACAGACCGGATAGAAGGATGGATG
Organism: Balaenoptera physalus; assembly: GCF_965194825.1. NCBI lineage: Eukaryota > Metazoa > Chordata > Mammalia > Artiodactyla > Balaenopteridae > Balaenoptera > Balaenoptera physalus. The sequence continues at coordinate 63,038,902 of NC_138896.1, read as the reverse complement.
TATGGAAGGAAGGAAGGACCAACGGTCCGACAGAAGGACAGAGTTACCTCCTGGCTAGAGCAGGATTCTGAAGGGAGGGGAAAACAGAGGGGTGGCCTCAGCCTGCAGCCCAAGCCTTAGGTCCTCAGGGGAGCTTCCATCTCCGCTCAGACAACAAGCCCCACCCCCTGTATAAGGCAAGGAGCCCGAACAAGAGAGGCCACCAGACATCAGGAATGGCCCAAGGCTGGCCCAGCTCCTCTCTCCAAGCTGCTGATCAGGCAGAGACCCCTCTGGCCACTACCGTGTGGCCAGGACCCAGGTGGTCAGGGCTGGGAAGTCCAAATCTCAAGGCTCCAGGTAGGACCCAAGGGTTCAGGATGACACTGGACCCCCACCTGACAAGATCCTCCTACAGACCAACTGAAAACAAAAGGCGCCCTTGACCCCATTCAAGTCCTGGTTCTGATGCTTACTGGCAAGTGATCCAGCCACCCCGTGCCTCCGTTTCCCCACTCATGAAAAGGGGATGATAACAGAACCTACTTCCTTGGCTGTTCCAAGAGCGAGATGAGTTAATGCATTTTAACGCTGGTTAGCACAATGCCTGGCACGTTCGCTGTTATATTCGAGCCTGATCCCCCCCTGCTGCCTATGCCATTTCGTCACAGCACAAGCCCCCTGCCCTGTCAGGCTGGGAGTGTGCACACCCAACCTGCAAAAGCTTTGCATTCAGAGCCCCAGGGGGACCAGGGGAGACTGGGAGACTCCATGCTCCCCCTCACCACACCCAGCCTCTGCTGCCAGCTGGAGAGGGATTCCCCCTCCTCCCTGGCACTCCGCTTCTGCACACACTCAGCTATTTATAGCCTCTGGCAACACTCCAACCACAAGGCCACCTCCGCCTTTTAACAGACACAGGGTTCCTGCCCACACTCACGGGGCCCCCTGCAGAGGAGGCTCCCCGACCCCAGCCCACTCGCCCATCCCAGCAGGCGAGGAAGCTGTGCCCCCTCTCACGCGCTGCCTCAGAGCCCTGTGGGGACCCTCCCCCCACACGCCGGGGCGAGGGGCTCACTCTACCCTGAGCACCAGCCAGCCCAACCGGCAGCCTCCGAAGGAACCAGGTCTACCAGCGTCAGTGTCCCCAGCAGGCCGTCCTTACGTTCCAAGGGGCCTACCCCTCGGCAGAAAGATGCCCCCAGGGCTCCCCTAGCCCCCAGTCCAGGCAGAACAGAGAAACCCCGCTCCTGGACACGCACCACCACCAAAAGAAAGAACACATGCAGATTCCACTCAGAACCCACATTCCAGGAGCGGGATGAACCTAAATGATGGGCTTTGACACTTGAGGTCTATTTCCCAGGCCAGCTGACTCTGGATGTACCCGACTTGCACTGGGGAGACAAGGAGAAAATCCAGTGGGGAGAGGAAGAGGGATGAAGAGGTGAGGCAGAGCCTTGGTGGGAGGGTTTGGAGCTAGAGGGGCCACGCCTCCCCTGGGGTCCCCCGAGCTCTGGCCTTGGGGTGCATCTAGCTCAGCCAACATCTCCCAGAGGTAGTGCGGACCCCAGTAGCCAGTGGGCCACTGCACCCTGCCCTTGGCTCCTGGAGGCCCCTCGGCAGCCCCCACCTCCCTGTGGGCGCAGCCCACCTACACTGTAGAGTGGTGAGAATGCAATGCCAGCCACCACCACATCCACCTCAGGCCCCTTGCACCAGCGCACCCCCCCAGGAGCCGCCACGCCCGAGACGTGGCCGCGCGAGGCGAGCCCAGCCTTCTCCCTCATGGTCCAGCCTCCAGGTCTGCCCAAAGAGGAGGGGCAGCCCCCCCAACACACAGTGGCCAGGCTTTCTTCCTGGGAGGCCCTGCTTCAGGCTCCCCTAGCCCTGCCCCCTCAGGGGGTCCTGCCGTCAGCTGAGTACCTGCTGTGCCCGCAGGTTCCTCCAGAGGAGCCAAGGGTCCTGAAGGTGAGGGCTCCCTGCCACAGTGTCTGTATCCAAGTTTATGACTCCACCTCCCCCGATCCACGCAGGAGCATCTTCACCATCTTCCCACGACCCGTGAGGATGGCCCGTGTGGGGGGGATCAAGGGAGGTGAGGGGGTGGGCGAAGGGGAGGGCTAGAGCACGAGATAGACAGACACACACACACACACACACACACACACACACGTGTGTGGGCAGGCAACGGTGGAATGGCACATACATACAAGAGGCAGAAAAGAATCCTAAACGTGCCTACGTTTATCTTTGAACTTCTTTCACACAAGAGGATAACTCTACCCAAGTTACTTGTTAAGTGTCAAAACCAGGTTTTGAAACCAGGCAGCCTGGCTCTAGAGTACATGCCCTTTACATGCTCTGCAACCTTTATTCTCGGTGCTACAGAACAGTCCACTGCATGGCCTGACCACAACCTAAGTGTCCATCCTCCTGTTGGACCTTTAGGTCATCTACAACACTTGCTGACTTAAGCACTGCCACTGTCAACCCTCCCGAATCCTCTTCTGCGTGTTTTCTGGTGCTCATGAGCGTGCATTTCTCTAGGGAATACAGCCACACGTTAGAGACATGGGACATAAGGATGAGCATCTCCAACTCACCAGATACAGTCACACTGTTCTCCCAAGTGGATGCACCAATTTATGTGCCCAACAGACTCCAGCCCCACTGAGCCACGCCGTCAGCCCCTGATACGTGCGCACCTGGTCAGGGTGAAATCGTACACCACGGTTTTGATCCACATTTCCTGACTGCTTGTGAGAACGATCATGCTTGTGTTCATCAGCCCCTTCTGAGAACTGCCTGTTCGCATCCATTCCCATTTTTCTGCTGGGCTGCTTTTCCTTTGGGTTATAGAAATTTTTTACACATTCCAATAAAACTTTTCTTACTACATAGTAACCCCCTTCATTTATTTGTTTGCTCTTTGCCAGAAAGTCTACTTTATGGGACACTAACATAGCTATATGACATTTCTTGTAGTATTTTCCCAGTTTATCTTTTTCCAACTTTTATTTTAAATCTGTCTGTATCTTTTTTTATTCCAACTCAATTTAACACTGTCTTTGATCCTAGAATTGACTCCTGTTACATTTATGATTACCAGTATGTTTAAATTTGTTTTTTCTCTACTGCTACCACCTTGGATTATCTTTTTAAATTCCATTATTTCAGCCACTTCTGGTCTGGAAGTAATGCACCCTATTTCTATCCTATTATAAGCTAGCCTTTAAGTTTTAATATATACATTTATGCTAAAAGCCTGAAGTTAATCAACATCTCTTCCATCCCTCATTGGAACTTAATTGTTCTAACTCCAACTACCTCCTTCCAACGTACATTAAATTAGTTTAACATAATATCTGTGTTCCACATTTAATCAGTTGTTCTTCTTATCCGCCTCCCAAAGTAGATATTAGTTGTGTTTTATAAAGTCAGCATTTTCTTTTTTTTTTTTTTTAATTTAATTTAACTTTATTCTTGGCTGCATTGGGTCTTTGTTGCTGCGAGCAGGCTTTTCTCTGGTTGCAGTGAGCGGGGGCTACTCTTCGTTGCAGTGCACGGGCTTCTCATTGCGGTGGCTTCTCTTGTTGCAGAGCACGGGCTCTAGGCGTGTGGGCTTCAGTAGTTGTGGCACACAGGCTCAGTAGTTGTGGCTCGCGGGCTCTACAGCGCAGGCTCAGTAGTTGTGGCGCAAGAGCTTAGTTGCTCTGTGGCATGTGGGATCTTCCCAGACCAGGGCTCAAACCCGTGTCCCCTGCATTGGCAGGCGGATTCTTAACCACTGCACCACCAGGGAAGCCCAACATTTTCTTATTAGTCCATACATTCTCCAGCTTGTCTGCTCACCCTTCTTAGAAGGAAGATCTCCACTCTTCCTTCTAGGACCACTGTCCTTCCTGAAGAACATCTTCCTTCAGTAAAGATCTTTTGGTACAGAAGCCTTTGTTCATCTTTCTGAAAATGTTAGTTTGTTCTTTTTCCTCACTGACAGTTCAGAAGAACATAAACTTTTAGGTTGAGTTATTTTCTCTCAGCATTTTGAAAATATTATTCCACTGTCTTCTGGCTTCCACCATTATTGCTGAAACGTCTACTATTAGTTTAACTTTGTACATATTCTGTCTTTTCCCTCTGGCTGCTTTCTTAGATCTGCTTCCTGCAGTTTCACTATAAGCTATGTGTCTAAGTCCATGTTTAAATTTCTTTGTACTGCTTGGAAGAATCTGCTTTTAATCTGATGATTCATGTCTTTCACCAATTCTGAAAAATTCTTGGCTTTTATCAATTTGAATATTGCATCTCCCTATTCTATGATTCTGAAATTCCTATTACAAGTATCAGACCATTCCCAGTCTCTTAACTCTGCTTTCATATTTTTCAATTCTGTGTCTAAGCACCATTACAGATAATTCTACAGGTCTAACTTCCAATTCATTAATTTTCTCTTTAGCTGGGTCTAATCTGTTTAGTTCTTCTATTTAATTTATAAATTCAATTAATCTATTTTTTTATTTCTAGAAGTTCTATTTTTTTTTTTTCTGGCTGCATTGGGTCTCCATTTCTGCGCGTGGGCTTTCTCTAGTTGTGGCGAGTGGGGGCTACTCTTCTTTGCAGTGTGCAGGCTTCTTACTGTGGTGGCTTCTCTTGCTGCGGAGCACAGGCTCTAGGGCACGCAGGCTTCAGTAGTTGTGGCACGCAGGCTCAGTAGTTGTGGTTCACAGGCTTAGTTGCTCCACGGAATGTGGGATCTTCCCAGATAGGGATCGAACCCGGGTCCCCTGCACTGGCAGGCAGATTCCTATCCACTGCGCCACCAGGGAAGTCCCTAGAAGTTTTATTTTTAAAAAAACCTTCTTGGTCAATTTTGATACTTCTGTTCTTTGTCATACTTCCAAATCCCTCACTTCTAATTCCATAATTTAACTTCCTGAACATCTATTTCTGCCACTTGTTACTTTTGATGATTTCACTCATGGTGTCTTGTTTCCCTGTGTGTTTTGGAATTTTGGATTCTGTTTTTGGATACAGAGTTTGTGTTCAGTGGGGGCCTTTTCTGTGGGAATAAAAAGTGAAGCCAAGTTTGAGGGGGCAAACTTCCAGAGATAATTTATATTTTTGCTTCTGCCAAATTCTCTAGGACATTACCAATCTGGAATCACTTTAATTACCCAACTCCCAGGAAACACAGATTGTATAAACTCCAACTCCAAGCTCATGGAAGCACAGATCTATGGTTACAAATTCTCAAGTGAAACTACCCACCCCCCACCAACCAACAGTTTTATTATCTATTCCCTTTATCAGCAAAAGAATGTTCCCTCTAGTCCATACTTTCACTGAATGAATAACGCTGTGGAAGTCTTATCATGTGAGAGCCTCAGTCTCAATTCCACATCTTATATCCTGTGCCTCACGCACTGCTACTAAACCCACATCTCTAAATTATGGAGAGAGGCAAAGTCCCCCAGGGAAAAGCAGCTTTAACCAGTGAAGCGGTACAGCTCTAGCTTCCAGCCCACTCTTGCTTGTCCCTTACTTTGTTATACATGCAATCATGCATATACATTTAAAAAGGATATTTGTTATACTTTATCCAGCATTTCTATGTGTCTTGTATGAAGAGGTTTTTCAGCTGTTTTGTTCACTATTATTGCCAGAAATGGAAGTTCAGGAGCAATCTCCAAGGGTGACGAAAGGAGCTCTATCAGCCTAGGAACAAGGAATCAAGCTAGGTCACCTCAAGCCACTTCCAACCTCGAACTTTGTAAACGATTCCTTGGCACCATCCACGGAACAAGGTGTGGGTCCAGGGCCATTCTCTGAAACACTTGCCTTTCTCCAGGGCCCATCATTCCTGAAGGACAGTGGTGAGAGAGCTTCCAGGTAAAGGGCAAGGATTATACACAAATGTTATTTTTGCTCTCTCCTGTAACCCCACTAAAACCATAGCAAAGAAAAGGTTTTTAAGGCATAAACCCATAAGGACAAAAAGAACGGGAAAGCACCACAGAAATGAAGTTCTGAAGTTGGAAAGCAAATATACACAAGTGGCCACTGATCACACAGACTCCTAATCTGGCTGTGGAGAAAGCTGAGAAGCAACATGATTTCCACCATCTAACATCTTCATCCCACTTTAGAGTTTGTCTTCTTTTGGCTCCCCCTCACCTCTACATCTTTGGGGTCCCAACCCAAAAAGAGGGGCTCACTACACCCACCCTCTCTTTAGAACTCCAATTCCTGTCTTCCTAGCCCAAGGCTATCAAATGCAAGGCTCAGCTTCTCAGCTGCCCATATGGAGCTGAAAACAGACTCAAATGTAAAAGTCACCACCCAAGGCCTCTGTTCTCACACATATTCTGGCCTGGTAGGTCTCAGCATTGAGAGATAGCTGTACAATGCTTTCAACCAGAGATGTTTTCTCAGTTTGTCCATCTTTTCAGGTGCTTTCAGAAAGAGGGTTGGTCCTGATCATCAAAAGAGGAAATCTCCATATCTACTTTTAACCCAGGTTTTAGATATATTTTCAGGACCATATATAATACCCAAAGGGGATACCTCTACACAAACACAACAACTGAGATACCAGTGTAGAGATAAGACTGCCCTTAGATAGTGTTAATCGAGAAGAACACTGACCCCAAAGCAGAGTCCTGAAAAAAGTAACTTCCATTCCAAAGTGTAATTCAAGAGGAAAATTCACTTTCAACCAACTTTATTATTTCAGACTCTTATGAACTGAATTGTGTCCCCCTCCAAAATTCATAACCGCCAATGTGACTGTCCTAGGAAATAAGGTCTCTAAAGAGGCAATTAAGGTCAATTAAGGCCATATGGGTGGGGCCCTAACCTAACAAGACTGATGTCCTTATAAGAAGAAGAAGAGACACCGGGAGTGTACACACCCAGAGAGAAGGCTGTGTGAGGACACAGCAAGAAGGCAGCTGTCTGCAAGCCAAGGAGAAAGGACTCACCAAGAACCAATCCTGACAGCACCTTGGTCTTGGACTTCAAGCCTCCAGAACTGTGAAAACTAATATCTGTTGTTTAAGCCACCCAGTCCGCGGTATTCCATGGTATAGAAGCCTAAGCCGATTAATACACAGACAGTGCACATCACCCGTACAATGTGGGAAAGCTGACTGGGACATCACTTACACTGGAAACAGTACCCTTAACCCACTTCCACCTAACTCCACGAGCAGGGCCTGACATGTGGGCTTACACAAGGAATCCCAGTAAAATAGTAGTGAAAGAGTAGAGAGCACGCTGAAGAAGGGACTAGGAAAGCAGGGGCTTTGGAGAACAAGTCATCTCAAATTGTCTTCTTTAATTCTTCAGCCAGTCAAGGCAGAAGATCGTGCAAGGGAACAAGGCACATGCTCAGCCAGGAACTGAAGCTCACCAGAACCCTTTCTGGTGTGAAAAGCCCCTCAGCAGACTCTAAAATAATTCTTTTACAAGTTTCTCCCATACCTCCTACCACCATTATCATCACACGTGACATCAGGATCCTTCCATGGCCAGAGCTTGTCGAACACACAGGGTGCACCAGTATAGCCCTGCTCCCCACAACCTTCAGCAAGAGCCTCAGTCTCTCTGAGAGGTGGAGGCAGCATGGAGCCTAGCTAGTGAGCACACACAGACACACACATGCACACCCACCCCAAACCCAGACCATATCCTGGCTAGTCCACTGCCACCTCCCCTTTGTCGGCACAGTAACCAGCAGCCTCAGACACGGGAAGCAGCCTCTCTGGCGCTCCTCAGATAGCAGGTCAGTGGACGTGAGCACCCTCCCTGTCCGGGCACCCTTCGTCAGGTGGGCTATTTCCAACCTCTATAATCTAACATTACACAGGACACACACACCACCACCATCACCACCACCACCACGACACAGTATAACCATGTATAATCGTTTCTCGATATCTATCAAAATTTAAAATACACATGTCCTGGGGCTTCCCTGGTGGCGCAGTGGTTAAGAATCCGCCTGCCAATGCAGGGGACACGGGTTCGAGCCCTGGTCCGGGAAGATCCCACATGCCGTGAAGCAACTAAGCCCGTGCGCCACAACTACTGAGCCTGTGCTCTAGAGCCCGCGAGCCACAACTACTGAAGCCAGCGTGCCACAACTACTGAAGCCCACGCGCCTAGAGCCTGTGCTCAGCAACAAGAGAAGCCACAGCAATGAGAAGCCCATGCACCGCAATGAAGAGCAGCCCCCGCTCACCACAACTAGAGAAAGTCCAAGCGCAGCGATGACGACCCAACACAGCCAAAAATAAATAAATAAAAGTAAATAAATAAATAAAAAGACTGAGGTAGATCCATATACATTAAAAAGATTGCCAGAACAGATCTCTGAGTTTAAAAAGCCATGACAGGGACTTCCCTGGCAGTCCAGTGGTTAAGACTCTGCGCTTCCAATGCAGGGTTCATGGGTTCAACATCTGGTTGGGGGAACTAAGATCCCACATGCCACACGGCACAGCTAAAAAAAAAAAGGCCATGACACGCGACAACACGGATGCAAGTCACAAAACATGGTGAGCAAAAGATGGACATAAAGCAGTTCATCCTGTAACATTTCATTCATTTAAAGCACAATGACAGGCCAAAATAACGTATGCTGTTAGAAGTTGGGATAGTGGTTACCCTTAGGGGTTTAGGGGTAGAGACTGGAGTGGAGCAAGAGAGGGCTTGCTTGGGGAGAGGCCGGTAAATTTCTGATTCTCGATCTGGATGCTGATTACATCAGCATATTCAGTTTGTGAAAATTCCTCAAGCTGTCACTTATGATAATTACGCTATCCTATACATATTTTATATTTCAGTTAAATGTTTGAAAAAGAGTAATACCATTTTAGGTTAAAAAAAAAAAGCTTTATTTCTCTAAGTACTTTTTTGATACATATGTCAAGCGTCTAGAAGCTATCCACCAACCTGAGAAGGCTCACATCTGGAGGAGGACTCAGACGGCGGACCAGGCTGGTAAAAGAGACCCCGGTTTTATCTGTAATATCTAAATTTCTGCAACTGAATCCATATGTATTACTTGTAAAACTAAAAATTAATAAAATTTTAAATGGGAAAAGAAGTTATGGCCAATGTGACCACCACTCAACTATATGCCAGGGTGGCTAACCAGGAGACCCCTGGATGAGGGCAGACGTGGGAGGGGTTTTTCAGGGTAGGGGAGACAGGACCGCATTGCCCTGGCTCTCCTCCCCCACGTAGTCCTGCAGGACCCACTCTCAGGTAGCGGGTTCACAGGAGGGGCCAGCCAGGTGGGAAGGGAAACCAGAATTCACCTAACTTTTCTGACCCTCTATTTTCTAAGTCCCAGCAGCAGATGAACCCTGATCCCCTCTGCCCTCAGGGCACAAAGGGCTCTACTTATGAGGCCTGGACCACAGGGCTCTCCTCTAACTCCCACTCCCACTCCCACCCAAGCCAGCAGTTCCAAGGAAGGCCCTGGTCTGCCTGGCTTGTGAGCACCTGAAGGGAATGTAAAACTTGGGTAAGAAGGAAATTCCCAAACAGGATATAAAGTAAGGGTTTCTTAACCCATGATTGCCAGCCCAAGGCTCTGAGAACTCATGCATGCTTTCTGAATCAATGAGGGGGAAGGGGGAAGGAGGGCTGTCAATGACACTGGACGTTAAGAGGCATTGTCCTCATACCTAAAAACACTGTGCATCACTATGCAAGCCAGAAGGAAAAAACATCCTGGCATCAACACTCAAGAGCGTCAGCTTCCAAGTCAGCCTCCTGTTTTCACTGGTTCAGGTCTAGGAGGTAAGCAGGGGCCCCTCCCTCTCCTCAGATGGACAGACAACAGCTGTCTGGTCACATCTTCCGAAATGCTGGGCCCAAGCCCCAGGAAGCAGCCTTCTCCATCCTCCAGCCAAGGGCTTGGGTTTCCAAGCAGCCTTCCTTTTCCTTCCCCAGAACTAATTTTAGCCTCCTTGGTTGTCAGAGTGGAACTGAAATAGTCGGCAGAGAAAAACGTTTGCAAACAAGAACATGCGCTCACCTCACAGAACGTCTCAGCTCCAGCCCAGAAACCAGGCAGAGGAGAAGTCCCACTGAGTGGCAGGCCCAGCCCCTAGAAGGCCCTTGGGAGGAGGAGTCACATGCGCCCACTGGGGCAGGCTTCCTTTCCAACCCCCAGTCCCAGCAATCACGTGCCCATGAATGAAAACACCCAGCTAGGGCTGCCAGTCCCTGAGAGAGTTCGAAAAAGGCACATGTATGTGTACAGCCAGACTGGGATAACCAGGGCCAGGCATGGGGCTGTCCAAATGCGGGAAGCCATGACTGATCCTGGGCCAGGGGAGGCACAGCTGACCCCCAAACAATCTCAGCCTGCGTTACCAGTCGGTTTCCAGTACCTACCATTGTCTCAGACAAAAACAGCACTGAGAAACTTTAAAAACAGACTCAGAAGAGGGCAGCAGCCTCTACTCTCCCCCATCCCCGCCCCCACCCAACAACCTAGGCATCCAGAAGCAGCACCGCCAGGACCTCAAGGACCAGGCACCTCTGGGGCTGGGATGGCAGGCCTCTGAGTCTGGTGGAGAAAGGCCGAAAAGGAAGCCCCAAACAAGGGGGTGGGTGTCTATTCCGGAACAAAGAACAGGTGACAGAATGGAAGGGAAGAGAAAAAAAAAAAAGAATCCTGAGATGGCAACAAAGTCCACTTTGGAAAGACTCCAAAAGAGATGGAAGCAGAGTCTCAACCCCAGCAAGCAAACAAACAAACAAACAAAAAACCTTTAAAATAAGCACTTCACACACCAGCGACATGGAGAACTTGGAAACTGAAGCTTTTGGGAATGCTTCCTCCTACTCTAAGAAGCGTCTGTAATCCGTTGCCAGTTCAGCAAGCTGTGTTTTGCCGAGTTCAAGATCAGAGAGGAGACCCCCATAAAGCTCCCCAGCCGAGCCACGAGTAGGTGGGGGGAGGAGCGGAGGACGAACAGGGGCTGCCAGCCTGCCAAGCACAACCAACAGGCGCCGGTAGAGATCAACCCCCGGGTCTGGGCCCGCGCGGTGCGGGCGCAGTCCCGTCTCCGGCCGTGCAGTCTACCGCACTCCGGCCGTGCAGTCTACCGCACCTCCCCCCGGCCAGGGTGGAGCCGCGCACCCGTACCTTTGGGGAGAGGCGGCGCCCCCACCCCAGGGTTCACGGGCTCGGAGCTCCAGGCCCAGGGCGGCGCCGCCGCCTCCCCAGGGCGCCCGGCGGCCAGCCCGCTTGCTGGGCTCGCCGGGGAGGGCATGCCCGGCGCTCCGCTAGGCCCGCGTCGGCTGCCAGGTGCGCGCACAGGGGCGCCGCGCGGCGCAGAGGCCCCGGGCCCTCGGGCGAGGCGCGCTGCGAACCTGGCGGCGCGGTCAGGGTGGTGGGCGGGGGCGGCAGGCAGGCTGCCCAGCCACCCACAATCGCCGCCTCCCTGAAACCCGAACCACTTCTGAGAAAACTCAAGGACGCCAGGATTCTCTCCTCGGTGGCCAGGACTCCCGAACCACGAGTTCGAACCAAACCCTGAGGCTGAAGCAGGAATCTCCTAGGCTTTTGAGGATCCAACCTCCCACCCTGAATCCGATGGGGGGGGGGGTGTGCGGCGGGGGGTGGTATTAGCCATTAACCCCACCGCCCACAACTCTCTGTCCCTTCAAAGGCATGAGAACATTCTAGATCAGGTTCTCAATCAGGTGATTTGTGCCCCCTCCACTCAGAGCATTTTCGGTTTTCACGATTGGAAGTGCTACTAGCATTTAGCGGGTAGAGGCCAAGGGATACTGCTAAACATCCTACAATGCACAAGATGCCCTCCACCACCCCCCCCACACACACACACAACAAAGAATCATGGGGTCCAAATTGTCAACAGTGTCAAGGCTGAGAAACGCTGCTCTAGAATGAGGTCTAGCCAGCCAGGATCCTGCCTGAGGGCTGTCTACCCAGTGTCATTCTCAAAAGTATTCCCCAGACCAGCTCCCCCCGACCTAAGCCCCCAGATCCCAGGCCCTGGTAACAGGCCAGTATCTGCAAGTAGATCTAAACTCTGACCTGATGTCTCTCAGTCCTCACTTGCACTACCCTAAGCTCCCAGGTAGGAATACACAGACACTCAAGGGAGGGCTTCCTGAAGGAAGGGGCGGGGATGGGGGGGTGGGGGGTGGATCAGGGCTGGCATGTGAACACTGGGCAGGGTCACAAAAGGCAGAAGTAAAGGAGAAGTCATGCCCAGTGGCTAGAACAGGGTAGGTGGAGGCAGCAGTGTGGGAACTTGCCCAGTGCACAGCCCCCGGCCAGGACTGATACAATGGGCAGGGCAACCAGGGCAGACAGGCCTTCACGGAGTCCAATCCAGGGGGCCATAATTAGCTGGTATCAGTACAAACAGTGAGTGTGCACAAAGTATGCGCATACTCTCACATGGGTTCTCTTTCTTATCTGCATTTATTTTCTGGGGGAGAAGGGTCCACAGCTTTCATCAGATTCTCAAAGGGGCCCATGGTGTAGGATAGGCACTCTTCACTGGGCTCCCTAGAAAGGAAGTTCCTTAGGCGACGTGCCAGGGGAAGTCCAGGTGCTATTTGGGAATTGAGATGCCCAGAAAGACCCTGCAGAGTAGTGCACCACAGCAGCCCACCCAAGCTGTGGGAGGCCATGGGGTTCCAGATCTTATGTCTTCACCCAGGTGGAGAGCCAGGGAGTCTGGGTGAGTTTCTTACATCATCTACCTTGGAAGCATCTCTAAGAGCTGAGGAGGGTGCCCACTCCTCCCAAAGGGCAGCCCAGCCAGCCAGCCAGGGCAGAGTCTGGAATTCTTAGCAGGTACAAGGACAGGTAGCAGAGGACACCCTTCCCCGGGGAAGGGCACCAACAGCCCATGACTCTGTGGTCCGTGTCCTTGACACCTACCACTACACTGGGCCTGAGGGTCACTTCACTCATTCCACACACACTTCTCCCCTGAGGAAATGGACAGTATCTTTGGGTCAGAGAGAAGCCCGCCTATAACGACAGCTTGGAGCAGTCAAGGCCTGCACTTCCCAATGTGACAGACAGGAATCAGGTCCTCCTCCCCAGCCAATGGCTCCTGACATTTCACTCAGAACACTCTCCAACCCACAGGCCCTGATCTAAACCCCAAGTACAGAGACAGATGTCAGGAGTTCTTGCGAGATACACAGATGTGTGTCCGGGATATCCACTGCAAGGCAAGAGCCAAATGACTTGTTTCCCAAGGACACTGCGCCAGGCACAGAATACAGAAGACGTGCAAAACTAACTAACACTGATCTTGTAACAAGTACCCTGTACCATTATTGCAGCATCAATTCTGCCTTTTCTTTTAGGCCTGCACCATCCAATACGGTAGCCACTAGCCAAATGAGACTACTGAGCATCTGAAATGTGCAAAGTCTGAATTGAGATGTTCTGTAAGTATGAAATACACAGTGGATTTTTATGACAGTACAAAAAATGGAGAATGTCTGTTTTAATATTGATTACAAGTTGAAATGATTATTTTATATACATTAGGTTAAATAAAATATACCATTAAAGTTAATTTGAGCTTGTCACGGACTGAATGCGTCCCCTCAAAATTCGTACGTTGAAACCCTAATGCCCAATGTGATGGTATTTGGAGATGGGGCCTTTGCAAAGGGTTAGACTGGTTCATGAGGGTGGAGCCCCCATGATGGGGTTAGTGGAAGAGGGAAAAAAACCCCACAATCCCCCCACCTCCCCACCCCAAGCACCAGGTAAGCCCATGTGAGGATGCAGTGAGAAGGCAGCCATCTGCAAGCCAGGAAGAGGACCCTCACCAAAACCTGACCATGCTGGCACCCTGACCTCAGACTTCCAGCCTCCAGACTGTGAGAAAATAAGTTGTTGTTTAAGTCACACAATCAGCCCAAGGAGACTGAGACACACCTGTTTCTTTTTCCTTTTATTAACATACTACCAGAAAAATTTAAAGTTATATGTGTGGTTCACACTATATTTCTGTTGGACAGTGCTGTTCTAGATCTTCCTTCTACAAGGGCACTGTGTGCTGCAGGGGGTGTGGGTACTTCTAAACAGCAAGCCAGGAACTTGAAGGAAGGGTATCAAGGAAGTCAAAGGAACAGGAGGGCCAGCTCTGCTCCCACCTGGGCCTGTCGAGGCTCTTCCCATAGTTCTTCACAAGTCAGGGCAGTGGCCACCAAAGGACTGGCTGGTGTCACCACTAGAAACACCCAGTGACCCCCACTTTCCTCCAGGGCAGGAACACAGGTTGGTGGACTCTGTCCTAACTCTGGCTGCCCCACGTTGCAAGGTGCACTGCTGAGCACTGCCCAAGCCAGGGAAGAGGAGGGAAATACAGTCCTTCCAGGGGCCCAATCCCACCCTGCCCCGCATAATCAGGGAGGGACCTGAGACTGGCCAAGCCAGACGGAGATAATTAGGGAGAGGGTTTTGGTCTGAGGCTGTCCTTGTCCTGGGAGGAGGCCCCCTCTGCAGACATGGTCTTGGAAAAGCCCAGCACCTCCAGGAGGGATCCAGAGACAGTCAGGTGAGCTGCTGCGTGCCTAGTAAGTCGTCTGGCTGCAGCCCTTCCCTCTAGAGGCCAACGCCTTCCTTTCACTTCAGAGATCTCATTCTTGGGGAGAAGCACCTCAAAGCAGCACTTAAAAGGCAGAGAAAGGAACAGGTTCAACACCACCAACTCTCTGCATCTACGACACAGGAAATAGCTCCAAAGGACCCATGACACCCCTTCCATATTGTGCCCAGGTACCAATAAGGGGTCTCTGTCCTCTGATCGCTGCACTCAGGCTACGCAGCTCCAAAGCCCCACTCGGAGAACTCACTTGCCTTCGGTGCAGACAGCTAAACCCTGCTACACTGCAAAGGAGGCGCGTAGAGCGCGAGTGGGGATGAGATGGAGATGCGCGTTCCGCACCCACGCAGCAGCCGGGGGATCCCAGCCCCGCCCCTGCACGCCCGGCCCCGCCCTTCGCGGGTTTCCCAGACTCTACGCTGCTGCCACCGCGGGCGGCTGGGGACCCGCGCTGCATGTGTAATGGGGGCTGGGAACAAAGACGCGCAGGACCAGGCTCCCGGGCTGCCGCACACCCGCCTCTGAGACCGCCCCGGGCTGCTCCCTGGAGCTTTAATGCGCGGCTCCCCACGCTTCCCAGGGCTGCCGGGAGCCGTCCGGAGCCGAGCGCGGAGCCCGTCCCTGCGCGCACACTGGAGTAGGGCGCGTCCCAGCACCGCTAGAAGAGGAAAATCAGTGCTTCGGCCTGGGGGAAAAGCGGTCTCCCAGCGGAACTCCGCGTTTATACACCCGCAACCACACACCCTCAAACACCCGCACGCGAGCCGAGCGCTGGCCGCGAGGGTCACCCACCCCCGCCACGTGCTTCCCGGAGGCCAGAACGAATAGGGACCTGTTGGTTTGTCTTCTCGCCCCACCTCCCCTCCCAGGAGGCCAAAACAAAGCAGTCCCTCGGGGTGGCCGCACCTCGCGTCCCGGGGCGCCGCAGGGAAAGCGGGCGCAGGTAGGAGCTGGCGCCAACGGCGCGCCTCCGGGGGAACACCACGCAGACGCTGCTGGGATGGGGTGCAAGGGACTCCTCCGGGCTGTGTGAAGCGGCCCGCGTCGCTTCGCTACACCTAGTGGCTCTGAGGGTCAAGCAATCCTGCCCCCAGCCGCTGCTGCACCTACAATCCCGCTACCCCCGTATTAGATCTGACCGCCCCGCTTGGCCACCTTCCTCAAGCTTGGGATTTTCTCTCACTCTCCCTCGGTTCCGCGCACCCGTGTAGCCTGAACCCCGACCCTGGGGTCGCCTCCGCGAACCGGAGCCCCGCAGACCGCCGCAGAGGCAAGATCATCCCCCCAAGATCAGCGAGCAGGGCGCCCCGCGCGCCCCCCGTCCCCGCCCCGGGAGATGCAAGCTGGGTACAGGTGGTGCGGCGAGGAGGCCGCGGGCCCGCCCTTTGTTGGTAAACACCGCACGGCGCCAGAAGCCGCCCCGCGCCCCCCACGCCGCGCCCCGTCCTTACCGGCGCACAGCGATCCCCAGAGGAGGGCGAGGGCCGCCCAGGGCGCCGTCATGTTCCGCGGCGCCGCCCCGCGGACACCCGGAGCCCGCGGGCAGGGCCGCGCGGCGCTCCCGGGGCGCGCAGGGCCCGGCGGCGGCTGCGCTCTCCTTCCCGCTCCTTCCTTCGGTCTTGTTCCCCGCGCGCTTCCCGAGCCTTCGTCCCCGGGCAGCGTGCAGGCTCCAAGGGCCGGACGGCGGGGCCGGGTTCAGGGCCACTGCGGACGACGCAGGCTTCGGCCCGGGCTCCGGGGCGACGCGGGGGCCGGGGGGCGGCGGCGGGGCGCAGGCCGGGGCGCGCCCGACTCAGGCATAGCGCGGCGGGGCTGGGCCCGGGCCCGGGGCGCAGGGGCCGAGTCCGGAGGGGCCATGAACGGGGGGAGGGGTGGGGGGAGGGGAGCTGAACCGAGTCCAAAATGGCTCCTGAGCCGCGGCCGCGGAGCCGAGCCAGCGGGGAAACCCGGATGTTGGATACAAAGAGGCGGGCGAGCTGGGAGGGGAGGGGAGGGGGGGGGAGGCGGGCCCTTCGGCCGCGTGGTCCGCGCCCCCCTCAGGGGCGGGGCCCCAGAGAAACAACAACACGGAGGCCCCGCCCCACGCCCGCGCCGTTCCCGAGGCGCGTGCAAACCGCAGGACCGGAGGGCGAGGCAGGGCGAGCTGGCAGAGATCGCGGTTTGGGCCCGGGACTCCGGGACCCCGGGACCCCGGGGCCCCGGGGCCGCGGCACCGGGATTCTTGCTTCGTGCGCTGGCTGGAGCCCACGCTCCCGAAGGCAGCCTGCCGTGCGACCCCTGAGTGCTGGGCCGCCCCCGGACTCTGGCCTGAATTCCTCTCTGCGCCACCGTTTCCCCACCTGAGATGGGGGGTCACAGTGAACCACAGGAGTGGTGTCTTTATTGATGGGTGAACTACTCGGCAGAAAAATGTCTGATTTCTCTGAAATGACAAGTGGTCCCCCACGTCTGCAACCCAACCCCCCGCCCACACACACACAAAGGCACAGCTGGGGATCTTGGAATTGGACCCATCCAAGTGAGAGAGGGTGCGAGCCCCGCCCCGCAGAGCAGCAGCAGGTGGAAAAAGGCCTCTAGCAACTTGCTTCTTTACCCTTACCCGAAATGTTCTAAGCACTGCCACCCACCTGCGCTCCCCACCCCTGCACTCTGCACCTTCAAAACTTCTCAGTTGCCTCTCGTCCCCGCAGTTGAACTTGTCTAGCGAATGTCTCCGCTATCCTCTTCACTCCCCAGCTTCCTCCTTGGGGGCCTGTTGTTCTCTGTCTCAGATTCCACAGTCCTTACCACAATCAGAGCTTGGGAGGGGGCATGCTGAGGCTCCCAGCTCAAGAGGGAAAGCCCCCTCACAGCTCGGGGATGAGGCGCAGAACCCTCGGATACAGAAATTGTCCTCCCACCTCTCCTGATTTGCCACAGCCTCTCTCGGAGCAGGGCAAGAGCGGCCAGGCAGGAGGTGGTGCCTGGAAGTCTGAGTTGTTTCACTTCTGAGCCTCAGTTTCCTTCTACAGAAAGTGAGGAGGGGACGTCCCTGGTGGTCCAGTGGCTAAGATACCGCGCTCCCAATGCAGGGGGCCCAGGTTCAATCCCTGGCCACCGAAATAGAGCCCATATGCCGTAACTAAGAGTTCACATGCCGCAACTAAAAAGATCCCGCACGCCACAACTAAAGATCCCACATGCCACAACTAAGATCCAGCACAGCTAAATAAAAAAGTATTAAAAAAAAAAAAAAAAAAGAAAGTGAGGAGGCTAAATAAATAAGCGGGGAAATGTGAGGCGGCTAGATTCCTTCCATGCTTTGCATTATTTTAAATAGCAGGAATCTTATTCAAACGAAATCTTATGTAAAACTCCACCTTGTAGAACGTTTATTGCCTTGATTGAAGTTGAAACGAGGGTCCACCACCCCCAGTTTCCACAGCACCAGGAGCACCTCAGGGACCACACTTTGGAGTCACTGATAGACTATAGGAGGCTATACTGATAGACGCCTGATGGCAAGGAAAGCAACTATGTCTTTTCTAGGGAAGATAAGTCACTGCTTCCTTCCTACTGGAAGGTAGCGACTATAATCCGTGTGCCAACAATTAGATTGGCTGGTTCTTCTCTTCTACTTCACATCAGGTCGGGTATCACAATAAAGGCTCAGGGTGGTCCAACTTGCCAACACATCTGTGTCTTCCACCCTGACATCTCTGGGAACTCCAAATTTGTATAACCAACTCCCTACTTGACATCTCTATTGGGCAGCCTATCAGGTATCTCGAAATTGCCCTAGCTAAAGCAGAGTTCCTCATTTACCCCATAAAGCTACTCCTCCAGTTGTCCCTGTCTGAATCAATGGCATAACCAGCCAATTGCTCAAATTGAAATTTTATGTCATTCTTGATTCCTCCCATATTCAGTCCATCAGCAAGTTGGTTTCAAAAACACATCCACGGGCTTCAGGAAGCCACGGGAGGATTTGAAGAAGGGGCGAAATGTGAAGTGAGTTCCATTTTAAAAGATCATTTCAGTTGCTATGTAGAAGATGTATTTTAGCCGGGCGAGAATGAAAGCAGGTGACAAGTCACGATCGCTTTCAGTTCACTGCTGTTGCAGTGGTCCACATGTGAGATGCTGGGTGGTGATAGTATATATGGAAGAGAACTGGCTTGATGCTGGATGTGTTGGGTTTTTTTTGTTTTTTAAAATTTATTTTTGGTTGCATTGGGTCTTTGTTACTGCGCACAGGCTTTCTCTAGTTGCAGCGAGCGGGGGTTGCTCTTTGTTGTGCGCGTGCTTCTCATTGTGGTGGCTTCTCTTGTTGTGGAGCATGGGTTCTAGGTGCGCAGGCTTCAGTAGTTGTGGCACGTGGGCTCAGTAGTTGTGGCACACGGGCTTAGTTGCTCCGCAGCATGTGGGATCTTCCCGGACCAGGGATTGAACCCGTGTCCCCTGCATTGGCAGGCGGATTCTTAACCATTGCGCCACCAGGGAAGTCCGATAAACTCTTAAAGTAACCACAATTTTTGTAATTTTATTTGGAGACCTCTTCACTTAAATACACAGAAGTGGCCCCAGCCTCTCTCAGCTCCTGAAAGGCCCTTGGTTAAAGATATGCCACAGTGGGTAATTATGAGAAATACAGGGCGATATACATTAGTATATATTAGTGGGTAATTTAGGTACAGCAATGCATTAAACAATTTCAGGGGGTACCATTAATAGGATGGGTGCATGGCTTTTTTGGCAATACAATTCCCCCAAAACTTATCCATTTATTTCCAATCTGTCCCATGTGCCGTCAACATCAAAAGTTACTTCCCAGACATTTCAAACTGTTTTCTTTTCTACCTTGCCCCCATAGTTCTTCTTCCCACCCTCTCTCTTAACTTAATGGTGGCTACCTTGAGGTCAACTAAATTAATTGTCTTGGATGGAAAGGTAACTGTCTATAACTCTCAAAACAGATTAGGTTATGCTGTGCTAATGGAAAATCCCCAAACCCCAGTGGCTCAAAACAACAAAATTTATTTCTCACTCATACTGCGTGTCCATTGGGGGTCACCAAGCAAGCTGTACTCATTATAATAACTTAGGGACACAGGCTAATGGAGGCAACATTTTGATACGTGCTTCTTTACTGCAGAGACAGGGGAAAGAGAGCCTGGTAAATTACATCCACACTCTTAAAACTTCTACCAGATTCCGAGAAGATGGGGGGCTAGGTTGGTGGCTGCATAGCTTTTGAATCTTCCAAAATTCTCACAGAGCAACTACATAGAAGAAAACAACAGCAACAAAAAAAACCCAGAAAATCCATGTACATTTACAATAAAACTAGGTGACAAGGTTTCCCCCCAAACACCAAAATACAAGCAAATGGAGACAACTACAAACTATCAATAGCAATAAAAGATTCATGGAGTAGCATCTGTACAAGGGGAAGCTGAGGAACAGGGTGGAAGAGGTACCTGGGAAAAACAGAATCCCAAAATAGCTAAGAGATATTCATTGGAAAGCATGGCTCAATAACTTTAGAACAGTAGGTGAAACTAGGAGGGGTTTTCTCCAATCCAAAAGCAAGTGAATGCAAAGAGACTCTGGTAAGAATAGAAAGAGCTAGAACAGTCTGTCCCTGTGAACTCTTAAAACTGACCAGCCAAGCCTCCCTTTTAGGTCAGGCTCCTCCAAGGAGGAGAAACTTCTGGAAGTGGAACCAAAATCAAGCTGGATAAGATGTTTTACTTCCAGCCATCATGCAGTAGCTGGAACGGTATTTGCCCTTTGGAGCCATAACAAGAAAACCGGACAAAATATAGGAGGCAACTGTTTGTTTCTGGACCTTGTACAATCCTCTAATTCCTGGGAAAAAAAAAGACAGTCAAAGTGAGGCTTATGATTGCCCCTGCTTTCTGCCTGGAGACAAATTCCAGTCCACAATGCAGGAAGTGCATCCCAAGCAGAGCCTGGCAACCTTGTCGAGTTGGAGACAGAGAGAGAGGTTGGAGATCGGGAGATGGGGAAGGCTGCAGCAAACTGAAGGGGCAGAGTACAGAGTGGAGGGAGCTGCAGAGAGAAAGCTGGAGGTCTTGCAGAAGAGTCTCCTTGGGGCTTTTGCTGAATTCTAGGTTTCACATACATAGAATGAAACTCCATGAGGTGAGGGAAGAAAGAAAGCAAGCTGAATAGTTCCAAGACTGGCACAGGATAGTTTTTAGTCCTAACCAGCCAAAGTGGAAAGTCCTCACTGAACACCTAGGACACTGAGAGTAAAGACTCAGAGGGTCACTCCATGGCAGTGGAGCTAAACTAGCCCTAGAATCAAGGCTACTGTAAGCCCACACTACCAAGCTTCGAAATGATCAAGCTGATCTATAAGTAACTTAAATACCTACCAGACAACAGGTCAACACTTTTTAAAGGAATTTAACAAATCTGGCACTGTATAATAAAAAATTTAATTAAAAAATGTTTTTAAATTACTAGATATGAGAGGAGGCAGGAAAATATGACCCATCAGGAGAAAAATCAGTCAATAGAAACAGAAATGACATAGATGATGTCATTACCAGTCAAGGATTTTTAAAAAGCTATTATAAATATGCTGAAAGATTTCTGGGAAAAGTGAACATAATGAAGAGAGAACAAAATATCTCAGAAATGGACTTTCTAGAGAGAAAATAACTACAGTGTCTTTCTAAAAAAAGATTAATTAGGTGGAACTACCATTTTTTTCCTGTTTTCCTAATGCGTGATCTCATCTTCACTACTTCTTCTGTCTTTTTTGCTCACTAGTTTATTATTATTACTGCTTTTTGAGTTGTATTTTTAATTCATTTAACTCTTACACTTTTATTTGTACAAATGTTACTGCATTTTAAAGCTATACTTCACCTATCACTGCTTTAATTATATCCCATAGATTTCATTATGTCTTTTTTTTTTTTTTGGCTGCACCATGCGGCTTGCAGGATCTTACTTCCCTGACCAGGGATCGAACCCAGGTCCTGGCAGTGAAAGCACCGAGTCCTAACCACTGGACCGCCAGGGAATTTGCTCAGTCATTTTTTTAGATGCTCTGTAATTTTGGTTTATAGTTTCCCTTTGCCCTAGTACTTTCATAGAAAGTATGGATGGCACTTTAAAAATATTTTATTAATTTCTCATTCTATTCTGATTAAAGAAGATGGTATTATTTCTGTTTTGTGGAAATTATAGAAGTTTTCTCTGTGGTATATAGTAAATATTCATTTTTTTGGTGAGTGAGAATAATAGGTGTATTCTCTATTATTTATTTAATACTCCCTATTATAAGGTGCAAAGTAATCTCTTCAGAAGACATATAGATTCTGTTGGAATCTATAGGTGGGACTCAAAGAATTTCATTTAAAGTTGACAAGCCAAATCATTGAGGCTGTAACATTCATAACTCATATATCTTCACTGTGAATCGTGGCTTTTAGCATTATAGTGTCCTTCTTTGTCTTGTCTTTTTCCCGAATTCTACCTTGTCAGATATTGAAATTGTAAGCTTTGCTTTTTATAATTTGTATTTGCCTGGTATATTTTTGTCCACCCCTTTACTTTTTAGCCTTTCTGGATCACTTATTTTAGGTGTGTCTCTTGTAAATAATAGACGGTAAGATATTAGTTTGTAAGCCAAGCTGAACTTTTTTTTTTAAATGATGAGTTGAGTTTTCATTTACTAATACGACTCATATGCTTGTCCTTATTACGTTCACTCTGTATATGATGCTACATTTACTCCCTTTTTCCTTATGTAAGCGTTGATATTTGGTTTGTCAGCTTGAAATGATGTTCTTTGACTTGCACATATTGCCTTTGCAACAGAGCTCTTTGTACTGTCTTTTTCCTTCTTTTTGATTTATTTAGTTGTTACTTCTACTGTGTCAAAGCACATGCCATTTGATACTCTTCCACCCTTATCCCCACTTTCACTTTGGTCTTAGATCTAAAACTATTCAATGCTCACTACCAGTCCTTTTGCTGAAGTTTCCCCAATCATCTCCTAGCTGGATGAAGCTTGTTTTAGTAGAATCCTAAGGGGGTTATGAGTACAATATTTCCTGAGCTCTTTTTAAACATCCTTGATACTTAAAGGGCAGCTTAGCTGGACACAAACACTTGGTTCATATTTTTTCTTTGAGTTTCTTGAAAATGTTGCTCCCTTGCTACTTGCTTTTTGAAAAGTTTGATGCCAACCTGATCTTTCCTGTGTAAGAGACTAGGCCTTTTGGCCTAGAGAATATTCCCCCTCACCTTCAAAGTGTAATAGTTTGCTAGGATGTGTCTCAGTTGATCATTCTGGGTCAATTTTCCAAGTAACAAGATAGGCCCTTTCAGGATATAGATTCAGGAACTTCCCTGGTGGTCCAGTGGCTAAGACTCCACGCTCCCAATGCAGGGGGCCCAAGTTCTATCCCTAGTCAGAACATGCCACAACTAAGACCCGATGCAGCCAAATAAATAAATAAATATATTTTAAAAAAAGATATGGATTCAGGTCTTTTGTTTTTAGGAATTTCTCTTGGGTTAGTTTTAAATATTAACCCTGTTCCATTGTCTTATATTTTAGCTTCAAGAGCTCCAACTTTAACTGTGTTAGTTTTTCTTTGCCTGTCTTCTTTGTCTATCATTTTCTTTCTGGGCCTTCCCAGCTCTTCCTTTATGTTGTTTTTGCTGTCTTAGCTTTTTTCATTCCTATCTTCTATATGCTTTATGGTACTTGCAGTCGTTCCTATTTTCATTTGGGTATGTTGTAATGTAGTCTTCATTATCTAGGGTGATTTTACCTTTTTGTTCAAATTCTTTCCCAAGTTTGGTCAGTTCTCTTTCCATATATGCTTGTTGCTTTTTCATTTTTACTCTGAGTTTCTGAATTGCTGACCTGTGGTATTCTTTCATATCCACCATTGTTTTTTATTTTAAAGTTCATGTTGGAGGGTTGTTATGGTTTACACTCTTTGTTCCTTTTTATTTGGTGTATTTCATTAGCTTGAAAAGTTATGATTCTCACTTTGTTTTCTTCCCATATTTGTGTAAATAGTGAGTTCCTTTTTCTATTTATGTTGACGTCCTTGTAATAATGGGCAACTCTATGGGGGCAGGGGTAAAATGGGGAATGGATTGAGTGGCTTTCTGTTTCTTAGTAGAAAAGAGACCTTTTATTGTTGGCCAATAATGTAATTTCTTTTTTTTTTTTAATCAGTCATCAATTTTTTTTTAATTTTTTAAATTTATTACTTATTTATTATTTTTGTTTTTGGCCGTGTTGGGTCTTCGTTTCTGTGCGAGGGCTTTCTCCAGTTGCAGCAAGTGGGGGCCACTCTTCATCGCGGCGTGCGGGCCTCTCACTATTGTGGCCTCTCTTGTTGCGGAGCAGAGGCTCCAGACGCTCAGGCTCAGCAGTTGTGGCTCACGAGCCTAGTTGCTCCATGGCATGTGGGATCTTCCCAGACCAGGGCTCGAACCCGTGTCCCCTGCATTGGCAGGCAGACTCTCAGCCACTGCGCCACCAGGGAAGCCCCAGTCATCAATTTTATACACAACAGTGTATACATGTCAATCCCAATCGCCCAATTCAGCACACCACCATCGCCACCCACCGTGGTTTTCCCCCCTTGGTGTCCATACGTTTGTTCTCTACATCTGTGTCTCAACTTCTGCCCTGCAAACCAGTTCATCTGTACCATCTTCTAGGTTCCACATACATGTGTTAATATACAATATTTGTTTTTGCTCTTTCTGACTTACTTCACTCTGTATGACAGTCTCTAGATCCATCCACGTCTCAACAAATGACTCAATTTCGTTCCTTTTTATGGCTGAGTAATATACCATTGTATCTATGTACCACAACTTCTTTATCCATTCGTCTGTCGATGGGCATTTAGGTTGCTTCCATGACCTGGCTATTGTAAATAGTGCTGCAATGAACATTGGGGTGCACGTGTCTTTTTTTTTTATATAATTTTTTAAAATTAATTAATTAATTAATTAATTTTTATGGCTGTGTTGGGTCTTCGTTTCTGGGTGAGGGCTTTCTCTAGTTGTGGCAAGCGGGGGCCACTCTTCATCGTGGTGCATGGGACTCTCACTGTCACGGCCTCTCCTGTTGCGGAGCACAGGCTCCAGACACGCAGGCTCAGTAATTGTGGCTCACGGGCCCAGTTGCTCCGCGGCACATGGGATCCTCCCAGACCAGGGCTCGAACCCGTGCCCCCTGAATTGGCAGGCAGATTCTCAACCACTGCGCCACCAGGGAAGCCCCTGCATGTGTCTTTTTGAATTACGGTTTTCTCTGGGTATATGCCCAGTAGTGGGATTGCTGGATCATATGGTAATTCTATTTTTAGTTTTTTAAGGAACCTCCATATTGTTCTCCATAGTGCCTGTATCAATTTACAATCCCACCAACAGTGCAAGAGGGTTCCCTTTGCTCCGCACCCTCTCCAGCATTTGTTGTTTGTAGAGTTTCTGATGATGCCTATTCTAACTGGTGTGAGGTGATACCTCATTGTAGTTTTGATTTGCATTACTCTAATAATTAGTGATGTTGAGCATCTTTTCATGTGCTTCTTGGCCATCTGTATGTCTTCTTTGGAGAAATGTCTATTTAGGTCTTCTGCCCATTTTTGGATTGGGGTGTTTATTTCTTTAATATTGACCTGAATGAGCTGTTTATATATTTTGGAGATTAATCCTTTGTCCGTTGATTCGTTTGCAAATATTTTCTCCTATTCTGAGGGTTGTCTTTTGGTCTTCTTTATGGTTTCCTTTGCTGTGCAAAAGCTTTATTAGGTTCCATTTGTTTATTTTTGTTTTTATTTCCATTACTCTAGGAGGTGGATCAAAAAAGATCTTGATGTGATTTATGTCACAGTGTTCTTCCTATGTTTTCTTCTAAGAGTTTTATAGTGTCCGGTCTTACATTTAGGTCTCGAATCCATTTTGAGTTTATTTTTGTGTATGGTGTTAGGGAGTATTCTAATTTCATTCCTTTACATGTAGCTGTCCAGTTTTCCCAGCACCACTTATTGAAGAGACTGTCTTTTCTCCATCGTATATCCTTGCCTCCTTTCTCATAGATTAGTTGACCATAGGTGCATGGGTTTATCTCTGGGCTTTCTATCTTGTTCCATTGATCTATGTTTCCGTTTTTGTGCCAGTACCATATTGTCTTGATTACTGTAGCTTTGTAGTATAGTCTGAAGTCAGGGAGTCTCATTCCTCCAGCTCCGTTTTTTCCCCTCAAGACTGCTTTGGCTATTCGGGGTCTTTTCTGTCTCCATACAAATTTTAAGATGATTTGTTCTAGTTCCGTAAAAAGTGCCATTGGTACTTTGATAGGGATTGCATTGAATCTGTAGATTGCTTTGGGTAGTATAGTCATTTTCATAATATTGATTCTTCCAATCCAAGAACATGGTATATCTCTCCATCTGTTGGTATCATCTTTAATTTCTTTCATCAGGGTCTTATAGTTTTCTGCATACAGGTCTTTTGTCCCCCTAGGTAGGTTTATTCCTAGGTATTTTATTCTTTTTGTTGCAATGGTAAATGGGAGTGTTTCCATAATTTCTCTTTCAGATTTTTCATCATTAGTGTATAGGAATGCAAGAGATTTCTGTGCATTAATTTTGTATCCTGCACCTTTACCAAATTCATTGATTAGCTCTAGTAGTTTTCTGGTGGCATTTTTAGGATTCTCTATGCATAGTATCATGTCATCTTCAAACAGTGACAGTTTTACTTCTTTTCCAATTTGTATTCCTTTTATTTCTTTTTCTTCTCTGATTGCTGTGGCTAGGACTTCCAAAACTATGTTGAATAATAGTGGTGAGAGTGGACATCCTTGTCTTGTTCCTGATCTTAGAGGAAATGCTTTCAGTTTTTCACCGTTGAGAATGATGTTTGCTGTGGATTTGTCAAATATGGCCTTTATTATATTGAGGTAGGTTCCCTCTATGCCCACTTTCTGGAGAGTTTTTATCATAAATGGGTGTTGAATTTTGTCAGAAGCTTTTTCTGCATCTATTGAGATGATCATATGATTTTTATTCTTCAGTTTGTTAATATGGTGTATCACATTGATTGATTTGCAGATATTGAAGAATCCTTGCATCCCTGGGATAAATCCCACTTGATCGTGGTGTATGATCCTTTTAATATGTGGTTGGATTGTGTTTGCTAGTATTTTGTTGAGGATTTTTGCATCTATATTCATCAGTGATATTGGTCTGTAATTTTCTTTTTTTGTAGTATCTTTGTCTGGTTTTGGTATCAGGGTGATGGTGGCCTCATAGAATGAGTTTGGGAGTGCTCCTTCCTCTGCAATTTTTTGGAAGAGTTTGAGAAGGATGGGTGTTAGCTCTTCTCTAAATGTTTGATAGAATTCACCTGTGAAGCCATCTGGTCCTGGACTTTCGTTTGTTGGAAGATTTTTAATCACAGTTTCAATTTCATTACTTGTGATTGGTCTGTTCATATTTTCTTTTTCTTCCTGGTTCAGTCTTGGAAGGTTATACCTTTCTAAGAATTTGTCCATTTCTTCCAGGTTGTCCATTTTATTGGCATAGAGTTGCTTGTAGTAGTCTCTTAGGATGCTTTGTATTTCTGCAGTGTCTGTTGTAACTTCTCCTTTTTCATTTCTAATTTTACTGATTTGAGTCCTCGCCCTCTTTTTCTTGATGAGTCTGGCTAATGGTTTACAAATTTTGTTTATCTTCTCAAAGAATCAGCTTTTAGTTTTACTGATCTTTGCTATTGTTTTCTTTGTTTCTATTTCATTTATTTCCACTCTGATCTTTATGATTTCTTTCCTTCTGCTAACTTTGGGTTTTGTTTTTTCTTCTTTCTCTAGTTGCTTTAGGTGTAAGGTTAGATTGTTTACTTCAGATTTTTCTTGTTTCTTTAGGTAGGCTTGTATAGCTATAAACTTCCCTCTTAGAATAGCTTTTGCCGCATCCCATAGGTTTTGGATCGTCGTGTTTTCATTGTCATTTGTCTCTAGGTATTTTTTGATTTCCTCTTTGATTTCTTCAGTGATCTCTTGGTTATTTAGTAACGTATTGTTTAGCCTCCATGTGTTTGTGCTTTTCACGTTTTTTTCCCTGTAATCCATTTCTAATCTCATAGTGTTGTGGTCAGAAAAGATGCTTGATATGATTTCAATTTTCTTAAATTTACTGAGGCTTGATTTGCGACCCAAGATGTGATCTATCCTGGAGAATGTTCCATGCGCACTTGAGAAGAAAGTGTAATCTGCTGTTTTTGGATGGAATGTCCTATAAATATCAATTAAATCTATCTGGTCTATTGTGTCATTTAAAGCTTCTGCTTCCTTATTTATTTTCATTTTGGATGATCTGTCCATTGGTGTAAGTGAGGTGTTAAAGTTCCCCACTATTATTGTGTTACTGTCGATTTCCTCTTTTATAGCTGTTAGCAGTTGCCTTATGTATTGAGGTGCTCCTATGTTGTGTGCATATATATTTATAATTGTTATATCTTCTTCTTGGATTGATCCCTTGATCATTATGTAGTGTCCTTCCTTGTCTCTTGTAACATTCTTTATTTTAAAGTCTATTTTATCTGATATGAGTATAGGTACTCCAGCTTTCTTTTGATTTCCATTTGCATGGAATATCTTTTTCCATCCCCTCACTTTCAGTCTGTATGCGTCGCTAGGTCTGAAGTGGGTCTCTTGTAGACAGCATATATATGGGTCTTGTTTTTGTATCCATTCAGCAAGCCTGTGTCTTTTGGTTGCAGCATTTAATCCATTGACATTTTAGGTAATTATCGATATGTATGTTCCTATGACCATTTTCTTAATTGTTTTGGGTTTGTTTTTGTAGGTCCTTTTCTTCTCTTGTGTTTCCCACTTAGAGAAGTTCCTTTAGCATTTGTTGTAGAGATGGTTTGGTGGTGCTGAATTCTCTTAGCTTTTGCTTGTCTGTAAAGCTTTTGATTTCTCCATCAAATCTAAATGAGATCCTTGGCAGGTAGAGTAATCCTGGTTGTAGGTTCTTCCCTTTCATCACTTTAAGTATATCATGCCACTCCCTTCTGGCTTGTAGAGTTCCTGCTCAGAAATCAGCTGTTAACCTTATAGGAGTTCCCTTGTATGTTATTTGTCGTTTTTCCTTTGCTTTCAATAATTTTTGTCTTTAATTTTTGCCAATTTGATTACTATGTGTCTCGGCGTGTTTCTCCTTGGGTTTATCCTGTATGGGACTCTCTGTGCTTCCTGTACTTGGGCGGCTATTTCCTTTCCCATGTTAGGGAAGCTTTCGACTATAATCTCTTCAAATATTTTCTCTGGTCCTTTCTCTCTCTCTTCTCCTTCTGGGACCCCTATAATGCGAATGTTGTTGCATTTAATGTTGTCCCAGAGGTCTCTAAGGCTGTCTTTATTTCTTTTCATTCTTTTTTCTTTACTCTGTTCCGCAGCAGTGAATTCCACCATTCTGTCGTCCAAGTCACTTATCCGTTCTTCTGCCTCAGTTATTCTGCTATTGATTCCTTCTAGTGTAGTTTTCAGTTCAGTTATTGTATTGTTCATCTCTGTTTGTTTGTTCTTTAATTCTTCTAGGTCTTTGTTAAACATTTCTTGCATCTTCTCGATCTTTACCTCCATTCTTATTCCGAGGTCCTGGATCATCTTCACTATCATTATTCTGAATTCTTTTTCTGGAAGGTTGCCTATCTCCACTTCATTTAGTTGTTTTCCTGGGGTTTTATCTTGTTCCTTCATCTTGTATATAGCCCTCTGCCTTTTCATCTTGTCTGTCTTTCTGTGAATGTGGTTTTTGTTCCACAGGCTGCAGGATTGTAGTTTTTCTTGCTTCTGCTGTCTGCCCTCTGGTGGTTGAGGCTATCTAAGAGGCTTGATGGGAAGTTCTGGTGGTGGGTAGAGCTGACCGTTGCTGTGGTGGTCAGAGCTCAGTAAAACTTTAATCCACTTGATTGCTGGTGGGTGGGGCTGGGTTCCCTCCCTGTTGGTTGTTTTGCCTGAGGCAACCCAACACTGGAGCCTACCTGGGCTCTTTGGTGGGGCTAATGACAGACTCTGGGAGGGCTCACACCAAGGAGTACTTCCCAGAACTTCTGCTGCCAGTGTCCTTGTCCCCATGGTGAAACAGAGCCACCCCCTGCCTCTGCAGGAGACCTTCCAACACTAGCAGGTAGGTCTGGTTCAGTCTCCCCTGGGGTCACTGCTCCTTCCCCTTGGTCCTGATGCGCACACTATTTTGTGTGCGCCCTCCAAGAGTGGGGTCTCTGCTTCCCCCAGTCCTGTCAAAGTCCTGCAATCAATTCCCACTAGGCTTCAAAGCCTGATTCTCTATGAATTCCTCCTCCCGTTGCCGGACCCCCAGGTTGGGAAGCCTGACGTGGGGCTCAGAACCTTCACTCCAGTGGGTGGACTTCTGTGGTATAAGTGTTCGCCAGTCTGTGAATCACCCACCCACCAGTTATGGGATTTGATTTTACTCTGATTGCACCCCTCCTACCATCTCATTGTGGCTTCTTCGTCTTTGGATGTGGGATATCTTTTTTGGTGAGTTCCAGTGTCTTCCTGTCGATGACTGTCCAGCAGCTAGTTGTGATTCTGGTGTTCTCGCAAGAGGGAGTGAGAGCACGTCCTTCTACTCTGCCATCTTGGTTCCTCTCCTCTGTAATTTCTTTAATAAGTAATGTCTAGGTTGTGGTGGTGGGGAGAGTTGTCTGTTTTCTTCTGAATCTTTTTTTTTTTTTTTTTTGCTGGCGTCAGGTCTTAGTCACCGCCCATGGGATCCTTCGTTGTGGCACGTGGGCTTCTCTCTAGTTGTGGCGTGAGGGCTCTAGAGCATGCAGGCTCAGTAGTTGTAGTGCACGGGCTCTAAAGTGCACAGGCTCAGTAGTTGTGGTGTGTGGGCTTAGTTGCCCCATGGCATGTGGGATCTTAGTTCCCTGACCAGGGATCAAACCCACATCCCCTGCACTGGAAGGCAGATTCTTAACCACTGGACCACCATGGAAGTTCCTCTTCTGAATCTTTGACCTGCTGTTGATAGGTTGTTATCTTCAGCTTCTTGTTTCCCTTTTTGCCTTTATCCACCAAGCCCGCAAGGGACACCACTCCCTTTCAAGATGACTTCATCTTTCTCACAAGTGATATCTCTGGTCCTACTCATTTTCTAAACCCCTTCCCTTGACTTCCCACAAGGGTAGTCTCTGTCCCTGATCTGATCCACTAGGTCTCAAAGCTGTTGCAGCATTTTTGTACTCTGGGTGAGATCACAAGTAGTTTGGTTTAACTGAAGTCCCAACATAGGTGCGGGCCTGTGGCAGAAGAAAAATCTGGAGGATTTTGCAGGAGGCAGACTTTCTATGGAGGCTTCTGCAATAATCTGAGCAAGGAATAAAGTAAAACAGGGAGGGATGGAGAGAAAGGAACTGCTTTAAGAGTTACCAAAGGAATAACAAAAATCACTTGGTGACTGATTTGATGTGGGAAAGCAGATATCTGAGTTTTGGGTTTGGGTTCCTGAATGAATGAATGAATGGATGGTTGGTGGTACAAATTCACTGAAACAGGAACTCTGGAGGAGGAGGTTTGGGGTTGGGCAAAGGAAGATAAGCGGAGTCTGGGGCTGCCCTGGTGGCACAGTGGTTAAGAATCCGCCTGCCAATGCAGGGGACACGGGTTTGAGCCCTGGTCTGGGAAGATCCCACATGCCACAGAGCAACTAAGCCCGTGTGCCACAACTACTGAGCTTGCGCTCTAGAGCCCATGAGCCACAACTACTGAGCCCATGTGCCACAACTACTGAAGCCCGTGTGCCTAGAGCCCATGCTCCACAACAAGAGAAGCCACCACAATGAGAAGCCCACTCACCACAACAAAGAGTAGCCGCCCCCACTCTCCACAACTAGAGAAAGCTCGAGCGCGGCAACAAAGACCTGAAGCAGCCAAAAATAAATAAATTTTTTTAAAAATGACTCAAAATTAAAAAAAAAAAAAGGATAAGCGGAGTCTGAAGTACCCCTGTGAGAATGCTGGCTGACTCCAAGGAGAGTTCTGGCTGGAAACATAGAGCTGGGTGTTACTAGTACATAAGTAGCAGTTGAAGCCCAATGCTAGATGAAATCATCCAACAAGAGAGGACAGAATTGGAGGGAGAGAGGAATGAGAACAGAGATTTGGGGCCCAGCAATCATTAAGGAGTAGATAGAGCAGAAGTAACAGTAAAGAAGAAAGAATGAATGACAGATCAGGAAAGGAGGAGAAAAGTTGGAGAGTATGGCTATCAGAAAGAAGACAAGGAGAAAAATAATTACTGCAATGGATTAAGACATATAAAGTATGTTAAATGTATCATATTGATACTAAAAATCTAGTTGCTGTTAGAGGATGCTTGGCAATCAACTCATCATCCTGAAAACTAGTGAATAAAGAGGAAAGAATCTATCTATTTTGCTTTGTCTCTCCCATTCTGCTGATTTAGGTCCCGAAAGGGAAAAAGTCACAATTTTTATTGGACATATCCGAGGCTCAGTGTTATCTTGCCTCCTGGGATAAAAGACAGGAAGAGAGATGCTTTCCTGCCCTGGGCACAAGGGCACAGGGACACAAGCTGTGTTCAGAAGGATGTGCTAAGGTGGGCTTTAAGGTGGTCCTGGGCAGGTTGGAGCACCGCAAGGAGCCAGGTGGGCAGGCAGAGCCACTTAGAAGAGGGAAGAGGATCCCTGCTGTCCAAGGCCACGTCTACAAGTGGAATCAGTGAGACTGGGCCGGCCTGTGGAATTCACTCCGGAGGCCCCCGGGTCTGGGTCAGGATTCTCTGCTCAAGCATGGCATACCGCTGGAGGAGGGCCTCATAGACCTGGAGGGGTGGAAAGAGCAGTTTAGGATGGTGAAGGGAAGGTGCTCTTACATCTCTTTGCAACTTGCAATTTAAAAAATTCTACATCCCGTGTACTTGCAATTTAAATTTTTTGCTGGGCAGAAAAAAGGAAGTGTCAATTCACAAAAGAGGAAATGCTAGTAGTTCTCAAAAGTTTAAGATCTTTAAAAAATGCAAATTATGACAAGAAACCAGTTTTTGTTATCAAATCTACAAAATTTTTAAAAATTCTGATGAAGGTACCTGGAAATGGCTGTTTCATTGCACAGTTGGTAGAAGTTGGTGGTGCAACCCTTTTGTAAATCAATTCAACTTTATATTTGTATTAAGGGGCTTGAAAATGCCCATGGCTTTTGACCTAGTTATTCTACTTCTGCAAAGCTCTCTTAAGGAAGTAATCCTAAGTGTAGGGTGCTAGGCCCACCAAAGGTCCTCTTAGACACCACTAAACATTCAGACTCATTAGACTACCATGGGCCACACCTTGGCCCTCAAAAGGATACACTGGAGAAACATGCGTGTTGGCACAGTGGCTGCAGGAGACCATGAACAGTTTGAACAGGTGTCTAGGAAAGGGTATCTTTACCTCCCTTCCTTCTTCCCTCCTTGCCCCCCAGGTTACAGCTCAGGTGCAAGGAGATGAAATCCACATCTTACAGGTGCAAGAACCACCCTGGCTTTGAAACCTCATGCCCCACAGGAGTATCCCTTGTTAACAACTCCATAGACAAGAGCCACGCCCGTGAGAAGTCACTGCACTCAGGGAGCCCTAAGTATGTCTTCCCCTTAGATATTTATCTTTTCCCATTCCCGATGCAGTTTCCTAATTCAAGGCCATTTTGACATAGCAATGTTGCCTAGTAACACTGTTGACATTCCACTTTTATTAAGTCTCAAAGGAAGCAGAGCTAGAACATTAACCAAAAGTCAAATTCTCATGCAGAATAGGGAAAGGTTTTGTTAACCCTTTACCCACATAGGGTTAATTATAATAATTGAAAAACTAGAAGCAACTGCTCTAAGGCATGGAAAATGCTCGAGAAAATATGGTTCATTAGCCAGATAGAATATTATGCAGTCATTAAAAATAACATGTATGTTCCTGTGCACCTCTGCAAATTGCATGATGATTAGTGTCTTAGCCCATTCTGGGTGCTATAACAAAAATACCATAGATTGAGTAGCTTATAAACAACAGAAACTTGTTTATCGCAGTTTTGGAGGCTGGGAAGTCCAAGATCAAGATGCCAGTAGATTCTGTCCGGTGAGAGCCTGATTCCTAGACAGTCATCTTCTTGTTGTGTCCTCACATGGGGGAAAGGGCCAGAGATCTCTCTGGGGCCTCTTTTGTAATGACACTAATCCCATCCTGAGTGCTCCAGCCTCATGACCTAATCACGTTCATAAATTCCCACCTCCTAATACCATCACTTTGGGGGTGAAGATTTCAGTTCATGAATTTTTAAAATTAATTTAAAAAAAAACCAGTGGAGGCTAACACAACATTGTAAAGCAACCATACTCCAATAAAAATTAATTTAAAAAAATGAATTTTGGAGAAGCCCAAACAGTCTGTAGCAATTAGGAATTTATCTTTTTTATGTGCCATTATCTCCCATTATATCCCAAACACACAAGAGATGGTGTGTTTGGATTCCTAGAGCTTAGCATAGTGCTAGGCACACAGTAAGAACTTAATAAATAGCTGTTAAATAAATGACTATGTGCAAACCAAAAAAAAAAGTATGTATACCTTTAAGAATATAAATTCTTAGCATAGTAAAAGTTTGTAGTAAAGAAACGTTTAAAAAAAATGGTAATAATATAACATGTAAAATATGTCAAACATGAAGAATATTTATGACAATGTAAACACAAATAATATAATAAATTGTATGCTGTGGAAAAAAAAAGAATATAAATACTTACGCTGTAATGTAGAATTTTTTAAGCAGGCTATAAAATTATATATACAGTGTGCTGTGTAATAAAATAAAACTAAAACCAAAACCAAAAAACCAACAAGGGAAAAAGGACCAGAAAGAAACACAATCCCATATTCTTCCTCTACATTCTTTTTGTTTAAAGCTGTTTTCATCTGTGGCTCTGTAAGCCTTGCACTTTAGGTCAGCACATGTGGTCTTACAGACAAGCAACACAAGGCCAAGGGACCCAGATTTCCTTGGGACTCACATATACCACCAGGAGGTCATGCCAATCCCATTCCTTCTTAATTTGGTTTAACTGGCTCCAAAGTTAAGGCCTTTAGTAACTGATTATGCAACTAGGGCCTACTCTTGGTGCAGTTGGAGCAGCTCTGCCTGTGAACTCAGACGTAAGAGGGCTGTGATATCCTCTCCAAGGAGGAAATTGTAACATTCAGCAGAGCCTACAGGGAAAACACTGTTACTGTTTTGAGTTTCCACTTGAGCACATAGAGGTGCCATAGAAAGCAAACAGAGGACGTTGTCCTGCTCTCAAGGTATTTACAATCCAGTCCTCAAATAGGTCACTTATGCCAACAATCACAGACTGTCACTTCTTGCCACCTGGTGTTGAGAAGGATTCCGAGGTTACACTTGGGTTTAATGGTAAAGAGTTCCATGAGCTATTAGTGACTTTGGTCATGGGCAAGCCAGGGAGAGTGGCGGTACACACACTGAGTATTTGCCGCCTGTAATGAGGCAGCTGCAGCTATTTGTTGCCCTAAAGCTTACCCTCACTACCTTCTTCCTTGCTGGCCTCCTTCTAGAGAGGATGAAAGAGCCAGACTCCACCTCAGCCTTTCTAACAACCAAGGTTGACAGTATAACCAAGTGGTAGTCTGTTGAGGGAGTTGAGAGAAACAGACCAGTATGTTTCTCCCTGAAAAGCAAGAGTGTGTGAGGAGAGACTCCTTGCCTAATGCCATGCTCTGATTTCTGCCTATGAATACTGTTGCGGGGGAACATGATGTTAGGAGAAGCTGCATACATCCTGCGGTCATGTGGAGCATACCTAGTACAGCACTATCCAACATGGTAGCCACAAGCCACATGCGGTCCTGAGCACTTGAAATGTGACGGGCGCTATCAGCAGGAAATGCACACCAGATTTCAAATCTCAGCCAAAACAAAAAAAGAAGTAAACTATCACATTAGCAACTTTTCTTACTGATTACGTGTTGAAATGACAATATTTTGGACATATTGGGTTAAATTAAATATATTAAAATTAGCCACTTTTTTATTTTTACTTTTTTTTTCAAAAATGAGACTACTAGAAAATTTAAATGACATATGTGGCTCTCATGATGTTCTTACTGTCCACTGCTGACCTGGAGAACTTCAGAAAACCTCACCCGTAGCCCTGACACTGTTGAACCACTGAACCAACACGGCAACACCGTCAGACTTCCTGTTGTATAGTAAAGCCATGATAGGGACTTCCCTGGTGGTCCAGTGGTTAAGACTTCGCGCTTCCACTGCAGGGGTCGCAGGTTCAATCCCTGGTTGGGGAGCTAATTAAGATCCTGCATGCCGCGAGGCGTGGCCAAATAAATAAATAAATAAATAAAGCCACGATAGGCAAGGATTCTCTTTCACCCTCACAATTAGCAGGTTAAAAGTAGGCCAGACAGATGTCCCCACTTCCCAGATGAAGAAACAGAGGTTCAGAGATGAGGAGTGCAGCTCAAGGTCATGTGAAGGTCACACGGAGAGGGAGAGGCACAAAAAGAATCAGAACCCAAAGGCCCTTTATCTCAAGGTAGGATCTTTCTACTGCATTGAACTCCCTCTTGAACAGAAGGACACACAACAGAAAGTAAGAGAAGCCTGGGCAGACCCATGTGGGTGGGTTATCTAGTCACCTGGATAGCACGAGCTTCTGCTTCCAAGATAAGCTGTGAGACAATTCTCTATATGTGTTTCTATATGTCTTGTGACAGCTTTTGTTCCAGACTATCTTTTCAAGGGTGTTTGTATAGCAAACAGCCTTGGAAGATAGGGAGAGGGAAAATTTGTTTGCTGACCAGGATGATGAAGATGTCTCATTTGGACAGGTTTGCTCGCAGCTCCTTTATAATGAGCAGGGTCCCTCATTTGTGACACAGACACAGTGTGTGCACAGTATCCACCTGGGTCCACTCCACACAGCCCGATGGCACTTCAGGGCCAAGGAAAACTGATGCAAACATGAAGCTTATGCTGCCTGCTGTACTGTGAGTAATAAAGCCCTCTGTCTGTGTCACCCCCTGCTCCTGGACTGCAAGAACCTTCTGCAAACAGGAAGGGTGGTGAAATGGACGCTATGGCATACCACCCGGATTGCCCTGAAGGAACAGAGAACTTATTCTCTCAGCCCTCAGCTGACAGCCTCCTTTGTGGATTGCTTTGGCTATAGAGAGCTGCCTTACCCCATCCTGGGGTGGCCTGCATGCAATAACGGATTGACATGGGGTATAAAGGCCCGTCCCCCTCACCACAACTGGGTAAAACTCGAAAGAGTCATCCCAGCTTCAGAACTTCCTGTAGGACTGACTGAGGGCTCCACTGAGATCGCACTGCAGCTCACCTCCTGCCTCTGCCCAGCCCTGCCTCTTCCTTTTTCCTTCAACAGAAGCAGATCCCAAGAGTGCCCCCTAATAAATCTCCTGCATCCTAATCAACCACTCACGGTCTGCTTTCCAGGGAACCCAACCTATAACAAGTGGGGTCTGCCTTCCCTCTGACTGAGTGACCACACAGCTGTCTTGGATCCAGATTTCAGAACTGAATGGTAGAAACCCAGCACGTCTTATGCTTAAATGACAGAGTCTTTCAGTGGCCTCTGTAACCCTGCGAATTAGAGGGTGCACCCCAAGGCATCTGAGCAAGGAAGATACGCCCAGCGAGCCGTCTGATCCCTGGGGCTATAAGATCAGCCGTATCTCTGAATCTCGGAGACAACCTGTCTTCTTTTGCTCTGTTTCCTTGACAATTAAAAAAAAAAGTAGATTTCCCTTTTAGTTGAGCACATCAACTATAATGTAGGTGATAAAGAAAAACTTACCTTTTGGAAAAAAGAACGTAGTTGATTTTTATGATGCAAATGCCACGAATGAACTCTGATGGTCTCTTACCTGAGACGCTCCCGGGGTTGGGGCAGCAGCTAATCTGGGATTTGGGGCTAACTTCACAACCTCTGAAAAGGGCACATCTGTTCCAGCTGCAAGGCCTAGAAGGGAAAGCTCATTTCACATCAGTGCATGTTGCAAATGAAGGCGTTACCCGGAAACAGCATTTTCTCTCTGGAGTGATAAAATGTTCTAAAACTGGATTATGGTGATGGTTGTACAACTCAGTAAAGTTAACTAAAAATCACTGAATTGTACGCTTAAGTATGGGTGATTTTTATGTTATATAAATTGGGCCTCCATAAAACCATCTTTAAAAAAAAGAGAGAAAGAGAAGAAGTTTCAAGTGCAGGCCTCTTCTCAGCAGGGCCTTCTTTGTCTGAAGCGCATGTCGGGAGGCAGCTAACCTCCAACCTCTGACAGAGGGGAGGGTCCACCCGCCTGTCCTCCCTCACGTGGCTCCACTCTCCGCATCGCTCACTGCATTCCAGCCCCCCCCAGCTTCTCTCAATTCCTTCTGCTCAGAGCCTTTTCACTGTGTGGAATGTTCTTCTCTCTTCTCAGAAAAGCTGCCGCTAGGAACATCCCTTCCAGCCCTCAGCACCATCCGCTTTCCTCAGGGCACATCTCACTACTTCTGCCACAGATTGGTTTAAGGTCCCTCCCTTCTTGAGCCGGAAGCTCTGAGAGGCCAGGACTGGGTCTCCACTGGAGCCCTGGTGCCTAGCACACTGCCCGCATACAGGAGGCACTCAATAAATGCTCACCAAGCAAAAGAGTGGCAGGGCTGGAAAAGAGAGAAGGTTGCCATAGGTGGGCAGGAAACAGTAAGGGATTTCCAGGCAATTTAAGGAGCAGTATCAGACTGAAGGGAAACTCAAGACCACCGAGAGGGAAGGAGGGCCCACTGAAGATGTGAGGCCCAGTTTTCTCTCTGAAGAACGCTGGAATATCCCAGCCCAGAGCTGTGTGGATGAGGTGACACTGGGCGGTGGGGTAGCCACCAGAGAGACTACTTGAAAGACTCTTGTCCCCCTCTACTCACTCACAGACTGGCTTTGCATGACTGGCTTTCATCCCTGGACCCAGCCGGAGAGAATGGATGTCCACATAAAGTGGGAACTGGTGTGCTAGGACCTAGCTCAGGTTTTAGTTTTGGAGGGCAGAGCAGGGCAGTACCCCCAGGTAATGTCTGACAACTAAATAGGCACAGAAAAGGAAAAATAAGAAAGGAACACAGTGCAGCACAGCAGTGGAGGCCCCAAAAGGTGGTTCCTTTTCTGCTTCGGCAAAAGGAGGAGTATAAAGTAAACCCCAGACTCCTCATGGGCAACACTGAAGGCTGGAAGCTTATGGAATGGTGTTTTCAAAGTTCTGAGGAAAATATTTTAGAGTCTTTTGTCCAGCCAAGCTAGCATTCTTTGGGAGGGTGAAACCAAGCCCTTGCTGGACATGCAAGCCCTCAGAAAATTATCACCTACTGAATATCCTCTTAAAAATGTATTCAGGCTGTATATTCCAACAAAACTAGCATAGAAGTGAAGAAAAAAGAAACTGCAGAGA
Source organism: Balaenoptera physalus (assembly GCF_965194825.1). NCBI lineage: Eukaryota > Metazoa > Chordata > Mammalia > Artiodactyla > Balaenopteridae > Balaenoptera > Balaenoptera physalus. Next base: position 62,999,729 of record NC_138896.1, on the reverse strand, counting down.
GTCAAAAAAAAAAAAAGACAAACTCATACGTAAGTGCAAACAAAAGCCAACATGTTGTAAAGTTTGATTAAAAACGTAACAGCCTAGAAATAAACTGCCCGTTCCCTGGTGGCCTAGTGGTTAGGACTCCATGCTTTCACCGCTGTGGCCTGGGTTCAATCCCTGTTCGGAGAACTGAGATCCTGCAAGCCGTAAGAAAAAAAGAAAGAAAGAAAGAAAGAAAGAAATTTCCCAATGATCTTGATACAGGCGGAGGCACAAGGTGGGGAATGAAAGAGTAAGAGTTTAATTATTAAGAGAAGGCTACGGTCCCTGATTAATTCTCAATGTTGAAAGAAAACATACAAGTTTAAATAGGTGTGTTAAAAAGTTAAGGATAAATGCGTGAAGAATGCAACCGCTAGAGGGAAAGGACAAAGCCCTTGAGTTACATGGGTGGCCGGAGGAGTGGCCTGAGCAGGCAGAGGACAGGGCAAGTTGACCCCATGGGTGGAAGAACGCCCCTGTGGGCCTGTGCTGCTCCCGCAGTTTCAGGGAGGCCTCCATCAGAGCCGTGGTTCCCCACCACCCCCAAGGAGCTGTCCAGGGTCCTGGACTGCTTGGCTCTCAAGCCTTCACCTTTGTCTAAACTTCTGCTCTTGTTGAAAAGATGGCTCCGGACTTTATCTACCCCTTCCTGCCCACCAGCTGTCCAGACCCATGCCCAAGTGCCCTCCACCAATGTCCCTGGGCTGAGTCTGACTCTGACCAGGCCTCATTTATTTAGGACCCTGCCTCTCTTTCCCAGTTTAAGTAAAGCACAAAGGAACAGAGGGTTTGGGGTTGGTTCCCCCCTGCTGGGAGGGGAGAAAAGTGAATCTAAAGACTCCAAGCCTCCCATGTCCCTAAAGACTGGGAACATCCCAATCTCCCTTTCCCACTGTCCTCAGCCCAGCCAGTGCCCCAACCGCTTCCAGAGGCATCTGCCACCATCCATTGACCTACCATGGAAAGCTCGGTAAGCAGAGCCCACACAGGCTGAGTTGGCTGTGTCTATGACATACACTGGGGTGCCAAACACATCTGCCAGCACCTGGAAAGGACAGAAGTTCTTACTGTGGTGAGTCATTCATTCCTCAGAGGGAGCATGCACACAGACATGCATTTTCTGGGCTCTCTTTTCTAATATGTCTTCTGATACCTTCCATTCCACCTCTACTGCCTTAAAGGAAGTACACTTGGCCATGCCGCCCTGGTGGTAATAGGGTCAGGGTGACCTGGGAGAAGTCTCTAGTGAAGGGCCACAGCTCTCTGGGTTGTCCCTGCATTGTTTAACCATTTTATCAAAGACGAGGAGGAAGATTTAGAAAGTATGCTTAGCAACAAACAATCAAGGTGGAGATGGCTAGGTCTCAGACTAATATTAACAAGGCCAAACAAACCCAAACTAACAAATGCATGTCTTATAGGAATAAAGATAAAGTTTTCCATGTCGGTCCCCAAAATAAATTGCATAAATTTAGAATACAGGGTGTGTACTAAGAGGAGCTCACATGACAAAGACTTGGGGGTCTTAGTTAACCAGAGATATTGCTGATGCCCCATCCAGATCCCCTTACTGGACCGGTGTGCACCCTCACCCAGATGCTGTGAGTATTGGCTGCTAATGGCTCACAGCTGCCCCTCCTCAAAAGAACTGCTCTTTGCTGAACAGAGGCTGCCTCTCACAGGAGGTTATTCGTATCTCTTCCCACGACAGCCAGTTGGCCCTCTTACCCCAAGGTGGAAGAAAGTCTGCGGCATAGTTCATGGACCATATCTCCCCATGGGATGGAGCTGAAGCTGACTCCAACCAAAACCACATCCTCGCCTATCCTTCTTCCCCTGCCCTTCCTGGATCCCTCACTCCCTTTCTCCTGGGAGCACTCTCCCAACAAATCACTCATAGAATAATTTCCATTTCAGGCTCTGCTTCCAGAGAATCTTACCTAAGACAGGTATACTATTGTACAAGTCAACAGTTGACTCAGTTACTCCAACAGCTAAGGCAGCCTCGGGCTATACCCCAAAATTCTCAGTGTCCCAATAAGACACTAACAGCCCCATGATTTGACAGTTTGATTGTCAGATATCTGCAGGTTGATTCTACTTTGGGTCATACATGTCTAGCATAATGAAGGACCAGAAAGACAGTGACAAATTCTGGCAACTGTACTATAAGAGGAATGGCTGGGAAAATCAGAGATGTTTAAATTGGAAGGGGGAAACCTTGAGGAAGACAAGAACACTGGCATTAGATGTCAGAAGGTTTGCCATGAAGGACAGGCACTTTCTGTGTGACGCCAGAGGCCAGTGCTGGTATCAGAGAGTGGAGTTGTACAGGGCAGTGGTTTTCACTTGAGTGTAAGATAGAATCTGCTTGTCATGTGCGCTGTAAAGAGCTGGCTTCCTGGGAGAGAATGAGCTGTAAGCTCCCCATCCCTGCCGGAGTGGGAACAGAGGCAGTGTTACTGCTGAGTGTCTGGCTCTTGAAATTTTAGACGTGGAAGAGGCCCTAGCTCAGGGCTTGCTACCGGCACTTACCTGCAAGATGTCTCTGTTGTGAGATGCTCCTCCAGTGGCCAAAATCTTTGTCTTAGGCACTGCAAGAAAAAAGAAAACAAAAAACAAAAAAACGGCTGTGACAATTCCCCCAAGGCAGAAAAAGCTGTTTTCCAGAGTTCTTCTACCACAAAGGGCTAGTGTCAGGCCAATGCCTGTTGCTTATCACACAGGACTGCGGGGGAGATCTAAAGCTGGTTCTGTCCACGCATGTCCAACGTGAACTTTGCTTGTGAGGCTGCTTCCTCATCCACCTCTTGGGGATGCAACTGAAGAGGGTACACAGGATGGATCTAAGGTTCTGGCAATGTTCTATTTCTTTCTTTCTTTCTTTCTTTCTTTCTTTATTTTTGGCTGTGTTGGGTCTTCGTTTCTGTGCGAGGGCTTTCTCTAGTTGTGGCAAGCGGGGGCCACTCTTCATCGCGATGCGCAGGCCTCTCACTATCGCGGCCTCTCTTGTTGCGGAGCACAGGCTCCAGACGCGCAGGCTCAGTAGTTGTGGCTCACGGGCCTAATCGCTCCGCGGCATGTGGGATCTTCCCAGACCAGGGCGCGAACCCGTGTCCCCTGCATTGGCAGGCAGATTCTCAACCACTGCGCCACCAGGGAAGCCCAGCAATGTTCTATTTGTTAACCAGAGTGCTCTATGAACAGGTGTTTGATTTATTAATATGTTTCACAATTAGCTGTATGAAGCACATATTCTACTGTATACATACTTTTCACAATAAAAAATAATAAACCACAGTCTAGTAAAAGACATATAGTTCCACTTCGGGTTAAAATGGAGATGGTCCAGAAAGAACATCCCCTGTGCTGTGACAATGAGAGAATGCTGAATAAACAAACAAAAACATATTTTTATTTAATGCTATCAAAAAGTTGTAAATGCAGGGACTTCCCTGGCGGTCCAGTGGTTAAGACTCCGCACTTCCACTGTAGGGGGCACATGTTCGATCCCTGGTCGACTGGGGATCCCGCATGACACATGGCCAAAAAAAAAAAGTTGTAAATGCAAAGAAGTGCAAATAAATTAAATCCTAGAATGAGATGAGCCCTTAAGCGCTAACTTGCTGTACCTGCAGTACAAGATAGATGGCATAGTGATCCTCCAGAGGCACATAAACTCTGCCAGGACAGAAAAACCGGCCAAGCATTAGGTGGTGTTGGTGTGGGAGAGGCATCCCAAAGGCAGAGCTAGTCCTCCTCACCCCCTCCTCTCCCCCATGGACCGTGTTAAGTGGTGATGCGGAAGCCGGGGGCAGGGCAGAAAAACAGAGCTCTGTAATCTCATAGTGCTTAGATCCCTACATTCCTGTGTCACAGGACTCTTTTACAATGAAGAGGCATTCATTTATTATGCAGGTATTTAAAAACAAATAAATGTTATAAGGCTCTGCTGTCACCTCTCAGCCTCCCCCATCTTCACCCTCAGCCATTAAGAGAGTACCTGGGGACTTCCCTGGTGGTGCAGTGTTTAAGAACCCACCTGCCAATGCAGGGGACATGGGTTCAAGCCCTGGTCTTGGAAGATCCCACATGCTGCGGAGCAACTAAGCCCGTGGGCCACAACTACTAAGCCTGCACGCTAATGCCTGTGAGCCACAACTACTGAGCCCATGTGCCACAACTACTGAAGCCCACGTGCCTAGAGCCCACGCTCCGCAACAAGAGAAGCCACCGCAATGAGAAGCCTGCACACCACAACGAAGAGTAGCCCCGGCTCACTGCAACTAGAGAAAGCCTGCACGCAGCTACAAAGACCCAACGCAGCCAAAAATTAATTAATTAATTAATTAATTTAAAAAAAAAATGAGAGACTACCTGGGCTGGGAAAAGGGGAAGGAATGTCAGCCAGCTAAGGAGACAATCCAGGACGTGGGAAGATGTTCCAGTGTGATTCCATGTTGGAAAATCAAAACATGCTCCATTCACGACTGCAAGAAAACTCAGCTGGGCATGATGTAAAGCACCATGAAGACTTTGACACACTTTTAGGTTTGTATGTCCTTTTTGTAGGTACAAAGGGAATAGGACTCTGGCTTTATAAAAAATAAACTCATAATGGAGACTGGAAGAAAACGGTCCTAGATGGCAGGAGTGGTTGGGGGGAGGGGATGGGATTATAGGTAGTTTTCTTTCCTTTATTTTCCAAACTTGCTATTATAAGGTTTTTCTGCTCTTATAAGTCAACCTAAACAAAATGAAATATACATCGAAATATAAGCTGAAAAGGGATGATGGCTTTAGCCCCGCCCAGCTGGGTGCATATGTCTCACGGTGTCCAAACATCAAGAAAGTGATCATTCCTTAAAGAAAGCAGAGGTAACCCCATGGTTCGGAACCCAGAGTCTGGAACCAGACTGGCTTGGTTCAGAAGCTCTGAGCAAGTGATATAACACTTTGAGCCTCGAGCAAGTGATATAACACTCTGAGTCTTGGTCTCCTACTTTGTGAAGCAGAAGTAATACTGGTACCCGCCCCAGAGACACTGTTGTTAATAAACATAATGTGCTTAGGAACCAGGCTGGGCACACAGTACGTGCTCAATAAATGTTGGCAGCTATTATTATCATGATCATCAGTGTTACTTCAAATGTCTTTTTATTCTTCTCAGATGTTATTAAAACGAGATTATGACAGTTCAAGAATGAAACTCGAGGGAATTCCCCGGGGGTCCAGTGGTTAGGAGTCCGCGCTTTCACTGCCAGGACCTGGGGTTCAATCCCTGGTCAGGCAACTAAGATCCCGCGATCCCAGACTTCCCTGGTGGCACAGTGGTTAAGAATCCGCCTGCCAATGCAGGGGACACGGATTCGAGCCCTGGTCCAGGAAGATCCCACATGCCGCGGAGCAACTAACCCCGTGCACCACAACTACTGAGCCTGTGCTCTAGAGCCCGCGAGCCACAACTACTGAGCCCGTGTGCCACAACTACTGAAGACCGTGCACCTAGAGCCCGTGCTCCGCAACAAGAGAAGCCACCGCAATGAGAAGCCCGCGCACCGCAACGAAGAGTAGCCCCCGCTCGCTGCAACTAGAGAAAGCCCGCACGCAGCAACGAAGACCCAATGCAGCCAAAAATAAATAAATAAATTTATTTTTAAAAAAAAAAGATCCCACGATGCCACAAGCCATGCAGCCACTGGGAGCATGATGCCTACAGTTCGTGCAGCCCTTTTACCCTTTTAGGTTCAAGCGCATTCATTCATGTGATCTTGTTTGAGAGGAACCCAGCAGAGCTGGCAGGACAGGTTTGATTCGGCCCTTAAGCTTGCTAAGAGGATAAGTAAGCTTACGCTGTTTTGCACAAGAATCGCTTCAGAGGCTGGGAACGATGACGTGATCACACTAGCCCCCTGGAGCCCAGGAGGGCCCCTCCGCCCTCACTGCCTCTCCCCTCACACTGGGCCGGTGGAGACAGCCCCCCAGCCCCCCAAAGTGCCGCCTCCTGACGACCGGAAAACCCTTCCTGCCAGTCACTCACGCCCACCTCAGCACCATCTCTGCCCTGCTCACCTGGGCTCACTTCTCAGGGACCTTGGAAGCCTTTGGAGACCTTTGGGGAACTTCTTTTTACACTCTGGGTGGGGGGATGGAGAGGAGTGGGACTGTTTATAAAGTTCATTCTATTTAAAAAATTTTGTTGAACTATAACATACATCCTAACAAATGTACATACATACCATAAGCTGACAGCTTGACACATTTTCACAACTAAACACACCTGTGTAACCTAAGAAACAGAGCCTCACCAGCACCCCAGAGGCCCTCCATGCCCCCCGAAAGGTAACTACTAACGATCCAGACTTCCAACAACAGGCGATAGTTTTGTCTGCTTTTGAATCTGATGTCCACGGCATCTGCCGCGCGTACTTCTGGGTTTGGCTTCTTTTGTTCAGTGTTTTCATTTGTGAGATTCATCCATTTTGTTGTGCGTGGCTAAGGCTGGTTCATTTTCTTTTTTTTCTTTTTTTTTTTTTTTTTAAATTTTATTTATTTATTTATTTATTTATTTATTTTTGGCTGTGTTGGGTCTTCGTTTCTGTGCGAGGGCTTTCTCTAGTGGCGGCGAGCGGGGGGCCACTCCTCATCGCGGTGCGCGGGCTTCTCACCGTCACGGCCTCTCTTGTCGCGGAGCACAGGCTCCAGACGTGCAGGCTCAGTAGTTGTGGCTCACGGGCTTAGTTGCTCCGCGGCACATGGGATCTTCCCAGACCAGGGCCCGAACCCGTGTGCCCTGCATTGGCAGGCAGATTCTCAACCACTACGCCACCAGGGAAGCCCAAGGCTGGTTCATTTTCATTTCTGTGTAGGATCATGTCGCCTGAACACCCCACAAGGCATCTACCTTACCATCGATGGGCACTGTGTTGTTTCCAGCGTGGGATGCTAAGCACAGGGCCACCGGCAGTGTCCTCCTGCACGTCTTCAGTGAACACATGTCCACATCTCTGTCTCGCATCCACCGGGAAGTGAAGCTGCTGGGTGGACGTGTGTGCAGCTTTAGTAGATGCTGCCTAACAGGTTTTCAAAAAGGTTTACCTAGTGCTTATTTTTAAAGTATCCTTTTGCTTATTTGGTTCAAAGGCATAAAACATATACTACATAGGATTGTCCGTAAAAGTATCATGAGGAGGCCTTCAAGCTAAGAGGATTCAGGGGTTTTCTACCTTCTCTTGACCACGGCTGGTCCAGCGGGACAATACATCTTGGAAACCTGGACTCTCTGGTCGGCGGGTCCAACCTCCTTCAGACGCCCCTCCTGCCCCCCGCCAGACCACTGCAGCGCCATCAAAAAGGGGAACTTGCTGACCTCCTAAAGCTGCCCACATTCCATAGCTCAAGTTCTTAGAAGTCCCTTCCTTCCCCATGGGCCTCCCCCAGCCCTGGTTCTGCCCTCTCCATTGCAGGTCTCTCAGTTCTGACAGTGGTTCTACATCCCCTCTCTTCCCTGTTCAAGCCGAAATGCCCAGAGCTGTGTCCCACAGGCAGATGGGGCCTGCCCAGGCTAGAAGGTGAAGGTCCAGCGATGGCCCCAGCCTGGACCTTTCCCACCTGCGTTGCCCGTGTCCTCGGGATCCAAAGCTTAGGACATTTAGTCTGCAGGTTGGAGCTTAGGGTTACAGAAAGATCTCCCAAGTTCTACAGTTCCTGGCCAGGACATGAGGCTCCTGGGGACGGAGCAGGGATGCAGGAACAACCTGCCTCCTGGTCTATGTCTGCCCACAGTGCCAGTCGATCGCTTTCTCACCCCACCACCAGGAGCCAGGCTCCATGCCCCTCCTGCACGAACAAGGCCCTTGTAATGGAGCCTTAACAGACAGTGTCCACTAGGCCTGGCCTGAAGGCCAGGAAGGGTCTCAAGCACCTCAGGGTATGCGCAGAACCCTTAGCGCCCACCCCAGAACACAGCCCGCCAGCAGCTCACTTACTGACTCGATAGCCCAGGCCCTCGGCATGAATCTTCTTGGCCATGAACTGTCCTTCAATCAGTGCTCGAATCTCCACGTCCCAGGGGAATGCTGAGACCTGATTCCGGGAGAAAGTGGGCAGAGTGAAGAACTCTCATTGTCCACTCACTGTGTGTATGTGTGTGGTGTGTATGTATGTGGTGTGTGCGTATGTGTGGTGTCTTTTTAAGAGTAGCCCAGATTCAGAGCTCATGACTCAGGCCTCCACTGGAGCTCACCCATAGTTGTGCTCTTGAACCACTAACTTGTTTGTCACACACTCACACGCACACACACGTGCTCACGGCCTCACGCGTGTATCACTTTGGGGAGTCAGAGGATGGGAGAGCTCGGTTTCAGGCTGCCGAGGGTTCCAGTTCTGCTTCTGCCATTCAGCTCTATGACCTCGAATAAGTTAACGTACATCTTATGAGCCTCATTTTCTTTCTTTTTTTTTTTTAACATCTTTATTGGACTATAATTGCTTTACAGTGGTGTGTTAGTTTCTGCTTTATAACAAAGTGAATCAGTTATACATATACATATATCCCCATACCTCCTCCCTCTTGAGTCTCTCGTTTTCTTTCTTAACAGAACTGAGGTAATGGGAGCACCTATGTTTCAGGGTTGTTAAAAAGCAGACAGCAGAGCCTGGTCCATGTAGCTGATGCTCATGAAGGGAGAGCTTGTGCTGAGAACCCACCACTGTGGCGCGCCCTTTGCCCTTCCAGCTAAAGCCGAATGGCGCCCACTCCAGCCTCACCCTGCTCCCCAGCCCCTGAGGCCAGTGATTGACGCCACCGCTCCCTCCCTCAGGAACTGCTCCAACCCAACTCACCTACTTTCAGTTCCTAAACTGCTCCCTCTGCCAGGACTCCGCCCAAGCTTCCCACGTGGGATCCCTCTCATCCTTCAAGTCTGCACCTAAAGGCCACCTCCTCAGGGAGGCCCACCTGGTCACCCTATCCAAGGCAAGTCCCTGGCACACGCCCTGCTTTCCCCTACATCGCTTTGTTCCTTCCCGTCTGAGCCACATCACACACCGTAATCGTGTGTGTGTTCGTTCACCTGTTTACATCCTCCTAGACACTGGGCTCTGTGGAGCAGGGACCCTGTTTGTCTTGTTTGCACCAGTCATACATATCTGTTGATTGAAGAAATGAACGAAGAAAACTCCCTTCTTGATAAACCCAGACAGATCTACACAAAAGAGAACAGGCATGTCTTCTTTCTACGAGCAACAGAAACCAAACTGGCCCCCACCAGAAGACTGAGATGAACTCCCTATACTTTAGACAAAGCTTTCCATCTACAATACAATGTGTAATGCCATCATCGGCACATAATCCAGCACCAACTCTGTTACACTTATTAGCCAGAGTGACTTACTGAAATTCCCCAGACACCTTTTAGGGTCAGAAAAGTCTCTCAGGTCCAATCCAAAATGTGATGATGACTCTGGTAACCATCTCACAGAAAAGTCAATTCCAAGCAGCAAGTATCAACCAAATCCCTCCTGGGAAAGGTCGTGTGGTGGAGGGCAAATAAAATAGCGGCTTTAGGGCCAGAAAGGACTGGGTTTGACCGCCTCCACCACCTAGGCCCTGGTGCCTTGGGTGAGATATTCAGTTTCTCCATCTGTAAAGGGGATGAAAATACCTAATTCACAGAGTTGCTTTGAGAGATAAATGAGGAAGATAAAGAAACCCACACACATAGTGCCTGGAACTAAACTGCGCTCAATAAACATCAGCAAATGTTAGCGCCTCCTGTGCCAGAGGCTCTTTCAATCAGGAGGAAATTCATCATCTGGAGATGGGAAGTGTAGGATAAGGCTCACCAAGGAAACAGGCTCCAAGATGCTTAGTGACAATCAGTGGGAGCACACGTTAGCTCAGGGAGAACCCTTAGGTGTTCCACACTCCTCTTTGTGAGAAAGTACAGCATCTGTCTTATATCTTGCTGATGCCCCAGCATCTAGAGTGCACCCTAGCACATCAACAGTATTGTTTTATTATGACAAACCCACAGTCAACATTAATACTCAACAGTGAAAAGCTGAAAGCCTTCCCACTAAATTCAGGAACAAGATAAGGATGCCCACTCTCACTACTTCTATTCAACATAGTACTGGAAGTCCTAGCCACAGCAATCGGACAAGAAAAAGAAATAAAACTGGAAGGGAAGAGGTAAAACTGTCACTATTTGCAGATGACATGATACTTTATATAGAGAACACTGAAGTCTCCAAACAAAAACTATTAGAACTAATAAATGAATTCAGCATGGTAGCAGGATACAAGTTTGTTTGTTTTTTGGGGGTTTTTTTTGGCTGCACCAGGTCTTAGGTGCAGCACGCAGGATCTTCATTGCAGGATCTTTAGTTGCGGCATGTGGAATCTACTTCCCTGACCAGGGATCAAACCTGGGCCCCCTGCACTGGGAGCAAGGAGTCTTAACCACTGGACCACCAGGGAAGTCCCAGGATACAAGATTAATATATAGAAATCTGCTACACTAATAATGAAATATCAGAAAGAGAAAGTAAACAAACAATCCCATTTAAAATGGCATAAAAAATAGAACCTAGGAATAAATTTAACCAAGGAGCTGAGAACTATAAAACATTATTAAAGGAAACCAAAGATGATTCAAAGAAATGGAAAGATGTCTCATGCTTTTGGATTGGAAGAATTAATATTGTTAAAATGGCCATACTACCCAAAGCAATCTACAGATTTAATGCAATCCCTATCAAAATACCCATGACGTCTTTTCACAAAACTAGAACAGTCTTAAAATTTATATGGAACCACAAAACACCTAAAATTGCCAAAGCAATTTTGAGGAAAAAGAACAAGGGTGGAAGCATAACCCTTCCAGACTTCAGACTATACTACAAAGCTACAGTAATCAAAAGAGCATGGTATTGGCACAAAAACAGACATATAGATCAATGGAACAGAATAGAGAGCCCAGAAATAATCCCATGCACCTACAGTAAATTAATCTATGACAAATGAGGCAAGAATATACAATGGAGAAAAGATAGTCTCTTCAACAAGTGGTGTTGGGAAAGCTAGACAGCCACATGTAAATCAATGAAGTTAGAACACTGCCTCACACCATACACAAAAATAAACTCAAAATGGCTTACAGACCTAAATATAAGACATGACACCATAAAACTCCTAGAAGAGAACATAGGCAAAATATTCTCTGACATAAATCATACCAATGTTTTCTCAGCTCGGTCTCCCAAGGCAAAAGAAATAAAAGCAAAAATAAACAAAGGGGATCTAATCAAACTTAAAAGCTTTTGCACAGCACAGAAAACCATCAACAAAATGAAAAGACAACATATGGACTGGGAGAAAATATTTACAGATGATGAGACTGACAAGAGGTTAATATCCAAAATATACAAACAGCTCATACAACTCAATATTGAAAAAACAAACAACCAATCAAAAAATGGGTAGAAGACCTAAATAGGCATTTTTCCAAAGAATACATACAAATGGCCAACAGACACATGAAAAGATGCTCAACATCACTAATTATCACACCAGTCAGAATGGCCATCATCAAAAAGTCAACAAATAATAAATGCTAGAGAGGGTGTGGAGAAAAGGGAATCCTCCTACTGTTGGTGGGAATGTAAATTGGTGCAGCCACTATGAAGAACAGTATGGAGGGTCCTTAAAAAACTAAAAATAGAGCTACCATATGATCCAGCAATCCCACTCCTGGGCATATATCAGGGAAAACTCTAATTGGAAAAAATACGTGAAGCCCCAACGTTCACAGCAGCATTATTTACAATAGCCAAGACATGGAAACAACCCAAGTGCCCATCAGCAGATGACTGGCTTAAGAAGATATGGTATATATACAACAGAATATATATTTTTAAAAATATCTTTTGGCCACGCCACATGGCATATGGGATCTTATTCCCCAACCAAGGATTGAACCCATGCACAACTGCATTGGAAGCCGAGAGTCTTAACCACTGGACCCAGGTAAGTCCCTATACAACGGTGTATTAGCCATAAAAAAGAATGAAATGTTGCCATTTGCAGCAACATGGATGGACATAGAGAGTGGTATACTTAGTGAAGTAAGTCAGAGAAAGATAAATATCATATGATATCATTTATATGAGGAATCTAAAAATACAAATGAATCTATATACAAAACAGAAACAGACTTGCAGACATAGAAAACAAACTAATGGTTACTGGCGGGGGTGGTGGTGGCAAATTAGGAGTATGGGATTAGATACAAACTACTTACTATACATAAAATAGATAAGCAACAAGGATTTACAGTGTAGCACAGGGAATTATATTCAATATCTTGTAATAATTTATGATGGAATATAATCTAAAAAAAAACAATCATTTTGCTGTACATCTGAAGCTAACACAATATTGTAAATCAACAATATTTCAATTTAAAGAAAAATTTTTTAAGTATTTGTTTTATCAATGGCTGAATAAATGAATGAGGTCCCTAAAACTAGCATAGTTTGATAGGCATTTGTTAAATAGTCAAAAATGGAGCCAATGTAGCTCCAATACCAATAACACACGTACCTCATGGTTTTCTGCACTAAACCTATGACGCCCAATAATTTCAGGGGTGATCTCCATTACATCAAAATAAAAACCTGAAACAAGACCAGGAAGAGATTAGCTGTCAGTGGTCAAAAACAAAAGATCAGCTTCTCAATAGCCTTAGAAAAAAGCAGGGTGAAATGACCCTATATCCCTGTTCCCCGGGACCCCCTATCCCCTGGAGACCTGTGAATATTCTCAGGTCCTTCTCTCCAGCAGGACGGAGGGCAACTGGAAAGGCCTAGGCTAGCTTTTCGTGGAGACAGCTCTTCCTGCTCTCATGTGGCCGCCCAGGCCAGGAGACAGCTAGCTGTCCAACTAACTCTAAAATACCAGCATGGGTTTGACTAAGGGAGGCACATCCCCTCCCTGCGCAAAAGGCCTGCCCCAATGCTGGGCACTTTTCCTAACAAGACCTCGTCTCTGGGGCAGAAAGCTGCATGTGGGCATGCAACAGGGCAGAGCAGGCACTGTGGCTGCCATCTCTGATGCTGTCACCAGGGGCTTCGAGGGGCACAGAAGATGCAGCTCTGGCCTGATCTGCCACTCCCACCTCACTCAGATCATGGGGTCTCACGCTAGTTTTAAGGCCCATGGAGCAGAAGTGCAGACAGTCTGGGCTCCCCTTGGCTTCTCCCTGGCCCTGCCCCTCCCCACAGCAGCTGCTGCCCCTTCACAGACCCAGGCATCTCCAGACAGCCTACCCAGGTTTCCGCTGTTCCCCATCTCTGTGGACTGTAGCGCCTTAGAGAACTCGCTCCAGGAACTGGAAGCCAACTCATCGCGGATCTTCTCTCTCATGAGGGAGCCGTTTTTAAAGCTGCAGAAGTGCACACAACCCTGAGGGAGGGACCTGGTGCTTGCTGACTGGACCCACGGGCTTTGGTGAAGAGTCCCAGGTAGAGGGGCTGCAGGTCAGGCTGGACCACAACCCCAGCCAGTGCACAGCAGGGATCTGAGGTTCCTCCTCAGGTATCAGACCCAGCGCATGTCCCTGGGAGTCACCAGGAAATGCACTTGTTGTGGGCTCTGTTTACAGGGGAGGTTGCCACAAAGGAGCCCCAGGGAGAGACATAGCTGTGGTTTCAGCACGTTGTACCACCTGGACAAGGGGCAGGGCTGGCCAGATTTACTAGACCTACATATTCTCCAGTGGTTCTTGAAGCTTCAAGGCTAAAAACCCTCCCTTAGTAGCTTCCAGCAGGTCCCCAAATGCCTGTTTGGAGGGTGCAGAACAGACCCCTTCCATGAGAACTGTCAGGAAGCAGGATGTCCTTGCTACCATTGGTTGAAGGTCCACCATGTGCCAGACATAGCGTAACAACACTATCAAGTAAACCTCTTATTCTCCCCATTTTATGAGCAAAGTGTGGGTCAGATATGCTACGGGGTCTGGCTCAGGCCACACAGGATACAGGTGTTGGGGATGGGATCTGTATCTGGGTTTGGGGGAGACTTCAGGTCCTGGGTGCTTCCCCACCCAGCTCTGCTCTCAGCAAGACCCAGTGAGTCCCTGGGGTCTCAGCTGCCCCCAGAGCCTGCGCAGTGGAACGACCTGGGGGGCTCCACATGGTGTCAGACCTGCCCGCACCTCCTCCTCGCCACCCAACCTACCAAAGGAGGGCCATGTAGTGCTGGGGGTCAACCGGGTTGCAGAAGATGTGGCCTTCCAGGGTGGGCGTGGGCTCCTGCAGCCAGAGAAATAGGGTGTCGCTGGTGCCCAGGCTGACCTGGAGAGAGACGGGCAGAGGTGAGGCAGCTCCACGCGCCCTGACCCCCATCGCTTCACTCCTCAGGCTGCAGACCTCGGATTAAACGCCACCTCCTCAGAGAAACCTCTGCTGACCCTCCCACACCAAAGTCCAAAGTCAGCTCCCCAGATTCAGGCTCCCATGGATCCTGTGGGCCGATTTTCTAGAACTTACTACAACTACCTCTAACTCGTGGTTCGGGTGACAACAGGTTTCCCACTAGAAGCAGGAGGGTCTGGGTTACGTCTTCATCGCCTAGGGAGCTCACAGTGCTCTAGCCCGAGGTCTGACCCTTCTGCCACTGTGCTCACCACGACTGGCCACTGCCAAGGCAGGCAGGGGACTTGTCTGCTCAGCAAAGGCAAATGACCTTCTAAGAGGGGACCTGTGGGCAGGTCCTGGGGCCTGGGTCTCCCTATCCCCTCCCTCAGCTGCCTTTTGACCCTGGAAGCCCCTCTGATAGGCAGCAAAGATGCTGCTGAGACCCCAGCACCCTCGTCCCCTGGGGCAGAAAGCTGAGCCTGCCTGAGGGAGTGAGTAGTCACCTTACCGCAATGTCACCTTCCTCCAGCCTCATGCCTGCCAGCGACGCTGAGAATGGGAGGGGAGCCTGTGGTTAGCAGGGGGTCACATGAGAGTCACAAAGCAAACCAGTCACCCCCACCCCGCCAGATGGGAGGGCAGCCCCCATCTCCCACCCCAGTCCACAAGCTAAGGGGGACGCAGGAACAGGGTGAGCCAAGGGCTCAGGACGCCCCAAGGGCTAGAGGGTGGAGTCTCTGTGGTCAGGGCCTCTGATTTGGACTCAGAAACCTCATCTAAAGGGGTCCAAACTCCCCACCCACTGTTAGGCACTCCCAGGAGTGCAGAGGACCAAGGGGGCCAAGTCAAGACACCAGGATACACACGGCAGAGAAAGACAAAAGGCGAGGCCGGAGTGAGGGGCTTTCCCCCACCTCAGTGGTATGGAAAGGGTCAAGGTCATGTTGACCATCCCCTTTATGTGAGGCCCATGGCAGTGAAGTTTATCTGCCTTGCTCACTGATACACCCTGGAACTGAAAGAAGGTCTGCCATGTAGCAGCAGGCCTAAACGTTGAGTGAATGAATGAATGCAGGAGAAATGTGGGGAGGAACAGGTGTACTCAAACACTGCTGCAGAGGTACGATCAGCAGAGTGTCAGAGCCCTGGACTCAGGAATCCTACCTCAGAGAGCTTATCCTATAGGCCGCAGGGGTCCCCAGCCCCCTACCGCTCCGCACAGCAGGAGGTGAGCGGCTGCGAGCGAGCGGAGCTTCATCTGCCGCTCACGTTACCGCCTGAACCATCCCCCCAAACCCCCACGCCCGTCTGTGGAAAAACTGTCTTCCACGAAACTGGCCCCTGGTGCCAAAAGGGCTGGGGACCGCTGCTATAGGGACAAGGGACAAGATAACGTTCGCATGGCCTCAACGGTAGAAGCCACGCCTACCTCCATCTCCCAGCTCCATCTGAGGGACGCTGGCAAAGTAAATGCCAGAACAATGGAAACCTAAACAACCACTAATGATGCTGCACAAAAATACTGCCTTGGTTGGTTAAAATAAACTGTTTATTTGTGGGCATAGGAAAAGAAGGTTGGAAGGACAGCCCTCAAAATTTTAACTTTGGCTATCTCTGGGTTAAGAGATTACAGATGATTTTTTTTTACATCCTTCCTTTGGTTTGTCGGTACTTAAAATTTTTTTCTGCAGTGAAGAGGTATCCCTTGTGTATAAGAAAAAAAAGCATAAGACTAATGCATTACTTAAGGCAGCAGCAAAGTGAAGGTCAGACTTAGGGAGGGACCGGCTGAGGGCTACCTGCCTGGTACCTCCAGCATTCAGCCTGAAACCGCAGTCCAAAAGGACAGTTTAGGAAGCTGCTTCTTTGTTGTTCCCTCTGAAACATGCCCAGAAGCTCATGCTTCTGTGGTTCAAAAGCAGGCCCATTATTCTCCCTGACATTCTTCCAGTTGATAGAGTAGGTGTAAGAATATACATTTTTCTAACCAGACTCACAGACTTAGGAAACAAACTTACGGTTACCAAAGGGGAAAGGCGGGGGGCGGGCGGGAGGGAAATACTGGGAGGTTGGGATTAATACAGACACACTAATATATATAAAGCAATCAACAAGGACCTGCTGTCTAGCACAGAGAACTCTACTCACTACTCTATAATAACCTATATGAGAAAACCATCTGGAAAAGGATAGATATACATATATGTATAACTAAATCACTTTGCTGGACACCTGAAAGTAACACAACATTGTACATCAACAGTGCTCCAATATAAAAAAACAATACATTTGTTTCTAACGAGACTTGATGAAGTTACTTTCATTTTGAAAGGCAAACAAACATGGCCCACAAAGCACAGAATTGTCCTGAATCGGCGCTTGTGCACCATCTGTTTCTTTCTGAGGGTGACTCAGCTTTTAGGGCAGACAGGAACTGGGGCCTGGCATCCTCCAGGAGCTGGGGCACCAGAACGTGCCCACCACAGGCCGGAGCTGCCTCTTAAATCAGGCGCCCAGGGGACAGAGCGACAGGCTTCAAGCCTTGCTCCTGCAGGAATTTGGCCACTGTCTACCAGCCTCTATCTCACCTCACCTCAGACCAGGAACACGAGGGTCCCTTCTCCAAAACCTGCTCTGAGTCTGGGTTTGTGCCTTGACAACAGGGCTCCGTGTGAAGTTCTACAGAACCTGCGCAGGGACAGGGAAGCCCTCGTCTGGCTCCTGGGGGTTCCCTGCAGATGCCAGAGGGGAGGCCACCCCAGAAGGGAGGGGGCACAGCCAGGACACTGATGCGACCACAGGGGTGGCGGGGACATCCTCGCTGTGCCCTCAGCTCCAAAGCAGACAGGCCCAAAGCAGACCTAGGAGCACCACGAGTGTTACTCGTAGTGGTGGCAGAAATAATAGTAACAGTGACTTAAATGTTTTTTCCTGGGCACAAAACTACGCATAGATACTGCAGGAAATACGGCATATAAAATCATCATTATGATGATGAATGAATTTTAACAAGACCTTCAGCTCCATTTCTAGGCACACAGCTCCACTGCTAGACACGTGTGCCTCTCTCTTTTTATTTTATTTTTGCTGTCCACATCCTCATCTGTACAACCAGTAGGAGGTAAGCACAGGGAGGCTCATGGGTGTGGAAACCAGGAGAAGGGCTTAAGTCAGACCCCGGCCTCCACGAAACCCTTTCATATGTACCTGAGACTCACTTCCTTAGAGAAGGAATGGCTGCTCAGGATGGCAACTTGGGGTAGACTTGCCAGATAAAATATAAGACGCTCAGTCACACTTCAAGTTCAGAGAAACAACATGTGGGACACACTTACCCTGAAAAATCATTTGTTATCTGAAATTCAAACATTGCCTGGGACACACTCATTCTACCTAATCATTTGTCCTTCCTCTGAATTCAAGTTTAACTGGGTGTCCTGTATTTGTATTTGCTCTATCCAGCAACCCTGATTTGGTGGCCCATTAGGAAAAGGGCTGCAGAGGTGGGGTGAGGGGCAGCAGTCTGGTGGTACTCATTGTGGCCACTTGGCCTTTCTTTAGAGACCTGTCAGCCCCTCCAGGGGGGGCCTCAGGAACCCCCAGAGGAGAAGAGAAGGACGAAGAGGAGACAAGGGGCTTGGATGAAGTCATACCTATAGGTCAAATGATGGGGCAGAGACTCAAAGCTGGGTCCCAGAGGAAGGGTTGGGGGAACTGAGATGTTTAGCTTGGAAGAGAAAAGGCAGGTGTGCAGAATCCCACCCTTGGGCGTGTTGAAACTGGAGGAGAATTTGAACTGCTGCTAATTCTGAGGCTGAGGGTCTGGCACTCTGGCAGCAGCCGCCAGGGCCAGGCAGGCATGTAAATAGGCTGTATTTATTCTGCCCTTGAATTTTTCTTTTCATCACTTTTCTTCATTTTCACTGTTTGTCTTTTCCCAAACTGATAATGTTGTAAATATTTGTTTTAAATTAGAAATTTAATAAAAATTAATGGTTGTTGTTAAAAAAAAAAAAAGGCAGGTGAGGGAGGGTGGGCACTGTCTTCCTCAATCGCTGATCAGGTTTCACCTGCAGGTGCGGCACTCAGCGGCTCTTGTGGGCGGAGTCAGAGCCAAGGTGGGGCAGGTACAAGGCGTGAGAGTTCAGACCAGCAGGCGGGCGGGCACCAAGGGAGGGAGGGCCAGCCACGGACAGGCTTCCCCAAGAAGCGCCAAGAAGCCGGCTGGCATTCTCCAATGTCCAGCAAGGACCAAGGCGGGCTACTGGGAGGGTGAAATCCCATGAGGTACTCACCTGGGTTGTCCCCAGTGAAGGCCACCACTTTGCATCCTGCAGGAAACCCATAGCGCTGGACGAAGTAGGAAGAAATGGCCCCCTGAGGAGAGAAGGCAAGCACGCTCTGCTGAGGCAGACCCTACCTGCTCGACACAACTGTCCACACCTCGGGCCACAGGAAGGCCACAGGCCTGGGTGGGGCCTACAGTCGCATCACACCTGGGACGTCCCTCCTGTTCACAAAACACCAGAGAAGCCCAGCACAGGGCTGCAACCACGCACGTGAGGTCATCCCACTGCCTTGAAGCCCACTTAATTTTGAGATTCAAGGCAACTAGAACAGACCAGTTCCGATTGTGGACTTGCTTTGTAAGCTCCAAATTATGGATGTAGCATTAAAAATAAAGAAATAACAGGAGGAAATCATTAAGCAAACTCATAGAAGTAGATAATGCCTTGCACACACGCTCTATCAGTCAGATTAAGAGTAATTGGACACGTTTGGGCAGAGGTCAACGTTCTAAAGAAAATAAAGCAAGGAAAGGCAGTGTGGAGGAGGTGCTTCCACCAGGAACCACAGCTCTCAGGGCCCCTCCAAGACTGCCTGTGGGATCAGAGGGCAGGGATAACTTCTGGACAGACCTACAGTCTTTAGAGAGCACAGTTATGAAAAGAAAGCATTTTTCTCCCTTTCCCTGTCTTGGTTCCAAAAGTGTAAAATAAATGATGGGATTTCCTGGTGTCTGGGAAGAACATTTTACTCCATCCAGCCGATTTTCGGATTTACATCAGAATAAAGCCATCTCCTGGGAAATAATTGTCTTGGCCTCCATTGCCTCAGAAAACAGAGCCTGA
Organism: Balaenoptera physalus; assembly: GCF_965194825.1. Lineage (NCBI taxonomy): Eukaryota > Metazoa > Chordata > Mammalia > Artiodactyla > Balaenopteridae > Balaenoptera > Balaenoptera physalus. Next base: position 62,980,149 of record NC_138896.1, on the reverse strand, counting down.
GTCAGGGCAGGTCAGGGCAGGTCAGGGCTTGTGCAGGTGGCTTATTTGGGGAAGTAACCCCAGGAAATGAGAAGGGGACAGGGAAGAATGAAACAGGGAAGGGGGAAAGCCCACCCCAGGGTCCTCTGTGGAGCTGGTCATGGCTGTGAGCTGCGTCTGAGGAGCTGCATGAAATGCACGGGGGAGCTGTCCACCTGGGGGTGGAACAGGGAGCAGCTCTCCGTAGCTCCCCACCAGCGAAGGGCACACGTGGGGTGCTACCTCCTTGAGCCTCCAGGCTGGTAGAGCACAACTGTGGAGTCCCAGATGGCTCCGGGCAGAAGTGAGGAAAATGAGATGCAGCTCACGCAGGGTTCTGCTAGGCGACACCTGCGTGAAGCCACAACAGCTGGCAAAAAAGTGGGCTGGGAGGATGCAAGGTGGGAAGCGTCTGCTACACTATATCTCCAAATATTTTCCTGCAGAAAAGGAGAGAAAGCCATTTGGGCACCACCTTCAGAAAAAGAGATGACAGAAAACATGGATTTTGCTTGTTTCCCCCCATCACGTGGGTTACAAATGAAAGTACACTTTTCACAATCAGTTCTTTTCCATCCCTCAAGCTGCTGGTGTCTGCACGGGCTACCTCTTGGAGGCATGTGTTCCTGGCATAAGGCAAACAAAGTCAGCTGCCGTGGACAAAACACCGCTCTCCCTCTCACTTGAAACTAAAAGCCGTGTGTGGAATACCAGTCCCAGAGGCTTGGCAGTTTTCTGTTAGCCCTTCCTTTTTCTTTCTGCTGTGCATCAGCCTGCCTGGGTCCTGAACTGTCTGCTTCTACAGGGCAGGACACCCTTAATTTCAGCTCTGTGCGCTGGCCTCACGGCACCCTCTGGATGATGACAATTTGGCTTTGAGATTCTGCTCATGGTGGCAAAGGCTGTTTTCAGCAGGTCACTGTTCATCTCAGAAAGTGCTTCTGCGGTTGGGACTCCCAACGTGAGGCACTAGTGATAGCCTGGTTCTCCTGGTGGCCCACCCCTCCCAGCTCTGTGACTCTCCCCGGGACTCAGGGGCCCTTGTCCTTCCTTTGCAGCCAATGCTCTGCACCACCCCGGGGTTCTGCTTGTTCTGGCTGTGGGGCACATGCTCCCCGCCAAAGGGCCGAGTGCAGGGCCCAACCAAGAACTTAGCCGGCCAACTAGGGGAAACCAGGGCGTGGACAGCCAGTGCCTATTCCAAATGTGGGTGCCACACTGATGGTTAAAGGGTTTTTGTTTTTAATAAATATATTTATTTATTTTTGGCTGCACTGGGTCTTTGTTGCTGCACACGGGCTTTCTCTAATTGCGGCGAGTGAGGGCTACTCTTTGTTGCAGTGCATGGGCTTCTCGTTGTGGTGGCTTCTCTTGTTGCAGAGCACAGGCTCTAGGAGTGCGGGCTTCAGTAGTTGTGGCAGGTGGGCTCAGGAGTTGTGGCTCACAGGCTCTAGAGCACAGGCTCAGTAGTTGTGGTGCACGGGCTTAGTTGCTCTGCGGCATGTGGGATCTCTGGGACCAGGGCTCAAGCCCATGTCCCCTGCATTGGCAGTTGGATTCTTAACCACTGCACCACCAAGGAAGTCCCTGGTTAAAGCTTTTTAATTGAATTGTTTGGTTTTTTCCTGTTAAGTTGTATGAGTTCTTTATATATGTATTGGATATTAACCCTTTATCAGATATATAGTTTGCAAATATTTTCTCTCATTTGATAGGTTGCCTTTTCACTTTGTTGACCGTTTCCTTTGCTGCGTAGAAGCTTTTTACTTTGATGTAGTTATTGCACCTGAGTACAAGACACTGATACAGACATTTCGCTCTGAATCACGTCAAATACTTATCTTGTACTAGACAAAGTCACATGTGTGTGTGCCCATGTGTAAATGGATGGGTGTCTGTGTGTGTGTGTATACTACACAGCTTCCCAGTAGCTGCCAGCTCTCCAGTGAGCCGCGTCACTGGGCAGGGAACTTACCACAACTGAGCATGACGGCACCGGCAGGCCGAGCTTCTCCTCTAAATGAGGTGCACAGGCACCAAGGCAAGCCTGCGACCAGACTTTGTCCTGGATCTGCAACAAATTCATTCCAGAACCTAACGAAGGAAGGAAACAAGAAAGAGAAATCTTAAAAAAGGACCTTTTGTAAAAATGCACAAATCTGGCCGAGAATGGATCATTCTTGCAGCAAATGTATACCTGGAGCTCTTTCCCGATGGAACGTATACAATGTGCCTGGGTAACTCTAACCAGAGAGCCAGAGGCCAGCAGGGCCCTTAGAAACACATGCCCCCCGCCCCAAACATTCCTCACAGGCTTAAATCCCACAGTTAGCCTGGAAATCCGCTGCTCTAAGACCTGGCTGGGGGAGGGGAGCTCCCACCAACGTCACCTAGGATGGCTCTGCGTGTCCCCTGGGGTTCAAGGCTAGAGGCAGCCCTGGCACTGATGTGGGTCAGCTCTCAGGGATTTCCCAGTCACATCTAACTCTTCGAGGAAAGCTCTCAGACGCCTCTAAACTTCCTCACGCTCGTTACTAAGATCAGGTAAGTCTTCCCTACAACGATCTACTTCTCCCAAGGTTCTCCTGAGGATGCGGAGGGGGGAGAACCCAGAGCTCAGGTGGACAGCCCTCCTCCTCCTCTGTGGGCCCAGGTGGAGGCAGGCAGGCGGGTTGGGTGCTGCTAGAGCCCCGTGCCCATGTGAGATGGTCAGACCGCTGGTAAACTGAGAGGTGACTTCTGGACAGTGAGGGGAGCGGGTGGAGGCCCAGCTGAGGGTGAAGCTCAGGAATGTCTAGAGCAACAACGTAACCTTCCCCAGCAGCACTTAGCAGCCGGCTGGGGTGAGTGTGGAGGACACAGGTGGATACAGGCTCTTCCATGCGTAGGGCTCTGCTGGTCTGAGCTCCAAGGAGCTGGGTTCCTGTGTGGGACGAAGCTTTTCTTCTCCAGATTGTGAGCGAAGCTTCAGGACCACTCCTTAGTCACCCTACTTGCCCTAAAACTAGACTAGCGTCTGGTGCACAACAGCACTCACACACTTCAGCTGAGCTCCCTGAGACGCGGAGCGACTCGAGGCTCTTCCGAGGCCACTCTCCCAGGCCTGGGCTCGTGCTCTGCATTCTCCTCCCTCCATGCTAGTCTCAGCCAAGAGCTCCTCCAGCAACCTCCTCCCAGCTCTCCTTCTTCACTGGCATCGTTTGCATTTATTTATTTGTTTCTTTGTTTATTTATCAGAGTATAGTTGCTTTACAATGTTGTGTTAGTTTCTACCGTTCAGCACAGTGAATCAGCTATACGTATACACATAGCCCCTCTTTTTTGGATTTCCTTCTCATTTAGGTCACCACAGAGCACTGAGTAGAGTTCCCTGTGCTATACACAAGGGTCTCATTAGTTATGTTTTTCTTTTTTTTAATTAATTAATTACTTATTTTTGGCTGCGTTGGGTCTTCGTTGCTGCGCGCGGGCTTTCTCTAGTTGTGGCGAGCGGGGGTTACTCTTTGTTGCGGTGCGTGGGCTTCTCATTGTGGTGGCTTCTCTTGTTGTGGAGCATGGGCTCTAGGCGTGAGGGCTTCAGTAGCTGTGGCTCACAGGCTCTAGTTGTGGCTCACGGGCTCTAGAGCGCAGGCTCAGTAGTTGTGGCGCACGGGCTTAGTTGCTCCGCGGCATGTGGGATCTTCCCGGACCAGGGCTCAAACCCGCGTCCCCTGCATTGGCAGGCGGATTCCTAACCACTGCGCCACCAGGGACGCCCAGTTATCTGTTTTATACATAGTATCTGCATTTATTTTTGCTAGGGTTTTGATTCCAGAAGCTCACCTCTCTCATGAGGTCCCCAAATGTGGACAAAAACTTCAGTAAGTAACTCCTTGTGGGAGCCAGGCTCCAAGATGATCCCTCTCGTCCCCTAGTGTTCACACCGTTTGAGGTCCCCTCTCCCTGTTCCCGTAGGTCTGTGTGACCAGGGAAAGGGATGTGCATCACTCCCAAGATCATGTGAAAGACTCTGCAGCTTCTGCTTGGCCGCTGTCTCCTCTCACCCCTCGCTTGGGGTGAATCCGCCTCCCATATGGGGGAGGGGCTCACGTGGCAAGGGACTGAGGCCTCTGGCCCACAGTCATGTGTGTGGCCTGGAAGTGGATCCTCCAGCCCCAGTCAAGCCTTTAAGCGACCGCAGTGCTGGCGGCCAGCTTGACTGCCACCTCCTAAGAGACCCTAGGCCAGAACCATCCAGTGAAGCCACTCTCTGATTACTGACCTTCAGAAACTCTCTGAGATAATAAACATTTTATGACCCTCAGCTGCTAAGCGCTGGGGCCATTTGTTACACCGCAAAAGATAATACACTCCCTTCTTGGCAACAGACGGTAGGGCTGGAAGACTGGCACCCACCCGGGTGCACGGGGCTCACGCTGCCCGCACGCCCGCTAAACAGACCCACACCATGGACTCCGAAGACTTACCGTCACTGTAGTCAATAGGAGAGTGAGACCCAAGGAACAGAGAAGCAGCAAAACTACTGACCAAGGAAATTCTCTGCAGAAGAGAGAAACACGGCGAGATTTATGACTCACTTCCATAAACAACTGACTACTTCTGACACACACACAACAGGACAAGAGTTTTAAACTGGGAAGGGAAGTAGAAATTTTGAGCAAGATGCCCCAGCAATGTGAGGGACTGCGTACCCCTCAGTCCTTCAGAACATTCTGAGTGGCTGGAACACCAAGAAGTGACTCCTTAGGAAAGCCCCTTGCTCTGCAGTTTCTGACAAGCCATAAAACTGTCAAGTTCAAAATGGAAAAAAAAAAAAGGGAGCTCCCTGGTGGGAAGGATTCCGGGTTTTCACTGCCGAGGGTCTGGGTTCGATCCCTGGTCAGGGAACTAAGATCCTGCAAGCTGCGAGGCACGGCCAAAAATAAAAACCAACAACAAACCAACCAACTACAAAACCTTATAAAAAAGCCACGCTTAGGGAAGCAGGTTTTCACCCAGAATCCATATGCCAGGGAGTGTGGTGCCCTGATTTCCCTCCTCCATGTCTGTGGTCTTTATATCTAGTCACAGAGGAAGTGGGATGCGTGGCCACAGGATTCAGAAACAACAAACACAGTCTCAGGGGTTCAGAATGAGAAGTGAAAGCTGGCCCCTCAGAAGCCAGAGGCGCCAAGCATGAGCGGGAGGAATTGATAATGGATTCTAAATGTCACCCTGAGGGTCTCTGCTTCCACATGGGAATCACGGGCCCTTGGACCAGGGGAGAGAATGCCATCACCTCCTGTCCCCAGTTGGGCCACCTTTGTTCCACACATAGAATTCAGAGAACTTTTATCACCCCCTCCACCCAAAACCTTCATTACTGGCTAACGCTGCAGAGTAACCTGGAACCTTGAATCATTAAATTAAAAACTGCATGTTAACGTTCAAGATTTAAAAGGCAATTTGGGGGCTTCCCTGGTGGCGCAGTGGTTGAGAGTCTGCCTGCCAATGCAGGGGACACGGGTTCGAGCCCTGGTCTGGGAAGATCCCTCATGCCGCGGAGCAACTAGGCCCGTGAGCCACAATTGCTGAGCCTGCGCGTCTGGAGCCTGTGCTCTGCAACAAGAGAGGCCGCGATAGTGAGAGGCCCGCGCACCGCGATGAAGAGTGGCCCCCGCTTGCCGCAACTAGAGAAAGCCCTCGCACAGAAACGAAGACCCAACAAAGCCATAAATAAATAAATAAATAAATTAATTAATTAATTAATTAATTTTAAAAAAGGCAATTTGGTTTAACACAAGCTGATCATTTTCTAATTACTCAGAGAGGACAATCACTAGCCAGGACGTTGAGCGGCTTCTCAGGCAGCATTAAGTGCTGGCTTTCAGCAACTGTGGATCAAGGAATGAACCTAGGTTCCTGGCTCTGGTTGAAGGGCCACAGCTGGAGACACTGGTCCAGCCTTGCAGATTTCCTAAGAAAACAATGACCCCACACCAATCAAATGCAGGTAACCATCCTGCATTAACCACAGAAATTGAGTAGACAGAGCCTAAGGGCACCCAGATCTCCTACTCAGGTGGTCCCAGGAAGACATCAGTCCCCCTGCTCCCACCCTGACCCTGACTTCCACCCTTCTGGTCAGGAGAGTCCCGGAATTCTCTTTCCCACAATTCCGTTCTTTCCCTCCTCTTTGGAAAAAGCCTGACAATGAGAATAAAAGCAAATTGAATATATATCATTTTTAAGTCTGCTAATCAATGTTTTTAGCCCATGCACATGAGATTTATGCTAAGTTATAAAAGGAATTCAACTGTGACTTTCAATCAAAGAGGAATGTTTAGGCACTTCCCTGGCGGTCCAGGGTATTGGAAGACTTCGCCTTCCAATACAGGGGGTGCGGGTTCGATCCCTGGTTGGGGAGCTAAGATCCCACATGCCTCGCGGCCAAAAAACCAAAAACAGAAGCAATATTGTAACAATATTGTAACAAATTCAATAAAGACTTTAAAAATGGTCCACATCAAAAAAAAAAAAAATCTTAAAAAAAAAAAAAAGAGGAACGTTTAACCAACCTCTGTGTGTGAGTAGGCCTCGGGGTTCTGCTGGTAAAGCTTTGCAATTTGGTTTCCTGTAAATCGCTGGAAAAAGAGTGCAAATTCTTAAAAACCCAAATCCTACAGGGAATGATCAACTTCATAAAGTAAAGTTAGTGCAGCATGCTCTGAAGATTAGTTAGCATGAGAGCTTAAGAAGGTCTCAAATCTGGAAATGTTTGATGTCTGCCGAACATCCTTAGTAATAACCTCGCTCCTTACACAGGAGGGTGTCTGCTCTGACCAAGGGCACCCATGCAGGGGACTCAGGTATTCCCCACCCACATTCTTCTTCCTTAAGGCAACCCAAGTGGGGTTGGTCCTATCCCCCAAACCTCTGCTCCAGGGAGTATCGAATTACCCCAGCTGGGCCCATAGCAGCCACCCTAGGGGATGGGGTAGGACCATGGCTGAAGCCAGCAGGAAAGAGGCACGCTTATTTTTTTAACTTTCCCAGGAGCTGCACTAAGCATCTTACAAGCACTGACTCCTCTCAGCTGCGAAACTACCCAAAATGTAAGTGCTATTTTTATCTCCAGGTTAAAGAGGCTGAAGCTGAGGTGCCATCGTCACCCCCACACACAGCACAGCCGCGGTCACGCCTCAGCTCTGACCTGGGAGAGCTCGGGAGCAAGAGGAGGTCTGCCATGCTCGCTGAGCAGCACGCATGGCCTTGCTCAGCAGCAGGGGCCATCGTGCCCGTCCTGGCTCCACGGGGGGGCACCCACACAGCCTCACATAATCCCCACAGGGACAGGTCACCAGCCGTGTCCTCCCAGACACCCAGGGAGAAGGCACCAGAGCCAGCAACCAGACCTTCCTCCTGGCCCAGCCCGTCCCCAGCCCGTGGCGGGCGCCGCCCACCTCATAGGCGCGGGACCCGGTGAGGCAGCTGAGAGCCTGGGCCCCACCCACGGTGGCCTCCAGCTGGCGGCACTGGGCTGTGGTGCTGGAGTCCATCCACACCGGGCAGTCACGGATGGAGAAACAGGCCTGGAAAGAAGGGGCAGAGGCACAGGCATGAGCTCCACCTACTGACTCTGGGGGCCGCCCTGGCGCTGGCAGCCACGCCCATCACAGCAGCTGCCGACGCCTCTTCCCTGGATGTGACCTTGGAAGACCCATGGGCAAGCCCTTCATGTCCAAACCTCGGCCCGGCCTAGCGGGGTCCCTCCCCAGAAAGCTCAAGGTGGAAGGTTCTGGCGAGGACACCTGAGCACCACCGGCAACACCGGAGATGGGCGGTGAAGGGCCAGAGCAGCAGCAAAGGGCGGCTCGGCGGGGGCCTGTGGAGCCTGGGAGAAAAGGAGATGCCAGAGCCTACCTTCCCAGCATCACCAGGACGCATCGCGTCCCAGGGGGAGATTCCTGAGGGGGGAACTCGCGACAGAGTCCTGCTGGGCTGGAGGGGACCAGTGTGCTGTGGGCTGTTGGCACCTGAGCCTCTGTCCAGACAGCAGGGATGTCTGTGGCAGGCAGGCAGGGAAGACCACGCTCACAGGACTGCTGCCCAAGCCACCTTCCCACACCCTTGACGATGCACAAAAGCCCCAGGCTTCAGGGCCCACAGGATTCGGGGCCCTTCTCCCCTCTATGGAAGTTTCTCAGACTCCCACAGCACGGCCAGTTACCTGCAGCTGCTCATGCAACAGGAGGTCCGGTGACAAGCTTGTCAGCACCTGGCTGGCCCCAGCCTTCCAGTACACGCTTCCATGTTGCTGCCGAGGGAAAACCCAAGCCCACGTTCACGCGGCCACACACCTGTGTCAGCCTCCTGGAGACCCAGAAAGACCCCAGACCACACGCCAAAGAACTGGACTCGAAGCCTGCCCTGTCACTTGTAAGTCGCAGAGGTCATCACCTTTATGAGACTTGGTTTTCATTTCTATAATATGGGGAGGAACTCTGGCCTGTCCACCTCAAAACTTGTAGGAAGGGTCCAAGAAAGAACTATCGGTCTGGGTTTTGGTGGCTTTGTAAAACTGTATTTAAATATATTGCTCATAATATTACCTGACATTCACTCATTCATTCACTTACCCACTATTCATTCAACAAACACTGATGGATCACGTAGATCGTGCCAGGCATGGGACAGAATGACTAGGGTAGTATTGTCGCTACTCTGCAGGATACTGGAGTTGAGTCAGGGAAAAGGACACAAACGGACAAAACCCTATTAAGTGCAGTGGCAGGGCTGTGGGAACACAGAGGAGGGGCATCTAGCCAGCTGGGGGTGCAGGTGGGTAGAAGTGCACGTGATAATTAGGAAAGGATCCCAGAGTTGAGGGTGGAGGTGCTCCACGCAGAGAGTAACCACAGCTGAGAGAGGCTGGCAGGTGCAGGGAAGGGGCCTGAGGCTGGGGCGGGGGGCAGTAGGGACTGCAGGGGAAGGTGACAGCCTGGGTCTTGACATCCATGCTCGGGAGGCTGGGGTTTATCTTGGGGTGGTGAGAACTCTGGATTGGCAGGGGAGTGACATGGCCAGGGCTGAACGTATGAAAGGGCTTGTGGGAGTCATGGAGAAGGTAGGTTGGAGGAAGGGAGGAGAAGCAGAGGCCCAGAGAAAAATGATGGGTACTAGGCCTGGGGCAACAGAGGCGGAGTTGGAGAAGAGACGGCAGACTCAAGAGTCATGTACAAATCAGCAGCACGAGGGGACCCCCTGGATGTAGGGGTGGGAAGATGGAGGGGTCAGGAAGGACACCTGGGGTGTGGCCCCGGTGGAGAAGGAGAACTCCCCAAGAAAGGGCACCGGAGGAGGACATCAGGGGGAAGACAGTGTGCTCAGTCTGCGACATGATAAGTTTGGGGTATTCCTGGGACACCCGGCCAAGGGGGCGGAGGGGATGTCTGGGAGGGAGAGGGTGTCCAGGCCTGGGGTTCAGGTGACAGGTGTGGACAAGATCACCAGGGACTCTGTTTAGTGTAACAAGGACACAATCAGTACACTCCTGTTAGGTCAGGGGAAGAAGAGGCATCTTCAGAAGCATCAGTAAGTGCTCTCTAACGAGGACGTGAAGACACGCTAACCCAGCATGGAGCAAAGTGATTCGGAGGATGACACTGGACTTGAATCCTGACTCCCCCTCCTAGCAGCTATGTGACCTTGGGCAAGTGACATCACCACTTGGTGCCTCCGTTTCCCCATGTAAATGGCAATGATAATAAAAGCAGGAGCTAAAACTTAAAGTTTTTTTGCCCTGTCCTCTGTATTTAACATTCACATTGACCCTACGGCACATGAGAGTATGGAGGCACCAGAAAGCTGGACGACGTGCCCCAGGTTGCTGCTGGTAAAGGGCAGAGCTAGGGATCAAACCCAGAGCCCCTGCGCTAACCACTGCATGATACCACCTGGTACAATCGTTACGAGGATTAAGTTCGTGCATGTAAAATGCTCAGCACTGCACCTGCCATACACTAAGTGCTCCATGTTCTTTGTCACCATTATTACTAATATCTCTACTACTAAAACTGCTATCATTATTAGCATGATTTCTGACTTTGCTTTTACTTCCAAGAAACAGAAAAGCAATTTTGTGCCCTCAAACAGTCATAGTACATTCATGTCAAATGCTTCCTCTTCGCCTTAGAGGACCTCTATCCAGTGCCTCCTCACCCTGTGTCCTATTTTGTATAACGCTTAATTGTAAGAACTGTCTCAAATCCTTTTGCAAGGAGGCAAGTGATATATCCACCAAGGTGGAACAGCTATACGGATTTTCACTGCAACAAAATGTGCGCCGTGGCTTTCAAGAACAAGCACCTTCCCTCGAGGGAAGCTGTCACCTCAGCACGTGCACCACTGCCCAAGACAGACACCCTTACGCCATAGACGGAGGCTGCAGCAAACAAACCTGGCCCGCCCCAGACAAGGCGAGGACTTGAGAGAAGTCAAAGCCCGAAGCCTTCATCTTCTCCAAGATGATATCCAAAGCCTGAGAAGAAACACAGAATCCACTGTGACTGTCCTGAACCACGGAACCAGGCTAACACACAAGCCTTGACTTGGACTGTAAGTGCCTGCCCTTCCAGCGGAGGCAGAGAAGGAACTGATGACTCAGGATTTGGAAGCACTAGAATAAATACATCAATTAAACGAGTAGGCATCAAACAAATAAAAAAGTGAGCTATGTTAAAAATATTTTAAATAAACGGAATCAGAAACCAGCACTCCTCAAACTTTGCTTCTCCAATTGGTGACTTCCAGGCACGCAGGAAGAGCAAAAACAAGGTGGCTCAAATTTCGGTTTCTTTTATCTGCATTTTCAACCCACCATATTAGTGATATAACTTCACTGCAATGGAGAAGCAAAGAGCAAAGCAGAGGCTCCCATCAGAACAGGGCTCCAGGCCCAGACTCCTGTGTCCGGGAGTACAGGTTGGAGGGAGTAGGTAAAGATGGTGACCATCAGTCCCAACCCCCTATTTCCCCCTCCACCGTCTGGCTGGAACTGCCTTTCTGGCAAGACCCCATGTGTGGGACGGATGGTGCCACCCAGCAGAGCTTGACACTTCCCCGGGAATTAGATACGGATCCCAAGCTGTGTTTTCTTCAGGGTACAGAAGCCACTGGAGCTTTGGCCTGACCCTCCCACCCCCATCCTATGCCGGGAGGGCTCTTTCACAGTCCTGGCTGCGGCTGACAACTTGGCCCTGCTTGCCAAACCTCAGGCAGGGAGTGGGGCAGAGCTGGGGAAGGGACTGGCAAAGCTAGAACAGGTCCAGTTCTGGGGGCCCCTCAGGAGTAGCAATTATCCTGGTCCCAACCCCAAGCCTGGCTCTCTACTCACTTGCCACCTCCCCAGGTTAAGGCCTTGGCCCATCCGAAGCCCCTGACATCCTCAGTGGGACCTCCAGACAGCGACTCTTGCCGGTTACCCCCACTGCCACTGCCCTGTGGTCCAGCTCAGCCCCCGAAGTATTTCCCCGCCAGCCTGTGTGGTGGAAGTTCCTCCTTTACCCCCAATCCTCCAGTATGAGTCAGGGTCAGGCCAATAAAAAAGAAATTATCCTTGTTACATTAACAGAAAGAAGTTAGTACAGGGAATTGGTTAAACAGGTACTGGAGGACTGAAAAAGCTTTGGCCAGACACATTCAGTGCTGCCTTTGGCTGGCCTCTAGTTTCAGGGTCTCAGGTCCCCTGCGGCCCATGAGGCAGCCCTTGGCTCCTATCATACCTGCCTGTGCTTGTCCACACACCCTGGCCCTGTGGCCCCGTGGGTCACCCGGATCTGGCAACAGGCATCTTCCTTTCTCGCTGGTCCTGAGCGGGCAGGCCTGGCTTGGGATGGATCCGAGCCTGACTGGGCAGGTCACAAGCCACCATTCTGACGGCCCTGCCCCTGGAGTTAGAGTCTGGCGACTGAGTACTAAGAAAAGAGCCCAAAGGCCATGTTTGGATCTCAGGGTTCAAGGGTGGCCACAGGGCCTGAAACCAGAGTGTTTGGGAAACGTTTGCTCTGTGGCATGTTAAAGATGGTCACTGGCAGGACTTCCCAGCTGCTCTGGCTTCAGAACCTGGAAGCCCTCTGTGAGTCCTCTCAGCTCAGGAGTACTGAGGCTGAGTCTGGCCCTAGGACCATGCAGATTCCACTGCCCCAGGAGGACCTCTCAACAGAGGCTCTCATGAGCTGCCACCTTTGGGCTTCCTAGCAAATCGCCAAGTCTGCTGGTAAGATGGGCCGGGAGAGGAAAGGGACAGGAATCCCTGTACTTACCTGGACCCACATCAGGACTGGAGAAGTCACTGTCAGCCCATCCTCGTGAACATGAACTCCACCCTGAGTCCTACAAGCAGAAGAGAGAATGTGGGATAGAGCCTCAGGCGGGGGCCCAGTGATGGCACATCCTGGATCCCTCCCACAGAAGGAGAAGCACCCTCCCACCCCCGCAGCCTTGTGTGGGAACTCTAGATTGAACAGGGAAGATGCTGGGCAAGATGGAGAGAGAAGGCATGGAAATTGCCCGGTGTGGCCCAGAGGTGGCAATTCTCAGAAAGCACCAGCAAAAACAAGCCTTCTAAGTATAAGGGGTTCACCCTGCAAGGCAGTCACTTGGAGCAGTGGGCATGAAGGGACTGGTGGAATTTAGGGTTGGATTAGAAGCCCTTCCAAATCCACTTCATAATCTTGGAGTGAGGAGGCCTTTTAAACGATGACTCAAAACCAAGAAGCAACAGAAAAAGAGATTGAGAAATTCAAAGACATAAAAAACAAAAACTCAAATATGGCAACAACAGCAATAACCCAAGCAGAAGAAAAGAAATAATTAAAATTAGAGCACGAGTCAATGAAAATGAAAAGGGAAAATCAATGAAACCAAAAGCTGATCCTTTGGAAAGATCAATAAAATTGATAAATCTCTAGCCAGGCTCATCAAGAGAAAAAAGAGAGAAGACACAAATTCCCAACATCAGAAACGATAGAAAGGTCATCACTACTGATCCCATAGGCATCAAAGGACAATAAAGGAATATTATGAACAACTCTATGGCCACAAACCTGATAGGTTAGATGAAATGGACCAGTTCCTTGAAAGACACAAACTACCAAAACTCTAACACGGGTGCCCTGCAGTAATATAAAATATGAAAGCAAGGGCTTCCCTGGTGGCGCAGTGGTTAAGAATCTGCCTGCCAATGCAGGGGACACGGGTTCAAGCCCTGGTCTGGGAAGATTGCACATGCTGCGGAGCAACTAAGCCCGTGCACCACAACTACTGAGCCTGTGCTCTAGAGTCCACGAGCCACAACTACTGAGCCCGCATGCCACAACTACTGAAGCCCGCGTGCCTAGAGCCCGTGCTCCACAACAAGAGAAGCCACCGCAATGAGAAGCCCGCGCACCACAACAAAGAGTATCCCTCGCTTGCTGCAACTAGAGAAAGTCCATGTGCAGTAATGAAGACTCAATGCAGCCAAAAATAAATAAATAAAATAAATTTTTAAAAAAATATATGAAAGCAAGGTAGCTTCCAACCTCAGCTCAAAGGAGACACATCAGCTGGGGGAGAAATAGATGGCAACACAAGGTGATGGGCAGTGAGAGGGAAAGGCCAGCAGAGAAGGCTTCAAGAAGGAAGTGACACCTAAAATAGACATGGAGGGAAACTTCTACCAGGACCTCTCTGAGCCACCTCAAAATCAACAAATCCACAGCTGTTATGGACTGAATTGTGTCCCCCAAAATTCACAAGTTGAGGGACTTCCCTGGTGGTCCAGTGGTTAAGACTCCATGCTTCCACTGCTGGGTGCACAGGTTTGACCCCTGGTCAGGAAACTAAGATCCCACATGCCACACAGCGTGGCCAAAAAACAAAGAAAATTTCTTGAACTGAATAAAAATGAAAATACAACATATCAACTTAAAAAAAAAGATTAGGATATAAATAACATAACTGGGAGACACTAGGGGTGCACTCACACAGAGAGACAACCATGTGAGAGGCAGCAAGAAGGCAGCCATCTGGAAACCAAGGAGAGAGACCTCAGAGGAAAACAATGCTGCCAGCACCTTGAAATTGGACTTCCAGACTCCAGACCCATGAGAACATAAATGTCTGTTATTTAAACCACCCAGTCTGTGGTATTTTGTTCTGGCAGCCCTACCAAACTAATACAAAACCTAAACTCATGATCTTTCTTCTGGAAACCAATTCTCTTTCATAGTCTACCATCCACCCTGAATGCCAGCCAGAAGCCTCACCTTCATATCTCACATTCAATTCTGTACCAAGACCTGTCAATTTTACCACCCAGCTCTCTCTCCTCCAGTCAACATCATTTCCCATCCAGATGATCTTGAAAAACCTCCTCAGTAGTTTTCCAACCTGTATTCTGGCCACATCCCACCTGCTTTCCCACTGCACCAGAGAGATCTTTTCAAAACACAAATAAAACCATGTCATACCTTCCCGGTGCCCCCATTCCTATGGCCCTTCAGTGGGTGACCATAGCTTTTAGGATAAAGACAAACTCTATTCCATGGCCTATATGGCCCAACCCAGCTTCCACCTCCCTCTCTGCTCCCCAGCCACTTGGTCTTCTTCAGTTCCATGAATGAGCAGTGTTCCTTGCCACAGGGCCTTTGCACATGCTGCTCCTTCTGCCTGGAAAGCTCTCTACCTTCTATCACCTGGCTAACCCCACTCATTCAGATCTTGGCTTAAGCACTACTTCTTTAGGAACATTCCCTAAACTACTCTCACAAGTCTAGGTCACATTCCTTTACAATATGCACTTGAAGAAGTGAGTTTCTTTCCTTCAATGGCCTTCTCTGATTTTATAAACAAACACTCTTTTTTTATTTTTTCTTTAATCAATCAGTCTTTGATTGATATCAATCCCCCCCACTCAATGGGAAGCTCTGGGAAAGCAAGGACAATGTCTCTTTTTCATTCACCATCCCAGCACCCAGCACAGTGCTTGGTACAAAGTAAGTCTCAACTGATACCTACTATAAATATATGAAGCAATGAGTGGAATTGGAAAGGAATGCAGGAGCGTGCATTCTAGGCATAGAAGAAAGATGCTGAGAGATTTATCAAGACAACCCCTCCTGCAGTTTGAGGAAACCAGAACAGTGTGGTTTATAAATGTAAAAGGTTGAAGGAGGGGGAGTTCCCTGGTGGTCCAGTGGTTAGGACTCACGCTTTCACCTGGGGTGGGGGGGTGCCCAGGTTCAATCCCTGGTGGGGGAACTACAGTCCCACAAGCTTCACACGGTACAGCCAAAAAAAAAAAAAAAAAAAGGTTCAGGGAAGACCTCAAAACCAACCCCCAACACACACATGCACACTAGGTACATACCCAAATTCTAGAAGGTCTCTGTCAAAAAGCACACTGTCCTCGTAGAAGACGTTCAGCTCTTCATCAACAGCAACAACTTTTACCTGGAAGGCATTAAAAAAAACAATGTATAGAATTTTCCTCAGCTTCTACACTGGTCCAGGGATATGAACATCACCAAGTGAAGCCCAGCCCCCTAGAAGTGGTTCAGTCTGGAGACCTCCTTGAGGCTGGGGGGGGGGGGGCATCATTGTACCCATGGAAACAGAGGCCTCATCTGGGGACATATCCAAAGACAGTAAAATGGAGAAGCTGAGGCTAAGCAGGAACACCCATGTAGCTCAGGGAATTTCTGCCCTCCAAACAGCCAAAGCCAAGCTCCTCTAGAGGTAGATGTTCACAGATGAGTTGGTTCCTGTGCCAGGCAAGGAGGTCTGAGAAAGTCCTAGAGGGGAAGGCATGGGAGGCAAGGTTTTGAGATGTCTCTTGGAGATCCACGCCTGCAGAGATCTGAGAGGCAAGGCCCCTGGTCTGTTCCCACAGGCCATGGTCAAGGACCAGAGACACATGCCCCAATGGAGCAGACCTCCAAGCTCAAGGATGCAACTCCTTTCCTGGACAGATGGAGAAACTGAGGCCTAGCAGGACAACCTGACCTATCCAAGGTCCCACGGGACTTTGATCAGGGATTGGCCTTGCTCCCTTGACCCATCCGAGGAGGGGGATTTCACTGCAACTGTGTTGATTTCCCAAGTTCAGGAGGAGCCAGCCCCTTGGCTCCCCAAGCCCAGTTTGATGACAAATTTTGACTCTGCTTGCCTGTCTGACTGGCCCCGAGAGCAGCACAGCTGGGCACGTTGACCCGGGCACGCTGGTGCCAACCAGGGGCTGTCACACGGCGGAACAAAGTTCAGGTGTACACTGTGCCCATTTCACTTAAAAAAAAAAAAAAAAAAAAAAAAAAAAAGCTTCTAGCGGTGATCTGGTTGCAGTTCACTGGCTCTGCCTGCGTGTCTACCCGTCTGTCTGGTCCTCTGTTTACAGTAGCTGAGCTCCTTTGGGTCCCTGTCAATCTGTGCCCATGACGGCGCGCGAGCCCTTCGGGTCCCCCCCCTGCCTTCCGGGCATTTCCCCGCCACGTGCCCTCGGGAGAGTGGGGGTGGGCGCCCTTTCCAGGAGTGCCGGGGTCCAGGCCGGACGGAGGCGCCGGGTCCCCGGGAAGCCCGAGAGGGAGGCGCGCCCGCGGCGAGGCCCAGGGTTCCAGGCGCCCGGGTCCCCCGACAGCCCGCCCGGCGTCGCGGAAGAGGCGGCCCCGCCCGGCCGGCCCCGGGCCCGCGCCGATACCTGCTGCGTGCTGAAGTCCCAGCCCAGGCAGCAGCGGCGAGCGGCGTGCTCTGCCATGGCCGCGTAAGCTCCACGAGGCGTGTCGCTCTGTCGGTCCTTCCCGCGGCCGGACTGCCGCCGTGCCCCAACGCTCGGATACGCCGGGGTCCGCCCCTCGCCCCGCCCGGCCGGACTCCGGGACCCGAGGCCCCCGCGGCCTTGCGCTCTGGCGCCGCCTGCTGGTGAACAGGGCGGGGACGCACCGCGGCTCGGCCTCCGCCTGCGCTTCGCAGCTGGGCGACCGACGGGTGTCCCCTGCGCAGCCCGCTCCCTCCAATCCCGCCCCGCCCCGCTTCCCATCCAAATGTGCTCCCTGCACAGGCCCGGCCCTAACGCTGCCTGCCTTCTCTCGGAGGACGCCTGGGCCAGAGGATTCAACCTTAAGCCGGCTTGTCCCTGTCTCTCTGGGGGCCCTGAGCCTGGGGACCTCCATGGCCGTCCCTCTCGGGTACTGGAGCAGCTGTCCATCATGGTGGTGAGTTAGGGGGCACAGGGAAATGTGCCCTGGGGTTGGAGGCACGGGGCTCCAGCAGGCCCTGTCCTGACCCAGTAGATCTGAGTAGTTCCCCAGCTCTGACGTGCGCCGCATCCCACCTCTGTATTTAAAGTCAGAGCTCCTGAGCCACCTCACCCCCACTTCCCCCGGAGGGCGCTCCTTCGTTCATTCCTGCGGTCAGCTGGTATTCCAGGCACGGTGAAGGGGGATGAGAACCAAAAGCAGACTCACTCCTTTTCTTCCTGGAGATGAGGACCCCTTCTCTTCCCATCGTTCCACTTAGTGTGTCCCGCAGAAGCCTTCCCAACACCCACCCAAGTGAAATGCTCTGCCCAGGAGCCCCCAGCCCAGCAGAGCCCCTAATGCAATGGTCTTATTACCCATATCTCTCTTGCTGAACTTGAGCTGCTTGGAACCCAGATCCTCTTCTTAGCCCAAGGTCCCAAGGTCAGTGGCACGGCTGGATGCAAAGCTAGTGAGTTTGGGTGCAGAACTTACATGTTTAACCACTAAACAAGACAATTTGCTGGGCAGCCTTGTGAGAAGGCCCGTGGCAAAATATAAAAGTCTCTTGAAGTCTGAGGCAGCTGGCTGTTTCTCAAGCTGCCTCACAGGAAGACCTACTCTTGGTCAGGGGTGCCTTTCTCTATGGGTTGTGGCATCTCTACCCCGTTCTGGTCACTGGTGACTCATCCTTTCTCTTGATGTAACAGCACTTTCACTGTGGCCACAAAGAATAGAGGTCTGAGAGCCCATTTGCCTGCTTAAGGAGACTACACCCACGATCTGATCCTTTAGCAAGGAATAAGGATGGAAATCTTAATTCCAAGTTATCAACGCATCTCATACTGTCTTCCCTGTTGACGCCCTGAAAAGGCCCAGCCAGTAGTAGAGGGGTTTCAGGGAATCCTTGGGAAATGCTGCTGTGGCCTGAGGCTGGTCTTTTTGCCTATCAGCTCTGACCTTGAACCTGGTTCCCTGCACCAAGGATTTGGGAACAAAGCAGAAACTGCCCTGGAGGTGTCTCTTCACCATGACCAGGTGGTCCACAGTGCCTAGCAAGGCTCCTTCCCTTATCAGGCCCTAAGGACACCACAGCCTGAGGGCGAGGCAAACCCACAGGAGTCACGTGATCAAACTGGCGTATTAGAAAGGTCACTCAAGATGCTGTGTGTGGAGAATGGGGGCAAAAGGGAGGAAGGAAAAATGAGTGAGAATGTGGCTGCAGGAGGCCTGAGCTAGGGTTAACACCTCAGAGGTGCTGAGGATGGAGACTAGATGGATTCCAGAGATACTTAGGAAGCTCTGGGAACGTCGTCGACTGCGAGAGGGAGCAAAGGTAATGCTCAGGTTCCTGGCTTAGGTGACCTGGTTGGATAACCGCTGATGCATAACAAAACACCCCCAAACTTGATGACTTAAAACAATCATCTTGGGCTTCCCTGGTGGCGCAGTGGTTAAGCATCAGCCTGTCAATACAGCAGACACGGGTTCGAGCCCTGGTCCGGGAAGATCCCACATGCTGCCGTGGAGCAACTAAGCCCATGAGCCACAGCTACTGAGCCTGCGCTCTTGAGCCCGCACGCCACAACTACTGAGCCTGCGTGCTGCAACTACTGAAGCCCACATGCCTAGAGCCCATGCTCCGCAACAAGAGAAGCCATTGCAATGAGAAGCCCGCTCGCTGCAATTCAAGATAGCCTGCATGCAGCAACAAAGACCCAACAGTCAAAAAGAAATAAATAAAACAAATAAATTTATAAAACAAACAAACAAACAATCATCTTTTCTTGTCTCTCAGATGTCAGCAGGTCAGCTGATCTAGGCTCAGCTCAGTTAGAGGGGCTCTGCTCCCTGTGTCTCTCATCTTTCCTTTCCTGGGACCAGCAGTGTCCCCTAGGCACGCTCTTCTCGTGAAAGCAGCAGGGCAGGGAATTCCCTGGCGGTCCAGTGGTTATGAAACAGGAGGGAAGGGGGCAGGGCACGGCCTTTAAAAGAATGACATAGCCATAGGATATGATGAAAACTGGTTAGAACCAACTAGGTCCAAGATGGCAGAAGATTCGACTTCCAGTGGACCTTGAGCCTCATCATATGCTCTTTGTAATTCATTAGCATAAGGTAAGTGACACACCCTCCAGCGCCATGACAGTTCTGAGGCCAACCATCAAAGACCAAAAAAGTGGGCGGTGGCCCAATTCCTGGAAATCTCCACCCCTTCCCCAAAATAGTTGGAATAATCCTCCCACTCATTAGCCTATGAAATTACCCAGCCCATAAAAACTAACCACACCATATTTTGAGGTGGCTCTTGCCTTCTGAGATGGCCCACCCTCTGTCTGTGGAACATGTTTCTCTCTAAATATTACCTATCACTTTGTCTCTCACTGAATTCTTTCTGTGTTGAGACAGAAGGAACCTGAGCCTCAGTTAGTCCAGACACCAGGTGAGTGATTCTAATTAAAAGACCGTGGGCTCAAGTCCCAATCTGGGTTTAGCCTGGGTTCAAGTCCCGGCACGTGGGTTCAAGTCCCAATCAGAGGTACACAGTTTCAGTTAGGACTCTGTGCTTCCAATGCTGGGGGCATGGGTTCGATCCCCGATCGGGTAACTAAGATCCTACAAGCCTTGCAGCCAAAAAAGAAAAAAAAGTAAGAAAGCAGCCGGGCAGAAGAAGGCAAGGGCACACTTGTAAGGCCTCCAAAGGTCTAGACTTAGAACTGGCATGCTACCTTTTCACCTCTATGCCACTGGCCAGTCCTGTGGCCAGCCCAAAGGCAAGTGGTGGGGAGGAGGCCATGGCAAGGGTGTGGATGTGAGGAAGGGTGAAGAATTGGGGCCACCAATGCAAACTACTCAGGCCACTACCAGATGGAGGGTGGCTCCATTCTCTGAGTTAGGAAACATAGGGGAAGAGGCAGGCGTTGGGGGAAGACGGTAAGTTTTGGGAGGACATGGTAGGTTTGCGGGGCCTGTGGGATGTCTGAGTGGAGACATTGAACAGGTAGTTGGATACGAGGTCTCCAGCTCAGTAAAGAGGTCTGGGCTGAAGACAATGATTTGGGAGTTACCATCTCCCAGTGGGGATGGGCTAGAGTGCACAGAAAGGACTAGAGTGGGACAGATGGAGACCCACCCAGAGGGAACCGAAAAGGATAGTCCCAGTGCAAGAAGAGACCTTGAGAGAGGGATGATGTAGAAGCCAAAAAGGAAGAACCTTCCTGTGAGGTGCGGCTCGACAGCGTCAAATGCTGCGTGGAAACCTCGGTTTAGCAGTGAGGAGCCAGGTCATTGAAACCTCAGCAAGAGCACAGTCCCATAGGCATTAGTTTGTTTTGCTTTGGTTTTTTTTGGCCACGCCACGTGGCTTGTGGGATCCTAGTTCCCCAACCAGGGACCAAACCCTCACCCTTGGCAATGAAAGCACGGAGTCCCAACCACTGGACCACCAGAGAATTCCCTAGGCATTAGTTTTTTTTAAGTACTTTAAAAAAATTCAGCACTGTTTTTACAGTTTATTCAGTTATATGTATTCTGTGGTTCCCAAACTGTGCACCCAGGTGCTCTGGGAAGCTGCAGGGAACCCAGAGGGGTGCAATGGGGTATTTTTGACTTTTCAAGGGAAACACAGTCATACTCAACCTCTGTCAGGCACCAGGGGAACTGCTAACGAGGTAGTTGACGGTTCCAACATTGGATTGTGCTATATTCCTTTCTAGGATAAAGCATCATATCTTTGCAAAACTGTGTCACGGTGATAAGCAAGTCCTGCAGGAAAATCAAAGTGAAGCAAAATAAGGGCAGCAGTGTCCAGTCTGATCCCAACCTTTGAGGAGTTGTGCAGTGCCCAACAGGCACACAACATCCCTTTAGTGAGTAATTCTGCTTATTTAAGAATGAAATGTATTATTTTCTCCCCCAATTTATGTGTATTATTTTCTTCAAAGAGCTATTAAATTGTTAGGACCTAAGTATATATTAAGCTGTTTGGACCTCACTACTTAATAAACAGAACTGTTAGCCTTTTCTTTTGGCCAAGGAGCCCCGTGACAAAATTGTTGAGATTCTAAGGATGCCATGAAGTGAGAACATGTGGGAACCCCTGATCTTGGTTGCTTCTAACAGCTCTATCATATTCATTAGTGTGCTGACCCCAGATTTTACTGTCCAGGCTGCCACTGAGACACACCAGGGTGGACTCCAGTTCCCCACTAATGCAAACAGCACAGTATGGAATACCTATACTCGGGGGAGAGTTTATATCCAAGAGTAGGGTTTATACTATGTGTGCATAACTAGCTTGATCAGAGTGCTGGATTACTCCTGAGGATGGCTGTGCTGGACTATACTCCCACCGGGAATGCACAAGAGTTCGTGTATCTCCACATCCTACATGTGGTACCTGGCATTTACACCCTTTTTGATTTTGCCAGTGTAATAGGTGAGGAGTGGTTTCTCATTATTGCTTTAATTTGCATTTCTCCCATTATTGACGAATTTGAGCATCTCTTCATATACACTCACTAGCCATTTAGGATTTCCCATTCAGTGAATTCCCTGCTTATTTTCTTTGCCCATTTTTCAGTTGGGAATTTCTGTCTTCTTTTATGGATTGCAGGAGTTTCTTATATTTCAAGATATAAGTTCCCAGTCAGTCTTAGATGTTGCAGGTATCTTCTCCCAATATGTCATTTATCTGCTAACTACGTCCATCTTGCCCTTTGTGGACTGGAAATCTTTAATTTGAATATAATAAAATCCATCAGTTTTTCTTCTTATTGTCTAGGCTATTTGATCTTGTTTAAGAAGTGTTCCCCACTCCCAAGCCACAAAGCTATTTTCTGACATTTTCTACAAAGACATTAGCCTACATTTTCTTCTGTTAGCAAGGTCTTTGACTGAATCGAGTTTTCTTTGAAGCTAGGTGTTTGTCAACTGAATATACTACATCATAACACAGAAGTCAGTGAAAACTAATCTATCTGAGGGTAAGCACTAGATATAAACTTTTCAGAGAAAGAAAAAAATTTCATTTAGTAAATATAATAATGAGAACTCATTGTAAAATAGGAAAATGGAGACAAACATAAATTCAGTTCCTATACTCTGGTCGCCAATGAAACAACACCAAACTATCTCTTCATTCTTTGAAGTCTGCATCCACAACATGGATTTTTCTCAAAGTTAACCTTTTTCTTTGAGAAAAATCCTGAAGAAATATGCTTTCTGGATAAAGATGCACTGTTTTTAAATTCCAATATATTTTATCCTGTTTGTGTAAAAAATAGCAGACTAGTTTTTATCCAACCCACCTAAAGCTGTGTTCGTTAGTACTGAGGCTACTGAAACTGTTCAGGCTGATATATATCCTTCTAAATGAGGAGTTTTAAGAGTGAAAAGTTAGGAGTGTACTGGTAGCTTTAATTCCTATCCCTTCCACTTCTAGGACAAAGATAAAATCGCTGAATCAATCAAAAGTAATCAGAAATTGGGAAATGAAATAGACAAATCAGGGACTTCCCTGGCGGTCCAGTGGTTAAGACTTGGAGCTTTCACTGCCGTGGCCTCAGTTCGGGGAACTAAGATGACGTGGCCAAAAAAAAAAAAGACAAATCAATTATAATTCAGCTTCACTAATTTATTATATCTGTCTGAAATTTTTTAGAAGATGTCATCTTGATATATGTCAGAAATTAAATAATTCTCTCTGTTCTATCTCAAAGGTAGTACAAATGTTTTGTAAGATCAGTGGGAAGCTGTTATGATTTTTTTTTTGAATTTAATTTAATTTATTTTTTTATACAGCAGGTTCTTATTAATTATCCATTTTATACATATTAGTGTATATATGTCAATCCCAATCTCCCAATGGAAGCTGTTATGTTTGAAAATAAATGTTTGGAACTATAGCCCTTAGCAGGGCAAACGTCATACAGATTTGTTTATCCAAGTCTGAGGGTGAGGGGTGTCCTGCCTCTAGTTAAATAAGTAACTCATGCAGCTGGGATTAAGGTTTTTAAAAGCTAATATTGTGTTTATGTCTGGAGAAAACTCTGATGGACTTTGATGTTTCAGCAGATTCTAAAGAGCTCTGAGGAGAAAAGTTCTTATTTTCACCAGAGTATGCATAGGCCCGCTGTTTCTGTGTTTGTACTCACCTCAGAAGCAAATTTGATTTAGGAAAATTAAATGTGGGTGTGGATATCTTGCATTTTTCTGGTTTTACTGCATTCGTCCCTTGGGGTCTGAATTTCCCCTACTCCATGAGTGTTTAAAGCAGATAACTAAATCCTGTAGTTCTGTATACGTGAAAGGAGGGTCTGGAAAATATACTCCCAGTTATTAACAATTATCTGTTGGAGTGGGATTTAGAAACTGGTGGTTAGGGGGTGACTTTTGCATTTTAATTCACTCTGTATTGTTGAACTTTTAACTTTTAGACTAAAAGAGTAAGGAAAAAGAAAACAAGCAAACATAATAGCAATAATGGGATGGATCTCAAGCTGCTTAGGACTTTTAACTCATTAGTGGGTCAAAATACAACACGCTATTTAGAAAGCAGGAAAATGAAAACATCCCTATCAGAACTTTTGGGACACACATACTCAGAGATACATGCATATTCTTGAACGCTTTCATTAAAGAGTGAAAAGAAATTAACTAACCCCATGCAGTGGGTAGAACTGTGTGTCCCCAGAATGTTCAAGTTAAGTCCCAGTACCTGTGAATGTGACCTTATTTGGAAATAAGGTCTTTGCAGATGTAATCAAATTTAAATGACATCGTACTGGGTGGGCCCTAATCCAATGACTGGTATCCCTATAGGAAAAGAGAAATTTAGTCATATACACAGATACACACCCAAGGACTCAGGGCAACTACCAGAAGCTAGAAGAGGAATGAAAGGATTCTTCCCTAGACTCTCCGGAGGGAATATTGACCCTACAGTAATCTTGATTTTTGGATTGTAGCCTCCAGAACTGTGAAAAAGTAAATTTCCATTTTAAACCACCCAGTTGGTGGTACTTTTTTCAGCAGCCCTAGGAAACTAATATACCCCATTAATTCAGGGGCTATAGAAATTACTCAGCATTTTGATGAACTTCCCTCTATGCATATAGAAATGCCTGAATTTTACATAACCACTGAGGTTCCATAAACTGCTTACTTCCCTAAATGTTATGTCACGACAGCTTTTCATGTCAGTAAATATAGCGCTTTATCATAAATTGTATTAATTATTTAATCTGAACAGTAGTGTCTATTAGTTATGACTTAAAGTTTGCTTTCAAAAATTTTATATTTTTAATGTAACAAAGCTGCAATGAACATCCTTGTGTACACATATTTTCATATTTGGATAATTATCTTCTCCTTTGGGTAAATCTTGGAGGATTCCTGAGTCAACAGGTATACAGAGTCTAAATATTTGCACATCTTGCCAAACTCCACTCCAGAAAAGCTGCATGATGTGCCCTTCTACCCTTGCCGTGCAGGAGAGCACCTTGCTCTCTGCTCCTTCACCGCTCTGCCTTCTGCTAATCTCTCTTTCTAAAAACTAACATCCTTATTGATATATAAGTCACATACCACACAATTAACCTATTCAGAATACAGCACGTGATCATGGTTTTGAGTGTATTCACAGAATTGTGCAACCATTGTCACAGCCAATTTTAGGACATTTTCATGACCCCCAAAAGAAATCCCATTGTTCACTCTTTCCCATTCTCCCCAAACCCTGGCAACCACTCATCTACTTTCTGTCTCTATGGCTTTGCCTATTCTGAACATTTAAATTAAATGGAATTATACAACAGGTGGCCTCTCATGACTGGTTTATTTCACTCAGCATACTTTTTTCGAGAATCATTCACATTGTAGTGAAGCTGAGCCCCCTAAAACCAAGTTCCCTTGCCAGGTTTATGATTAATCTCTCTCTGTCCAAAACTTTATTCCTTTTCTTGTCCTCTCTGACCTCAGCCCCTTTCTTGTCCCCTCTGACCTTAATCCTGTGCTAATTGAACACTAATCAACCAGAGGCATCTGATGACCAAAACTGCCGTTGTTGATAACATGATAACATCATCCATGTACTAAAATTGCTGTTGTAGACATCATCATTAATGTACGAACTCAGGTTGTTTCTCCAGGGCAAGATGAACTCACAGGCCCCTGAGCCATGGACCATCTTGATCAGAGAATTGTAAACCAGAAACATCCTGACCCCTTGAAAGTATGATTTTTAAAATGTCACAGAAGGGGCTTCCCTGGTGATGCAGTGGTTAAGAATCCACCTGCCAATGCAGGGGACACGGGTTCAAGCCCTGGTCTGGGAAGACCCCATATGCCGTGGAGCAACTAAGCCTGTGCGCCACAACTACTGAGCCTGTGCTCTAGAGCCTGTGAGCCAGAACTACTGAAGCCCATGCACAACTAAGCACAACTAAGATCCAAAGGAGAAAAAAAAAAAACCTCTTAGAAAAATAGAAATAGTAAGGCACTTCCTTAATCTGATTAAGGCTACCTACAACAAATTTACAACAAACATCACACTTAATGTTGAAATGTTTGCTTTCTCTAAAATGAGGAGTTAGACAAGGATGCCAGTTCATACCACTTCTTTACCCTAATGCACTGGAGGAACTAACTAGTCCAGTAAGGCAAGAAAAAGAAATATAAGACATAAACATTGGAAACAAAGAGATAATCTATTTAACAAAGCTGTGGATATAAAATCAATATACAAAGGTCAACTGCATTTTTATATACCAGCAGCTAATGGAAAATGAAATTAAAAAACAAAACCAAAAGATAGCTTTTAAAATAGCTTAAAATATATCAGGGGACTTCCCTGGTGGCGCAGTGGTTAAGAATCCGCCTGCCAATGCAGGGGACACGGGTTCGAGCCCTGGTCCGGGAAGATCCCACATGCCGCAGAGCAACTAAGCCCGTGTGCCTACAGCTACTGAGCCTGTGCTCTAGAGCCCACGAGCCACAACTACTGAGCTCACGTGCCAGAACTACTGAAGCCCACGCGCCTAGAGCCCATGCTCCACAACAAGAGAAGCCACTGCAATGAGAAGTCCGTGCACCGCCATGAAGAGTAGCCCCCGCTCGCCGCAACTAGAGAAAGCCCGCGGGCAGCAGCGAAGACCCAACGCAGCGAAAAATAAATAAATAAAATAAATAAATTTATAAAAAAAAAAAAAAAATCAGGTACCCAGGAATAAAGAAAGAATACAAGACCCCCTATGGAGAAAACCATAACACTATAAACTAAAACTTCACCAAAGGACTTGAAGGAAGACCTAAATAAGTGGAGAGAAGATCTAGCATGTTCTTGGATGGGAAGACTCAACATTGTAAATTGTTCTATGGATTCACCATAATCCCAGTCAGAACCCCAACAGGTGTTTTTCATTTTTGTTGTGGAACTTAATGAGCAAACTCTAAGATTTATATGGAAACGCAAAGGGCCAAGAGAAGCCAAGACCTTTTTTTTTTTGGCTGTGCTGTGTGGCATGTGGGATCTTAGTTTTCCGACCAGGGATCGAACCCACGCCCCCTGCATTGGAAGCCCAGAGCCTTAACCACTGGACCGCCAGGGAGGCCCCCCAAGACCCTCTCAAAGAAAAACAATGTGGGAGAACTTGTTCCTTTGGACATCAAGACTTCAATGCACCACAGTACCCAAGATCATTGTCACAAGAAGACAAACAGGCCAACGAAACAAAAAAGAGAATGCAGGATCAAATCCACATACACAATCACTTGATTTATGATGGCACTGAGAACAGTGGGGAAAAGACCTTCTTTCCAACAAGGAATCGTGGAAAAATTAGGCATTCATATTTTTAAAAATATGAAACTGTAAAAAAATTTTTAGATAGTGAAATGGCAAATCAAAGAGGTAGAAGCTCTTTGCAACCACATAACTGACAACAGACTCGTCAAGAACCTATAAAGTACCCCTGCAAGTCTGTAAGAACAAGAGCAGACAATCCCAGACAAAGATGGCCAAGAAGGACTTCTCTGGTGGTCCAGTGGGTAAGACTCTGTGCTCCGAATGCAGGGGGCCCGCATGCATGCCGCAACTAAGAAGCCCACAAGCCATGACTAAAAACAAAGAAAAAAAGATCCCGGGACTTCCTGGTGGGGCAGTGGTTAAGAATCCACCTGTCAATGCAGGGGACACGGGTTTGGGAAGATCCCACATGCCACGGAGCAACTAAGCCTGTGCGCCACAACTATTGAGCCTGTGCTCTAGAGCCCACGAGCCAAAACTACTGAAGCCTGAGCGCCTAGAGCCCGTGCTCCGCAACGAGAAGCCCGCATACCACAACGAAGAGTAGCCCCCGCTCGCCGCAACTAGAGAAAGACTGCGCGCAGCAACGAAGACCCAACGCAGCCAAAAATAAATATATAATAAGTAAATAAATTTTAAAAAGAAAAAAAAAGATCCCACATGCCACAACAAATATCCTGCGTGCCGAAACTAAGTCCCAGCGCAGCCTAAATAAATAAATAAATATAAAAAAGAAAGAAAGAAAAAAGCAAAAATGGCCAAGAGGGACTTCCCTGGCAGTCCAGTGGTTAAGACTCTGCACTTCCAATGCAGGGGGCGCAGGGGGCACATGTTCGATCCCTGGTCAGGGAACTAGGATCCCACATGCTGTGCGGCGTGGTCAAAAAAAAAAAAATGGCCAAGAAACTTGACCAAGTACTTCACAAAACAGGGAGTCCAAGGGGCCAATAGATTTATGGAAATGCAAGTCACGTGTGTCGTTTTACGTTTTCTGCCAGTCACGTTAAAAAAAGTTTAAAAAAATAGGTGCAATTAATTTTAATATTAACTCAATATATCCAAAATGTTATCATTTTTACACATAATATAAAAAATACTGGTGACATATTTTTTGGGTTTGGTTTGGTTTTTATACTAAGTCTTTGAAATCCAGTGTGCTTTTTACACTCACAACACATCTCAACTCCGACTACCCACATTTCAAGCCCTCGACAGCCATATCTGGCTAGTGGCTAGCCTATGGTCTGTTAAAGTATACAATGCCAAACTCTAGGTAATATTAGCCATTGATCAGATAAGCAAACTAGGTCCTATCTGGAACTGACTGACAAATCCTGGCCACCTAAGGAATATCTAAGTCAAGTAGGGGTGTACTAGGTCTTACCGACAGTCACATCTTGTGGCCATTCTGCCCCATCAGTTTTCTGTCCTGACCCATCTCCTCCTCCTGTTCCCTGCAGTACTGGCTGAATGCTTCCAGCAAAGTAATGTGAGATGAGGAGTTTAAGCATAGCTAATAGGGGCTTCCCTGGTGGCGCAGTGGTTAAGAATTCGCCTGCCAATGCAGGGGACACAGGTTCGAGCCCTGGTCCGGGAAGATCTCACATGCCGCGGAGCAACTAAGCCCGTGTGCCACAGCTACTGAGCCTGCGCTTTACAGCCTGTGAGCCACAACTACTGAAGCCCATGTGCCTAGAGCCCGTGCTCCACAACAAGAGAAGCCACTGCAATGAGAAGCCCATGCACCACAAGTAGGAGTAGCCCCCTCCCGCTGCATCTAGAGAAAGCCCGCACGCAGCAATGAAGACCCAAAACGCAGCCAGTAAATAAATAAATCAAAAGAAAAAAAAAAGAATTATTATATAAAAATAAATAAATAAATAAATAAACATAGCTAATATGTTGGCCATCAGAGCTCATAGACAGGCCTCCCACAGAAAGAGCAAGGGAGGCCTTTAAAGTATCCTGTCGTCCTGTGAGCAGAAACTTTTCGAGACCTCTTTTTCTGGGCCCTTCAAACCCCTCTTTGAAGGCAATCCTGGGAAACTGGGTAAAGAACAAAGAAATCAGAAAATGGTATTTTAATACATTTAGAATGGATAAACAAGGTCCTACTGTATAGCACAGGGAACTGTATCCAATCTCCTGGGATAAACCATAATGGAAAAGAACATAAAAAAAAAGAATGTAAGGACTTCCCTGGCGGTCCAGTGGTTAAGACGCTGTGCTTCGCTGCAGGGGGCCCAGGTTTGATCCCTGATTGGGGGAACTAAGATCACGCATGCCACGCAGCGTGGCTAAAAAAAATAGAAAAAAAAAAAAAAAAGAATGTGTATATGTGTATAACTGAGTCACTTTGCTGTACAGCAGAAATTAGCATAACATTGTAAATCAACTATACTTCAATTTAAAAAAAAAGAAAATGATATTTTAAGAGGAAGGCCTGGCACCAGCTTCTTGCTGTCCTGAAGCTTGGGAAAACATGCCCAAAGCACTGTGCTTGGGCCAGGGTACCGGAAGCTGTGCCCTGCTGCCCTGCTCTCCAGTTCTGCCCGGGAGACCCCGGGCTCCGTGAAGGCGGACATTCTTTTCTCTCCTTCCCGCAGAAGCTCCAGCGGTTAGCACCTCCCTGCAAGCTGATAATGAATGATCTTCCAAATAAACTGAGCAGGGAGAGAAGAGCCCACCCCTACCCTCAGGAACTCTCCTCTCAGGGAGAGAGGAGGTGGAGCCCAGGGCCTGACCCAAAGGTTTCCAGGTCTGACCAGTGGATGAGGAGTCCTGGGCCCTGCCTCGGGGAGCCCCCACGCTGGCTGGGAATGCAGACTCACCCTCAGGGCAGTCAGGACTGTGAGCTGGGGCTTGAGGGCTTATCCTCAGGGTGGTGGAGGTCAGAGGCCAGCCAGGATGGAATCATCAGGGGAGACACCCCGCTCCCCACTCCCTGAGGATGAGACTGAGATAGGTAATCCCCAAGGCCGTGCTTATCTGGGAGCAGCAGAGGGAGTGAGAAAGCCCTTGTGCCATGGCACAAAAGGGAGAATTTCTCATTATTCCTTTACATTCCACCCCTGCCTCGGCAGGTGAACACACACACAGCGGGGCTGTGGAATCTGTCCTCAGCCTGCACCTGAGTGGGGAGACCACCCACACTAGCGGACGCCTGGGCTAAAAGATGTGGGCAGCGTGGAGGCGAGTGGCGCCCTTGCCCACTCCCGGCCCTCACAGACACGGCCCCCCCACACCCCCCAATCAGACAACCCCTCGTTGTCCTCAGAGGTCAGCTAGGACATTAAGGACTCCGAGAAGCCTGTCTGAACCACTCTCCTCCTGGCCTGGGCCTCTGGGTCCTCCAGACACAGACAATTCTGACCTAGTTGTCTCAAGTCCAACATGGTACCTTTATTGGAATGAATCACACCCTAGCTCCCCGAGAAGGGGCCATTTTTGGATCTCCAGGGCTGGCCTCGGGGCAGGACTGACCCTGCCCCCACCAAGCTGCACTGGGACCGGAATTCATGGTCTGAGATCCACATCCCCAGATCCTGCCACTCAACTCCAGCCCGAGATCATCTGGGGGCCTGGCCCTCAGTCCTCCTGTTTGTCTATTTCCTCTTCTCCAGTTGCAAAGACAGGTTGGAGAGACTGTCTTGGTCCATATTTGTCATCATGGCGTTGAAAATGGTGTTCCTGGCCACTTCCTCTGTCACATCGTCACATAACATGTCCTCGCTCGACATGTCCTCGCTCATGGTCCTGAAGAAACCATTGGAGAAAAACTCATGAGCTGCATCTTTTTGGGAGCTGAGAAAAGCAGCACCGGCCAGGCCTGGCTCTGCATTCCTGAGAGGTGGGTCTTTCCCACGCCTTGGCGGGTCCCCAGCCAAGCTTCGCCACAAGCCCGTGAGGGACCCTCACCTCCAGGAGCAGACCTGTTCCGTCTCCCAACCCTAGTCAGACCCTTCACTCTTCTGCATCTTTGGGACGCTGTCCACCATCTTCATCACGAGCATTTACTGAGCACTTGCCTCGAGCCACTGTGCCAACCACTTTATTATTTTTTAAATTAATTAATTAGTTAGTTATTTTTGGCCGCACCATGTGGCTTGTGGGATTTTAGTTCCCTGACCAGGGATCGAATCTCTGCATTGAGAGTGCGGAGTCCTAACCACTGGACCGCCAGGAAATTCCTCCAACCACTTTATATGGGTGTAACTTTCCCAAATCCCTATGAGACAGGAAGGCTCAGCTCCATGTCTTTACCTCTCTGTGCCTCAGTTTCCTCACCTGTAAAATGAGGGATAGTGACAGGACCTACCTGTCACTATTGTATGTGGTGGTTGTTAGGATGAAATGTGAAAAGGCATGTATCTAGAACAGGACCTGACACATGGTAAATGCTCCATACAGGTTAGCTATTATTATTACTATGTTATCATCCCATTTTGCAAATGTAGAAACTGAGTCTCAGGAGTATTAGGTAACTTCCCTGTGCACATGCTAGGAAGTGTTAGCAGAAATAGAAATCCAGACCCTTTGGCTCCAGAGCCTGTGTTCTTACCTACTATGCTGTCACTCTGCTGCATGGCACTCCCCCTCTCTACAATGGGGCAAACGCCTATTCATCCTTCAAAGCCCTACTCAAATATCACTTTCTCTGGGAAACCTGCCCCAACTCCCCAAACTAAAGTTCCTCCCTCCTGGGGTCCCTATACGTCCTGTACGTCCCTCTGTCAGAGTCCATTGGTGATAACTGTTTGCATATCTGTCTCCCTATAAACTACGGCTTGCTTAAGCCTAGGGACCTCTTACCTCTGACAGTCCAGCCCTGGTACAATGCCTAGCATAGGTGGTGTCAATGAGAGTTTGCAAAAGGAGGCAAGGAGCAGGAGGATGGTGGGGAGGAGGGCTGAGGAAGGCCAAAGGCCCCTGTGCTATTAGCAGAGGACATTGTAGGACATCAAGCAGCCTCTGCCCCTCCCTGTTGCTCAGGTCCAGGAAGAGAGTTCTGGGCTTTGCTGGCCCAAATCCCAGAAGGGATGGTTCTACCAATCATGACAAGCCTTCTCTGGGGGCACTTAGGAGACCAGAGACCAGAAGTGCCCATGAAGCAGTTGGGTGGAGCCCATTTCCCACATGGGGTCCTGGGCTACTGGGGCCAAGAGGCCAGAGTCGTAAATCAAGACTGGGTCCTTTGTGAGGAACTGGGAGTTCAGAAAGGAATGGAGAGGTACTCAGAAAGCTGGTTCCAAGCCAGTCCCCTGTGCCCTGGGATGGGAGGGAGCCCTGAGTATTTCCAAGGGCATCACCCCAGTCCAGACAGGCACCAGGGAATGAGGAGAGAAGAAGACAAGGCCCAGGCTGGGTCAGGAGAGCCAGGCAGGGTGGGAGCTGGCAGAGGCACGTGGCAGCATCCAGTAGAGCTAGGGAGTCTGCTGTGGACATAGAGTAGCCTTTGTATCATAGGCCCTTCTGGCAAAGGGGCAGGGATGGACAGTGCTTGAGAACGAGGCCCTGTTCTGACCAGAGCCCAGAAGCCTCACACACCTACCTTCTCTCTGGGGGAAGGTGCTCCAGGCTGTCAGGGATGGGCTGATCTTGCGTTTCTGGCAGCTTGAAGCAGAAGAACAAAGCCACGAAGGCTGAGATGCAGCAGAGAAAGACGGGTAGGATGGCGATGTTCTGGTTGACGACTATCAAGGATGAGATACCTCCAGCCGCCCAGACCAGAGTCAGTAGCCCCAGACCTGTTGCCCTGGAAGGGGAGGTGAAAGTTCATTTGGGGGCTTCTTGGGCCCAGAGACTGGGTAGGGTAGAAAAAGGTTTTAGGGAAAACCCCACACCCCTCATCTCCACCCTGTCCCAACTCACTGTGCAATCTTGGAGAATTTAGTTCTTTACTGTTGCAAGGGAGGTAGTAGTTTCTTCATGGGTTCAGGAGTGGGAAAAGTAAGACCACACACCATAGCGTGGGTATGCGGGGGTGGGTGGGGAGGAGGATACTGCAGCCATCACCAAGGGCTCCCGTGGAGAAGGGCCTGAACCTCAGAGCGGCCCAGTCACATTTCAGGCCGTCAGTGCAAGTCAGGGACTGGAGTCAGACCGCCTAGGTCTGAATCCCACTTCTGTCACCTGCTATGTTTGACCTTGAACCAGTGTCCTTATCTCTCTGATTTCCTGTCTGAAATAGGGTTAATGATGGCGTTAGGGAGATTTTTTTGGTGAGGGTTAAAGGGAGCAACCCATGTAAATTGCTTAGCAGGGTGCCTCTCACGATTGCCCAATCTCAGCTGCTGTTATTCATCTTGCTACTGCCCCACACTCCCCATGCCCCCACGGCCATCACCCACCAGGCCCCCTACCTGAGGACAGTGGGGAGGAGCTCAGAAGTGTAGATGTAGAACACGGTGACCGTGGCGGCCAGGCTGAACTCTCCAAGCACGATTATCAAGACCAAGGGGGATTTCAACTCTGTGGTCAGACAATGTGGCCACCTGAGTCTGTGGCCATCCTTCCCTCGGGGCAGGTTGGGGGGCCTGCCCACCGGCCCTCCCTCAATCCCTCTTAGAAGGCATCTGAAGGTCCACCCAGACCACCTGGTCAGCTGGCCAGTAGACTCAGAGGAGGGTCAGTCTGCTAGAGGCCCAGCCAGGCCGGGAATGAGTACATCTGCAGTGGGAGAGTTGGTCAGTGGAGTGGGACCTCTGTGGCCTCTCAGGCCACCATCTACTGAGTGGGCTCAGCTGTTGCACCTCTGCCTCCCTGTCTTCCACATGTTCACCCAGACACAGCTTCACCCGCCCCACGGCCAGCACCTCCTGGAGCGTCCACTCAGCCCCAGGCCTGCGCCTTGTGTGCCGGACTCCCTGCTCAGGGCTCTCCCCACTTCCCCTTCATCCTCTGCAAGCCTGGTCCCTGGGGCCTGAACAGCTAGACATTCCAGGATGCCCAACTCCAGACGTGTACATTGGAGGAGGAAGAAAAGATCCTGGGAAACGCCCTTCCTCAGGCCTGGGGAAGCCGGGAGCTGGACCCCCTGCTCACTGACCTGGTGCCAGGAGTTTCAGCTCCTTTCCTATCAGCGTCTGCTGGACCCTGCCCTAGGCCTCCCCACTCCCCACTTTGGGTCTGGCCTTACTTGGCTCTGGGATGAAATCGGAGATCTAATTTTATATATTGGGGATTTTCCTCCTAGTTTCTCTCACACATTTGAGAGTTTCAGACATTTCTGCTTGACTCATTATAGACCCACTTTTTTAAAAAAACACCAAACAATAGAAATTGAACAATGGCTTTGTTTCCCCCATCTTGTTTTAGCCTGTCAACACTGCCAACATCTGGGAGAGGAAGAGTCCAGGTCAAGACACACAAAATTCCAGATCCCAGGGAAAGTGAGGGAACCCCTTGAGGTGGACCCCGGATGCAGGCTCCGCCATCCCGGCCCCAGAGGCTGAGGGGGCGCTCGTGGTCAGCAATTCTGATCAGGTGAATGAACACTGACATCTTTTATTTTTGGCCATGGCACGCGGCTTGCGGGATTAGGATTAGCTCCCTGACCAGGGATTGAACCCGGGGCCCCCTGCAGTGGAAGCTCGGAGTCCTAACCACTGGGCCGGCAGAATATTCCCAACACTGACATCTTAATGTCCACGTTCTCAGCCCTGCCACACTCTTCTCGCCTTGTGACCTGGAGCATATGCATTGTCTTAGGGTTCTTTGAAATTCTGAAAATATTGCCAGCCCGCCCTCCCATTTCCTTCCCTAGTTCTGAGTTGACAGGGCGCAGGGCACTGTGCCCGCCCTGGGAAGGAGTGGCCTCCATTCAAGAATTGTTCCTGAGAGTTTGGCCCAACGTTACGCTCAATCTTCAGCGGGCAAGTGATTTTTTTCCTGGTGAGACTACAGATGAGACAGGGCAGGGGAAGCAGTTGAAGAACTACTTTGGCTGCATCTGTTCACATTTAATTATTGACAGGAGTTGGAATCAGGCAGAAGAAGGCTGCCCGCTCTCCTGCACAAGGACGATTCCTCTGGACAGCACGTCCTCCCTTCCCAGGCCTCTGGGAGCTGCAGGCGCCCTGTTTGGGATACCCGCCTCCCCTCCGAGAGGGCAGTGCTCTAGTGAACGGCCCCTGCTCAGGACATGCCAGGGCCTCTGTAGGGCAGGTGGGCTGTGGATGCATGAGGCTAACTGCCAAGGTGTTCTGTTGGCTGGATAGGGGCAGGAGGCAGGAGGGAGGGGTTTGAGGAAGCCGGAAGGCTGGGGCTGCCATCGGGGGTGGGGGGTGAAGTGGGAGGTTAGGGGAAGCTGTACCTGCGGGGAGCAGAAGGCTAAGGAAGCACGTGAGGGCGCCTTGGAGGAAAGTCAGAACCAGGCTTCGCTTCCTCTTCAGCTGCTCAAGGAGAAAGACGCAGCAGAGCCGGGCGGGCACCTCCATCATGCCAGGAATCACTTGTGCGAAGTGGGTGTTCACTCCCAGTTCCTTCATCCTGAGGCTCAGCATATAATAGTTGCAACCGATAGCAAACCTCGAATTCATTGCCAGAAGAGAGACACTTAGAGAAAAAGACACAGGAAGCCGGGGCCAGGAATAAAGACAGAGGCAGAGGAGAGCGCAGCAGGGCGGCAATGGAGGAGAGAAATGAGCGCAGAGATCTGGCTTCTGCAGGCCGCACCAGGGTCCTCAGGCCACGCTCCCCCTGCAGCCTGCCCACGCCCACTGTCTCCTGTACCCCTGGCCTGCAAGGCCGTTCACAGTCCCTGCTGGGTACTCACCACATGCTGCACAGCACCAAGGTCACCTTGCGGAGGTGCCTGTTGCTAT
The DNA here is from genome assembly GCF_965194825.1 of Balaenoptera physalus. Classification (NCBI taxonomy): domain Eukaryota; kingdom Metazoa; phylum Chordata; class Mammalia; order Artiodactyla; family Balaenopteridae; genus Balaenoptera; species Balaenoptera physalus. Next base: position 62,944,249 of record NC_138896.1, on the reverse strand, counting down.
AGAAGTCCAGGATAGAGGCCGTAGTCACCTTCTTTCCAGGCAGCTGCAGCTACAGGGCCAAGCAGGACCAGCCAGAGGCAGGGCCGAGACCCCAGCTTGCTCCTTCCCCCAACAGAACTCACAAAGTCCGCCTGCCCCCCACAGGGCCAGCCTGGCCTCTGTCTTTCCCCTGGCAGGGCTTGATTTTGCTGTCACCGTACTCCTCAAGCAGTGGGCTGGGGACACCCTTTGGGCCGAGGTCCCATCTGAAAGGATGAGGAGGGAAGAGTCCCTTGCATAGCCCCCTGCCCTGGTCCCATTCTAGGCTTCTTACCTTATCCAGCAGACTTAAAGGAATGGTCTTCTTGTTCACACCAGCTGCATAGCACAGCACCTGCTTGGCCTCTTTCAGCTTCCCTTTCATCATCAGCCACCGTGGGGACTCTGGGAGAATCCTGCATGGCCCGCCCCTCTCTTACCCATCACTCCAAGATGCCCCGCAGACCCACGTTGGCACCATCCCAGCCTCAGCGGTGGCCATCCTGCTCCAGCATGAGGTGACTCAGATGTTGGAGGCCCTGAAGGCGACCATCAACCTTGGCCTCCCACGCCCACCTCCCCCACCCCCCCCGGCAGTCAGCCTGTCCCCTGCCCAAGCCATACACAGTACCCACTGCTGCTCAGTGACACCCTGCCCACTGACTGCCTCTGCACTACAGCTTCCTTCCCTCGGAGCCACCTCTAAGAGCTGTTTTCTATCTTGGAGGTTGTCCCCACCTGCCAGGCATACTGTCCTCCCTGTCCACACCCTCTATTAGAGCCTCGTTCTTGTAGTTGGGGAATTCTCCTGTTTCCTCTCCATCTCCTAATAGCCTGGAGGGTATGGGGGTAGGACCCCAGGTTTGACCCCAGGGCCCAGCCCCTGCCTAGGTGAATGGAGGTCTCCACTCTGGCCCATCTCCTCCCAGCCACACCTCCCACTGCCTTTGACCTCAAAATAACCCTAGGCCCTTGGTTCTTCCCAATGCTACCAGGTTGAAGAATCCACACAGATTAACATTTAAAGCACTTCTTAAGTGCCCTTATCTTATCAGTTTGTTAATCCCCCCCCTCCAAGCCCCGACCTAGTATGATTATTCCCATTTTATTCTCAGCCTCAGGGAGTAAGGGCTTGCCCAAGGTCACAAAGTCAGAGCTAGTATGAACCTGATAAGGCACTCTTGACAAAACTATGCCATCAGTCCCTGCTGTTTTCTTGCAACTGTCCCTCCTCCCGCCCCAGCCTGGACTCTGTGGCCGGTCACTGTACACACACACCCAGGGCTCTAGAGACAACGTCATCCCCTCTACCTGCCCCTGTTCCTATTCCCCCCGACCCAGGGGCCAGCAACCAGTCACCCTGTTATCCTTCTCCACTCTAAGGCTGCAAAACTGTCCTCAAGAAAGTCACCAAGGGACTTCCCTGGTGGCACAGTGGTTAAGAATCCGCCTGCCAATGCAGGGGACACGGGTTCGAGCCCTGGTCCAGGAAGATCCCACATGCTGCGGAGCAACTAAGCCTGTGCGCCACAACTACTTAGCCTGCGCTCTAGAGCCCTCAAGTCACAACTACTGAGCCCACGTGCCACAACTACTGAAGTCTGCGCGCATAGAGCCTGTGCTCTGCAACAAGAGAAGCCACTGCAATGAGAAGGCTGCGCACCACAACAAAGAGTAGCCCCCGCTCGCCGCAACTAGAGAAAAGCCAAAGCGTAGCAACGAATACCCAGTGCAGCCAAAAAATAAATAAAAAAATAAATTAAAAAACAAAATTCCAAATGCTATCACGAAAGAAATGAAATCAGAGAAAAGGAAGAGCGGTATAATCGAATGTAACATGGAACTTTTTTGCCTGGAATTTCAGCTAAGTCCCAAAGCTAGTAAGAATGGCTGATAACCTCACCTTCTAAAGAGAGGTGTTACCACATTCAGGACAGGACTTATTAAAAAAATAATAATAATACAAAACAGCCCAGCAGCCACCTCCCTCAGCCACCTAGAAAGGCTGGAAATTTCCTGTTCATGGAAGTGAGAGGGTCTTGAATCTCTTCCCCTCCCCATGTTGCTCATCAACTCAAGCCTGGTGAAGGGCACTGCCTTAGAGAAAGGGAGTCTGTCCTTCCATCCTCTGGCTGGAGCTTGCTGATTCAGAAACTTGTGGGCTTGCCCTGGTACCTGTACTCTAGACAGAAGAGTTTCTGGTAGAGTCCTTGTGTATCTCCTGAATTTGGAGGATTTACACAAACCCAGAGACTGGGGTCCCTTCTCCCTCTGGGTATGGTCAGGCAGGAGGTTGGTGGCAGCAGCCCACAGTGGCAGCCTGGGGGGGTGGGGGCCAATGAGTTTTTAGCCAAGTGGACCCTGATGTCCTGAAGGCACCCCGTGTGCTAGGGCGAGAAGACCTCTGCAGAAAGAGGCTATGGGGTGAACTGCTAGGGACAGGAGCTGGAGGAGGTCACAAAGACAGTGCCTAGAGCATTTGGAAATGCCAACACTCTGAAGACCCGCAGATGGGCTCCTGGGGCATTTGAACATCTGCCCTACGGAGGACACTGACCATTGATAACACATCTTTTGTCGTTTTTCTCTGGTGCTGGGAACCTGAAAAATCAGAGCAGGGAGACAGAGGAGGAAAGCAAAGGTCAGAACAGACTAGGCTGAGCTACCTAGCCACCAGGGAGAAGGTATGAACTGGATATAAGACCAAGTTTTAAATGGGGACATGACTGGATTTTTTAATGACTGCCAGTGAAGCTTAATGATCAAAATGAGACTTTTTCTTACAACCAAGAATGATGGGAAAGAGATACAACCTGCCCAAGATATTGTCAAGTGTCAGGCAAGGGAGAGCTGACAGGACATGTCTGCAGGTAGTGGTTGAAGAAAAATTGTGTCCCATTCAATAAGCTGTCTACTCATAGAATGTAGAACTATGTAGACATCGGCCGGAAGAAAGCCCTAAGGGAGATCAGTGTGATGGCTTCTGGGAAAGCATCTGAGGGCTGAGGGGAGCTGAAATTGTTGACTTGTTTTTCATCACAAACCTTTTGATACTACTTAATTTTTAACCATATGCATCAATTTCATTAATCACATTTTAAAAAATGTTTTAAGATCAAGTCATGAGGGAATGACATATATACACTAATATGTATAAAATAGATAACTAATAAGAACCTGCTGTATAGCACAGGGAACCCTACTTCACTTTGCTGTACAGTAGAAACTAACACAACATTGTAAAACAACTATACCTCCCCCCCACCAAAAAAAAAAGATCAAGTCATGAAACCCTCTTTCCCAGCTACATGCCATGCTACCTGGCATCAGCTGGGTCCAGGTCCTCACACTCGTTAGGGGTACCTCAACAACTGTTAAAGCTGGTCTCCAGCTTCTGCACAATTTGGAAGGTCTCCAAGCCACCTATGTGCCCTCACTTTTAACTGGTAACCCCAATTCTTACAATCCATATTGTGTACGGTGCAGTGGTTAAAATGCAGGGGCTTTGGAGCCAGACAGGCTGAGTCAAATCCCAGGTCTCCCACTTTTTAGCTGTGTGACCTTGGGCAAGTTATTTTGACTCCCTGAAGCCTCTTCCCTCACCCCTCTCTCCAGCCTCTGGGACATGAGACTCACGCCCATCTTGTAAAGATAACATGTGATCATGTCAAGATTCAATATGATCATTTCTTCACCCAGAACTGCCTAACCCTTAACAAGGTGATTTCAGCTTGCTCCCTCTCACCTCCCTATCTGCCTTCTCTTCCGTTCCTCTCCTTTTGCCACCTGCCCATAGTAAGCAGTGCCATCTTGCTCTTGTGCCCAGTCCCTCCTCATTACTCCTGCAAGTTTTGCTCCAGCAGTTGTCCCTTCATAGCTTCAGTCTTTCAGGTCTGTGACCCCCCTACAATTAAAAACCTCAGAGACCCTTCCCTGACTCTGCCTTGGCTGCCCACAGACGTCCTCACTTTCCCCCTGCCTGCCTCAGCCCAGCACTGGGAAAGTGTCACCTCCTGGATGGATATATTTTTTCAGTTCCTCCTCCTCACTCCTCAACCTCCTGATGCTCCACGGAAGCCACGTCAAGGTCACTAAGGCCAACAGACCCTTCTCCAGCCTCACCTTTCTTGCCTTCAACCCTGACCATTCCCTTGTCCTTGAACTCTTGCCTTTCAACACCTTTCCTTCTGGTTTTCTGACCACCTCTCTGACATCTCTTTGAGGATCTCCTCTGATGGGGTTAATGCTGGGGTTCCAGAGGCTCTGCCCTTGGTTCTTTCTCATCTCATCCCATACACTTTCTCCCAGGGAAAATCCCACCAACTCCAGCCCTTCAAGGACCCTCCACACCCCTCAATCTCCAGCCCATCAGACCCATCCCTGTGCATGCCCTGTATTCGTTTGCTCACCAGATATAAGAGATGAGGGGGAACACAGGTGCCCCACCCACCAGAAACAGCAGCCGCCAGTGGGGAAGGCTGTAGGCAAGTCCCGTCAGGAATATGACCCCCATAGCGAAAAAGCAGTGTCCCAGGATGATGGCGTGGGCCCGGTGCATGCCCACTAGCCACTCAGTGACTGTGCAGAGGCCAAGAGGACAAAATCATAATCAGCTCAGGGCACCCAGGGCTGCCCCTGCCTCCAGCCTTCTGAGATGCCCCAGCCCTGCTCAGGGACCGGGTTTCTTCTGCCTGCTCAGGATCCGAGTCCAGAGACAGCACTTCAAAGCCAGGCAGAGTGCCTCTGAGCCCCCAGGGCACACTTGCCTGAGCTCCAAACCACAGACATAGCCTCCAGTCTGTCCTCACCTTGGCTGTTCTCTCTGAACACCTCCCCCCCTGACCACACGCCTGTCACTGAGAAGCCCTGGCCCTGGGTACAGTACCTCACATGTGGCCTGACACAGGCAAGGCAAGACATCACTGTCCTTGTCTTGGCTCTTAGTGCATCAGTGCTTTGGCCACCTAGACCTCGGCCTTTGTGGAGGACCCAGTTCCCTCTGGCTGGGCTCTGAAAATTTCCCAATGAGAAGCGGGAGCAGGGTTCCCCAGCAGGTTCCATACCAGGCCACGGCAGCTGTGAGGCTGAATAAATGTACGGGCACTTGGGAATTTTGCATCACACAGGCCTGGGGTGGAATCCCAGCTCCTTCACTTAACTGCCGTGTGACCCTGAGCAAGTTGGTTAACTTCCTGAGGCTCAAGTATCCTCCTCAGCTAAAGGAATAATAGATTAGTGCCTACCGAATAGACAGTTGCCAGGATGAAAGGAGGCAATACATATATATAGAGGGCTTAGCAGCTACCTGGCCCAGGTGGGGGAAGCAAGGGGTATGAAGGGGGGATGTGTGGGGTACCAGGGGGATGATGGTGCAAGGGCAGTGTGGGCACAGATTCTCTGGCATCTCTAGGCCTCCACAGCCTGCCTGACTGGGCCACAACTCCCCCTGTCCTGCGGGCTCCCAGTAGGTACACGCGCGCCCCCGTCCCGCCCCGCCCCCCGCCTCACTTAAAGACGCGCTGCTGATGGCGTAGCCCACCGCAGCTTGGGATACGCCGAAGCGGAAGAACAGATATTGGTGAAAGCTGTTGACAAAGGCTGTCCCGAAGCCGAAGATGATCAGCCCCAGCAGCGACAGCAGGATGCTTGGGTGGCGGCCCAGCCTGCGCATGGAAGGGAGGGGAGACTGTGCCAAGTGCATGGACCTATGTGGCTGGCCCCAGCCCGCTCCCAGCACCAGAACCAGGCCCCGAGCCTACACCCGCCTCCGGAGGGCCCCTACCCTTGCCTCCCCTAAACTGAGACTCTTCGGCTCTGAATGGCCACAAGGAGGAGGCAGGGGTGTCCCGGGGCCCAGAGCGAACTCCGGAAGACTTACTTGTCAGTTATGAACCCGAAGAGGAAAGACCCTGTCAAGAGTCCCGCCAAGTACATGTTCCGCACGATTTCCGGGTTCGGTTCCTTGCCACACACCAAGTCAAACTGGGGGTTACATGCAGGGATTGGCCACAGGCCTCCACCCAGGGCCTTCTAGGTCGAGACTGAGCCTCCACCCAGGGTGGGCCTTTAGGCAGAAGGGGCCTGGGACAGGGGCAGGTAACTGTGTGTGCAGCATGCCTCAGCTCTGTTACCTCTGCATCCCATCCTGCATCTGGCAGACTCTAGGAGTTAGGCCTGGAGAGAGGGACCAGAGACACAGGCCGAGAAGGGGGTTGGGTGAAGAGGTAACCGAGCAAAGGCCAGAATCACCCAAGACCCTTTCCCAAATACAGATGCTAGGCCTCACCCTAGAGAATCAAACTGGGCAGGTTTGTGCTGTGAAGGGCCCAGGTAGCAGCTTAGGCTGAGAAACTCCATAAGAGGTACCAGATCAAAGATGCTTCTTTCCCCAGTTCCCTAATTTCTGTGATTTCAGAGGGCAGAGCCACAACTACAGAAGCAATTCTCTCGGCAGGTGACAAACCCTGCCACCTGACATCTGCCCCTACTCCCCAATCTACTCTAGCTTCCTGGCTAAGACCTGTAAGACCAGGGCTGGGCAGCAGGAATCCTGTTTCTGCCCTGGCCCTGCCTCTGCGGGTTGACCTTGGGCCAATTGCTTCCCCTCCCTGAGCCTCAGTTTCCCCACCTGTTCAGTGAGGGTGAGGGCAAATCTCTGGGGTCCTGGGTTAGCTACAGACGACTCAGGACAAGGCACACCTCATTGATCAGTGATCGCTTCTTGACCTCAGGATAGATCCACCCATCTTGACATGAGTCTGTGCGGTTGAGGCCAAAATGAACGATGGAATCCAGATCCCAGTCCACAGGCAAGTACATGAGGCAAGTCAGGAAACTGCCATTGGGTGCTCGGGGCAAGGTCAGATTCAGCCGTTCAGACTCCGACAGGTTGGGGCCCACTGCCAGTATCCAGCTGCTGTTGCAATAGGGCTTCTGTGGTGTGAACACGAAGATGTCAGCAAACAGGAAAAAGGCAGACAGGATGTTGGGAATGAAGGTGAGGGCCACCAGCCTCCGCTGGAATGTGCCAAACTCCCCTACTGCATCCATGATGGTGGCAAACTTATCATCTTGCTTGGCTTCTATGGCCCTCAATCTGCGTAACAGCATGTCCAGAGAACAGGAACGGGGGGCTTTCTGCTGCCTCATGTCGGTGGAAGCTCCTGAGATGATGCTGGAATTTGAACTCTACCTTGAAGTTGTTTTCCTTTGCCATCTGTTCAAAGAGAAGATGCAGCTCAGTCTTCACTGACACCACTTTTCAGATATCAGAGACCAGTGTGGGAGGCACTGGCCAGAAACTGGCTTGAAACAGTTTGGATTCCAACCTTGATGTTCTCTGTACTTCCCTCCTTTGCTTCTGAAATTTCTTAATTTGTCCCCCATTGGCCCACCCATCCCTGATGTGTATAGAGCACTTAAGATTTTTTAATGTTTTAGAAAATGCTCTGCTTCTGTTATCATGGATGACTAAGTTCTGAGGAGCTCTCCTGCAACTTCCCCACAATGGAAACTTTGTTTACACACACACTGAGGCACCACCAGTCTTGCAAAAGGTAGGAGAGGTCTCCAGGGACCATTCCTTAAAAAAAACAAAACAGGGACTTCCCTGGTGGCACAATGGTTAAGAATCCGCCTGCCAATTCAGGGGACACGGGTTCGAGCCCTGGTCTGGGAAGATCCCACATGCCGCGGAACAGCTAAGCCCGTGCGCCACAACTACTGAGCCTGCGTTCTAGAGCCACAAGCCATAACTACTGAATCCCGTGTGCCTAGAGCCCATGCTCTGCAACAGGAGAAGCCACTGCAATGAGAAGCCCGTGAACCGCAAGGAAGAGTAGCTCCTGCTCCCCGCAACTAGAGAAAGCCAGCGCGCAGCAACGAAGACCCAATGCAGCCAAAAATAAATTAATTAAAAAAACAAAACACACACACACACACACACACACACACACACACACACATCTGGCTCTGAAGTGGCCATGAACTGAGGCCAAGGTGGGTGGCTGCAAGCCTTGGCCACAGAGGTGAGGACATAGGGCTGGTGCCATGGGGCACCAAAATGGTAGGGTGACAGACAGCAGTAGAGAGCCAAGCTGGAAAGGCAGGCGGAGGGGAGGAGTGAGGTAGCAACACTGACTGTTAGGATATTACCTTGGAACAGCAGCAAAATGCGGAAACTAAGCGGGGCTGAAGAGGTCCTGGGTTGGGGCACCCCTTGGCTACCAGCAAAAGCAGATGCAGGTCTTCTATGAAGGAAAATTTCTCCAAACTAAGCTTGCAAGGCTCTCACAGATTAAGATCAAGCCAAGGGCTCAAAACAAATATTACCTAACCCACTAGAAGTTAAGTCATTCTGAGAGTAAGAGATGGAAGTTATAATTACAGAAATGGACTTATAACCAGAGGCAAAAAGCAGACACCTTTGGAGGGAAGACACAACTTCTAAAAATAAAAACTATTGAATAACAAGTTGTTGAAATAAACACACTAAAGGGAAGGTTAAATAGATTCTACACAAAGATGAATTAGAAGATAGAAGATTTAACTGTTCATCTAGTTGCAGGCCCAGTGGGAGAAAGAGAGAAGTGATATTTAAAGAGATAAAAGCAATCCATTTTCTAAAATTTGAAAAACATGAATCCTTAGAATCAGGAAACAGTGTATCCCAAGCAGGATAAATAAAAGAGAAACCCACTGTAACAAAGCTGCAGAACACCAGTGACAAAGAAAAGATTTTCAAAAACATCTAGAGAGAAGATAGATCATGGACAAATGAGCCATGTCTACAGACTTCTGTTAAGAAACGGAAGTTGGGGCTTCCCTGGTGGCGCAGTGGTTGAGAATCTGCCTGCCAATGCAGGGGACACGGGTTCGAGCCCTGGTCTGGGAGGATCCCACATGCCGCGGAGCAACTGGGCCCGTGAGCCACAACTACTGAGCCTGCGCGTCTGGAGCCTGTGCTCCGCAACAAGAGAGGCTGCGATAGTGAGAGGCCCGCGCACCGCGATGAAGAGTGGCCCCCGCTTGCCGCAACTAGAGAAAGCCCTCGCACAGAAACAAAGACCCAACACAGCCATAAATAATAAATAAATAAGTTAAAAAAAAAAAAAAAAAAGAAACGAAAGTTGTGGACAACATATCTGGAGGAATTTTATCTTAAAACTGACCAAACCCATATTGTGTAAGATAAAACACTTGAATCATTGAGGATCCAAGGTGTGATCTGAAGTCTGTGACATTTTCATAAGGGTAAAATGTTACCACTACTTTAATTACTGTTATAAATAGCTTTATAATGTTGAAGACTCATTGTTTAACTCTAAGACTTTTGAATTTTCTTTTCCTTTTCTTTTTTTAAAGAAATAACCAAAAGTTGCTAAGCAACAAGGAAACCAGAAGAGAGTGAAGAGTATCTTCAACATGTTGATAGGAAATAACAGCCAACCTAGAATTGCTTACTCAGCAAAATTATCTGTCAAGTAGAGTAAAATGAAGAGAGCGATAGTCAAAAATTGAGGAAGCAACAGATCTGATTTAATGGAACTTCTAAAAGATAAGGAGAGGGATGCTCCAAATAAAATAAAATGTATATGAAAATGCAAAATCCTAAAATAATACAAAATTCAAACAATTAGGAATGGTTTTGGTGGGAATTCCCTGGCAGGCTAGTGGTTAGGACTCTGAGCTTTCACTGCCAGGGGCCTGGGTTCAGTCCCTGGTTGGGGTACTAAGATCCCACAAGCCTCACAGCATGGCCAAAAGAAAAAAGAAAAAAATAGTTTTGGAGCAGGAATATACAGTGTAGTGAAAAAAAAGAGTTCAGAAACTGGATAAAAGAGGAACTCATCAATGAATGGGTCTGGAACCATTGGGCAAAAAAAAGAGAATAAGGAGGAGGAAAATTATGTCAAGACGACAAACTGATAGGCAGTGATGTGCAATCAAAATGGTAAACATGTAAGCAAATCCAAATACTGATTGCATTAAATAATAAAAGCTCTGTTCAATTGTGGAGTTAAAAAAAAAAGGTAAAATGGTGGGCAGCAATAATATATTTCAGGATGGAGATGATGAGAGCTGAAGTATCTTAAAATCTTTCTATTGTTCAAGGTGTAGGAGAAAGACACCAAGGTTTCAAAGTTACTTTTTTCAGTTTTTTTTTTTTTTTTGGCCACACCGCGCTGCCTGGCTTGCGGGATCTTAGTTCCCTGACCAAGGATTGAACCCATGCTCCCTGCAGTGGAAGCACGAAGTCTTAACCACTGGACCACCAGGGAAGTCCCTCAAAGTTACATTTGCATGATAAAATTTTAAGGATAACCACTACAATAATATAGCTAGAAAACAGTAGTGGAAAAAGATAGGCTAAAGGGAAAAACAAAACCAAACCTCAATCGAAAAAGTGAAAAAAGGAAAAAAAGAAACGTAGAAAAAGTGGATTTCAGTAATTGTGACTGGAAAAATGAATCAAAGTATATTGATTATCGCTAGTTAAAAGAGATAGTTGGATTGAGCTTTTTAAAAATCAAATTAATATGCTGTTTTTAAATAGGGTGGCCGGGACTTCCCTGGTGGTACAGTGGTTAAGACTCCGCACTCCCAATGCAGGGGGCCCAGGTTCCATCCCTGGTCAGGGAACTAGAGCCTACATGCTGCAACTAAAAGAGCCCGCATGCCGCAACTAAGACCTGGCGCAGCCAAATAAATAAGTAAATATTTAAAAATAAATAAACAGGGTGGCCAGTATTTCCCAGAACATACCCAGTTTATGTCTTTTATGCTTGTGTAATTATTCATAGCGCCCCCTTTCCCTCTCACAAGTGTCTTGATTTTGATGACAACTTGGTCACTCTGTAAGAAGGCACACTTAAAGCATAGGGACATGAAAAGGCTGAGAGTTAAAGGATGGAAAAAGTTACATTAGGCAAACAGTAATCAAAAGAAATCTGATTTAGCTATACTATTACCAAAACAAAACAAAACAAAAAACCCATAAAGTATCATTAATAGAGAGATTCATTATCTAAAGACAAAAGGTTCAGTACACCAAAAAATTAAATATATATGACCTAATAAATGTCTTCAAATATATAAAACAATAATGAGTATAACTCATAGGAGAAGTTGATAGCTCTAATATCATAATGAGAAATTTCAATGCACCTTTTCAAGGGGCCAAAATGTAAAAACTTAGCAAAGATAGATTATTTTAATAACACAATTAACAAGATTAAACTAATGACCATTTCTAAAATTCTGCATCTAACAACTAGAGAATACACATTTTTCTCAAGCCTACTCAGAGCATTTGCAAAACTTCATCACGCACTAGGCAATAAAGCAAGCCTCGACAGAAATTTTCTTTTTTTCTTTTTGGCCGCACTGCACGGCATGTGGGATCTTAGTACCTCGACCAGGGATCGAACCCACACCCTGTGCATTGGAAGCAGGGAGTCTGAACCACTGTACCGCCAGGGAAGTTCTCATGACAAATTTCAAAGAATAGGCATCATATAGACCTGTCTTCTGACTACAATGTGATTAAATTAGAAGTCACTAACAGCTTAATAATTTAAAATTCCGTATGTTTTTCATACATGTGTAATACAGTTACATTCATTTATCACAGTCTGCATTCCATCCTGGGATCCCTCTATCTCCTAAATGATTTTTTTTCTTTAATTTGTATATGGTAAGGTTCACTCTATGGGCTGTAAAGTCCTGTGGGTTTTGACAAATGCGTGGAGTCATGTATCCACCATTAGAGTTTCAGACAGAAGTCTCACTGCCCTAAAAAATCTGTGCTCCACCTATTAAACCCTCCTCTCTCTTCTCAAACCCCTGGCAACCACTGATCTTTTTACAGTACATCTTGCTTTTTCTGGAGTGTCATATACCTGGAATCATACACGATATAGCCTTTTCAGACTGGCTTCTTTCACTCAGCAGTATGCACTTAAGGCCATTCATATCTTTTCATGGCCTAATAGCTTGTTTTTTAAAAATCACTGAATAATATTTTTCAATGTATCCACATAATACAGTTTGTTTATCCATTCATCAATTATTGAAGGACATCTTGGTTGCTTCCAGTGTTTGGCAGTTGTGAATAAAGCTGCTATAAACATTTGCATGCAGGTTTTTGTGTGGATACTGTTTTCAGATCAGTTGGGTAAATACCTAGGGACATGAATGTTGAGTCATATGGTAAAACTGTTTAGCTTTATAAGAAACTGGAAACTGTCTTCCAAAGTGGCTATACCATTTTGCACTCCCACCAGCAATGAATGAGAATTCTTGTTGTTCTGCATCCTTGCCAATTTATTTGAATTTAGCCATAATAATAAATGAGTTCTTTTATTTAGTTTTTCATTCTTTTAAGTTGCAATTCCCTAATGACAAATAATGTTGAGCATTTTTTCATATGCTTATTTGCTATCTGTATATCTTCTTTGGTGAGCTATCTCTTCAGATCTTTCGCCTGTTTTTTAAATTGGGATGTTTACCTTCTTACTGTTGAGTTTGAGTTATTTGTATATTTTGGATACAAGTCTTTTATCAGCTATGTTTTGCAAATATTTTTTCCAGTCTCTGGCTTGCCTTTTTATTCTCTTAACAGCATCTTTTGCAGAGCAGAAAGTCCAATTTGGGACTTCCCTGGTGGTCCAGTGGTAAAGAATCCGCCTTACAATGCAGGGGACACGGGTTTGATCCCTGGTCAGGGGAATGAAGATCCCACATGCCGCGGGGCAACTAAGCCTGCGTGCCACAACTACTGAGCCTGCGTGCCGCAAACTACAGAGCCAACGCACCCTGGCGCCTGTGCGCCACAACTAGAGAGAGAAAACCTGCACACCACGGCTAGAGAGAAGACTGTGCACCACAACAAAGAGCCCACGTGCCACAACTAAGACCTGACACAGCCAAAAATAAATAAAATAAATAATAAATAAATCTTAAAAAAAAAAAGTCCAATTTATCAATATTTTTCTTTCACAGATTTTGCTTTTGGTGTCATATCTAAAAATTCATTGCCAAACCCAAGGTCACTTAGATTTTCTCCTATATTGTCTTCTAGAAGTTTTATATAGTTTTGTGTTTTACAGTTAGGTCTATGATCCATTTTGAGTTAATTTTTGTAAAGGGTGTAAGATCTGGGTTTACATTTTTTTTTACATTAAATTTTTGCATATGGTCATCCAGTTATTCCAGTACCATTGTTGAAAAGACTATCCTTTCTCCATTGAATTGCCTTTGCTTCTATGACCAGTTGACTATATTTATGTGGGTCTATTTCTGAACTTTCTATTTTGTTCCATGGTTCTATGTGTCTATCCTTTTGCCAATACCATGCTATTTTGATTATGGAAGACTTTATAGGAAGTCTTAAAATCAGGTAGTGTGAAGCCTCCAACTTTGTCTTTCTTCACTACTGTGTTGGATATCCAGGTCTTCTGCGTTTCCATTTGAACTTAAGAATAAGTTTGTTGATGTTTGCAAAACAGCTTGCTGTGTTTTTGATTGAGATTATATTGAATCTACAGGTCAGTTTGGGAAGCATTGACATCTTACCAACAATATTGAGTCTTCCAATCCATGAACATGGAATATACATATACTTTTTCTAAAGTTTATTAAGTTTTATAAATATATATTTTTAAGTTAATAAAACTTGTGACTATCTCAGAAGTCAAAGAAGAGATCATAATGAAAATTTTAAAATATTTATAAATGAGTGATAATATAAATGCTTATAAGTGAAAACTATAAAAACTATAAAAACGTATACCACCCATATCAAACCTATGGGTGGTATAAAAAGTGGTACTCTGTGGGAAATTTATAGTTTTACCTGCTTTATAATAGAAAATCAGAAAGACTGAAAATTAATAAACTAAATGCCCATCATAGGAAGTGAAAAAAGAACAAAATAATATAAACCTAAATAAATAAAGAGATTATAAAGTTAAAACAGAAATAAAGGAAACAGGAAACAATAATAGCAAGATATGGAAACAACATTAAGTGTCCATCAATGGATGAATGAATAGAGAAAATGTGGTATATATTTATATATACAATGAAATACTATTTAGCCACAAGAAAAAATGGAAATCCTGCCATTTGTGACAACATGGGTGGAGCATTATGCTTGTGAACAGACAGAAAAGGACAAATACTGTATGGTATCACTTATATGTGGAATTTTTTTTTTTTTAAGTCAAAACTAGTGGAAACAGAAAGTGAAAGTGGTTTCCAAGGGCTGCGGGTGGGGAAATAGGAAGAGGTTGGTAAAAGAGGAATTATTTTCAACTATAAGAGGAAAAAGTTCTGAGGATATAGTGTAAAAACATGGTGACTATAGTTGATAACACTATATTGTATAATTGAAATTTGCTAAGACAGTAGAACATAAATTTCTCACACACACACACACAAAGATAAATATGTGAGGTGATGGATGTGTGAATTAACTAGATGAAGGGAGTCCTTTTGTAATATATATGTATATCAAAGAACCACAATGTACACTTTGACTATCTTACAATTTTGTATGTCAATTTTACATTTAGCTTTATGCTAAAATTTTTTTAATGTTTCAAATGATCAATTTTATGTTAGGTATATTTTACCACAATAAAAAATGTTTTAAAAATATGTGCAAGGGTATTACCTGGAGGTCCAGTGGTTAGGATTCAGCACTTTCAGGGCTGTGGGCTGGGGTTCAATCCCTGGTCAGGGAACTAAGATCCCACAAGCCACGCAGCAGGGCGAAAAAAAAAAAAAACAGTGCAAGACCTGTGTGTAAAATAGTTATAAAACTTACAGAAATACGTTAAAAAGAAAAATTAATGGAGAGATATCTAATGGTCATGAATAAAAGTTGTCAATTTTTCCCCATGTTGATCTGTAGATTCAGTACAAATCCAGTCAAAATCCAAAAGGTATTTTTTTGTGAATTTGTCAAGATAACTCTAAAATTACTATGGAAGAACAAAGGGCATGAACACCTAAGACAATTCTGAAGAATAATAAGGAGGAATGATTTGTCCTGCCAAACATGAGAATCTATTATAAAGTTATATTCATTAAAGACAAGGTGGTCTCAATGCAGGAATAGCTAAATAGCCCAGAAATAGATTTGTGCAAACAATTTTTTTAAATATTTATTTTATTTTATTTATTTTGGCTGCACCGGGTCTTAGTTGCGGCACACGGGATCTTCGTTGTGATATGCGGGATCTTTTTTTTCTGACTTTTTAAAAAAAAATTAATTAATTAATTAATTAATTAATTTTTGGCTGTGTTGGGTCTTCGTTTCTGTGTGACGGCTTTCTCTAGTTGTGGCGAGCGGGGGCCACTCTTCATCGCGGTGCGCGGGCCTCTCACTATCGCGGCCTCTCTTGTTGCGGAGCACAGGCTCCAGACGCGCAGGCTCAGTAGTTGTGGCTCACGGGCCCAGTTGCTCCCCGGCATGTGGGATCCTCCCAGACCAGGGCTCGAACCCGTGTCCCTACACTGGCAGGCAGACTCTCAACCACTGCGCCACCAGGGAAGCCCAATATGCGGGATCTTTAGTTGCGGCATGCAGGCTTCTTAGTTGTGGCAGGCGGACCCTTAGTTGCAGCACGCATGAGGGATCTAGTTCCCCGACCAGGGCTGAAACCCGGGCCCCCTGCACTTGGAGCGCGAAGTCTTACCCACTGGACCACCAGGGAAGTCCCAAACAAATCTTGATGTATGAGAGACAGACTTGCATGACAGGTCAGTAAATGAAAAAAAATTAACATTGGTTCCTGTCTCACACCATAAACAAAAATTTCAGCCCTATTAAGGACCTAAATTTAAAGAACAAAACTTTTATTAGAAAATATATGGAATATATTTTTGACTTCACGTGAAAAATGATTTTTTTTTCTTTTTTTTTTCACTTTAAGCAAAGTCTTTCTTTTCAAGGAACATTTTCTCATTTTCTGTTCTTGGCATACATTTTAAATTCTTACCAGTAGAACCAAAACCTCCTGAACCCCTTAACAGTGTCATCTAAAACTTGAACTTTCTCTATTTCTGGGTAAAAAAAATCTGTTCACAAATGAGCTGTGCAATTTCATCACACTTTTTTACTTCAAACTTTTCTTTGCCACAATTAAATAGTACAACACCAACATTTCCTCTATAACCTTCATCTATGACGCCACCTTCTACATCTATGAAGTGTTTTGCAGCCAACCTAGAACATGGAGCTACTCTCTCATAGCACCCAGAAGGAAGAGGTATCTGAATGTCGGTTTTCACAAGGGCTTTCTCCATAGGTGGTACTGTGCAATCATAGGCACTGTACAGGTCAGAGCCCGCGGTGCGTGTAGACCCCTTGGTCTGGGCGGCAGTGTGCTTCGAAAGCTGGGCAAAGTGGAGCAGTATGCTGCCCTCCTGTGCAAGCCAGGCCACCTTGCTGGGGGAGACGACTTGAGTTTCCTGAGAGCAGGGCATGGCAGGGCAGAATGTGAGCATAAGAGGGAGCAGGGTGAACCAAAAAAGGATTTCTTGATCAGGACACAAAAGCTATGCTATTCTATGCTAACCATAAAATTTTAAATTATAGGGCTTCCCTGGTGGCACAGTGGTTAAGAATATGCCTGCCAATGCAAGGGACACGGGTTCGAGCCCTGGCCCGGGAAGATCCCACATGCCGCGGAGCAACTAAGCCCGTGCACCACAACTACTGAGCCTGAGCTCTAGAGCCCGCAAGCCACAACTACTGAAGCCCGTGCTCCTAGAGCCCATGCTCCGCAGCAAGAGAAGCCACTGCAATGAGAAGCCTGCGCACCACAACGAGGAGTAGCCCCCGCTCACCGCAACTAGAGAAAGCCCGCGCACAGCAACGAAGACCCAACACAGCCAATAAATAAATAAATTAATTAATTAATTAATTAAAAAAAATTTTTTTGATTATAAATTTGACTACTCAAAAATGAAAATCATAGAGTTAAACACAACTGGGAGAATATATTGAAAAACTTGTATTACTGGGGAGAAAAAGGATCAAGAATATGTAAAGAAGCCACAGATCAATAATAAAAAGACAATAGGAAAATGACAAAAGACATGAATGGGCATTGCAAGAAGAGGAAATTTAAACAAACATATGAGGAGATGTTCAACCTCTTTAATAATGAGGGAAATGCAAATCAAGACCATAATTTACACTCATTTGCTTAAGAAACTTATGAAATCTGACAATACCCAGTATCTAACTTTTATACATTTCTGGCAGGCTTATTCATAGTTCCACTTTGGAAAACAATTTGGCATTGTCTTATAGAGCTGAATATCCCCACACATTATGACCCAGCAATTCTACTCCCAGTTACATACTCTGGGCAAACATTTGTACATATGATCCAAGAAGAGTACCAAAACATTCACGACAACACACCTCAAATGTGAAGAAAAAAAAAAAAAAAAGAGCCCAAATGCCCCAACAGCAGAGGAATGGATAAACTGTGGTATATTTATCTAGTGGAATGCAATACAGCAATGAAAATGCATAAACTTCAGTTACATCTTTTAAGACTTGACCAGCCATTGCTGGCTTTGAAGATACAAGGAACTGTGAGCTAAGGAATTGTGGGCAGCCTTTGGAGGCTGGAACAGGCAAGGAAATAAATTCCCCTGTGACACCTGATTTTAGCTTAGTGAGACCCATTTTGGCCTTCTGACCTGCAGGACTATAAGGTAATAAATCTGTGTTGTTTAAAGCCGCTAAGTTTGTGACAATATGTTACAACAGCAACAGAAAACTAGTACAGTGTGCATGTGTGTAAGTTTGGAGGGGGTGTCACAGGATAGAGGAGACTTCCCAGGCAGAGAGGGAGAGAGAGAGGGAAGGAAGAAGGAAGAGAGGGAGAGAGGGAAGGAGGGAAACTTTGCTTTGCTCACAGAGATTTGGCTTTTGGGCCCGGAGCCAGCTTCCCCGGCCGGGTCCCCTTCAGTGCCCCCCACAGCATCACCTGAATCCCCACAGGGGCCTGACAGTCTGCAAGGCCCTGGAGCCCTTGTTCCCAAGGGAACCACCCTGCCAGGTGGACAGGCCCCAGGCAATTGGTTCTCAATGTAGAAAGCGGAAACTAAGGCCTGGGACAGGAAGGTATAACCAGGAGCAGCCCCCCTTCTGAGGGCAGGAAATGGCCAGATGCCACACCTGAGAACTCACGCTTCCCGGGAGGACAGCCCGCTCCTTCCACAGACTCCCCACAGCCGAACAGGCCCTGTCCACGTCTGCGCTGAGAATGCGGCCGCACAGTTGCCAGGTGTCATCATAATTGCCACCCTCCACACACTCCCAGTCCCTTCTCCCTGGAGACAGGACCACAAGCCAGGCCCAGCCAGACCCTTGGAAGCAGAACCCTTGGGTTCCATGGTGTCTGGGGAGCAGTGTCACAATGGGGCGGGGAGGTCCTGGGTGGGGTGGGATGCGGAGGAACAGCATTCCACTCCTGGGGCACAAGTGGCCACAGGCTCTAGGAACTGAAGGGGCAAGGCAGGCTGGGAAAACCTCCTCGTGAGCCAGCCCCATGCCTCCGTGCAGACTGTTCCCAGCACCTGGAGCACCCGCCTCCCCATCAGGGCTCCACCTCCACTGAGGGAAATCCTCCCATCCTTCCAGACTCAACGTGCCCGCCCCCGTCCCCAGGCCTGAAGAGGAGGGATGGAGAGAGTAAGAGGAGGAACAGGCCCTCCACTCAGCTGCTCCCAGATCCCACCCGGGGCAGGAGGGAGTGCAGGTTAAAGACTTCTTGGTGGGAAGTTTGGGGAGCGGCAGGAGGATGGCTTTTCCTTTCTCTGAGAGGAGGAGGAGAAGCTATCCGGTAGGGGGTAGAAGGATGGGAGGCAGGCAGAGTGGAGCTTAGAAATAGCCACTGGTGAGAGTTGGAAAACGAGCTGACTTGAAAAGCTGGTAGGAATACGAGGTGCTGCTAAAGACCCAGTTGGTGCTGGTGACCATGGATTCATAGATCAGACTTGTCGGGAGTGTGACTCTCTCTAGCCGTGACCAGCAGTTGGGGTGCAGGAAGAGAGAAAGCAGACACTCGGGCTCATGTGCTGCTATGGTTTTGCTAGCTGGACTCTTCTGTAAGGGAGGCCAGCATAAGAGAGACTACGTGGGGATCCGCACAGGGCAGGGGGGGGCGGGGTAGGGGCGGCAGCCAAGAGGTGAAGAGGGGTCCCAAGGGGTCAGTTGCAGGCACATTGCTCATACTAAGGACCAACGCAGAGGTCCCGGGATGATCGCTGAGAACCCCCGAATATTCTTGTGGGAAACCTACTTTTAGGAGCCTGCCAGGGCCACTGAATGATGATTAACCACTGCAAGCCCAGAAGAACTACCACCAGTGGCCACCAGGTAAGAAGACTTCTGCCCCTTTCCCTCACCCTGCATGGGCCCTGAAGGAGCCAGAGAAGCAGAGCATGAAAGGGAGGAGTGGCCTGGAGAGGAACTGGACCAACATCCTCCCTCTCCCCGCCACTGGTCCCTGAGTGCAGGACAGGGGAAGGAGAATCTTTGAAGAGAAGGTAAGACTGAAGCTTCGATTCTGACTGAATCAGTCCCCTCTCAGCTGGATCAAGTGCCCTGTGGGTCCCACCTTATCCACGGGCCTAGCCCAGCCATTGGAGGAACCACAACCTTCCCTTCATCCACAGCTTTTCCTTCACCTGCCTGGATGAGTCCAGAACTTTAAGTGTTTTTCTCTTCCTACTCTCACCTACTTGGAGAGGCCCTACCCAGCTGTTCTGTTTTTGCCTTGACTGTGTTTTCAGGGCAGGGGGACCTCAGATGGAGGGGATCTGAGGAGCCATATCCCCACAAGACTGTCAGAGAACAAGTTAAGCCCAAGACACGTCCAAGACTCTAAGTCAGAACAGGGTATTGGGCGTGGGGCTCTGGGGATGAGAAAGGTTTTTGAAAGGAGGGAGGCCTGTCTCAGATGCTTCTGGGATTGGGCTGGGCAGTGGCTGGCTGGCTGGCTCTGGGGCCAGCTCCTGGGGTGCTGCCTCCGTCAGCAAGGTGGTCATGCTCACAGGTCCAGCTGTTCCCAGGGGAGTGTTCAGGCAGCTCTCTGCTGCTTCTGGTCTGGCTTCAGAGACACACTCAGAGGTACGTGCTGCTCTAAAGGCCACCCCGGGCCAGAAGTACTTCCTGAGGCCTCGGAATCCTTTTCCGAGGGCACTGCGTTCAGAGAGCTGGAGGAAGCAGAAGGCTGTCATTGGCTGCTTAGGAATTCATCCCGTGTTACAGTTCCTCGCCATCCCCTCCCCAAAGTAGGGGAATCGTGAGGATGCCATATGGGCCTCTATGCAACAATGGACAAATGGTGAAGTAGATGCCTTCTGGGATGGGGTCACTGATATGAGGTCCTGGGTTTCAGAGAGACCAAGCACCTCACTGTGGGCAGGACTCCTGCTCCAGGTCGTCGATGGTGTCCTTCAGGGTCTGGCCACGTGTCTCTGGCAGCAGGGCACAGAGTAAGCCAGCCCCGATGGGGAGGCTGCCGTAGATGAGCATAGGGAGGGCCGTGTGGTACTCACCCAGCAGGATTACGAGTGGCTTGAGGATGCCCACCAGCCCCATGCCCGTCTGCCCGCGCAAAGGTGAGTGCAAGCCGAGAAGACCCGGCCTCCGCTGGGCCACAGCTCCACCCCAGCTCACCTCCCTGGAAGCACCCCAACCTCTCATCTGGTCTCCACAGGCCTGCAGAGTCTCCAGGCCTGTGCGGTCCAGCCAGCCTTCCTGCCCCCTCCTCCTGCACCTCCCCTAGTCCTACTGTGTGGCCTGCTTTTGCCACCTCCAGGCCTCTCCGTCTGCCTGCTGTACTCCTGCTCCCCTATCGAGTCTCAGGTCAAAGGCTGCACCTCCTGACCACCTCCCATCCCCACCGGAGTCTTCCTTCTGAGCCATTCATCAAACTTGGGACTTACTCCATTTTCCAGTCCTGACAAGGCCAGGGTGTGGCCCCTCCTGTATCTGCCCTCCACTGCTCTCCTCTGCTCTCCACTGACCCCATCCAGCCTTGGACCCCATCCAGCACTGCTGCCCCAGAGCCAGCTCTGTAAGCTCATTGGGGAACAGCAGTAAGGGCAGAGGAGGGATGGCCAAAATCAGGGTCTCAGGAGCAGAGGAACAGGAGTTGAACCTGCAGTCCTCACCTGATGACAGTGGGGAAGAGCTCAGCAGAGTACACGTAGGAGATGGTAAATCCGGCCGCCGTGGCAACCTTCCCCACCAGGGCCATCACAGTGCCCACCACGGGTAGAACTGGTGGAGGCTGCCCAGCCCCATCACCTGGGCCCTGCCCCTGCCCTGTCCTCCCAAACCCCTCACCCCTTTTGCACCCAACCTTCAGAGAAGCCCTCACTCCTGAAAAGGAAACAACAGGCCTTGGCAGCAGGTTGGGGTGGGGAGGCCAGCCCTGGTACCTGCCGGGACAAAGATGATGGTGATAATGCATGACGCCACCCAGAACCCGAGTCCCCAACTGGCTCCACTTGAGGCCCAACCGCTCCACCACGAAGATGCTGGAGTAGCGGGTGGGTACCTCAACTTCTCTGAAGATTAACTGTCAGGTAGATATCCAGGCCAAAGTCCCCCACCTTGAGGCCCAGGCCGAAGTATTCCAGGCTGTCTGGAATACTTCAGGAGAGTTCAGGAGTCCCTGTCACTGCTGGGTGATGAGACACCATCACGCTCAGAAAGAGAGATTGCTTTGGCCAGAAGTCACAACAGGAGACAGGAGCACAGCCAGCAGGAGACCCAGTGGTGCCCAGACAGCCACCATCCACAGAGACATGGCAGCCCTTTAGTTTGGGCCTCAGGGAGGGCTGTGGGCCCACTTACCAGACATAGAAGAGAATCAGGGTCACCTTCCAGAGCTGGGGGTGTTGGAACAGATCCAGGGCATTCCCCGTGGGGCCGGTCTTCTCTGGGACCATCTGGGAGGCAGGTGCAGACTGAGGCGCCAGGCAGGCCGGGCTGTGTGGTCAGATGAGGGCAGGGCTGGCCCAGCTACTGCAAGTACCTGGCTCAGGAGCTCGGGGGAGAGTTTTCGCTTGTTGACCGAGGCCACCCTCTGGATCGGTTGTTTAGCCTCCTCTACCCTCCCCCGGGTCGGGAGCCACCGTGCAGTTTCCGGCAGAGCCCTGTAGGTCGGGCTGTGACCCTGGGGCCTGGACCTGGGCCTCCCCACTCCCCCAGGGCCTCCCCGCTGTCCCAGTGCACACTGACCCCACAGGCTCGCTCTCCCAGACACCTCTCTGGACACATAGCCAACCGAGGGGCAGCTTGCCTGGGAAGTATCTCCTCACCAGAAGTAAAGGAAGAGCGGAAGACAGGTGCAGCGCCAGCCGTCTAGAAGAGCCTCCAGCTCTGGACGCCATGGGTGAGTCCTGCGAGGGCCATCTGCCCCATGGAGAAGGTGCACTGGGCCAGGACCGCAGCCCGAGTTCTCCGCCAGGGCCCCACCCACTCTGCAACTGTGAGAACACAGAGTCCGAGGCTGGCCCGGACCCTGCCCTCTCACTCCCTGCCATTGCTACACGCCACCAGGTCAGGGGCTGTGGTCCTGGCCCGGTACAGGGAGTGCTGGTACCATCACGTTAGGTGCAGGTAGTTGAGTGGGCCCCACAGGCAGCATGGGAGCGTGGCCACCCAGACCCCAAGGCCTCGCTCTGCGGCTGATGGCACGGGGCCCAGATACCCACGTAGGGTGATGCTGCTGAAGTTATATCCAACGACGGCCGTGGCCACAGCAAAGTGCAGGGCCGTGTAGAGCTCAAAGCCGGGCACAAAGGCTGCGGCCATGCCAAGGATGGCGAAGAGTAGCAGCTGCACCAGGATAGTGGCCTTGCGGCCAATCCTGGGGTAAGAAAGGGGCAGGTTGAGGAGGGAATCTGTCTGAGGGGAAGGAGGGAGACCCAGTCCCCAGCCCTGCCCTGGGTGCTCTGTCTGCGGGAGGGTGCAGGGCCCCACCTGGGAGCCCCATTGTGGGGAGACAGGGCCTTACCTGGAGACCAGTGAGAGGGGCACGTGGTGGGGAGGAACTAGATCCTGGGCCAGGAACCCAAGAGCGTGCTGGGTTGGGGGAGCTGGTCAAGGTTCTTACCAGTCACAGAGGGGCCCGAAGGTGAGCGCCCCAATGAGAAGCCTAGCCAGGTACACCGACTGGGAGGTCTCCTTCGGATGCTTCCGGCCACAGACCAGGTTAAGCTGAGGCAGACACATGCAGATGTGAGTCTAGGGGCAGCTAGGGCGAGTCCTTTACCAGCCAGCCCACCCACCACAAACCTCTCAGGACAGAAGTGGGGCAGGCAAGGCATCCCAGGGCACCAGCGTGAACTCAGGGTGCAAAACACGATACTTAGAAGTGTAAAGGGAAATACTGTGACACTCAACATCTGCTTCATATCAAACTACCGGCTCCAGATGGTTCACGTCATTTTTTTCAGTGACATCATATCTGTGTGAAGTTGTGTTTTTGGCAGTTACTATGAAAAAAAGCAAGCACCATGTGAAACTCAATGTGGAACAGAAAATGAAGGTGGCGGGGTTCAAGGATCAAGACGTTTTGCAGTTCCCAAGACATCCTATTAGGAAGTAACTGCACGTTAGGATGAAATAAAAGTGTCTTCTTTTGATTCGTGTGTATTTTTTTTTAAACAGCTACTGAGTTATTAGTACATAAATCCTTCTTGTTTGTTTTTTGTTTTTTGTCATTGTTGTTGTTTTTGGCTGCACTACGTGGCATGTGGGATCTCAGCGGGATCATGTGGGATCCTTTAGAGCAGGGATCGAACCCGTGCCCCCTGCATTGGAAGCATGGAGTTTTAACCACTGGACCGCCAGGGAAGTCCCCCATCTTAAACTGTTTGGAACAAATTACTTAATACATGAAACTTTTAGGTATTTTTTTGGCCTGCAGATGCCATGTAAAATTATTGACCCACTAAGAATGTACAGTTGGGGAACCTCTGACAGTCATTAACTGCTTCTTCCTAACAAATGGGGCCTCTTTCCCACAACCATGGCACCCCTGTGACCTGCTTGGGCCTTTCCAACTTTTCCCAACTGGCTGCAAAAGCCCCCTGAAACTCTCATCATTCACAGGCAGTCAGAATCCTAAGGAGCCCTCACACACTCCTTGAGGAAAGAGATTAGGATGGAGTAATGTGCAGGCCTGCACACACGTGGACACACACACACTTACACACACACACACACATACACACACGATGTGAGGGGGACAACCCACCTGGAGACTCACAGAGAGAACTTGACAGACTGGGAAACCAAGTGATGAAAATATGGGTGTCCATACAAGTCTGTACACTTGTCTACTGCAATGAGCACATAACAATAAGTGCATGTGACTGATATTCCCCACCTCCGTCTGTGGGTCCCTTGGTCTCCACCACTGATTCACTGTGATCCGCAGTCTGCTCCTTCTATCCCCCTGGCCTCTATTTCTGCATCCGTGTATGAGGAAAGCTTGAACTAGGTGCTAAGGATTCTTCCATTTCTTGGTGTAGGATTCTAAAACACAGATAGATAAATGATGAGGAGATGCTGATAGAAGAGTGAAACTCAACCAAAGACCTCCCATAGTTGTAACTATGATCCCCAAATGCCACTGGCTTCGCTGCACTCCCAAGTCCCCCGATCTTAATTTCTTGATTAACTTACTTGTTCCCCTAACCCTCCCCCCGACCCCACCAGTCTGCCTAAGGCTCCCCATGATGCTTCAGAGCCTAAAACTGGCTCCCTCCTTTGAGGGAGTCCTCCCAGGAATACTGTAACCCCAGGGACCTGTGGTCTCACTGACCTGGGAGGATGAGCTCAAAGGAGCAGTATGTGCTGCTCTCTGGCGTCCCCGAGCAGTCTGGTCACATCCACTGTCCTCTAGGAGACTGCAGGGCAGGACGGGGCTGCCTCTGGCCCTTCAGGGAGAGCCTACAGCCTGTCTCTCTCCTCTTCCCCTCCTTGTACCTGCCTTCAGTAAAGGGCAAAACTAAGACCAAAGAGAGGTGTAACGGGAGGGTTCTAACCACTGGAGCTAAGTTGAATGGACACACATCCCTGGCAATCAACTGTCCACGGGGTAGAGGGCGGTGTTTGTGTGTATGGTGGGGGGAGGGGAAGGTACCCCCCCAAACATCACCTACAGGGATGCACTGGATGGTGTCTCAAATCTCTTCCAAATTTGAGAACGACTCTAGTAGATAAAAACAGGGGATAGGAGTTCTCGTTTCTGGTCCAGGATGTAAACAGCTTGGAAATTGTCACTCTTTTCTAGCAGGTAAAAAGCTGAACAAACTGAAAACTCAACAACTCTTCTGTCAGAGAAGTGAGGTCACAGGGCCAACTGCTATCCCTTGAATTGGAGCTAGACAGGTAAATACAGAAAACTATAACTTCTTGGAGCAGAAATCCACAAACTCAAACTTCCACAGGAACCAGTATCACAGTAGGAAAATCTGACTGTAATTGACAGACTGTTTGGGGGCTCAGGGTAGATAAGGTGAGAACAGCCAACACAGTGTTGGAGAAGCACAGAGATGCAGGACTGAGAATACCTGACTTCAACCTTGACTATAAAGTACTCAGGGCTGTGTGATATTGGCAAAAGATTACACACATAAATCAATGGAACAGAATAGAGAGCCCAGAAAGAAACTCACAGATTCAACTGATCTTTGACAAAAGAGCAAAGGCAATACAATACAACAAATGGTGCTGGAACAACTAGACACAATAAAGTGAATTTGTTTGTTTCCTAGTGCATATAAAAGTTATGCTTAGGGACTTTCCTGGTGGCTCAGCGGTTAAGAATCCACCTGCCAATGCAGGGACACGGGTTCGAGCCCTGGTCAGAAGATCCCACATGCCGCGGAGCAACTAAGCCTGTGTGCCACAATTACTGAGCCTGCGCTCTAAAGCCCGCGAGCCACAACTACTGAGCCCGTGTGCCACAACTACTGAGCCTGCACTCTAAAGCCCGCGAGCCACAACTACTGAGCCCGTGTGCCACAACTACTGAAGCCAGCGCGCCTAGAGCCTGTGCTCCACAACAAGAAAAGCCACCGCAATGAGAAGCCCGTGCACGGCAACGAACAGCGGCCCCCCCTCGCTGCAACCAGAGAAAGCCCGCGTGCAGCAACAAAGACCCAACACAGCCAAAATATAAATAAATAAAGTTTTTTAAAAGTTATGTTTATACTGTAGTCTCCTAAGTGTGCAATAGTATTCTAAGAAAACAATGTACATACCTTAATTTAAAAGTACTTTATTGCTAAAATATGCTAACCATCATCTGACAACAAAGGGTTGCCACAAACCGTCAATTTATAAAAAAAAAAAAAAAGCAATAATTGTGAAGCAGAAATAAAGCAAACTGCAATAAAACGAAGTCTGCCTGTATACAAAGAACACTTAAAACTCAGCAATAAGAGAACAACCTGATTAAAAGTGGGCAAAAGACCTAAACAGATACCTCGCCAAAGAATATGTACAAATGGCAAAGAAGCATATGAAAAGATGCTCAACACACTGTCATCAGAGAATTACAAATTAAAATGAGATACCACTGCACACCTAGTAGAATGGCCCAAATCTAAAACAGTGACAACGCCAAGTGCCAGCAAGCACGTGGAGCAACAGGGACTCTCATTCACTGGTGGGAATGCAAAACGGTACAGCCACTTTGGAAGACGGTAGGTGGTTTCCTAAAAAACTAGACCTACTTTTACCATACAATCTGGCATTGGGCTCCTTGGTATTTACACAAAGGAGTCGAAACATACCCACATAAAAACCTGCACACAGATCTAGAGCAGCTTTATTCATAACTGTCAAAACTTGGACACAGCCAGTAAGTGAATGGATTAATAAACTGTGGTATATCCAGACACGGAATATTAGCACTAAAAAGAAATGAGCCATCAAGTCACAAAAAGACATGGAGAGACCTTAAATGCATATTACTGTGTGAAAGAAGCAGTTTTGAAAAGGCTACATATTGTATGATTCTAACTATATGACATTCTGGAAAAAGCAAAACTTTGGAGGCGCTGAAAGGATCAGTGGTTTCCAGGGACTAGCGGGGAGGGAGGGACGAACAAGAAGGGTACAGAGGAGTTTTGGGCGGTGAGACCATTCTCTATGAGACCCTAACGATGGGTACATACCACTGTGCATTTGTCCAAACCCATAAAATATACAACAGCAAGAGTGAACCCAAATGCATACTATGGACTTCGGGTGACAACGAAGTGCCAGTGTAGGTTTATTGATTGTAACACATGTACCACTGCAGTGCAGGATGCCGACAGTGGGAGAGGCTGTGCGTGTGTGTGGGGTCTGGGGGTATATGGGAACTCTGTGTACTTTTCTGTTCAATTTTGCTGTGAAACTAAAACTGCGCTAAAAAAATAAAGTCTACTTTAAAAAAGAGGAAAACAAAACATGTGGGGTAGATGAGCTGACCCACAGGAGGAATCCATGAACTGTTGCACTGAGCATTGCTACTACGAATAGGCAGAGGTGAGGAATCTGGCTTCTGGACGAGACTGGATCTTGCTAGAGATTATGGGCAAGTGGAGAGGCTGTGTTTACTCCTGCCCCTGCTCTTACCCCCACACGCATCATGGTCACTTCTGAGCAGCCAGCACCTCCTCTCCGTCCCCACAATACTCAGAGTCCGCTCTTACAACCTGCTTATCTTGAAAGCAAATTCAAGCAGCTACGATACCATCAATTCCAAGGTCCCAGGACCTGAGGCCTGAGTTACGGGGACCCACACAAAAGCAGTCCTGTCATGGCTCAAAGACCACCTTCTGTTGGGAAGGAGTTATGATCAGGGAGGTTACTTATCCAGGAGGTGGAGGAATACAGAGGGGCCTAGAATCTTACATGAAACCTCACCCTTTCAATATCAAAGCCAAATGGGAACAAGTTCAGGCCTGCTCTGAACTTTCCACAACGGATTCCCAAGGGCTTGAATCTGGCATCTTTCCCCCGCCCAATAGCATGAGCAGAATTAAACAGAAAAGATCAATGCAAAGAGTTCCTTATCCCACCCTATCAAATTTCCTTGGGCAGATCTCTCTCTCTTTTGGGATTTCAGTTTCCCCACTTGGTTTTAAGCTCTTCTAATTTGTAGACTAATACACTTTTTAGGGAAAAGTGCACCTTGGCTTTTCTCTATTCGCATGAAAAATTAAAGTTAGTAGTGACCTCCTGACCCACTTCCCACTGCCCCCACCAACAGTCACCAAAGTGAAGCATCCTTACACCACCACAGACAATTTATTCTTTATTGATTAAAAATGAATGAAACATGCAGCAAAGTACAAAGTCAAAAAAATAAAAATAAAAATAAAAGGGAGGGGGAAGTCAAATATTTTACATCTTCCATAATCTAGCGTACATCGTAAGGAGGAACCTCCATTTATGGATACACCATTATTCTGTCCTCCAGATTATTAGAGTGTCAGCTGGCTCTAGGATTTGGTTCACAACTTAAGCAAAAAACCCAAACAAATCCATTAGTCATTCAGAAAGACCATACATTTCACAAATAGCATTGGCACATGTTACCTTGTGCTAAGTTAGTCCCTCCCCCAGGGACCAGGGAATCCTGGGGATCCAGGGAGAGAGGTGTATCCTGAATCGCCCCTCCTGGGAAGGAGCAAGACTGCTCACTAGGTCATGTGCTGTCTCACCTGCAAAGTTTCTGTTCACTCATTTTTTTTCAGCATCACTGCACAAGCCAGCAAAGGGAGTCCACCATACATCAAGCAGAAGAAGAAATAACACTGCCCTGGGGCTTGGTGTCTGACTCCTAATTCCCAGCAGGGCAAAAGATGAATGGAAAAGAAAGAGAAAGCCCCAGCCCACTTCTACTGTCATGCCTGTCCCACTGCGGTTCAAAGGTAATGGCCGGCTGGAGAAATTGAACAGGGAGATGGGCTGCTGCTTACTTCCAGCTTGGGCTCTCGACCACCTCCAAATAAAAGCTAGAATAGAGTGATGCCACCACCCTTTGGATTCAGAAATAAGTAGACTATGATGGGCTTATCTGAAACCAAAACACAGACTCTAAGGTAAGCCACTAGTCTTGTGCCAAAAGGGACACTACATTTTTTCATAACTTATTCCTACCTTCCTGTCCTTGTTCCCCCAACCCTCTTCTAAAAAAACAAAGAAAGAAAAAAAAAAAGGAAAAAGAAAAGCTAAATATTTGTCCAGTAAGCCGATCAATCTTTTCTGTCTCCAGGCTCAGCAGGCTCCCTCCTTTTACCAATCCTGCTGGGACCTTGGGCTTTGGTGTCCGATCCTCTGATCTACTTTCCTCCCAACCCCCATCCCAAAGCATCCCCTCGCTTCCTCTCCAACACCCATCCCTTTCCCAACATGCCTTTGTATCCAGGGCAGGTGAAGAAAGCCCATGACTAAAACTACAAGCTCAGAATGAAACAAAAACTATAATAAGTTAGTTGTGGACAAAGCTTTCAGAAGTGCTCTAAGAGAAAACTAGGTAAAGCAATCCTTTTATTCACAGACCAACAATGCTGGAAAGGGCTCGAGTGATTCTATGAAGATGGGTCAAAGCCCATCTCTGTGTGTCATTTTAAGGCCAGACTGAGGATCCCTTTCATTTACAAACCTTGTTAGGGCTGTCTGCAGTTAGACAAAGGCTGACTGTGAAACAGTAGGGAAAAAAAAAATCAACGCCACTGATGATTCACATATTGCATTATGGTGCTCTTTTTTAAACCTAAAGAATAATTTATATTATTTCTGTAGAAAATCAAATGAACACTGTCTACTCAAAAATCCTAAAAGTCACGGCACATGTGGTTTCACTTTCCATCTTGGGTCAGGTTCAGCACACAGGGACCCCCTCCAAAGGGTCAGTGCAGGAGAGGGGGCAGAAGGCAGGCCTCTCTGGCCCAGTGTGAGTCTCCTTTATTGCTGTAGAAATCTCAGCCTTGCATTTCCTCATGATTTGGAGGCCAGGCAAATTGATTTTCATGGGGGGATCAAGGAACAGTTTTTCTTCAATTGTTTTAAGATCTGAAAATAAATACTTCCGCAATGATATGAGTTATGATTTTTCCTGTTCAAAAACCACTGCTGGGGAAATTCTCCTTTACAAGCCATTACTTGATCTTTTCTCTAAAAACAGTCCAAAGTTCCACTTTGAAGGATCCGATGGCTGAAGTTCGATTACAGTCAGATGTTTTGCACCAGCTGAAGTTAAGGCTAGCAACCCTTTCTGGAGGGAGTAATGAAGAGGGGTGCCTGAGAGCAGCTTCAGCAAAACGCTTAGAAACATGATGAACAAAACAAGAACACAGTTTAGGTTGCCTCCATCTGAGGCTGTGCTTCTTCCTAACAAAGGTTGTTGGAATTCACATCGGATACCAAAAAAAAAAAAAAAAAAACCCCACTAAATTAAATTCTCTGGGCTTCAGCTAAACAACCAACTTTTAATTGCTACTTCAGTGGTAAAGGGATATCCCAAGATGCCCAAATCCTGTCAGGTGCGGGAGAACAAGCAGGATGAGGAAGCCCAAGATAGCTGCTACTTTCCACCCAGCGCCATCACTGGAGTAAGGCAAGATGAGCTGATACACCTCCCTCCTGGGCCTTGAGGCACCCGGGCCACTTCTCAGATGGAGGAAGACAGGGGACACGTGCAGTAAGTTTACTAACGGAACTCTTTAAAGGGATGCTGGCCACTGGTGATCCAACTTTTCTTTCCCTGTGGGAAAAAGGGGGAATGATGGCAGGAAAAACATAAAGAAAGACCTCTAAAGCTCTTAGCTGGGAGGTTTGTTGCTGGGTTCTTTGGCAGTAGTGAGTTTAGGCCAACAGAAGCAACAGAGATACACATGTGTGGAATCTCCTTAGGCCACCTCTTCCAGGGCTGTGTTTTAGCTGATGCTGAGCTGGGCAAATCCTATTAGTTTACCATCATCAGGAATATCCGAGCCTTCGACACCAGATGCCTAAGAACCAAACAAAATGAGAAGCTGTGGCTATTTATAAACAAAATTGCAGGCAGCAATTAAAACTGACATGGGGACTGTGGGAAAGAGGGCAGTGGGGGACAGGTCCCTGGGATACAAACAGGAGGCAGATAAAGGTGTAGGTGGAGTCTGGGTACAAAGGCAGAGTCAGATTGACCAGCAATCTCTCTTGAGGATAAATAGTCAAGGGCCTCGGGTAGGAGGCTTCCTGAGAGGGAGAGGGGAAGGGAGGCCAATGAAGGGAGGTATCAGCCCAGGGCATGGGGAGGTTAAACAAATACAATCCACCAGACTTAAATATTCTCATCACTCAGGGAATATGGAAGCTGGTGTGTAAAAAGTGAGATGGTTTAACAAAGAGGAAGGGATGAATACCAGTTTGAAAGTGACAGATCGATTTGACTGGGGTTCTTCCACAATTTTCTGCAAATTAGCTGCCACTGTAATCATACAGAGAAAGTAATGACAAGCTAAGTAAATGCACATTTCAACCACATTTTAACAACTTAAATGGTAGTTCACAATCTTCTATGTACAATCAAAATGGAAGCAGAAAGATAAATTGCTCCCTAAACACAACGTGTTTTTAAAAGCAACTCCAAGTAGCACAAATAAATCTTATCATTGTCAAATTAACTTTCTTTTAACTTAGGAAAGACACTGGGGTGAAAGAGGTATGATTTGCCTATTCATGGGCCAGAAAGCCCTAGACTGGGAATCAGCCAACTATGGCCTTCAGCCTGTTTCTGTTCTGCCTGTGAGCCAAGAAGAGTGTAAAAACAGAGACTGTACATGGTCCACAAAGCCTAAACTATTTACTTTACTATCTGGCCCTTTAAAACTCTGCTGACTTGTCCTAGGCAATGGTCTTTTCCTTCAGTAAAATGTACCTATGGCCCGACTGTGCCTTTTCTTACTTCCTGCTTTTTTTAGGACTAAATCTGTAATGATTTTTGCTTAACTCTTAGCTCCAAAAGGATAGCGTTCATTCTCCAAAATGGATTAGATATGGCCAAGCTTACTCTAACCTGTAACTTTTGTCATCATTTCTACGATCTTCCAGAGACCTGGGTAAGTTTTCACTCATTATCATCGGGGGTCACAAAGCAAACTCAGAAGTGAGATTTTCTTTTTTGCAAGGAAGGAACTGTCCCCCAATACCTGTTATTTCCTCAAAGCCAAGAACCATTCCAAGAACCATTAGACCTACTCAGTGGAATCAAAGCCTGATTTTCTAGATCCTAAGTATACAAGCAGAGAGACGGGGACACAAAGGCAGAGCACAAAGTAGTTACCTATTACTAAATCCCTTCCATCGACGAGGCCAGCAGAAATGAGTTCCTGAGAGACACCCTCTGCTGTATCTGCAAGGACAAAGAAGAAGGTGCTCTGTTTCTTGTGCATGCATGTCCCTGCTAACATTCAGAGCGGGTGCTGGCATAGCCAGACCGAAGCTAGCTGTTAAATCCACAGAACCAGGATGGCGGGGGGGACTTCCTCCACATAAAGGTTTTTCCTACCACCAGGATTATCTCAAGTGAGGGACTATTACAGGTCTAGGTAGAGGGCGGAACCTGTATCACCCAGATGGCAAATATCAGCTCAATGTAAAGATCACGTTCTAAATGATGGTGTACTTTAGATGGGTTCTTGCCTTTGTCGGAAGAGCACCTGATAGTGATGCTGCAGAAGAAACTACTAGTCTGAGGGCAACCCTGGACGCCAGCCCTGTGAGCTCTGAGACGTGATGATGAGTGTCTAACATCTCCAGGGCTAATAAAGCAGAATAGTTTAGTCCCAATTAAATCTCTCTTTTTTTTTTTTTTGGGCCACACCATGCGGACTGTGGGATCTTAGTTCCCCGGCTGGGGATTGAACGCGTGCCCCCGGCAGTGAAAGCACGGAGTCCTAACCACTGGATCGCCAGGGAATTGCCCCCACGAGTCTTAAGAAAACAAACTGTAATCTCTTCTCTTTGGGGGTCATACTCCCAGTTTTTTTTGGGTTTTGTTTTTTTTGCTAAAATAATTTTCTTTTTTATTCTGGTGGGTTTTCCTTCATATCTAATTATTATAGGTTGTACTGTCTGAGCAATGGGTATATAACTAGAAACTAAAAAGATGAGGACAGAGTACCATCAATTAACCTCATCTCCAACTGACTCCTTCCCGAGGCCTGAACACCGATCCCCTCAGAGGGAACGGGAGGACCTCTGGGGAGGGGCTGTGCACATACATTTGCCAAAGACCAGCTATTTGAATGAGTACCTTAAAATGTGACTCTGTCTGGCTTTAAAAAGGAAAACAGACGCATCTCTGTACATGGGCATTTGTTCTCTGCATTTGAGTGAACTGCTCATGATACCGAGACAGCAGGAAGACTAAGCGTGGCACACAGGACAGATACCAGCTGGCTGCGGGCCACTTCCCAAATACGAATCCTGAGTAACCAAGGCAAGAAAGGAAATAAGCCTTGTCCCTGGGAGAAGTTCACGGCCAGAAACTGCATGACAGGGCTCAGCTTTCGCTGGGAGGGAGGGGACTGGAAGCCTTACTGCTTCTTTATTGTCACGGAGGACAACCACGTTCGGTGTTAAGAGCAGGAACTCTGCGTGCCGATAGATCTGAGTTTGAATTCCAGCTACACCTCTTCTCAGCTGTGGGAACTGCAACCAGTTAATTCACTTTCTCTAAGCCTTGATTTCATCATCTATGCAGTGGGGACAATAATCTTTCCTTAGGGGGCAGTTTTGAGAATTTAATGAGATACTGCTTAGCACAATGTCTGCCATACAGTAAGCAGTAAATTAGAGCTATATTCAGTACTCTTTGTATTATACTAGGTTTTCTAAATGAGGTAGTAGTAAATAAACTGCATTTTAATTTTATTCATATGCCCCCCAAAACCTTTAGGCCAGGAACATTTTTATCACCCTTTAAGAGGAAAAATATCTAGAGAACAGAAACTTCACACACATTTCCTTAAAATGACAAATGAGCAGTTATTTTATTTTCAGTGTTTTGATACCTCACCTCTCCCAGGAGTAAATTCGAATCGAATATCATTTAGTTCCTTTTTTGAATTCCTATGAAAGAAAACAAAATGTATAAAATAAATTTCTGAATTTATGCATTCAGGGTCTGCCTACATATATCAGGAAAGCTATGCCAAGAGAAAGATCTTTCTGTCCCATAGACTGTATGATTTGTCCTAATGAGCTCACACTGAGGGCTCAGAGCAAACAACTCAGAGTGATCATCTAATTGTTCTACAACCCTTTTAATTTATGTCCTTCACTGGTCAATATATGCCCATGCCCATCCTTATTCCCACTAAGATGATCATATTAGACTAAGGGGAACATCTGTATGAGCACAGGGAGGTGTGATTAACATGATACAGGATGCCCTTTTCTCCCTTATCCCCACTCCTACCCCCCACACCCCTATGCCTAGGAGAGTACCTTGCCCACCACTGGTATCAGTCTGACTAGACTCATAGAATGAAACACATGATGCTCCCCCAAATTCCACAGGGGTTCAGAGGAGAAGGATAAAGAACATACAGATTGGGATAATGAGGAAAAACTTTAGAAGTAGTTTTTTAGATAGAACTTAATGGATAGGAAGGATTTGGGCAGGCAGAGAAGATGGGGAAAGAAATGGGGCCCATACTGGCAGCTGAGTTAATACAAGGCTCCAGAGATTAAAATGTGACTGGTGAAGGATAGTTACAGAGATTGCACACCACACCAAGCACTGAGATTAACTAAGCTCCCTGGAGGTTCTGGTTAAAGATGGAGAAATTAGAATATTATGTATAAAGGCAGACATGAGTGATTACTTAGGACCCAAATCCATTTTATCTAAACAGTTCAGGGAGCTTAGGTCTATCTGACACATACTTGATGTTACTGAAATTGTGCTTAAAATATAGTTATCCAAATCCAACACATCCTGCCCCACAGTGATTTTCTCCCTCACGTTGCCTCTCTGCACTTGTCTACACAGACTTACCCTTCTGCATGTCTACTACTGAAACTTGTTTTTAGCTATGCTAAGTACATAATACAAATCAACTTCCAACATAGACTTGATTATTGCATTTCATTTTCTCTTTTTCTCAGTATCTTAGCACAATAGCTAATAGTGCTGTACTTAGTCTGCTTAATATGTAATTGTTCCATCTATTCTTTCTGAAAGCTGAATAAAATT
Organism: Balaenoptera physalus; assembly: GCF_965194825.1. Taxonomy (NCBI): domain Eukaryota; kingdom Metazoa; phylum Chordata; class Mammalia; order Artiodactyla; family Balaenopteridae; genus Balaenoptera; species Balaenoptera physalus. Next base: position 62,908,928 of record NC_138896.1, on the reverse strand, counting down.
AAGGTCAAGTGTTCATTATCACTTTAGTCATGTGACTGTCATGCCAAGCACAAACACCTTCAAAGATAACAATATGCTAAACTGAACTGTCTAGTCATTTAACTTCAAAGTCTTCATCAGTGAGAATAAGAATCTAGCCTCCTCTTCCATAAACAAGTCTGGAACACAGTCCACTAAAAACCACCCTTCAAAAAGCTAACTATAAAGCAGAAACTAACACACCATTGTAAAGCAATTATACTCCAATAAAGATGTTAAAAAAAAAAAAAAAAAAAGCTAACTACATCACTTACAAGTATCCTCTCCCCTCCTGGAGCACATGTAAATAGAATTGTTATACTCTCTACTAACTGCTGTAAGTTTTCAAAACAAAATTTTGAAGAGACACAAATAATATTCTTTGTGTACAGTTAAAATAGGATGAGATTACCAAAACACTGTATTAATTCAGAACTATTTGAGTCCAGGTATACAGAGTAGGCTTCTATAAAGAAAAGGTAACCAAATCTGCTTTCTTCACATTTATGGCATAATTTCATTACTCTTAGTGGTAAAATCAAAACATTCCCCAAACAGTCTTGCTGCCTCTACTCTAATTATGGTCATACTGAGAAGATGACTAGGAACTCACAAGTGGAAGGAGGAATGAGTCAACGGTAATTCAGATCCTCACACTACTGCTATTATTTCTGAGGGAAACAATACACCCACAAGCAAACACACACAATCCTATCCAGTTACTCTCAGGCATGAAGTACTAGAAGGAGGAGTAACTTTCAAATAGAAATCAGCATATTCAGAGTATTCAGAAAACAACAACAACAAAATGTCTACTTACCGTAATCTTAGTACTAGACTGATTGGGATCTTGGTTTCTTGTGAACCTGCTCCTGAAGGCAGAGCCTAAAAAAGCATTGAAAGGTATAAAGTCATTGCCTGGACTATTAAGCGTGGAGGTCACTAATGCCCATCTGCAGAAGAATCATCCACTTGGCACCAATTTTCTTCATCTCCAGGTGTGGCCATCCTAGTCCCTAGGACACTCCCTGCTGTGGGAGGACATGTACCACAAGGCAGCAACAAGAGCTGAATGTCAAACATAACGAGAAAGATAATTCTCAAACCCACACGAAATTCCACACACAGCCACATTTCAATTTTGTATTTTTCAGACCTCTCTTCCCTTATATAAGCGTGAAGAACATGAAGCTGGGTTTTTCCCTCTAAAAAATCTGCCAGTGGCAACACATCTGCCAGTAAGGTCTAAATTGGCTACCCCTCACGAAACCACCCTCCCTGGAGGTTCCAGATCTTTTATTTATTTTTATTTAAAAAAATGTTTTATTTTATTTATTTGGTTGCGCTGGCTCCTTAGTTGTGGCATGCGAACTCTTAGCTGCGGCATGCATGTGGGACCTAGTTCCCTGACCAGGGATTGAACCTGGGCCCCCTGCATTGGGAGCACGGAGTCTTAACCACTGTGCCACCAGGGAAGTCCCTCCACATCTTCTAATGACTAAACTAATCCTCTCTGAAAACCATACAGCTGTCCCTTGCTGTACAGAGAATATACATTCTATTTAAGCCGTTTATAAAACAAATCCAATCTTTCCATCAGTTTTCACAAGACAACTGTATCTTTTCCCATATGATGGGCAGAAATGGAAAACTTAGGCAAAGAAAAGGTTAAATGAAGTTAGAATGTGACTAACTGGAAGAGCTCAGAGCAGTGATCTCCAAAGGCAGAGCACCACTGGGATGCAGATGCAAACATCTGAACTTCTATTTTTGTTTCTTCCCACCTGAATTTTAGGAAAAAATAAAATAAAATAAAAACACCTCTACTATTTCATAAATGAATAGACTCTGAAACCCTTACTCTCACCATGGAGCATAGGGTCACGTGTTCAGACGGTACCACAGTTTCCCAAGGGAAGAGTAGGGGCTACACAGCAGGGGTGGGGGCAGCTCTCAGGGGGGCCTTCATTCCCTCCGTGGTTTTCAGTGCACTCTGATTTAATGAAGTTTGTGTGTGCCTGATTGTGTGGATTCACAGATTACATGACCACATTTTAGTAAAATCAACCTTCACAAAATTGACAGGTATCTTAGAGCAATGCAGGAAAACCCTGGCTGGGAGACAGTATTAACAAAGATGACGGAAGAGCTAAAAATGCTCCTAGTGCCAGCGGCATTCTGAAGTTAAACATAATAAGGATCGAATAAAAAGCTGACAAGACACGGCCGCTCTTCTCGTTCTGTCCACGCAGCATTCTCAGGAGAGGTCCTCCCTGCATCGGGCACATGAGCATGTCTTGCCCGGCCCTCTGTGGCACCTCCAGAGCACTCCAGCTAGTCTCTCAGGTGCCCGAGGCCCAGAGGTGCCGTCTCCCGTGAGCAGCTCTCTTGGGGGGTTGAGACGGTAAGGGAGGCCCGCTTGTCCCTCTGGTGGGGCCAGGTGTGGCCTGGTCCCGGTGTCCTCCCCGAGTGCCGAGGGGACTGACTTGGTCGGGCTAGTGCCATGTGATCCCCCTTCGCCGGGGATGCAGGCAGGCGTGGGTGCGATCGTGGTGGGCCGGGCCGTGAGAAGGGGGTTGTCACACTTTTCAGACAAGCTGAGGCAGCACAGGCTTTGCCGGACCGCCAACGTTCCTACGCTTACCCGTCCCACACCCTGCTGCCGCCCAAGCGGGGACGGGGGATGGGGGACGATGCACCCTGGGTGAGACAGCCTTCCCCAGCAATCCGAGAGGGTGAGGGAGAGGGACAGGGAGCGGGAGCAGGAGCCGTGGGGCACCAGACCCCCCAGCGCCGTCCCTCCTGAGTGCAGGAGCCGCGGGGGCATTGAGCCGCCTCAGTGGGCAGAACCCCTCGCCTTCGCGTGAGGAGAAAAAAAGCTGACAAGAAATTACCACCGCCCTCCCACAACTTTTGCTGTTTAAAATATTTCCATCATTAACTTATTTCGTTGCTTAATGAAACCTGTGTGATCTTTGTTAAACTCTCTTATCTGCATACATTTAAAACCGTGAAAACAGATTTCTAACTTGTTTCAAAATCTACCAGGACATCACCCTCATGGCACCAGGCGGCGGTCCACGTTAGCCTCCGCCCTCTTCCTCCACCCGGAAGGCTGACCACGAAAGAAAGCACATCCCTGCTGTACCTGAGGCTCCGCGGGGGGCGGCAGGGAGACTTGAGTTGGCTGTGCAGTCATCTGCCCAGCTGGCTGAGGTAGATGAGCAGAAATCTGTTCTGGAACTTGGAGTAAAGTACCCACAGGATCAGTTGTTGAAAACAGCTGTAACAAAAACACACACACAGTGCTGCTTAAGCTGAGAGGAAAGGGAGGCGGGCCTGCTGACAGGCAAGCAGTGCCGCAGAGAGACTTTTTAAAGTAGTCCTTGTGTAGTGAACCAGCCCATCTCTACATCCCCAAGACACCTATTTCAAATGGAAGTCAAATATTTCTATGCTTTTTCAGTTAATTAATTAATTAATCTATTTATTTAGTTTTGGCTGCGTTGGGTCTTTGTTGCTGCGTGTGGGCTTTCTCTGGTTGCAGTGAGCGGGGGGCTACTCTTTGTTGCGGTGCGCGGGCTTCTCATTGTGGTGGCTTCTCTTGTTGCGGAGCACAGGGCTTTAGGCGCGCGGGCTTCAGCAGTTGCGGCATGTGGGCTCAGTAGTTGTGGCTCGCCAGCTCTAGAGCGCAGGGTCAGTAGTTGTGGCGCACGGGCTTAGCTGCTCTGCGGCATGTGGGATCTTCCCGACCAGGTCTCGAATCCGCGTCCCCTGCATTGGCAGGCGGATTCTTAACCACTGTACCACCAGGGAAGTCCCGCTTTTTTGTTTTTAAGAAATTTTGAGGTGTAATTTACGTCCCATGAAATTCACTGGTATTGTTGTTACCAGCTTGTGGGGGGGCAGCGTTTGTCCTGTGGGAGCCACCGTTCACCTGGGTCGAGGACCCTTACTTCTTCTGGGCTGTGCTCAGCTTCTGCGTGCCTCGCATCTTGTCCCGCAGGCCAGAGACGGAGGCCTCAGTGGGTTTGTGACAGTCAACCAGCAGCTCCGTGACCCTGGCAGCTCGGGTATCAGCACTCTCAATGTCCAGGAGTTCATCCACGTCAATCTCCAGTTCTGGGATCTCTTCTTCCTGGCAGTCGTGGAGGTGAGTGAGCTGCTCCAGGATCCACTCCTCCAGGTTGAGGCGCCTCCGTAGCTCCTCGCGGTCCTACTTGACCGTGACCTTCCCTTGGCACCTCACTGGGCCCTCGTCGTCCGCACCGCCTGGGCCCTCGCCTGCAGCCCCAGGGGGGTTCTGAAAGTAGATGCGGGGCCCTGGGCCACCACTCCCCGGTCCAGGGTCCCGAGCCGCCAACGCCGCACCCCCTGCGGGGCCGCTGTCCGCCATGGCGGCCGCCAGGGCCAAGTGCGTGCGTTGGGCCCCTCCCTGCGCCGCCACCTCTGGGACGCCCGCCGGCTGGCTCGGCCACTGGCTCAGGTTAGCTCGTGAGCTCGTCTCCGCATGGCTCCGTGGCGAAGGCGGCGGCGGCCTACAACTCAAGTGATTTTTAGAGAATTTATACTTCTGTAACATCCCTACAATCTGGTTTTAGAACACTTCCATCAACTTTTCCCGTGCCCATTCACAGTTAACTCCTGCTCCCTCACCCAGCCCTAGGCAACCACTGATCTACTTTCTGCCTCTATCAATTTGCCTTTTGTGGACATTTCATGTAAACCACATTTTACAATATGCACTCTTTTTGTGTCTGGCTTCTTTAACTTAGTTTTTGAGTCAGTCATGTTGTAACAAATATCAGTAGTCCACTTTTTTTTCCTTCTTCAGAATAGTAGTTCTTTGTGTCCTATTTTTAAATACATCTATCTATTCTATCCCCTTTGACCAGCAAAATAGCACCTACAAAATGCAGATTTAGTATATAGTATGAAATTATAAAAATGACATTTTTCTATGTTGGGGACCTTCCATTCCTTATAAAGAAAGAAAATCAACCAATGGTTCCTTAACATATCTGCAATGCTTTTCAAAATGGATGTGCAGCTTTATAACATAGACATTAAACATTAACATATAACATAGACATTAAACATTATTTTGCATGTTTGAAAATTTTACAAATTTTAGTTATGTAATGGGGAAGAAAGACTGATGTTGAGTACAAAATCAAGTTAAACATACTCAAAATTATAAGGTAATGGGGAAAACAATATCAATGTAATGGCCAAAATTTAGAGTTAAAAGAGGAAAAAAATTAGAAGGGCAATGAGAGGTCTAATAGCTGTTATCATATAAGCAAAACAAGGAGACAAGGAAGAAAAATTTTGTGTTTACTTAGCTTCACATAAAGGAAACCAAAAGTTAGTCACTGGTTCCAGTTTTTGATAGAAAAACAGAACTTTAAGATTAGTTTTGAAAATGCTTAAAACTATTAGCACTATTTCAAAAAGACAGTTAGCTTCCAAATTGCATGCACATATATGTATACCTATAATCAAGACAGAAAGGTTATACAAAACAAAGTAATGAGAGGATGTGAAGAGATTGGAACCTTGTGCATTGCAGGTGGGAATGTAAAATAGTACAGCTGTTATGGAAAACAGTATGATAGTTCCTCAAAAAATTAAAAATAGAATTACTATATAATCCAACAATTCCCTTCTGGGTATAGACCCAAAAGAATTGAAAGCAGGGACTCAAACAGTTATTTGTGTGGCCATGTTCATAGCAGCATTATTCACAATAGCCAAAAAGTAGAAGAAACCCAAATGTCCATTGACAGATAAATGGTTAAACAAATGTGGTTCACACACACACACAAATATGGAATATTATCCAGCCTTAAAAGGGAAGGAAAGAGGAAATTCTGATACATGTTACACAGATGAACCTTGAGGGCATTATGTAAGTGAAACACACAAGTCAGAAAAGGACAAATATTGTATGATTCCACTTTTATGAGGTACCTAGAGTAGTCAAATTCAGAGACAGAAAATAGAATGGATGTTGCTAGGAGCTGGGGGTAGGAGAGAATAGGGAGTTATTGCTTAATGGGTACAGAGCTGGTTTTGCAAGATGAAAAGAACTCTGGAGATGGATGGTGGGGATGGTTGCACAACAGTGTGAATGTACTTAATGTCAGTGAACTGCACACTAAAAATGGTTAAGATGGTTAATTTTATGTTATGTGTATTTTATCATAATTTAAAAAACAACAACAAAGTTATGAGCATGAGACTATGACTATAAGCATGTACAAGTTCATGTGGAGAGGCTATTGAGGCAAAGGAACAAGGAGGAGACTAAAAAGAGTAACTCTGAAAAAAAAAAAAAAAAAAAAAGAGTAACTCTGGGTAATATGTAAAATACCCTTCCATTCAATTTTTGAGAAACTAGGAATTAGTCAAGATAGGTTAAGTTAGAGCGTAACAAATAATCTTAAATTCTCAGTAAATTACAAGAACAAAAGTTATTACTTTTTTGAAAAAATTTTGCTTGTTCTAGAATTTTTTTCCTTTTTTAAAAAACGAAGTATCATTCATTGACTTACAATATTATATTAGCTTCAGGTGTACAACATAGCAATTGGTATTTTTATATATTAAAAAATGATCACTACAATAAATCTAGTTACCATCTGTCACATACAAGGTTATTACAATATTATTGATTGTATTCCCTATGCTGTACATCATATCCCCATGACTTATTTATTTTATAACTGGAAGTTTGTACCTCTTAATCTCCCCCACCTATTTCACAATTCCCCTCACGCCCCTCCCCTTTGGCAACCACCAGTTTGTTCTCTGTATCTATGAGACTGTTTCTGTTTTATGTTTGTTCATTTGTTGTTTTTCAGATTCCACATATAAGTGACATCATATGGTATTTGTCTTTCTCTGACTTATTTCACTTAGCATAATACCCTCAAGGTCCATCCATGTTGTTGCAAATGGCAAGATTTCATTCCTTCTTTGACTAATACTTCTTTCTTTTTTTAAAAAAAAATTTTATTTATTTATTTGGCTGCCCTGGGTCTTAGTTGTGGCATGTGTGATCCTCAGTTGTGGCATGTGAACTCTTGGTTGCGGTATGTGGGATCTTAGTTCCCCAACCAGGGATCGAACCTGGGCCCCCTGTATTGGGAGTGCAGAGACCCGGCCACTGGACCATCAGGGAAGTCCCTGACTGAGTAATATTTCATTGTGTATATATACATATATATCATATATTCTTTATCCATTCATCTACTGATGGATACTTAGGTTGCTTCCATATCTTAGCTACTGTAAATAATGCTGCAATGAACACAGGGGTGCATATATCTTTCTGAATTAGTGTTTTTGGGGAAATACCCAGAAGTCGAATTGCGGGATATATAATTGTATTTTTAATTTTTTGAGAAACTGTTTTCCATAATGGCTGCACCAATTTACATTCCCACCAACAGTGCACGAGGCTTCTCTTTCCTCTATATCCTCACCAACACTTGTTGTCTTTTTGATAATAGCCATTCTGACAGGTGTGAGGTGATAAAGTTATTTCTTGCACACACTTCAAGTCCATCTGTGGCCAGCAGAGGATATATTTGGTACCTAAATTTGCAGCAGGGATGCAGTTCATGATGGCAGGAGCAAGGGAACCCAGAGAATCACAATGTGGCTCTTCCTTCTGCTCACATTTTATTGGCCAAAAGTAATTGCCACGGCCATGAGTAACTTCAAGGGGCAGAAAAATGCAATTCTATCGCATACCAAGAAGAAGAGCCAGAAATCTTAGTGAATAGCAGTTCTAATTCAAGTTGTCAGATACTAGCCTGTAATAAGCTGAGGTACAGTATTTTCAGTCTTAAACATAATCCTGTACATAACTGTATACTATATATACAAATGAAGTGGAAAAAATAGTTACTTTTAAGCATGTGGCAAGAACAAATTGGATTAAGAGCAAGACATGTGTGCCATTAAACCAAATATTGAATACTCATGAGATGATTATTTTCTTTAGGTAAGGAGCATAAGGCAGGCCAGCCTAACAGGAGTCTGTTTAGTAGGATTCCCTATCACACTGAGGCAGTAACTATAGACATCAGAATCTATTTGACAAGAGGCTGAGGAAAAAAGTCCAAAAAGCAAAGGCAGCATATGACAAATTCCTGGACAGACTAATGCAAAAAGACTAATTTCCACTTTAAGCAGCCCAAGATAAAAATAGCAGTTCATAAAGTCAAGCAAGCAAAAAAGAACATTCTGGGTTCTTAGGCCCACTTTTAAAATGAGTGCAATGGCACCATTTACTGAAAAGATCCATTCAAACTCAGAATCGACAGCTCTAATAAAATTCGACTGGTATAAGTTCCCATTCCCATTTAGGCACATACCAAAAAGTGTGCTTAACATTAAAACATTAAAACAAAACAAAAGCACATATACTTTAATGATTCAATAATCACAACTACTTACCTCAGAATTTGTTAATGAGTCTTTCACTCTGGGAGACTAAAAGAAATACAAAAAAAGGAGGCTTGTTAACTGAAAACTCAGGTTACTTGTAGTCAGTTCCAAACTGCACGGAATGTTGAAATGCAAGTCAACTCCATTTCATTCTGATCCATAATTAACTCATCGGTAACTCTAGTGAGAGTTTTCTGGAAAAAGAAAACTGTCATGATACTACTGTATTCTTTGTCCAGGTAGCCTGTAACGCATCAATATACTTATGGTATTTTAAGTCTAGAACTTGAGATTTATAAGCAAACATAATGGGACTGAGTTATCAGTTAGTAGGGAGGTCACATTCTTCAAAGTTCAATTCTTTCTACTAATCATGAACATATTATGTGCATAATATCTCAAACCAAATGTAAACATTCAAGCTAATTATCCAACACATTCTTAAAGCAGAGTAATTCTGATTATAGGCTTTAATGAAGAAAACTCTTGAGCCAAAATTGAAACACTAATTACAATATACCACATGAAAATCTAAAGCTAAATTGATTCAGTAAATCATAAGTTAGTAGTAATTCTGGATACAGGCACTGGAGAATACATGAAACAACAACATATCTCTAAACAAACGTCAATTTATGGTAAATTCTACCAAGTGTGAATTTAGACTTCTTATAAGGTCAGTTTAGGTTTTTAAAATTTTCATTACCATTTTATTAAGGAGAATCAAGGTACAGGCAATAGCTAATGGGTTACAGCAAGTATACAGCCAACCCAAAACCTTAAAAAAAACTTTGTTTGGAAATAATTTCAAACTTACAGAAAGTTGTTAGAATAATACAAAGAACACTGCTATAACCTTTACCCAGATTCATCCATTACTAACCTTTTTCCTCATGTGTTTTATTATTTAGTGTTCACTTTCTCTCTTTTTAAATATATATATTTAATCAATCCTGTACCATTTGAGAATAAGTTGCATATAATCATAGTTCTTTACAACTGAATAGTCACTGTGTATTTCTTCTTCTTCTTCTTTTTTTTAATATTTATTTATTTGGCTGCGCCGGGTCTTAGTTGAGGCACTCGGGATCTTCATTGCCGTGTGCGGGATCTTTGTTGCAGTGTGCGGGATCTTTTAGTTGAGGCACGCAGGAACTTTAGTTGTGGCATGCGGGATCTAGTTCCCTGACCAGGATTGAACCTGGGCCCCCTGCATTGGGAGTGCAGAGTCTTAACCACTGGACCACCAGGGAAGTCCCCACTGTGTACTTAAGAATAGGGATATTCTCTTACATAACGTCACACTACTAAAGCAATCAACTTCAGTAAATTTAAAAATACTTTAATTTACTCTCCATAATCCAACTTTTCCAGTGACCTCCTACACATAATCATTCCCCCCTGCCTACTACACACTCTATTTGAATAGAATGCTCCTAATTTGTGGTTTGTCTGATGTTTCCTCATGATTCAGACTTAAATGAATTCTACAGAGTGATGTATCCTTCTTATAGTATCATATCTTAGGGAATCACATGTTCCTCTGCCCCTCATTAGTGATGTTAATTTTAATCATCGAGTCAAGGCATTTTCTAATTCCTCAGGTATGCAGTATTTTTTTCTTGCAAATAATAGGCCATCTATGGAGAGAAACTTTAAGACCATGTAAATATCCTGTTCATCAAAATTTTCCCATATATTTAGCACCTATTGATGATCCTTGTCTGATCTAACATTTATGATTATTTTATGATGGCTGTAAAATGATGAACTTCCCCATCCACTCCTACATTTACCAGTCAGCACTGGCAGTTTACCGTAATGAAAAACCATCCCCCCCCCCATGTATTTATATATCTATTTATTATTCGTATGGGCCTATAGATTCCTATTTTTTAAATGATTTATAATTTATTACTACACTTAATGATTTTGATGGTTAAATTCTCCCTAATTTGGCCAGTGGGAGCTCCTTCAACCTGGCTCATATTATTATGACTTTTTTAAAATAAAAAATCTTTCTGTCAAAAGAAGATATTCCAGATTTATCTTGCATTTTCCCTGTGTAAGCCCTGGAATCAGCCATTTCTCCTTTGAGAGCCTTTGTTCTTTAGTAGGGAATGACGTTAGAAACCACGACCTGGGCATAAGGTATGCTTACTCTTGTAATCTTCGATTAGATGCCAGAAACTGTGAATTTTACCTTGTTGCATGCTGATAATTTCTATAAATCTTCTTGAGCTTTGTTTTGGAATACAGTAAAGTTACTTGGAAATAGTTTAATCCTTTTGGATCCTGCTTTGATGAGTTGTTAGTTGGGTCTGGAGCAGTGTTCAGTCTAGGGCAACATATTATACCCCATTACTGAGCACTCTACCAAATGCCCTGTGAATTATAAGTTTCTCCAGTCTAACTGCTACTCCTGGCTGTGTGAGTGCTGGGCACTTTCTCCACATGGGTAGTTTTCTCACATATAGTCATTGATAAGTATGCTGCTGAATACTCAAAAGGGAAGCTCTAAGCTTCTTTCTCTGGGTAGTTCTCTCCTCCTTGGTACTCTACCTTATCAAATTTTATCTGCCTTGATCTCTTACCTCTATCTACTCAACTCCCAAAAACACTTTTCAAGCCACAGTGAAGAGAAAACTACCCCAAAACTGACTTGGATGTTAGAATTAGCAGAGAAGGACATTAAAATAATTATTATATATTCATATCTTCAAAAAGCTAAGTAGAGACACTGAAGATGCAAAAACAAACACCAAATCAAACTTCTAGAACCTAACAACCAAATCAAACACCAAATCAAAATTCTCGTATTATGTATGAGATGGAAAGGAGACTGGATGGGATTAGCAGCAGATTAACACTGCAGAAGAAAGACTAATGAACAGGCTAGCACTAGAAACTATGCAAAATGAAACTGAGGGAAAAAGAATTTTTTAAAAATGAAAAGACGATCAGTGAGCAGTCAGACGACTTTAAGCAGCCTAATATACATGTTATTGGACTCTCCAAGGTGGAAGGACAGAAAAAGCATTCGAAAATGTAATAGCTGAGGGACTTCCCTGGTGGTCTAGTGGTTAAGACTCCACACTCCCAATGCAGGGGGCCCAGGTTCGATCCCTGGTCAGGGAACTAGATCCCACATGTGGCAATGAAGATCCCACGTGCCACAACTAAGACACAGTGCAGCCAAATAAATAAATAAATAAATAAATAAATATTTAAAAAAAGAAAATGTAATGGCTGAAAACTTTCCAAACTTGATTAAAAAATTATAAACCCAAAGATCCAAGAAGCTCAATAAACCCTAAACATGAAACATGAAAAAAAAAAAGATACACCTAGGCATACGATATCAAATTGCTCAAAACCATTCATAAAGAAAAAAGTCTTAAAAGCATCCAGAGTAAAAAGAAATGTGACTTATAAATGAAAAGATAAGTATACAAGCAGATTTAATACTGTAAACAATGCAAACAAGAAAATGTTGGAACAAATTCTTTAAGATACAGGCCCACCTCATTTTATTGCACTAGGCTTTATTATGCTTTGCAGATATTGCATTTTTTACAAATTGAAGGTTTGTGGCAACCCTGCACTGAGCAAGTCTATCAGCACCATTTTTCAAATAGTATTTGCTCACTTCATGTCTTGGTGTCCACTTCTAGCAAAAACTAACACACTCACACACACAATCCAGGATATACCAATTGAAGAAGAGGTGCACTGTTCCTCTTCAGGTAGAAAGTTAACAGGCTTTAGGGACAAAGTTTCAATTGTTAGGCTTTCAAATTCACTAATCTTTTCTTCTGCAGTGTTAATCAGCCATTAATCTAATCCAGTGTGTTTTCATCTCAGACACCATAGTTTTCATTTCTCGATTTAGGTCATTTTTATATACCCGAAATATCATCACAGTAAAACAGATATGCCAGTCCCCTTTTCCATGTAGAATAACTTGGGCTCCTGTTGTTAATAAGTTGTTCAAGAAAATTCTGTCTGTATTTTTTATATTTTAGCTGGTTAAACTGAACAGAACCACAGAATATAGTATTATCTCAGAGGCTTCAGACAAAAAGATAGAACTCTAGCTAAAGCATATAGCTTAACAAAACTTACCCTGAGTTGTGAAATTGCTGCTTTCCCTTCCTCACTTTCTTCATCAAATTCATCATCACTCCACTCCCAGCCACCATCTTCTGTCTTATGAAGACGGCCACTGGAACCTGGTACTCTCCGAACCTGCTCATTAGGAAGAGAGACGTGGACTATGGTAGTGTTCGACACTTACTATATAGAAAAGTCAGCCATATTCTCCCTCCTTCTATTACTTCAACGCTGTAAGCAGATAATAATTTTCCCAATAAAGAAGTTTTCCTATATAAACTCACATCCTCCATCCTTCACTTGCTTTCTCTTCATAATCTCCACTATTTGTCTTTACTCACAACCACTGACTCTCCCTGTACTTCGTACTCTGAGCCTGCACATCATCCAAATCCTTCTTATGTGAAGTCACAGGTCAAATCTGATTAATGGTTTCGTATCTTGAGACACTGAAAAAAAGGTGGGGGGGAGTTTAAGCCCTCAAATAAATAAACCCAAGATAAAGAAGATGCTGCTCTTTTTTTTTCAATTTTAATGTTTAAAATCACAATTATACCTCCATAGTTTCAAAAGTACTACAGCTATGCAAGTGTTGTTAAGAAAAAGAGCAGTCCCCTAACTTTCATCTTCTTCCTCACAGGCAACCACTTTCAATTCATGTTAGCTTATTCTTTTGGAATTTATATTTATCTCTCTGAGTAACCTGTTCTTATTATTACCCCTTGATTTTCTAGTTTTAGGAACTATCTATTGAACTTCCTGCTATGCAAAATGAGAATTTAACCCTATTATCAATCCCCTACTCTTTTTTCAAGATACATTGTAATTTTGATTAAATCAATATTCAGTGTTTATATAACACAATTATATAAACTATACAGTTGAACCTTATTATATATTACAATTACTTTTCTTTCCTGTATAACTTTTTAATTTTCCCTGGAGTTAATATTTGCTTATTTCTTGTCATATTCATCCCCCAATTCTCTCCCTGCTGTGTAAATCTCCTGTCACCATATTCACATATATTAGGTATTCATCAGTATTATCTTCTTGAGGAAGCCTCTCACCAGAGCCTCCTGATCTGTTCCACCAGACTGACACCAGGTCTGGTACTTTAGATCTCACTCTACTGTCATCCAGAGGACCATGCTTCCTAGATCACATGACTTCCCTGTTCTTACTTTAAGCATTTCCTCTACTATCAACATGGCGCATTTATTAAAGCCAGGCATTTCTGAACATAACTTGATTCTATTCCCACACTTCACTTACAGTTTGCCTGGTTAAAAAAAAAAATCTGGGTTAGAAATCATTTTTTTTCATAATGTTGAAATAGTGCTGCATTGTGATATGGCTTCCAGAGATGCTGCTGAGGTCATTATGATCCTTGATCCTGTCCATGCCCTGTCCCCCTTCTCTGGAAAGCTACACATCTTCTTTTCATCTCCAGTATTATGAGCTACCATGGTAAATGTGCCTTACTGTTGGTCTATTTTCATCCACTGTGCTGGGTACTTGGGCTCTTTCAATCTGGAAATTCACAAAATTTTTCTTGAATTAGTTTTTCAATAATTTCTTTTCTTCTGTTTTTCTCAGTTCTCCTTTTCTGGAACTCTTTTAACTCAAATGTTGAGCCTTCTCAAATAATCTTCTAATGTTCTCATCTTTTCTGTTATCTATCTCTTGGCCTTTTGGCTCTGTTTTCTGGGAAATTTCCTCAACTTTACCCTAAAATCTTTGTAAAGAATTTTTTTCATTTCTTCTATAATGTTTTCAATTTCCAAGAGCCATTGTGGTAGTGCCATTCTCTAAATGCTTCTTTTTTAAAAGTAACAGCTTTACAGAGATATAATTCATATACCATAAAATTGACCCATTTAAGGTATTATAATCCAATGATTTTTAGTATATTCAGAGTTGTGAAACCATCTCCACAATCAAATTTTGATCATTTTCATCACTCCCTCCACCCCCCAAAAAACATCCCATACCCATTAGCAGTCACTGCCCATTTCCCTACAATCTGCTCAAGTCCTAGGCAACCAATAATCTACTTTCTGTCGCTATACATTTGCCTATTCTGGATATTTCACATAAATGGAATCATAGAATATGTCTTTCAATTAGCATAATGTTTTAAAGGTACATACATGTTATGGCATGTATCAGTACTTTATTCCTTATTATTGCTGAATAATATTCCATTGTATAGGTGCATGACATGTTATATATCCATTTATAATAGATGGACATTCAGGTTGTTTCCACTTTTTAGTTATGAATAATACTTCTATGAACATTCATGTACATTTTTTTTTTTAAACATTACTCTCTTTTTATTCCAGTCCTTACCCAAGATAAGATTTCCAGAGATAGAGGCAAATTCAAAATACCTTCTATTTTAAGAAAGGATTTAATAGCATTTTACCAGTAATATCTAGTAATAACCATTTTACTGCTATAGGCTTCATCACTGTGGTATTGTATTATTTGTTTGTAAATCTTTCCCCTACCCAAGGTGTGTCCTTAAGGGCATGGAAAGTATCTTAATCACTTTTATATTTCTAGTATCTGGCACGGTGCCTGGCACATAACAAACACTCAGTACATGATATAGAAGGGAGGCTGGATCTATAAGGAGTGTGAAAGCATCACTGGGAATGCAACAAGGTAGAGAAAAGAATATAAAGCAGTAACCTTTCAAGGAGCTACCAGTGCAGTTATAAATGCTGCAGTTACTAATGCCTTGATAAACAGCTTGGAGTAGGGAAGGGCGAATTTGAAAATCTACAGATGGTCACCAAACTGCCTTCCAAGGAGATCTAGCCTGATCAGTTGCATGTCTTTGTTATACTGAATAGAGTATGCAAACTGAAAGGCCCCACCAGCCCCCTTTCCACTCTCTCTCAAGGCCTGCCATGCCCAACTCCTCACCCAAACAACTATTGAGTGAATATCTGAAAAGTATCCATTTGAAGGTATGCCAAATTATTAGCTTACCTAGGCCACTAATATCTTGGTTTGGTCCTGCCTTAAGGATAAAGGACTTATGTTTGTTCACTATTTTAAGGCTAGGTTACCCAAATAATACTGAAGGAAAGCCACAATCATCTTTTCTACTTTACGAACATTTCAAAAGAGTTTGAAGTTGACAGCTTTTTGTATTGTAATAGGGCAGGCATGTGGTATATGCCGCTTCCTTCTGTTGCCAATGGAATTCCAACAGAAACCAGAATGTTACTACTGGAAACAGATGAACTTCCTCTCATTGTTCCTGTACTTTTTCATATTAATCATGAAATAATGGGGAAGTGGCTTCTACTTTAGTCAGGGGGAAGGACATAAGACTGAATTATTTAATTTTTTAAACTCTTTTCTTCTTAAAACATGTAGTTCTTCCAGTCAGCCAAGAGAAAGGATACTGTTATTTAATAGAAATTCAGTCAGCCGAAGCAGCTCAGGATATAGATGTTGATATTAAGCTTGAAGCTGTTTCCAACATTGCTGATGGTTTTTAATGTGGCTATATTTAGCCTCTCCTGTCTCCCTCACGTGGCTTCAATGGGATTCACTTGGTACTCTGAACACTTTCTTCCATCAATATGGAGAATCCCCAGAAGTACCCATGGTGGATTTTTCTTCTCAGCCAACTTCCCAGCCGTGGGCGTGTCTCTCCGCCAGCCCTCGGCTGACAGCGATTGGACCCATGTACATATTTTTATGTGTACATGTTTTCAATGCTCTTGGGTATGACTAGGAGTGGAATTGCTGGGTCATATGGCAACTTTGTTTAGCCTTTTGTGAAACTGCCAGACTGCTTTTTAAAAGCAGCCACACCATTTTCCATTCCCATCAGTAATGTGTAAGGGTTCCAATTTCTCTACATCTTTAGCAACACTTGTTATTGTTTGTCTTTTTTGATATAGTTATCGTAGTGGGTGCGAAGTGGTGTCTTCATTGTTTTTGTATGGTGTGAAGAAACTTCACAACTTTACAACTTACTCTGGTAGTTGCAAACAGTGATTTAACAGAATTTAGAATTAATTCATTAATTATGTAACATACCTTTTCATTCTAGTTGATAGTGGAGTAATACCAAGGCATACAGTAGACTATTGCTAAAAGAATATATCAAAGAATGCTAAAGAAAAGACTGAAAGAAAATGAGTAATACTCATACTGTTAACATAGTATTAGTTAAATATACTTTCAAAATGTAAAAGTAAATCTATTCTAAGTAATTTCCCAGAAAAACTGAGTTAAATCCCCATTTACCTTTCTAGCTCTTTCAGAAATGGTTGGTGCTCTCTGCAATAATTTTTCTTGAAGAAATTCTTTATTCTGGAGAGGAAAAATAAGTATTTTCTTCTCACAAGAAGTTTTTATTGAACAAAATAACTGACACAGAAATATTCACCACAATTAAAATGTGATATAGTAACTGTTTTATAAAGAAGTTTGAAAAAAGCTTCTGAAGCTCCTTAGTATGTTACTACCATGACTTTATAAATTGAGAAAAAACTTTAGTGTACTGTAAGAACCATTATCTATGAAAAGTTTGCTTTAACATATGTCCTTTGGGATCATGGTCCCACATTTCCCAACTACAGTAACATCCTACTTATCCCACATCTTTGGGAAATGAGATGTTTACTAATTCAGTAGTAAACCCTGAAATGAGAGTTCAGTATATTTCACAGAATTTTCCACAGATTTTATTTATAATGGTAAAGTTTAATATTCATTTTTCCTGTTGTAAGTTTTACCTGACACTTAATTTATATGAAAAATACATTTATCTTATATATCAAAGATTGTATAAATAGTGCCCTCAGCAATTATTTGATCTACCATCATTCTTCCAAAAATAATCATCTTCATGCAACATCTGAACAGTGAACCTAATTTAGGTAATTGAGGAGGATCATATGAACACATGAAATCAAGTTAGAATGTCCTACCTTTGCTTTTTGGAAAAATTTGTGCCTTAACAGTTCTGCTGCTGTTGGTCTAAAACCAGAAAAGAAAGTTTTTATAAATTCAAGTGGAATGTGGGTTTTCATTTTCAAAAATGATTTCTTGAGCATCAAGATAAAAACTCAGTGTACTCCACTGTCCTTAACCTACTAAAAACCAAAAAGGATAAACTCAGTACAAGACATTGAACAGAATTTAAAAACTCAAATAGAAGTGTTCTGATAATAATTACTGTAGGCTCTTTCAAAAATTCATTAGTGAAGTGTTTATTTTAAAAGCATGATTTCTTAGTGGCTTTCAATATATTTGCTATTGAATATTATTTCCCAAGAAGTTGGCTTTATCTACTTTAACAAGGCAAAAAAATATATTTAAACTCACAAATCAAGCCCTGTGCTTCTTGCCACATGGTTGCCTGCAAGCCTTCATCTTAGGTAACTACATATTTTTAAAAAATAATTTCACAATTTCCTTTTAAAAAACTGAAGATTCTAAGAGTAACGTATAGTCCCTCAATTTAATCTAAACTCAGTTTTTTTTTAAATTAATTTATTTTTATTTATTTATTATTTTTGGCTGTGTTGGGTCTTCGTTGCTGTGTGCAGGCTTTCTCTAGTTGTGGCGAGCAGGGGCTACTCTTCGTTGCTGTGTGTGGGCTTCTCACCGTGGTGGCTTCTCTTGTTGCAGAGCATGGGCTCTAGAGCGCGTGGGCTTCGGTAGATGCGGCGCATGGGCTCAGTAGTTGTGGCTCGTGGGCTCTGGAGCGCAGGCTCAGTAGTTGTGGCGCACGGGCTTAGTTGCTCCACGGCATGTGGGATCTTCCTGGACTAGGGCTCGAACCCGTGTCCCCTGCATTGGCAGGCGGATTCTTAACCACTGAGCCACCAGGGAAGCCCTAAACTCAGTTTTTAACTCAACTGTGCACAGTCTTACTTCATTTGCATAAAGGCATTGTTGTCCATTTCACAAACTAGTATGACTGAGAATAAATAATAAATACTACACTTAAGAAATTGGACCTGATTAACGCCACATACCTACCATGTAATCCTGAGCAAATCACTTCTCTAAGGTTCAGTATTACCTGGCCAAGTCCCTAAAAGCAGTGGTTCTAAAACACTGCTGTGCATTACAATATCTGGGAGTTAAAAAAAAAATCCTTGGGACTAAAGACATGAGGGTCATATTCTAGCTATGTCAGAGCAACAAGGTAGAAGCAGCCTAGGTTTTGTATTGCCCTCCTGAAACAGAGTTATCATACCACATGTGAACTGTTACACAAGACAGAAATAAACTCTTATCTTGTTTAAAAAAAAAAAAAAAAATCCTGATGCCCAGGCTGTTCCCCTTAACACTTAAAGCAGAATCTGTGGGGGCAAACCTGGGTATCAGCAGTTTTTAGAACTCCCCAGGTGATACCAATATGCACTCAAGCTTGAGAACCAGGGCCTCAGAGGATTCTTATAAAGATTAAAAGAGAGAGTCAGTGTGGAAGTGCTATGCAAACTGAAAGTAGACATTACAATTCCTATTTTTTCATTCAGTCACAATTTCAATATGTTCAACAGTTTGCACAACACTGTTTTTTATGATTCGTTCCTTTCTTCTGGGTTCACTTCCTTCTTTCTAAAGTACACTTTAGAGAGTTCTTTAAGTGATTAAAACATGACTGGAAAACTCAATTTTTGTCTGAAAAATAACTTAATTTCATGCTTACTGTTGAATGATAGTTTGACTAGATGGAGAATTCTGGGTTAACAGTTATTTTTTCTCAGCACTGTTCCAGTATATTCTGGCCTTGACTGTTGTTTTTGGGGAAGTGGCTGTCAATCTGCCTGCTATTCCTCAGTAGGTAATCTGTTCTCTCAGGTCGCATTTAAGAGCTTCTCTTTGCCTTTGTGTCCAGTAGTTTCACGACAATGTGTACAAGTGGGAAAAGAGGGATACCGCTTGGAATCTGGGGTGATATTTCCTTAGCCTGAAAATAAAGGTATTTCATCAATTCAGAAAATTCTCAGCTGTTATTTCTTCGAATGTTGCTTCTAGTTCACAGCGTAGTGTTATACTGTGTGTTTTGTAATTTTGGATTGTGATCTCTTCAGTGCAAGAATTTCATGGGGGACTTCCCTGGCGGTGCAGTGGTTCAGAATCTGCCTGCCAATGCAGGGGACACAGGTTCAATCCCTGGTACGGGAAGATCCCACATGCCACGCAGCAACTAAGCCTGTGTGACAAAACTACTGAGCCCGCGCGCCACAACTACAAAGCCCGCGTGCTGCAACTACTGAAGCCCATGCGTCTAGAGCCTGTGCTCTGCAACAAGAGAAGCCACCGCAATGAGAAGCCCATGTATCGCAACAAAGAGTAGCCCCTGCTCGCCGCAACTAGAGAAAGCCTGCACACAGCAACAAAGACCCAACACAGACAAAAATAAATAAAATTAAAAAAAAAAAAAAAAAAAAAAAGAATCTCATGGACCTGGGTTTTGGAAGTATTCTAACAGTGCAGTTTCCAATTGCTTCTGCCAGAAATAAAACTGGCTTAGTAATAACTGTTTTACTTTCTAATCCTGTGGATTCCTGGATAATATGGGTATAAATTCAGACTGTAAACCTGCAGAATGTTCAGGTCAGAGGGCTGGATTATTCAGGAAAGATTTCTGTTGTGTCTCTGTGATGATGGACAGATTTTTTTTTTTGTTTTTTGTTCTCTCCTTTTACTCAGGATGCAGACTTCTGAATGTCCTAGCTTTAAGCAGAGATCTCAGTTCAAAATCCCCATTGGGTAGGCCCAGTATCTCATTTCCAGTCCCCACTTGGAAGTTAAAAATCCAAACCAGTAGGTTATTGGAATGAATAGTGTCCTACTGAGGGGAGCCACAGAATTAGTTTATGATAGTTCTTGGATTTATGGCTTCCTTATTAATTCTGGCATCTGAAGACATCCCTTTATTCCAAGTTCATCTCTGTATTTGGTTTTTTAAGTTTGATAGATTTAGCCAGCATTTCTGGGTGTTTGTAACAAGAGAATTCTGTTATTTTAGTCAACTAACTTGGCAGAAGCAAAAGCGTTACCTATTTTTTATACCAATTTATTCAGAAAGAGAAAAAAAGTTCTAAAAACATAGGTTTGAATTTTACTGCCTGTTTTTTTTACCCTTTCCAATATTTCCAACAGTAAATTTTGAAGCCCATTAAATATACTAAAGACATGATCAAGGATGTCAGTTCAAATCTTTTACTTTTGTTGAGCTTCAGAAAAATCAAAATTAAAGACCTCTTAGTGCTAAGAACCTGAGTGGACTATGTATATACCATGTGAAACAGAAAGGTAAGATAGAGTGGGAACAGGGCCCACGGTTAGAAATCAGGAGTTTTGGTTGACCTCAAAGATACAAGATTGTATTCAATGATCTTCAACATTCTATGCTTCTGTTTAATTCATAAAGATACACACATTAGATGATCATGTTTCTTTACTTACATGCCACCCAATCTTTCTAATGTTAACAATAAGCTCTTTGACTTTTTGATCCACTTAACTAAAATATCTTTACAGTAAGGAAATAAGTATGACTATTTGACATTAAATATAATATTTGCTATGTATATTTCTCTTGTTATTAAAATTGTAAAGAGCATTAAGATACTGCTTTACTTACAACTCTTAAATGCAAATTGAAAATAAGCCCTCCCACTAACTTGGCATTTCAGTAACATAGAAATTTATAATTATAAGAAATTAACCAGGAAATAGGTTAACTATTTAGGATACACTGTATACTAAAAAGAAGGGAGAAAGTAATTCACTCATTTCCAATCTAGTATAATGGTCTGTCCATTTTTTTCCTAATGTTTGTATTTAGTTCCTTTGAATTCCCTGTGCATGTATGTATGTACAGCATGTATGTATGTGATTCTTAGCCTTCCCCAATGGTTTATATATTAGATGAAGAGAAAAGTAAGCTTTATCTCATATTTTACCTTTTTTCTGGATCCTTTTGAAGGCACAATGAAATCATTTTTCTAAATGATTTTCCATACTTTTTCAGCATTTCTTTATCTTGAACACCAGTTTCCAAAGAAGGAGGATCATTCTGCAGTGTCAGCATTAAAACCTGTAAGAATTTTTAATACAATATAAACTTCTGAAGACTCAGTAAAGTAAATTAAATGTTGCGGCCAAGTTTTTTCAATATAGACAACCTCCAAACATATGAGCAGATTTCATTTTCTAAAAGTTCACATTTAGACCAGTTGTTTGGAAACTAGAGTTATTTAGGTGTTTTCCATATAAACAGTATCTTATAGATAGTTGGCTTCCCAGGCAATGTGCCTACAAGGGCTCAACTGTATCAACATTGCATTGTATGTCCTTTAGTTGGAATCCTTTCTTCATGTCCTCTGTCCCCATTCTTATACCAGCAAACTATCTTAAAAAAATTAAAACCATAGCAAAATTAAGAGTGTGACCTTGCTGACTTTACCTATTCATGGCTCTGCTTCAACCTGACCCCTTGTAACCTGACCTTCTCTTCCCAGAACTCCTCAGAAACTCCAATCATAGAAATCACTGATGATGTCCCAGTTAACAAAGCTACAGCCTCTTTTAGTTTGCATTCTTCCTACCTTCCCTGCAGCAACTGTCCATCTGAAATCTCTTCCTTCTTTGACTGACATGGCAACATACTATCTTGATGCATAGACATGTAAATAATAAAGGTCACATTTATATGGTAGAATTTGGGATAATTTGTGTTTTTCTATACTGTTTGACTTTTTAATAAAAGTATAAGCCATTTTTCTAAGCACAAAGTCAACACCAAAATTAAAAGGCTATAATCAGAATTATTACTTGCTATACAGATTCAATTTATATTTACTGAAAGGGAACTACTAAGATTGGCAGTATTTCTCGTTTTGAGCAAATAGGTTAACGTGTATGTCTGGCTACAACTGCAGGAGTCACTGCCTACAATGATATAAGTAAACCTCATCTTCCTCCCCCACCTCTTTTTAAAAATAAGCCATTTCTTGGGCCTAAAAATAACCTCCCACCTTACAGTTATTAAAAAACCATCCTTTTCAAAACCCTGTGAATATTCACTTATACCTAGGCATCTTGACCTTTAAGAAAAAACTGTGGCCTTAAAATATCACTAACCTTTCACGCATCAAATATATAGATCAATATACATATGTTTTGAATATGCAGATATAGAGGTTTTTCATACTATCCGCTTACTGGTTTTGTCCCTCTCTACATTGTTAGAGCCTTAAAGGGGACAAAATAACGTTTTAAAGGTTCTAAAATGCACCAAGAACATAGATATATGAGTAATATCACTATGACAAAAATTCACAACGGTGGTCACCATTTTAAACAGTCATAGGGCATTTTGTAAAGTGGTCAAGCAGAACTATAAACAACAGCTACAGTTACAAACAAATAGAATTCATGTGCATATTATAACTAAGGGGTCACAGATAAAAATGGCTGCCAACAGTACTGGCAGGACCATCTTGAAACACAAAAAACTCACTTATTACTAATGTTGGGGCATTAGGATTAACAACTACGTTTCAGGTAACTACTCCTTCAGGATATAAGAGGCCTTTTAATAAAAGCTGCTTAACGTCCTACTACAAAGCAAACTTTTATTCAATAACAGTGAGAATAATATATATGTATGGCACATGAACACTTTGCATGGATCTTATTTAACATATAAAAAGCACTTAAAACACTTAAAAGCACTTAAAAACAGTGCCTGTCACAGATAAGTGCTCAATGAATGTTAGCAATAATTACTATTAACATGTAACCCTTCGAACAACCTTATAAAGTAGAAATGATCATCATTCCCACTGAGGCTGTTCTACACAAGTGACTGTGGGGAACACACTCTAAAATAAGACACAACAGATCCTAATATCAAACTAGTTACACAGTCAGGAGATGGTGAGTCATCATATAAAAAGCTCTACTACAATGTAAAGTCACCCAATGCTAAATACCAAATATCTAATAGAGATTTTAACTGCTACAGGAGTTAGAAGGAATGCAGGGCAGAATTCTATGGATAAGAATGTCAAATGAATCAGGCTCCCGGACTTCAGACTATACTACAAAGCTATAGTAATCAAGACAGTATGGTACTGGCACAAAACCAGAAATATAGATCAATGGAACAGGATAGAAAGCCCAGAGATAAACCCACGCACATGTGGTCACCTTATTTTTGATAAAGGAGGCAAGAATATACAATGGAGAAAAGACAGCCTCTTCAATAAGTGGTGCTGGGAAAACTGGACAGCTACATGTAAAAGAATGAAATTAGAACACTCCCTAACACCATACACAAAAATAAACTCAAAATGGATTAAAGACCTAAATATAAGGCCAGACACTATAAAACTCTTAGAGGAAAACAAAGGCAGAACACTCTATGACATAAATCACAGCAAGATCCTTTCTGACCCACCTCCTAGAGAAATGGAAATAAAAACAAAAATAAACAAATGGGACCTAATGAAACTTAAAAGCTTTTGCACAGCAAAGGAAACCATAAACAAGATGAAAAGACAACCCTCAGAATGGGAGAAAATATTTGCAAATGAAGCAACTGACAAAGGATTAATCTCCAAAATTTAAAAGCAGCTCATGCAGCTCAATATCAAAAAAACAAACAACTCAATCCAAAAATGGGCAGAAGACCTAAACAGACTTTTCTCCAAAGAAGATATACAGATTGCCAACAAACACATGAAAGGATGCTCAACATCACTAATCATTAGAGAAGAGCAAATCAAAACTACACACCACACCGGTCAGAATGGCCATCATCAAAAAATCCACAAACAATAAATGCTGGAGAGGGTCTGGAGAAAAGGGAACCCTCCTGTACTGCTGGTGGGAATGTAAATTGATACAGCCACTATGGAGAACAGTATGGAGGTTCCTTAAAAAACTAAAAATAGAACTACCATATGACCCAGCAAACCCACTACTGGGCATATACCCTGAGCAAAACATAATTCAAAAAGTCATGCACCACAATGTTCATTGCAGCTCTATTTACAATAGCCAGATGGAAGCAACCTAAGTGTCCATCGACAGATGAATGGATAAAGAAGATGTGGCACATATATACAACGGAATATTACTCAGTCATAAAAAGAAACGAAACTGAGTTATTTGTAGTGAGGTGGATGGACCCAGAGTCTGTCATATGGAGTGAAGTAAGTCAGAAAGAGAAAAACAAATACCGTATGCTAACACATACATGTGGAATCTTAAAAAAAAAAAAAGGTTCTGAAGAACCCAAGGGCAGGACAGGAATAAAGACGCAGACGTAGAGAATGGACTTGAGGACACAGGGAGGGGGAAGGGTAAGCTGGGATGAAGTGAGAGAGTGGCATGGACATATATACACTACCAAATGTAAAATAGCTAGCTAGTGGGAAGCAGCCACATAGCACAGGGAGATCAGCTCGGTGCTTTGTGACCACCTAGAGGGGTGGGATAGGAAGGGTGGGAGGGAGATGCAAGAGGGAGGAGATATGGGGATATATGTATATGCATAGCTGATTCACTTTGTTATAAAGCAGAAACTAACACACCATTGTAAAGCAATTATACTCCAATAAAGATGTTAAATAAATAAATAAAGTGAAGGAGAACAACAACAACAACAAAAGAATGTCAAATGAAGTAAGGCTCTGAAAGAGAATTGAAGCATGAGCTGGGGTAGTATTTTGAATATGAGCTTCACCTTCATTGGTGGATACTTATGATAAGGAGCTGCCCCTGTGGCCAGTTCAATTGCTGTGATCCCAAAACTCCAGATGTCAGCTTTGAAATCATAACCCCGGACCTGTACAGAACAGAGAGACGTACAAGATTATTTTTACCACCCTAAAAGCACTTTTAAAAGATAGCTTCTAATATGTATCAAGAACCATAAACTTTAAACCAATAAAATATAATCTAAAGTTGGCAAAAGCCAAATATACTTGGTAAGAGGAAAAAAGAAAAAGAAAGAAAGAAAACTGAATGAATGTTCACCAACAATGGGGAAATAGTTAAGTATGGTATATTCACTTAAAGAAATATTATATACTCAACTAAAAGCAATATTAATGAATTCTATATGAAAATATGGAAAACCACTTTATGGTGTGATATGATAAAGCACTTATGAAGAAAAACGATTACAAAATTTTTCATAAGTTTTGATACTATTACAAACAGATATATAGCCTATTAAAGAAAAAAACTAGAAAGAACTAGAACAAAAAAAAATGTTAGGCAGTCTTAGGCATAGTTTTCCAAATTTCCTATGTTATGGTATTGTTTTTTTCTTTTTTTAAATTAATTTTTATTGGCGTATAGTTGCTTCACAATGCTGTGCTAGTTTCTACTGTACAGCAAAGTGAATCAGCCACACGTATACATATATCCCCTCTTTTTTGGATTTCCTTCCCACTTAGGTCACCAGAGAGCACTGAGTAGAGTTCCTTGTGCTACACAGTAGGTTCTCATTAGTTATCTATTTTATACATAGTATCAATAGTGTATATATGTCAATCCCAATCTTCCAGTTCATTCCACCCCCCCTTCCCCCTTGGCATCCACATGCCTGTTCTCCACATCTGTGTCTCTATCTCTGCTTTGCA
Source organism: Balaenoptera physalus (assembly GCF_965194825.1). Taxonomy (NCBI): domain Eukaryota; kingdom Metazoa; phylum Chordata; class Mammalia; order Artiodactyla; family Balaenopteridae; genus Balaenoptera; species Balaenoptera physalus. The sequence continues at coordinate 62,882,679 of NC_138896.1, read as the reverse complement.
AATAAGATCATCTACACCATTTTTCTAGATTCCACATATATGCGTTAATGTTCTTCTTTTTCTGACTCACCCTACTCTGTACGACAGTCTCCAGGTCCATCCACATCTCTACAAATGACCCAATTTTGTTCCTTTTTATGGCTGTGTAACACTCCATTACATATATGTCCCACACCCTCCCCATTAATTCCTCTGTGTTATGGTATTGTTTTATCACCTTAATTTTTAGAATGAAAAAAGTTACCAAGGGTGAGAATATTTTTAAAGTTGTTGGTGTGAATATGTTGCCAAATTTCTCTCCTTTATACTGTCACCAGCATATTATATAATTAAATATTTTAATTTTCTATCCTAAGCAATATAGGAGGAGAAGCAGGTTTGGGGAGTGTGTGGTTTGAGACCTAAAATTAAATCTCCATATTACGTGCTGCTTCAACATTGGGTAAACAGGAGGACCTCTATTGACCTAAGCGAAAGTTCCCTTCCCCAGTCTCCTCCCAAGGAGAAGGTCCCCTAGGCCCAACAACCCTGCCTATCAAATGGATCAGGTGCAGTTCCTGTTTATTCCTGAGTAGCAGGTTTCCCTGTCAGCCCTCAGAATTGTTCAAACAAGCCAATCACACCTTCACAAGGAAACCAAAGGGCATATCACTCTCTTGATACTACAGAGCCTGTCTCCTACAGCAACTGTTTGTTCACTCCCTTCCTAAGTGCAACCCCGTGGGGCATGCAGTGTCCTCTGCCTCCAGATATGTGTACACACAAATAATAAACTGCTGTCAATCTCACTAGGCCCAGTGTCAGGTGCTGTGCGTTCAGCCATCCCCATAACCCTAGTATGGGAAGCCTTCCCTCACCAACAGGGTCAATACAGGCCTGTACTGTATTGTATTTTATTGTAACAGAATAAAAAGTAGATTCAGTTCTACATACTGAGTTTGACATAAGACATTTATGTAAAACGTCTATAGGGAATTGGAAATATCTATCCAGAGGCTTGAAAAACAAGACTCGACTGGATATAATTTAGAAATAATTAACAGGTGGGAAGTGAAGATGAAAATAGTATGTGTCGTCAGAGAATAGAAGAGTCAGAAACACGGTGCTGGGAAGCAGTGTCATTTAGCAGTAGAAGGAAAGCCAGAAGAGAAGCCAGAGAAATGGCCCGACAAGTAGGTGAAGAATGAGGAAGCTAAGGATGTGAGTAAAGGGGGAAAAGGTCAACAGTTTCAAATGCCACAAAGAGAGCAAAACAAGGAGCAAAAAATGAGCACTGGATTGGAGAATTAGCAGTTTCCATTAGGTGATGGGATGAGCGACATCAGACTGCAGTTTGTTTGAAACAACTGGGAAATAGGGACTTGGAGAAAACTAGTCCTTCAAGAGCCATAGCAATGAAACTACATGTAAAAAAAGTCAGGTCATTTAATTTGTACTAAGGATATTAGCATTAAATCAATCTTGATTATATTATTCCTTAGGTTGCCTTTTGTATAAATCTTGAGATTCCTATGTCCTTTGTTAAGATTCTAGAGTTTTGGTTTTTTTTTTTTTTAAGCACAGACCAGTCTTAAACAAGGAACAGAGACGTATTTCCCAAAGCTAACCTAGTAGAACACACAAAAGCAAACACTACTCAATTTTTTCAATTTTGTAACAAAACCCCAAATCGTTTAAAAAAGACAAAAGACACAGTACCTGTTCCATAACTTCAGGCGCCATCCAGCAAGGGGTTCCAACAAAGGTTTTTCTAACTTTATTTCGGGTAATGTCACCACCAGTTGCTAAAAAAGCACTAACTCCAAAGTCTAAAATAGAATACAACAGCAAGGCATTAAAAGTACAGTAACTAACATAAATAGATAGGAAAGTAATATAGTTATGGTCCTATATACACAGCATGACCTTTTCTCTTCTTTCTGCTCAACTTCTTGACTAAATTAAGACATAGCTTAACAGATTCCTCATTCCATTCCTCTCCACCTCCACAATCATCATCTCCTCTGATTTTCCTCCTTGCTCCGATCCATTCTTTTCATCTTCCCAAACTGAAATACTATACCCATTAAACACTAACTCCAGTTGCCTCTTCTCCCCAGCCCCTGGCAACCACCATTCTACTTTCTGTCCCTATGATTTTGACTGCTCTTAAGTATCTCATGTAAGTGGAATCATAAAGTATTTCTTTTTATAACTGACTTATTTCACTTAGCGTAAGATCTTCAAGGTTCATCCATGTTGTAGGATATGTCAGAATTTCCTTCCTTTAGAGGTTGAATAATATTTCATTGTATGTATATACCACATTTTGTGTATTCATTCATCCACTGATGGACACTTAAGTTGCTTCCAAGTTTTAGCCATTGTAAATAACGCTGCTATGAAAATGGGTATACAAATACCTGTTTCAGTCCCTGCTTTCAGTTCTTTGGCGTATAATTCCATTCAGAAGTGGAATTGCTGGATCATACAGTATTTTTATTTTTAATTGATTTGAGGAATTGCTATACTCTTTCCCACAACAGCTGTACCATTTTACGTTCCTACCTATAGTGAACAAGGATTCACATTTCTCCACATCCTTGTTATTTTCTATTTTTTGATAACAGCCATCCTAATGGGTTAGTATCTCCTTTTAGTTTTGACTTGCATTCTTCCCTGATGATTAGTGATACTGAGCATCTTTTCATGTGCTTTCTGGACACTGGAATATCTTCTTTGGAGAAATGTCTATTAAATTTTAAAGTTGATTTTTTGTTGTTGTTAAGTTTTAGGAGTTCTCTATATATTCTGGATATTATAAATCTCTTACCAGATACATGACTTGCAAATTTTTTCTCCCATTCTGTGGGTTGCCTTCTTACTCTGTGGATAGTGTCTTTTAATGCACAAAATTTTTTAATTTTCATGAAATCCAACTTGTCTATTTTTATTCTTTTGTTGCCTGTGCCTTTGGTGTCATATCTAAGAAATCACTGCTAAATTCAACGTCATGAAACTTTTGCCCTATGTTTTCTTCTAAGAGTTTTACTGTTTTAGGTCTTATATTTAGGTCCATTTTGATCCATTTTGAGTTAATTTTTGAATATGGTGTTGGTTAAGGGTCCAGTTTCATTCTTTTGCATTGGGATATTCAGTTTTCCCAGCACCATTTGTAGAAAAGACTGTCCTTTCCCCATTGAATAGCCTTGACACCCTTGTCAAAAATCATTTGACCATATGTACGAGGGTTTATTTCTGAGCTTTCTATTCTATTCCACTGGTCTCTATACCTATCTTTATGCCAATAACATACTGTTTACATTACTGTTGTTTTGTAGTAAACTTTGAAAACAGGAAGTGTGAGTCCTCCTGCTTTGTTCATTTTTTTTCAAGACTGTTTCGGCTATTTGAGGTTCCTTGAGATTCCATATGCATTTTAGGATTTTCTTTTTCTATTGCTGCAAAAAAAAAAAAAAAGGCCATTGGGGTTTTGATAGGGATTGCACTGAAACTATAAATTACTTTGGGGAGTATTGACTTTTTAACAATAGTAAGTCTTCCAATCCATGAACAGGGGGGATGTGGTTCCATTTATTTACATCCTCTTTAATTTCTTTCAGCAATGTTTTATAGTTTTCATTGTACAAGTATTCCACCTCCTTGATTAAGTTAACTGCTAAGTATTTTATTCTTTTTGATGCTATTTGTAAATGGAATTGTTTTGTAATTTCTTTTTCAAATTGTTCATTGTTAGTGTAGAAAATGCAACTGATTTTTTTTTAAAGATTACCATTTTATTTTTATTTATTTTTAAATATTTATTTATTTATTTTGTCTGCGCCAGGTCTTAGTTGCAGCATGCGGGATCTTCATTGCGTCATGCAGGATCTTTAGTTTCGGCACGACGGCTTCTAAGTGGCAGCATGCAGACTCAGCTGCGGCATGTGGACTTCTTAGTTGTGGCATGTGGATTCTTAGTTGCAGCATGAGAACTCTTAGTTGCAGCATGCGTGCGGGATCCAGTTCCCTAACCAGGGATTGAACCCAGGCCCCCAGCATTAGGAACGTGCAGTCTCACCCACTGGACCACCAGGGAAGTCTGCGACTGATTTATGTCTGTTGACTTTGCATCCTACTTTACAAAATTCATTTATTAGTTCAAATAGTTTTTCTAAAAATATTTATTTATTTATTTATTTTATCTTTTGGCTGCGTTGGGTCTTAGTTGCGGCACGTGGGATCTTTCGTTGCGGCGTGTGGGACCTTCGTTGTGGCACATGGGCTTCTCTCTAGTTGTGGCATGTGGGCTCAGTAGTTGTGGCACGTGGGCTCTCTAGTTGTGGCATGCAGGCTCCAGAGCACGTGGGCTCTGTAGTTGTGGCATGCGGGCTTAGTGGCCCCATGGCATGTGGGATTTTAGTTCCCTGACTAGGGATCGAACCCGTGTCCCCTGCACTGGAAAGAGGATTCTTAACCACTAGACCACCAGGGAAGTCTCTCAAGTAGCTTTTTATGTAATGTTTAGGGTTTTCTACATATAAGATCATACAATCTGCAAACAGACATAAGTTTACTTCTTTCTTTCTAGTTTGAATGTCTTTTATTTTTTTTCTTGCCTAATTGTTCAATCTAGAACTTCCACTACTGTGTTGAATAGAAGTGGCAAAAGCAGACATCCTTCCTGTGTTCCTGAACTCAGAGGAAAACCTTTCATCATTGAGTATGATGTTCATTGTAGGTTTTTCATGTATGGCTTTTAGTATGTTGAAGAAGTTTCCTTCTGTTCCTACTTTGTTGCATGTTTCTATCATGAAAGGGTGTTAAATTTTCTCAAATGCTTGTTCTGCACTGAGATGATCAGGTGGGTTTTCTTTTTCTCCTTCTTCTGTTAACGTCATGTACAACAATGATTTTCATATGTTGAATCATCCTTGCATTCCAAAGAAATCCTACTTGGCCATGGTATATGATCCATTTAGTATGCTACTGAATTTGATTTGCTAGTTATTTTGCTGAAAGTATCTACATCAAGTTCATAACGGATACTAGTCCATAGTATTCTTTTCTTGTTAGTGTCTTTGTCTGACTTTTGGTCTTGTTGAGGCACGTGAGCTCAGTAGTTGTGGCATGCTGGCTCAGTTGCCCTGCGGCATGTGGGATCTTAGTCCCCTGACCAGGGATCAGACCCGCATTCCCTGCATTGTAAGGCGGATTCTTTAGCACTGAACCACCAGAGAAGTCCCTAGTTCTTCTTTAAATGTTTGATAGAATTCACCAGTGAAACCATCGAGTCCAGGGCTTTTCTCTGTCAGAAAATTTTTGATTACTGATTCAATCTCTGTACTAGTTATAGGTCATTTCAGATTTTCTACTTCTTCATGATTTCATCTTGTTAGGTTTTGTGTTTCAAGGAATTTGTCCATCTAGGGTATCCAATTTGTTGGAGTACAATTGTTCATAATACCATCTTATAATCCTTTTTATTTGGGTGGAATTGGTAGTTATGTCCCCATTTTTGTTTCTGACTTTATTTTTTTAATATTTATTTATTTATTTAATCTTGGGCTGCATTGGGTTTCAGCTGCGGCACGTGGGATCTTCGTTGGAATCTTCGTTGCGGCATATGGGATCCTCTGCCAGGCCACGCGGGCTCCTTGCTGTGGCGTGAGGGCTCAGTAGTTGTAGCATGCAGCCTCTCTAGTTGTGGCCCACATGCTCAGTAGTTGCAGCGTGTGGGCCCAGTTGCCCCATGGCATGTGGGATCCCAGTTCCCTGACCAGGGATCGAACCCACGTCCCCTGCACTGGAAGGCAGATTCTTAACCATTGGACCACCAGGGAAGTCCCTGTTTCTGATTTTAGTCATTTGAGTCTTCTTTCTTTTTTTCTTAGTCTACCTAAAGGTTTGTCAATTTTGGTGATCTTTTGGTTTCATTGATTCCCTCTATTGCTTTTCTATTCTCTGTTTCCTTTTCTCAACTCTAAATTTTATTATTTCCTTCCTTCCGCTAGCTTTGGGTTCAGTTTCTTCTTTTTCTAGTTCCTTAAGCTGTAAAGTTAGGTTGTTGATGTGCTATCTTTCTTGTTAAAGAAAGCATCTAAAGCTATAAATCTGCCCCTCAGCAATGCTTTCACTGTGTCCCCTGAGTTTTGGTATGGTTGTGATTTTGTTTTCATTCATCTCTATTTTCTAGTTTCCCTTGTGATGTCTTCCTTCATCCATTGATTGTGAAAATGTGTGTTTAGTTTCCATAAATTTGTGAATTTTCCAGTCCTCTGTTGTTGGTTTCTAGCTTTACCTCATTGTGGTCAGATGATATCACTTAATCTGCGGCCTAACATATGGTCTATCCTGGAAAATGTCCCTTGGGCACTTGAGAAGAATGTGTATGCTGTTCCTGTTGGGTAGAGTGTTCCGTATATGTCTGTTAGATCTAGATGGTGAATGTGTTGTTTAAGTCCTCTATTTCCTTATCTTCTGTCTGTTCTACCCATTATTAAGAGTGGAGTACTGAAGTCCCCAACTATTATTATAGAGCTCTCTACTGTTTCTTTCAGTATTGTAGAGGTATCTACAGTACCCTTCACTTCTGTCATTTTTTGCTTCATATATTTTGCTGTTATGTTAATAGGTGCATGGATATTTATAAGTGTTGTATCTACTTGTTGTATTTAACCTTTTATTAATATGTAATGTACTTCCTTAAATAAGACAGAGAAAGAGAAATATTGTATGATATCCCTTATATGTGGAATCTAAAAAGAAATGATACAAATGAACTTACTTACAAAACAGAAACAGACTCACAGACTTAGAGAATGAACTTATGGTTACCGGGGGGAAAGGGATGGTTAGGGAGTTTGGGATGGACATGTACACACTGCTATATTTAAAATGGATAACCAACAAGGACCTACCGTATAGCACAGGGAACTCTGGTCAATGTTATGTGGCAGCCTGGATGGGAGGGGAACTTAGGGGAGACTGGATACATGTATATGTATGGCTGAGTCACTTTGCTGTGTACCTGAAACTATCACAACATTGTTAACCGGCGATACTCCAATATAAAATAAAAAGTTTAAAAAAAATATGTAATGTACTTCTTTGTCTCTTGTAACCTTTTTTTTTTTTTTAATTGGAGTATAGTTGCTTTACACTGCTGTGTCAGTTTCTGCTGTACAGCAAAGTGAATCAGCCACACGTATACATATATCCCCTCTTTTTTGGATTTCCTTCCCATTTAGGTCACCACAGAGCACCAAGTAGAGTTCCCTGTGCTATACAGTAGGTTCTCATTAGTTATCTATTTTACACATACTAGTGTATATATGTCAATCCCAATCTTCCAATTCACCCCCCCCCCCCACATCCTGGTAACCTTTTTTGATTTAAAGTCTATTTTGTCTGACATTAGAGTAGCCACCTCTGCTCTCTTTTAGTTAGTTACTATTTGCATAGAATATATTTTTCCATCCTTTCACTTTCAATCTATTTGTATCTTTGGATCTAAAGTGACTTGCTTACAGATAGCGTATAATTGGATCGTGTTTTTATCCATCCTGTTAATCTCTTTTTTTTTTTTTTTAAACTACTGTCAACTTCCAGCCTGTTTTGTTATTTATTTATTTATTTATGGCTGTGTCGGGTCTTCGTTTCTGTGCGAGGGCTTTCTCCAGTTGTGGCAAGCGGGGGCCCCTCTTCATCGCGGTGCACAGGCCTCTCACTATCGCGGCCTCTCTTGTTGCGGAGCACAGGCTCCAGACGTGCAGGCTCAGTAATTGTGGCTCACGGGCCCAGTTGCTCCATGGCATGTGGGATCTTCCCAGACCAGGGCTCGAACCCGTGTCCCCTGCATTGGCAGGCAGATTCGCAACCACTGCACCACCAGGGAAGCCCAATCTCTGTCTTTAATTGGACAGTTAATTCATTTACATTTAAAGCAATTACTGATAAGGAGGGACTTACTTCTGTCATTGTGTTATTTTTTTCATATGACTTATAGCTTTTTTGTCCCTCATTTCCTATATTACTTATTTTGTGCTTAATTTTTTGTTGTAAAATGCTTAATTTTTTTTCTCATTTTCTTTTGTTTATGTTCTATAGCTATTCTCTTTACGGTTACCATAGGGATTACATTTACCATGGTAAAGTTTTAACAATCTAATTTGAATTTACATCAGCTTAACTTCAATAACATACAAAAACTCTTCTTCTTTACAGCACTATTCTCACCTCTTTTAGTTGTCGTTGTCATCACAAAATTACATCTTAATAAACTGTGTGCTCAAAAACATGAACTAATCATTCTTTTAAATGCATTAGTCTCTTGAATTACGTAGAAAAGAAGACTTGGAGTTACAAACCAATGTTACTGTAATACCAAGTTTTAGACCAATAACTGTTTTTAGTAATGTATCAGTCTCTTAAATTATGTAGAAAACAAAAAGTGCAGTTACAAACCATTGTTACAATAATACTAGCTTTTATACATCCCCATGTATTTGCCTTTACTGAGATCTTTATTTCTTCATACTGCTTGCAGTTACTGTCCGGGGTCCTCTCATTTTACCTTGTAAGACTCCCCTGAGCATTTCTTGCAGGGCAGGTCTATTCCCTCAGCTTTTGTTTATCTGGAAATGTCTTAATTTCTCCCTCATTTTTGAAAAACAGTTTTACTGGATATATGATTCTTGGTTGACACTTTTTTCTTTCAGCACTTTGAATATATTGTCTCTCTGCCTTCTGGCCTCCGAAGTTTCTGATGAGAAATCTGCTGACAACCTTATTTAGGACCCCTTGTATGTGATGAGTCACTTTTCTCTTGCTGTTTTCAAAATTCTTTGTCTTTGCCTTTCATAAGTTTGATTATAATGTGAGTCCGTGAGTCTCTCAGAGTTCACCTTAGTTGGAGATCACTGAGCTTCTTAGATGTTTATATTCATGTCTTTCATCAAATTTGAGATGTTTCCAGCCATTGTTTCTTCAAATATTCTCTCTGCCCCTTTCTTCTCCTTCTAGGCCTCCCACAGTGTGTATGTTGGTCTGCTTAATGGTATCCAAACAGGTCCCTCAGGCTCTATTCACTTTTCTTCAATCATTTTCCTTTCTGTTCCTCAGACTTGATAATTTCCATTTTTCTATCTTCAAGTTCACCAATTATTTCTTCTGCCAGCTCAAATCTGCACTTAAATCCTTCTAGTGAGTTTTTCATTTCACAATACAAGTTATTGTAGCTCCAGAATTTCTTTTTGGTTTCTTTTGAGGTTTTCTCTCCTTATTGATATTTAGATTTTATTCACACATCATTGTTTTGAGTTTTTCCATATATTCCTTTAATTCTCTGAACATTTTAAGATGGTTGTTTTAAAGTCTTTGTCTAGTAGATCTGCCATCAGGCCTTTTCCAGTGATAGTTTCTGTTATTTCATTTGAATAGGCCATACTTTCCTGTTTCACTGAGTGCTTTGTGATTTTTTTGTTGCTGTTGAAGACTGGACATTTGAATCTAATAAGGTGGTAATGCTGGAAATCAGATTCTCCCCCTTTCCTGGGGTTTGCTGTTTTTTGTTATTGTTTTTGTTTTTTTGGGGTTGTGGTAGGCTGTATCTGTGCTAAGCATCAGCCTGAAATGTAAAGTTAAGATCTTCTCAGATCTTTTCTGCACCTCTTCCTGGGAATGAACATTCACTTTCCAATTTTCCCTGCAAATGTAGTTTTGTTTTTTTTTGGACAGCCACGTGGCTTGTGGGATCTTAGTTCCCCAACCAGGGAATCAAACCCAGGCCCTCAGCAGTGAAAGCGCAGAGTCCTAACCACTGGACTGCCAGGAAAGTCTCTATAGTTTTGTTTTGGTTTTTTTCCCCCCTGTAGTTGTTTTTTGATGTCTTAGTCTTTAAAGTCAGGCTCCAAAAAGGGCAAGAAGAGAAGAGAAGGGAAGGAAAAAAAGGCTATGGCCTGTTAAAGTCCCTTGGAAATCACTTGGAAGGGAGGAGCTGCAACAACAATGGCTGCCTGTCTCTTTGCACCTCTGTGATCAGAAGCAATCAGTAATCAGAGCATATGCTGGATATTTGGAGGACAGGATCTTTTCTGCCACCATGGTTCCTGCAAGCTGCTCCAAAAACATGTGCATAGCTGCCTGCCAGGTGGCTGATAGGTGAGGAATGAGCAGCTCTGAAATTAACTGAAATTAACTGTAATTTACCTTCCAAGTCTTGCCCTAGAATTTTCAAGCAAAAAATGCAGAATTCCAACATTAGACAAATTCTGCCAATTCAATTGTTGTTTAGGCGGGGAGAAGATTCTTGGTGCTTCCTACTCTGCCATCTTCCCAGAATTCTCTCTTCTTTAGTTTCTTACCACTTGATTTTGCTTCTCTAAACAATACAGTATAATTGTGCCTGGTTCTGAACTTATATAAATGGAATCACAAGCTATATATTCTGACTAGCTTCGTTCACTCTATATTTTTATAATTTATTTAATGCTTTTGTATACAGTTGTAGTTCTATTCATTTTCATCACTATATAGTATTCCAAAGTATAAATTAACTACAATTTACTTATCCATTCTACTAACAAAAGACCTGGGACTGTTTCAAACTTTCAATGCTTATGAGCACTATGGCACACTGAAGTATGAGTTTCTCTATGCCATACACCTAGAAGCTAAAGTCTCTGGGTATGCATATCTTCAACTTAATAAAGTGTTGGTACTGTTGATATTCCCACCATCAGAGGGTGAGATTCTCCCTTGCTTTACATCCACACTGATAACTAGTACTGTCAGATGTGTTTGCTAGGTCAGTCAGTATAATGTGGTATCCCAATGTTATTTTACTTTGCATTTAATTGCTAACTAGTGAGGTTGACCACCTTTTATTATATTTATGTTTTGATGTCATTTGAGATTATCTGATTTTTCCTTAATGAGTTCTTTGTATGTTCTAAATTTGAGCCCCTTGTCAAGTTATTCATGCTGCAAATATCTTCTCTGTGGTTTTGCTTTTTTACTTATTAATGGAGACAAACTGTTCTTCTTTTGATGAACAGTAGTTGCTAATTTTACAGGAGCCAAATTTATCAGTCTTTTTCTTTACGTTAGAACATGATGTGGCTTGGTTAAAATATTCCCTTACCTGAGGACATGAAGATGTGTGCCTAAATTATCTTCTAAAGCTGAAGAAACAATTCAAGGTTTGGGTGGTTATCTTCTTCCTGCCAAACACCTGACTGTTCCAGCAGTGTGGGACCAAGACGAGGTTTTTTCTCAAGATGATCTGCTTGATCTACAATCCTGCAGTTTAGCTATTCTGCAGTTTCACCCTGGTGGAGGGGGCATTTCACCAGGATAGCAACACTGGCAGGCCTTGGACTCCAATTCTTATCTCTTTAGCTCTGAATCTGCCAAAAGTACACTTCCACATCTCAGATGCCTCTTCCTAATTGGCAAATACCCCATTTCTCCCAGGACAGAAGCAGTTCTGTATCACCTCTCTGTAGCATATTTATTCTTAAAAGCAATGAGGTTTCTTGACTACTTCTCCTTTAAAAGAAAGTAAAGAATGCTATGAAAACCCACAGATGACGACTTTAATGGGGATAAGGAGTAGATAATTGTAAGGTAATGAGCAATGGTCAGAAAATGCCTAAGACTGAAAATGAAGGATGAGTAGTGGAAGATATCTTGAGAGTCAGTAGGGATGTGTCAACATAGTATGTTTGACCAAAGAGGGTCCAGGGGATAGAAGAGAAAACTGACTAAGAAAACATAACAGATAAGTAATGTGGTTCTATCAACCATTAAACCAAAATAAAAAGAAATACTAATCATTACCTGCAATCTGTACTGAGCCATCTTCTCCAAGAAGAATATTGCCAGCTTTCACATCTCTTTAAGAAAAAAAAAAATCACTTATTAAAAAACACCTATTCTTTGGAGTCACATAACTTAAGCAGTTCACTATATTCACCACAACACTGTCAATATTTAAATGTTCTATTTTGCAGTAAAGGGTATTAAGGCCAACAGTAGAATTTTTAAAATTGTAGTCACTTGTACTAGAATCCAAACATTGTAAACAATAACATATAGCTTTTTACTATTAAATTTGGAAAATCTGAGGTTATTAAATACTCAATTGAGATAACAGTGGCCAAAGAATGTGACCCTCACTTACTATCACCGTATCGACTTTTTAAAATACAATGATTTTTTTCTACACCCTAATATATGATCAAAATTTTTAAATGGTATGTGGTTGAAAACAGGGACTATTCTATGCCTGTAGCATAAATACATGATGTAAATTATTCAAATATCTCTATATTCTTATTAGTAACTATATATAACAACTCAAGTAATACATGAACACATTCCTGTTATAAAAACCTAAACATCACTGAAAAGGCCAAAGTTCCTTTTGACCACTGTTCTCAAGTCTAGTATTCTCTCCAAAGTTTTCAACCATTATCAGTCTAGTTAACAGAATATGTTCCTGTGACATATCTGGGCTTTTCTTCCAACATAAATGATACTGTACTATCCCTTCAAATCTACAACTTGTTTTTCTCATGCAATAATGTGTCAGTAATATCTAGCAAAATTTACAATCCCTAATTCCTATGAGTAATCCACTTCTTTGATAACCTAGAGAAACTCTCACAATGTTCACAGAATGTACAAGGGGGTTGTCTACAGAATTGTTTGTAATAACCAACCAAAAATGGTAGCAACCTAGAAAGCCAACAACAGCAAAAAGATTAAATTAATTCTGTTACATCCATGAAATGGATTAAGGTCAATCAACATGTCATGCCCTCTAATACATAATACATACTGCTAAGTGAACAAATCAAATAGGACAGTGCATTTTGTATGCCACCATTAATGTTACACACACACAAACACACACACCCCTTTCCATACACAGAGAGCAATGAATTTATTTCCTTTAGTGGAGAGGAGTGGGATCAGAGTCTTGTGGGAATGGACTCACTTATTTGTTTCATAATTAAAAATAAATATAATTAAATAAAAAAGAGCCAGGCCTTGAAGCTAGACAAGAAAGAAAAGCGAGGCTAGCTCATGGAAGAAGACCCTGTTTGTCAGGAAAAAGAACCAGTGAAAGGACACTTCATCTCTTCCTTGTCCCTGTCTTCTTTCCCCTATCCTTAGCTATAACCATTCCTTGGTAAACAATGAACAACAGTTTCACAACTGTGTGTAGCAACGTCACCATACCAAGAGTATACAATACCTTTCCTGAATATATACTGAATCATTCGGAAATCATGTTACTGAGTATTTTTTTCTGCTTATAAATCCAAGCAATTTATAGGACCTTTCCCAGAGGCTGACTTAGAATGGAAGTTGGCTCACTTTGCTCTACAAACCTAAAGTCTACACCATGAACAGGAGAGAACTGAGGATATTTCCTTCCCTTGGTGACAAGACCATTCAACTAAGGCAACAATGAACCTTCAACTCCTTTTTCTGAGCTCATCTGGAATGATATCTAAAACTTAACGGAAAAACCAATGTATAGTTTAGTCACTTCCTCCTCTGTGTTTCTGCAGCAGGCTATAATGTTAGTACAGATCATAAAAATATAATCTTTCTCATTTCACCATGAGTCATATCTTAGTACATTTCTATATCATCTGTACTTACTTAATATTATAATTAGTGCATAGGGGGCATCTCCCAGATACTCATCAAATAGATTTAAATAATAGACGACAACCTGCCTTAAATCTTCTTATGGAGATAAGTGAATCATTAAATCAATCCATACATCCAACTAAACACTAAAATAAAAATGGATTGTTTCTGAAGAGATGTGGAGTAGTAAATCAATCAATCCAACTAAATACAAAAATAAAATTGTTCCCTCCTGCCATCCCACCTCCCAACTCCCACCTCTAAACTGTGTTCCAAATATTAGGCTTATAAACCAGTATGCTGTAATCAAATAGGACAACTAACTATCCATCTAAATAGGAAAGCAGTTAAACTATGGTATATCTATATAATGAAATACTACGAATACTAACGAATATGTATGTTAATATGGAACAATCTCCAAATATATTAAGTGAAATAAGAATACTACATACATCATGTTGCCATTTGTCTTTTGTTTTTAAGCAGGAGGGAGAGAGATATATACAGTATGTTTATATTGCCATAAAATCTCTCTCAAAGGAATCACAAGAAAATGGCAAGAAGTGGTTCCCTTTAGACCAGGGTACTAGAGGTTCAGTGAAGGAAGGAGATTTTTTCTTTTTTTTAATGCTTTATTATATTTATTTATTTTTTGTTTGTTTGTTTATTTAGTTATTTATTTATTTATGCCTGCCTTGGGTCTTTGTTGCTGTGAGCGGGCTTTCTCTAGTTGAGGCGAGCGGGCGCTACTCTTCATTGCGGTGTGCGGGCTTCTCATTGTGGTGGTTTCTCTTGTTGCAGAGCACAGGCTCTAGGTGCGCAGGCTTCCGTAGTTGTGGCACGCAGGCTAAGTGGTTGTGGCTCGCGGGCTCTAGAGCTCAGGCTCAGCAGTTGTGGTGCACAGGCTTAGTTGCTCTGCGGCATGTGGGATCCTCCCGGACCAGGGCTCGAACCCGTGTCCCCTGCCTTGGCAGGCAGATTCTTAACCACTGCGCCACCAGGGAAGTCCCTAAAATGCTTTATTTTTTTTTTAGAACAGTTTTAGATTTACATAAAAATTGAGAAGATAGTGCAGAGGCGTTCCCATACACCTGTCACTCAGTTTCCCCTATTGTTAACATGACACATTAAATGGTTCTGTTGCCACAGTAATGAACTAGTATTGATGCATTACTATTAACTAAGGTCTACAATTTATTCAAATATTTTAGTTTTAACCTAATGTCCTTTTTCTTTCCCAGGATACCATGTTCCATTTAGTTGTCATGTCTTCTTAGGGGCTTCTCTTGTCTGTGACAGTTAATCTTTGACTTTCCTTGTTTTTAATGACCTTGACAGTTTTGAGGAGTAATGGTCCAGTATTTTGTAGGATGCCCCTCTATTGGAATTTATATGACGTTTTCCTCATGATTAAACTGGTGTTATGAGTTTTGGGAAGGAAAACCACAGAAGTCAAGTGCCATTTTCATCACATCATATCAAGAGTACATATTTATCACCATGTTTTAGCACAGTAGATATGGTGAAGACTTGTTTTTTTATCATATACCATTTGTACCATTTGAATTTCTAAGCCTATATTTGCATTACCATTCAAATAATGTTTTCTAAGCTTTTGTCTTAAGTGAAGAAACAGTAATCCATTTTCAGTCGAACCTACACTTTGGGTGACTGCTCTTCCTGATCAGTTCCCCAGATAATCAATTCATGTTTCCCTTTTCAAACCAAAAGTGTAAAATATAGAACAGTTTCCAAGAGTAAAAGCAGAGGAAGATCATGAAGCTAAATGGCTCACTGGACAATTAAACACACCACAGTCTGTCCTCACACACAGCAGGGCAAATGACCTTTCAAGGAAAAGATTTGTAACTAAATCTCTGGAAATCAACATAATGGTCCTTAACTGAAGAACCTTTGTTACCTGCCTCAAAGGATATCAAGCAACCCAACAGCCCCAACAGTTAAATCCTCCAACCACTCTTAAATAGCAAGAACAGTGAGTGTTGTTTTTCACAGCTTGATGCCATTTCTCACAAGTCACTACTGCACCAAAGTTACAGATTCCTTTTAAAATTAAAAGGAATATCATAGACATACTTGACTTTCTCATTAGTACAGAACACAAGTTTCTCCCCATCACATTTTTTTAAAATTTGTTTACTTTTAGTTATTTTATTTTTGCCTGTATTGGGTCTTCATTGCTGTGTGAGGGCTTTCTCTAGTTGCGGCGAGCAGGCTTCTCATTGCGGTGGCTTCTCTTGTTGCAGAGCACGGGCTCTAGGCGCATGGGCTTCAGTAGTTGTGGCACATGGGGTCAGTAGTTGTGGCTCGTGGGCTCTAGAGCACATGCTCGGTAGTTGTGGTGCACACATCGAACCCGTGTCCCTGCACTGGCAGGCGGATTCTTAACCACTGTGCCACCAGGGATCGAACCCATGTCCCTGCATTGGCAGGCTGATTCTTAACCACTGCACCACCAGGGAAGCCCCCCCCCCATTACATTTTTATGACTCATCAATAGGCACAGTTTATGGAAAACATGAAAAAGGCCAAGAGAAGAAATGAATCAAGACAAAAGCTGGAAAATACGCTACATTTAGGCATCTTAAACTAACTAAATATCTACCATTTCTGTTAAAGCTAACCTCTTTAAATGGGAAAAATATTTGGGTACGTAGATACAGAGAGAAAAGTGTAAGTCTAATTAGAGACCTGTTCACCCTAGTCAAAACCTCTAAAGCCTGGGGAGTCAAGGAGAAAACACAGTAGAAACAGAGTAAAATTATTTGACCTAATCCACCAGACTGACACAAATCTACCTGAAATAACAATTGGACTCTAAAGATATGAGAAGTAACAAAACCTACTAAAAACATCCATCTCTGTTTCCCAGTAAAACAACTTTATCCCAACCTTCTCCTGTTGAAATCTCAGTGCATCTCGGCTAAAGTGTAAGTAGGGTTCTTAGCCTTGGCTGCATATTAGGATCTCTTGGGGAACTTTCAGAAGTCCCAATGCCAAGGCCTCATCATAGACCAGTTTAATGAATTTCTGGCAGTGGATCCAGGAACCAGTACTTATTAAAGTTTCCCAGGTGATTCCAATATGAAGCCAACACTGAGCCTCTCTGATTTTATGTGTAAGAGAATTTCCATTCCAGCAACACGGTAGAGACTTTCATCACTTACTACCCAGGCCTTGGCCACAAGATACACCATTCCCCTTCTCCAAACACACAGAAATGCTGGATTAATTAGGGGGGAAAACTGCCACATAAATGAACATGAAATAAAGAAAAGGAAATCTTCAATCTTCAGAAATGAAAAGGACACTTAAGAGCAGAGCAGTAAGCCTTGGGAGACAGAACAGAGATACTCCCCCAAATAGCTAGGGAGCTCAGGCTTTAAAATCCACCCATAAACAGAAAACATGGCATTGGGCTAGCTTAAGGTTGAGAAAGAGAACTGAGACCCCTTCATAAACCTAAGACCCTGGGAAGACTGAGCCACAATGAAACATATACTTGCCAAAGGCAAGCCAGTAAAGCCATATTAAAATAATACCTGTCTTTAATACAAAAGCATTTCTAGGAATAAAAAGTGTCATTATATAACAACAAAAAAAAGGGAATAATTTACCAAGAAGATAACAATCCTGAACCTGTATGTACCTATAAAATATCTTTCAATCGCAGAGGACTATAGTTCAAAGGGGTCATTAGTGTTGTAGGGCTAACTTCAACTAACTTCTGGCCTCCACTGTTCTGATGTGAAGTCAACTCCTAATCACACTGATGCTCTGTCTTAGTCTGTTCAGGCTGCTATAACAAAAATACCAGACTGGGTAACTTAAACAACCAACATTTATTTCTCACAGTTCTGGAGGCTGGAAAGTCCAAGATCAAAGCAGGGGCAGATCTGGTGCCTGGTGAGGAGCTGCTTCCCTGTTCATAGGTGACCACCTTTTCGCTGTATCTTCACAAGGTAGAAGGGGCAAGGGAGTTCTCTGGGGTCTCTTTTATAAGGACACTAATACCATTCATGTGGGCTCTACCCTCATGATCTATGTACCTCCCAAAGGCTCCACCTCCAAATACCACCACATTGAGGATTAGGTTTCAACATATGAATTCTGAGGGGACACAAACATTCAGTCTATAGCACTCCCCCTACATGATAAGTTGTTTTTCTCTTGCTGCCTTCAAGATATTCTCTTTGTGTTTAGGTTTCAATAGTGTGACTATGATGTGTCTGGGTATAGATCTCTTTGTATTTATCTTAATTGTGGTTCGTTAAGCTTCTTAAATTTGTAGATTAATGTTCTTCCTCCAATTTGGAAGTTTCAGGTCACTATTTCTTTCAATATTTTTTGGTCCCTTTTACTCATTTAGCTAAATGAGAGCTGATAAATTTAACAAAGTAGATGTTACAGTCATACAAAATTGAGCACAGATTGAATTTGTGCCTGAACTTGATGTAAGTCAACTTTATTGCTTTCTAAAAAAGACAGTGAACTTAACCTGTATTTCAGTGTGTATTTTGGGTTAATTTTACCATTGACTATATACAGTCTGCATATGTAAAGGTTTAGGGAAAAGAATATACTTCTATCCATGTTCTGAAGTGAGGACTTTGACTTTTAAAAATAGAGATACAGATATGTTAAATAAGATAACAATTGCATATTTAAAGAATAATAATTCAGTGGCAGATCTAAATTCTATTGAGTTAGTAACTAAAAACTATAATTGATATTTAAATCAATGTATGCCCAGCTTCACTGATTAGCACAATATTTCCTAGAAGACTTTGGAAGTAGACTGCTAAATTCAGATCCCAGCTCTGTCACTAGCTGGGTGACCTTTGGCAAGTTACTTAACTCTCTTTACCTTGGTTTCCTCATCTGTAAAATAGGAATAATAATAGTACCAGGGGCTTCCCTGGTGGCACAGTGGTTAAGAATCCACCTGCCGGGCTTCCCTGGTGGCGCAGTGGTTAAGAATCCGCCTGCCAGTGCAGGGGACACGGGTTCGAGCCCTGGTCTGGGAAGGTCCCACGTGCCGTGGAGCAGCTGGGCCCGTGTGCCACAACTACTGAGTCTGAGTGCCACAACTGCTGAAGCTTGCATGCCTAGAGCCCATGCTCTGCGACAAGAGAGGCTACCCAATGGGAAGCCCACGCACCGCAATGAAGAGTAGCCCCCGCTCGCCACCGACGCGCAGCAACAAAGACCCTACACAGCCAAAAAAACCCGAAAAGAGTAGCCCCTGCTCGCCACAACTAGAGAAAGCCCACACGCAGCAACGAAGACCCAATGCAGGCAAAAATAAATAAATTTATTAAAAAAAAAAAAAATCCACCTGCCAAGGCAGGGGACATGGGTTTGAGCTCTAGTCCGGGAGGATCCCACATGCCGCGGAGCAACTAAGCCCATGTGCCACAGCTACTGAGCCTGTGCTCTAGAGCCCGTGAGCCACAACTACTGAGCCTGTGTGCCACAACTACTGAAGCCCACGTGCCTAGAGCCTGTGCTCCACACAAAGAGAAGCCACCGCAGTAAGAAGTAGGCGCACGGCAACAAAGAGTAGGCCTTGCTCACCGCAACTAGAGAGAAAGCCCATGTGCAGCAATGAAGACCCAACGCAGCCAAAAATTAATTAATTAATTAACTTTTAAAAAATAGTACCAACTCATAAAATAATTGTGAAGATTAAATCAGGTTAAGGTAGAAAATACACTTAGAAAAGTATTTAGGGACTTCTCTGGCGGTCCAGTGTCTAAGACTCCATGCTCCCAATGCAGGGGGCCCGGGTTCTATCCCTGGTCAGGGAACTAGGCCCCATATGCCGCAACTAAGAGTTCACATGCTGCAACTAAAGATCCCACATGCTGCAACTAAGGCCTGGTGCAGCCAAATAATAAATATTTAAAAAGAAAAAAAAAGTATTTAACACACAAGTTGCAGTGAATGCTAGCTGTCATTATTATCTACACCAGGGGTCAACATTTTCTTAAAGGGCCGGATAGTAAATAGGGTTTGTGGGGCAGATGATATCTGTCACCACTACTTTTTCTCTGTAGTGCTAAAATGTGCATGGCTGTGTTTTAAAAAAGAAACCAAAAAAAAAAAAAACAGGCATCAGGCTGCATTCATCCTGTGGGCCAGAGTCTGTCAATCACTGATGATCTATATGGTGGTAAAATAAATTTTTTTTCCTCTCACATGACAGTCTGGGCATGAGTGACATCAGTTCAGCATGGTAACTCCACAGAGTTGGTGATTCAGGTTCCTCATATTTTATTGCTCTACCATCTCTAAGTTCTTGCTGCACAGTCCAAGATGCCTTACTACCACATCCACATTTCAATGGAAGGAAGGAAAGGGCAAATAGAGGTTATGTCACTTTCTGTGAGCAGTGGTTCTCAGGGTATTTGGCAATGTCTAGAGATATTTTAGGTTGTTGCAATGGGCACTGGGGGCAGTGTGTACGTGTGTGAGCTACTGGCATGTAATAGGTAGAAGCCGGATATGCTGCTAGATCTGTTCTATAACGCACAGGATAGCCCCTGCAACAAAGAACTGCCCAGCCCAAAAGTCAGTGGTGCTGGGACTGATAAAACCTGTTAAGGGAACACTATTGTTTTCATCACAGTGGCTAGAAACTAAATCACACAGTCAAATCTGGCCTGCATGGGAGGCTATGAAATGTTGCCTTTCCTCTGGATGTTCATGTGCCCAGTAAAAAATGTCTTTTTTCTTTTAATTCTAAAACAAGGGGAGACATATTAGGGGCCAATTAGCAGTCTATGGCATATGTCCTTCTAGAAGATTATTTGATGAACATGGAATCAGAACTGAGGTATTAACTGAATTATGTTCATTGCTAGTATCAAGGTATGTATCCACAGGGTTATCACCATTCAGAGGACAGGAATCCTGTTTTTCAGGGCACCTTGTCCCTTGACAGTGTGGGAAATAAATTCCTAAACATTTACCCTTTGGTCATGCCCCCTTTTCAGTCATTTGTTAACACATTATTTTAACTAGGTACAAAACAACTGATTACGTACAATTTTAGATGAAAAATCCTATTGTCTTAAGAATATACTTTCAGTATTTCCAAGATTTCTAGTTTACATGTTATTCCTTAGAATCAATTACTCTCTTTTATCCTCATAAAAAGAAAGTTTGGGGTTTCCCTGGTGGTGCAGTGGTTAAAAATCCACCTGCCAATGCAGGAGACACGGGTTTGAGCCCTCACAACTACTGAGCCTGTGCTCTAGAGCCTGCGAGCCACAACTACTGAGCCCATGTGCCACAACTACTGAAGCCTGCGTGCCACAACTACTGAGCCCACGTGCCACAACTACTGAAGCCTGCGCGCCTGGAGCCCATGCTCCACAACAAGAGAAGCTACCGCTCCCTGGTGGCACAGCGGTTAAGAATCCGCCTGCCAATGCAGGGGACACGGGTTTGAGCTCTGGTCTGGGAAGATCCCACATGCCGCAGAGCAACTAAGCCCGTGCACCACAACTACTGAGCTACTGAGCCTGCGCTCTAGAGCCTGCAAACCACAACTACTGAGCCCCCGTGCCACAACTACTGAAGCCTGTGCGCCTAGAGCCTGTGCTCTGCAACAAGAGAAGCCACCGCAATGAGAAGCCCGTGCACGGCAACAAAGAGTAGCTCCCGCTCACCGCAACCAGAGAAAAGCCCGCGCACAGCAAAGAAGACCCAATGCAGCCAAAAATAAAATAAATAAAATAAAATAAAATAAAATAAAATAAAATAAAAAAAAAGAAGCCACTGCAATGAGAAGCCCATGAGCCGCAACAAAGAGTAGCCCCCACTCACCACAACTAGAGAAAGCCCGTGCGCAGCAATGAAGATCCAACGCAGCCAAAAATAAAAATTAATTAATTTTAAAAAAGTTTGTTTCCTTTGTAAGACTTAAGCAGGTGGAAAAAACTTAAACAACTGGAAAGAATTATTCATTTTTCCTAGAATGAGATGCTTCCACTGATGACTGATTTCACTTACTATACATTGATTTTCTTTAAAATGCTTCTACTCTCAGGGTAATCTAACCAAAAGTTTGTGTGTAGGGGGAGGGAATACCTTGTTTTTTTCCTCCATATTCTGATTACTCCTTAAAACCTCAGTTTTACAAACTGGTAGTCACCTGATCTTTGATCAGTTACTTTTCTGGGCCTTTGCTTGTCTGTTTGCTGACGGATTAGGGTTAAGTAGGTGACTTTTTTTTTAACTGAGGTATAAAATTGTAAGATATAAATAAATAAGATATATTGTAAGATAAATAAATTTGTAAGATATAAATAAAGCTGTAAGATATTTAAAGTGTACAATGTGATGGTTTGGTACACATATACACTGGGAAAGGATTAACTCCATAGAGCTAATTAACACATTTATCACCTCACATATTTACTTTTATTTTTTGAGAACATTTAAATCCTACTCTCTTAGCAAACTGCAATAATATGATACAGTGTTATCCACTATAGTCAACATGATATACATTAAATCCTCAGACCTTATTCATCTTATAACTGAAAGTTTGTACTTTCACCAACCTCTCCCGGTTTCCCTCACCCACTCAGCCCCTGGCAACCACTTTTCTACTCTCTATTTCAATGAATTTAACTGTGTGTGTGTGTGTGTTAAGATCCCACATATTAAGTGATACCATGCAGTATTTGTCTTTCTCTGTCTGGCTTAATTCACTTAGCATAGCATGCCCTCCAAGTTCATCCGTGTTATCACAAATGACAGGACTTCCTCCTTTTTATGGATGAATAAAGTCCATTGTATGTGTGTGTGTGTGCGTGTGTGTGTGTGTGTATCACAATTTCTTTATCCATTCATCCATGACACACACTTAGGTTGTTTCCATATCTTGGCTATTGTGAATAATGCTGAATATGGGAGTACAGATATCTCTTTGAGATAATGACTTCATTTCTTTTGGACGTATACCCAGCAATGGGATTTCTGGATCTTATTGTAATTCTTTTTTTGTTGGCTGCGCCACACGGCTTGTGGGATCCTAGCTGCCAGACCAGGGATCAAACCTGTGCCCCCTGCATTGGAAGTGCAGAATCTTAACCACTGGACCGCCAGGGAAGTCTCCCTGTAATTCTATTTTTAATTTCTTGAGGAACCTCCATACTGTTTCCACAGTGGCTGTACCAGTTTACACTCCCAACATCAGTACACAAGGGTTCCCTTTCTCCATATCCTTGACAGCATCTGATATCTTGTCTTTTTGTTTTGTTTTGTTTTTTGGCTGCACCATACGGCTTGTGGGATTTTAGTTCCCTGGCCAGGGATTGAACCCTGGCCCTTGGCAGTGAAAGCACGGAGTCCTAACCACTTGACCACCAGGGAATTCCCTGATATCTTGTTTTTTTGATAACAGACATCCTAACAGGTGTGAGATGATATTTCATTGTCGTTTTGATTTGCATTTCCCCAATGGTTAGTGATGTTGATCACCTTTTTCACATGTATCTGTTGGCTACTTATATGTGTTCTTTGGAAAAATGTCTCTTCAGGTCCTTTTCCCATTTTTTAATTGGGTTGTTTTTATTTTTTTGCCTCTGAGTTGTATGAGTTCCTCCTATTTTGGAGATGTTATCCCCTTATCAGAATGTGGTTTGCGAATATTTACTCCTATTTAGTAGGTTGCCTTTTTACTTTTTTGATGGTTTCCTTTGCTGTGCAGAAGCTTTTTAGTTTGATGTGGTCTAGTTTTTAAAGTTTTTGCTTTTGTTGCCTTTGCTATTGGTGTCAAATCCAAAAAATCATTGCCAAGACCAATGTCAAGGATATGTTTTCTTCTAGGAGTTTTATAGTTTCAGGTCCTAAGTTCATGTCTTCAATCCATTTTGAGTTGATTCCTCTGTATGGTATAAGATAGAGGTCCAGTATCATTTTTCGTATGATGTTTGTTGTGGACTTATCATAAATGGCCTTTATTATGTTAAGGTACATTCCCTCTATACCCAGTTTGTCAAGAGTTTTCATTATGAAAGGATGTTGAATTTTGTCAAAAGCTTTTTCTGCATTTATTGAGATGACCATGATTTTATCGTTCATTTTGTTAAAGTGGTGTATCATAGTGATTGATTGATTTGCAGATGTTGGACCACCCTTGCATCCCTGGAATAAATCCCACTTAATCATGCTGTATGATCCTCTTAACATATTGTTGAATTTTGTTTGCTAACATTTTGTTGAAGATCTCTGCGTATATGTTTATCAAGGATATTGGCCTGTAATTTTCTTTTCTTGTAGTGTCCTTGTCTGGCTTTGGTATCAGGGTAATGCTGGCCTTGTAAAATGAGTTTGTAATGTTTCCTCCTCTTCTAGTTTTTGGAAGAGTTTGAGAAGGATTATTGTAAGTTCCTCTTTAAATATTTGGTAAGATTCACCAGTGAAGCCATCAGTCCTGCATTTTTGTTGGGAGGTTTTTGATTATTGAATTGATCTCCTTAGTAGTAATTGGTCCATTTAGATTTTCTATTTCTTCATGATTCAATCTTGGTAGATTGTATGTTTCTAGGAATTTATCCATTTCGTCTAGGTTGTACAATTTGTTGGCATATAATTGTTCATAGTAGTCTCTTATGATCCCTTATACTTCTGTGGTATCAGCTGTAATGTCTCCTCTTTCATTTCTGAATTTAATTTATTTGAGTCCTCTCTCTTTTTCTCTTGGTGAGTCTAGCTAACAATTTGTCTATTTATCTTTTTCAGAAACCAGTTCTTAAAAACTGGTTTCACTGACCTTTTCAACTGTCTTTTTAGTCTGTATTTCATATATTTCCATTGTAATGTTTTTATTTAACTTCCTTCTGCTAACTCTGGGCTCAGTCTGTTCTTATTTTTGTAGTTCCTTAAAAGTAGGTGATTTTAAATGTTATATCTTGTTGTGTTCTTCCACTCTTTTTCTGCTTTCTTTGGTTTTAATTGAGCATTTTATATGATTCTATTTTTCTCTCCTCTCTTAGCATATTAATTCTTCTATTTTTCCTTTTTTAGTGGTTGCCCTAGAGTTTGCTCTACACATTTACAACTAATCCAAGTCCACTTTCACATAGCACTATACCACTTCCCTGAGTTTTCTTTCAATCTCATATATCCTGGACTGGGTATTACAGTCTTGCAACCCAGAACTGTCAATAGGCATAGACCAAAAAAAAAAAGAAGAAGAAGCTCTAAGCCTGCTCTCTGTGGCCAAAGGATCAGGAAAGGGGCAGCACAGCTCAGACCTAGCAGGGACCCCATCCCTGACTACATAGCTGGAATGGAAGGCTGACCCACTAGGCCAGAACCAGAGGTGCCAATGAAGACCAGACAGGAAACTCCACTGCCCAATCCACATCTAGTGCAGCAGGTAGGCCCATGTTGCCTACACCAGCACCACCGATAGGCCCAGCCAGTATCTCCCATTCTTCCACCCAGCAGCAGAAAGTGACCCAGGTCTGGCACCTCTTGGTCCTCTACACCAGGGGTCCCCAATCCCCAGGGTCACAGACTGGTACTGGGCTGTGGCCTGTTCTAAACCATTCCCCCACCCCCACCCCAGTGTGTGGAAAAATTGTCTTCCATGAAACCAGTCCCTGGTGCCAAAAAGTTTGGGGACCGCTGCTCTACACACTGGCAAAGGATGACCCAGACCCAGTGTCTCCCAACTCCCCACTCAGTAGCAAAAGGTGGTCCAGAAAAGTGCCTTTCATGTCCACAGGCAATACCACAGAATGAGTGGGAGCCCGATTGCGGCCAGGTGGCCTGGTCCACAAGGTGAGCCCAAGAAGTGCTCACAGACCCACAGGCACAGCCACTATCTCCCACCTTCCACCTAGCAGCACCAGGCCTGGGGAAGGGCACTCTACTCCAATGGGTGGCATCAGCAGGGATTGAGAAGAGAGCCCCAGCAGTGCCACAGGAACAAAACAAACCAGAACAACACCGCAAGGGCTCTAAAAAATCCGGGCAATTGCCTGCTAAAATATATTATTTCTGTATATTATTATTTCAATAGGATCAAGAGTCTCCTAACATAACATCCAAAACATCCATGATAAAATTTAAAAAAAAATCATTCAACATACCAAGAACCAGGAAAAACTTCCAAAAGGAAAGACAACTAAATGATGTCAACACAAAGATGAATCAGGTTTTGGAATTATTTGACAAGAATTTTAAAGCAGCCATCATGAAAATGCTTCTAACATGCAATTTGGAATTCTCAAAACAAATGAAAAACAGAAAATCTCAGCAAAAAAAATAAAAGCTATAAAAAAGAACCAAATAAAAATTATATAACTGAAAACCTACACTAACTGAAATAAAAAGCTCAAGGAATGGGTTCCAGAGTAGAATGGAGAGGACAGAGGATAGAATCAGCAAACCTGAAAACAAATCAAGAAAATTTACTCAATCTGAACAGAGTAAAAATAGGCTGAAAACTGAGCCTCAGGGATTATGGCACAATATGGTACAATAACAAAAGATCTAACATTTCCATCATTAGAGTCCCAGAAGAAGATGAGGGAAAACAGCTTGCAAAGGTATTCAAAGAAATAATGGCTGAAAACTTCCCAAAATTGGTGAAGACAAAAACTTGTAGATTCAAGAAGGTTAGGAACCCCAAACAGGATAGACGTGAAGAAATCCACACTAAGACATATCATAATTAAACTTGTCAACACCAAACTTTGGGACTTATCTGGTGGTCCAGTGGATGAGACCCTGAGCTCCCAATGCAGAGGGCCTGGGTTCGATCCCTGGTCTGGGAACTAGATCCCGCATGCATGCTGCAACTAGGAGTTTGCATGCCACAACTAAGAAGCCCGCATACCGCAGCTAAGAGTCCGCATGCTGCAACTAAGAGTCTGCATGCTGCAACTAAAAACATCCTGCATGCGGCAACTAAGACCCAGCGCAGCCAAAATAAATAAATAAATAAATAGTTAAAAAAAAAAAAAGAAACAATCTTTTTTTTTTTTTTTTGGCTACGCCATGTGACATGTGGGATCTTAGTTCCCCGACCAGGGATTGAACCTGTGTCCCCTGCATTGAGAGCGCAGAGTCTTAACCACTGGACCGCCATGGAAGTCCCACGAAGAAACAGTCTTGAAAGTAGCCAGAGAAAAGCAACATATTGCCTAAGAACACCAATTCACATGACAGATTTCTCATCTGAAACCATGAAGGTCACAATTAAGTACCACAGCATCTTTCAGGTGCTGAAAGAAAAGAACTGTCAACTACAAATTCTTATATCCAGGGAAACTATCCTTCAGAAATGATGGGGAAATAAATATATCTTCAAATGAAGGAAAACCAAATCCAGGGACTAAACAAATTTGTACTAACCCAGAATCTACCACCATTTGTACAGATAACAATTCTTGTTATCTGTACGCAGGGACTGAATAGATATAATTAGCCAGAAATACTTGAACCATGAAATGTTACACAGGTTTTCAAATGTCATTTTATTTAAAAAATAATAATAATTTTTAATTTTAAAAAGTGATTTTACAAAAGCTTTTAATAATTTGAGAAAATAGTCAAGATATAACATAAAGGAAACAAAAAAGAAACAGACAAAATTATACATACAGTTTTGTTTTAAATATCTGTAAGCATATAAAAGAAACTGGAAAAGAATATTCCAAAATGTTATGAGTGATTGCAATGATTGACTCCCATAGGAAATTAGGAATTTCTCCTGTTTCTAGAGTTTCCAATTTGACTAAAGTACTTGTTACTTTCAAATGCTTACTAGCTGTGTAACCACAATGTACTGGAACTAGTAATACAAAGAACCCTGCTAACACTCAGAGATTATGATTAACTGTGCAAAAGAATGGGGAATAGCCTCAATGAAATGATACAGCACAACTATCACTGCACTTATCCAAAAGAGAAGAGTGTTGTCTTTTACATACCTGTGAATCTGTCCATTTTTATGCAAGTATTCCAACCCCTCCAGCACTTCTCTGAGTATTGTAGCAATGGTAGCTTCATCTAGGACTCCACTTTTATGTTCCCCCTTTGCCACAATGTGCTTAATAATATCCAGAACAGAACCTGAAAAGAGAAGAAACAGTTTTCCTTAATTTTTCAACTCATTCAATATTATTCAGAGCCATTTTTAAATCAAAACACATGTAAACCTTTTCATGAACTTAGCTGTGTAGGAAAGAAAGGAAAAAATAGTAAATATAAGGAAATACAGAAGTTTAAAGGTAATAATTTATTCTCGATTCCACTCTAAAACAGAAAGCAGCCTGCTAATACCCAAATAGTAGTGTTAAACCAGCATCTTCTTTAGACTTCTAATGAGAATCTGAAAAAGGTAATAGAGGATTTTTAATCACCTCTGAAGAATCCCTAGGTAAACCATGCCCATCAATAACACTTTAGTATAAGATATAACAAACCAATCTAGGCTTCCAACATCAGATTAGAGTATGCAACATTGTATAAATAAAGATATAAAACACAATTGAAACGCAGGTCAAATTACATAAGAAAACTTGGAAAGTAAATATCACATGTGTATGCAAACTAATTTAAGGGTTAAAATTATGTTTCAGGTTAATAAGTAATAGAAATAAAACAGGTAAGGCAAAGAAAAATATGAAAAGAATAAAAATGGCAGTTCTTTTAAAATAACAGCCCAGATGTATTATCAATCCCATTTTTCCCAAGATGGGAAATAATGCTCCTCCTAAAAATTAGAGAGAGGGAGGGAAAAGACATCCATATAGTAATTAAAGTCACAGAATGCTGTCTACCATAACTGATGATTATTTAAAAAAAAGTTTGCTAGAGATTGGTAAGATTTCTGGCAGTACAATGGCCCATAAAGATCACAGAACCAAAGCAAAACAATCTCCAATATTAAAAACTGTGCCAAGAAATCCGAAACATAACATAAACTGCACTGAAAAGACTGGATGCCCATTTCTTGGCAAATGCTTCCGTTGAAAACATGCCCTGGTGGATGCTTTTTATTGCACACACTTAAAAAGAAAAAAATGTACTTCCGAATAGATGGAAAGAAGTGGTCTAGATGGAATCCTCAAAAACATTAGAGAATTGAACACATGTTTACTTTAGCTCCCATTTGAAATCCACTAACTTGATAAGCTTGATAACAAGGGCATAAACCCAGAATAAAAAAGAAAGAAGATAACAGAAGAGATATAGCACTAATTTTCTGGAAGAGAGAAAGCAGAAAAAGTAACTGATTATGCAGAGTTAAAAAATCTGTAACTTCAGTGTCTGCACAGGAGGTATATCAATTCCTACCCTAGAGCTCCAGAAAGGCTCAGAATACAAACACCAAAGACCGCATAAGGGAAAGTGAGGGGGGACTGAAGGAAAGGGCTGAACACAGGAAAACTGGTTGAAAGTTCATATAAGGCAAAATAAGATTCCCAGATCCCTCCTCCCCACCCTGGAAGCCAAGCGACGACCACTCCCCACCTCCAGCAAGAGACAGGCAGTTTACTCTCTGTAGACAAAGAACCAGGGAGGCTTCAGATTCTAAGTAACTTTTTCTAACACTTTCCCCTCTTTACTGCTGGGATTCACAAGATTGTGATTCACAAAAAGGGGGCCTACCTAAGGAAGAAGTTTTGTTCTGTTTAGTTTAACCAATCACACATCAACTCCCAAAAAGCAAAGTGACTATACCAACAGGCATGTATTTCATTCTTCTGAGAAATCCAGGCCATACAAGAACTGCTCAGCTGGGCTTCGCTGGTGGCGCAGTGGTTGAGAATCTGCCTGCCAATGAGGGGACACGGGTTCGAGCCCTGGTCTGGGAAGATCCCACATGCCGCGGAGCAACTGGGCCCGTGAGCCACAACTACTGAGCCTGCGCGTCTGGAGCCTGTGCTCCGCAACAAGAGAGGCCGCGACAGTGAGAGGCCCACGCACCGCGAGGAAGAGTGGCCCCCGCTCGCCGCAGCTGGAGAAAGCCCTTGCACAGAAACGAAGACCCAGCACAGCCAAAAATAAATAAATAAATAAATAAATTTATAAAAAAAAAAAAAAAGAACTGCTCAGTAAGAAGACATATGTAGAAATGCCAACTGAGTTAAATGTAATACAAAGAATATCTAAAATAAGGAACGCAAAGGGAGAAACCCCTACTAGGAATTAAAAACACAATTTATTCATTCAACAATTAAGTCACATTATATGCGATCTAGAACTAGGTGCCACAGAATATGTCAAGAAACATGTGACTGCTGACTTTCAGGGAACTTCTAATCTGGAAGATCAAAGAAATGGAGTAACAAAGACTCTAGGGCACACCAAAGTTATTAGATCTGTATTCTTAAAGAGTTTGAAGCAGGAACTCCTTTTCAAAGTCTTAGAAAATTTTAATTGATTTCACATCATCCAACGATCAACAGGGAAATTAAAGCAGTGCACATCCCCAGACAATGTCCAGAACAGAAATACCAAACAAGGCTGGATAAGAAGGCCCCTCTTCCCTGGGATAACTTGTCTTTTCAGTTTTAGTCTCCCTCCCAACAATATGATTTTTATAGGTGGAGGGATGATCACGCCACTAAGACCTTCCTCCTTAACTGACAAATATTGGTCCTGGAAGGTCCCCCCTTCTTTTCCATATGATTTCCTCAGCATCTTGCAGCGTCTAACATGATGACGGTGCCTATAATCCTCCCTCCTAAAACATCAAAAGTACATAGAATTCTTTATATCAACTCAGAGAAAGAAGAAAGTAAAATATTCTAAGCAAAAGAAAACTGCAGATTTATCACTGGATGATTCAAATTAATATCTAAAGAAAAGAAGGAATAATGAGGGAAGGCTATATCAGCATATATAATATTATGTCCTTAGGCACAATCTGGAAGAAATATTCTACAGGGATAATCTGTTCTTGAACTTTAATACATGAAGAAACTACTTGGCAAACTAGTTTAAAATGCAGATTCCCAGACCTTATAGACTGTCATTCAAGAGATCTGAGGTAGGGCCCAAGAAGTTGCATTTTAACAACCTAGGCTACTCGATGAGCACTGTCCACTGAAACCCAAGAATTTCTTAGAGTAAAAGCAAGTAAATTAAATAATGGAAAACAAGAGGGGTTTGGTACAAATTTCATAACAAAGCAAAAAATTAAAATGTAGGTAGATTATCTATTCCCCCAAACCATTTCATGTCTGCCTTCATAGGCTATGGCACAGAACATTTAAAAAGCAATGCAAAACTTTAACTATCCAAGAAAATCATTACTAAATATTAAAAAAAAAATTGAAAAAGTGGTGAAGCAGCTGCTGGTTAATGACCCTTGTTAAATCTGATAATTGTAGCTCAATCAAATTAATTACTCAGTCAACATGTTCATTTGCACAGTTTATTTTTATGAAAAAACACTCTTGAGTCCAAAATTAACTCACCCATTTTAGTCAGGTATTTTTACCAAGAAGTTTTAACCAATCTTTAGCCACTGGGTGTTGCTTGTGTCTTCCTAAGCCATGTAAGTTTTCAAAGGGGCCAAAATTTGCTTGGTCTGAGTATTCCATTTCAGATTAATAGACATACCCTCTATTGTTGCTTGACCATCCAAAGCTGGTCACTCTTTCTTTTTTTTTGAAAAGAAAGATGATTTTTTTTTTTTTAAGATGGTAGTCATCTTTTCTTTTTTAAATTTATTTATTTATTTTTGGCTGTGTTGGGTCTTCGTTTCTGTGCGAGGGCTTTCTCTAGTTGCGGCAAGCGGGGGCCACTCTTCATCACGGTGTGCGGGCCACTCACTGTCGCGGCCTCGCTTGTTGCGGAGAACAGGCTCCAGACGCGCAGGCTCAGTAGTTGTGGCTCACGGGCCCAGTTGCTCCGCGGCATGTGGGATCTTCCCAGACCAGGGCTCGAACCCGTGTCCCCTGCATTGGCAGGCGGATTCTCAACCACTGCACCACCAGGGAAGCCCTGGTCACTCTTAATAACAGGTATTTTTTACCTGGGTCCTGCTCGGGGTCAAGGAAGTCCCATACATTTTATCTCTTAGAAGATGACAAAGGATCCTTAAACCACAAAATAATTCCCTAACAGAGTGAATTAAATTAGATTTCTGCATTTCTATAGTTCGTCCCTTTCAGTCCTACAGGTACTTCTTCATCTTTTTTTATTTTAAGACTTAACTTTTTCTTTACATAAATTTATTTTATTTATTTATTTTTGGCTGCGTCAGGTCTTCGTTGCTGCGCACAGGCTTTCTCTAGTTGTGGCGAGCAGAGGTTACTCTTCGTTGCAGTGCGCGGGCTTCTCATTGCAGTGGCTTCTCTTGTTGCAGAGCACGGGCTCTAGGCACTCGGGCTTCAGTAGTTGTGGTGCACAGGCTTAGCTGCTCCACGGCATGTGGGATCTTACCGGGCCAGGGCTTGAACCGGTGTCCCCTGCATTGGCAGGCAGATTTTTAACCACCAGGGAAGCCCCCTTCCTTTTTTTAAATATTTGGTAGGAATGACTTTTTTTAATATAAATTTATTTATTTATTTATTTTTGGCTGCGTTGGGTCTTCATTGCTGTGTATGGGCTTTCTCTAGTTGTGGTGAGTGGGGGCTACTCTTCATTGCAGTGCACGGGCTTCTCATTGCGGTGGATTCTCTTGTTGCAGAACATGGGCTCTAGGCACATGGGCTTCAGTAGTTGTGGTGCATAGGATCAGTAGTTGGGGCTCGCGGGTTCTAGAGCGTAGGCTCTGCAGTTGTGGCACACAGGCTTAGTTGCTCCGCAGGATGTGGGATCTTCCCAGACCAGGGCTCGAACCTGTGTCCCCTGCATTGGCAGGTGGGTTCTTAACCACTGCGCCACCAGGGACGTCCCTTCATCTTTTCCTTTCAGAAGCTTTCTTTTTTTTTTTTTTCCAAAGAAATTAACTTTTATCTGAAAGGAGACTACCCTTCCCCTCACTATTTCTAAGGACTCTATACAATAGCCTGCTTAAACCATTTTCCCAATACCAAAATTTCTAACAGCAAAGCATACAACTCCTCTAAATAATAAATAATAAGGCTTGTCCTTCACTGATTAAACTTCAATAATTTCAACACAAAAATCACACTTAACATTTTTAAGTTTTAACAAATGTATTTTAAATACAACATGTTTTGTAGCAGTCCACAAGGTTTTTATCTCTAAAAAACAACATAATTTTTAGGGTTCAAAAATTCCGTTCTTCAAAAGAAATGACCAAGTGTTTTCTTCCATAGCTTCAAACTTTCTACACTCAACTATTTGATTGCTCCATGCCACCCCAGACAAACCTGACACGACTGAACTACTTTATATGTTACTAACTTCTCCAAAAGAAAGTTAAAAAAGGAGTTTGTAGTAAATGCAGCTCTCTGATACAATGTCTAATACAATATCTAACACAAAAGAAGCTTTAAAAAGACCATTTCTTTCCTCATTTGATTAGGCAGGAGTTAATTTTCTGTAAAAGCAAAAAACAAACAAAAAATCATTTACAAAAGCATAACACTGGGGGTTCCCTTTTTACTCAAGATGTTTAACTACCCAAAATGACAACAATTACATCTTTAAGAATATAATAAAAGGGGTAGAAAACAGCAATACAATTGACAAAGTGTAGATGCTAAATAAACCAAAGATTTTTTTAAGGGTTCTTTTTAAGGAGTAGGAAGGATCAGAAGCTTGGGGAAATCCAGAATTAAACAAAAAAAGGGAAAGAGAAAAAGATGTCCTCAACTACAACCACTCTGTTTATCAATAGCGTCTTGGGCTGTAGGAATGATATCTTTTTTTTTTTTGGCTGTGTTGGGTCTTCATTGCTGCGCGCGGGCTTTCTCGAGTTGCGGTGAGCGGGGGCTACTCTTTGTTGCAGTGCACAGGCTTCTCATTGCGGTGGCTTCTCTTATTGTGGAGCACGGGCTCTAGGGTGCGCGGGCTTCAGTAGTTGTGGCACGCGGGCTCAGTAGTTGTGGCTCGCGGGCTCTAGAGCGCAGTCTCAGTAGTTGTGGCGCACGGGCTTATCTGCTCCGTGGCATGTGGGATCTTCCTGGACCAGGGCTCGAACCCGTGTCCCCTGCGTTGGCAGGCGGATTCGTAACCACTGCGCCACCAGGGAAGGCCAGGAACAATATCTTGATCGTGATCTGTATTGACTACAGTAAGGAGAAGGTGATCTTCTGTATCGGTAATCATAGTCTTCATATTTGTTGTACCCACGATCATATCCTCTATCACAGTAAGAATCTCGACGTCTGCCACCTCCTCCACCTCCACCACTATGAGTTGGTCTCCCCATGTATATGTCTGGTGTAGGTATGTGCGCTCTCTTGGTGACAGAATAATCTACATGAATTCTTCTACCGTCCAGCTCCATTCCATTTGCCCTTTCCATAGCCTCCTTTGAGTCATCTATTCTCTGGAAATAAACAAAAGTAAACCCTCGTGATCGTCCAGTTCGCTGGTAATAAACCACACTGACACCACTCAATGGTCCATATCGAGAAAATACTTTGCAAAGATCTCTCTCTGTTGTGTACAAACTGAGGCCAAACACTCCTAGACAAGTGTTGGGATCTGGATTTGTCCTGCTGCCTGTATGTCGTCTAAGGTTAGACACTGGAGAATGACTTCGGCTCCTTCGATGATGGTATTCTGGTGTATAGGACCTACTTAGAGGTCGTCTCCTATGAGAGTGAGAATGGGATCTGGATCAAGTGTAACGTCTATGAGAATGCCTCCTTGACCCCAACCTGGATTTTGATCTTGATCGAGAATGGGATTCAAAGTGTTTGGAAACTCTTGATGGACTACGAGATCCTGACCTGCTCTCCGATTTTACACGAGCAGGAGTTCCCGTTGAAGATCTTGACTGAGAGCGAGACTCTCTGCCCTCGAAGTTGTTCTCCTCTACATCACTCATGTCGGCCAGGCACTCCCCAGAACTAAATAAGAGACAAGTCTCAGCTTGAGGGCCAATGGCCTAGTCAACCAGCTGACTGGACCGTGGGGAGAAGGAAAGAGTCGGCAACAACAGCCGCTCCACTCCACTCCCACTCGGTCACAGGCTCCAGCAAAATCTTCAGAAGCTTTCTTAATTACTTTGATTTCTAAAAATCTTATATTGCAGTTTGGTGCTAATAAATGGTAGAAACAGCTATTTAGATAGAAAGTGATTCTAATTTCTAAAGATTAACTTTCTATACTAATAAATTCCAACACTCAAAATCAGAGTTCTAATTATTTAATTAACAAAAGATAAGAATATTACAGTCGCTCGGGAAGATGGCGGAAGAGTAAGACGCGGAGATCACCTTCCTTCCCACAGATACAGTAGAAATACATCTACACGTGGAACTGCTCCTACAGAACACCCACTGAACGCTGGCAGAAAACGTCCGACCTCCAAAAAGGCAAGAAACTCCCCCCGTACTTGGGTAGGGCAAAAGAAAAAAGAAATAACAGAGACAAAAGAATAGGGACGGCACCTGCACTAGTGGGAGGGAGCCGTGAAGGAGGAAAGATTTCCACGCACTAGGAGCCCCTTCGCGGGCGGAGACTGCGGGTGGCAGAGGGGGGAAGCTTCGGAGCCACGGAGGAGAGCGCAGCCACAGGGGTGCGGAGGGCAAAGCGGAGAGGTTCCCGCACGGAGGCTCGGCGCCGAGCAGCACTCTCCAGCCCGAGAGGCTTGTCTGCTCAGCCGCCGGGGCGGGCGGGGCTGGGAGCTGAGGCTCGGGCTTCGGTCGGATCGCAGGGAGAGGACTGGGGTTGGCGGCGTGAACACAGACTGAAGGCGTTAGTGCACCACAGCTAGCCAAGAGGGAGTCCGGGAAAAAGTCTGCAGCTGCCGAAGAGGCAGGAGACTTTTTCTTCCCTCTTTGTTTCCGGGTGCGCGAGGAGAGGGGATTCAGAGCGCCGCCTAAACGAGCTCCAGAGACGGGCGTGAGCCGCAGCTACCAGCGCGGATCCCACAGCAACAGGGGCGCAGAGGAAAAAGCGGAGAGACTCCCGCACAGAGGCTCGGCGCCGAGCAGCACTCTCCAGCCCGAGAGGCTTGTCTGCTCCCCCGCCGGGGCGGGCGGGGCTGGGAGCTGAGGCTCGGCTTCGGTCGGACCGCAGGGAGAGGACTGAGGCTGGCGGCGTGAACACAGCCTGAAGGGATTAGCGCACAACAGCTGGCTGGGAGGGAGACCGGGAAAAAGTCTGCAGCTGCCGAAGAGGCAAGGGACTTTTTCTTGCCTCTTTGTTTCGCGGCGCGCAAGGAGAGGGGATTCAGAGCGCCGCTTAAACGAACTCCAGAGAAGGGCGCGAGCCGCGGCGATCAGCGCAGACCCCACAGCAACAGGGGCGCAGAGGAAAAAAACGGAGAGACTCCCGCACAGAGGCTCGGCGCCGAGCAGCACTCTCCAGCCCGAGAGGCTTGTCTGCTCGGCGGGCGGGGCTGGGAGCTGAGGCTCGGGTTTCGGTTTCGGTTGGATCGCAGGGAGAGGACTGGGGCTGGCGGCGTGAACACAGCCTGAAGGGGTTAGCGCACCACAGCTGGCTGGTAGGGAGTCCGGGAAAAAGTCTGCAGCTGCCGAAGAGGCAAGAGACTTTTTCTTGCCTCTTTGTTTCGCGGCGCGCAAGGAGAGGGGATTCAGAGTGCCGCCTAAACGAACTCCAGAGAAAGGCGTGAGCCGCGGCGATCAGCACGGACCCCAGAGACGGGCGTGAGACGCTGGGGCTGCTGCTGCCGCCTCCAAAAAGCCTGTGTGTGAGCACAAGTCACTCTCCACATCGCCCCTCCCGGGAGCCTGTGCAGCCCGCCACTGCCAGGGGCCCGTGATCCGGGGACAAGTTCCCCGGGAGAACGCACTGCCCGCCTCAGGCTGGTGCAACGTCACGCCGGCCTCGGCCGCCGCAGGCTCACCCCGCCTCCTCTGTACACCTCCCTCCCCGCGGCCTGAGGGAGCCAGAGCCCCCGAAGCAGCTGCTCCTTTAACCCCGTCCTGTCTGTGCGGGGAATAGACGCCCTCAGGCGACCTACACGCAGAGGCGGGTCCAAATCCAAAGCTGAACCCCAGGAACTGTGCGAACAGGGAAGATAAGGGGAAATCTCTCCCAGCAACCTTAGAAGCAGCGGATTAAAACTCCACAAACAACTTGATGTGCCTGCATCTGGTGAATACCTGAATAGACAACGAATCATCCCAAATTCAGGAGGTGGACTTTGGGAGCAGGATATATTAATTTTTCCCCTTTTCCTTTATTTGTGAGTGTATATGTATATGCTTCTGGGTGCGATTTTGTCTGTATAGCTTTGCTTTACAATAGCTTTATTTTACTTCACTATATTATAGCCTCTTTCTTTCTTTCTTTCTTTCTTTCTATTTTTTCTCCCTTTTACTCTGAGCCGTGTGGACAAAAGGCTCTTGGTACTCCAGCCAGGCATCAGGGCCGTGCCTCTGAAGTGGGAGAGCCAACTTCAGGACACTGGTCCACAAGAGACCTCCCAGCTTCACGTAATACCAAACGGCAAAAATCTCTCAGAGATCTCCATCTCAACATCAAGACCCAGCTTCACTCAACGACCAACAAGCTACAGTGCTGGACACCATATGCCAAACAACTAGCAAGACAGGAACACAGCCCCATCCATTAGCAGAGAGGCTGCCTAAAATCATAATAAGGCCACAGACACCCCAAAATACACCACCAGACGTGGACGTGCCCACCAGAAAGACAAGAGCCAACCTCATCCACCAGAGCTCAGGCACTAGTTCCCTCCACCAGGAAGCCTACACAACCCACTGAACCAACCTTAGCCACTGGGGACAGATACCAAAAACAACAGGAACTACGAACCTGCAGCCTGTGAAAAGGAGACCCCAAACACAGTAAGATAAGCAAAATGAGACGACAGAAAAACACACAGCAGATGAAGGAGCAGGGTCAGAACATACCAGACTTAACAAATGAAGAGGAAATAGGTAGTCTACCTGAAAAAGAATTCAGAATAATGATAGTAAGGATGATCCAAAATCTTGGAAATAGAATAGACAAAATGCAAGAAACATTTAACAAGGACGTAGAAGAACTAAAGAGGAACCAAGCAATGATGAAAACCACAATAAATGAAATTAAAAATACTCTAGATGGGATCAATAGCAGAATAACTGAGGCAGAAGAAAGGATAAGTGACCTGGAAGATAAAATGGTGGAAATAACTACTGCAGAGCAGGATAAAGAAAAAAGAATGAAAAGAACTGAGGACAGTCTCAGAGACCTCTGGGACAACATTAAACGCGCCAACATTCGAATTATAGGGGTCCCAGAAGAAGAAGAGAAAAAGAAAGGGACTGAGAAGATATTTGAAGAGATTATAGTTGAAAACTTCCCTAATATGGGAAAGGAAATAGTTAATCAAGTCCTGGAAGCACAGAGAGTCCCATACAGGATAAACCCAAGGAGAAACACACCAAGACACATATTAATCAAACTATCAAAAATTAAATATAAGGAAAGCATATTAAAGGCAGCAAGGGAAAAAAAACAAATAACACACAAGGGAATCCCCATAAGGTTAACATCTGATCTTTCAGCAGAAACTCTGCAAGCCAGAAGGGAGTGGCAGGATATACTTAAAGTGATGAAGGAGAAAAACCTGCAACCAAGATTACACTACCCAGCAAGGATCTCATTCAGATTCGATGGAGAAATTAAAACCTTTACAGACAAGCAAAAGCTGAGAGAGTTCAGCACCACCAAACCAGCTTTACAACAAATGCTAAAGGAACTTCTCTAGGCAAGAAACACAAGAGAAGGAAAACACCTACAATAACAAACCCAAAACATTTAAGAAAATGGGAATAGGAACATACATATCGATAATTACCTTGAATGTAAATGGATTAAATGCTCCCACCAAAAGACACAGGCTGGCTGAATGGATACAAAAACAAGACCCATATATATGCTGTCTACAAGAGACCCACTTCAGACCTAGAGACACATATAGACTGAAAGTGAGGGGATGGAAAAAGATATTCCATGCAAATGGAAATCAAAAGAAAGCTGGAGTAGCAATTCTCATATCAGACAAAATAGACTTTAAAATAAAGACTATTACAAGAGACAAAGAAGGACACTATATAATGATCAAGGGATCGATACAAGAGGAAGGTATAACAATTGTAAATATTTATGCACCCAACATAGGAGCACCTCAATACATAAGGCAAATACTAACAGCCATAAAAGGGGAAATCGACAGCAACACAATCATAGTAGGGGACTTTAACACCCCACTCTCACCAATGGACAGATCATCCAAAATGAAAATAAATAAGGAAACACAAGCTTTAAATGATACATTAAACAAGATAGACTTAATTGATATTTATAGGACATTCCATCCAAAAACAACAGAATACACATTTTTCTCAAGTGCTCATGGAACATTCTCCAGGATAGATCATATCTTGGGTCACAAATCAAGCCTTGGTAAATTTAAGAAAATTGAAATCGTATCAAGTATCTTCTCCGACCACAATGCTATGAGACTAGATATCAATTACAGGAAAAAAACTGTAAAAAATACACACATGAGGCTAAAAAATTTGCTACTAAATAACCAAGATATCAATGAATAAATCAAAGAGGAAATCAAAAAATGCCTAGAAACAAATGACAATGAAAACATGACGACCCAAAACCTATGGGATGTAGCAAAAGCAGTTCTAAGAGGGAAGTTTATAGCAATACAATCCTACCTCAAGAAACAAGAAAAATCTCAAATAAACAACCTAACCTTACATCTAAAGCAATTAGAGAAAGAAGAACAAAAAAACCCCAAAGTCAGCAGAAGGAAAGAAATCATAAAGATCAGGTCAGAAATAAATGAAAAAGAAATGAAGGAAACGATAGCAAAGATCAATAAAACTAAAAGCTGGTTCTTTGAAAAGATAAACAAAATTGATAAACCATTAGCCAGACTCATCAAGAAAAAAAGGGAGAAGACTCAAATCAACAGAATTAGAAATGAAAAAGGAGAAGTAACAACTGACACTGCAGAAATACAAAGGATCATGAGAGACTACTACAAGCAACTATATGCCAATAAAATGGACAACCTGGAAGAAATGGACAAATTCTTAGAAAAGCACAACCTTCTGAGACTGAACCAGGAAGAAATAGAAAATATAAACAGACCAATCACAAGCACTGAAATTGAAACTGTGATTAAAAATCTTCCAACAAACAAAAGCCCAAGAACAGATGGCTTCACAGGCGAATTCTGTCAAACATTTAGAGAAGAGCTAACACTTATCCTTCTCAAACTCTTCCAAAATATAGCAGAGGGAGGAACACTCCCAAACTCATTCTACCATCACCCTGATACCAAAACCAGACAAAGATGTCTGAAAAAAAGAAAACTATCGGGCTTCCCTGGTGGCGCAGTGGTTGAGAATCTGCCTGCCAATGCAGGGGACACGGGTTCGAGCCCTGGTCTGGGAAGATCCCACATGCTGCGGAGCAACTGGGTCCGTGAGCCACAACTACTGAACCTGCGCATCTGGAGCCTGTGCTCCGCAACAAGAGAGGCCGCGATAGTGAGAGGCCCGCGCACCGCGATGAAGAATGGCCCCCGCTTGCCGCAACTAGAGGAAGCCCTCGCACAGAAACGAAGACCCAACACAGCCAAAAATAAATAAATAAATAAATAAATTTATAAAAAAAAAAAAAAAAAAAAAAAAAGAAAACTATCGGCCAATATCACTGATGAACATAGTTGCAAAAATCCTCAACAAAATACTAGCAAACAGAATCCAACAGCACATTAAAAGGATCATACACCATGATCAAGTGGGGTTTATCTCAGGAATGCAAGGATTCTTCAGTATATGCAAATCAATCAACGTGATACATCATATTAACAAACTAAAGGATAAAAACCATATGATAATCTCAATAGATGCAGAAAAAAGCTTTCAACAAAACTCAACACCCATTTATGATAAAAACCCTCCAGAAAGTAGGCATAGAGGGAATTTACCTCAACATAATAAAGGCCATATATGACAAATCCACAGTGAACATCGTTCTCAATGGTGAAAAACTGAAACCATTTCCACTAAGATCAGGAACAAGACAAGGTTGCCCACTCTCACCACTATTATTCAACATAGTTTTGGAAGTTTTAGCCACAGCAGTCAGAGAAGAAAAAGAAATAAAAGGAACCCAAATCGTAAGAGAAGAAGTAAAACTGTCACTGTTTGCAGATGACATGATGCTGTACATAGAGAATCCTAAAGCTGCTGCCAGAAAACTACTAGAGCTAATCAATGAATTTAGTAAAGTAGCAGGATACAAAATTAATGCACAGAAATCTCTTGCATTCCTATACACTAATGATGAAAAATCTGAAAGGGAAATTAAGGAAACACTCCCATTTACCACTGCAACAAAAAGAATAAAATACCTAGGAATAAACCTACCTAAGGAGACAAAAGACCTGTATGCAGAAAACTGTAAGACAGTGATGAAAGAAATTAAAGATGCACAACCTTGTATTCCTAGAATAAATTTCCCCTGGTCATGATATACTATCAGTTTTATATATTACTAGATTTGATTTGCTAATATTTTATTAACAACTTTTGTATCTTTTGTGTTCATGAGGATTATTGTTCTGTAATTTTCTTTTCTTGTGGTGTATTTGCCTGATTTTGGTATTAAGGTTTTCCTGGCCTTATAAAATGACTTGAAAAGTGTTTTTGTGATTTTCTGGAGAGTTTTGGTAAAATTGGCATTATTTCTTTCTTAAAAATATGGTAAAATTTACTAATGAAAAAAAAAAAAGAAAGAAATTAAAGATACAAACAGATGGAGAGATACACCATGTTCTTGGATTGGAAGAATCAACATTGTGAAAATGACTATACTACCCAAAGCAATCTACAGATTCAATGCAATCCCTATCAAACTACCAATGGCATTTCTCACAGAACTAGAACAAAATATTTCACAATTTGTATGGAAACACAAAAGACCCCAAATAGCTAAAGCAATCTTGAGAAAGAAAAACAGAGCTGGAGGAATCAGGTTTCCTGACTTCAGACTATACTACAAAGCTACAGTAATCAAGACAGTATGGTACTCGCACAAAAACAGAAATATACATCAATGGAACAGGATAGAAAGCCCAGAGATAAACCCACGCACATATGGTCACCTTATCTTTGATAAAGGAGGCAAGAATACACAATGGAGAAAAGACAGCCTCTTCAATAAGTGGTGCTGGGAAAACTGGACGGCGTCATGTAAAAGAATGAAATTATAATGCTCCTTAACACCATACAGAAAAATAAACTCAAAATGGATTAAAGACCTAAATGTAAGGTCAGACACTATAAAACTCTTAGAGGAAAACATAGGCAGAACACTCTATGACATAAATCACAGCAAGATCCTTTCTGACCCATCTCCTAGGGAAATGGAAATAAAACAAAAATAAACAAATGGAACCTAATGAAACTTAAAAGCTTTTGCACAGCAAAGGAAACCATAAACAAGACGAAAAGACAACCCTCAGAATGGGAGAAAATATTTGCAAACAAAGTAACTGACAAAGGATTAATCTCCAAAATATACAAGCAGCTCATGCAGCTCAATATCAAAAAAAAAAACAACCCAATCCAAAACTGGGCAGAAGACCTAAATAGACATTTCTCCAAATAAGATATACAGATTGCCAATAAACACATGAAAGGATGCTCAACATCACTAATCATTAGAGAAATGCAAATCAAAACTACAATGAGGTATCATCTCACACCGGTCAGAATGGCCATCACCAAAAAATCTACAAACAACAAATGCTGGAGAGGGTGTGGAGAAAAGGGAACCCTCCTACACTGTTGGTGGGAATGTAGATTGATACAGCCACTATGGAGGACAGTATGGAGGTTCCTTAAAAAACTAAAAGTAGAACTACCATACGACCCAGCAATCCCACTACTGGGCATATACCCTGAGAAAACCGTAATTCAAAAAGAGTCATGTACCACAATGTTCATTGCAGCACTATTTACAACAGCCAGTGCATGGAAGCAACCTAAGTGTCCATCGACATATGAATGGATAAAGAAGATGTGGCACATATATACAGTGGAATATTACTCAGCCATAAAAAGAAACGAAATTGAGTTATTTGTAGTGAGGTGGATGGACCTAGAATCTGTCACACAGAGTGAAGTAAGTCAGAAAGAGAAAAACAAACACCATATGCTAACACATATATATGGAATCTAAGAAAAAGAAACTCGTTCTGAAGAACCTAGGGCCAAGACAGGAAAAAAGACGCAGACAAAGAGAGTGAACTTAAGGACACGGGGAGGGGGAAAGGTTAAGCTGGGACGAAGTGAGAGAGTGGCACTGACATAAATACGCTACCAAATGTAAAATAGATAGCTAGTGGGAAGCAGCCGCATAGCACAGGGAGATCAGCTCGGTGCTTTGTGACCACCTAGAGGGGTGAGATAAGGAGTGTGGGAAGGAGACGCAAGAGGGAGGGGATATGGGGATATATGTATACGTATAGCTGCTTCACTTTGTTATAGAGCAGCAACTAACACAACAATGTAAAGCAATTATACTCCAATAAAGATGTTAAACAAAAAAAAAAAATCCAGAATGTGGGACAAGATAGACCCTTCAGACCAGACCCTTCAGTAAGTCTGCCTCATGGAAGAGAGGAAGTAGGAGGGAACCATCCTAGATTAAAGAGTAATTGAGAGGCATGACAAACAAATGCAACATGTGAAACTTGTCTCAGCTTGTACACTATTATCATTGGATACTTTATTCTCAGTATCTTCTCAAATGTAAATGTCCATGAAAACCAAACCAAGAAAAACATTTGTATAAATTTTCCAAACCATGGAAGTTGACATTTCATTGTACTCTACTCACCTCCACTTAGCAGCTTCATGACTAGCCACAGCTCATCTTTTACCACAAAAGACGTGTAGTAAGACACAATATTAGGATGATGGCACTGACTCATGGCTTGAATTTCTTTCTACAAAGAAGAGAAAACATGGTGATTCATTATATGCAAGCCTAAAACAACACTAGAAGTTACTGAATCCAGGTCTTGGAATTCCAAAGACTACGTTACAACCTTTCTGGGATTTTCATGCCTGACCTCTGCAAGAATGGTTAAACCAAAAAAACCGCTTGGTTTCCCTCAGTCCATTCTGACTCTTACTCCTTTCACTCGTTAAACTAGCGATCTCTGAAACCAGAAACATGCACTATTTATCACACCCTGCCACAGCACCAGAGAGGCCTCCACTGGGACACATATTACTTCCAGGTACCCTTAAAGAACCATCTTGGGAAATCAGGTTTTACAGTCACAGACGATAATTATCAATACTAACAAACAAAGAGTGGTTTGTTTCTTTGTCTGTCTTTTTTCTCCAAAACATTGTTTCATCTCATTTTTGTGAAATGATTAACAGTTCCCACTTTAAAGAGGCCATAAACTAAATCCAAAGTAGACACCTGAGCCCAAAGTCTCAGCTTATACTATCTCATTAGAATTTAATGAATTTAAATTAGATTTGGTGTGATAAAATGCCTTATAAAAGCCCTGTGTGATCAGGGCCCTGCTTACCTCTCCATCATTCCTACTGCCTTCACTGACCCTACCCCCAACATACCCCAGTCCTATGATCCAGCCATAGTAACTTCAAGTGAGCCATGCTTCTTCTAACCACGGACATTTAACCCTGTTGTTCCCTCTGCCTCAAATACACTTCCCTCATTTTCGCCTAGCTGAAAACACCAATTCTTCCTTCTGACCTCAGCCAAAATACCACTTCCTCCCAACTTCCCAGGTTGAGTTAGTTAGGTGTCCCTTCTCTTGGCTTCCA
This sequence comes from Balaenoptera physalus, assembly GCF_965194825.1. Classification (NCBI taxonomy): domain Eukaryota; kingdom Metazoa; phylum Chordata; class Mammalia; order Artiodactyla; family Balaenopteridae; genus Balaenoptera; species Balaenoptera physalus. The sequence continues at coordinate 62,838,058 of NC_138896.1, read as the reverse complement.
AGCTCTGTGCATATCTCCTTACATCACAGCACATATGTACTGGATAGTACATTGGATGCTTACTTGTCTGTCCTTCCCTGCTAGACTGACAACTCCAAGAAGGCAAGTACTTAAAAGTGGACTCCTACACATGGTGGGAATTATCATACTATACTGTAATTGCCTATTTATTTTTCTGCATCCCTCACAAAACTGTAGCTCAATGAGAGGTCAGACTCTGTATACTGGCACTTATTATGCCTGGCACACAGTATACCCTCAATAAATATTTGCTGAATGAATAAAATCCTAGAGCACTTTATATAGCTTCTTACTTACTGATGTATTAATACTTGCCCTATGCCCTTGATATTTATTCAGTAAGATCAATTGTGTAAAAGTTGCCCATAATCCCTGATTCATAAGAAGTGTTCAATAAACACTAGTTTTTCCATTCTCATTTTCTCTACTTGAATGTAAATTCTTTTACGGCAAGGACTTTGTTGTGTGCATTTTTGCTACCCACTAAGTTACTAGCACAGTCTTCCACACGAAAAGGTAAGTAAATATGAAGGATAAGGAAGAAGAACTAAAGTAAACACCTGCCTATTGACATAGTTATACAGGATTTGAAGAGATAAGATATGTACATATAAGAGGGAATACAAAGAACAGCATATATGTGCCAAATGAGCAGTACAGATAGTAAATGTTACAAGAATCCAGAGGAAAGAACAGTTAAGGCAGGCAAGAAGTCTTCACAGAGAAGGTGGGAACTACGTTTAGTTCTGCAGGATGTGGAATGTTAACAGCAGTACAAGGTGCAAAGCACATAAAATTACAAAAAAAAAGGATGAAGTAAGCAAGACAGATTTTAGGACACAGGAGTAAACCTGTCTAAGGTTAAGCAGTTCATGCTTTCAACAGAAATTTACCAAGTGCCTACTCTGTGACAGGCACAGTCCTAGGTGCTTGACCACAATGGTGAACCCTCATGAAACGTACAGTCTGGTGAAGAAGTTAGACAAATACTAATTTATAACACAGATGAATAATGTCTGATAGGAGAAGTACTAAATACTACATGATTTCATTGGAGAGGTGAATTACCAAAAATTAGGAGTGACAATCAGGGAAAGCTTCCTATAAGACGTTTTACTACACTGACACTGAAATAGGAAAGATAAATATGTTTTTAGGGGTTTTGATTGTTTAATTACCTGGGACCGTATCATAAATGACCTTGTAACTGTGTTCAATAATTTAGGCTTCATCCTAACAGCAATGGAAAGGCATCAAAGGTTTAACTATATTTATTTTTTCATAAAAATCACTCTGGCTGTAATGTAGAAAATAAAAGAGAGAAGGCAAGACTAAAGGGAAAGACTCTGTTCAAGGTTGTTGCCATGAGCTGGGTGAGATGATAATGGCCTGAAAAACAATAAACAGCTAATTTCTCAGTTTAGATAACTGTACAATGGTTATGTTACTCTTAGGAGATGGTGGGTGAACAGCATATGGGAACTTTCTGTACTGCTTTAGCAGCTCTTCTGTAAGGTTAAGACTATCACAAAATAAAAAGTTTAAAAAGATACGTGGTAATATGAATGAAAAGAAAGGGAAGAGTCAAGAGATGATACTAAATAGGTATAAACAATAGGACTTGGTGACTAACTGGACAGGAGAGAACAGACAGAAATCACATAGGGGACTGACAATGCAAAGAGCTGGGGTCAAATGGTCCAAGGTCTTAAATGTTAAGCTAAAGGTTTTGAGCTTAATCCTGGAAAAAAAGGGTACTACAAAAGGTTTTCTAAAAGGAGACTATGGCAGGGGGGATAAATTGGGAATTTGAGATCAACAGATACACACTACTATATATAAAACAGATAAACAATAAAGACCTACTGTATAGCACAGGGACCTATATTCAATATCCTGTAATAACCCATAATGGAAAAGAATCTGAAAAAGTACACATATACATATATATATATATATATATATATATATATGTATATATATATATATATGTATGTATGTATGTATAACTCAATCACTTTGCTGTACATCTGAAACACTGTAAATCAACTAGAACTAAAAAAATAAATTAATAAAAACAAACAAAAAACAACCACAACAAAAAAAAGGAGGCTATCAGGAGAGCCATAAATTTTAAAGATAAAAAGGGCCTTAAATATTCCTTTTCTTCTCTTCTATTCCTCTTAATTCCCCTTGGAGTTATCCTTTTCCCTTTCCTTTCAAAAAGAAAAACTATACATATTAAGTGCTCTGCAAGAGTGGTATATTCATTCTGACTCAAATTTCCCAGCAGCTTCCTCAACACTCATAAGTGATTCCACCCCTACTCTTGAAAATGCTTTCTTGAAAGTCCTTTATTGTCTGTTAATACCAGATCTTTTGTCTGGAATTTTCAGTTCTCCACCTGAAGCCATGTGTTAGTGATGACTGTTCATTCCTTCTTGAAACTCACTCATCTTGATTTCTACTATTTACTCCCTGGTTTTCTGATTACTCCAACGTAGGTGGTTTTCCTCCACTTCACACTATTCAGTCAGTCCCCAAGTAATGTTAATTTATTCATTCACTCATTCAGAGTGAACAGTCCCTGCCCTCATGGAGTGCTCATTCTAGTACTAACAATTTTTCCATCTATAAAATGTCTAGGGAATTTGTGTCTTCCTTTCCATTATCACTGTCACTGCCTGAATTTAGTCTCAATATCTTTGTGTTCTTCAACCTATGGGATGCAACTCATATGGATCATGAAATAAATTTAGTGGATCACATTAAAAAAAAACAGACAAACAAAAATAGGATAGAAAATCAGAGTGCATTCCACATAATATAATTAAGAATTGTTTTATAAAAATGTTGTTTCAGTTACATTAATATATAATATCATATATATTCATAATGTTAACATATAATATGCTATTCTTTGCTGATCTTAAACCCCTGCCCGGCAGGGTCTCCATCTCTGCCTCTTCAAAGTCTTCCCAGCCCAGGTGGCCCAGGACACAAACACCTCCACAAAGGCCTCCACTTTCATAACTGGGAGCTCCCTTCTTCCTCTTATTTCAGCACAGTACTTATACCTTTCCTAGGCATTTGTCACACTCTGCCTTGTACAGCAGGCAAGAGCCTTAACTCTTCAACTAGATTGTGAGCCTCTTGGCAGAAGAAAAGACATTTTAAGCCTCTTAATGGTCCCCTCAGATGTTTGTTCAATGAATCTAGTCCTAGCATCTACCAGAGGAGAGAAAAATTTCAATATATTACATAGTTGCCTTTCTCAGAGAAAAGTCTGTGAGTAAAATCTCTGGAGAAAATAAATGTAGTAAGATTTGACAGCTGATTTTGTGATCACACTTAGCAAAGGCTGCCAGACAAGAAAACATTTTGACAAGAGAAAGGAGCAATATACTGCGTCCTCACTAATAACTGTCACACACACTACACACCTGTAATTGGTTTACATCAGTACTCTCTGGAGAACCCAGGGCATCCTTTCTGCATTATAATAAAGACAGTTTTGAAAATATATTTTAAAATCACAACATCAAAAGTTTAGTACGTTGAGCTAATAGTTTTTTTAAGATAAATGAAAGGGCTTCATATCTTTTTGATACAGAGCCCTTGGCACTCAGATCTCAAGTCCTGACACCACCACAAAACACCACAAATAAATCAGGTATTCTTTATATTTCTGATATTTCTTCAGGGTTAGTGGAATCTTACCTGCATACCCACCAAGAAAGCCAATTATTTTTAACTTGCTTTAAATCACTTTCCCCCACCTTTACTTATTTGCTGAATATATAAATACTGCGTTTGCAACGTAAAGATTAATGAAATATGTGGCCAATTTTTACGGAGGTCTAACCAGTTCTTTTTCCTCTTACTAAGCTATATCAAATTTGCAGTCCTCTAAAAGTAAGGCCCTAGTGTAATAACACAAATATTACTTTCAAGAATGTCAAATGATATTTGAGAAGAGATGTTCTTTCTACTTTTGAACTAAGATTATAATCATTTAGTTAGTATTACATGAAGTAGAAAATAATAGACTTGGGTTAGAAAAACCTGATTTTTAATCCAGACTCTGTTACTTATCATGATTTACTTCCCTCATCTATAAAGTGGACCTTCTACCTATCTCAGAGATGTTTATGAGGTTAAAGTACACTAGTGCCTAGTACTGAAAAGATGTTTGTTATTATCGTCATATGTGCTTAGTAGTCAAGTTATTTAAACTTTGAGCCTCAGTTTCTTTAGTCATAAAGTAATAAATAATAAGACTTTCATTCATCTTTATACTACCCTTTCAGATTATGTAAAATAACTGGCAAATGATAGGAATTCATATTGGGCTTTTCAAATTCCAGTGTTAATATATGGGTTAAAAATATTGTTTTTCCAAATACCGTATGCTAACGCATATATATGGAATCTAAAAAAGCGGTACTAATGAACCTAGTGGCAGGGCAGGAATAAAGACACAGACACAGAGAATGGACTTGAGGACACGGGGGGAAGGGGAAGCTGGGATGAAGTGAGAGAGTAGCGCTGACATATATACACTACCAAATGTAAAATGGATGGCTAGTGGGAAGCTGCTGCATTGCACAGGGAGATGAACTCGATGCTTTGTGATGACTTAAAGGGATGGGATAGGGAGGCTGGGAGGGATGCTCAAGAGGGAGGGGAGGGCTTCCCTGGTGGTGCAGTGGTTGAGAATCTGCCTGCCAATGCAGGGGACACGGGTTCGAGCCCTGGTCTGGGAAGATCCCATATGCCACGGAGCAACTGGGCCCGTGAGCCACAACTACTGAGCCTGCGTGTCTGGAGCCTGTGCTCTGCAACAAGAGAGGCCGCGACAGTGAGAGGCCCGCGCACCGTGATGAAGAGTGGCCCCCGCTTGCCGCAACTAGAGAAAGCCCTCGCACAGAAACTAAGACCCAACACAGCCAAAAATAAATAAATTAATTAATTAAAAACAAAAAAAGAATAAAGAATTAAAAAAAAAAAAGAGGGAGGGGATATGGGGATGTATGTATACGTATAGCTGATTCAATTTGTTGTACAGCAGAAACAAACATAACACTGTAAAGCAATTATACTCCAATAAAGATGTGAAAAAAAAATATTTTTAAATATTGTTTTTCTTTAACAATAAGAATTAGTTTACAATTTAGACTTCTTTTATGATCACTGCAGTTCAAATGCCCAAACGGTGCTCTAAGGTATTGCTGGCATCTGTAAATCCAAGTTCGCCACATAGCGTTTCAATTAGCATCTCCTTTCAAGTGTGTGTTCTCTCACCAAAGACGGCTCTAGATCGCTCCAGCAACCCAACTCTTCAGCTTCTGCTTATGCATTACCAACTCCTGAAGAAATACATTTGTCTCATCTGCTGAAAGTTCAATATATAATTCTATTATCTCTTTCTCTTTATTCCAATTATTCCCTAAATACTCACTACAGACTACACCAGAAATTAAACCTGATCTAGGACTGACAGATCATACCAGTCTTAGTTCCTGTCCTTTCTACTATCAGCTGTACATGATCTTAGAGAAATTACTTAACAATACAACAATATTAGTTCATATTTGTGTGGCAGTTTATGGTTTTCAAGTACTATATCATTCAATCTTCAAGAAAAACCTCATAAGGGACTTCCCTGGTGACGCAGTGGTTAAGAATCCGCCTGCCAATGCAGGGGACACGGGTTCGATCCCTGGTCTGGGAATATCCCACACGCCACAGAGCAACTAAGCCCGTGCGCCACAACTACTGAGCCTGCACTCTACAGCCCATGTGCCTAGAGCCCGTGCTCCGCAACAAGAGAAGCCACCGCAATGAGAAGCCCACACACTGCAACTAAGAGTAGCTCCCGCTCACCGCAACTAGAGAAAGCCCATGCGCAGCAACGAAGACCCAACACAGCCATACATAAATAAATAAATAAATAAATAAATAAGTAAGTAAGTAAATTTATTAAAAAAAAAGAAAAACCTCATGAGGTACACAAAGCAGAAGCAGATATTATTTCCAATTTAAGCCAAAGAAACTGAGCATTTAAAAAATTAAATGATTTGGAAAAACTATTTCATTTCCCTTGTTGAGTACTTACTATATACTTAAAACTACTCTAGGTGTCATGGAGGATAAAAGTACAGAACAATCCCTGTGTGGTTAGCTTTTAACGCCACAGAACATCTCATGCAGCTGCGGATCCTTGGGATACCCTTTCTTCTCCCTGACCCTGGCCCTTGGAGAAGCCAATGCTGCTGGGGGGGGTCATTCTACCTCTCATCCTGCAACAATGGTCAGAATGCAGGTTGGTACCATGTTCCTAGAAGGCTAAAGCCTTTTAAAGGATATTTCATTTGACCCAGAAATCACAATTGCATGATACTATTTTAAGGAAAGTGAGAAGTAAGCAAGCATTGTTTACAACAACAAAGAGGAAACAAAGATCATCCAATACTAGAGAACAGGTTAGATAAAGTATTCAACGGAACACTACATACATATTGAAAGCTTCTATAGACATAGAAAGAATTCTATGATAAATTTTTAATTGAAAAGAGCAAGTATATGGTTACATTATTATGAAAATACAAAGATGTTTAAATGTGCACATATAGCAAGTGTCAATCTTAGAATGAGAGGACTATAATTTTTTTCTACTTACCTGGATTTTATAAATTTTACAATAAGCATTACTTATTAATGAAGAAATCACAAACCTTTTTAAAAAATAAAAAACAAAAAACTTCAAGTTATTTCCCACTCTAACATGAATGTACAAGAAATATGAGAAGTGCATACCAGGAGTTCATCCATGCTAGTCTGACATTTCTCAAGGTTTATCCGTTTGATCGCCACTTTCTCCTTTTTAGGGGCACAAGATGCTGCTTGGACCACAGCCGTTGCTCCACTCCCTAAAGATAAATATATAAATGAGTAAATATGTAGAGGGGTAGATAAAAACAAGACATTTTTAATTCCTACACGATTTAAACAAGAGAATAATTCTTAACTTATTCTTACACTCAACAACAAATGCAGAGAAACACTCTAAAAAGTAGGGTGTCAATAAAAGCAAAAGCCTTGACCATTTCACAGAATTGTCAATAAATATCAGCACGCACACACGCACGCACACACACACACACACACAAATAAAAGTTGCTAGAGTTCCAGAAGTTCTAGAATATGATGGTGTAGGCTCACATTTCCCTGCTCTTCTCCTCTAAATACAACTAAATACCTTAGAAATAATTCAACAATCATAAAGACAATCAGAAACAGACAATCTGAAAGGTGGAAAGCAGCAGATGGACTGGCTAGGACCCTCAGGGTGTGAGGAAAAGCACTACTGTAAGCTCCCTGGGTTTTTCCTTTACCTCGCACATATCCATGAGTGGGCACCAGAACAGCCTGCTTCCTGGAACCAACAGGGATAGACCAACGGAAAAATGAGAAAAATCCTTTCTAGCCAAAGGACTGTGAAAGGGGAAGCTCAGTAGCAGCCTAGAGGATAGATTTCCCAATCCCTACCCAGGACAATCCACCCAACCCACCACAGCATCAGCACCAGCAGGGTCTCCGCCCCACACCCAGACAGCAGCAGGCCAGATTCACCAAAGGGGCAACTAGGTCCCTGCCCCACACCTGGGGCAACATCCAGCCAATCTGCCCACAGCAGCAGCAGAGGGGGCGGAGGGCGGTGGAGGGGGGGGTGGGGAACCAGACCCACACCCACCAGTCAGCCCAGGTAACACCTGTAGAGATTAAATAGGAGTCCTGCTGCCCAGAAGAATAAAGCAGAAGATAACAGCACTGCCAGAGCTCTGAAAACTCAATTATCATAAGAATTACATAGCTCACAAAAGTAGGCCAGGACTTACACATTAAATCTAAGTAGAGTAACTGCCTACTAAAATAGAAATTTTAAATAGGATCAGGAGTCTCCTAACATCAATATCCTAAATGTCCATCACACAATTTAAAAAAAGAAAATCACATCGTCACACCAAGAACCAGGAAAAACACATTTGAATGAGAAAAGACAATCACAATGATACAAACACCAAAATGAATTACTAGTTGGAATTATCCGACAAGAATTTTAAAGCAGCCATCATAAAAGTGCTTCAACAAACAGTTAAGAATTATCTTAAAACAAAATAAAAAAATAGAAAAGCCTCAATAAGGAAACAGAAGTTACTAAAAAAAAAAAAAAAAAAAGCACCAACTGGAAATTATACAACTAAAACATATAATTTCCAAAATATAAAACCTTCTGGAGAAGCTCAATAGAAAAAGAGAGATAACAGGATAAATTCAGTGAACTTGAGGATAAGATCAACAATTTTACTCAATCTAAACAGCAGAGAGAAAACAGACTGAAAAAAAGAACAGAGCTTCAGGGAGAAGTGGAATAATAATAAAAGCTCTAAAATCTGTGTGGTAGGTAGAATAATACCCACCCCCCAAAGGTGATCACATCCTAATCCTTGAGACCTGTGAATGTTACCATAAATGGCAAAAAGACTTGGCACATGTTATTAAATTAAGGATGGAAAGATGATCCTGGATTATCTGGGTGGGCCCAATTTAATTACAAGGGTCTTTATAAAAGAGAGGAAGGAGGGTCAGAGTCAGAGAAGATGAGACAATGAAAGCAGAGGTCAGAATAATGGAGCCGTGAGCCAAGGGAGGAACCTTGAAAACATACTATGCGAAGTAAACCAATCACAAAAGACCACATATTGTATGACTGCATATATATGAAATGTCCATAGAACAGGCAAATCCATAGACACAGAAAACAGATGAGTAGTTACCAGGGACTGGGAGAAGAGTAGAATGGGAGGTTACTGCTTAATGGGTACAATTTCTTTCTGGGGTGAGAAAAATGCTCTGGAATTAGACAATGATGATGGATGCAAAACACTGTGAATATACTAAAAAACCACTAAACTGTACACTTAAGAAATGGTTAGTTTTTAACACATTGTAAAGCAATTATACTCCAATAAAGATGTTAAAAAAATGGTTAGTTTTGTTATGTGACATATCTTGATCTTTTTTAAAAAAGGGAATACTACATACCACAAACAACTTTAGCTCACAGTTCAACAATTTAGAAGAAAAGGAAGAAGCAGGAGCACTTTCCAACTCATTTCATGAAGCCAGTATTACCAACACCAAAACAAAACAGACATCGCAAGAAAAAAAAAAACAAAAAACTACAGACCAATACCTCTCATGCACTTATCTGCAAAATCCTTAACAAAATGTTAGCCAGTTGAATCCAGCAATAGATAATACACCACAACCAGGTAGTATGTATTCCAGGTATGCAAGGCTAGTACAATTAAAAAAAAAAATCAATGTAATACACTGTATCAACAGGCTAAAGAAGAAAAATCATATGAGCATACCACTGACACAAACACACTCTATAAAAATTCAACACCATTCATGATAAAAAAGCTCTCAGCAAACTAGGAATAGAGGGGAACTTCTTCAACCTCATAAAGAACATCTACAAAAAAAATCTACAGCTAACATCATACTGGTGAAAGACTGCCTTCCCTCTAAGATTGGGAAAAAGGCAAAGATGTTCATTCTTATCACTTTTATTCAACATAGCACTGGAAGTCCTAGACAACACAATAAAGCAAGAAAAAGAAATAAAAGGCATCCAGATTGGAAAAGAAGAAATAAAACTGTCCCTGTTTGTAGATGTCATGACCGTCTACATAACAAAAGCTTCTAAAACTAATAAAAGAGTTTAGCAAGGTTGCAAGATAAAAGATCAACACACAAAAACCAACTGCATTTCTATATACTAACAACAATCAAGTGGAAACCAAAATCTTAAAACACAATATCATTTACAATTGCTCCCCCAAAATGAAACATTTAGGTATAAATCCAATAAAACAGAAGTTCACTATTTTACATGTTTTGCATCCTCCATGCACCATCCCCCAGGTCCCCTCTTCCACTCTTCTGTCCTCTCCTAGCTGTTTTTTTTTTTTTTTTTTTTAAATAGCTACTCTATTTATTTATTTATTTATAGCTGTGTTGGGTCTTCGTTTCGTGCGAGGGCTTTCTCTAGCTGCGGCAAGCGGGGGCCACTCTTCATCGCGGTGCGTGGGCCTCTCACTATCGCGGCCCCTCCCGCTGCGGGGCACAGGCTCCAGACGTGCAGGCTCAGCAGTTGTGGCTCACAGGCTCAGTTGCTCCGCGGCATGTGGGATCCTCCCAGACCAGGGCTCGAACCCATGTCCCCTGCATTAGCAGGCAGACTCTCAACCACTGCGCCACCAGGGAAGCCCTCCTAGCTGGTTCTTTAACTGCTGTGTTAGTGTACATTACACACCAGAATGGATTAAAGTGCCAAACCATGACTGAGCTTTCTCCTGAAATCCTTCAAACTGGGTAATGTTATCTCTTGAGACAGAAAAGGAGCTGCCCAAAGGCATGAGGGGGACTAAAAAAAATTTCACAGTCTCTCTCCACTTTACTAGATCCTGAAATTTAAAAGAGTATGCAAAAATATGGATTTTATTCCTACCTGTGAGGAAAAAATAAATCAAATGAACCAAATCAACTGAAGATATTTTCCCCCAAAATACTGACCAACCGTCACTATTACAGATACATATTGTAAAGATTTTAAGTATTTTTTAGTAAGGCTTTAACACCGACTAAAGAGCTAGTCCAGACTTCATTCTGGAAGATGACTAAGGCACTGTCACCTGAACCATGGAAAATACAGGACTTTACAATTTCGTAAACCTTTTTCTAAACAAGCCCTCTTGTCAGAGTCATACTGAAAATTAAAGCTCCTTTACAGAAACAGCTGTAAGAACAGTCATTATCATAAAAATCACGCTCTCTCTCCATACAAAGATGAAAATAAAGACACTGCCATATGCTCTGAGTAATTACTCAAGCAGCCTGATGGTTTTGCAATGAATCATCTCTCTCTCCTGTTCACTCTGGTGATCTCTATCTCAACGGATATTAACCCCATCCTTCTGGATGCTCCTGCCAAATATCTTGGATACTTCTCACGTCCAATCCAATGGCATATCTCTAACTTCAAAATATGCTACACCAGCATCTGACTGCTTCTCACCACCTCCACTACTACCTCTCTCTCCTGGAAAACCTCTCCTACCCTCATACCCTTACAAAACTATTCTCCACATAGCAGCCCAGGTTATCCTTTTACAACATGAAATCTTACGCAAAGCAGAAGCCAAGTACCACGATGACTTACCACGCTTCATACCATCTGATGGCCAGGACCGTCCATCCCTGCCTACCACCTTACTCTCCTGACCTCTGCAACCGGTCTGCCTCTTCAACCTCCGAATCACTCTGCTCCAGCCACCCTTACCTCATTACTCCTTAGTCATATCAGTGTGCTCCTTCTTCAGGACCTCTGCTCCTGATGTTCCCTCTGCTTAGACCAAACTGCCTACAGATGACCACAATGTTCACTTTTCCACCTCCTTCAGGTCATTCCTCAAATGTCACCTTCTCAGTGAGGCTTTCCTTGACCTCTTTAAAACTCACCTCTATCCCTAGCAGTTCACAACCCCTTTCCCTACTTTATATTTGTCCTTCATCACCACCACAAGGGATTTCTGTCTGTCTGCTTTGCTGCTGTATCTCTAGCATCCAAATAGTGTCTGACACACAAGAGGAGGTCAGTAAATATTTGTTGAATAGATTAATGAATCAAGTAGTGGCATATATTTTCAAGAAAAAAAAATTTTGCTCATTTGGGGCAGAACAAACACAAAAATAGCCCAGTCTTCATGGGCATTACCTCATTATTACTATCATGAGCGTTACCATTTATTGAGCGCTTACTCTGTGCGCCAAGTACTATGCTGAGCACTCTCTTTGCTTGCACTTCTTTTTTTTCATCTAATTCTCACAATAGTCCCATGAGTTAGGTATTATTGATCTTACAAAGCAATGCAAGCAAAGGTAAGACTTAGGTCATAAATTAGTAAGATGCAGAGTAGGGTCTAGAAACCAGAACTACATGACATTTCAACACCATACTCTTAATTGGTAGGCAACTGACTCTTTAAAGCTAACATTAACTGATTACTATGTGTCAGGTTAAATTATTTACTTGCAGTGTCTTATTTAACTATTTTAATTAAAATTAAAAAACCCGAGGCCAACATTTTTAGTTGCCTAGCCAACGTACAATTTTCCCTGCTTTAATAAGAGAACTTTTACCTATTTTGCTTTAAGTAATAACATGCTTGGATAAAAAGCTTCATTTCATTTGCAAATGGCCAAATGACACAGTTCTGTCCAATAAAATAGAAATGTATCACTGAGTAAGGCTTCCAGGAAAGAAAGCCCTTTGAAAGGGAGCCAACTGAGTTGTCATGTGACTTTGTCTTTTAACCATATTCTTCTGGCCTGGAACACGAGCACAAGTCTAGGGGTGGAACAACTATCTTGCAACTATGAGAACGCAAGTCACGTGCTAAATGGAGTGGAGTGAAAAACTAGGAGCCTGGGTGCCTAATGGCACTAGGCTGCCACTCCAGTTTCCGTGTCATATAAAGGGAGCAAAAAAGCATTTTATTAAGCCACTATTATTTGTTTTCCATTACATGCAGCCAAATGCAATCCCTATTTGATACAACCCTATGAGGTTGTTGGCCCAATGCTGGCCTTATTGAAAATGTTATCAAAGCTAAGTCTTCCCATCAGGGGGAGAAAATACACTAACCATTAAGCATCACTCTATCAGTAGAACATAACGGCTTTCACATTTATGGAGGAGCTAGAGGTGGGATCCTGGAATCTGTATTTGGAAACCAATACTTTAGACATCAAATGTGTAGCTAGTGAACAACTAATGAAAATTTAAAAGGGGAGGGAAAGTAGAGAATAAAGCTAGTAGGCTGCCTTCACCACAGTATCAAAGGTAGGTGAATCACACCTTACGAAAAACGGATCTTAAAGAACAATTTTCTAAACCTAGGCTGAGGTAAACAGTAAATATTTATTGAGACTTTTAAAAATGCATGATAACACAGGACTTCCCTGGTGGCACAGTGGTTAAGAATCCGCCTGCCAATGCAGGGGACATGGGTTCGATCCCTGGTCCAGGAAGATCCCACATGCCGCAGAGCAACTAAGCCCATGCACCACAACTACTGAGCCTGTGCTCTAGAGCCTGTGAGCCACAACTACTGGGCCTGTGCACCTACAGCCCGTGCTCCGCAACAAGAGAAGCCACTGCAATGAGAAGCCCACGCACTGCAAAGAAGAGTAGCCCCCGCTTGCCACAACTAGAGAAAACCCGCATGCAGCAATGAAGACCCAACGCAGCCAAAAAATAAATAAAACTTAAAACAAAAAACAAAACAAACAAACAAAAACCAAAATGCATGATAACAAAAGCCACATGGCACAGCCCTTGACAGACTGGTTTCCCACTATGCCACTATATTGTATCGTGGGCAATACAACAGGTGGCAGGGCCTTACACAGCTATACTACCATGTCCAGCATAAATCCTTAAATCCATCTAAACCTGAATAAGATCTGGAAGTAAGAAAAAAAAAAAAAGATGCAGTGATGTTCCAATAAACATTACAACAGATTCAAAATATTACAAGATTACAAGTGTTACAAGATTTCAAATCATGTAGTATTTTCACATTTTATGGCAGTACTAAAAATTAGGAAACAGAAAAAGAAGAAAAAAAGAAAGAGATAACAAAGAGATTGTATGGAGTAATGAATACAAGCTAAAAGCTTCCTGCAAACAATTACACTTAATCTGCACAACAGCCCCAAGGACATAGGTACCATTATTCCCATTTTACAGACAAAAAACTGACACTAAAACTAGTTATATAAATTGCCCCAGATCAGATAGGTAGTAAGAGCTAATGCCAGGATTTGAATCCAGGTCAGCCTAACCCCAAAGCCCGTACTATTACAGTTGCTTCAACACACGTCAAATACAGTACAACGCCTGGTCAGAAATGCTAATGCAATAGTAGGGGTTAGGAAGGAGCTCAAAAACACTGAAAAGATAAATGATTAATAGTGAGACCAATACTACATCTTTTACAAGTAATCATACTTAAAGTTCAAAGCTTTGCCAAAGCATGCTTAAGATGATACAATTCTTTAAAAGGAAGTCTTTTGAATTCCCAACTTGTATGCTTTTATTATGTTCTAGGAACGGAATTTTCTTTTCTCTATAGGATTTTGCCAGAAAAAGAGAGAATAAAACCATGCGAGAAACTAACCCCAAATATAGTCCTAAGTAGCACACGTGAAAAAAAAATATAGTTCAAATAACTGTATGTGCTTTGACGAGAAAGGAGACAGCATTATACCATTTCCTTAAAATACAATCCTTTGGAAAGAGAAAATTCAAAAAGATTCCCCCAAGCCGTTTTTGCCCAGACTTCAATCATTTGTTTCCTGAAAAAAAATGAGTATAATCTGAAGAAATTACAAAGATTCATTTTGAAAACTACTTACAGCTTATTACAAAATACTGTATTCGAAACATTTTGGCATGGAAGCAAAGTTAGAATAAGCATGCACTGCTTTATTGAGCCTTGCTACTTGTACTAGGCTGTAGTTCAAGGAAAAACTTTTTTTCCTCCCTCTTGGGAAGACGGGGTGAGAGAGAGTGTGTAAGGAGTGGAGTGGAAGTACATTAGGAACTTTCAGGAACTTATTAATGAGAGAGAGAACATTAAAAAAAATGACAAAATAGGATACACAAAAGAGAATAAATCTAACTATATCTAAAAGGGTTATCTACAAAATATCTGCTCCAATCAGTTTTTTTTCATTGTAAGGATATTTCCTTTAAAAGGTGAGATTATGACCACCATCTTCCAGTTACTTCCAAAAACCAATCAAATGCAGATGCAGAAATAAGGATCCTGGATCAGGCAACAGTTGGACGCCAGTACTGGCTCTGCCCATAACTAGCTCTGACTTTAGACAGGTCATTTTACCTTCCTATGTCTCAGTGTCTTCATCTGTAAAACAAGATGGTTCACCTTACCTCACGCCTTACAAAAAACTTAACTCAAAATATATCAGAGGACCAAATTTAAGAGCTAAACTATAACAGAAGAAAACATAGGAAAAAAATCTTTGTGATGTTGGGCTACTAAAGATTTCTCAGGACTTCCCTGGTGGTCCAGTGGTTAAGACTCCACGCTTCCACTACAAGGGATGCGGGTTAGATCCCTGGTCGGGGAACTAAGATCCCGCAAGGCGTGGCACGACCCCCCCCGCCCCCCAAAAAAAGACTGAGAGTAAATATTTGAAATCATATATCAGGTGAAGGACTCATATCCAGAATGAATACACACCCTCACACACATCTCTATAACTCAGTGAGAAGAAAACAACCCAGTGGGCAACCCAAATGGGAAAAAGATTTGAGTAGACATTTTACCAAAGAATAGATATGAAAAGCTAATAAGTAAGCACATGAAAAGATACTCTCCATTATTAATTATTACAGAAATGCAAAACAAAACCATGATCAAATACCACTTCACATCCACTAGGATGGCTATAATCAAAAAGACAGACAACAAATGCTGGCAAAAATGTAAAGAAATAGGGACCCTCATATATGGCTGATGGGAATGTAAAATGGTACAGTCACTTTGAAAAAGTTTGTCCATTTCTTAAAAAGTTAAACATAAATCTACCATATGACCCAGCAATTCCACTCAAGAAAAATGAAACATGGTCACATGAAGATTTGATGTAAATGCTCACAGCAACATTACTCCAAATAGGCAAAAAGCAGAAGAAACCCAATGTCCATCAAGTGGTGTCCAATAAAAAGGAATAATGTACTAATACAGGCTACAGCATGGATGAACCTCAAAAAACATTACACAAAGTAAAAGAAACCAAACACCAAAGATCACATATTATATGATCATATTTATATGAAATGTCCAGAAAAGACAAATCTATAGAGACAGAAAGTAGATCTGTGGTTGCCTTCGGCAGGGGGTGGGAACAGGGAGTGACTGCAAATGTACATGAGGCATCTTTCTGGAATGATGGAAATGTTCTAAAATTGGATTGTGGTGATGACTGAACAACTCTGTAAATTTACTAAAAAACTATAGTACTGTACACTTAAAACAGGTGGATTTTATGGTATATAAATTGCTTTTAAAAATGAAAAAATATTATGCTACATGAATGAAGCCAAACAAAAAAGACTGCATATTACACGATCCCATTTATATGAAATGTCCAGAAAAGGCAAATCTATGGAGACAGAAAGTAGATTTGCAGTTGCCTGAAACTGGGGGTAGGAAGAGGGATTAACTGTAAACAGGCACAAGGGATCTCACTGGGGTGATGAACATATTCTAAAACTGTATTATGCTAATTGGTGCACAACACAATAAATTTACCAAAAATCATTTAATTTTATATTTAAAAATGGGTGAATTTTATACTAAAAAATGGGAGAAATTATACCTGAGTAAAATTGTTTTTAAAAATAAGGTGGTCAAATCACATTGGAGTTAACTTTTTATCCACGGACCACTTTGAGAGTAAGATGAAGACTAACCCTATCCCAGAGGCCTGAGCCTCCCTTTTGCTCACTCACAGACACCTTACTGGTCTGAGGACACCAAATTAACAAATTTCTAAAGCTCTAGAGCCTTGTGCCATCTTAATAGCAAGGGCATTAGGAACAACTACAACCCTCCTCTTCACCCTAGAAAGATGTACAACTTACCAGAAAGAAAATCAAAATTCCTTTTCTAAAATGACAAGGACCCCCTTTCCTTACTTTTTAGACATCATTTTGGAATCTCCCACTTAATCCCTTTTTTCAATATGAAACTCTGATTGAGGGACTCAGAAGCAATCAATCAAGACAGAGACCTAGCTAGCTGTCTTTAGAACCAACCAGTACACATCAAAGACCCAGCATGTAGTAAAGACCAGATCCATGAAGTGGCTTAAGGAAAAAGATGTTATGTGTTTCAGATAAAACTTAGCCCAGATTTGTTTTGAAACAGGAAGTAAAGTGAAAAAAAGAAATGTGACAAAGTTTCTCTAAACACCTACACGGTGCAATAAACACTATCCCACCGCCGCACCCAAGATAGCTAAGGAGTTTTCAGCCACTCTTTGTTATAAAACTAATTTAAGACTGGATGCTGATCTAGCAAAGCAGACAATCTCCTTCCTCCAGCACACAAGGGTCTGCTCGTGTCTGTTGGATTGAGCTTCTGTTTAGCTAAACCCACCCCCTTTTGATTTCTAAAATCACTAGATTATTGTTGTCTAACAAATACTCCCCTCATCCCCAGTCCCCACCCTCCCCCAATCACTGTGCCTCTGTGAGAATTACAATCCATGTTTGTGCAAGTTTTGGTCTCTGTCAACTGGTATTCCCAGACCTCCTTCAAATCCATTCCACGCACAATAGCCAGGTCCATCGGATTGTATCATGTCTCTGCTTGAAGCCCTCCCATAACACTTAAAATAAAATCCCCAAATCCTTACCTTGGCTGAGAAGATCCCTAAAATCTGGCTTCTCCCTTACCTTTCTAACCTTACCAGCCTTCTTTCAGGTCCTAAAACACACCAAGCTCTTTCCCTCCTCAGGAGCCTTTGCATTTCCTCATCCCTCAGTAGGGAAAAAAATTTCCCTAGGCTCTTAGGACTCTCTCATCCTTCAGTGCTCAACTTATATGTAAATGTCTCAGAAAAAGCATCTTCCTTGAAATCGCCCCAACTAGGTCTCCACGTTATCCTCTATCAGAACATCTTGTTTCTTTCCTTCCTAGCACTTGCCAAAACCTATAATTCTTTTTATTTACCTACTTATTTACTGTCTACCTCCCTGACTAGAAAGTCAATTCCAAGCAGTCGTAAGTTGTGTCTACGTCGCTCACTGCGGTACCTGCAGCTTCATCTGGAGAGAATCCCCAGCTCCACCCCAGCAACGCCTGGCACTTCGTGTGCGTTCTCGCACGGATGCGGGAGTGAACAAAAGCACCCTAACCCATCACCCCCCGAATAGGTGGCCGTGCCCCCAACTGCAATACCCCATTTCTCGCACCGCCTCGTAAAGGCCTGTCCCACACCTGTACTTTTCTTTCTCTCTCAGACACATCTGTCGCTCAGGTTCAAACATCTGTCACTACACAAATCTCTGGTGAGCCTTTCAAACCCCACCCCACCGCGCCGCACAGGCGCGCCACTCAAAATCCCCTCCATGCCTTGCACGCGCTGCACAAACCCGGAGCCTCACCCACGCTCCCTACCAACCCCCGGGCCACTCGAGCGCCCACGAATATCTGGGAGTCCTGCGCTCTCCGAGCTCCCGCGGGTCCCCTCGTTCCCGCGTGTCACCCGCCATCCAGCGCGGCGCCTCCCCCCTCCGCGGCGCCAGCTCTCACCTATCACCTCCTGCAGCTCGTAATCGTCCCTGTTGATGGACCAAGGAAGGGCGCTGGAGTCCTCGGACATGACGGCTGCACGGCACTCGGCCCTCCCTCAAACTCGCTGACCTCCCTCTTCTCCTCGCCGCGCCTCTCCCCACCCCCAACCGCTGCCGCCGCGCCCCCACCAACCGCCTCTGGAACAGCCACGGGTCGACGGCGCCTGGCGCCGGGTGGCCGCGCGGCAGAGCAGTGGGGGGCTCGAAGCACCCGCGGACCTCGCCTCCTGCTCCTCCGCGGCCGGCACTCCCCAGCCCGGCCCAGGTCCCGGCCTCGGCCTCCGTGGCAGCAGCTACAGGAGCTTCGCCTCGGCCCAGCCCCTCTGTCCCGCCCTCCACCCCAGCCCCACGCACGGGCCAAACTTTCCCTTCTCCCTCCACCTGCCGACACGCAGCGCGATGACGTCACCGCGCCGGGCACGCCCCGCCTCGGCCCCGCCTCCAGCCGCCATTTCAAGTGTGGCTGGATAAGCAGCGAGCGAGTAAGAAACCCGAGGACGAAGAAGTTGACAGTGGAAGGGAAGAAATGCTTTGAAAGGAGTTCAACAAGGGCATCGGAAAGCCAG
This sequence comes from Balaenoptera physalus, assembly GCF_965194825.1. NCBI lineage: Eukaryota > Metazoa > Chordata > Mammalia > Artiodactyla > Balaenopteridae > Balaenoptera > Balaenoptera physalus. The sequence goes on along the minus strand of NC_138896.1, from coordinate 62,818,945 downwards.
AGAAGAGCCTAAAGTAGCAGAAGCGGTAGCCACACTGAGCATGGCAACCAAACGGCGGCTTAGTGGAGGGGGCGGAGCCACTTCTGGCGGCGAGGGCACGTTGCCGTCTCCGCCGTCGCATTCATTGGCTTATTTGAGAAGGAATCAGAAAGGCAATAGGTGAGTGTGGACGTCAGTCATAAATTAGTCCCGCCAGCAGGCGCTCTGAGCGCTGTTCCCGGACAGGGCTCCAGTCCTTCAAGGTGGCGGTTACGCCTCTTGCTTTGCACAGTTCTCCCGAGAGACGTCGCGGTGTAACCGTCACACCCTCGAGACGTGCAGACGGCTCCGCAGGGTGTGGAGAAACCCGAGGGAGCAGCTGGGTGGGGTAGCCTTGGGGTGTGGACAACTGCCAAGTGGGATAAAAGGCCTTGGGCCATGAGACAGAGGGGAACCGGAAGCTCGCCCCGTGATGACACTTTCTTTAGGCGGAAGTTATTTGTGCAGCGCCCGTCGCGGCCTTCTCTGTAACCTTACTGGGCAGCAAGGGTGTTCGTACATACTCAACTTTGGATCTGGAGCTGAAATGAGCACCTGTCTTGGGGCCTCGGAAGGTTGGAGTTTTTCCCCTAAGGCGGCTGGGGCCATTAAACGAGTGAGGTTTGGCCCAGGAGATTTGAGGTCGTTTCAGAGGCCTTGACTTTTGTGTGACCTCATTGAACTTGAGTTTTATCAGGTTGACCACTTAGGGCCTTTGGAGAAATTAACGAGGTGAAATTGAACACACCTGGTAAAATGGAATAAAGAGTACTGACGTGGATTGGGCTAGGTGTGAAACTCTTCTCAGCTGGACGTCTTTCAGACCAGTAGTAGTCCTTATGAAAGAGACCTTCACCCAGGCCGTGCCAGGCACTGGAAGCCCTGTGCAGGAAATCCACTGACTACAAAACCAAAGCAGTGGGACTTCCCTGCTGGCACGGTGGTTAAGAATCTGCCTGCCAATGCAGGAGACACGGGTTCGATCCCTGGTACGGGAAGATCCCACATGCCACGGAGCAACTAAGCCTATGCTCCACAACTGCTGAGCCTGCACTCTAGAGCCCGCGAGCCACAACTCCTGAGCCCGCATGCCACAACTACTGAAGCGCATGTGCCTAGAGCCTGTGCTCCACAACAAGAGAAGCCAACGCAATGAGAAGCCCATGCACTGTAACAAAGGGTAGCCCCTGCTCGCCACAACCAGAGAGAGCCCGTGCACAGCAACAAAGACCCAACACAGCCAAAAATAAATAAATTAATTAAATAAATTTATGAAAAAAACAAAACAAAAGCAGTCAACTAGGAGCTGCAGCAATGAAGCTGTTAGTGTGTTTCCACCTGCTTGGTGGGATTGGAGAATGTTTCACGGAGGAGGAGACCCTGCATAGTTAACATGATATCAACAGGTGGAAATTGAGAGGCTAGAATATTCCAGTCACAGCAAAGGTGCCAGAGTTCCCAAGTTTGGAAGCATAGCACAGGCCTTGCTATAGAGATTGGTTTCAGCCGTTAACTACTGACACCTTCTTTATTGCCACGTGTTGCCTTTTTCTTTTTGCAGGGAGAAGAGGGATGGGGATCAAATCTATCAGAGAGGAACTAAATCTGATGGTAAGGATTAGAGATGTCAAGGTTTGTACCAAAAGAAAGATCCATAAACCAGAGATTCTTAAACTGGGTTTATTGGCCTGTGTGGACCATGAACAACCTTCAGAAAGTTTGGGGGTTTTTTGGGGGTTTTTTACTCCTTTGAAATTATGTGCAGAATAGTGTGTACTTCAGGGAGGAATCTGGCCACCTTCCTCCCTTCTCTCTTCTTCCCCAGTGAAAAGGAGCTACTGACCTAATAATGAAAATTCACGATGTTAATTGACCCACATTCTTGGTGGTCAGGGCCACTATACATTCGTTGATGGGTTCTTTTCTACTTCCTCCAATGCACAAAGCTTGATGGTTTAGTTGAGCCAGAACCTGCTCTGCAGATCTGGTCATTTTATTTCCCCTGTCTCCTGGGCTTTCTCCATGTGGCTGATAGTCATTAAGGTCCTGTGTTTTTAATGAGCAAGGAATTGGTGGCTGTTTGAGACCAGAAGCCAAAACCTCAATTTCTTTCTCAGCTTATGGAGTATCTTCCATGTGATAGCACTGTCATAAACACTGGGTGTACAGTGGTAAACAAAGTAACTTAGTTCCTGTTTTCATGGAGCTATAGTCTAATAGAGGAAGAGTAAACAACTCAGCAAATACATAGATGAGGAATTATGTTACAAAGCATCAAACAGGAAAAGGCGAGTATACTGTGACAGAATAGTTAGGGAGTTTGGAGAAAACCTCTATGAGAAAACTGCGAGGGAGCCAGCCATGCAAAGTGTGTTCTAAACAGGTTACAACGGGGTTTTAGGCACTTTTGAAGCTATTGAAGTAATAATTTCATTCCTCTTAGGCCGCTGGTCCTTGTATATGGCTCCCTCAGTAATCTTTTGGGGGATGGGGGGAAAAGGGAAGTTAAGGTGATTCTGAACCCTGGCCCTAATATCAAAATTTCACCAAATCTTACCTAGGTTTCTTGAAAGTGTGACATACTTTCCTGAAGAGTGGGACCTTGTTTTTCCTCACATTTGCAAAGGAGTCCTTGTCTTCTTTTGGGTTCCTCCCAAAATCAGACTCAGAAAAGAAGATTTGGATGCAAATAGTTTATTTAGGAGGTGACCTCAAGAGGCATTCTGAAGGAGTGGTGAGGTGAGACAGGAAAGGAAGGAAAGTCATTCAAGGGTATATTAATGAGGGGAGACTGTGTGGCTATTTGAGAAACTGGAACACACCTTGGAATTGCCCCACCAACAGGCAAGGAAGCTGAGGTATTTGCCCACCAACTCCTTTTCCTCTTTATTGTGTTAATGCTCCTGTACTTCTGCCCAGCTCAGTGCTGGGAAAAGCATGCTCCGCAAGTCAGAGAATGCACTCAAGCAAGAGACACAGACAGTCCTCCTCACGTACTAGAACTCTCTGAAACCAAACGTCAGAGTAGGCCCAAAGGATATGTACGGGTAGAGACAGCATCTACTACAGTGTGTAAACCCAGAAGTTGAGAATCATTGTCTGGGCTGAAAAGCTGGGAGGGAAAGTATATTCATGCTTCCTCTTCTTTCTCTGTTGCCTTTAAGCAACTTACTTGCATTGTGTTTTGCTTTTAGCACCTGCAGAGTAGAGGAAAAAGGACTGATTTCAAGATTAATGATGTGTTGAAGTGATAATTACAGCTTTAATAATTCAAGTTTTATAGGCTCCATTAAAGAAAGAGAGTTGAAGTCTATAAATTAATATGTACCTTTTGTTAGAAACCTGAATATAAAGAAAAGCACAAGTGTATGTCTCTGTCCTAAGCTGATTTTCTCAGCAGTTCCACATCAGCGCCAGGACCAACTATAAACTGCTGGAATCTGTCTCTCCCCACCCCCACCCCCCGCCCCCTTCTCTCCAGTATCACACATCATATGTAGTATAAAGTCATCTCTTGTGAGAAGGGATAACACCCATTCCTCACAGAGGTGTTCTTCCTGCCTGTGTGCCTAGAATGGTCCCTGTACAGGCACATATTCAGGCATGGTGTTGATTAAAAATCGATGGAGTTTGCGAGTAGAGAAGACATGCACAAGCTAGGAGTCTGGAGCCTGGGGAGAAGCTGACATCTTGGCAAACCCAGGAAATGAATGTCCAAGGTGACAGGGGCTCAGAGCCTGTAAGAAATAGGTAGATGAGAGGTTATTGTAGGAAAAAAAAAAAATCAGTCCATGCAGAAAGTAGAGTCTCAGCATCAAGCTGGGTTCTGGGCCAGAGAGTAGCTTCAGGTTCTCTCAGGCTGGCATCATGCCAACTTGATGAGCTCAAGTTGAATTGAGCAAAAGATGGGAAATACCTGACTGAGGTGGAGCAGGTGCCTAGGTGCCTGCTACTTTTCAAACGCTGTCTCTTAAAGGTTTAATATGTCTAGAAACCTCCTTCATTAGGATGTTTATTGTAACATTATTGTAATAGGGGAAAACTGGAAACAACCTTGGATAAAGGTGTCCATTGATAGAGGATTGGTAATTGCTTGTATATATTATGTAGAACATCTCAGGATAAATAAGAAATTTGTGTATTAATGTTAGCTGAAGTAACAACCCAAAACTAAACTAAACTGGCTGGTTTAACCCAAAAGCTTATTTCTCACACACATATAGTCCAATACGTATGTCCTTGGTCCCTTTCCTCCAAACAGAGAATTAGATTTTGGCTCCTTCCGTTGTGGCACCACCATCTTCTAGGATCTCCTTAGAGTCTTCCGCTGGACCCTCTGCATTCAGCCAGCTGGTTAGCTGAGAGGGAGAACACTACAAAAGCTGGCCAACACTGGAAGTTGTGTTTGTTACTTCTTCCCAGGTTGTGTTGGTCAGAACTGAAGTCAAGGAAACTGGGCCCTGGCTTCTTCTGTGTCCAGGAAGAAGAAACGGGATTAGTCAACATCTAGGCGATCTCTGCCACAATTGGTAAATTTGGTTGCGGCCAAGCCAGAGCTACTGACTTATTGAGGAAGAGGAGTAGGAGGGATATACTCTTTTGTACATTTTGGACTTTATAAATCCAAATATTACCTGTTGAAAAAAATTAAGAAGGGGAGACTGGTGAAATTATGGTTCATCCATGCTGTGAAATGTTGCATAGCAGTTAGAATGAAGTGGATCTATACATACTGGAATAGAATGATCTATAATTAAGGTAAACAAGCAAGTTATAGATAAATTTCTGCATTGAGTTAGTTTGGACTACTATAACAAATTACCATAGACTGGGTGGCTTAAAACAAATATTTTTTTCTCACAGTTCTGGGGTCTGGGAAGTCAAAGATCAGGATGCTGGCAGATTTGATGTCTAGTGAAGGCCTGCTTCCTGATTTAAAGACAGCCATCTCCTGATTGTATTCTTATATGGCAGAGGGCAAGCAGGAGCAAGCTGTCATGTCTCTGCTTATAAAGGCACTAATCCCATTCCTGAGGGTGCCACCCTCATGACCTATTTACCTCCCAAAGACCCCACCTCCTAATATTATCATATTGAGGGCTAGGATTTCAACATACGAATTTGGGAGAGACACAAACATTCAACCTATAACATATATGTATATAAATATATGGAATAAGGTCTGGGAGATGCATGGAGGTGCAATACACATTTTCTTTTTGTGTATTGTTTGAACTATAAGGAGAAAATATTCCAATATTGTGTAACACTAACAATGTAAATTCTCTAAAGAAATTCATTAAGATCAATTTCACAAAAATATTTTGGAGGCCCATAAACATAAACCCCAGCTTCATGAATAAAGATAATGCAAATTAAAACTAAAATGAGGGGGCTTCCCTGGTGGCGCAGTGGTTGAGAATCTGCCTGCCAATGCAGGGGACACGGGTTCGAGCCCTGGTCTGGGAAGACCCCACATGCCGCGGAGCAACTGGGCCCGTGAGCCACAACTACTGAGCCTGCGCATCTGGAGCCTGTGCTCCGCAACAAGAGAGGCCGCGACAGTGAGAGGCCCGTGCACCGCGATGAAGAGCGGCCCCCTCTCGCCGCAACTAGAGAAAGCCCTCGCACAGAAACGAAGACCCAACACAGCCAAAAATAAATAAATTAATTAATTAAAAAAAAAAAACTAATGAGATTCCATTTCACTCTCACCAGATAGGCAAAAATTTAAAGCCAAAAAATACTAAGATGAAGAGCAACAGAAACTCTCATCCTCTGCTAGTTGGAATGTCAATTGCTGCAACCTCTTTGGAAAAAGCAGGTTATTACCTAGTAAAATAGAACCTGTGCTTCTGCTATAGCCCAGCAATTCCACTCCTAAGTATATATATTAATAACCTCTTGTACATGTGTTCCAAGTAATATACACAAGAACATCTATATCAGCATGTTTTGTAATAGCTAAATAAATAAAGGAAAGCACTCAAATAGAATGTAAAAATAATTATTCAGTGGATACTTTATGTGGAAAGGTACTTACGCAGCTACATAAAATAACTTGGCTAAATCTCAGAACAATGATGATAGCAACAAAGTAACAAAAGAATACTTACAAGTGTGATTGTAAGTGTACATGACTTCCCTCAGGGTTGGAACAATCTCAGAAAAAGCATTCCAAGTAGGGAGGAGGGGAGGACTGACCATCAGCTGAACCTGGCAGAGCCTGTAAGACTTGGACGGGTGGAGCAGAAGAAAAGTGGCATTCCTGGAAGGAGGAAAGGCCTGAACAAAGGCAGGCACAGTGAAACCAGGTTGAAGAGAGTGTTGGGCATTCCCTCACAAAAAGGGAACTCACAAAAAGGTCAAAAGTAGGCACAATTGAATAAGAAGGGCAAGAAAACAGAAATCAGTTTGGTGATTAACTCTAGGGGAAAGGAAAGGGATACAACCAGGATAGGGCACACAGAAGACTTCCAAGATTCAGGTAGTGTGCTATTTCTTTTTTTTTTTTTTTTTTTATAAATTTATTTATTTATTTTTGGCTGCCTTGGTGTGCTGCACGTGGGCTTTCTCTAGTTGCAGTGAGCAGGCTTCTCATTGTGGTGGCTTCTCATTGCAGAGCATGGGCTCTAGGAGCACGGGCTGCAGTAGTTGTGGTATGTGAGCTTCAGTAGTTGTGGCTTGTGGGCTCTAGAGCGCAGACTCAGTAGTTGTGGCGCACTGGGCTTAGTTGCTTAGCGTCATGTGGGATCCTCCCAGACCAGGGCTCAAACCCATGTCGCCTGAATTGGCAGGCGGATTCTTAACCACTGCACCACCAGGGAAGTCCGAGTGTGCTATTTCTTAACCTGGTGATGAGTACACAAGTGCTCAACTATTCCTATATGTTTATGTGTTCTTTTAAGGTATATTTCATAATTTTAAGTTTGGTTTCTCATGGCTCAGGCAGTAATAATATTTATGGTACCCTGCAATCTGCCCATCCCTTCTTTCAAGCTGAGGGAACGTCCAACACTCTCTTCAGCCTGGTTTCACTGTGCCTGCCTTTTTTCAGGCCTTTCCTTCTTCCAGGAATGCCGCTTTTCTTCTACTCCACCCATCCAAGTCTTACTGGCTCTGCCACGTTCAGCTGATGGTCAGCCCTCCCCTCCTCCCTACTTGGAATGCTTTTTCTGAGATTGTTCCAGCCCTGAGGGAAGTCATGTATACATACTACTTCACCCAGACCATTTCCGGGCACTTAACTTGTGCTGCCAGGTAACCATAGTCTTCTCTTTTTGTGAGTATTCTGTATTTCAGATTGGGTTGTGGATCACCCACAAGGAGTGGTGGATATCCTATCCGTCAGTAGGAAGTAAAGGACTTTCGTGGAGTTTTGGGTTTGGTGGTGTTGGTTATTTGCCCACCTTAAGCCGTGCCAGCATGATGACAGTCTAGAAATGTATAAAGAGCTGCATTTCTCTCCTTTTTAGGAAAATTTGCAAGAATGTATATACCATTGAATTCTCAGCCTTAGGCAGGAGTATCAGAATCTCCGAGGCACAGCAGTAGTTTATAAAAACATTCAAAAATGCAAGTGTCTCTCACTAACTAAACTCAGGAACTGAATACTCACGTTTATCTTCTGATAACTTGGTGTACCTCACTCTCTGAACTCAGGAACTGGATAGATTCAGACAGCATGGAATTTAATGCCTAGGTTCATTAAATTAATATAAATTCAGATAAAAAGCCCAATGATCTTCATAGCAACAATTAGATTTAACTGTGCTAAGGGATATAAATAAGTACCTCATGCAGTCAGTAAAATAGCCTTGTGAGGTTTTTATGCCAGTTTTACAGATGAGGAAACAAACTCAGAAAGGTTAAGAAACTTTCCTCCAGAAGTTCCTGGAAATGCTTAGCACAGCACCTGGCTTGTAAGCGCTCGGTAACTGATAGCTGTTACTTATTAGTTGGTGGGACTAGAATAAGTAAGAAAGCATTATGGAGGTGGAGGTTGAGCAACAGTGTTTCTGACTCAAGTCCGCTTGCTCAGGAAAAACAGGTTTCAGCCGCCATCTGCATGATGTCATTCACACCATACCACTGCTGCATCGTTGCTGCCCATAGCACTGCCTAACTTCTTTCTTTCTTTCTTTTTTTTTTTTTTTTTTGGGCTGCATTGGGTCTTTGTTGCTACGCACTGGCTTTCTCTAGTTGTGGCGAGCAGAGGCTATTCTTCGTTGCAGTGCGCGGGCTTCTCAATGCGGTGGCTTCTCGTTGCGGAGCATGGGCTCTAGGCTAGCGGGCTTCAGTAGTTGTGGCATGCGGGCTCAGGAGTTGTGGCTCACAGGCTCTAGAGCGCAGGCTCAGTAGTTGTGGCGCATGGGCTTAGTTGCTCCACGGCTTGTGGGATCTTCCCGGACCAGGGATTGAACCGTGTCCCCTGATTGGCAGGCGGATTCTTTTTTTTTTTTTTTTTTTAAAGATTTCTTTTTTTTTTTTAATTAATTAATTTATTTATGGTTGTGTTGTGTCTTCATTTCTGTGCGAGGGCTTTCTCTAGTTTTGGCAAGCGGGGGCCACTCTTCATCGCGGTGCGCGGGCCTCTCACTATCGCGGCCTCTCTTGTTGCAGAGCACAGGCTCCAGATGTGCAGGCTCAGTAATTGTGGCTCACGGGCTCAGTTGCTCCGCGGCACGTGGGATCTTCCCAGACCAGGGCTCGAACCCGTGTCCCCTGCATTGGCAGGCGGATTCTTAACCACTGCGCCACCAGGGAAGCCCCGGCAGGCTGATTCTTAACCACTGTGCCACCAGGGAAGTCCCAGCACTGCCTAATTTCATATTGCAGTGTCTGGGGAAGGAAATGAAGGCTTTCTCTTTGATTCTCAGTGGATTGTGAAGCCTTGTTTGCCTTTAGCACCCAACCTGAATGAGTGAATTTGGGGTTCAGGTGTACCAAAATTAGAGACGCCCCTGCCTGACTGGACATTGAGTTGGAAATATCAGGACATCGAGAAATGTGGACAAAAGTGCCCTATCAATTGCAGTGCGCCTACGTTTATGAACTATTCTCCAGGTGCACAGCTGTGAGCAGTCTGCCTAAAGATGGGATTGTCTTCCATCATCCAAAGAGACCTGGGCCCTGGAACTGATGTTACTTCCCTGGTGAATGGCAGTGGACCGTGACAGAGGGAGGGCTCTCCATGACCTTAGAGCAGAGTCTTAAGCTCCGTCCACCCCATCCAGCAGACAGAAGGTGTTACCCTACTGTTATCAGGTTCTTCTGCTTCAGTCTTGTGGGATGGGGGGTAACTTGTTCTCACTTAGTTTTAACTCATCCAAATCCTAGAGAGAAATATAATTAATTTTAAAGATTTGGTAGCTTTGTGGTAACTATTATAGAATAGTCGGTGCTGTAATGGGTCTTCTTATGCACTTGACAAGCCTTGGGACACAGCCTGAAAGCAGGAAAACAAAGAGAAACTAACTCCATATTGCACAAGCACCAAGGTTGTCATCAGAAAGTAAAGCTGTTGCATCTGGAAAAAACCTTTCTCAATATGGAGTTGGGTAATTTCACCTGTTAACGTATGTACACATGGTGTGTATAGTGTGTTATTAACATTTCACCTGGCAGGGAGACCCAGGAAGGAAGCAAATTTGGAGTGCCAAGGACCCCTTGGAAGGTCCTGGTGAAGCAAGTAAGTATGCATGGGCACCTACAAACATGGCATACTTCGATATTAAGTAACCAGGCTGTAGAAAATGTATGGCCAGGAGATGAGTGTGCCCACAAACTGCCTGGGGAAAGGAATGGATCTCAGGACCACAACCCCTCGATGTAGAAAGGGTAGGGAAGGAATTTGCATGGTGAAAATTTAAAGAAGTGGGCAGACCCAAGGGCAGCAGAGTAGAACCTACAACTGGGATGCTGGCACAAAGCACCCCAGCGAAGGGTCTTAGTTTTTCAACAGAGATAAAATTCGAGGGATGGATTATTAATACAATTGTCCTTGGAAGGGTCCCAATTCACAGTTATCCTGCAGCCCTTTTATCAAAACCCATGCCTTGCTCACTCAGATCATGATGTTCCTTGCATACTGTAGAGATGAAACCTCATCTACCTATAATGTCCAGACCATGAGGGGAAAAAAGTAAGAGGAAATAAAAGTAGCACTACCTGCAGGTGTGTAAACAGGAAAACAGAAGAGGGAAAGCAAGCAGGGCAGGCATGCTCCAGGGTCCTTTTTTCCCCCTATTCATTCTCCCCAACCCATCCAAATCTTGACTAGGGGAAACTGTAGAAGCATCCAAGACAGATAGGGAAATATGAAGAACTCAAAACATCAGAGACTTGTGGGCTGCTTCCCCATGTATGGCTTGGGGCAGGCTGCAAGCTGGCTTGCATCATGTCCAATATACTGTAGGAACAATAAGGTAGCAATGATGGAGGGCAGAGTCTAGGCCAGTGAACACCAGGATACCATACCCAGTCCCTCACAGCCTATACTTGGTCTGCAGGAGGTCAAAAGCTTCCCTGTGTCCTATGAAAGCATGTGGAAGTGCTGTACAGGCTTGTGTAGAGTTGAAATGAAAAGGCCTGCAGAGGTGGGCTTTATGGCAGAAGGCAAATGGTTGGGACCATGGACTTCAGCTCTGAGGGCTGGCATCACACTCCAGAGGCCAGATGAGGCCCCCTGCATCTCAGCAGGTAATTATAGGAACTCAGGAATCATGCCAGGTATTTCATGGCAGAACTAGAAGACAATATAAGGACCTGCTCACAGTGATCCATGGCAACCCTTTCCCTCTACCGTGAGGTCGTATTTGAGCCTCTCCTTTCCCACACTCCCAGACCTTCTTGACAAGGTGAGGGGGGGAGGGAAAGAGACCTGAGAAGCAGCATTAAGAGAGACCAAGTTACTCTGAAAGACACTGTGTGAACCAGATAATCTAATATTTACCGGCAAGCTTGAATCTCCCTTTCCTGCCCAGCAGGATGGGGGCTTATAGGAAAGATTAGATTACAGAAAACAAGCTACATTGTCTTTGCACTTCTGAGTTATAGGGTGAGTTAGTGTGCATCCCTGCTCTAACCTTTTTTGTGCTTTAAACTATAGGGCAAGCATATGAAATGTCCAGTTAAAGCCAGCCCTTTGGCTGCCACCCTCACAGCTAGGGCGGCCAGGAAAGGAGAGCCTTTGTACAGAAGCAGATCATGGGCCCAGTGTTCATCTGCAAAGTGGGCGGGACCTACAGCAGACCAAGGAGGAGACCATCAGTGGACATGGTGGGACTGTGGTTGGAGGAGCACTGCAGGGGGCTTGCAACAAACCTGTTTTGTCACGTAGGGCCTCTTGGTTGCCAGTGACAGAAAACCCAAACTGCATTAAGAATGCTAGCATTCCTGCTGTAACAATAGCCAAAGTAGACATTTATTTTTCTCGTACATAAAAGTCTGAGTGTAAGCAGTTTTGGGCTGATAGTTCAACCCAATAATCAAGGTCCCAGGCCCTTCCTATGCTGTGTCTGCCATCCTCAACATAGAGCTTCTAGCTCCCACCACTGCACTGCTGCACCCACATTCCTGCAGCGTGAAGTGGGTAGGGAAGGTAGAGAACACACAACTTTGTTAAGGTCATGAATTAAAAGTTCCATATAGGGACTTCCCTGGTGGTCCAGTGGGTAAGACTCCATGCTCGCAATGTAGGGGGCCTGGGTTCGATCCCTGGGAACTAGATCCCACATGCATGCCGCAACTAAGAAGTCCACATGCCACAACTAAAGATCCCGCATGCCACAATGAAGATCCCGCGTGCAGCAACTAAGACCCGGCACAGCCAAAATAAATAAAAAATAAATATTAAAAAAAAAAGTTGAATAAATCTCTTTTTAAAAAATTTATTTTATTGAGGTATAGTTGATTTTCTTTTTTTTTTTTTTTTTTTGGCCACACCATGCATCATGCGGGATTTTAGTTCCCCGACCAGGGATCGAACCTGTGCCCCTGCCTTGAGAGAGCAGTCTTAACCACTGGACCGCCAGGGAAGTCCCTATAGTTGATTTTCAATGTTGTGTTAGTTTCTGGTGTATGGCAAAGTGATTCGGTTATATATATATATACACACACATTCTTTTCCATTATGGTTTATTACAGGATATTGAATATAGTTCCTGTGCTATACAGTAGGTCCTTGTTGTTTATTCATTCTATATATAATAGTTTGCATCTGCTAACCGCAAACTCCCGATCCATCCCTCCCTCCTCCCCCTTCTTCGCAACCACAAGTCTGTTCTCTATATCTGTGAGTCTGTTTCTGTTTCGTAGGTAAGTTCATTTGTGTCATATTTTAGATTCCACATATAAGTGATGTCATATGATATTTGTCTTTCTCTTTCTGACTTACTTCACTTACTATGATCTGTTGGTCCATCCATGTTGCTGCAAATGGCATTATTTCATTCTTTTTTATGGCTGAGTAGTATTCTATTGTCTATATGTACCACATCTTGTTTATCCATTCCTCTGTCAGTGGACATTTAGGTTGGTTCTATGTCTTGGCTATTGTGAATAGTGCTGCTATGAACATTGGAGTGCTTCTGTCTTTTTGAATTATTGTTTTGTCCAGGCATATATCACTTTCTCTTACATCCTATTGCCTGTAGCTTAATCACCTGGCCATACCTAAGGTCTCATTTAGCTGTTGCCACAAAAATGCTGTGTAACAACCACAAAATATCAGTGGTAGACAACAATAAGCATCTATTTCTTGTTCACATGTCTTCAGATCAGCCGATGTTTGGCTGGTCTATGTTGGACTCAGCTGGTCTTGGCTCCAGGCTGCAGCTTGGGTTCAAATCTGTTCCATGTATCTCTCATCCTCTTGCTAACAGCAAGCTGCCCAGGGCCTGTGCTTCTCATGGTGATGAGTTTCATGGTAATGGCAGCATACATAGGCCTTTGCAAGTCATGTATATGGATTAGGAGCTATGTAAAGAAAGTGGCCTTAGGGCAAGGTTGTGACCTTGCACAGATCTGAGCCCTTTCACTTTTACACTTACCTATCCAGGGTCAGAATGGCAAAATGAAGGCCTTAGCCCACCCAACTGCAGAAGCACATTTAAAGCCTTTGCTTGGATCATGTCTGCGAACATCCCATTGGCCAACACAAGTTATACCCACGCCTAAGGTCAGTGGAGTAGGAAGTATACCCCTCCCATGAAGGGAGGAGAGGAGGGATGGAACAAATGTCTTACGAACAATAGTCTACCGACCTTAACTACACAGAACTCTGGGAAAGCAGGGTGGCCATATGCGCAGTTAAAACTCTGGAGTTCTGTTCCTGAAGAAATAAAGGGAAGCTAGATTCTGGGGACAGTCTCTGCCACAACGTGTATCAGTCAGGAGGCAGTTTCCACTTCCAATTTAATGAAACCATGGTTGTGTTCCCCTACGGAAGCATCCTTCCTTTTGGCGCTAGGACTTTCAAACCCACTGAGCTCAGGGTTGCAGAGATGAGAAGCACAAAAATTCCTCTGTATTTCATGTGGTGTAAAAATGAGGAGGGTCACCACATTCTTTACCCCTTGTTTCCCAAAGCTGTGCATTTTGGTTATGGGGGAGATGGCACTGTATACTGGCTGCTGACTTATGGCTTTTAAACTGAGACTTAGCCAGGCCAATCCACTGTTCTACCTAACTAGGTCTTTCTGGATGGTAGGGCATGTGTTGAGACCAGGAATTCTGAGTGTGATGCCACTGTCACACTTTATTTGCCATAGAATGTGTCCCTAAGATAGGAGCAGTGCCATGTGAGATATCACGGCAGTGGATAAGGTATTTTGCAGGTCCATAAACTAGTGGTGGTGGCAGAAATCCTGCAGGCAGGGGAGGCAAATCCACACCCATGATATGTGTCTATTCCTACAAATAACCTTTCCCCAGCATGTTGAAAGGTGTCCAAGAACCAGGTGTCTGGCTGGTGCCCCAGGAAATGGTGCCATTTCTGGGTTTAATACAGCTTCTGAATAAACATTTTGGGCATTCAACAGCAGTGCTTAGGGAAATGCCTAGCAGTAATGCCTATGTTACAGAAGAAGAACAGTTACTAATCAATGACCTCAGCTTTCAGACTTCCCTGGTGGTGCAGTGGTCAAGAATCTGCCTGCCAATTGCAGGGGACATGGGTTTGAGCCCTGGTCCTGGAAGATCCCACATGCTGCAGAGCAACTAAGCCCGTGTGCCTAGAGCCTGTGCTCTGCAAAAAGAGAAGCCACCACAATGAGAAGCCAGTGCACTGCAATGAAGAGTAGCTCCCGCTCGCCGCAACTAGAGAAAGCCCGCACGCAGCAACGAAGACCCAATGCAGCCAAAAAATAAAATTAATTAATTAATTAATTGAAGAAAAGAATTACCTCAGCTTTCATCTTAAGAAATAGAAAAAAAAAAAAAGTAATTTGAACTCAAACAGCAGAAAAGAAATAGTAAAGACCAGAGTGGAAATCAGTAAAATAGTAAACAAAAACCTGTAGAGAAAATCAGTGAAACCAAAACTTGATTCTATGAGAAAAATCTATATAATTTTTAAACCTCTAGTCAGACTGATAAAGAAAAAAGGAGAGAGCTTCCCTGGTGGCACAGTGGTTAAGAATCCGCCTGCCAATGCAGGGGACATGGGTTCGAGCCCTAGTGCAGGAAGATCCCACATGCCGTGGAGCAACTAAGCCCGTGCACCACAACTACTGAGCCTGTGCTCTAGAGCCCGCAAGCCACAACTACTGAGGCCCACGTGCCACAACTACTGAAGCCCACCACAATGAGAAGCCTGCGTACCACAGCAAAGAGTAGCCCCGGCTCGCTGCAACTAAAGAAAGCCCTGTGCAGCAATGAAGACCCACCGCAGCCAAAAATAAATAATTAGTTTTTAAGAAAAAAAGAGAGAAGACACAAATAGCAGTAAGAGGAATAAGAGGTGATATCACTACAGTTTTTGCAGATACTGAAAGGGTAATACGGGAATATTGTGAACAACTTAAAGCCAGTAAACTTAACAACTTAGATAAATTTATTGAAATACATAAACTGTCAAAGCTCATTTAAGAAGAAGTAGAAAAAAAAAGTAGACTATCAGCATAGAGTTATATCTATTAAAAATTTGAATTTGTAGTTAAAACCCATCCCACAAAGAAAATGGTGGCAGTAGCCAGATTAGCTTGGTGCGGACAAGTCTTCTTGTTGAGCCTGTACACAGTCTTTTACCCTGTCACCATGGCCACTTTGTAAAGGGTCTGTTGACCAAGCACTAGAGAATCTAAGGAAGAGGCCATCTGATGTCCACAGGTTGGGTCCTGTTGTCCTCCCGATTATTGAGTCTCATCTACAACAGATGCCCTTGAATGATTTACACTCTGCGTGTTGCAAGAAGTCCATCTTTCCCCTAGACCTCCTTGTCACCAATCTTGTAATCTTGTTCTTTCTAAATTCCTGACCAGCTGACTATCCTATTAGTGAGTCAAGTTAGCTCTGTACCATAGTTAGATCTGCAGCAGAGTACTGCCCACTGGAGAATATCCCTTCACTGCCGGCTTTTGGAGCCACTCCAGAGTCAGCTGTGGTGCAGCAGTTACCCACTTCTTGCTGGTTCCAGCACGTGTGTAGATTCATCTGTAAAAGAAGGCTGTGGGTTTTTTTCCTCCACTAACTTATATGTGTTCCCCTTGAGGGCATAGGTAGAATATTGAAGGAGATATAATCAGGCAGTGGCATTGGATACAAGAGGAGTCCAGTAGTTCACTGTGCCTTTGGACCTGCCCAGTATATACCATTTCCATTTCACAATGGCAGGCTGATATGCCTCTCCAATTTTATGGTTCAGTGAACCAGGCAATACCCAGTTCATGATAAGTACTTTGAGTTGATTGAATCTCCCCATGTCTTGCCCTCCACCTGTGCTTTATCCTATACCACCGCCAGTGATAATTTACTTATTTGTGATGACACTGCATGCTGTGGATGGCCAGGGTCCCATTTCCCCCCCACCAAGGAGGTTATCTGTGCCTTCCTCATATACATGAGCCACTCAATTCTGGAATCCCATTTTAAGGCCACTCCTGATACCAGTTATGGTACCAGTCAGGTCCCAAAGGGAAATATAAAGGGCACACTCAAAGTGGATAATTTGAGGAGAGTTTAATAAAGGAGCTGTTTGCAAAGGCATGGGCTGGGCATAGGGAAACCAAGAGGAATGTGCAGTAGTCCAGTTTTGGCAAGGGGAGGAGATGTGGAGGAGAAAACAGATAATATCTATCTAGAACACAGTCCAAACTAGTTTAAACAAACAGGGAATATTCTGGCTCACATATCTGAAAAGTCAAGCTGTAAGTCTTAAAGCAGGGGCTCATATGAGGTCATCAGTATCTGGTTTTTCCTCCATTCATATACAGGCAGGATCTCCTATCATGCTCCAAGGTGGCTTCAGAACTTACAGCCTTTTTCATTCAAGCACAGTAGGATCTATCAAAGGATTCACTGGTTCTCGTTGACTCTGGTTAGATCACTTGGCATGCCTGAACCAATCGTGGTGCTCAGCATCAAGGAGAGGTGTTGCTTGGTGTAGATCTGTGTCTGGAGCTGGGGCTGAGGAAAATCAGGGCATGGAGCCTGGATGAGGAGGAGCAATATTGATGCTGGGTAGCGAAAATACCATGTACCCTGTATCTCTCTTCCCAGATATATGGGGCAGAGCTTTTCTATCTTTCGTACCTATGACTCACCTGGGGGTCCCATTAAAGTGCAGAATTTGATGAATTAGGCCTGCAGTGGGGCCTGAGAGTCCTTATTTCTAACAGGTTATGTTGATGCCCCCAGTCCAGGGACCACATTTTGAGTAGCAAGATTCTATGGCTGCATAGTCGAATGTGGTAGCCACTGGTCCCATGTGGCTATTGAGCACTGGAAATGTGGCTAGTCTAAATTGAGATGTGCTGTAGGTGTAAAATACACCCTGCATTTTGAAGACTTAATATGAAAAAAACTAAAATGTCATCAATAGTTTTTATATAGATTACATGTTGAAATGATATTTTAGATATATTGGGTTAAATAAACTATTAAAATTAATGTGACCTGTTTCTTTTTATTTTTTTAACATGGCTGCTAGAAAATTTAAAAATACATACGTGGCTCACATAGTTCTGTTGGATAATACTGCGTTATCCAACTCTTGAAGGAAGTAACTCTTGAAGTAGATGAAGCTGGTGTTCTTAAACCATTTTCACTTATGATACTCAATCAGAAGAACGAATAAAGCAGAGACCTCATGAGAATTAACCTCATGGGTCCTTGGACTTGGTGCACCCTCAGGACCTGATGACCTCGGGTTAGGTAATTGCAGGTTGAATTGATGCGTAAGTGCTTAGGACAGGGGATAATGCTTGAGGGCATTATGGTAAGTGAAATAAGTCAGACAGAGAAAGACAAATAATGTATGATCTCACTTATATGTGGAATCTAAATAAACAAAAAACCAAACTCATAGAAAAAGAGATCAGATTGTGGTTACCAGAGGCGAATGTTGTGGGGAGGGGGAATTGAAGTAAGGTGGCTAAAACATACAAACTTCCAGTTATAAGATAAACAGGTATTGGAGATGTAATGTGCAACATGATGACTATAATTAACAATGGTGTGTGATGTACAGAAAAGTTGGTGAGAGTGTATCCTAAGAGTTCTCATCACAAGGAAAAAAAAATCTCTCTCTTTTTTTTAAATAAATTTATTTATTTATTTTTATTTTTGGCTGCATTGGGTCTTCGTTGCTGCTCGTGGGCTTTCTCTAGTTGTGGTGAGGGGGGCTATTCTTCGTTTCGGTGTGTGCGCTTCTCACCGCGGTGCCTTCTCTTGTTGCGGAGCATGGGCTCTAGGTGCACAGGCTTCAGTAGTTGTGGCACGCCGGCTCAGTAGTTGTGGCTCGCGGACTCTAGAGCGCAGGCTCAGTAGTTGTGGCTCACAGGCTTAGTTGCTCTGCCCACATGTGGGATCTTCCCGGACCAGGGATCGAACCCGTGTCCCTTGCATTGGAGGGCAGATTCTTAACCACTGTGCCACCAGGGAAGTCCCATTTCTCTCTCTTTTAATCTATATGAGATGATGGATGTTAACTAAACTTGTGGTAATCATTTCACAATATATGTAGGTCAGGTTGTACACCTTGAACTTACATAGTGCTGTATGTCAGTTATATCTCAGTAAAACTGGGGTAAAAACAAGATGGAAAATTAAGTTTTAGTCATTGCATAAGCACCCAGGGGCTTTTTTTTTTACTTCTTTTTTTATGTTAAATTAAAAAAAAAAACTTTTTATCTTGAGATAATTATAGATTCACAGAAAGTTGCAAGAATAGTACAGAGAAGTTTCTGAACCTTTCACACAATTTCCCCCAATGGATACATCTTATGTAACTATAGTACAGTATCAAAACCAGGAACTTGACATTGGTACAATGTGTATGTACAGTTCTTTGCCATTTTATTACGTGCAGGTCCTGTGTAACGACCACTACAATCAAGATACAGAACTACTACCACACCTTAAAGAGCTCCCTCAGCTACCTCTTTATAGAACATCCATCCCCTTTCCCTGCCAACCATCCCTGACAACCACTAATTTATTCTCCATCTCATCCATTTCGAGTAGAATTTCATTTTGATTTATTTCTAGTTTTTGGAGAGTGTCTCTTTGTGCAGATATTTAGGTATGACATTGTGTATACATAACTTATCTCAGTTCTACTTGTGTTGACATTACCAGTTTCAGTGAGGGGTAGAAACCTTTCTTCTCTTTAAGTCCCTTTACTCTCCCCTGTTTATAACTGTCTTAAATATTTTCTCTATATAAATTGAGAACTGCATCAGACGATGCATGAGTACTCAGGACAGGGGATGATGGACTGGACCTGGTAGGCTTTGATCTTTTTAGGAAAGAGGAAATAGAAGGGACCACAGAGTCCCTCCTCCCAGCCAGCAGTCACTTCATTTCTCCCTTTTGTTTGTGCAGTTGCTTGAAGTAGAAATTACCACAGTGCTCATCAACTTTTCTAATCTATCCAGCATACAACCACTAACCTTTTGCTTAAACCTTCAGGTATAATTTAGAAAACTCAAGAGAAGGAAAACATATTATTAAATTATTTTCACTCGGGGCTTCCCTGGTGGCGCAGTGGTTGGGAGCCTGCCTGCCGATGCGGGGGACACGGGTTCGGGCCCTGGTCTGGGAAGATCCCACGTGCCATGGAGCAACTGGGCCCGTGAGCCACAATTACTGAGCCTGCGCGTCTGGAGCCTGTGCTCCGCAACAAGAGAGGCCACGATAGTGAGAGGCCCGCGCACCGCGATGAAGAGTGGCCCCCACTTGCCGCGACTAGAGAAAACCCTCGCACAGAAATGAAGACCCAGCACAGCCATAAATAAATAAATAAAATAAAATTAAATTAAAAAAAAAAAAATTTAAAAAAAAAAAAAAATTATTTTCACTCTTTTTTTCTTCCTTCTTGATATTCCAAGATTGTTTTTCCAATCATTTATTTTTTGCTTTAAAAACTTCTACTAGCTATTTTTTAAGGGGTGGGGGTTGCTGTTGACAAATTCTCTCAGTTTTTGTTCATCGAGAATGTCTTGATTTCCTCTTCATTCCTGATTTTCTCTGCATATAGGATTTTTAGTTGACAGTTCTTTTCTTTCAGCACTTGGAAAATGTTGTGCCACTTCCTTCTGACTTCCATGGTTTCTGATGAGAAACTTGACATCATTCAAAATTATTTTTCCATTATAGGGAAGTTGTCATTTCTCTCTGGCTACTTTCAAGATTTTTCTTTGCCTTTAGTTTTCAGAAGTTTGACTATGATGAATATTGACATGGATTTCTTTGGGTTATCCTGTTTGGGATTTTATCAGCTTCTTGAATCTATAGGTTTATGTCTTTGCCATATTTGGAAAACTTTTAGCCATATTTATTTGAATATTTTTTAAGCTCCACCTTCTTCCTCCTCTACTTTTGAGACTCCAATGACATAAATATTAGATCTTTTCTTATAGTCCCACAAATTCCTGAGACTGTTAATTTTTTTTCAGTCTATTCTCTCTCTATTGTTCAGATTGGGTGATTTCTATTATTCTTTCTTCAAGTTCATTTTACTATAGAACTCATCTAGTGACATTTTTCAGTGGGTTTTTTTTTTTCAGTTTTAAAATGTCAATTTAGTTCTTCTTCATCTGTTTTGTTTCTTTGCTGAGACTCTTCATTTGTTTGAAGTATGTCTGTAATTGCTCACTGAAGCATTTTTATATTGGCTGCTTTAAAATCCTTGTCAGATAATTTCAACATCACTGTCATTTTGGTGTTAGCATCTATTGGTTATCTTTTCTTGCTCAAGTTGAGATTTTCCTGGTTCTCAGTGTAAAGAGTGATTTTCAGTCCTGGACATTTTGAGTATTATGTTATGAGACTCTGGATCCTATTTAAATCTTGTGTTTTAGCAGGCTTTCACTGATGCTGTCAGATAGAGGTCAAAGTTCAGGTTCCCCACTCAGCCGCTGTTGACATCCTGGGAAGGGGGTGTAGAGTGGGTGCCTAATTACTGCTGGGCCAGGGTGGGAGTTCAGGCTGCCCACTGATCATCTGCTGAGACCACCCTGGCTGGGAGGGGAAGGATGCCTTGTTTTTGCCACACTCGTGGCTTCTACTGACAGGATGGAGGAGCACATTGCTTCTGGCAATGGCAACAGCCCTGACTCTCCACTAGGCCTTCTGACAGCACCCTGCAAGTAGGAGTAGAAGCCTAGGGTCCCCGTTTATCTTGGCTGGCAGAGTGTAGGGAGTATTACAGTTTTTTTTTTCTGTGGTTTGACTGGAGTAGAGTAGACTGGAGTAGTCTAAAAGTTTTCTTTCTTGTTACTCTGCCCCTTCCTAGTCCTTTGGCTAGAAAGAGCAGGATTTCTTTTTTTTTTCATCTGTACCCATTTGTTTATGGGTTGCTAGCTTCTCTAGTACTCAGTCTGAGATATCTGAGGCAAAAAGAAAACCATCGGAATCATTGCCATGTCTTCCTATGGGTCCCAAGGCTGCTAGTCAGACTATCTCCCTCTCCACCCTTCAGAGTCTTCTTATTTTATTTATATATATATATATAATATATATATTACATATAATATATCTATATGTATATATATGGCCCAGGGGTTTTTTTTAGCTGTACTTAACAGAGGGACTGAGGAGACGTGTTTATTCGATATTGTCCTGGAACCACAAGTCCCCAGGGACTTTTAGACCATTTCTCCTGCCTCACCTGGTGAACAGCAGCCAGTGGGGACAGTGTTCACCTGAACTGATGGTGAGCTCCCTCCTCACCCACCTCCCTACCAGCCCAGCAGCCCTGCCTGTTTTTCTGTGATTCTGAGTTTGCCTTCTGGAATTTGAAATCATTCCAGCCTGGTTTGAGCAGGCATTTTCCAGTTTTCTACTACTTGCTAGCTCCCAGCCCCACCACTCAGAATTCTCCATCAACCAGAGGCCCACAGAGGCTACTCCTGCACTGTTGTGGGCCAGAACTCTATTCGTGTCTCTCAGGCTGGAGCGCATGGTCCCCTTTGCTACAGAGCGAGGCTTGCAATGCAGCTGCCGAGGAGCCATGGCGCTTCCCCGTTTTTCCAGGGTCAGTGGTCTGGTCCTTCTGACTCAAATGCCATGCAGTTTGTGAGAGTCCCTTTTAAGTTTAAGTTAAAGGAAAATATTTTGAGTTGAAGAAAATATTTTTGGAATACTTTTATTAAGACTCAAAATTAATGAATGATTTTTTAAAAACCCCAGTGATCCAAGGTGAGATTTTCAGATGTCTGGGAATATATTATCAAAATTTTCTTTCACTTGCCCATGAGATAGGAAACAATTATTTTCTGTTTCAGTCATTCCTAATGAATGATTTTAAGATACCTACCTTAGGGAGATGCAGCAAGAGAGACATTTGTCCAAGTGAAGTAACAACAATGCTTGCACTTTTTAACTTAAAACATTTTTTTATATTTTGAAAAATTTTAGACACACAAGAACAGAGAGAAGAAATGTACCTTCAATTTAATAACTAATATATGGTCACATTTGCTTCATATAGTCTTTGTTATTTTTTTCTCTCTTGATTATTTAAAGGAAATCCCAGACATCATTCATTTCATACCATGTACTTCAGAATTAGTTTCTAACAAATTGAACATTTTCTTTATGTAACCACAATGCTATTATCACATCTAAAAAAATAGTGATAATTCTTTCACATCATCTAATACCCAAATTTCCACAATTGTCTTAAGAACGTCTTTTTTTTTAGTGGTAAAATACACGTAACATAAAATTTACCATAGTAACCAGTTTTTAAGTATATAGTTCAGTATATTGTGGGGTTTTTTTGGTTTTTTTTAGGAAAAGAAGTTCATTTAATGAGCTCCAGGGAACACTCAGCCTGCTGCCATACTGACTCATGAATTACAATGGATTGTTGGTAAGCAAGACAAGACAACAGGGAACAAACAAAACAAACAAAAATCAAGACATTGTTTCTTACTGAACTCTTCTCAAATTCGATCAAGGAATTATGGTTCAATGCCACAGCTGTAAATCATTTCTCCTCCTGGAGAGGTTAGAAGGGCTTATAATATTTACCCTTTTTTTTCAGACAGAATTTAGGTCTGAGCAAAACCTTTTGTGTCCTCCAACCTCAAAGTTTATTGGGGATGGAAGTCCAAATTTGCTGTCACATGCCATAAAAAGAATCTCATGAGCAGAGGGTCAAACTAATTTTGGAATATATGAATTATGCCCAGTGTTATTTTAAATAGAATTTTTTTCTGAGATATACATTTTAAAGTAATAACTAGAATTATGACTTATAACATTATACCAGAACGTATAAGATTTTTAGAAATTTCATGTAATGTCTGAAACATTTATGTTAACATATTTCCATACAAATAACTCAAAGAAAGTTTCGTATTAGTTGTTTGTTTGTTTGTTTGTTTGTACTGCAGGTTCTTATTAGTCATCAGTTTTATACACATCAGTGTATACATGTCAATCCCAATCGCCCAATTCAGCACACCACCATCCCAACCCCACCGAAAATAGATTTTAAACTAAAATATATAAATTTTTGACTGATCTATATAACTCTGGGTTCTGAAACTTCTACATGTCACATGCGTGATACATAACACACAATGTCAGCCCCAGGAGAGCGAAAACACTCCAATGAAGCAAGCCAAAGAAACAAGTTTCAAACAAGGTAAAGTGATGTGTAGACCAGGATTTTTCAATTCTTTCCTGTCATGCTGAAGCTTCCCACTCCTGAATAACAACACATGTTTCCCTTGCCCTAGACACCCAAGAGTCTCCTCTCTGGGGCATAAGAATCTCTAGAGTTACATATGTGTAGTAAAGAGTGGACCCAGCTGGCATACTCACAATGACCAAATTGTGTTGATCATACTTTAAACCAATACATCGCTCCACGATGAAGTTGTAATAAATGATATATTTGCTTTCTAGACATGAATGAGATGCCTTACTGGATATACTCCAGGAAGGCCAGAGAAACTGGAATAATTTACTGGTGAATTTCTTTCAGGATAGCCCATGATTTATCTAGAATATAATCTTTCCATATCTGGATCCTTCAAACTAGACCAAAGGGAAAATCTGGGCTGCAAGCCTCAATTAGAAATGTGGTATGCTGCTATGCTGACAACTGGTGCTCCCTGACCTGTATCTTCTGAGACTAGAACCCCGTGTGGTGGATGACCAATTCATGAGTTGAACAAAAGAAGACCTCCTACAGGGCAGTGTATCTGTTCGTTACAGGTATGGCACTTAGGGCTAAGTACCATAAGGGCTACAAGAAAACAAACAAACAAAAGTAACACATGAAGCATATATGATAAGGAGGCACCACAGTCCAGAGCACGAGCTCTGGAATCACACAGGCTTGGTTCGAATCCTAGCTAAGCCACTACCATCTGTATACCCTGAAGAACAGTGGAAAGTTTAAATGTTGTTTTATCAAATTCCGAAAAAGAAGTGAAGAAAGAACCTATCTGCCAGGAAGGGACATCGTGGGGTGCAGCATCCAGTCGGGTCAGGCTCTGCATCCCCTGCTCAGAAACCTTCGCCGCCTGGCTCATGGTGATGCTGGCCGCTGAGCAGCCCTGGAGAAGGTGCTCCCGTCATCAGGCCTCGCAGAGAAGCGGGGGAGGTCCCTGGAGGAGGCTGGCCACAGCCTGGCAAGCTCTGGGTGCCTCCTGCACTCAGCTCTGAACAGGCTCTGGCCTCTGGGCCCCGTGGTGGGGGAAGGGCTGGCCGATACATACGCAGGGCTGAGGGGCCTGCAGAGCCGGTGCCCAGGCAGGGTGAGCTCTGGAGGAGAAGGCTTCCACAGTCCCCAACAGTCTCCGCGTGGTGGCCCATCCGGTGCCAAACACCTGCCACCCACAGTGAGAAGTCCCAGCCACTAGAAAGTCCAGAAGGAGTCGGGCTCTGGGGCCCCGCCCTTTGCCCTTGGGCCAGGGTTTCTCCAGAGGCTGGGCTTGCATGCGCCCCCTGCCCCACCCCCTGCCCCACCTGCCCTTTCTCTGTGACAGGTAAAATGGGCATGTTACAAGCGCCAGGCTGAGCCATCCAGTGTCCAGTGCGTGCTAGACCTTGAGAGGAGGTGAAGCTAGGGAGAAGCTCTCCCAGTTTCACACTCTATTCTCGGATCGCTTGGCGCACGACCGGTTCTACATGGGCAATTTACTTTGTAAATTTCGTACCTGGCTCCGCCACCGCTGGCCCCGCCGGCCCCAGTGCCCACCCCGCCGTGGGGCCCCAGTGGGCTGTCACCCGCTGGTTTTGCCCTCCTGGGAGGCTGCCACATCTGACCGGGACCACCCCGCTGCTCCAGCGCCTGCCTTCTGCCCTGGTCGCAGGCTTTCCCACCGGGATCGAGTGCCTTTAACGCCTGGCTTTTACATCGCGCCAGAAAGGCAGTATCCCATCCAGCAGGCCAGGAACTCCCGGCTGGGGATGCTTCCCTTGGTGAACTGGAGGGACTCGCCAAAGAAGCCCGTGCTGTCTGCTCATAATTCCATCATGTTCGGCCACTCGAGAGCCATTAAGATTCCTCCACTGGGGCACAAATTTACCCTCCTGCGTTCACCACCTGAGCAGGTAGTCAAGGTTAGGAAGCCGGTACCATCCAGTCACCTCCCACTTCCTTCCCCAAAGGAGAGGGAGGTGAAGGTCCAAGAAGAGCCCCAAAGAGGCATGGCAAAGATGGAGGATCACACAGAGACCAAAGGAGAGGACGATCGGAAGAGGGGTCACCGTAGCAATCGGGATATACCATTGACATCCAGGCCCCAGGAGACCAGTGGAGTCCTCGCTTCCCTCGAGTGCGATCCTGAGCCAGTGGACCTCCTTCCCGAGAACCCAGAAGACAACTTGAGTGAGAACGCCCAGATGTCTCCAATGAGCTCCTCCTCAGAAAGCCATGTCATCTGCTCAGATGGAGATCCTGGAGATGTCCTGCCTCCTTGGAAGCCTGAGTCCCATGCCATGGTGCTCTCTGCCCTAACCGCATGCTGCTCCCTGCTGCTGGAGAGGCCAAAAAAAGAAGTGCTGGGTGAAGACCACCAGCCCAAATCACCAGGCTCACTGATGTCTGGAAGGGAGCTGCAGCGTGAAAAATCTTCAGACATCCCATCAAGAAGCTCCTCTTCCCTGGTATCTACCAGGAGTAGGCCCTGCAAGTGGAAGATTCCCCTGCCGCTTTTTCTAACGCTGCCAGGACTGAGGTCACCCCTGCCGCTAACAAGGGATCGAGGTGAGTGGCCCACTCCTCCTAAGCTTCTGTGCTTAGCTGCTGCCGAAAACCCAGGCACCTTTGTTAACATAGTTAAGTCTCTCTCTCTCAGAACTAGCCCATTTAGCTCCAGGTTCCTTAGCGCACCCGACGCACTTACACAGCATTTAAGAGCTTTACACAACTGGAAGGTCACATCTTTATTTCTTATCACAGGAACACAACTTCTGTAAACTTTATTTCTGTCAGAACCTGTCTTGCCAAGCCATGGCTGGAAGAAGCTCTGGATACAGATCAGGGGCAGAAGGTCCTCAGGAGCGGCGCCCAATCCACCCCGCGGAGGCGGTCGGCGTTGCAGTCCAGCAGGCCCTCCCGCAGGGAGGCACGCACGGCAGGCAGAGGCACCGAGTCCTGCAGTGCGCACAGGTCCTCACAGCGCCAGAAGTTGGCCACGCTGTCGCGGCGCAGCTTCAGCGAGTGATCGTGGCCCGAGCGCGGCCTCGGGGACGCTGGCTGCAGATAGGATGCCCACACCTGCCTGGGGGCCACGACTCGCCTCCCGGCCCCTCAGGCGCCCATCGCCCGGCGGCTGCGGCCCCGCAGCCTGCGCAGGACCGGCGTCGCAGCCAGAAGACGCAGGGCCACGGGCCCCAGCTAGGCCGGCCCCTCGATGCCGCGGTCCCGCGCGGCCTCCCGCCCGCAACGCCGGCCGTTGGCGCCAACCTCATTGGCCTCCACGCCGCGGGCCAGTATATTGTTTTTTGTTTTTTGTGTTTTTGGACACAATTTTGTACAGCCATCTCCAGAACACTTCACTGTGCAAAACTGAAACTCTGTACCCATTAAACAACTATATTTTCCGAATAATATTTGAAGTTGCCTTTTTAGAAACTTGAAGTATAGTTAATTTACAATGTTGTGTTAGTTTCAAGTATAGCGGAGTGATTCAGTTTTATGTGTGAGTGTATGCATATATTCTTTTTCAGATTCTTTAAACAACTCTTCATTCTCTCCTTCGCTCAGGCCCTGGAAACCACCATTCTATTTTCTATCTCTAAGAATTTGGCTGTTCTAGATACCTTATGTAGGTGGAATTATATAGCATTTGTCTTTTTGCAACTGGCTTATCTCACTTAACATAATGTCCTCAAGGTTCATCCATATTGTAGCATGTGTCAGAATTTCATTCCTTTTAAGGATGAATACTATTCTATTATATGTATATACCACATTTTTTTTATTCATTCATCTGTCAAGGGATACTTGGGTTGCTTACCCATTTTGGCTATTGTGAATAATGCTGCTACGAATATGGGTGTACAAATATCTCTTTGATATTTGCACCCTGCTTTCAATTCTTTTGGGTTTCCACACAGAAGTGGAATTTCTGGATCATATGGTATTTCTATTTTTAATTTTTTGGGAAATTGCCATACCACAGCAAATGTACCATTTGGGTTTTTTGCTTTGTTTTGTTTTGTTTTGTTTGGCCACACAGTGTGGCATGCGGGATCTTAGTTCCCCGACCAGGGATTGAACCCGTGCCCCTACTTTGGGAGCACAGAGTCTTAACCACTGGACCGCCAAGGAAGTCCCAGTTTTCTGGGTTTTTTGGTAGTAGCTGTCCTAATGGGTATGAGATGGTATCTCATTGTGGTTTTGATTTGCATTTCCCTAATGATTAGTGATATTGAGCATCTTTTCATGTACTTTTTAGTCATCTGTATATCTTCTTTGGAGAGATGTCTATTAAAGTCCCTTGCTCTTTTTTTTTTTAATATTTATTTATTTATTTATTTATTTGGCTGCATCGGGTCTTAGTTGCAGCACGCGGGATCTTTTTTTATTTTTTTAGTTGCGGCATGCGAAATCTTTTTTTTTTTTTAGTTGCGGCATGCGAAATCTTTTTCTTTTTTTAGTTGCAGCATGCGAACTCTTAGTTGTGGCATGTGGGATCTAGTTCCCTGACCAGGGATTGAACCCGGGCCCCCGGAATTGGGAGCATGGAGTCTTAGCCACTGGACCACCAAGGAAGTCCCCCTTGCCCATTTTTTAATTGGGTTGTTTATTTTTTTGTTGCTCTCACATATTTTGTATATTGACCTCTACTGGATATATGACCCCAAAATATCTTTTTATAATTTATGTGTTTGAACCAGGATCCAACAAAGTCACACTATATTAGTATATTTTATTGTCTAATCTGGAGGAAATCCCTGTCCCTGTTTCTTTCCCTTGCCCTTGACTTGTAGCAGAATCCAAGTCCATTGTCGTGTAGATTTGTAATTTTGTATTTTACCTTTGCTGCTGCCCTCCAAAATTTCCTGCTTTTGCCTTGGATAATTTCATCAGTGAATTTTCCCTTTAGGAGAAAGGATTTCTCTATCAAAAGTTCCTAGGGGACTAAAACAAAAATGAGAAGAGGAAGCTTTCTCGGTATCTGGGAACCTACCTTTGGGGAGGTGGGCACTGGAGGAAGGAGAGAGGGGTGTGAGGATTAGATGGGGTTGAGCTGAGCGCATTCAGGTCACCATCTTGACCTGAGAGAACAGGGGCTTTCCCCATGACGTGACTGGTATGGCCCAGAGAGCCCTCTCCATGACCAGGAGCAGACCCAAAGACTGTCCCCCCAGCCATGGGGGCACAAGGCAGATCCCAGGGGCCCTGCTGGGACCACACTGAGGCTTTGTTCCCAAGGGGACACTGGAGAGGAAGGTCTGGCCTCAGGGGGACTTTCTAGGAGTCCTGAGTGTACAGAGGCAAGGCTGGGAAGCCCCCAGCGTCCAGGAGGCTCAGGAGCCAGGACATGGTAACAGAGAGACCAGTGAGAGAAAAGCTGTGGTCGCTGAAAATATCTGGGCACTCTAAAAGGTCACCAGAGTTATCTCTGGGATTAGGATTATGGGTATTTTTTTCTTCATATTTTCTAATTTTTCTCAAGTGAACAGTAAAAAAATCGTGCATTCTATTTAAAAATAGATCGATCCTTTCAGGATTAACACAGATATGCCCAAGGATGGCCATTACTGGTAACAACTGCGTTCTCTGGAGATCTGTGATCTGGAGTGGGGACTCTCCAGACTCTCCTTGGAGCCTAGGAGAGCAGCCCCTCCCGCTGGCCGGGCCAGGACCCAGGAGTGTGGCACAATCCCCAGAAGACCAAGCTTGGCAGAGGCAAGCAGTGTCCCCAGCGTCAGTAGCTGAGCTGCTGTTTACAGTTCTGCCTGCAGCCCTGGTGAGGCTTGGACCCTGTGAGGAGGAGGCCCAGCCTTAAGGAAGTTCCTGGCAAACCCACTGGAACCTACCCAAGGGCCCAGTTTCATGTACCCAGGAGAGCGTTATCCCAAGTTACTGCTTCCAAACTCCTTCCAGACACAAATGAAACCTGCTACTCCCAAAGTAGAGAACTCTTTATTATAAACCTAGGATACAGAAAGGGAAATTACAAACAGAGGCATTTCTCGGCTCTCTTTGAAACTCTCACAATGAATACAAACAGGTGTGAAAGATACTTTTTTTTTTTAAGTTGTTAATTTTTTTTTGTCCTTATTGAGTTTGTTACAATATTGCTTCTGTTTCATGTTTTGGTTTTTTGGCCCTGAGGCATGTGGGATCTTAGCTCCCCCACCAGGGATCGAACCCACACCCCCTGCACTGGAATGTGAAGTCTTAACCACTGACTGCCAGGTAAGTCCCTGAAGTCCCTGAAAGATATTTTCTTTTTCTTTTTTTTTTTTTTAAGATACTTTCTTGAAAGAGTTTTAAAATACTTCCCGGTATCAAAGTGGGGATAGGTACCTAGTAGCTAAGTGCTTCATCAAGATCATGCAGAGAGGGGCCTCCAGTCCCTCCTGAGACCCTGAGGGAAGGTACTTGGTTTGCCCCAGCCCTAGCTGGAAGTGGTGCAGAGAAGGCATACATTTGCTATTAGATTTAGGGTCCTGGGTCCTATCCTCGCACAGAGACCTGAGACCATGACATTTTCTCCTTGAAGGAGAGCTTAAGGGAAACCAACGTACAAATCCCCCAAGGAGGGAAAAACAGCTGTCACAGCTAACTTGCTCTGTGAGTTCAAGCAGGTCTTTCCTCGCTCTGTGCTTCACTGAAGGCGTAAATGCTGGCATAATGGGTCCTTTCCAGAGTCTGGTTCCAATGAAGAGGGAAAACAGAAAAAGAATACAAGATTGTCCCATCTTAGTCCAGGGTTAGGCCCCCTCTGTGGTGGGACTGTCCCACCCAGCTGTTCCTGGCAGCTGTATCCAGGGAAATGTGTGCATGAAGATGCCTGTATGTGTGTGCATGAGGGTGCCTGTGCACGTATATATGTGTCTCTGTGTGTGAGCTTGTATGTGTCCATGTGCCTACAAGCTTTGGGGCAAGAGGCTCTTGTGTGGTCACTGTAAACTAGTCCCAGCAAATAACTCTGTAAGGCAAATAAGTACAGAAGATTGGTGGGAAAGTTCTCTGTGGGTGGCCCAGGGAGGAAGGCTTCCTGCTCACACCACCATGGTGACCTAGCTCCAGAACCCAAACTTGATGGAGAGGCCAGAAGATGGGATCCCATCTCATGCAGGGCAGAGCTGAGAGCAGGGCCACAGGCACTCAATAGGTGGAAGTGAAAAGCAGCCCCAGACGCTCAGGCCAGTCTCTTGGGGACTTATCACAGGGAAGGTGCGCAGAGGCTGGGAGGAGTCAAAGAGGCAGAGGAGAGGTGGACCCTTGGGGAATCAGGCTCAATGTAGGACCTCCCTATGCTGGGCCAGCCTGCTTCCCCATCCGTCCCCTGGGGCAGGAGGAAGTGGGATGTGAGGTGGGGCAACAGGGCCCCAAAGCATCCGTAGGCACCATTGTGGAAGCAGCTGCCCCAGCAGTGCCATGGTCCCAGCAGTGGCCAGCACGTTGCCCAGGCAGCTAGCTCTCTCTCAGCCAAGATTTGTCTCCTGTCCCCAGGAGACTCAGAACAGTGCTTCACCATTTCCCACAATCATTCGAACACAGCTACTGCCTGTTCTCCTCACCCTACTTAGTTCTCAGGTGGAGAAACTGAGGCCTAAGATGTGTGGATGGGTCAGAGCTGGCTCTTCTGGTCTTCCTCTTAGTCCCAGCTGGCTCTGGTTTTTACTGTCCTGGCTGATAACAGCAAGTGGGCGTGCCACTTGCAGCCACATGTTCTATGCAGGACATGAGATGTGATGTCCAGATATGTACAATGGCTGCAGCTGTGTCTGTGGAATTGGCATGTCCAGGAATCAAGAGGCCAGTGGAGCACAGATTCCCCGTACAACTGCAGGTGGAGGCAGGGGTAGAAGTACATGTACAGGCAGACAGATGCACACACACCTAGGGACTCAGGGCAGTTCAGGGCAGGGACAGGGCCTTGGCGAGGCGAGTCCAGAACCAGGACTTGGTGCAGGGGTTGGTGTAGTCGCAGACAGTGATGAACCGCAGGATGCTGGGGAACTCTTTCTTCATTGACTTGTACTTGATGGGGATCAGTCGCTTCTGATGGGCACCTGCAAGCCGCCAAAGGGTACAGAGCTGGCACCAGGCTCTCACTCACAGTGGGATGGGACCAATCCTCAGTCCAGGGGTTAACAATATCCCTCTCCCAACTAAGCACCCCTGGTACATATTCACCCACACAAAGGGCACTCATGTGCACGCACACTTATGTGTAGAGACCTGCCCAAGTTCCTTGATGCTCTATCCGTGGCCCTTGGTGAGGGAAGGCTGGCATCTTGAGGCCCCGCCCACTTCTCTGTGGCAAGGGCAGGGCTGAGCTTACCTGGAGAGAGGCTGAGTGCAAACTTAGTCTGGAAGTCACATTCCTTGCTTTGCAAGTAATCATCAGAGACAACCACCACCATCCGACGGCACCTAAGGGAGAGTGGGCAGGCTATAGGCACTGTGGTGACCTAGTTCAGCATACCCCCAGGGGACAGCCTTGGGAGGAGCCCACTGTGCCCAGGCTAGACAGGGTCCAACTGGGAGGATCCCACCATTGGGATCCCTGGCAGGGCTTTGTACACCCACCCACTTGCCCCCTGGCCACCTAGCCAACCTCTTTTCAATGAGTTCGCTGGCGATGGACCAGACGCAGGTGCCAGGCAGGACGTCGCGGTCAGACACACACAACTTCAGCCGATGGTTTGTCTGTTCCAGCTCCCGGATCATCTCCTGTACAAACTGGATATCGCTGGGGCAGTAGCAGATGAAGGCGTCAAAACGCTCAGGCATTTGCCCTGGGTGCAGAACACAAGGGTGATGGTCAGAGCGCTACAGGAAGGCTGGGGAGGAGCCCAGCCAGGGGCCCCCAGCCTAAGCGACTGTGATCCTGGACCCTACACAATCCTGAGATGACACTACTCGGAGAAAGTGCCTTTCCCAGGAGCGGAAAGATGAGCACCTCCTTACCACCCCAGGCCAAACCCTAGGTTGACCATGAGATAGACACATCATTTCCTGAAAATCTCATACCAAAACCAGAGGTAGGACTTTATTATTCCCATTTCTTAGGAAACTGAAGCTCAGAGAGATTAAGTGACTTGCCCAAGGTGCCACAGTCCATCTGCTTTCAACATCCATGCTTTTAACACCACAATGTCCTATGGCCCAGGGGGGCAGTACTGGGCCCTTACCCAGGGGGTCATCGCAAATGGTGATGCCCGCCGGATCTCTCGTCCGAGGGATGCTGCTGTCTACAGAGTCCACCTGTAAAGGCTTCTCAGATGCCTCCTGCTGCTGCTTCAGAATATACTTTTGGCAGTCCTCCTCTGTGGGGAAGAGACAAGGTGTGGCCAGCTCCCCGCAGGTACCCCACGCCTCTACCCACGGTCAGGATCCAGCCCCTGTCCCACCTCCCTGGCTGTGTTGTCCTCCAGGGCTTCTCTAGCCCAGAACTGTAGTGCCATCCACAGTTCAACAGCTCTGAAAAGATGAGCTTCCACCTGGCTCTGGCCATCCTAAAGGGATGTCAGTGGTGTTCTGGCCATAAGGGAAGCCATCAAGGTCAGGCTTGTGTCTCTATCCCATTGCCCTCCACTCCCCCTGCCCTCTCCGGGCTCCTGAGAATAGAACCCAAGGTATGCTTCTTCTAGGATCCACGGCTGATGTGAGCAGGGCATGTAAGAAGAGCTCAGGAGACGTGGTGATTATGTGCAGCGAGGGCAGCAGCCCCAACCAAGTGGGCCACTGTCCCCATGCCTGTGCAGGTATGTGTCAGCAAGTGGCAGGAAGGGGTGCATTTTCCAGGGACCTGAAGTTTCCAAAGACTGTCAGCTTTCAGTCCCTTACCTGCCTGTTGCTCTACATACTTGAAGCAGTCCCAAGCCCCCCACAGAGGACCCCTATTCTGACTCCTGGTCCTATGTGAAAGCCTTTGCCTAAGCTGTTTCCTTGTGCCTTTCCCGGCCTTCGCCTTCTTTCTCTAGTCCCTATCATCCCACGTATTGAAAAAGGGAACTGGTCTTGCACGGTTCCCCCTCTGCAGGCTGCCTCCAGTGTCGCCCTTGCCACCCCAAAACTACTACCCCCCCGCCCCGCTCTCCCCGCCTCCAAGACAGGAAAGGTGGGACGGATGCTGAGGCCAGTTATGGTCAGCCCCTTAATCCCCACCCCCACCTCGGATATGAGCCCCGGAAGGGGGGGTCCTCACCGATGCTGGGTCCCAGTTCCATCAGCAAGTCGTCGCGGCCCAGCTTGCCGAGCAGCTCGAGCAGGCGGCCCACCGAGGCGCCGGGGCGTCCCTGCCAGTCGTCCAGCAGGCTGCCCGTGGGGTCGGCATGCGTCTCCAGCCGCCGGATCTCCAAGTACTCGAAGCCCATCTCCTCCGCCAGCGCGGTCCAGTCGGCCGCCACATGCGCCCGCAAGTTTAGGAAGAGCGACAGGCGGCGGCGCACTCGCACGTTGAGCGCTGCCAGAGGCAGAGAGGACATGGAAGGGGTGGGGGGCGCGGAGCCCTCGTCCGGGCCTCCTTCAGCCATGGCGGGCCGTCATGCGGAGGCGCGTCGTGGGTCTGCGCTTCCTCCTTCCCCTACCGCCACCCCGCCCACCCGGCCCCGCCCCGCCCCGCCGGTTTCTCTTTCGAAGCGACGCCCCGCCCTACAATCTGGAGCCCCAGTAGATGTGCGGAAGTGGGGGGCGCCCCACCCCTGCCCTCGGGATCTCAGGGGACTGCGGGTGTGGGGACCGGGAACCTACCTTTTAAGGTCTACGGAGCTCCACCTATCTGTCCAGGAGGGTCTGGTGCGGCGGTAGGACGATGACCTTCCTTCCGGGGTTATAGGAAAGAGGTGACTTGCTCTTTGGCATCTGGTGGACTTACATCCTTTCCATTAGGGATCTGAGGGGTTCATACGGTCCTGCCCTCGAGGATGGCGGGGAAGGGGCAAGGGGGCAGGCATCGGCTCTGCCTCCCTCCACCCTCTCCCCCAATTCTGGTAGAGCACACAATCCTGCCCTTAGGAGTATGGGGAATCCCTGGCTGTACACCCAGAGTTGGAGGTGGAAAAGGGCATATTGCCTTCTGGAGCCAGAGGCATGCCACGGCCCTGCCCTTGAAAAGTGGGGGGCACGACCCCACCCTCCGTGTTTGAGGGTAACAGGACACCTTGGCCTTCCTGTCTGAGAGAAACCCAGTACTACCCTCTGGGGTCTAGGGAAAACATTGCCATTGGGAGTCAAGTGGGCACCCGGCCTTGCTTTTTAGGGGGCAGAGGACATCGTCCTGACCTGGGGAGCTTTGGTTTATTCACTCATTCAGTAGGTATTTATTGATCACCTATTAAGTGTCAAGTATGTTGCAGGCACCGTGAATACAGAGTCCTTCTCTGACTTGGTGGAAACCCCAGCCTAGCGGGGGAGGTGGGCACTAATCAAATCATCCCAAATGACTGTAAAATTGGTTTTAAAAAAAAAAAAAGTATGATACTCTTTCTCCAGATAGGGGGCTTGTCACATCTCCGGCACATTTGTGCAATCCGTTCTCCTGCCACCCCAGAATCCCAGATTCCCTCAGTCTTCTCGAAAGACTTCCCAGGAGAGCCCAAACGCGTCTGGGTAGGCTCTGGGGCATCTCGGAATTATTTAGGTCCCCCAGCTTGGGGGAGACAGCAGAGAAGGCTAGGCAGGGGGAAGAGGAATTATAGTCGCTGGCCCCTCTTTCCCGGCAAGAAGATGCAGGCGGCGCTCCTGACGAAACTGCCTTCTGTTTGGTGGCGGGCAGCGGGCAGAGTTGTAGGGAAAGGAACCCCTGGCAATGGTGAAATTTGCTTCAAGATACCAATGGTGCTCTTGGAGACCCGCCTCGGGTTTGGCAGTAGGCGGGGCTGCAAGTGGAAAGGTTTCCTGTCTGTATTTCTAGGCGGGGCTTCAGAAAAGCCCACCTCCTGGTTGGCAACCGCCTGAGGCTACTGTAGGCGGGGCTTTGAGTGGAAAGACCCTCTTGGGTTCAACTTTAGGAGGTTCCGTTTGCGACTAGGGGCGGGACCTCAGGCAGACTCGCCTTCTGGTTGTCTGAGGCGGGGAGGTGGGCGGGACCTTAGAGGGAAGGGCCAGTCAGACCCGCAGGGTTGTGGGCGGGGCTTAGGATAGAGGAAGCGGGCGGTCTGAGGTACGGTTCCGCGCCTGCGCGGGCGACGGTCTGTTGGTTGCTGCTCTCTGCTTCTGGGTGGTTGGGGCTTTACCCTGCTGAGCTACGCGATGCGGAGGCTGCAGGTGGTGCTGGGTCACCTGAACCGCCAGCCCGCTTCGGGCCCGGAGCCGGCGCCGCGGGCCGCGCCGTGTTGGAGCGGCGCTCCGCGGAAGTCGGCGGAGGATGTAGTGGTGGTGCACGGGCGGCGCACGGCCATTGGCCGATCGGGCCGCGGCGGCTTCAAGGTGAGGCCCCTGGGCTCGGGCGCCGGGTGTGTGATGGCGGCCCGGGGTGGGCTGGGGTCTGGCTCCTCTGTTCGGTAACCCTCGGCGTCGGTGGTGGCTCCGCGCCCGAGTTGTGACCGCTCTGTCCCTCTGGGGTGGGGCTGGGGGAGCTGGGATCTTGGGAACCCCGAGCACCGCCACCAGCCGCGCGATTCCCGCTGCAGGACACCACCCCCGACGAGCTTCTCTCCGCCGTCATGACCGCGGTTCTCCAGGACGTCAAGCTGAGCCCGGCCCAGCTGGGAGATATCTGCGTGGGTGAGTGCACTACCCGGGCCCTGCGCTCGGTTCTCGCCTTCCCATTACGCCGAAGCCCTCCTCAAACACCAGGCACTTTCCAGGTGTTTTCCCTGAGGGGAATGTCGATGGACTTCACGCAGCTGACTGTAATCGTCCCTTTCGGGCTATAGACTCCACCGCCGCACCCCCGCCTCCAGGCATTTTCTATGCCCGCTCCAAGCACATTCTGCATATTAAGTATGATAGAAAGCAGGGATCTCAAGTGACAGACATTTCAACGCCAGGGTCTTGGCGCAGGGGTTTGAGAACACCCTAAGAGACAGGAGGCTAGGGTTCTCTACCCATCCTGACGTACTATCTATGCCAGGGTAGAACAGAGGGAGTTTGGAGCATCAAAACCCATCTAGTCCAGCCCCGCACTTACAGATGGAGAAACTGAGGCAGATGGAGAAACTGAGGCCTGGGGAATTTGCAGCAGAGCTTGGACCTGAATCCAGGACCTCTTGACCTTCAGTCCAACCCTTTTTCCCCAACTCTGCTCCTCTAGCCTGGAAATATAACATTATATGGTAAGAGTCGCGTCACATAAGTGTCAGCCCTAGATGGGGGATCACTGTTCCACCCCTGGAGTGCCAGCAGGGCTTGGTGGAGGACACTCAGGGGAAGGTGTGCATTTCAAAAACACTTTCCTAACTGACAGAACTACTTCTTCAGACTTCAAGCTTTGCCCTACATTCTTCTTTCCATGTTACCTTTTAAAGGCAGGCGACCTCCCCAGTGTGTGCTGATTTGGAAAAGCAGGTTGCATGGGCAAGGGAGCTTGGGCCTCTCAGGGACTGGATCTAGTGTATGGCCAGGACAAGCTGCTGTATATAGCTGGCTGGCCCTGCTCCAGACCTTGAAATTCCACTCTTTCTGAAGGAAGATCTGGAATGCCCCCCTCTTGGTAATCACAGCTGTACCTTAGTGCCTGGCACTGAATAAAGGTTTGTTGTCCACAGGAAATGTGCTTCAGCCTGGGGCCGGAGCATTAATGGCCCGAATTGCCCAGTTTCTGAGGTAAACTTTTCCAGTTCTTGCTCTGGGTTGGCTATTCACGCTCTTGCTTGGGCTGAGGTCCCAGAGAACTCAGCCTGTTGGGGGAAGATCAGGATTGGACACCAGACCTGGACACAGCCAGGGTCCTCAGCACCCTGCTTTTCTGGATGCTGCCTTTCCCCTACTTTGAAGGGAGGGTGTGTTTCCCAGCGCTGAGCCAGGACAGACAGCCTTTGGGACTGGAGCAAAAAGTTCTCTGTGGCCTGATTTTTCTTAAGCCAAAGTCAGCTTGTTGCTTGTGAACTCTGTCCTCTTGTCAAGTAAATAACCAGGTTGGCACACTGAAGAGTGATTTTGAGCTTTTTAAACGCTAGCCCATCAGCAGAGGCTTGGGGACAGGGCAGAATCTTGGGGTGAAGGGTAGCCCAGAAGGGGCCCTGGTGAATTGCCCTTTACCACTTGTTGTCCTAAGACAGGGAGGAGGTTTAAATTATTTTCACGTGTCGATTTAAGAGTCACTGAGCTGTGTACTCCCAGCTTCGTGGAGAAGAATTAACAGGAACATAAACTAGTGAAGGAAAAGGAAAACTGACAAAACCTGTGGAGACTAGGAGAGGTTCGGACTGCTTAGCCTGGATTTCAATGATTCCAGCGATCTGGCTCTAGATTTGACTTCCAGCCTAATCTACCTGCTGCTTCCTCTTTCAACCAGCCTGCTGAAAGCTGGTCTTTCTGTCCCCTTGCAGTACTGTCCCTACCTCCCCTCTCTGCCCTAGTTAAACCCTGTTCAAACACAGTTTCGCCATTTTGACCAGACTTCCCTGAGTTCCCAGGCTTAAAACGAGGGCCCATTCTTTTCCAGTCGCTAGCCACGTGCTTCCTTGTGATGTGCTTTGCCATCTTGCTCTGTTATTGTAGTCTCTAATAGTTAATTCACTTTCTGTGTGTGGTCGGGCATCCTCTAGGGCTCTGTATTATAAACATGTCAGCATCTCTCCGGTGGTGCCTCATACTGAGTAGGTGTTTAATGAACACTTGGTGGATTGGGTGAAGGGGTGGTAACTAAGTAGTAGGGAGTTAGGGGACCTGGGAAGGGTTAAACAGGCTACAGGGACCTAGGAGACTATCCACCCAAGAGGGTCTCAGCAGAGCCTGGCATGAGCACTAGCCCAGAGGTTCCCGACCCTGGCTGCACGCCAGAATCAGCAGAGTCAACAGAGTGCTTTCACCCCTGAGGTTCTGAGTCCATGGGTCTGGGGATTTCCCAGGGCTTTGTACCCTTGGCCAGCACAGGTTACACTGGCAGAGGCAGCCTCACCAGCTTCCTGGGCTGGAACCAGTGTGAGAGCCTGGGGGAACCCGTCAGAAGAAGGGATGTTAGAACACCTAGTACCCATCAGGGATTTTTGTCCAGCCTTTCTTTTGTGTGGGAACAGCCTTTCCAGAGACAATGGGAACATAAAGGCAATATGGTTACTAGTAAGGCTGAGGAGGGGGGATGGTTTCTAGCCTCAAACTTGAGACATTCCTTTCTTTTTTTTTAATTGAGGTATAGTTAATTTACAATGTTGTGTGAATTTCTACTGTACAGCAAAGTGATTGGGTTATACATATATATACATTCTTTTTTTACGTATTTTTTTCCATTATGGATTATCACAGGATATTGAATATAGTTCCCTGAGCTATACAGTAGGACCTTGTTGTTTATCCATTTTATATATAATAGTTTGCATCTGCTAATCCCACACTCCCACTTCGTCTCTCCCCTACCCAGCCCCCTTGGCAAAAACAAGTCTATTCTCTGTCTGTGAGTCCATTTCTGTTTCGTAGATAAGTTCATTTGTGTCATATTTTAGATTCCACATGTAAGTGATATCATATGATATTTGTGTTTCCCTGTCTCACTTACTTTACTCAGTATGACAATCTGTAGGTCCATCCATGTTTCTGCAAATGGCATTATTTCGTTCTTTTTATGGCTGAGTAATATTCCGTTGTATATATGTACCACATCTTCTTCATCCAGTCCCCTGTTGATGGACATTTAGGTTGCTTCCATGTCTTGGCGATTGTAAATAGTGCTGCAGCGATCGTTGGGGTTATGGTTTTCTCTGGATATATGCCCAGGAGTGGGATTACTGGGTCATATGGTAGTTCTATGTTTAGTTTTTTAAGGAACCTCCATACTGTTCTCCATAGTGGCTGCACCAATTTACATTCCCCCAACAGTGTAGGAGTGTTCCCTTTTCTCCACACCCTCTCCAGCGTTTGTTATTTGTAGACTTTTTAATCATGGCCATTCTGACTGGTGTGAGGTGGTACCTCATTGTAGTTTTGACTTGGATTTCTCTAAGAATTAGTGACGTTGAACATCTTTTCACGTGCTGCCTGTTGGCCATCTGTCATACTTCAGACATTTATTTTGCACTGGTTCTCTGTCTCGGCCACAGGCCCTCTTCTCTATTCTTTATGGGAATCAGGGATATACAGTTTTAATTTTTGAATCTTCAAAGGAAGAGAAAGAAGGACCCCTGTGGCCCAACCAGCCTTCTCTTGCCTCTGGGCTGTGCTTGGCCTTGGATGAGGAGAATCACAGGGTGGAGGGGCATGTGATTGTGGGGCACTGGGGAGCAAGCACCTGCAGAGATGGGGTTTGCCCAGTGTAGGTCAGGCCTGGAGTAGGGGCAGGGCTGCTGGGTTTCTTCCCCTGGGCGTTCTGTCCCCTGAAGGGCCAGTCATGTTGGCCAGGAGCACAGGCCTGCTTTCCCTGAGAGCCTGGCAGGGGAGAGGGGGCTGACTCTGTGGTCTCACTTTCTGTTTCAGTGACATCCCAGAGACCGTGCCTTTGTCAACTGTCAATAGACAGTGTTCGTCAGGGCTCCAGGCGGTGGCCAGCATAGCTGGTAAGTTCTGACTGGGTGGGCACCCAGTGCCGCGGCCTGGCCTTGGTCCGGGCTCCTCGGGTTTCGGTCGTCAGAGTCACTGTCTGCTGGGCAAGCAGTAAAGATTTCTGACAGGACCGTAACCACAGAAAGCCTGGAGGAGAGCCCCTCACTGCACCCCCAGCCTTTTCTGGACGCTCCTGGGTCTTCCATCTCTGAGGCTGGGGCTGAGTCCCACTTAGAGACCAAGTGGGGAAGAGGCTCCCCTGTTCCCAGGGCAGATGGACTCTGGGGAAGGATGTTTATGAAATGCTTTTGTTGCAGGTGGCATCAGAAATGGGTCTTATGACATTGGCATGGCTTGTGGGTAAGAATTTATTCCTGCTGGAGCTTATTAACCGACTTGTAACAGTGAAACTAACGTTCATCTCCTGAGTTCTCAGAGGCCATGATTTCAGAATTCTCCCCTGGCCCTTGCAGGCGCTTAGAAGTTGTCCCCAGCTCTGGCTGCTCAGGAACTGCTCACATCCCTCGGCACCAGAGGAAATTGGCTTTGAAGAGCTTTCTTTCTTGGAAATCTGTCAGGCTGGAAATGTGGGCAAGCATTGTGAGGAAATACAGCACTGGGTTTCTGTCTTTGGCTCTTGTTGATTCATGATGGCTGCTGAGAGAGCAGTTTTGCTTCCCTAGAGCCAGGGACAGCTGCCTCCTGTAGAACTAGTTTGTTCATTTCACAGGCTGGCTGTTCCCCACCCTGACCAAGGTGGAAACTTCCAGCTGCCTCCTGGGTTCTGAGGGACACAGTCAGATCTGTGGTGGTTTTGTCCCTGTCAGCTGTGACTCCATCTTTGGCTGCAGCATGTGGAGCCCAGGGAGGGGAAGGCTGGGGTGGGCGTCAGGTGCTGGCAGCCTCGGGGAGGCCAGCAGCCCCAGGATCCTGACGTGCTCCCTCTGCCTCTCAGTTCCTCTCCATAGCACTTCTCGATTGGAGCCCTGCTGGGCCGTCTCAGAGCTGTGCCAGTTGGCACTTGCTGTACTGCCCTGTGTCTGCAGTTGTAGATAAACCCAAAGACCACACTGCAGGGACTTTGGCCAGGCAAAGGCCACTGCCCAGGCTGCCCTCTGGTTTCTATCTTATTGGAGGAGGGTCGGGGGTGTGGGTGACCTGAGGAGAAGGTTAGAGCCTTCATGAGTTTCTTAGCGGGTATCTGAGTCCCCACGCAAATTAAAGACTGTGTTACTAGGGTGTTAAGGATTTGGGGCCAGGACGTTCCCTCATGTCACAGGCTGGCTGTTCCCCGTAGACTGTGATCATGACGAGTAGCCCAGGATATCCTAGGTGGCAGTGGGCTCTGAAGCCAGACTACCTAAATTTGGATCCTGGCTGAGTGACCATGGACAAGTTAACTCAGCTTCTCTGAGCCTGACACTGTTCAAAGCGCTCTTATACCTGAAAAGACTTTTTTTTTGGTGGGGGGGTGGGTGGCTGCGCTGCAGGGCATGCGGGATCTTAGTTCCCCGACCAGGGATCGAACTTGTGCCCGCTGCGGTGGAAGCGCGGTCTTAACCGCTGGACGGCCAGGGAATTCCCAGAAAAGATTTTTACAATAGCGCTGGGCACACGAAAAGCGTGCAGTCAGGGTTATGTGTTACCATCCTTTGAGGCCTTCTATTCTGCCGCCTCCTGGAAGCCCTTTTGACCACACTAAACTGAGATCGCGCTAGTTTCCCTGGGCTCCTAGCACCTCCTGGTCTATGCAGGTCGGCTTG
The DNA here is from genome assembly GCF_965194825.1 of Balaenoptera physalus. Lineage (NCBI taxonomy): Eukaryota > Metazoa > Chordata > Mammalia > Artiodactyla > Balaenopteridae > Balaenoptera > Balaenoptera physalus. Next base: position 62,777,209 of record NC_138896.1, on the reverse strand, counting down.
CTCTTTGATGTGCAGCTTTTAAAACATTTGTCTCTTCTCTCCGCTGAATTTGTGGCCCCTGAGGGCAGGGCCCGGGCTTGTTAGACGTGTTTCTCCCACGGTGGCCAACACCAGGCTGCTTTCCTTGGGAGCTGCCGACCGGCTGCAGGACCAGTTGTGCTGGGAAGCGCGGCCCTGCCCAGGCATGTGGATTGTGCAGCGGTGGGGGCGAGGGTGCGGCTGGGGCTCAGCAGCCCTGCACCCCCGGCTCTGTGCTGCCGGCCAGTGCCCTGCCTTGAGCCCCCTGGCCGTTTCCCAGCACTTGCCAGACGCAGAGCTCTCCGTGGGGTGTCGCGCTGATGATCACCTCCTCTTCAGGGTGGAGTCCATGTCCCTGGCTGACAGACAGAACCCTGGAAATGTTACCTCTCGCTTGGTGGAGAAGGAGAAGGCCAGAGATTGCCTGATTCCTATGGGGTGAGCGCCCACCGTGGCTCCGTGTGCCTGTCCCCGCTCAGCTCCCTGCCTGGCCCGGAGCAGGGGTGCAGGAACTTGGATTATCTTGTGGCCTCCCGCCTTCGGCCCTGGTCTGCTCTGCAGGGACTCTGGGCGTGGGACTTAGTGCTGCCCCTGACTTCCGTGTCCTGAGGCCCCCAGTCCACTCTGTGCCTCTGGGTTTCCAAGCATGGCCCAGCCTGTCACTCCCACCCTGAGGGGCTCAGTCACACAAGGCATGGATGGCAGCTGCACCCTGAAGCCTTGGAGGCCTAGAAAGTTGAGAAGGCGGGAGGCTTTTGCTCACCGGCCAGGCTGGCGAGGGCCCTTGGGCCCTGTCAGTGCAGCATCAAAGGTGCTGCATTCGCAGAGCAGCTAAGCTCTGCATCCAGAGCCACCCCCGGGGTCCGTGGGCAGGGAGTCGCGGCTCCGCTGGGCGTGTGAGGGGATGTGCGGCTGCCTCCACATCCGAGGGAAGCCTGTGAAGCCAGAAGCGCTGGCTGAGGGCCCCTCTGTGGCTCTGGGCTCCCAGGATGAGGGGAGGCTCCAGCTACGGGGAGCAGAAAGCTGGGTGTGGCCTTCCCAGAGGGGACTCGTCTCCCACGGTAAAGCACTTTTCCTTGAGGCACAAGAGAAGCTGGCCAAGCCAGTTAGTGCCCTACCCACGCCCTCCTGTGTGCTGGTCTCTGGTGAACGGGCTTCTTAGAGTCTGGCCAGCGTCGCTGACTCCCTACCTGTGCTCCGCCCTGAGTCGTCACTACTGTCTCTGTGGCACAGACGGGCTCTCCGGTTCTCTCCTGCCTGCAGCCCTGGGGCCCGTCCCCAGGCCGCCTGGCTCTGCGCTAACTGTTTGTTGTCTGTGTTCTAGGATAACCTCAGAGAACGTAGCCGAGCGGTTTGGCATTTCGCGGGAGAAGCAGGATACCTTTGCACTGGCTTCCCAGCAAAAGTGAGTGCTCTTTGGGGTGAGATGTTTAAAGGGCTGGAGAGTGAGGTTTGGAGGCTGTCCTAAGGGATCTCAGGTGGAGCTGCCCTTAGGCTACCACTGGTTTCCAAGCCTCTACCTCCCAGAAGGGGGAGGTGGGCAAGGGCCGGGGGCCACTGTGCAGTTAGCACTGTGTTCCATTACGGTCTGTTTACCCTGAGTGTCTTTCCCTAGCTTGGCCTCGGTTACCCCATCCATTCATTCAGAGTGTAAGGAGGGCCAGGGCTCTTCTCTAGTTGGCTGTGGTTTGGTGATTAGACATGGTAACCACAGGCTTCTCTGGAGAGCCTGGAGGGTGGAGCCGGTGCTGCCGGGGACCCTGGCATCCCTGAGTCTGGGGTAGCATCCTGAGGCAGCGGCTGGGGACACTGAGGCAGTGGTTCTTAGCCACTTGGGTGCAAGTAACCATTTGAGAATTTGGTGAAAGCTGTGGCTTCCTCCCTATGGGAATGCCCATGGGCCCTTACATTTTGCATATGATTGCAAGGATCACCCTATAATGCCCTATGCTTTGACACTGTTTAAACGCAAAGATTCATCCAGTAGTTTGGTATATGGCATTTTATTTTATTTTGACATTTAAAAAATTTTATTTCACTAACAAGTTTGTGTTAATCGTAAGTGTCACTCATGCAAATTATGCATAGATATATTCAGGGTAGTATATGTCATTTTAATCACGTGGAAACGTGGGAAATGGATGGAATTGAGCGACGGGAGGGAACAGAAAAGCTGGCAGAACCCAGCATAAATATTTCTGGGGCTCCAGCCTCAGTTTGGCTTAGTCCCTCTTGGGTGAAGGTCTCAAAGGGAAGCCGCCACTTCCAAACTTCCCCCTCCCCTTTGAGGTTGGGATAAGCCAGGATCTGAAGATCTAAGGCTGATGGCCAAGAAGTCCCTGTAAAGCCCTGGGCTTCCCACTCCCAGGGCAGGTGGGGTAGTAGGGGACCCTCTGCCGTCCCCCCGAGGTGAGTGTGACCCCACATTTAGCAGCCTGAGCTTGCATGTCTGTCCCAAAGGGCAGGGCAGGAGGCAGAGGCCTCAGGGAGGGACCCCAGGAAGGAAGGTAACCCCATGGAAACCTGAGCCTGGCTGTCCACGGTGCTGGCAGGGCAGCCAGAGCCCAGAGCAAGGGCTGTTTCCAAGCTGAGATTGTGCCTGTGACCACCACGGTCCGTGATGACAAGGGCACTGAGAGAAGTGTCACCGTGGCCCACGATGAGGGCATCCGCCCCGACACCACCCTGGAGGGCCTGGCCAAACTGAAGCCTGCCTTCAAGACGGGGGGCTCTACCACAGCTGGTGAGACTGGGCTGGGGGTGGGGTGAGGAGGGGGCTGCTTCTATACCGGGTGTTCTCCTCTGGGAGCCTGGAGCCACCAGGCAGGGTGGACGTGGAAGGTCTGGACCTCCCCGGAGCTGCCCCCGAGGCCTCCTTAACCCTGTGGTTTGCCTCTAGGAAACTCTAGCCAGGTGAGTGACGGGGCAGCTGCCATCCTGCTGGCCAGGAGGTCCAAGGCAGAAGAGTTGGGCCTTCCCATCCTTGGGGTCCTGAGGTCCTACGCAGTGGTTGGGGTCCCGCCTGACATCATGGGCGTTGGACCTGCCTATGCCATCCCTGTAGCTTTGCAAAAAGCAGGTAAGATGGCTCCTTCACATCCTAGGTTTGGATCCAACTCCTGCCTCTCGTGCTGTTGCCAGAGGCGGGTGCCCGGGGTGGGCATGCGGGTGCCGCAGAGTGAAGATGGGGCAGGCCAGCACCCCGACCCCTTCCTGACCCCACAGCTGGGACCCGCTCACCCATCTGGAACAGAGGCAGACACACCGGGCAGCCCAGCCTCCAGCCCATGGATGGCGCAGGGCCCCAGGGAGTCTGAGAAGCCTGCTAAGGGGCCGCTGGGTCAGCTCAGGTCTTTTCCGCTTGCCTGCAGGGTTGACGGTGGAGGACGTGGACATCTTTGAGATCAATGAGGCCTTCGCAAGTCAGGCGAGCCCCCGTTTTGCATTGTTGCCTGGGCCGACCAGTTGGAGGCAGCGGGTGATGGTGCAGGGGACCGGGGAGGGAGCTACAGCTGATGCTCAGCCTCCTTCCAGGCCGTCTACTGTGTGGAGAAGCTGCAACTGCCCCCTGAGAAGGTGAACCCTCTGGGGGGTGCGGTGGCCTTGGGCCACCCGCTGGGCTGCACTGGGGCGCGACAGGTCATCACACTGCTCAACGAGTTGAAGCGCCGTGGGAGGCGGTAAGGCTGGCCCCCGTGGAGGTCGGGGGTGGGGGGTTGGGGGGAGGCCCAGCTGGTGCGCCCGAGGGGGAGGTGGCCGGGAACCACGTGCCCTGAGGTCTGGCGTCCTGTGCCCGTGAAGCCCTTGGTCCACCCAGCTCAGCCTGGTCCGGGGAGAGCTTGGTGGTTGGGCTTCTGCCCTTTGTGCCTTCACCCAACCAGCACATTTTGCTTCCACAGGGCGTATGGGGTGGTGTCCATGTGCATCGGGACCGGCATGGGAGCCGCCGCCGTCTTCGAATACCCTGGAAACTGAAAGAGGCCCAGCCCAGTGCTCTGGCAGTAGCGCTACAGACGTGACACCTGGGGAGTTCCAGCACCGGTGGTAGTGGCAAATCAAGGCACTTCAGCTAATTAATTTGGCAAATGTGAACACTGATGAGACAGTACAGGAGTGGGTGAGGTATCGGGCTGCCCTCTGTCGGGCCCCTCTAGCTGAGACAGACAGGCAAAGGTGGCCGGGGTCACCCAGCCTGCAAGGCCACTGTGTGATTCCTGGGGAAAGGGGCCTGTGGATGCGGAGTGCAGTAAACATCGTAAATGCATTACCTTCCCTTAGTGGCTGTGGTTTTTCCCAAGAGCCAGTTCTTGCTATGCTGGTCCTGCCTCTGCTGAATCTGAATACTGACTCTTAACTGCCCTGGTCTCCACAGGGGCATGGCCTACCCTTTGTATTAGCTCTGAGGACACAGGGCGCAGGGCCTGGAAGTGGTGGGGCGGGGGGGGGGGGGTCCCTCCATCCCAGGAGCTGTTCAGAGGTCCTCCAGTAGGTGCCCTGGCCCAGTAAACCTGCTCCATAGCTCTGGGCCGTGTTTATTTCCAGTATTGGGGGTTGAGGGCGGAGGCTCAGAGCTAGTAGGGTGACGCATATCTCTCGTCGTACGAGCCTCGGCCCTGGAGCCGCAGGGTGCAGGATTTCTCACCGAGCACGCCTTCCACCACCAGCGTGGACTCGTACAGCTCACAGCTCCTGTGGGGAGCAGGGGCTGAGATGAGGAGGGGGCCCTGGGCCAGGGCTCCAGAGGCAGCACCAGCGAGGCTGGGAGGGCCGTACCTGGCGGTGAAGGAAACCTGGAGGGGGACGGAGGTGGGGGGTGCGTTGACCGGTCGTGCCTCTAGCAGCCCGCTGCTTGGGGAGACCCTGAAGGCAACGGGGTCCTTGTCTGGCTCCTGCTGGCCTGCATGAGGGGAGGGGGACACGCAGGAGCACAGCCAGCGCCATGCTCGGCCCACTGCCCGCATCTCGGGGGTGCGCCTCTGCTCCTGCCCATGAATTCTCAGGTGGGCCCAGCCCTGGGGAGCCAGCCTGCAGGGACAGGGCACACAGGCCCCTTCCTGGGGGTCTCGGCCCAGCCGCACGGGGGAGGAGGGCATGGCACACCTGTCAACACGGTCCAGTAGCTCCGGGAGCTGCTCAGGTTCATCAGGTAGACCTCCCGGACGCGGCCCTGGTTCACGAAGCAGGTCCCGAAGTCCACCCAGCTGGTGGAGAGCTGCAGCTCGGGCACGGCCACGACGGCCCGCAGGGGCACCGCCTTGTGGGGGGGACAGAGCCTTTAACTTGGTGGGGACTAGGTGACCTTACCCACTCCCACTGGGCTCTGAGCCAGGGACACAGGGGCCCTGCCGACCCCAAGTACTGCAGCTTCTGAGGAATGCACAGGCAGCACCACAGCAGGTGGAAGGGGGCCAGCGCTGTCATCTAAAGCCGGGGGATGCTGGTGGGATTCTGGGCAGGAAAAGGGCCAGGAAGGCGCCATCTGCTCCCCTCTGACTCCCTTGCCACCCCTGCCCTGGATCCAGCTCTGTGGTTTCTGCTCCCTGGTCGGGCCGCCCTGCTGCCTTCCTCTCCCCTCTCATCTAGCCCTCTGCTCCTCTTGGGCTCTGGGCCATCTCACCTTTTCCCTTGGCCTCTCCAACTCGGATGCTCACGGGGCTGTGGTGTGGAGCTGTCACAGTCCACAGAACAAGAACGAGGCCCGTGGTGTTCTCACCTGGTGCTCGCGGTCCCACACGAGCCCAAGAGGCGTCCCTCAGCTGCTCACTGTACCCACCCATCAGGCCGTTCCCTTGGCTTGGTTTCCCTTCTCTCTCCGTTAAACGGCGTGCAGGCGTCATGTGCCACCTCCTCCTCCAGGAAGCCTTCCCTGATTTTGCACCCTACAGCACCCCACCTCGCTCTGAGCTCCTGAGACAGGTAAGGATGGATGACCCTCGTTTCTCCACGTGCCAGGCCTCTTCCAGGGCAGGCTATTGGAGTGTGTCCTCCTCTGACCCCACCTGAACACATGAGGCAGGCCTGGGACTCACCTGAGTGGTCTGGTTGCTGTATTCCAGAAGCAGATTCTGAGTGAAGACCATCTGTTTCTCTCCACTCGCGCTCTGCTGAATGTCCACTCCAGGCAACATCTGGTCAGCCGGGAGCTTCTGATAGGAGAGCAGCTCCAGGGAGAGGGAAAAGGACACGTTCACCTGAGCGGATGTGGACAAGCTGTCACCTCAGACTGCTGGAGGTGGGCGGCAGCCTCCCCGCCCAGAGCTCCGTCCTTCCCCCCCGCGGACCCTGCCTGGTGCATTCACTCCTCACACTGTGCCCTGCTCCCTGCCCAGCACCCGTCAGTACCGGGGACAGGGCTGAGCGGCCCTCTGAGCTGAGAGGCCGGAGGAGTGGGCGGCTCCACTCGCGTGACCAGGGCTGCAGGCAGGCCTGTAGGCCCAAGTCAGGCCTGTGTCTTTGTCCTGAGGGCAGTGAGGAGCCCCTGCCGGGGGGACGTGCAGTCAGCTTTGCCTTCCTCAGGGGTCACCCTGGAGGCTGTGGGGAGGGGGCTGGGGGAGCATGAGTGGGTATCTGGGGGCTAGGATGTAACTTGGGCCCAACAGGATGGGGCTTGGGCACGTGGCTCCCAAACCCAGGTCTGTGGACCCAGCTCCACAGATTCATCCAAGGCACCTGTTAGGAAAATGGGTTCCTGGGCCTCAGCCCAGATCTCATCATCTCTGGCAGTAGGGCCTGGGGAACTGTGTTTCTGGTGTGCCTTATGTTTATGGAAAGATGGTGATGAAACCCTGCGTGAGGGCACACGAGAAGGGGGTTCTGTGCCGCATGGAGGTGCTCACAGGACCAGGACACTGGCGGAGGGGACAAAGAGCAGGGTCTGGTGTGTCTGGGACTCGCGAGTGTCCACACTGATAGGTCTGGGCGTTCCTGCGCGTGGAGGGCCCCTGTGCGGAGGGGTTTGCCGGACGTGGTGCGTGTGATGGGGGTCCGCCCCTGAGCGCACGGCGGGGCCAAGCGTGTGGTTCATGTGTGGGAACCACTGTATGTGTCTACGTCCAGACCTGGAGGGTGCTGCGCGCGCGAACGTGAGAGGAAGGTGAGCCCCAGCCCAGGTGAGTGTGCCCACTGTAGGCAGGGACCACAGAAGCTCCCACTGACCAGCATGTTCTCCTGTGGGTAGAGTACCAGCTGCTTGCCGGCTGCTGCTGTCCCCTCCTTGCACTCCTGCTTCCAGCTGGGGCTGGGAGCCCTGTGGCTGCGGCTCACCCCATCTTGAGAAACAGAGAAGGGCCTGGAGACCAGGAGCCGGAAGTAGTGTGGGATTTCCGTGGTGTTGATCAGCTTCAGGTGGTGGGTGGTTACCAGCTCACTCAGCACCTGAGCGGCCACAGAGGTCGGGGAGGGGACTCAGTTCTGCCCTCCGGAGCCCCTGACTCGGGTGGGGGGTGGCGGGCCCCGGGGGAGGGGACCTGGGCTGTCGGGCCTGTGCCCCACAGGGCGCCGCGGGAGATGTCTGAGGACCGGGTAGCTTGGGAGGGCCGGGGCTGCGGCACACTCACCCCAGCACAGCGCTGCTCGGGGATGAGGTCGCTGGCCTGGCGCCAGAACACCATGCTGCCGCCGGAGTCCAGCTCCACGCTCAGCCTGCCAGCGACAGGCACGGCTGGGCTTCTGGGGCTCAGCTGACCCTGGCTGGCCTTTACCCGGGCTCACCCGCCAGCTTCTCCCTCCCGTCCCCATCCTCTTGCTCCCAGGACCCTGTCTGGTCCCCAGCAATGCCGGGGAAGGCTGACCCCCACAGCGGGCCGCAGGGAGGCCAGGCAGCCCAGCCGACTCACCGCGCGGGCCTCACGTAGCCGTGCAGGTGCAGCCTCACGGGTCCCACAGCCGAGCCCTGCAGGCGGCGCCTCCTCCCCGGGAGCTCCCTCTCCACCTGCCGAGCCCAAGCCCGATCACGGGCGGTCGCCGAGCTGAGCAGGCAGCGGGCGAGCTGCCCCAGGGAGAGGCAGTGGTGGGGGCCCTCCCCAGGCCAGGAGCGCTCACCTCGTCATCCAAGCTCATGGAGCCCAGGGCGGAGCCGGTACACTCCACCTTGTGCAGGACGTCGGGGCCCAGGACCACGGGTGTGAAGGAGATGCGGATGGTGCTGCTGCCCCCTGCGGGGACCACCTGGCAGACGCGCACAGCAGCCTCAGCGCCGCCTGTCCCTCCCGGCCAGGGGGACACCCCACCCCCACCCCCGCCGCCCCGAGCTCCCAGCTCCGCCCCAACTCACCACCTGCTTGGGGCTGATGGAGAACAGCTGGTCAGAGGGCACCCCCTCGCGCCCCTGCAGGGTGACCGAGATGATTTCCTGGGAGGCGCTGGCACTGGAGCCGCCCTCAGCCTGTGGTCCAGGAGTCGCTGAGGCTCACGCAGGCTCGAGGCCCACTGGCCACAGCCCAGCAGCCCTCCCGCCACCCCTGCTCACAGGCTGGGCAGCTTCACGGCTGGACTTGGACACGTCGGAGGGACTTGGGGACCAGAAGGAGCTGCTGCTCTCAGGGGCCTCAGGGCGCAGGCGGTCGCTCCCAGCTTGGTCCCGCGGCGGGGAGGGTGGCCCGTAGAACACCAGCAGCTCCAGCAGCCGGTCCTCCCTGTCCTCGGGAGCGTAGGTCTCCCAGTCCAGGCGGATGTCTGGGGCAGACGTGGGGGAGACAGGCGAGGGATAAGGAAGGGACAGATTCTTCCCTGGCCGCCACCCCCCCCCCGCTCCCCGCAGCCCCCGGAGGCTGCCGGGTCTCCCACACACACGGTGGAGGGGGCCTGGCTTCCCAGTGTCACTTCTAGGCAATTCTTGTCTTAGGAGAGGCTACAGGCTTATGCCATCAGCTCCATCAGCCCTTGCCCTCTGGATCACAAGACCAGGTTTCATGTCCAGATGCAGAAATCCTGCTCCCTGTGCTCTCCCCACACCCTCCTTTCCTTATGGCCTATTTGCTGACCCCTGGGCCCTTCACCCCCTGTGTCCCCTGCCTCCTCCCCTCCATCCTTTAGCGCCTGCCTGCCTTCACTTCCTTCCCCAGCCAGGCGAGTCTCTGGGGGCTGCCACTGGCAACTGTCTGGCCAGGTTTCTCATCTCTCTCTTTGCCCCCATCCTTGCACCCACTGGGCAAAAACCTAACCCTGGGGGAACAGAACCGACCGTCTAGGCCCCAGTGAGCAAGTCCCCCGTATTCTAAACAACGTGCCACCCCCATAAATGTCCCCAGCCTAAACTGTGCCCCCACTCTGCCCATCACTGTTTTCCTGCTCAGCCGTCCCTGCCTACCTGCACCACGACACTCTTCCCTGGTCTCCTCTGGCACTCACTGGGTGGTCCCACCTCACCTCCCAGAAAAAAGTCCTGCCCGGATCCCCCCATCTGTCTGCATCTACCCCATCCCTACACCCCTCTTCTCAGGGGCCAGATGTGTCCCATCTCCCCTCTCTCCTGGCTGCTTCCCCACAGCACTTAAACAAGCTTCCCTCTGCCAGACCTTTCCAGTACCACCTCTCCTCTCCACAGCAAGCTTGGAGGATGAACAATCCATGAGCGCCTCCCCCCACCCCCAGCTCACCTCGGATCCATGGCTCGCCCCTGGGGAATGAACACCTGGTGGAAACATGCCCACGCAAGGTCCCCGAACATGTAGTCCCTAGGATTGCTACCTGGTATCTATCTGCCTCTTTCATGCACGGAATCACTCTCACCAAGGCCACCAATGGCCTCCATACTCTCAAGTTCAGAGGACAATCTCACTTTCAGGTAAGGAGAAATGCGCATGTGATGATGAACCCCAAGGAAGCAACGGTAACCAGGAAAGTAGAAGAGAAATCCCAAATTAAAGGGAAAACAGAAGTTACAAAAAGCAAAACGAAGAAAGAAAAATAACAGTGAAATAAATCATAAAGTAAGAAGAAATACATAGATTAGGTTTTCTAAAGCTTAGCTCTCGGCTGTTTACAAAGAAACACACATCAAAGTCATAAAGGGTGAAATCAGAGGGATGGGCAAGGACATACCAGGCAAATGTCAGTACGCAACCAGGGAGAGCAATGTTGCTATTTGGCAAGGTGGGATTTAAGCACTGAAGGGGCCAAAGAGGAAGGTTACAGGGTGATAAGAGGCATCATTAGTTGTCAAGTGCATCTAACAATACAGAAGCTAAAAACATACAGCAAAACTACAAACGCCAAAAGAACTTGATAAAGATATGATTAGAGTGGTCCAATACACCCCAAATGCACAGATCCAGTGGACAAAAATAAGCCAGGTCACAGAGTGGCCATTCTCTTCCACCAACAGGATGTTCCCTTGAGTCCCCGAGGAGCTTAAAAACCACAGTGCCCAGGCCCTGCCCCTAGAGACTCTGGTTCACTTGCTCTGGGGTGGCCCAGCCTCAAGGTGCTTTAAATAATCCCCGGGAGACTCTGGTTCTCAGCTGGCCCTGGCTCTTCCTGTGGCCCACACGCTCCCTCAGTCCCAGCTGGGTCACTCTCCTCCTGGCCTCAGCCTGATGACCCTCGACATAGACCCCCAGCACTCTGGCCGCCCCCATAGTTGCACTCAGTGCACTCTACGCTGGCAGCCCATGGTCACGTCTGTCCTGCCCATCAGGCACAGCCCCTGCTGTCCTGTTGCCTCTGTATCCCCAGCCCCTTGCACAGCACCTGGCAAATAGCTCGGGGGCTGCTGGCTGAAGGGAAGAGAAAAGGTGTCCCCTACAAGTGCCTGTCCCTATGCAAAGTGAACCCAACCAGGGGAGGGCATCTGTGGCCCATGGACACTGGGAGACCCCAGGTCCTACAGGCAAGGGCAAGTTCTGTCTTCTTGGGTGGAAGTGGCTCTGACAACCCAAGACTGGCTTGGCCACTCCTGACCTTGGCCCTCGGGGGCCTCCCTCCGCCGTACCCCAGCCCACTTGGCTCCAGGTCGCGGGCCATCAGCTCCCCCCACCCCAATCTTCCCTCCCAGCCTGGCCCACCAAGCGGCAGAGCCTGCAGCAAGAGCCCCGACTTCTCTCGTGAGCATCTCACCACAGGGGCTGGAATTACTCAGGCGAAGGATCCGGGTGACTGTGTCTCCTCCAGAGACCCGGGTGCCGAATCTGGAGACAGGAGACGAGGGTCAGCAGGGCCACAGCCAGCGCACACCCCGCAGGCCAGCTCACCTGAGAGAGGAGGGCCGGGGCCGGGGCTCAGGCAGGCAGGAGGCCCCACAGCGGTCTGTCTTCAGCCCAGTGTCACCGAGCCCCAGGGCTGGAGGCCCTCCCCATGCGGTGCCCGGTGAACCATGAGCCAGGGCTGCTCACCAGTAAACCCCACCCACCCTGCAACCGCACTGACCAACCACACAGACCCCAACGCAGTTGGAGTGAGGGGTCCCGAGTCCGGCCCTGACCTCAGACCACAGTGACTACTCGCTACTCCTGTCCCCGCAAAGCCCGCGGAGATGTGCAGATCACGGCCGTGCCCCCTGAGGCCTCTCTCCTCTGGGGTAGCCCTGGCCTGGGGCTTTCGAGCTGGATGGCACCAAGTGGCCCTGGGCCGGCGGGACAGCAATGAGTTGGCGTGGGCAGCCCGGGGTGGAGGCCAGAGGGTTTCAAGGGTTAGAGCAGGAGGCGGGTGGGGGCGAGGCAGGGATACCTGACGACAGGCTCCTTCTGGATCTGGTCAGTGGTGTAGCGGGCGGTCCTGTGGGAGCTGATGGGGCAGCCCACCACCACCATGTGCACCGGGATGACCGCTGGAGGCAGGTCTCCCACCTGCAAACACACACCAATCATGCGTCGCTCTCGTCACCGGCTGCTACCGCATCCCCTGGCTCCCCATCCCCTCCGTGAGAGGCCCTCCCTCCTCCAGCCAGCCCAGGGTCCACAAAGCTTGGTCCAACTGGGCAAGGACTCACTGCCCCCTGTCTGACGCTCACCCCAGACCCACCAAAGGCCTGGCCTCCCAGCCCTGGCTTCCCTGTCCTGCCCTCCCGTCTCTGCTCTCCCGCCCAGCCCTGCGACTGCACGGATCTCCCAGGCTGAGAGTCTTTGGCCTCTTATGGCCCCTTTGATTAAATTTCTTTATCTTTTAAATGGAAATAACTTTATTATTTTTCTCTGCTAATAAAAGGTGATAAATGTCTTTTTAAAATTTAAAATAGAATGTATTTCACCCATGATCCTACCCCGCCCCCCAGCATGACTCACTGTTAACATTTTAGTGTACCACTGTCTAGACAGACTTGTGTGCATAAAACACAGACATAAATGAGGAGCATTCTGCACATGCTTTGTTTTGGTAATCTCTTTTCTCTTTACAACATATGATAATTTTACTAATGAAGGTTTACAGCATCATTTAAGGGGCTGTCCGGAATCCCACGGCATGGATGTAGCCTAATGTTTTCATCCGATCTTCTCCTGACGGACAATGGATGTTTACACTGTTTCCTTTTTCCTCCCCCCTCTATTACAAACAACGCTGAGAAGAAAAGGAAGCCTGGTATGAATTTATCTGTTCCCTGTATCCACTCCTTTCCTTGGGGCAACCTTAATTGTGTGTCCCCAGCGCCCTGCAGAAGTGCCTCCGAAGGGTGCCACACATTTCCCAGCCAGCCTCGCCGTGCACGTGAGTACCTTTCCCCTGCACCTTCACTGACAACTTTTGAACCTTGCTAATCTCACAAAGACTAGTATTTCAGTGGTTTAACTCTCACTTCTTTAGTTACCAGTGCCGGTGACATGTTTCATGTTCACTGGCCATCTCTATTTGTCATTTTTGAATTCCCTATTCAAACCCTTTGCCTATTTGGGATGCTTTTGCCCCCCTTATTGTTAAGAAACGCTTTGTATATTAAGGTTATCAACTCTTTGTCATTGGGCACAGCACAATTTAGAGCAAATATCTACTATAACTAACCCATCCAATTTACTAAATAGTTCAAGAAAATCTTCTGTGCAATAACTCAGTGGCCTAGGATTTGGGACATGTTTACTTTGTTTCCTTACTGTGCAGATGAGGCTGTCCCAGTACTCGCCCCACATGTTCGCACAGGCTGTGAGGTCAATGCCAAGCTTCTGGTGGGCCCCCAGCACACCCTGGGAGAGGTGGGGAAAGAAGGCAGCTCCTTTCCCGTGGGACAGCATGCTTTCCATAAACTCTGCAGGAGAACCAGAAACGGGGATTCAGGCCCCAGGGCAGGAAAGAGGTCCAAACCCTCAAGCGTCAGCAAAGCACTGAACCAGACAAGCCAACCTACAGCCTCTCCTTAGTCTGGCTAAACAGACCCTCCTCCTGGGAGCCTGGGGCCCAGGGTCCAGCTTCTCTCACCTCCCACAAGGGCCGAGCCTCAGCCCTCCCTTCTGAGCCATCATCCCTCCCAAATCAAAGCCAGGCCCTGTGCACAAGCCGTACGCCCTGGCAAGGGGATGGCCTCGTTTAAAAGCGGGGGCGCTGTCAGGTGGAGGGCCACAGCCATCTCAGGGACCTTGCTAGAAAAGGCGCTGAGAAGTGGTCTCTGGTCAGGGTCCCCTCCTGCAGCAACTGGCCCACCTCCTTGGAAGGCCACGCGAAACGCCGCTCTGGCCAGGCCTGGGCTCAGCGCCTGCCCTGGGACTCTTACCCAGCTGCTCTCGCTTGGCCAAGAGCTCCCGCATCCGAGCCATCTTCAGCAGGGCAGGAGGCATGTCGGGGCTTGACAAGACGGGACATGGAAATCACATCAAGCCATCCGGGCCCTTCCCCAGACCTGAGCCACCTCCTCTGGCAACCAGCATCCCCCCAGGTGCCCAGCGGAGGAAGGTGGCCCTGCCTGCTCCTCCCAGGGGAGAGCTGGTCAGGCCTCCTCTTCACCTCTGTCTGTGGTCTTTGCTCCCGCTGCACCCCTACCACCCAAAGCATCCCAGCTGCAGGCCGCCTGCCAGCCCCAGGGATTGCCTCCCAACAAACTCAGGAGGGCTCCAGGGCAGGGACCCTGATCCCCAGGCTCTGCACCTTGGTGACCCCTGGATGCAAACCCAGCCCAGACTCCCCAACCCTTGTCCAGCCTTCTGCAACAGGCCGTTTCCACTCTTTCCTGCTGATATCTGTCCCACATTGAACACATGCTAACTTTCTGCAATGGGCAAGTTAATGGCTCAGGAGCTGTTCCTGGTGCCCTGCAACACCAGCAGTCGGTGGTTCTGAAGCTCCTGCCACCACTCCCCCACTCCCACCCCCGCCCTAGGAGCTTTGGTGGCGAGGCGTCTGCAGCGAGGTGCTGGTAAACTTAGCCAACCTCTCAGTGTAAATACTTTCACTGCAGTTGATTCCGAGCTACAGCTTTGCAGCGTGCCTCACTGTATCTCTGCCCACAGTTCCCTCCACCTACAATAACCTCTCCCTCGTCCGCGGGCCCCAGTACCACCTGGCCTGTCCGAAGCCCTCCACCTCAGCGGGCCACATCCTCCCCAGAAACAGCCTCTGAAAGAAACCAGACTTACCGGCTGGGTTTTTGGCGCAGGCTGTTTGCAGGGCTCCCAAAGTACTCAAACTTGAGGGTAAAAGGGGTCTGTATCGGGGAACAGTTGGTCAGGATGAGCTGGCGATTCACGCGGGTCCGCAGCGGCACTGCTGAGCCGAAGTCCAGGTGGAGCCTCTCCGGGTGGCCTGGCCACAGCTCTGTGCTGGCAACACCGCCCCAAGCCTGTGAGCGCCAGGTTACACGCCACCCTCGGCCCTGCCCAGCGAGCCACCTGGGGCTGGGGGCTCCAGACACACCCAGAAACCAGGCTGCATCCTCCAAGCCCTCGTTAAGCTGCCACCCCACAGACACACCCGCCTCGCCCACCCACGATGCCAAGAGAGGCCACAAACCCCCCAGGCTCTCCCTGGCCGGGGGCAGACTGGCCTGTCTCCCAGTTGCCGGGCCTCGCGTGGGAAAGCCCAAGGTACCCACAGCCCCGTCCCCTGCCGTCTCCTCCCCGCCTGAACACCACGCCTCCAGTGTGTGGGGAAAGACCACAGAGAAGGCGGTGATGGGGTGGACGGGGCTGTCCCCAGAGAGTTTGTGAGGGGCCTTTTCCCGGCCGCGGGAATCACGGGGAGGAGGCTGGTACCACCTCAAGGCCGGTCCTTTGAGCGGCTGCCTCAGCCCCCAGGCCCCAGGCCTGTCCTGGGCTCACCTGCTGTCACTGTCCTCTGCAGAGATGGCGATGGCCACCTGCAGTCCCCGGGGTTTCCCGGAAATGCCCAGAACCAGTGGCTCCTTCATGCCCGACACGTTACAAGGGAGGGCCAGGTCCATCAACTCTTCCTATAAGGAAGCCCACCGGGAGTGCATCACTCAGGTAAAGCCCAGGGCTTGGCCTCAGCAGAGGGGCCTCAGATGGGCTCCCGCAGCACAGGAGGGTGCTTGGGGGGGGCGCTCAACCCAAAGGTCTTGTCCAGGCTCATCTCTGTGGAAGGGCTCCCAGACCCTCCAGTGGGCCACTATGCCCAGACCCGGCCTGTCAGCCCACCCCTGCCCCCCCGGAGGCCTGGCCCCTTCCTCAGGGCTCCTGGCTGTGAGTTGGCTCCAAATATCTGGGCAGGCCCACGTGAAGGAGACCCCTCCAAGCGGACCTCTGGAGAAGCCGCACGTTTATCCTGATGAAGCTGCTACCATAGAAATCAAGCCCTTCCTGCGTGAGGTCTGCTCTGTGCCAGGCCTGGGCCTGGCCGTCACCCTCGAGCTCAGGCTCAGCTGTGTAAGAAAGCCCACCGTCCACATGTTCGCCAGAGAGGACTGGGACCCGGGGCTGCTAGACCCTGCGAGGAAGAAGCTTCTTTCCCCACAAGAACCACAAACGGAGAGCCGGCAACCACCCAGCACTGAGCACATTCGGGCCAACGGCCTTCCTGTGGGCGGCACCCAGGAGAAGCCGTGTCCTTCTTGGGAGGAACCTGGGTGCCGCTCAGGCTCCCCTGCAGCACCCAGCACAGGGCCCGCCGTGGGCAGCAGCTCTGCTCAGCATCTCCGGGCAGCTGGAAAGCTGGGCCCACCTGTTCCAAAGAGAATGGCCTGGCGAGGGCTAATGGTGGTGCCCAAGGGTGTCAGGGCACATCCAGGCCCTGTGTCCCTAGACAGCAGGCCCAGTGGGAATGGGGAGCCCAGACCCAAATGCAAGAAGTCTCTTCCCCACTGACACAGCCCAGGAGAGGGGTCTGGGGTAGACCTCCTGGCAGGCACAGATGCAGGCAGCCGGGGGACCTTCCTGGGCACGCAGGCCCCTGAGCCCTCACTCACCTGGGTATGAGCAGTCAACTCTAGGCTGAGCTGGCGCTCCTCACTGGGGCCCAGCGTGCCACGTCTGGGGGAGACTTTTGCTGTGCAGAAACTTGCTTGGAGTCCCAGGAGCTGGCAGACACATGGGTGGGTCACGTGCTGGGCTTCCAGGATGGACCCGGGGTCCAGACAGAGGGCTCAGCACCGCCGCATACTCTGGGGAGGCTGGTGGACTGGGGGCCCCCAGCGAGACCAGCAGGGTGGGGTGCTCCTGAGTGGGGATAAACCACAGGTCCCTCTCCTCTCCCACCACAGGTGGACCTCATTCCAGACTAAATAAGCCACCCTGGGAGGCCCAGGGTGATGGGGAGCAGGGACAGCTGGCTCTTATGCACAGGGACGTGGCCCCGTCTGCCGTGGCATGTGGGGCAGGCGGCAGAGTCAGCCCCAGGGGCAGTAATCTGTTCTGGGAGGTGTCTGGGGGGCAATGTCCCCCTCCACACAGGCCTCTGGGGCTGAGGGTTGCAGGCCTAGGGCCCGACAGCGTGGGCTCACCCACCTTGCCCCAGTGGAACTGGGTGGGCAGGAGCGTGCCATTGATGAGTGTGACAGGCGTCTCGGTGGGCACGCCCACGTAGAGGTTGGTGACCTCCACCTGGCTGCTCTGCAGGTATACGTAGGGCTCCTGCACCTCGGCATACACAGGCAGGTGGCTGGAACACAAGGAAATAAAAGGCATACTCGACAGAAAGGAAGAATTAAAACTCCTCCCTATGTGCAGATGACATGATGGTCTACGTAGAAAATCCCAAGGAATCTATTTTTTTTTAAATCTTAGAACTAATGAGTGAGTCAGCAAAGTGACAGGGTAAAAATCAACACATAAAAATCAATCACTTTTTTTTTTTTTTTGGCTGCGCCAGGCGGCTTGTGGGATTTTTAGTTACCTGACCAGGGATCAAACCCGGGCCCTCGGCAGTAAAGCACAGAGTCCTAACCACTAGACGACCAGGGAACTCCAAAATCAATCACATTTTTACAGGCTAACAAAGAACGTGTAGAAACAGAAGTTAAAAATATAATACCATTTATAATTGCTCAAAAAACTGAAACACTTTGGTAAATATCTAATAAAACATGCATAGAATTTGTGTGCTGAAAACTACGAAAACACCAATGAAAGAAATCGAAGATGACTATAAATAGAGAGGCATAAATCATGTTCATGGATTAAAAGACTCAACATAGATGTCAATTCTCCCCAAATTGATCTATTAAGTTTAACACAATTCTTATCAAACCCCTAGCCAGGATTTTTGTAGATATAGACAAGCTTATTATAACATTTATATAGAAAGATAACAGACACAGACTAAACAATTTTTAAAAAGAATAAAGTGGGAAATTACTGGATGTTAAGACTTACTATACAGCTACAGCAATCAAGATAGTGTGTTATTGGTGGAGGGATGTATACAACAGATCAATGGAACAATGTAGAAAACCTAGAAATAGACCCACACAAATATGTCTGAGGGTATTTTTTTTCTTATATAAGGAATGGAGATAACATGCATTTTGCTTTTAACTTTTTATCTTGAAATAACTGTAGATTCACATGCAGCTGTAACAACAACAAAAAAAATACAAAGGGATCCAGTACACTCTTCACCCAATTTCCCAATAGTAACATCTTGCCTAACTACAGCACAATGTCACAAGCAGGAGACCAAGACGGATACAATCCAGCAATCTTATTCAGACCCCATCAGGTTTACATGGACTCGTTTGTGTGTATTTACTTCTACGCAATTTTATCACAGCAGATACGCATGACACCACCACAGTCAAGACACAGAACGGTCCCATTACAAGGATGTCTCATGCTATCTTCTTTTTTTAACCTCCTCCCCGCCCCCATTTTTTTTGGGGGGGCCATAAATTTCTGAGCGCTGTTCACTTTGTTCAAAAATTAAGGATTTTTCCAAAAGACAAAAAAACTTTACCATCTTGGCCAGCTTGGCAATCTTCAAGAATACCAAGGAAGAAAAGACTTGTCCCCATAAAGAGCTGTAAAATATATTTGAAAATGAGGTTTAATTGCAGTTATCACGCTATCTTTTTATAGCCACAGAACGAGACTGAGATAGGTCATAGATTCAAAAGCCAAACAAAAGATAGAGATTGGCAAAATGCATTAAAAAAAAATGATCCCACTGTATACTGTCTACAAGAGACACCTTAGATTCAAAGACACAAATACGCTGAAAGTAAAAGGATGGACAAATATACTGCAAACAGTACCCAAAAGAGAGCTATAGTAGCTATTTTAATGTGAGATGAAATAGACTTTAGGACAAAAATTGTTACTAGAGACAAAGAAGGGTATTTTATAATTATAAAAAGGTCAATCCATCAGGAAGACATTACAATTATAAATACACATGTCTAACAACAGTGTTCCAAAATACTTGAAGCAAAAAACGACAGGATTGAAGGGAGAAACTGACGATTCAAAAATAATGATTAGAGATTTCAATACCTCATTTTAAATAGTGGACAGAACAACTAAGTAGAAGATGAACAGGAAATAGAAGACTTAACACTATAAACCAACCAGACCTCTATACAACACTCTATCCAACAACAGCAAAATGTTTCTTATGTGTACGTGGAATATTCTCTAGAACAGACCATAAGATAGCTCATACAACAAGCCTCAGATTTAAAAGGCTGAAATTATACAAAGTATGTTCTCCAGCAAGAGAATCAAGTTAAAAATCAACAACAAAATAATTTGGGAAACAAAAATATGTGTAAATTAAACAACACACTCCTAAATAAACAATAGGTCAAATAAGAAATAAAATTTTTGGTTTAATATGCAAAAATTAGTGAAAAACACCACATTAATTTAAAAAAGGACAAAAATGGCATGATTATTTCAAAAGACGCAGAAAAAACATTCAATGAAATCTAACGTTCTTTCATGAGAAAAACAATCAGCAAACTAGGAATAGAAGGGAACTTCCACAACCTGATAAAGGACATCTACAAAAAGCCTACAGCTAATATCATACTTAAAGGTGAAAGACAATGTTTTCCTTTTAAGATCGGGAACAAGGCAAGGACGTCCACCCTTGCCACTTTCATTCAACACTGTACTGGAGTATTATTAGGTCCATTAGGCAGGAAATAGAAAGGAAAGGCATCCAGATTGGAAAGGAAGATGTAGGGACTTCCCTCGTGGCTCAGTGGTTAAGAATCTGCCTGCCAATGCAGGGGACATGGGTTCGAGCCCTGGTCCGGGAAGATCCCACATGCTGTGGAGCAACTAAGCCCATGCGCCACAACTACTGAGCCTGCGCTCTAGAGTCTGCGAGCCACAACTGCTGAGCCTGCACACCACAAGTACTGAAGCCCATGTGCCCTAGAGCCCATGCTCCACAACAAGAGAAGCCACCGCAAAGAGAAGCCCACGCACCACAACGAAGAGTAGCCCCTGCTCGCCACAACTAGAGAAAGCCCTTGCACAGCAACGAAGACCCAACACAGCTAAAAATAAATAAATAAATAAATAAAAATGTAAAAGAAAAAAAAAGGAAAGGAAGATGTAAAATTATCTCTAAATGCAGACGACATGATCTTCTATTTAGAAAACTATTAGAAGTAATGTGTTCAGCAAGGTTGTAGGATACAAGGTCAATATACAAAAAACTATTTGTATTTCTACACACTAACAATGAATAATAATAAAATGTGATTAAGAAAAGTCCATTTCCAAAAGCATCAAAAATGATACAATACTTAGGAATAACTTTAACGAAAAAAGCACAAGACTCGTACACTGAAAACCTCACTGAAAGAAATGAAAAGACCTAAATAAATGGAAAGACATTTCATGTTCAAGAATGGGAAGACTTAATATTGTCAGGATGGCAATACTCCCCAAACTGATCGGCAGATTCAATACACTCCCTATTAAAATCCCAGCTGGCTCTTTGCAGAGATTGATAAACTGGTCCTAAAATTCATACAGAAATTCAAAGAACCCAGAGTAGCCAAAACAATCTTGAGAAAGAAAAACAAAGTTGGAGAATTCATACTTCCTGATTTCAAAACTTACTATAAAGCCACATTAATCAAAACAATGTTGATATGGCATAAGAACAGACCCATAGATCAATGGAACAGACCTGACAGTCCATAAATAATCCCTCATGTTTACAGTCAACTGATTTTTGACAAAGGGTGCCAAGACAATTCAATGGATAAAGAAAAGTCTTTTTAAGAAACAGTACTGAGACAACTGATTATCTAGTTGGAAAAGAATGAACTTGGATTCTTTTCTCTCCCCATACACAAAAGCTAACTCAAAACGTATCAGAGACCTAAGAATAAGTACTAAAACTATAAAACTCTCAGAAGAAAACATGTGAGTAAATATTTGGGACATTAGGCAATGGTTTCTTAGATATAACACCAAAAGCACAAGCAACAAAAGAGAAAAATACATAAATTGGAATTCACCAAAATTTAAAACTTTTGTGCTTCAAAGTATACATACCATCAAGAAAGTGAAAACACAATTCTCAGAATCGGAGAAAATATTTGAAAATCATATACCTAATAATAGACATGTATCTAGAATATACATAAAGAACAACACTTCCACCTCAAAAAAAAAAAAAAAAGGAACACTTGCACCTCAATAATAAAAAGACAAATAACCTTATTTTTTTTAAATGGGCACAGAATTCAAGAGATAGCTCTCCAAAGAGGATCTACAGATAACCAATAAGCATATGAAAGATGCTAAACATCATTTGCCATCAGGAAAATTCAAATCAAATCCTCAGTGAAATATCACTTCACACATACCAGAATGAGTACCATTGAAGGATAGACTGTAACAAGTGTTGTTGAGGAAGAGAAGAAATAGGAGAGCAGGGTGAAGAAGGATGGAGAGTGGGTCCCGACTGGCAACTATTATATTTGCCCCATATATCATTATTATAATAAGATACACTATGTTAACATTATGCATAATTTGTGAAAATTTTTAAATAAAGAATAAAGTAAATATAATGCTATTCCAATGAGAAAAAAATTAAAAGAAACGATGTAATCAGATTAACTGATAAAACAGAGGAGAACAAAACTATTACTTAAGACCCCTGGAGAAGGCCAAGCAGAGATTCCGTAACAGTGGAATGAGAGGCATCACAAGGCAGGGTGGGCTGTGGGGAAAGAGCAGGGGAGGTAACTAAAGAAGCGCTGGGAGATTAGCGTGGCGGGTTCAGCGATACTGGCTCCCAGAGCTCAGGCATCACACAGAAGACTGGTAAATCCTGCAGCAGGATTTACCCCACCTGCAGTGAAGAATGTTGGCGTGGCCCTGGAGAGAGGTCACAGCAGATCCTGCAGGAACACTGGGCTTCTCAACTGTCTCCGAGGGAAAACGACCAAAAAGATCCTATTTATGAAGGAAGGAAGGGACTGATTCGTGTAGGTGGCCAGTGTGGGTTTCCTCGACTGCTTGTCTTGGGCTGTTTTCCCCAAAGGCCCCTTCCCTTTACGGGATTCAGGAAGCTGTCTGCTCTGAGGGTACTCACACACACTCACACACACTCACACACACTCAGTCCTGGGAGGAGGACTCCATCCACACCTGCACCCACATACTCAGAGGAAACTGACACCACCGGCTCCTTATGCAAATCAACTTCCTCCTTCAGAACAGGAATGGGCAGCCAAGGATTATTAGATGTAGAAAGAAACCCAAAAAGTGAAGAAAGATTCCAAACCAGAATCTGAGGAAACTAAAATTAGTTTCCTCGGGGTAATCTGAGAGGCTGTTGCATCCATAAGACAATAACAGATGACTATAGAAAAGGAACAATTCATAAAAAAAAAAAAAAAAAAAGCTTGAAATTGAAAAGCATGATTGCCAAAACAAGGGTATCCACCAGAGACTGAATTAGTGACCTGCAGGGCCAAGGGCATATCCCTGAGCGAGGAGAAAAACCCCAAGAGATGGAAAATATGAGGAAAATGGTTAAACTCATGCAGTATAGATCCAGCAGGTTTGTGGTAGACTGTGGTAGCTACTGTTTTTACTGTCCAGCAAGCTTTCCCACCTGCCTCTTCTGGAGCTGGATCCTTGCCCCTTGCCCCCCTTGCCCCCTGGATCCTTGCCCCCTTACCTCAAAGGAGGTAAGGCCTGTGAGGGGAGGTGACCAAAGAGATCCATTCAGAGTGTCTCTCTGGAGAAAGCAGATTTCATTTTTCACAGAGGTTATTAAGCTGGGAATGCATGAGCCTGGAGCTCCAAGTGGCCCCCTTCCCTGGGGCATTGTGGCCAAGGGCCCCTGCCAATAGGGGAGAGAAAGGCCAACAAAGAGAGAGAAGCAGAGTTGAAGGATGGGGTGGGTGCAGGGGAGGGAAGGAGGGTGGACAATGAGAGAGAAGTAGAAGACCAGACAAAGGAAGAGGCCGGAGCCCTGGATTCAGTAGGGCAGGAATGCCCAGGTACATGAGCCAATGGTTCCCCTTTTTTGCCTAAGTTGATGTGTTTCCCTCACTTGCAACTGTAAACATTCTGATTAATACAAGGTCCTTCAAGAAGAAAGAATAGAGATAAGAAAAGAAAGGAAATAAGCAGAGACTGAATAAAAGGCATTCATTCTGCCTGAGGAGAAGACAGACTTAACCTTCTTATTTAAGGACCATGAAGAACCAAGCAATTACCGGTGGGTTTGAAAAGACTCATACTTAGACCCATAATGTTAGCTGTAGAAAAGCACATTTGAATGAGACATTGCTGGTACTTTCCCCCCTGTTGCTGGTCCAAGTAGCAAAAGTCTGAGAATATGTGTCACTGTGAGAGTCTGGGGTGATGGGCATCTCATACGCTGGAGGTGGAAGTATAAAATGGCACATTCTCTTTGGAGGATAATTCAAGTATTCATGAAGATTTAAAGTGAGCAGTTAAAGTTTTTATAACAAAATACAAAATACATGCAGAAATGACTACAAAACAAATATACAGTTTAAATATCTATACAGTTTAAAGAATAATAATAAAAAGAACATCTGTGTACCACCCCCGCCTAGCTTAAGAAACAAAATGTTACCACCAGTCAACTTAAGAAAATGAATATTATGCTTCAAAATAGTTTGAGAAGGGTGGGGGTGAGAAATGGATGAGGCATGTGGATGAAGCAGTATTTGCCGTGATTTGATAATTACTGAAAGTAGATGATGGATACACAGGGGTTCATTATACTATACTATTTTTATATACGTAAGAAATTTTCCATGAGAAAGGAAGGAAGGAAAGGAGGGAGTGAGGGAGGGAATATCACTAATAACCTTTGAAATCTCCAGTGTGTTCCTCCCAGAATACAATGGTATTTGCTCATTTAAAAATGCCATGTATACACTCAACTAATATTTGACAAGAGAGCCAAGAATACCCTAAACAGGGACTTCCCTGGTGGCACAGTGGTTAAGAATCTGCCTGCCAATGCAGGGGACATGGGTTCGAGCCCTGGTCAGGGAAGATCCCACATGCTATGGAGCAACTAAGCCTGTGTGCCACAACCACTGAGCCTGTGCTCTAGAGCCTGTGAGCCACAACTACTGAGCCCATGTGCCTAGAGCCCGTGCTCTGCAACAAGAGAAGCCACTGCAATGAGAAGCCCATGCACTGCAACGAAGAGTAGCCGCCGCTCGCCACAACTAGAGAAAGCCTGCGCGCAGCAATGAAGACCCAACGCAGCCAAAAATAAATAAATAAATAGATAGATAGATAAATAAATAAATAGATAGATAAATAAATTTATTAAAAAATTAAAAAAAAACGAATACCCTAAACAGACATTTCTCCAAAGAAGACATACAGATGGCCAATGGGCACATGAAAAGATGCTCAACATCACTAATTATTAGAGAAATGCTAATCAGAACTACAATGATGTATCACCTCATATCAGTCAGAATGATCGTCATCAAAAAGTCTAAAAATAATAAATGCTAGAGAGGTTGTGGAGAAAAGGGAACCTTCCTACACTGTTGGTGGGAATGTAAATTGGTTCAACAGTTTTGGAGAACTGTATAGAGGTTCCTTCAAAAACTAAAAATAGCATTAAAATATGATCCTACAATCTCATTCCTGGGCATATATCCAGAGAAAAATCATAATTCAAAAAGATACATGCACCCTGATGTTCACTGCAGCACTATTTACAATAGCCAAGTCATGGAAGCAACCAAAATGTACATCAACAGATAAATGGATAAAGAAGATGTGGTACACATAGACAATGGAATAATACTCAGTCATAAAAAAAATGAATGAAATAATGCCATTTGCAGCAACATGAATGGCCCTAGAGATTTCTTTTTTCTTTTTCATTTTTGGCTGCGCTGCACTGCTTGTGGGATATTAGTTCCCCAAACAGGGGCTGAACCCGGGCCCCAGCAGTGAAAGCGCCAAGTCCCAACCACTGGACTGCCAGGGAATTCCCGAGATCATCATATTAAGTGAAGTAAGTCAGACAGAGAAAGACAAATATCATATATCACTTATATGTGGAATCTAAAAAAAAGGATACAAATAAAGTTATTTACAAAGCAGACACAGACTCACAGACATAGAAAACAAACTAATGGTTACCAAAGGGGATAGTGGCGCAGGGGTGGGGAGAGATAAATTAGGAGTTTGGGATTAACATATACATACTACTATATATAAAACAGGTAAACAACAAGGACTTACTGTATAGCACAGGAAACTATAGTCAATATCTTGTAATAACATATAATGGAAAAGAATCTGAAACAATATATTATGTGTATGTATAACTGAATCACTTTGCTGTGCACTTGAAACTAACACAACATTGTAAATTAACTATACTTATATTAAAAATAAATGAACACTCAATGGGGAAAGGACAGTCTCTTCAACAAATGGTGTTGGGAAAACTGGATAACCACATGTAGAAAAATGAAATTGAACCCCTATCTTACACCACTCACAAAAATTAACTTGAAATGGATCAAAGACATAAACATAAGATCTGATACTATAAAACACCTAGAAGAAAACACAGGAAGAAGTTCCTCAACATCAGTCTTGGGGATGCTTTTTTGAATTTGACACCAAAAGTACAAAAAACAATAAGAGCAAAAATAAACAAGTGAGGGGGACTTCCCTGGTGGTCCAGTGGTTAAGACTCCACGCTCCCAATGCAGGGGGCCCAGGTTCGATCCCTGGTCGGGGGACTGAGATCCCACATACCGCAACCAAGCCTGCACGCTGCCAACTACTGAGCCCGTGCTCTAGAGCCCTCCCGCCACAACTAGAGAAGCCTGCACGCCGCAACCAGAGAAGCCCATGCGCTGCAACGAAGACCCAGCACAGCCAAAATAAAATAATTAATTACAAAAAAAAACAAGTGAGACTACATCAAACTAAAAAGCTTCTGCACAGCAAAAGAAGCACTGAACAAAATGAAAAGACAACCTACCAAATGGGAGAAGTATTTGCACACTGTGGACAAAGAATGCTGCCTGCCATTTCAGTAAACAAAGGATGCTGCAACCCTCAAGCCAGCAGTCACTGCACCTGCCTCCACCAGTCCACCCTGAGGGGAATTCAGGATGGAGAGAGACAGGGTACCAGCCATAAGTAGTGAAGATGCATATTAAAGGAATGATTTCAATAAGCCCAGAACCTTGCATCTTCCCATACACAGAAAAGCACTAAAATCATTAACTTGAGATGTCTGTTTTTTATCATTAGCAGTAATCTTTTGATGTTCCCCTGTATGTTTTTCGGTTTTTTTTTTTTCAGCAAAAACTCCCATATATTCTGACTCCTCCCTTACCTCAGAGCTATCTGAGAGGCTGTTTTCTGGACTATAGTCCTCAGTAAGGTCCCAGAATAAAACATAATACTGAACTTTTTTTTTTTTTTTTTAAAGGAGTGATTGATTGATTGATTGATTTTTGGCTGTGCTGGGTCTTCGTTTCTGTGCGAGGGCTTTCTCTAGTTGTGGCAAGCGGGGGCCACTCTTCATCGCGGTGCGCAGGCCTCTCACTATCGCGGCTTCTCTTGTTGCGGAGCACAGGCTCCAGACGCGCAGGCTCAGTAGTTGTGGCTCACGGGCATAGTTGCTCCGCGGCATGTGGGATCTTCCCCGACCAGGGCTCGAACCCGTGTCCCCTGCATTAGCAGGCAGATTCTCAACCACTGCGCCACCAGGGAAGCCCAATACTGAACTTTTAGGTTGTGCTTTTTTTTTTTTTCAGTCAGCAATAACACATATCTGATAAGGGGTTAATATCCAAAATATATAAAGAACTCATACAACTCAATAGCAAAAAGCCAAACAAATCAAATTAAAAAATGGGCAGAGGAACTAGACATTTTTCCAAAGAAGACATTCAAATGGCCGATAGGTACACGAAGAGATGCTCAGCAACACTAATCATCAGGGAAATGCAAATCAAAACCACAATGAGATATCACCTCACACCTGTTAGAGCAGCTCTCTTCAAGAAGACAAAAGATGACAAGTGTTGGTGAGGATGTGGAGAAAAGGGAACCCTTGTACACCACTGGTAGGAATGTAAATTGGTTCAGACACAACAGAAAAAGTATGAAGGTTCCTCAAAATATTAAAAATAGAACTACCACCAGCAATTCCACTTCTGGGTATATATCCAAAGGAAGTGAAAACAGAATATCAAAGAGATATTTGCACCCCCATGTTTACTGCATTATTCACAACAGCCAAGGTATGGAGCACCCTGTCAACAGATTGATGGATAAAGACGATGTGGTAGGGGCTTCCCTGGTGGCGCAGTGGTTGAGAGTCTGCCTGCCAATGCAGGGGACACGGGTTCGAGCCCTGGTCTGGGAAGATCCCACATGCCGCGGAGCAACTAAGCCCGTGCGCCACAACTACTGAGCCTGCGTGTCTGGAGCCTGTGCTCCGCAACGGGAGAGGCCGCGACAGTGAGAGGCCCGCGCACCGCGATGAAGAGTGGCCCCCGCTCGCCGCAACTGGAGAAAGCCCTCGCACAGAAACGAAGACCCAACACAGCCAAAAATAAATAAATAAATAAATAAATGTATTTAAAAAAACGAAAAAAAGACGATGTGGTATATGCATACAATGGAACATTACTCAGCCATGAGAAAGAAGGAAATCCTGCCATTTGCAACAACATGGATGGACCTTGAGAACATTACGCCAAGTGAGATAAGTCAGAGACAAATACTGTAATATCTCACTTATATGTAGAATCTAAAAAAGCTAAGTTCGTGGAAACAGAGAGTAGGATGGTGGTTACCAGGGGCTGGGGGTGCCCAGCATCTGGAAAGATGCTGTTTAAGGGTACAAACTTGCAACTAGCAGGTGAATGGGTCCTGAAGATCTAATGTGAAGTATGGTGCTTATGGATACCAATACTGTATTATATACATCAAATCTGCTGAGAGACTTGATTATTCCCACCACAAAAATGAAATGGTAATTAGGTGAAGTGATGGAGGTGTAAGCTAACGCTACAATGGCAATCATGCTGCAATATATAAATGAATCAGGTCAGTATGTTGTACAACTTAAACCTAGTGACATGTCAATTGTATTCCAATAAGAGAGAAAATCTGCCACAGTTATTTTGCATCCATTCTCCTGTTGATGAACGTTGGCTGTTTCCAGTTTTTCACTGTCATGAACAGTCCAGCTATGAGCCTTCCAGCATGAGCACACGGCTCCCACTGCACACGTGTAAGTCTCTCTGGGATTATATCCAGAAGGACTGATGCTGGACCAAGGGTATTGTTACCCTTACTAGGTAACAATAAAGTGTTGTCCAAGGTGGTTGCATTAATGTATATTCCTTTAGCATATACACACTAGAAGGATATATTACCCCATAATATTACTAGCGAATGATCTCCAGGTAATAGATTATGGATCATTTTCTGTAATTTCCAAATTTCATAGAATAAACACATATCAAGGCCTTTAAATTCTGAAACGTCTATAGACAAATACGTAACTACACACAACATAAATAAATATGCCATGAATAGGCATAGAGTGTGTCGTACTGGCTCCCCCGCTACCCCCTCACCTGCAGGTCCCGTTTACCACCTCCAGCTCCAGGACGGTCTGCAGACACTGGCAGTGCCGGGCCTCCAACGTGATGCTCACTCTGCACTCCCCCAGCGGCTGAACTTGGCCACTGGACGGCTCGATGACGAAGGGAGACACCTGATGGGGAGAAAGACGAGGAGTGGGGACACGTGCAACTGCAGAACTGGGTGCTGGCCATGAACAACCAGGGTCGCCCCCCAAGCTGCCCCCACCCCCATCCCCCGAGCACTTCTAGGATGCGGAAGGAGGCAAGCGGGTGGGGGAACACAGCTGAGCAAGAGCTCAGGACGAACAGGATGAAAACTGAGTCTCCAAGGAAAGGAGGCGGCAGGCAGAGGGAGTCGCCCTTGGCGCGGTGGCCCTGAGAGGTCTGCCCGCCCTGCTGCGCAGGCGCGCATCAGGAGCTGTCGGCTTCAAGTAAGGAAAGCCACCAAGCCCCCAGACTAGGGGAGGGGACAAGCTTCCACGTGGCCACAGATTTGCCCTTTGCACCTGTAACTGTGCCATTTCTGGGACAGACCCCTCCCCATATCCTCTGCTGTAGCTCCTCTCTAAAGCGCCTAGATGACAGTATCCGCTGCATGTTTCCTAAGTTGTTTTACAGACGCTAAAACCACCACCAAATGGAAGAAATTAACTACTTGATGACCATGAGCACGTAGTCCCCAGACCTACTGGAGCCTGAGGACTGATAACGTTAACCCCTGTGACACCGCCCTGTTACCTCACCCTCCACCAAGCAGAGAACTGTGCACGAACCGATCACATACGCTACGACCCACCTCCCTCACCTGGCCTTCAAAAATGTTTTGCCGAAACCCTTCGGGAAGTTTGAGGTTTTTGAGCACGAGCCACCTATTCTCCTTGTCTGGCACCTTACAGTAAACACTACACCTTCCTTCACCACAACGTGGTGTCCGTAGATTGGCTTTACTGCACGTGGGCTAGCGGACCCAAGTTTGGTTCGGTAACACACCCACGTGGTCTCTTCCCCACCCCGTCACGCCCTCACCTCACTCAGCCCCACTGCAGGCTAGTTCCCACTCACCTGACATGTCCACCCCCTGCCCCATACCAGGCACTAAAAGGGAAAGGAAAAGGCTTGGGGAGAAGAGTGCCCCTCTTCCTGTCCTGGCTGAGGCCAGGAGCACCAGCCTGACTGCACGGCCCCAGGGCCCCAGATGGGCCACACTGGCTAGTCGGGGTGTCACTGGACGTTGAAAGATCACAGCCAGGAGGGAGGTTACTCCTCTTTGGTCTCTTCCTTCCTTGAGACCAAGGCCATGAAGGAGTGCAAGGCACCTGCCTGGAGGGAGACCTGGCCGCCCCTGCCAGGTCCCACCCCACCTCCACCCTGGCCACCGTGCTGTGCTATCTTGGGCCCTGTGCCCTCTCACTTCAGAGGTTCCACCGCCCTGGCAATGGAGGGAGGGTGGGCTGGCCTACGTCTCAGGAAACGTGGCTGGCGTGCTCTGGCCTGGCTTGTCCAAGCTTTGGGCCCAAGCTCTGCTGGTAAGGAAAGAGCCCCTTTGCTTTCTTCGCTCGTTGTTCCTCACGTGCCTCTCCTTCGGAGCCCGGTGGGTGTGGGTGTGGGTGTGGGTGTGGGTGTTGGGGGGTGGGGGGGGCTATGGTCTGGGGCTGGGTTTCTGGGTCCCCCTGGCCTGGGGACATCTACAAACCCCAAATCTCAACATTATTTTTGAGAGCTCACAAGAATACAGCGCAGAGAACTGTAGAGACAGGACTGCTACCAGCTTCGATTAGGACATAAATCTTAATGTACTGTGAAACTGACAATTACTTCAACTGTAAAATGTAGTTATTCTTCACAATGGGAGAAAAACACAGACTGGGAATCAGAGAACTGGGATCTGTTACGATTCTGCCACCTATTAGCTGTGTGGCCCCGGGGAAGCCCCTGTCCCTCCCTGTTTCTCCTCTATCAAGTGATGAGGTTGGCTGAGGTCCGTAAGTTTCCAACTGTGCTCTGGGAAATCCCAGGGGTTGCTCAGAAGTCCTAGGGCAGGGAAGCGGGATGTGGGGAGTGGCAGGGTGGGGCAGGGATGCCTGACGAGGGGGCCTCTGGGAGCCAAGAACAGTCATACTCTATTCTAGATCTTGGGCTTCTGTTGGAGGTTTCATTTTAAGAAAAGGTTACTGATAGCACCCTGCCCACAGTCCCAGCGCCAGCCTCTGTGGTTCCATGGTCCAAGCAGCGTGACCAGTGAGCCCTGGGGGGGCCAGTGCTAACTCCAAGCCTGTGGAACAGACCACATGGCAATGTTTCTTGGCAATGGTGTTGGCCAATTCGATTCAAACTGTCATAACTTCTAAGTTTCAGGGTGCCTAGTGGAGAAGCGAGGCCGCCAGGTAAGGAGAGTGGCTTCCAAGTGGAAAGGAAGAGTCCTGAAGAAGGGAAGGTGCACTGGCAGATAAGATGTATGTGTGGCTGTGACTCTCTTTCCTCAGCTCCTGAATGTGGAAGGAAAAGTGTGCAGCCCTCTGACCAACAGGGGAAGTGGGCAGCAGGATGGGGGACCTGGGGAGGGAGGGTGCTTTCACCACACAGACCTGGCCAGAGTCTCGCACGTGCAGCAGCTGCTCCGACGGAGCTACAGTCACCACGTGGGAAGGGTGGGCATGGTGAGCCAGTGGTTTATAGCTAGCTGCCTGCTGGTGTGGCTTGGGCTTGTTCAAGATTGAACATAATATATATATATATATATATATATATATATATATATATATATATATATTTTATTTTTGGCTGTGCCACGCAGCTTGCGGGATCTTAGTTCCCTGACCAGGGATCAAACCCAGGCCCCGACAGTGAAAGCACCTGAGTCCTAACCACTGGACCACCAGAGAATTCCCCGAACATGGTATTTAAACATGATGCCATGGGCTTCCCTGATGGCACAGTGGTTAAGAATCCACCTGCCAATGCAGGAGACACGGGTTCAAGCCCTGCAGAGCAACTAAACCTGTGCACCACAACTACTGAGCCTGAGCTCTAGAGCCCATGAGCCACAACTACTGAAGCCCGCGCACCTAGAGCCCGTGCTCCGCAACAAGAGAAGCCACCGCAATGAGAAGCCCGCGCACCGCAACGAAGAGGTGGCCCCCGCTCGCAGCAACTAGAGAAAGCCTGTGCACAGCAACGAAGACCCAACACAGCCAAAAATAAAATAAATTTATGAAAAAACAAAACAAAACATGATGCCATAATTTAAATGTGATGATGACAATGCTTAGCCACTTTTAATATTTTCTAATTTTAGAGTAAAAGGAAAAGTGCTATTTGAGTGGAAATGATTTTCCTTTTGGAGCCTTTTGGTTTGGGCGGCAAGCTCACCACCTGGTGGCAGGTACTCAAAACTGCAAGCAGGCTGGGAACCTCTGCAAGGAGCCCCGCGGCCTGCCCCTCCCCGGAGGCCTTTTGGAAGCTTCCTGCCCAAGTCAGCTGCCCGTTTTCTTCCTGACTCTGGCTGCTCTGAAAGGAACAGGAAAATCCAGTTTGGGGTTAAGTTCTGCTGTAGAAAGGACCCCGACTGCCTAGAGACAGGGGATGGGGGACTCTGCGAGGCAAAGGTCACCAGGCAGGCGTTTCCTCTCCCAGCCTCCACGCTCTGAAGGCACCAGCAACAGTTCCACGGCTCACACACCACGCGGGTTACTCGGCTCCTGGGGGTGGGGGGTGTGATGGGGGTGTGTTGGGGGGGTGGCACCACGAGCCAGCATCGCAGGACTTACGCCCTCTTGCCTTTCTTGCAGGCAGACCCTGCTCTCCTTCATGGACCACGTGGCCGGGAGCTGGCTGATGTTCCGGATCTGGATGGAGTTTGTGGCTCTCTGCCCCAGGCGCAGCAAACCAAACTGAAGGGCTGAGACGTCGATGACGAGGGCAGGCCCCTGAGGCACCCAGAGGGGCCCGTCACTGGGCCACCCGGGCCGTGGGCTCTGTGCCCTACCCCGGCTCCCCGTCCGGCCCACCCAGCCGCCCAGCCCCACCAGAGGCACCTTAAAGGCCGCCTCGACGTGTAAGACCACCGGTGAGGGGGAGTCTTTGATTTCACACAGCAGGTTCCGGCTCGTCGGGCCAGGGACACCCCCGGTAAAGTTCAACTGAAAATCCTCCACCTCGCTGGGCTCTGAGAGAGGGAGAGGAAAGGTGAGCCGTGGAGAAAGGAAGCAGGGGCAGGTCCCCTCTGTGGCCGGGCTCAGATACCTGGCCTTGGCGGACTCCTTACCCACCACAGGGCCAGGCTGCGGCTGGAGCGGATCAGGGGGCCACGGACCCCTGCACAGGCCCCTTTCACCTCGAGCTCTCCTTCCCCAGCCAGCCCCTCCCTCAGTCCCTGCAGTACCGATGGTCCCTGCGCAGGGCTCCACTTCAATGACGTGGCAGTCGCTGATCTTCCCCCACGTGTACCTGATGGCTGACTTGCTGTTGTTCCACATCTGAAAGACACACCCCGAGCCGGCCTCCCCGTCAGATCTGTACTTGCTAAAGGACTGCGGGATTGTGGGCTCACAAGAGGTCCTCTCGACACTTTCCCAGCTAAATCCCAGCCACCCAATGGCACCAATGCACACTGCAGGGTTTGTGGGTGCCACGGCCGGTCAAAGATCCCTAAACCCAGGAAAGGGTGCCACAGTCCTGTCGTTTGGAGGATGCTGGGAAGCTGACAAATGACAGACGTGCCTGGCCCAGCGTCTTTTCAAACCAAGTGGGTTCCGGGGCTCTGGGAAGAGCCTCAGCTTCCCTGCAGCGGCCACCACTGCTGGCCCCGCCAGCCGCTTCCTCCCCATGCTCACGCCCGAGTTCAGCACCATCTCGGGCAGCCGAGGCTGGGGAGGGACAACCACCTACCTTGAAATCCTTCTTCACGGTCATCCCAACGTAGTTCTCCCCGGGGATGATGAGGGCATATGGTTCTAAGAGAACCTGGAAAGGTTCCACTGAGCCTTTCACCTCGATTTCCAGGACAATCACGTCATCCACAGAGTACGAGGGATCCTTCGGGTTTTCCAAGTCCAAACTGGACACAAACCCACCATGAGCTAGGAGCCATCGTGTCCCCTATCTCTGGTCTTGTGAAAAGAAAGCGCCCCCTGCCCAAAGCTCCCAAGCCCCCTGAAATCAGAGGCGTCAGCAATGCCCTGAAACAGATGAATGCCTGTGGCTGTGACGGCAGCTCAACCACAGGCCTGGGACGGGGGTCCCTCCCTGCACCTCCAGGGACCACCCTGCAGCAGCGTCAGCCTGGATCTCCACACCAGCTGACTGGAGGCCCCCCACCGACAGCTTGCTCAGGCAACCGCTGGCAGAGGTGACGCCATGGGACAAAACCTCCCCTCATTAGTCACCACCACCCAGGGGCCACCAGCCTAGCTGCCCAGCGGTAACCGTGAGCCTGGGGCACAGCTCCAAGGTTCCAGGGTGGCGAGTCCCACGAGCTGTTCCCTGCTTGCGAAGCCCGCTCCAGGCCTGGGTGCCAGGGCAAGGCATGGCGCTCCCACGCGCCAAAGCCTGCCGGGGGTCAGGGGCTCCTCCACTCCATCCCAGCACCTCCCCCAGCATGCCCAACTGCCCACCCCTCAGCCAGGGGCCCGGTTCCCACTCACCTCATGGGCTCTGGGACTTCCTCCAGCACCATCTGGAGCACGCTGTGAAAATCCCCGGGCTGCAAGGCAAACGCAGCACCCTGAAGACAAAAGCCTGCCCCAGGGGAGGCTGGAGCCATGGGAGGCATCCCTCCTCCCTGTGGCCTGGCCCCCAGAGAGGTCTTCCACGAGACACAGCGCTGCTTCCCTTGGCAGTGCCCTCAATGAGTCTGAGGCACCACACCCTCCCGGGAGAGGTCGTGAGGTGGCTGCATGCTGAGAGGCAGACCTGCTCTCTTACCAGCAAGGGTCCCTGGGCATCCCCCTCACACTCCCCCCCCACCTCTCGCCCGGGACACACATGGCTTCGTGTTGGAAAGTGGGGGCCGTGTAAGCCTCACTCTGGGGAACCCCACCTCACTCTTTCTGGGGGCTTCTGTGGGCTGAGCAGGAATGGTAACAACTTTGATGTAGTAGAGACACAGAAGACACCAGAGCCTAGGAAATGAGCCCAGGCTCTGGATGCAGATGGGGTGTGCAGGGTCGGGACCAGGCAAAACGAGCTGCACACCAAGCCCGGCCACTGGCCCCGCTCTTAGCTAAGCGCCAGCCTCGGCAGGATGCTAGGGATCTCGGCAGCGTCAGCTGTGGCTTCAGTGTCACCAAAGAACAGGGACAGAGGGTGAAAACATCGTGACCCAATCATGTGTGACCACCAAGATGGCCGCACTCGAACCTCTCGAGGAGAGAAGCTCAAGAGGAACTCGTGGTCCGTGTGGGGCTTGAGAGCTCCCATGTCGGGGGCGATGGAGAAGGCCGTCTCCCTGTCAGGATGGGACTTGATGCTGTCCGGGCTGTAGGTTTCTCCAGGCATTAGGGACCTCAGGTTGGGCTTCATGATCTGCCAGCGGAAGGCCAGCTCCACGTGCCTGTGGGGACGACCTTGACAGTAGGCAGTGGATCCAAGGCCATGTCCCAATTCTGCCAGAATCAGGTCCCCCCAACCCCCGGCCTGGCCTGGCCCTGCTCCTGGAGTGAGCAGGAAACGACCCAGGAGCAGGAAGTGGCCAGATCAGCCTTCAGGCCCTTCCCATGGAGGACCTGGGGGCACCTGGGCAAGGGAGAGCACGGGGGGCAGGGAGTCTGGAGACCTCCCAGCACAGCCCCGCACAGCAGCTGGAGGCTGGAGCCACAGTGATTCGGGGGAATCATGCTCTAACCATCAGGCATCCCCCCCCACCCCAGATATCAGGAAAATTTTCTGCCTTATCTTCTACCACGTGAGTTTTTGCCACATCGACCCCACCCTCTGCCTCTCCAGCTCTGGCCTCCCAGGACTACTGCTCTGGCCAGAAAGATATGTGCCCACTGGCTGCCAACAGGAGCGGTGACAACTCCATGGTGGTGGGAGGGGTGGGACTCCAGGCGTGCTGCTGACAGCAGGTGTCGGTGAGGGGGACGGCAGGTGAGAACTACTCATCCTGCCAGGAGACAGAGCCTGTGCAAGGCCTGGGTCACTTGGGCAGCCTGGCCAGGAGGCTCCCCAAGGTCTGTCCTGGTGTAATGACGGAGCTCAGAGGATGGTCAGGGAATAAATGGCAGTGAGAGCTGAACCCACAGGCCATCATCTGTCTGACGGTGGGACTTGGGTGGCTTCCCCTCCTGGGCTGGGCAGGACCTCTCTGGAAAACTGTTCCTGGTTAAGGATGCTCCAGGAGATCTAGAGCAACACCGTCCAATATGACTCCCTGCAGTTACGGACATCTTATAAATCGGCTCTGCCTAATATGATCGCCACCAGCTACCCGTGTGGCTGTTCAGTACTTAAAATGTGGCTGGTGTCACTAAGGAAGTGAGTTTTTACTTTTACTTAATTTTAATTGATTTCCATTTAAATAGTCACATGTGGCAACTGGCTACCATGATGGACAGTGCAAATCTGGATCCTTCCATCCTGTGCCCAGATTCCTCCCTGGCCTCTGGAAGGAATCACCAGCCTCACTGGGACCTCAGGCCAGGTGAGGAAGGAGGGAGGGTGTGTGCTGGGGTCCCTCACAGGCGTCACTCACGTGGCGTTTCTAATAATCAGCAGTTTGCTGGCCGTGGACTGAAGGTTTTCAGGCTCAAAGCGTATGAAGTGCTGGGCTGTTAAGTCTGTGAGCTCTCCGGGCTCCGGCTGACTTTTTTCACCAGAAACATAGATCAGATCCAGAGCCACCAGCTGCCCGATTCCTGACAAAGTACAGTAGTGAAGTTTCCCTAAGGCTGAAACCAGGACTCTGTGGCCGAAGGCTGTCACAGGACCCAGGCCACCATCCACATGCAACCGGCCGTGATCGTGACCCCGGGAAGTGCACACAGGGGAACCCGGAGCCAACAGCACACAGGTTCATGTCCCCACGTCACCACAGACCAAAAGAAGGTGATTTTGATAACATAGCATGTAGCAGGCACTCAATTAATACCTGGTGAGTGAAACTGGGTGGATGGTAGACAGACGGATGGAAGGAAGGAACAGGGCACCTTAAGGAAATTCAGCAGGATGCCCCTTCTAACTGTACAGGAACGTACAGGTGCCCTGGTCGTTCCTGTGTGAGTCACTGGCAGTCCCCCAAAGGAGATCACGGTGAGTTTCAGAGTGACTCGATAAAAGATTGCCCCCCAGGTTTCCATCCCTCTTGCACTAGACGGCCCCTTGGGACAGTCCCGAAGCCCACTCTGGCTTGGGTCTCTAAGGTCTGACCAGAGCTAGAGGCCCCAAACCAGAGCCCTGGAGGCTGCAGCATCCCCTGAGTGTCCCCACCCCCAAGGGGGACCGGGCGCAGCTGGGCCACCCCTGGGAGCGCACCCAAGCCCACCTGTGGTCACCAGCTCCTTTATCTGGCAGTTGTCACACACGATGATGAAGGTCTGCTCTGCCTTTCCCAGGCTGGTTGGGAGGAACAGGACCTGGGGAAAGAAGGGCTGTCCCGCTGTCTCCCGTGCAGGGGCTTCTACCCCCTCGCCCTCTTCTTCTCAGCTGCACCCCCCTTCCCTCCGGTCTCCACTTCTCCCTCCCCTCCCGGCCCCTTCCCTAAGGCTAGGGGTTCATCCCAGGCTCCACCGGCTAATTTGGGGAGCGTGTTGAAAGGCTATGAAGAGAATTCATAGGACTGCAATACAAATGGCTCTTAAATAACATGTTTAACCTCATTCATGATAAAAGAAGTGGAAATGCAAACCACCCAGAAGAACAGTTCTTCATGCCTCCTACTGGCAAAAAGCAGAAAGTTAGCGATCATAAACACAGTGATAGGATACCTTAATTTTCCTCAAAATAATCTAGAGGGGCAGGGCAGGGTTTGGTGGGAAGAGACGGAGGGGTATAAAGGAAATAAGGTTGCCCAAGAGTTGATAAATGTTGAAGCTGTGTAATGAGTACACGGGGTGATCATTCAACTATTCCATTTTTGTATATAGGTTTGTTTTGGGTTTTTGTTTTTTTCTTTTTTTTTTTTGCTTGGCCAGTTGGACTTCTGCCCTTTCTTTTTTTTTTTAAATTGAGGTATAGTTGATTTACAATGTTATGTTAATTTCAGGTGTTCAGCAAAGTGAGTCAGTTATACACATATATGTATATCTATTCTTTTTCAGATTATTTTGTATATGTTTTAAAATGTCGATGATTAAGAGGTTTTTTTTTTTTAAGTTTGATAACCCACTGTATTGGCAAAGGTGTGAGAATTAAAATAGGCACCCTCACGTACTGTGGTTGCAAGTACAAATTGATACAATCCACATGGTGGGGATTTTGGCAACATGTATCACAATTATGAGAGCAGAGACCCTGAGTCAGCAAATGCACATCAAGGACTGTATCCTTCTGGTAGGACAGAGTGATGTATGTATAAGCTATTCCCTGAGATGGCCAGAGATCAGAAATAATCTTCATGCAGGGGACAGGTGACCTAAATTATGGTTCATATGCCCAGTGGAATACTATGCAGCTGTAAAAAATATGAACCGGTAAGTGGAAAATACATGGTGCAGAACAGAGCACAGAGTGGGCAACTATTTGTGTGAAGGAAAAATGGAAACAAAGGAAAGAAGAAACCATGTGCAGTTGCTTAGGTAGGCATCACATATCTCTGGGAGGGCACTCTGAGGAACTGGGGGGAGAGGGAGCATTTCACTGTGCATCTATTTGCGTCTTTTGAATTTTTAATCATGTGAATCTATTTATTTGGAAATATGAATAAATTTTAAAACAAACAAAATCCCTATCAGTAAACAAAATTTACATAAGGAATGGAAAGGGGAAAACCTCCCCCTGACTCCCCCACTGCTCCCCAAAGACTGCTGCTGCCACTCTCTTCTTTTCCTTGGGGATCACAGGAGGATGGGATGAGGGGGACATCATGGCCTGGGCAGGGGTGACCAGCCCCAATTCCTTAAAGCCACCACAAGGCTCTGACAAGGCCTGGGCTATGCCAAGAGGACCCGGCTCACCCCTCGGCAACAGAGGAGGATGGATAATCCCTACTGCGCTCCTGAACTGGCCTCGTCCCGACTCCAAAAGCCAGGTTCTTATCAGGATCAGATCATCACGGACATGAACAAGACAGCATCGCTCCAGAACAAGACCCCATCAGACCCTTGAAACTGGAAAGGAGCTGATAAAGGAAGCCTTCCTTTACATCTTGGCAAAGAAGCTTATGGCAGTGGTCCTCAAACTTCGCTGCACACACAGAATCACCTGGGGAGCTTGAAAAATCCTATGCCCAGGCCACACCCCAGACCAATTAACTCAAAACTTCAGGGCTGGGGCCCAGATGTCAGCGTGTTTGCAAGTTTCTCAGGGGACCGCCATGTGCAGCTGAGTTTGAGAACCTATGGCTCTTGGCTCTCACTACCTGATGAC
This sequence comes from Balaenoptera physalus, assembly GCF_965194825.1. NCBI lineage: Eukaryota > Metazoa > Chordata > Mammalia > Artiodactyla > Balaenopteridae > Balaenoptera > Balaenoptera physalus. The sequence continues at coordinate 62,738,250 of NC_138896.1, read as the reverse complement.
ATGGTGTAGGCCAAATCCCCCTCCCCAGAACCCAGATAGCTTTTACTCTTTCATGTGGGTGCGTCCTTCAACAGGCAAGTGAGGAAGGCCATGCACGCTTGTGGCAGCCCCACACCCAGCCATGGGACAGCACAGCGTCAGACTCCTGGAGCAGAGGGTGGGGTGACAGGGGCAGGAAGACATCACCATGTCTCACAGCCTCTTCTGGGGACCAGTGAGCAGGTGTGACAGGCCCAAGGGACCACGGAAAGGGGCCAGTTAGGAAAGGAGGAGCCCACATCCCGGAGGTCAGACTCTGGGAGCTTCTGCAGAGGTTCAGGATGAGGCCTAAGGAAGGCGGGCCTTGTTGACCATATAACTGAGGATAAAACAGGAAAGAGAAGAAAGGTACCAGATTTAGGGGGTGGGATGGTCCAAGACAGACTGAAGGACCGAGGGGAGATCCTGGAGGCAGCTCAGATGTTGGTGGAGGTGACCCCCACGCTCACGGGTGGGCAAGCAACGCTCAGGGATCGTGGTGGCATTGCTAGGGCTTTCTGCACTTGCTCTGTGAGGGAGGTCACAGGAGAGTCAAATGACATCACCCCACAGAATGCAAAAGCATGCTCCTACACAGAAACCGCCAAGGCTGGGACCTGGGAGTGGATATCTGGGTCATGAAAACACAGAGGCGGGAACTCCCTGGCGGTCCAGTGGTTAGGACTCAGTGCTTTCACTGCGGTGGCCCGGGTTCAACCCCTAGTCCGGGAACTAAAGATCCCACAAGCTGTGTGGGGCAGCAAAAAAAAAAAACCCCAAAAAAACCCCAAAAAACAAAAAACCAGAGAGGCAAATGATATCAAGCGAGCAGTTGAGGAAACAGCCAACCAATCATAAGGAAAGACAAGCTAGCGTCTCATCACCTACCTGCATGCATACGGCCTGCCCCGGGGCCAGCTCAAACACTGCCGGCAGGATCCCGAAGGGAGGCTGCTCAACAAAGCCGATGGTTGCAACAGCCTTAAAGAAAAGCAGAAGAGGACCCAACAGCGTGGAAGAAACTGTAAACTCTCGTGCTCGGATGACACGCTTCCCTCCTCCAAACACCCACTTTGTGATCTGAAGGGTCTTATGGACCATCCAGTCTCCTGTTCATGAAGAAACTGAGGCTCATCCGTTCAGCAAGCACTTACTCAACCCGCACCGGGCACTAGATGGGGTGCTGGTGGTTAGAGACGAGTACAAGACAGAGCGTCCACAAAGAGCTGCCTGCGGGTAGGAGGTACAAGGACCACTGACAAGTGTTTCAGACGCAAAGCAGGAGGTGTGAGAGATGGCCTCCCCCAGGAGGTGGGCTCCCAAAGCACAGTCCTTTCCCTACTACAGCAGCCTGTGTGGTTGGTGCCGGCTTCTGTGTCGGCCTCCATCCTCAACCCACCCCTGGCCATGAGCACTTGAGTCAAGGGAAGCTGCCATCTTGTCAGCAGAGCTGCAGCCCAGGTGCCTACACAGGAAGCCACTTAGCATGCCAGGGACACAGACCCAGGCCTCCAGGACCCTGGCAGGTAACAGAAACGAGTGAAATGTGTGTCTGGGAACATGTGGTCCTCTGGATCTGTCGCTTGTTTCGGGAGACACAGGTACAGCAAAATATCTCTGCTCTGAGACAGATAACAGTGTGAGTGAGCGTGACCATCAGTGGTGTCAGCACCTGGCTGCCCTGGGGCGAGGAGGGCAGAGCTGGGCAAACAGGAGGGGATGTGCACACCCCCTGCTTCTCAACTCCAGCTGACAGGCCACGGTGGATCCTGGCCCAGGGCTGCACATCTCCCAATGTTTCAGAGAGACTGGAAATGCACATTTTTATATGAAGTCTATTTTTAAAAAAATATTTATTTATTTGGTTGGTTGGTTGGTTGGTTGGCTGCGCCGGGTCTTAGCTGCAGCATGCGGGATCTCGTCCCCTGACCAGGGATTGAACCCGGGTCCCCTGCACTGGGAGCGTGACGTCTTAGCCACTGGGCCACCAGGGAAGTCCGAAATCTCTCTATTTTTAAATGGTGGCTCCAAAAATGTTTTTAAGCCCTGTGCCAAATAAATATACCTACAAAATTCAGCCAAAGAGCTGCCAATTTGTGACCTCTGCTATATTCAAACATTTGCTACTATAATGACTGACTGAATGAATGAATGAATGAATGCAGGGACATTTGAGTCAAGTCTTGGAGGATAAGAGAGGTGACAGGACCTGCCCGGGGTCACACAGGTATTAGGAGAGTAACAAGAACTACAGCGCTGGTCTCTGTACATGTTGATTCTCATTGGACCGTGGCAGCTGGAGAGAGAGGTTATAGAATTCTGTTCTCTGTGTGTGTTTCCACTCACAGGTGTACTCGAGCAAGTCCCTCACGGGAGTTATTTCCTTTGATGGATTTGCTCTTTTTTCCAGGTAGCAATCCGTGAGCACTCACTCTGAAGCTTGGCGGCGGCCAGCTCTTTTTAGGCATAATGCAGAACTTGCCCACGCTGAAGCCCACGTTTTTGCAGATGAATCTGGTCATCTTCATGCCCCCAATGAGGCAGTAACCACAGTCCAACACCGGCGACACTGCAGCCACAAGGAAAGATGGGCAAGAGAAACAGCTCAGGCCGTCCTGTTGTTGTACTCTGGAGGCCCAGCCCGAGCTAAGAGCAGCTGTGGAGGGGCGAGGGGGATGGATGGGGACAGGCCCACCCCTGCTCCCACACGGCAGCGGCGTCTCGGGACTCCACGCGCTCGGGCTTCAGCCAGTGCCACCCGGCATGGCCCTGGGGGTTGTGGTCAGAGTTGCAGCCTGTGGCCAGCTGAAGGGACTCGTAAATGAGGGCATCCAGGCAAAGCCAGCCACCCCATGGCCACACAGGTGACACCCATGGAGGGCTCCAGGCACTCCTGCTTGCCTCGCCGTGGCACAGGCCCACTCAGGGTGTCCTTGAGCCAGCGATGCCTAGGCTGGGGTCAGCTGGGATGCTGGCCTCCTCTCCCGACGTGTGTCACTCAGAGGCAGCCTCCAGGGGAAGCAGGATGGTCGGGGCCTGACACGGGAGGACTGTGCGCAAGCTTCTGGCAGGTCCCTTCTCAGGACCCACAAGACCCTGCCCCAGGGGACAGGCCGTGTGCTGCCACGAAGGGGCCCTGTGGGCAGGCGGTCCTTCTAGGGGCACCAGCCCTCCCTGAATCCCGGGGGCGCAGAGAACACTCACGCGTCAGCACTGGGGGCGGCCTCCGGGCCTGCAGGGGGACCAGGAGCGCGTGCGCTGACTGCGTCTCCACTAAAATAAAGTCATCAAAATCCCCAAGGCAGTCGGGAAAAAACTGGACAGTGTACTGGCAGGTCATCCCAGGAGCCACCATCCCACCTTCTCCTGGGAACATCCCTGCGGGGGACAGAAGCGACAAATGAGATTCTGGAGACCAGGTAAGAAGACCAGGGCCTGGGGCGGCGGGGGGAGTGATAGGGTCCACCTGGAGTGGTCAGGCGGGGCCAATGGCTTAGCATTTACTTTGTGGGCAGCAGAGAGGTATTTGAGGTTTCTGCAGGGGTTGGGGGGTGGGACACAAGATCAGAGCTGTTGTTCAGGAGAACACTGCGTCACGGAGGCAGGAAGGCTGGCGGGGAAGCCACTGCGATAGCCTAAGTGAGGAACCAGGGGTCCTGACTGAGGGCAGTGACAGTGCGCAGGGTGAGGAGAGGGCAGAGCCGAGCCTGGAGGGACGAGATCCGAGGAGGAGCTGTCAGGACTGGGGGCCTTCGGTGGAGGGTGGGTAGGAGGCCTCTGCGGAGCACGAGGGGTGCAGCTGTGGCGTCACCCTAGGGCCTGGTGGGCGTGTAACCCGGGGCAAGGCCAGTACACGATGTTGAGGCCGCCCAGGCCGCTGCCACCCTGAGCTCACCCAATCCCAGAGCGAAGTAGGGCGTGGACGGCGGGAGGACTCGCAGATGGCGGCTGGTGGACGTGGTGTTCTGCAGCGAGATCACCATCTGTTCAAAGGCAAAGCGACGTGTGTGGACAAAGGCTATGAAGTCTGGGGTTCACTGAATAATATGGGAAGGGGGTGGGGGGATAAATGTAATGAACCTGGCACGGAAGACGAACTCCATACATGCACACACCTTTGCCTTCTATTTCGAGAACTATTACACTGGGAAAAACTTATAAATTATAACATGACAAGCCGTGTTTCCATCACCCAGCTTAAGAAGTAAAACATTAAAAATACAGATGAAGCCCTGCCCCAGCCTCCCACCAGAAAACAGCTCCATAAATTTGAAGCATGTCTTCATAGGTATGTATGCCTAAATCAACATTTAAATCCATTTTTGGCCAGCACAACATATTGCCTCAATCCACCTGTGAACCAGACCCAAGTGTGGAGAGACCCATATTATAGTTTTAATTTTTATTTCTCTGTTATTAATGATGATGAGCATCTTTTCGTATGTTTATTTGCTATTTGGGTTTCCTCTTGTGTGATGTGTCTGTTCGTAGTGCCAATTTGCCATTGGGTACTTTGTCTTTTTCGTACTGATTTGTAGGAATTCTTTATGTATTCTGGGTACTAATTCTTTATAAGGTATGTGTTATACCTTATAAAGTATAAGTATTGGATTGGCCAAAAAGTTCGTTCAGTTTTCTGTAAGACGTAACAGAAAACCCCGAATGAACTTTTTGGCCAACCCAATATATAGCTTGTATAAGTTTATAACTTGTATTATCTTTTGATGTACAGTTTCTAAAATTTTAATATAAAATTTATCAACATTTTGTTCAAGGTTTATAATTCAGTTTCAAGAAATCTTTCTATATCTCCTATATTTTCTTCTTAAATTTTTGCTTGAGATCTTTGCTGTAAAGTATTTTGTTTTGGCTACGGAGTGAGGTAGGGATTAAATTATTTTCCATATGGCAAGGATACTAACTCAGTTTTGCCTCTTCAGGTCTGCACACGTGCACGGGACAGCCCTGGCACCATACCCTCAATCTGCTGCTATTCTCCAGACTCGGGGCTAGCTGCAGCCACTGCCGTCATTACGGATCGAGGTGTTCATGGCAGTGGCTGCCCCTCACGTCCACTGAGGCAGGCCTCCAGAGAGTCTTGCTCCCAGCCACACAAGGCAAACCCCCAAGCAATGAGAGGCGGGATCCAGCAGTTTATGAAGGGATGTCTCACAAGACAAAATAATCAATTGCACTTTCTGGAAGTCAGCTCAGTAATTCTTGTATTGGCTCTGTCTCCTTCCATCCCCTTTCCTCACTCCTCCCTGGAATTGTAAATGACAGCACAAAATCTCACCCCCTCAGACTCCGCATTATGGGGAACCCGGGCTATGACACTGTGCGTCAGAAAGGTCCTAAAACAGCAGACCCTTAGGATGTGATTCTGGAGTTGGCTTTCTCCCCAGTCTGGCAGCGATAAGAACTCTAGCTGGTGGGAAGTAGGGTGTGATGAACCCTGGGATGCATCACAATTACTAAGGCTTTCACCCATGGTCGACTGAAATGAGGTGCAGGTAGAGGTCAGGCATTGAAACGTGGTAGCTACGGCGTGGTTGCAAGGTCTGGGAAGACAGTAATTACAAGGATTGCGGAGTGGGCTGGTTTTCCTTAACAGCACTGGAAGCCTTGGAGGAAAAAAAATGACAGGCTCAGGGCAGCCAACTGCCAACTCAAGGGCCACCGTGAAGACATTCCTTGCATTCCTGGGTTATACTCAGTTTGCTCCTGGGGTGGATGTTTGTGTGTGTGTGTGTGTGTGTGAGTGTGTGTGCGCGCACGTGTTTCTTCTCGCTTGGTTTTTTACTTCGTATTACTGAACTTATGTTTTTTTTTTTCTTTCAAATGTCTTTTAAATTTACCAAAATACGGAAAGAAAGCAAAAGTGAAATTATAGGAAACATAATAAGCCCCTGGCTTACAAGGTACAGATCTTTATTCCTACCACAACTCCTTAGCCTCCAGCACTCACAGCCAGCATCCCATTCTGCTCCCCATCTCAGGACAGACAAGCCCTCCCACAGCTCCAAAAGGCTGGGGGATGAGACTGGGCTTACGTTCTTAAGCAAGACTGGCTTATGGCTTTCATTGTCATAGCTCCTAATTTGGCTTTGGTGTCAAGGTAACATTAGGCTCTTAGTCCAAAATAACATAAAACTGGGTGACTTATGAACAACAGGAATGTATTTCTCACAGTTCTGGAGGCTGGACAGTCCAAGATCAAGATGCCAGCATGGTTGTGTTTTGGTGAGGGCCCTCTTCCATTCACAGCTGGCACCTTCTCACTGTGTCCTCAAGTGGCAGAAGGGGCAAGGGATCTCTCTAGAACCTCTTCAGAAAGGCACTAATCCCATTCACGAAGGCTTCACCCTCATGACCTAAGCACCTCCCCAAGGCCCCACCTTCTAATACCACCATCTTTGAGGGTTAGGATTTCAACATACGAATTTTGGAGGGACACAAACATTCAGACCATAGCAGGCTCATTACCTAAGAATGAGGGTATGTTCCTTCTTTTTGTAGTCTCTGACAGTTTATACAAGATCAGGATTAGCTTGAATGTTTGATGGTGTATACCTGTAAAATGATCTGGGCATGGCGTTTCTTTTGGTAGAAAGTTTTCTTTTTAAGTTATTTTCATCAAAGTTGGACAGCCACATAGTTTAAAGAGGCAAAGAGTTCTACAAAATTTCGAAAATAGAAATCGTGCCCTCTTCCCCTGCCTCTACCCCGGCCATTTCCCACACCCAATCACAAACACTTCTTCCTCCTTTAGCTGATTATGTTGGAATTTACTTCCATGGCTCCAGATGGCATGCTATTTTTTTTTTCAGTTTTAGGCATTAATTATGGATGGGTGATATGGATATTCTCTCCTCACCCTTAACCAGCTCAACGTATGCCATACCCTTCTTATCCCTCATCTTCCCAATGTAAGTTACATCATACTCATGGTTAGATCAGTAATGCTTACATTATTGTTGCTATGTAAATGCTATTCACAGCTGAGCATGAAATTCTCCCTTATACAATTTTTGTTTTTCCAAAACTTAATCAACCAACTATTTTGTTTGCTATGTACTTATCAATAATTTAATCTCTTTCCACTACCCTACAAATCTCTTTCCAAGATGTCCAGATGTATCAGGGATTCTTATCAGTGTCACCCTCACAAGTCAACCCTTCCTAGAGCCTTCTGGCCTCTTCTAATCTGGACTGGTCGCTTGCTACACCTACTGCTATGACCGAGGACAGGACAACCCCTGTAGCGGTTTTCAGACACATCCAGAAGTTCTTTGACACTCCTTCCATTGAGAGGTGAGGTCTATCTATGTAGCTTCCCCTCGAATCTGCACTAAACTTAGTGACTCGTTCGTAACCTATAGCAATGCGGAGGAAGTAATGACTTTCTCATGTATTCCAAGGGAACCGAACCTCCAAGGTTAGGTCATAAAAAGTGACGCAGGGACTTCCCTGGTGGCACAGTGGATAAGAATCCACCTACCAATGCAGGGGACACGGTTCGAGCCCTGGTCTGGGACGATCCCATATGCCATGGAGCAGCTAAGCCCATGTGCCACAACTACTGAGCCTGCGCTTTAGAGCCTGTGTGCCACAACTACTGAGCCCGTGTGCCACAACTACTGAAGCCCACACGCCTAGAGTCCATGCTTGGCAACAAGAGAAGGCACTGCAATGAGAAGCCCACACACCACAACAAAGAGTAGCCCCCACTCACCGCAACTAGAGAAAGCCCGCACACAGCAACAAAGACACAACACAGCCAAAGAAATAAAAATAAAATTAAATCTTAAGGGGCTTCCCTGGTGGCGCGGTGGTTAAGAATCCGCCTGCCAATGCAGGGGACATGGGTTCAAGTCCTGGTCTGGGAAGATCCCACATGCCACGGAGCAACTAAGCCCGTGCGCCACAACTACTGAGCCTGCGCTCTAGAGCCCTCGTGCCGCAACTACTGAAGCCCAGGTGCCTAGAGCCCGTGTTCCGCAACAAGAGAGGCCACTGCAATGAGAAGCCCGTGCACCACAACGAAGAGCAGCCCCTGCTTGCTGCAACTATAGAAAAACCTGAGCGCAGCAACGAAGACCCAACGCAGCCAAAAAAAAAAAAAAAAAGTGATGCAACCTCCCCCTTGCTTGCTAGGATACTCACTTCGAAACTCTGATCACTCACTTTGAGCTGCCTGATTACCCTGAGGCGGCCATTCTGTGAGGAAGCCCAGGCCACATGGAGAATCCACGTGCATGTGCTCTGTTAACACCCTCGGCAGACAACCAACATCAACTACTATGTGAGTGCAAATGCCTCAGATAGTTCCAGCCCCATCTTTCAGGTTACCCCTGGGCACTGACTTTTTCCAGCTAAGGCTCCAAACATCATGGAACAAGCCATTCCCTTTGTGCCCTGTCAGAGTTTCTGATCCAAAGAATCTACAAGCATGATAAAATGGTTGTTTTAAGTTGTTAAGCTTTGTAGCAGCAGTAACTGCAGAGCCCCTTAACCATTACCGACCTGGGCCTTTCCTGCACGTCTCTCCTATGCTGGATCTCTTGTTTCCCACACATCAAGCCTTCCCCTTCCTTGGTTTACTCACTTATATAGGGGAGCGTGTTCCCTAAGAGTTTCCTGAGAAAGGGTGCATGGGACATACATTTTGAAAGACTTGGCAAATTTGAAAATGTTTTTATCCTTAAACTTTATAGTTTAGCTGGGTAAATAACTTATGCACACAGTCATATGCCCAACAGATGCAAGGTGCATTTCTAAGAGACATCACTAGATACAATTCAATTTATATAAGGGACAGTGGCAGACTGTGTTTCTCTTTGGGGGAGGCCTGCCCTGGGGAAACCAGCCACTGTGCTCTGAGGAAGGGAAGGGAAAGGAAAGGAACTAGCTGATGTGGAGGAGCTTCAGGCAGAGGAACTGAAGTCTCAGCTGAAAGCCAGCATCAACCACCACACGTGTGAGTGAATGAGACTTTGGCCCCAGTCTCTCGGCTGCGACCCCAGACATCGCAGAGTAGAGATAAACTTTCCTAGCTGTGTCCTACCTGATCAGAAAGCAAACTGCTGTTTCATGCTGCCAAGTCTTGGGGGCAATTTGTTACATGGTTACAGTAACTGGAACGCTGAACACATTAAAAGAGACTCCAATGAAAGTTGCCCTTAAAACAATGCTGGAAGGGACCATTTTAAGTACTTCCTTTCTTTGTTTTCTTCTATCGAGTACTTTTAACCACAAATGCTGTTCTTAAGTCCCAGAACATAATACATCTGGGCTGTATGCCTCCCGCAGTATAAATATTTAGAATCCTGCAACTGGACATGCAATCACTGCGGTGATCTGACCCTGAGACTCACTAAACTAGATGCAGAGACTTCCATGAGTAGAATGTTATTCCAAGATTCTTCAGATGACTGTAGGTGGAGGGAGCTATAGGCGTGGAATGGGAGGAGGCACTGTGGAATTAGACTGCAGTTAGAGGAATCAGCATGAAGTCATGACTTTAAATATGTAAGCACATGGATATGGATATATGCGTGTTTATGTGTATATATGCATTTACATATATATAGATGGACCTCTGAAATTGTTATTTTTCCCCACCTCTATCCATTTAAAGGACTTAGAAGCAATGGCATCCCAGTAGCTAGTAGCAGATCTAGTGCTTAGATCTTGGTTTCTAAATACCATTCTCCACTAAAAGGAACCAGGGCTTCTTAGAAACTGATTCCAGAACTGGGACAAAGAGAGTACAAGATTAGAGTACAAGATTAGCTTGTACAAAGAGAGTACAAGTCTTTCAAAATGTAGCAGAATGTAAGGAAGCGCTCAAGAAACTGCTAGGTCATATCAAAAGAACACGGGAGACAACTTGCAAGGCTCCTACTGGACAAATCTGAGATAATTTCAGAAGCAAAATGAATACTCACTTTAAATGAAATAACTCATTTTAGGCTAGATTAACAAAACTTCATTAACTAGAATGATTCTAAACAGATGTGCCCTCACCAACAAAATGAACACGATACAACAGCCAATATTTTACAGTACCTGGATACATATTTTGAAAAAGATGAAATGATCAATTAAACATAGGGGGTAAAAAACAACTTAACTAAAATTGACCAATCTTGTCTTTAATATGTATTCTCTTGATTGGACCTACACTGATGCAAAAATTGGACACAAAATATGTTCCAAATGTCTCATAATATTTACATTGTGTTTGACACTCAGGTGTTTAAATGTTGTTATACCCCCAAGATCAAATTGACATCCAATAATGATTCTGCATCACAGACTAAAGCCCTTAGGTTTAAATCCTCTCCACCAGGAACTTTTGACCAAAATGGGGGGAGTTGAGAAATTTTTGAGGGAAATGGTGCAGACCTGGCCTAACTAAGATAAAGAACACTAATAAAGGACACTGGAAGACACAGTCTGCCACATATATTCCACAATTAATTTTGCAAGGTTTTATGGAAAATTCGTTTTAAAAATCCTGAAACTGTTTTGATATCATTATTCAGACTGCTTAAGAACAGACTCCCAAACTGGCCTCTTTCTTACCCCCAAAATATGCAGACAAGATTCACTGTTCCCAGACTACAGTTTTTTCTCTCCCCTCTCAGTTATAAATTCTCTTTTTGCCTTTGCTCACTGACAACGGTGTATTGGCTATTATTCGTTAAATGAGTATGCAGATCACTAATTCCTCTCTCAATGAGTCTTCCAATTCATGAGTATAATGTATTCTGTAGTGTGCTGGCAAATGTTTAACGACCAGTTCTTGGGGTGGGGAGAGTCCTGATTTGGTAGTATTTGCTGATTTCTGTGGTGTAAAAACTCCCAATATGGTCAATTTCAAGATACCAATGTGACATCACTGAGCACAGAGTTGGAAAGATATGTGCATGACCAGCCCTCATGAGCTAGCACAACCTGGCTTCAGGCACACCGTGGGGTACAGGCACACCTTGGAGACATGGTGGGGTCGGTTCTACATTTTCTTACTCTCCTCCCCAAATTTTATAACTTTGATGTCCTCTTTTATACCTTCAAATTTATCCTTTTGCTGTTTAGTTATCATTGCTTTCACAAAATTTTTAAAATTATGACTATTTCATCTATATTTTCAAATTTCTAAGCATAAAGTTGTTCATAAACCTCTTGTTATCTTTCTAATGTCTGTAGGGTCCATAATGATGTTTTTATTTCCCCTGACACTGGTAATTTTTACCTTCTCTCAGTTTGATCAGTTTTGCCAGGGACTAAGCAATTTTACTAATCTTTTCAAAGAATTAACTTTCGGCTTTGCTGATCCTACACTATATTTGTTTTCTATTTAATTAAAATGTGTTCTTGTTTTATTATTTCCTTCCTTCCAGCTTCTTTGGGCTTAACTTGCTATTCTTTTCTAATTTTTGAGATGTATATCTAGATAACTGATTTTCAGACTATTTCTTTTCTTTTTTTAAATTTAATTAATTAATTAATTAATTTACTTTTGGCTGCTTTGGGTCTTTGTCGCTGCGTGTGGGTTTTCTCTAGTTGCGACGAGTGGGGGCTACTCTTTGTTGCCATGTGTGGGCTTCTCATTGTGGTGGCTTCTCTTGTTGCAGAGCACAGACTCTAGGCACGCAGGCTCAGTAGTTGTGGCGCAAAGGCTTAGCTGCTCCACGGCATGTGGGATCTTCCTGGACCAGGGCTTGAAGCTGTGTCCCCTGCATTGGCAGGCGGATTCTTAACCACTGTGCCACCAGGGAAGCCCTATTTCTTTTCTAATATGTGAACATAAGTCTATACATTTTCCTCTAAGCATGTCTTTAGCTGCATCCCATAAGCTTTGATGTATCATTTAAAGATGATCATTCATTATTTTCTATTTTCTAATTTCCGTTAAGACTTCTTTGACTCATGTATCTAGTAATGAATTGCTTAATCTCCAAATATGTGGGGGAGTTTCTAGTTATATATTTGTTATTCAGTCTACTTAGTTCAAGCTCTATATGCTTTCAGTCCTTTGAAATTTGTTAATTCCTTTATGATCCAACATATAGACAATTTTGGTAAATGTTCCAAGTATACTTTTAAAGAAATTGTACATTGCAATTGCTGGGTACAGTGTTATATATAACTCAATAAGATATAGTTTGTTAATTATATTGTTCAATTCTTCTGTGTCTTTACTGATATTTTTGTCTACCTGCCCTTTAAGTTTTTGAGAAAAGAATGCAAAAATCTCATGTTTATTATTGTTTGTTTTTCTTCTAGACTTGTAACATTTTGCCTATATATATATATATTTTTTTTAAATTAATTTATTTTATTTTGGCTGTGCTGGGCCTTTGTTGCTGCACACGGGCTTTCTCTAGTTGCGGTGAGTAGGGGCTACTCTTTGTTGTGGTGTACGCGCTTCTCATTGAGGTGGCTTCTCTTGTTGCGAAGCATGGGCTCTAGGTATGCGGGCTTCAATAGTTGTGGCATGAGGGCTCAGCAGTTGTGGCTCACGGGCTCTACACTGCAGCCTCAGTAGTTGTGGTGCATGGGCTTAGTTGCTCTGCGGCATGTGGGATCTTCCCAGACCAGGGCTCAAACCGTGTCCCCTGCATTTGCAGGCGGATTCTTAACCACTGCGCCACCAGGGAAGTCCTGCTTATATATTTTGAGGCAAGGTAATTAGTGTATATAGATTTTTTTTTTATTAAGTAATTTATTTATTTTTGGCTGCATTGGGTCTTTGTTGCTGCACGTGGGCTTTCTCTAGTTGCAGCGAGCAGGAGCTACTCTTTGTTGCAGTGTGCAGACTTCTCATTGCAGTGGCTTCTCTTGTTTTGGAGCACAGGCTCTAGGCACACAGGCTTCGGTAGTTGTGGCACATGGGCTCAGTAGTTGTGGCTTGCAGGCTCTAGAGCGCAGGCTCAGTAGTTGTGGCTCATGGGTTTAGTTGCTCCGCGGCATGTGGGATCTTCCCAGACCAGGGCTAGAACCCGTGTCCCCTGTATTGGCAGGCGGATTCTTAACCACTGCGCCACCAGGGAAGTCCCTAGATTTTAAATAGTTGTACCTTTTGGATGGAATTTTTTTAAACCTTTGATCAGTATAAAATGTCCCTCTTCTTTCCTTATTTCTACTAATGCTTCTTGCCTTAATGTCTACTTTCTCTGATATTAGCATAGCCACACCATTTTACCTTTTTTTTTTTAAGATTTTTTTTTTGATGTGAATCATTTTTAAAGTCTATTGAATTTGTTACAATATTGTTTCTGTTTTGAGTTTTTGGCCATGAGGCATGTGGGATCTTAGCTCCCTGACCAGCGATTGAACCCACAGCCCCTGCATTGGAAGGCGAAGTCTTAATCACTAGACTGCCAGGCAAGTCCCACCAGTTTTCTTTTGGTTAAGGTTTGTCTGATTATATCTTTTTCCATCCTTATATTTTCAATCTTTTAGAATCCTTTTTTTTTTTTGAGGAGAAAGAAATTCAGATCATTTTTTTCAAGGCTGGCAGGAACCCACAACAGTTTGTGTGTAACAGACATTACAGTGGGGATTTATATCCTCATTTTTATTTATTTATTTTTTAATATTTTTTGAAAAAATTTTTATAAATTTATTTATTTATTTATTTTTGGCTCTGTTGGGTCTTTTTTCTTTTTTAAGGAATTCCTTTATTTTATTATTTACTTATTTATTTTTAGCTGTGTTGGGTCTTTGTTTCTGTGCAAGGGCTTTCTCTAGTTGCGGCAAGCGGGGGCCACTCTTCATCACAGTGCACGGGCCTCTCACTATCGCGGCCTCTCTTGTTGCAGAGCACAGGCTCCAGACGTGCAGGCTCAGTAGTTGTGGCTCACGGGCCCAGTTGCTCCGTGGCATGTGGCATCTTCCCAGACCAGGGCTCGAACCCGCGTACCCTGCATTGGCAGGCAGACTCTCAACCACTGCGCCACCAGGGAAGCTGTCTGTTGGGTCTTTGTTGCTGTGCACGGGCTTCCACTAGTTTCAGTGAGCGGGGGCTACTCTTCATTGAGGTGCACAGGCTTCTCATTGTCGTGGCTTCTCTTGTTGCGGAGCACGGGCTCTAGGCGCACAGGCTTCAGTAGTTGTGGCACGTGGGTTCAGTAGTTGTGGCTTGCGGGCTCTAGAGCTCAGGCTCAGTAGTTGTGGCACATGGGCTTAGTTGCTCCACGGCATGTGGGATCTTCCCCGGCC